>NC_132782.1:97914768-99164768 GCF_048418805.1 Vulpes vulpes
CAGAGGAAAAGAAAAAATTAATATTATTGACTTTGCTGACTTAGGGTGGGGTTTTATCAATAAACACCAAATTCTCCAAAATATTTTTAACATTGAATTTATGTCAACTTTTTCCTCTCATCCTGAAGTTAGTGAGGCTAAGTGGATAAGAGCAGTCCTTATGAATCATGTTTAAATTTGAAGATGGTCTAGGGAATCTGGGTGGCTCTGTTGGTTAAGTGTCTGATTTCAGCTCAGGTCATGATCTCAGAGTCCTGGGATTGGTCTCCCTGCTCAGCAAGGCATCTGCTTCTCTCTCTCTCTCTCTCTCTCTCTCTCTCTCTCTCTCTCTGCCCCTCCTCCTGCTTGTGCTTTCTCTCTCAAAATCTTAAATTAAAAAAAAAAAAGTTTTTTGAAGATTGTCTGAGTAACCCGTTAACCTTAGAAATCAAGCTGCCAGTTATCTTACCAGCAAAAATGGGTTTATCTGGGAATAACAAGAGAATTGCCATCTAGGACAAGCACTTCAGCAAAAGCACAAGGCAAATCTGGAGAACAAAGAAGAGAAATGTACTTTTAAAGAGGAAAGAGGGGTGGTTCGGGTGGCTCAGCGGTTTAGCGCCGCCTTCAGCCCAGGTCATGATCCTGGAGACCTGGAATCGAGTCCCACATCGGGCTACCTGCATGGAGCCTGCTTCTCCCTCTGCCTGTGTCTCTGCCTCTTTCTCTATGTGTCTCTCATGAATAAATAAATAAATAAATAAATAAATAAATAAATAAATAAATAAAGTTTAAAAAAAGAGGAATGTAGGAAATGCTGTTCTAAACTAAAAGTCCATTGTAGTAAACTGGGAGTTTGAAGCATAGTGGCTTCTCATTGTCTGTTGCCAGGGCAGGAGGGCAGCCTTTCTTCCTCCTGCTGAAGTAAAGTAGTAGCTAGTTTCCTCTGTAAGCTGTGACTCTTCCTGTTGGCTGGTGTTGGGCATAGAGTTGCCCCCTGCTGGCCTCCCAACTCCATACTAAACAGTCTCCTTTTATTGATTTTCTTATTTTCCCCCATTCGATTGAGATCTTTCTTTGAAAAGCACTGTTGATCAAGAATCAGGTTTTCCACCTTTAGTGGTTTTGTTCCTCAGTACCAAGGAAGACCTTTGCTGGTTGTGATGGCATACATTGGAGGGAACCTGCATAGCAGTTGGAAACTCCTTAAGGCCATGTTTCAGTAGCAAGGAAGCTTAGGAGGGAGAAACTCTCCGACCCTTCCCAAATGTGATCCAAGATGGTTAAGCACTGGGATCATCTTGAGGTGTTAAGCCAGCATCACCTTACTGGGTACATCATTTTGGTTTTTTGTTGTTGTTGTTGTTGTTGTTTTGTTTTGTTTTGTTTTGTTTTAAGTTTAAAAGGTAACAAAATGCAAAACCTCAAATAATTATCCAAAATAAAAAGTAACATGACATTCCAAATTGTATGATTCCAAATCAGGACTCTAGGTCTGAACGTAGGCAACTGAAATACTTATTGGCACTCATTCCAACCTCAGGAAGAACAATTCTCCCTATGAAGGCAAATCTGGACTTGTGTATGCCTCCCAGAGGTCTCCACTTAGAGGGGCCACAAAAGCAGAGTAGTGGATCCTGAAGAGCACACTGAAAGAATTTACCAAGTATATTTGGGAAGATGTAGTGTAAATATAAACAGGAAGCTATGGCTGATGAACTTTCTGCAAAACAGCAGCACTCCAAAGACATTTTTAAATAGTACTATTATCACAAAAGAACTGCTTACACCAAGAATTATCAATAATACAGTCTGTAAAGTTGTGAATTCAAAAAACATGAATATGGATAAGAATTCAAAGTCAGGGATCCCTGGGTGGCGCAGTGGTTTCGCGCCTGTCTTTGGCCCAGGGCGCGATCCTGGAGACCCGGGATCGAATCCCACATCGGGCTCCCGGTGCATGGAGCCTGCTTCTCCCTCTGCCTGTGTCTCTGCCTCTCTCTCTCTCTGACTATCATAAATAAATAAAGTTAAAAAAAAAAAATTCAAGTCCTTAAAAAAAAAAAGAATTCAAAGTCAGTGAACAGTTCAAATGACTTTTGTGGATTCCAAACCTTCTAGCTCTTCAGGAAAAGCAAGTGAAAGATGAGTTTGTCCTGGGATCAAGATAAGGCTATTTCCAAAAGACCATAATCAAAACGGAGGTTTCTCCCTTTCACCAAGGCTTGGGAAATGCAGACAAGGGTGATACCTTTCCACAAAATAGAGAAAGGAAACAATAGTGAGAAAAAGTATAGAGGCCTAGTGTGGACATCTTGGGAAAGCTGTCTTGTCAGATGTCGCCTGCTTCAATTCTGGGAAATCTTAACTTTCACGTCACCAGATGGTGTGCGGGTCCAGTCAGGGGTGGGTGCTTTCTTTAGATGTTTCATGTGACTCCAAGAGTCTGTTCCCTGGAGTTTGGTGGCACAAAGCAGTTCCTGATAAGGGCTTTTCATTGAGGTTGAAATCTCTCAGGAGGTGTCTTTTCTAATAGATGAAATCTCCAGGTAGGAAGGTGCAATGGCTAAGGTCATTGTCTCCTGGAAGCACACTATGAAAAAATGGCTCCACCAAAGCATGGTTATTTTTAATAGGAGCAATCAGGCCTCTACAACACTGAAGTGTATTTCCTTTTATCAGCTATGGGTCAAAGGAGGCAGGGGCCAGGTGTACTGGTTCCCCTGCAACTATCTCAAAGGGTGAGAGTCTGTGAGTTCCAAAGGGGGTAGATTTGAGATTTAGAAGGACCAATGAGAGTCCCATAATTTGGGTGATATTTTCATCCAAAATATCTGGAAGGTCTCTACAAATTTTACCAATGGAGTCTCAGTAGTGCCATGATTATGTTCAAGTAATCCTGAGGACTGAGGATGTTGTACACAATGGAAGTGAGATAAAAACAACCAAACAACACGGACTTGTTGAAACACCTGACCAATAAAATGGGTCCCCCAGTCACTGTGAAGCTCAAGAGAAGTTTCCCAGATATGGATAATCTTCTCTAACAGAATTTTACCCATAGAAGCTTTGGCCTATCTATAAAAGAAAGCTTTGGTCCAGTAAGAAAACATAAAAACTATGACTAAAACATACATATATCCATGAGACAGCAGAGCTATATAAAATCTATACAAACAGGTTTCCCTGGATTATAGTTAGGACAGGTGGGACAAATGAGGGAGGCGCTTTTCACAACCTTCTTAATATTTCCCCACCAATACTGGTTCCTAATTGCTATCATTTTGTTAGTAGACCAGTGGTTCAATGCATATAGGTTGGTAAATAGTAAGACTTTTAGAATTTCTTGTAGGAATGGATTCTTACCTGGTCTAAACCAGAGTTCTTTTTATTGAGCCAACAACTATTAGATTTCCAGTTACTGTTTTTCCCTCTCTAGGGCCAAGAGTTAGGTATCTCTAATTCCATTTTTCCAAATTATCATTTGGGAGAACATCCCTTTGGAACATGACAGAGGTTTGACTATAAGTTTCCTTGGGAGTGGTGTTTTTGGCAGAAATATCAGAGGGGTAGTTTACTTTGGCCTCCTGGGCTTGGAGTCTGGATTGCCCAGGAACCTTAATGGCCACACCAGCCAGCAAAAGTATGTCATCTAATAAATTTTGGACACAGGAGCCACTTTTTTTCTTTTTTTCTTTTCTTTTCTTTTTTTTTTTTTTTTTTTGAGAAAGAAAAAGAGAGCAAGAGTACAAGCAGGGATGGAGAGGCAGAGGGAGAGTCCCAAGCAGGCTTCCTTCTCAGTGCAGAACTAGATGCAGGGCTCAATCTCACTACACTGGGACCATGACCCGAGCCGAAATCAAGAGCCAGAGAGTTAATCGACTGAGCAACCCAGGAACCCCCCATAGGAGCCATTTTAAGTTTTATTCCCATTGGAGGTAAGGAAACTTTGTTGTTTCCATAATATTCCAAAGTATGAACTACCCCAAAGGCATATCAACTATTGGTGTAAATGCTTAAGATTTTCTTGGCTAAAGTACAAGCCTGGGGGATTCCTGGATGGCTCAGGAGTTTAGCGCCTGCCTTCGACCCAGGGTGTGATCCCAGAGTCCCAGGATCAAGGCCCACATTGGGCTCCCTGCATGGAGCCTGCTTCTCCCTCTGCCTTTGTCTCTGGCTCTCTCTCTCTCTCTGTCTCTCATGAATAAACAAATAAAATCTTTAAAAATAAATAAATAAATACATACATACATACATACATACATACAAGCCTAAGTAGGGGCATATAATTCAGCCTGTAGGACTGAAGTACTCAAAGGTGAAGCTGTCATCTCAGTGACTTCAAAGAGTTGCAATAACATACTCTCAGCATATTTACCATTTTCACCCTTTAAATAAGAATCATCAGTATACCATGAAAAATCTGCATTGGTTAGAGAAGTTTCCTGTAAATTTCCGGAGAGTCAATAGGTAATCTGTCAGAGTTAAGCAGTCATGAAGGGTTTCATCTGGGTGGAAATGTAGTCCTCCTTTCAAGATCAAATGCCCTAAGTTTAGAACCTAGAGTTTGAGCAAACTGCAATTTTTCTTTGGAAACTTTGTGTCCCTTTAAGGCCAAAAGTTGCAATAGGTGAATGCTGTTTCCTGTGAAGAGGTTTCAGAAGGGGAGCAGAAAAGCAAATCATTTGCATATTTTGACAAAGTAGAGCCTGCAGAAAACTTTCTATCAACCAAATCAGCTTTAAAGGTTTGTGAAAAGTAAAGACCCTGTGAAACCCTGGGGCATTACTGTCCAGCTGTATTTCTGTTCTTACCAAGTGAAAGCGAAAAGATACTGGCTAGCCTTATCAACAAGAATACTAAAAATGCACTGTGCATATCATTTGCAATGAAAAGTTTGCTTCCAGTGGGAGTGGATGTGAGTAGCATATGGGGGTTAGGAAAACTGGGTGTCGAGGGAGAACAATGTTACTTATTGCTAGTAGGTCCAGGACGAACCTCCATCTTCAGCCACTGGACTTTGTCACAGGTAAAATGGGGTGTTTATAGGGACTAGTGAGGGGATAATGAGGCCCTGAGCTTTGTAATCTTCTATATAGGCTTGCTGTCTTGAAGGGCTTCTTTATAGGCTATTAATTCTGGGAAGAGGTTTTGAGGGGTCTATCTGAATCTTGATGGGAGGTGCACAGTGGAAGCTGCCAGTAACAGCTGAGGATTCTGCCCATAACAAAGATGGCGACTGGTCCAATACAAATAAGTGACCAGAGTCCCTAGACTCAGCCATGGTGCAACATCAGAGATGGAACAAATTAGATGTCAAAGGGTCGTTTAATTCCCTCGGTTGGCTATTTTGGTTACCACTGTCAAATTCTAGAATTATTCTTCTCTTCTGGGAGAAAGCAATTCTGGCATATTTATCCAAGAGGTCTTGGCCTAATAAATGAAGAGGGCCAGAGGAACTAAGGAGAAAAGGGTGCATATCTCTCAAAGGGCCTAGTGGAACCTAGAGGTTCAGAGGCAAGAACTTGTTGAGAACTGTTTTAGTAGCCTGGGGTGGCGGCTGCTTTACGGCAGTGAGGTTGGGCACAGAGAGTGTAGCTCCAGTATAACTAGGGGCAGAGACAGATTCATTCTTAATCTGGAGGATGGTTTTCTCCAAGCTGATTAATAGTGGGAATTCTGAAGTTCCTTGGAGCCCATCATTGGGAATTGGGAGAACACTGGAGAGGCTGAGCAGAGGGTTGAAGGGCCTTGAATGCTAATGTTGGTAACATCTTAAGCCAATGCCCAGGCTTTTTGCAATAATAGGAGAAGCTAGAAGGGTTTTGTTTTGGTTTAGGGGCCTTCACCTGCTAGAGATGAAATATTAAGAATTTTAGCAGTCTTCTAGTTGACTCACTTAGGATATGAGAACACAGGTTTGCCAGTTAACTAAATCTGAAGTGCACAAAATTTCCCATTCCAAACACAGGAAAGAAGAAACCAGATCAGCCCATTAATAAACTTAGAATTAAATGCTACCCTGATGGATTCAATGTCTAAAGGAAAACCAGAATTCTCTTTAAAGGCAATCTGGAGTTGGCTGTACTAGCCATGAAAAGGTTCATCAGGCTTTTGTGTGCAAGCCTGAATCTTATTCCAATCAATAGGCTCAGAAAAGCTACTGTAACTGTTGAGTGGTGCTTTCCAGTGAGTGTTCTAGCATCTTGCCAAAAGTTAGGGGTTTGATTCTCTAAATCCCCTTTGGGATGTTCCCATTGGGCTAGGTCAATCAAATGTTGGCCTGCCCTTCAGCAATAAGCATGTAGAGTCATTGATATAAATCTGAGAAACTAGGTTGTAAGTTTGGATAACTACGCTAAATTATTGAGCAAATCTATGGGAGTCCTCAGCCATGCTGGGAAACTCTTCAACTATGGCTGCAATTCAGCCTTAGTCCAAGGAACTTAAAGACCTGGGGGTTTATTAGGATTCTCAGAAGACTTTATTTTAAAAGGGAGGTTTTAACAGGTTGGGGGGGTGGGGTGGGCGAGGCTTGGAAAAGGGAAGTTCTTCAGAGAACAAAAGAAAGGAGGAGTCAGGGCCTGAGCACAGGAGGCTGCCAAATGTTAGGAAACCCGGGAAGGGGGGGGTAGGGTGGGGAAGAGGCCTCAGAGACATTTTGACTTCTTTCAATTATTTGTCTGCCTCAGTTAATTTAGAGATACTAGTCTGCAAAGAAGCAAACTTGGAATCCTGAAAACATTTGGAATCCTCAAGGTACCATTTACAATAGGTATCTCATCCAGTTTGTTTTTGTTTTAGGAGCCACGGCTTTCTAATCTGAGTAAAATAAGTTTGGTGAGCTCAGAAGTTCCTCATTATGGCCATTGATGGTCTAAATTACTCTTGGTTAAGTTGGTCCATTTCCTTAGAAATGAGCATGAAGAGGGACCATAGTTTTTAAATGACACCGGCGCTGTCCCAGGAGGAGGTTACTTTGAAGCATTTGGATGACGAGGATACCATTTCTTAAGAGATTTTTCTCTACATCAAAGAGAAAAAATTCCTTAACAGCACAGTTTCAATAGATACAGTCTGGTTCCAGAGGGATCAGACCAAAGGCCAGCACAATTTCAGTGGGCACCACATGGTCCCCAAAACACGGTGCACCAAAAGCCAAACGAGTACTCTGAGGAAGGACAAAGCCTTAAATAAAGCCTGTAGAGGGGCACCTGGGTGACTCAGTTAGTTAAGCGCAGACTCTTGATTTTGGCTCAGGTCATGATATCAGGGTCATTAGATGGAGGCCTCACACAGGGCTGGCTGCCTGCTTGGGATTCACTCTCTTCCTTCCTCTCCCACTGCCCCTCCACCACCTCTCCCTCTCTCAAATAAATTAATTAATTAATTAATATAAATAAATAAATAAATAAATAAATCCCTTATTGCTCAGACACAAAGAGAGCAGAGCTCAATATCCAGGCAAAAACGTACCCTTGACTCCAGGGCAGGAGAGAAAACAGTGGGCTCAGTCCGCTCTGTGGGCACCAGCACCTACTTGCTCACCAGCCTCAGAGTTGTTAGGGTCTTCTTCAGGTCCTCCTGCTGACCACTAACCTTAAAAATAAAACTGCCAGGTGTCTAATGGGGAAAGACAAGCCTTCTCTAGACAAACTACTGCAAGTCCTCAGAACAAAGGACAGGAGCTTTTTTTTCTTTTTTTTTTTTTAATTTTTATTTTTACTTATTTATTTTTTTTAATAGGGGAAAGGAGAGGAGTTAGTGGAGCTGTTGTAAACAGAGAGTCCACTAGAGAGTCCACTTGGAGTTCTGAGTATAGTGGCTTCTCATTGGCTGAGTTGTGAGAGTCTCTCATTGGCTGGGCTGTTGCCAGGGCAGGAGGCAAGCCTCTCTCCCTTCGCCTGTGCAAGGTGCATCTCTTCCTTTTGGGTCTGCAATTGACAAGGAGTGGTAGAGTGTGAGAGCTCCCTCTGCCTCCTGATTCCGTGCTTCCCCCCCCCCCCTTCTAAGATTTTATGTATTTATTTGAGAGAGAGTGCAAGCACAGAGGGAGAGGGAGAAGGAGAGGGAGGAGCAAACTCCCGCTGACTGGAGAGCCCCTTTTGGAGCTTGATCCCAGGACCCTGAGATCATGACCTGAGCCGAAGGCAGATGCTTAATGGACTGAGCCACCCAGGCGCCCTCTGAGTCCATTCTAAGTGAGATTTCCTTTTAGTAATTTTCACACCCTCAAATAAGTTCCCATGATACTATGAGTTATAATAAGAAATATGTGTTTGGTCTTGTCTCATTCCTGGCACAGAGTTTCTAAAACCCTTGGAATTTCCTAAGTGATGAGAGCAATCAAGGTGTTTTTTGTTATGTTACCGAGGTGACACGTGGACCCACACAGAAGGATGGGGTCTTTTTGCCAGGAGAACCAGTCCTATGATTAGAGGGTTGGAATTTTCATGGACACCTTGAGTGGCTCTTGATTTTGGCTCAGGTCAGGATCTCAGGGTTGTCAGCCCATATCAGCCCCACATAAGCCATGCATTGGGCATAGAGCCTGTTTAAGATTCTGTGTCTCTCTCTCCCTCTGCACCTCCTCCTTTTTCTCTCTCTCCAAGAAAAAAAAAGAGGGTTGGAATTTTCAGTACCACCCCCAGCCTCCAGAGAGGAGAGAGGGACTGGAGGTTGAATCAATCACTAATGGCCAATGATTTAATCAATCATGCTTATGTAATGAAGCCTCCGTAAAAAAAAAAAAAAAAAAAAAAAAAAAAAGACTGGCTTCAGAGAGCTTCTACGTTAGTGAACACATGGAGGTGCCAAGCTTGGAGAGGGTATGGAAGCTCCATGCCCCTTTCCTCAGACTTTGTCCTACACAACCCTTCCATCTGGCTGTTCCTTAGTTACATTTTTTTATAATAGATCAGTGGTCACTAAGTAAAATGTTTCTCTGAGTTCTGTGAGCCACTTTAGCAAATCAATCAAAATTGAGAAGGGGTTTGGGGAAACCTCTGATTTCTAGCCATTTGGTCAGAAGCACAGTAACAACTGGGTTTGTGACTGGCATCTGAAGTGATGGGGAGGCAGTCTTGTATGATTGAGCCCTTAACCTGTGGAATCTGGTGCTATCTCCAGGTACCTAGCATCTGAATTTAGTTGGATTATAGGACACCCAGCTGGTGCTGGAGAATTTCTTGCTGGTAGGGGAATACACCACACACACACACACATTGGAACTGGTACCAGAATCTATTTAGTTCCTCAGCACTCCTAAGTGTGTTCAGATTTTAACACACCAAGAAATGAATAAGGTTTATCATTCTCAATTCCAGTCTGCAGAAGCACTTTATTTCAGTCTTTTACACTTTGGAGAGGCTGAAAGAGCTCACAGTTTTTCTGCAACATCCGTAATGGTAACTGAAGGACCTTGAGTGGAAATATCTGCTTCATTCAGTTGGCTAGAAAGGCCCTCCAAGTAAATCCAGGGGTGAAAGAATTTGCTGCCACACTGTTCTGCAAGGGGGCTTTTCATTCCCTCATAAAGGTGAAAATTCTGTTCAGTTTTCAAGCAAGAGTTTGGGGATTTGTTTTCTAGAAAGGCAACACGCTTGTGCTTAAACAAGAGGAATATAATATTATGCATGCATTTTGTGACAAAAACTCCTCAAAAGACCAGCTTTTACGGCACTAGACGAGACTCCTTTCAAGATTTTGGCCGAGTCCTTGATGCCAGATAGATAATAATGAAGCATGCAGCATCTCCACTAAAGGAAGGAAGCCATGTGTTGTCAAGCATGCCAGATGCTCCCTTCCATGCCCAGATTTTTTTTTCAGTTAAAGTTATGCCTCAAAACAAAACACCTTTCAGCCATTCATGTCTCCAAAGGGACCCACCAAAAGAAAATGTTTCTTGTGATGACACTGGAGGGCACCTAACAGATGAAGAGTAGTAGCTCTGCACTGAGAAGTGTAGGTATTTTCGTGCAATTGCAGGCTGAGGGGAAGGAATGGCTACAATTCCTGCTTTCAAATATCAGGAGGAGATGTTTCTCTGTTAGAGGAGGTGAGGTTGCTCTATTGGTGTCTCTGCTCCAAGTCATAAACCAATTTGATCATTGCTAGGGCACAGATTTTCCCCAAGACATCCCCTCTTGCACAGATATTCTGCTGTTTGGCAATGTGAGAGGCAGAGTTGTAGAACGGTCCAACACCTGGCTTGGGGGCAGGAGGAAAGGCAAGTTCAGGGGAAGTTTCATCCTTTTCTAATCTAACCTTCTTCTCAGGAAACATACCTACACTGCAGGATACTCTCTGGGGATGCTGACAGTGCTCCTTCAGCTTTGCTCCATGCATCCACTGACAAGTAATTCTCATTCCAAGAACCATTTATGGCTTTAGTGACCCATTATGTTCAGTAATGAAACTAAAATCAAGGGATACAGAAGTTGCTTCATGCTTTTTTTCATGATACTTCCCAAATGGGCTAAGCATACGATTTCCTTAAGCATTATGGCAAGGTAAACCTTTTTTCATTTCTATCAGAGAAATTAATCTAGGTATCAGCTTGTGACAACCATAAACTTAGTGTATTACCTTACTGAGCAACCGTCCCATTCCGTAGCACAATTGTTTGGAATGAAATAACACCTTCATTATATAATTTGACCACAACTTTTTTTTTTTCCCCAAAGATGACTTCTATTCAAAACAACAGAAAGAAAACGGGAAGAAAAGTACCGTGCATGCATGTGTACGTGCGTGTGTATGATTCACAGGACACTTGCCGCTCATCCAAAGGCCCATATCTGGCCCTCCCCTCTCCCTTGTCTGAGGTTAAGAAACTCCAGTTAATATTGACTGGCCTATTGCTGCTTATACAGATAATCAAATGTTGTGAGCTGTTCTGAGCAACCAGACCAAAGGACAGAAATTACAGTCAACATATATTTCAAGCCCAAAATGGCCCATATTTCCCACCCTTCCAACAATTTTTAGACACTAACATTGTCCAACTCCCTTTTTATGGATAAGACCCCTCAGTGCTGACTGATACTCCCTTAGTAACATTTGAGACACCCAGACTGTGAGTGGTAGGACTGTTTTCCTCCAGGGAGGTAACATAGTGTGGTGGTCAAGTGAACACACATGCGCCTGGGTTTGACTTCCAGATCCACCATTTATTTTACTTCTGTCATAGCATGTGGCCTATATAACCTTTCTAAAGCTGTGACCTCATCTGTAAAATGGAAATTAAAGGAAATAACATATCTGTACTAAAGAGTCTGACTCCATTTCTTTTATTTTGACCTTGACAACCTTCAAGCTCCACACTTTCTCCTTCTGCTTTGGACTTATATCTCAGCAAGCTGATAAACAAGCCTGGGTGTTCCTTCCTTTGGTAACAGTTGAGATGTTCACACCACATAAGCCCTGGCAGGTGGGCAGGAGCCCTCACCCCAGCCCTACCCCTTCACCAGCACAAAAGCCAAGATAGTCTCTATTCTTTGCTCTCTCAAGACATTTTGTACCTGCTTGGGAAGCTTGCCCTACTCTTCCCCCCAGAAAGCCCTGTTATTTGAAGAATAAACTTTGACATACCCTCTTCTCTGCTTGTATATACGAACTAAATTTGGACTGATGGAGTCCATCCCACTGCTTTAGGGTGACCACAAGAAGTGACACTGTTAGCAGGATGTCTAGGCAACGCCCACCACCAGCGAGGGTCTTTCTTCTCTTGCTTTGGCTTGCAAACTGGCTCTGCTGCCTGCTGGAAGGCATGCATTATGAAATGCTGCTAGCCAGTATGCTCTTTGAGTTATGCTGCTGCCTGCTGGCTAGCTTGCACTTTGAGCTGAACTGCTTTGTGCTATACTTGCTGAGTTCTTCAAGGCTCTGTTATATTTAACCAACCTAAGTCAATAATAGTTGGCATTTAGGAACAGGAATATGGTATTGGGGCCCTCCTTAAAGTAGTTCTGGGCCACGTGTCTTTTATGGGGTGGGGGTGGAGGGTCATGTGTCTTGGTCTTGACCTGTACATGTGTCTTTCAGATTGAATTGTGTCTCTATTCTAGCATAAGCCATTGCTGCCACTAGTTTTAGGGAAATGACTCTTACCCTGTGACCATTGTGTGTGTCTCAACCAGGCTTTAGCTCCCTGGAGGGCTCTGGGGAAAAGCTGATGCCCTATACAATATGCATGCCCTTTGGTGGTCATTCATGTAGAAGAATATCCTGAGGTCAACACCCCACAGATTCTTGGACCCTCAAAATGCTTTTGCTACTGCCTATGCCTCTGTCATAACAAGTTTTGTCCTCAGAATTATAGGAAAAAACACTCATGGCACCTCTGTGACACAAAAGGTTAATTTAAATACTACTTAAATGGGGACGCCTGAGTGGCTCAGTGATTGAGTGTCTGCCTTCTGCTCAGAGCGTGATCCTGGGGTCCTGAGATCAAGTCCAGCATGAGGTTCCCTGCAGGGAGCCTGCTTCTCCCTCTGCCTGTGTCTCTGCCTCTCTCTATGTCTCTCATGAATAAATAAATAAAATCTTTAAAATAAATAAACTCTATTTAAACTATGGGTCTTAAAACTCAATAAAGCAATCATCTCCCCGGGGGAGGCCCCTAATCCTGGCAATACTAATTTGAGGGTGTCTGGAGGAAAAATTTTCTAATGAGCAGGGTAGAGATGACCTACTCCCCAAAGGATAGTAACTACCACCAGGTGATGATGATGATGATGATACCACCTGGATAGAGAAGGAAACAAAACAACTGAAACAGAGATTTGGCCCAATTGCAAATCCAAAATTTACTAAGTGACTCTAGAATAAAAAGGTAAAAGAGAGTAGATTGGCTTTTACAACCTTACAGCATAGGTTCTGAATTAACTTTAACATCTACTGAGATACACCAGTTGGACTTAGTCAATAATGAGACTCAAATTATACCTGAGGACCTCACTAAATTAAAACACGGTCCTCCCTATAATCTTATGGGAGTCACTGGACATAAAATACAAGAGCAAAAGGGTGTGCCTCTCCTTCACCATCAGAAATATTGCCTTGCCTAAATTCCCCATACTCAAAGTGCCTATTGCCCTAAAATATCCCAGAGTGGACACGGACACTCTGATTCAAAGTGTGATAAATTAAAATTCAGTAAAATCTTCACCACTTATAACCAGCTTATCAAAAATGGAGCCCCGGGGACTTCCCTGCTCCTGGTTAAAATATTTATAAGACCCAATATAAATCAAAACAGGGCATTTAAGATGGAAACATGTTATCCAAAACCTATTTAAAGAAGGGAATGATTATGCCCACTACTGCTCCATTTAAAAGCCTGTTCCTAAACATTAGAAGGAATGAATGGTACCTCACCATGGATAACTGTAATCTTAATGTCATGGTTCCACCAACTGAGGGCCCCATATCCAGTATTATGTAAATTACGACTTCATCTAATCAGCAACTGGTAAATACTTTAAAGTCATAGATTTGGCTAAATATATTCAGTGCTTATTTTAACAGCCTCTCATTCACAATTTGTTTTCACCATCAAAGGGACACAATACACCTTTACCTGGCTACCCATGGAGTATTTCAACAGCCCTGCCATTGCACATAATCTTGGCAAGCAAGATCATAACCACAACCAATGTGATGGAACATAGTAGGAAGCTTTCCATCCCTAATGAGGACAGCCCTAAAAAAGGATGGGACCCAAGGATGATCACAATTCATTGAATTTCAGAAAGCTATCTTAGCACTGAATGCCCTGGTTGACAATCAGCCCCATCTGCACACTATTATAGACTTGTGGACCATTGTCAATGGTCTGGCCATCAGTCTTGCCAGTGGCAGAAACAATTCCTTATCCAAGATTGTCCCCTTTGGGGTAAAGAATTCCATGAATCTCTTGCCTCACAGAGCCCCAAAATGTAAATCAAGGTCACATATGTCTCTGTACATACTAAGCCACAGTACAAGCCCTCACCAAGACATTTTTTATCTCCTTTGAAGTTTTGACCAAAGCACTCATTTCAATTCTCAAAATACACAATGCTGGGATCTTTAATGATTCATTCAATGAAACTTTCATCTCCCCTACTGATCTCAAGATACAGGCTCATAGAGAACTATTAGTGCTTAATTAAACATGCTCAAACTCAATTAAATGAAACATAGCACATTTCAGTCATTAGTCAAACATCAAGGGTGAATTATAATAAAGAGTCTGCCTTCATTTCTGATGTTTGACTGCTGACATCTCCCAAATCTACCCTCCCTCTTCCCCTTCTGCCCCAAATCTAAGCAAGCTGGCAAGGAAGCCTAGATGCTCTCTCCTTTGGAGCCAGCTAGAAGTTGCAAGTCACACAAGACCCCTCACTCCAGCCCTACCCCTAACCACCATAAATGCTAAGCCAGTCTCCCCTCCCTCCTCTGTCAAGCCATTTTTGAACCTGCTTGAGACTCTGGCCCTCCCTAGAAAGCCTCATTATGTAAGAATTAAAACTTTTTCCTCTTTGTACATGTGTGGCATCATTAATCTTGACATCTGGACTAAATTGTGGGGAGGAGGTGTCCAAGTCATTTTTGCTAGATGACCACAATAGTAATGGGAGTATTGTGTGTTTAAGAGATGGAAATTAATGTTGTTTTTATTTCCCTATTTAAATTGATGCATATATACAAACCTGACAGCTATCATATTTATGCTTGGATACAAGAGAGACAATGTATTAATCAAAGTGATATCCTTGATGCTAAAGATGTCAGAAACCTACTGTGCCAGTGGCAGATCCCTCATGTCACTGGATGCTAAGAGCTCCCAATAAAGAGCACTGAATGAAAGCTTAGAGGATAAATATTTCCCGATTGAGGGAGAAAATGGCACATCCTGGGCATTCAATAAATTGTTTTAAACAAATGAAACATTTTTTGAGTGAAGAGACCTAGTATGTGGGATTTGAGAACTAATTAGATATAAGGAAGAGAAAAGGAACAAGTCCAAAATAATTCAGAACACAAAGCCTGCCCCGATGTGCTTCATCCAGGGGCACTTGGCAAACTTTAGTGATTAAGAAAATAATGCTTTTAGAAAAAGTTTTTGCAGTGAGACACTCAGGAAAATCTATCAATAAATAGCAAGCATGGTCCTTTTTAAAATACTGTGTAGAAATAATTCCAAAAAGATTAAAATCAGTACAGAAACCAAGGAACCATTTTTTTTATATCATATTGATCATTCCAAGTGGAACTGTTAGCTATCTCAGAAAAATTGTGGTTCTGAATTGCTTTTGCCTCTAACTCTGGACCTCTGTTCCTAAAGGATTGTTTCCTAAAGGAAAACATTCAACCAGAAAATTTTAGCACATCAGAATCTCTCTAAAGATTAAGAAGTCTGTGTCGGACAGAATGTCTAAATTGAAAAGTTTTTGCTGTCACATTCAGGTGTAAATGAAATAGTTCTTCATATCCCCTTCCATTCTGTCTGTAGTTCACCTATGTCAACTTTTCTCTCAGAAGTGAAATAAAATTAAAGCCCATGATACTGAGTGTCAGTCATGGAGGGACACATCTCCAAGTGGTTTTTTTTGGTTTTGTTGTTGTTGTTGTTGTTTGCTAAAGTGTTTCCAGAGACAACTGTCTCACACCAAGTCTCTACTGTACTTCTCTTCTACTCATTTTCACATAATCCAAAAGTCATATTTCAGATGCACAGTTCCCACTGGGCCAACCTCATTAGGCCTGGCCACCTCTGTAACTGTTAGAGAAGTCTCTTACTTGAATGATTAGTCCCCCTCTCCAGACTGTGTGGGTTGACTTTCTCTCCATCCAGGGTTGCTTGAAACAAAAATAACTACCTCAAATCCTTATCACTACAGCAAGAGGAGGTGGCATTAGATTTCTCAGAACAGGATGTCATTACAGGTTTTCCTTGTTAGCTACAGGTAAGACATTTGAGTGGTCCTCCCTCTGCTGACCTTGCTACACAGTCTTCTCATGTCTGGCATTTGACCTTCAGAGTCCTACCAGTAAAGGGACTGAGAGTCTAGCAACTTAATGAGTATAGAACACAGGGATCTAAGCCCCAAAGTTTAGCAACTCCACTGGTTTCTTTTGTGCAGCTTTGCTTCTGCGTAACTAAGGGAAGGCTTTTCAAAACGGCAGTCTACCATCTCAGTTGTTTGTTGATCTGAATATGTAAACCTCATCCTCCAAATCCAACAAAATGTCAGCTATTGGATGGACTTGCCATGGAAAAGCTAAGTTTTGTTGCTGCCTTTGGAACCCTCAATCCTGGCAACATGACATGTAAACTTGGGATATAAGGAAATGCAGGAAATCTGACTTTGTGGCTTTGATTCTTGATTCTTCTTTGAAACCAAGGTAATTTTGCTGCTTAAAGAGCTATTTAGAGTAGAGCAAGATGGACATGCCTTGCTTCATGCTTTCAGACTTTCAGGACCACTTTCATTGTTTTGGCTATGTACCATTTGTTTTATGATTTGCTTAATATTGTTCTTTAAGTCAGCTCATTATTAATTTATATTTTTAATCTTAAGCAATCATATCTAAGAGCTATTGAGTTTGGTGTGTTATGTATATTTCTTTTCATAATACACATTATGCTAAATATCCATTCAAGAATTTTTCAAGTGTTCAACTTGGTACCATTTAAAACAATCCCATATCTCATATGTAACAGTCAAAATTCAGGCAGGACAACAGAAACTGCACAAGTTTATCTTAGAATTTTTTAGACAGTATGTGAGAACTAAAAATGCAAAAAGAGAACACTTGAGTTAACACAGAAATAGTAACTGTATGCAGCAGTTACTGACAGAACAGAGGGAAGAGTATAGGGTTATTAGAACTCAGAAGCTTGGAAGAAGAAACCCTCAGAGCTGGAACTCAAACCTCTGAGGCAGAGATGATGCCCAGACAATGTCAGTCTCTGAGGCTGGTTCTAGGAGTATGGGGGATAAAATTGGGAACTGGAACAATTGCTGGTGTAACTACCTGCCCCTGCCAAAGTATTGCTGGAATAATGGTACCAAAAGAGCAAGCAAAGGAAGGCATCCCTTCTTCCTCCTTCCTTCCAGTCTCCCTATTCATGGAGCATTTAGCTGGCAAAGGAGAAATGTAGTTCACAGATCCCCAGCCCCAGCATCACAGAGTAGAGTCTAGAAGGATGCTTTAGTTGAAAGATAATATCCTAACAAGCAGCATACTTTACTTGGTCGAATGCAGTAATTCCCCGTATCTGTGGTTTCAGTTACAGGCAGTCCAGAGGCAGATGACCTTCCTTCTGATGTATCATCAGGTGAATAGTCTAACACTATGTCATGACGCCTATTTTCATTCACCTCACTTCATCTCACCACATAGGCATGTTGTCATCTTGCATTACCACAAAAAGAAGGAAGTACAGTAAGATATTTTGAGGGAGAGAGAGACCACCACATTCACAGAACATTTATTACAGTATAGTTATAATTGTTCTATTTTATTATGTATTATTGCTAATCTCTTACTATGTCTGATTTGTAAATTAAGCTTTATCATTGGTATGTAATTATAGGATGAAATATATATATATATATATATATATATATATATATATGTAGTGTTTGGTACTCTCTGTGGGTTTAGGCATCCACTGGGGGTCTTGGAAGATGTACCCCACCCATAAGGGGGGTACTGTGTACTTCTCTAAAAGATGCTCAGAAGAGAAATGCCTGTTTGGGCAAATATGCTTGTGTGTTGTAAGAGAGAGAAGTCAGAACAGGCTTTCCAGACCCCCTCAAGGCCCAACAAACAAATTATAATTTAGACGAGTCTGGGATTCTTCACAGCTCAGCTTGTGGTAAGGGTATTAGCTTCACAACTCCAAACAAGCTAAGCCGTCTGTGCGAACACCCTCAACAGCACCTCACTGGGAAGCCTGGAGGTGCTGAAAACATAAAGCTTTCAATTCTTGTTTCCAGCCATGGGAGTTGAGCTGGCAGATGGGTTCTATTCAGCCCTGGGAAAGGATACCACAGATCTTGCATCCAAAGAGTTTATAACCAAGATGGTAAGGCAAAAATTCTCAAAAGTTTCCAGCACAGCGCAGTACAAATCACCTTGGTCATGTGCCCTATTATTGCTAGTTGCTGCTTAAAAATCTCCTCTGCTTTCCAATCACACAAATTCCTTACTTGGTTGCAAAAATGCCCTCAGTTGTTCATCCCTCCTTATACCCCATTCTTTACCATGTGACTTCATAGCTCCTCCTATCATGAGTTGGTGTCTACTTCCTCACCCTGTGAGCTGCCTGTGATGACTTTCTTTGGCCAACAGAATGTGGCAGAAATGATCGAGTGCCAGTTCTGAGTAAGTCAAGAGGTCTTGCAGGCTTTCACTTTCTCTCAGAACCTTGTCATCACGTGACCAAGCCTGTCCAAGCTAGCCTAACGGAGAGTAAGGGACCAGATGGAGGACAGCCAAGCTTTCCCAGCCAGCAGCCAACCTACTTCCAGAAGCAGAGGCACCTGCTGATTCCATAGCTGACTACAGATGCAAAAGAGAGCTTAGCCTCGATCACAAAAACCACCCACCTAGGTCCAGCCTAAATTGCCAACCTGATGAATCATGAACCAATAAATCATGAGCCTAAATTGCCAACCTGCTGAAACATGAACTATTTTAAGCCACTACATTTTGGAGTAGTTTGATATGCAGAACAGCTAACTGCTACACATGGCCAATGAGGCTATAAGAGAACTTTCCTGCCTCTCTCTCTCCAGCCACATATTTCATTTCTCTCCCCCTCATTCACTGTTCTAATCTCTCTGCCTGGACCCTCTTTCCCCTCACTCATCTGCCAACCAACTTCCAACACTCATCTATTTTTTGGTCTTAGTTTAAGTAAGGTTTCCTCTGGGATCCCTGGGTGGCGCAGCGGTTTGGCGCCTGCCTTTGGCCCAGGGCGTGATCCTGGAGACTGGGGATTGAATCCCATGTCGGGCTCCCGGTACATGGAGCCTGCTTTTCCCTCTGCCTATGTCTCTGCCTCTCTCTCTCTCTCTCTCTGTGTGACTATCATGGGCTCCCGGTACATGGAGCCTGCTTTTCCCTCTGCCTATGTCTCTGCCTCTCTCTCTCTCTCTCTGTGTGACTATCATAAATAAATTAAAAAATTTTTAAAAAGTAAGATTTCCTCTAAGATCTCCCTCAATCTCTAATATAAGTTAGATGCCTATCTCATACTTCCCCATAAAATAACATTTCCTTCAAGGAATGTATCAGAATTTGTAATTATATATCTAACTGTAAGGTCTTGGGTTAATGTCTACTTCTTCCAGTCTCCTGGAAGCTCTGCGAGTACCTCTCCATACCCAGCACCTATCCAGTGCTTGGTACATAGCTGGTGCCCCATTTGTTAAGATTTTATTCATTCACTCATTTATTTAAGAGACAGAAAGAGTGCATGGGCAGAGAGAGAAAGAGAGACAAGCAGACTCCACAAGATTTGGGCACTCAACCAACTGAGCCATCCAGGCACCCCTAGATAGCAGATTCTTAAAGGAAAGAAGCCTATTTGAAGGATCAAAGAAGAAAGTGATGCCATCTCCTTTCCTTCACTATTTTGCCTATTCCTGACACCAGTTCAGAATGCTTGGAACGGATGTGACTGATTCTAGATGCAGAATTATTACCTTTCCTGGACCATGATTCTTCCAGACTCTGATCCTATGTAGCAGAGATAGCTAATTATCCTTCACCATTTATCCTGCCTTCTTCCTTTTATATTCCCAGTTTTAAGAAGGCACATGGCTGGCCTACTGGAATCTCACTTCTCAGCAAGTAGATATGGCCACATGACTAAATTCTCACCAAGGAGATGTGAGTGCATCTTCAGCACTTTTCTTAAAAGGAAATTGCTGGTCTGGGGTGTCTGGGTGACTCAGTTGGTCAAGTGTCTGCCTTGGGCTCAGGTCATGATCCCAGAGTCCCAGGAACGAGCCCTGTGTTGGGCTTCCTGCTCAGTGAGGAGTTTGCTTCTCCCTCTGCACCTCCACCCCAGCTAGTGTTCTCTCTCAAAAAAATAAAATACTTTTTTAGAAAAATAAAATTACTGGTCCTTAACCCTATCTTTCACCCTTCCTACGAGCTGGAGCAAGCTGGTAAGCTTCAACCACATGAATAAAAGCAAAACTCCAGGGAATAGCAGAGCAATAAGACAAAAGAAATCCAAGACTCTGAATAAGTTCATGGAACCACGCTGCCTACACAACCTTGAACCAACCTGGACTTGAACATGGAAAAGAAAGAAGCCTTTATAATTGTATTTTAAGACTTCTATGCCAGCCAGCCTGTAGTCCAACCAATACAGCTCCTCAAGTCTCCTGTTCTTGGGGAATCAGGACAGAAAAAGTGGATGTAGGACATAACTCCACCAGCCTTGGTTTGTGAGCAGAGTTCAGAACTTTACAATGTTCCTTCACATTTCCCCCATCTAGCTTCTGTCATCCGATAGAACAAATTCCCACTGGTCCTTATCCTTCACAGCTTTTACATTAGAACTGAGATCTTAGCTTTCATTGCCCTGAGTCCTCCTAAGACTCATTCAGAAAAGCAGGACACATAGTCATTGCTAGCATAACACTTTATATTGCTGAGGCTGACACTTTAACTAATGGTAGGAGCTAAAATATTCTAATCACCAACTCATGACAACTCATACAACAAAAAAAAAATTTAAGATTTTTTATTTATTCATTTTTTTATTTTTATTTTTTTATTTTTTTATTTATTCATTTAGAGACAGAGCATGCACACAAGCTGAAGAAGTGGCAGGCAGACAGAGGGAGAGAGAGAAGTCTGCTCACTGAGCAGGGAGCCTGACACCTGGTTCAATCCCAGGACCTTAGGACCCCAGGATCATGATCCAAACTGAAGGCATGCACCGAACTGACTGAGTCACCGAGGCACCCCTCACACAACAAAATTACTTAACTCATTATACATTTAAAAAAAGATACCTAATGCCTTAACCTAAACAGATTCAGTACTCTGGAAATTCCATATACATGGATACTTGCTCTCCTGAACTTTAAGAAAATCTCCATGACACCAACTTGAAGGACTTTCCACTTCTATCAGAGTTTCCTTAACTACATAGGAAAGAGAATTTGTACCCAAAGACATCTGGATTTAGCATAAAGTAGCCCTCCACAAGCAGGGGATTTCTGTAACATATATTTATCTTTAAATTCCAATGTAAATCATTTACATTCTACTTATTTTATTTTTTTAAGTTGTTGCTTTTTTTTAAAAAAGTAATCTCCATATCCAACGTGGGGCTCAAACGCACAACCCAGAGATCAAAAGTCACATGCTCTACCAACTGAACCAGCCAGGGGCCCCAACACTCCACTTATTTTAATACAAAGCAATGTTTCCATTTGCTTGCCATCATTTTTAAGCAGTTGGAGATATTGTTCAACCTCACTCATAATAAAAAGAAATGTAAGTTAAAACTACAAGACAAGCAAATAAAGTTTAAATGCAACATTTAAATTGATCAACCATTCAGCCTCTGGGAATTTACTCTCCAGATACTCTTGCACCTGCATGGAAAGACATGTGTGCAAAGATGTGCATCCAACCCTAGCTAGAGGAGCAAGAGTGAAAGCAAGCTGAGTGTCAATCAGCAGAAGACCAGATCCAGGAGATGCAGTGTGTGGGTATGTGTTGGGTGGGTTCTCTGAAAGGCAGATGTTGAAACAGAGGGCAAAATGTATATTGGGGAGTAAACACTATGAAGAAAAAGGAGAGGAAATAAAATTGGGTGAGGGGGGTGCCATGAGAGCACAATCTAGGACTAACAAAGTCTCCACCAACCCAAGGGGAAGCAAAGATCATTTGTTAATGAAATAGCCAGGCCCACTTGGGTATCACCAGTACCACCATCCTGCCTGGAAAAGAACATGACTCCAATTCAACAGGTGAGGGGGGGACCCTGAAAAAGCTGCCAGCTCCCCACTCCTTAGCTGGGCAGCGAGCTCTTTTTTATTTTTTAAGATTTTTTAAAGTAATTTCTACACTCATCATGGGGCTCAAATTCACAATCCCAAGGTCAAGAGTCGCATGTTCTGTTGACTAAGCCAACTAGGTGCCCCATGAGCCCCTTTTTTAAAGGAGCATCTAAGCAACTCATTCCTTGGTCTGACATGAGAGTCATTTAACCAATAAAGATGAAAGAAATAAGCCTATGTTTCTTAGCATGGAACAGTCTCCAGGATATATGTTAAATGAAAAAATAAAGTGCAAAAAAAGAGCACAGTGTTTTAGAACTACATAGAGGTAGTGGTTGTACAACAATGTGAATGTACTAAATGCTACTGAATTGCACATTTAAAAAACTTTTTAAAGATTTTATTTATTTTTTTAAAGATTTTGTTTATTCATGAGAGACACAGAGAGAGAGAGGCAGAGACACAGGCAGAGAGAGAAGCAGGCTCCATGCAGGGAGCCCATGGGAATTGATCCCGGGTCTCCAGGATCACGCCCTGTGCTGAAGGTAGAGCTAAACCGCTGAGCCACCCGGGCTGCCCCATATTTATTGATTTATTTTAGAGAGAGAGCTAGAGTGTAAGCAAGGGGAGGAGCGAAGGGAGAGGGCAAGGAAGAGAAACCCAAACAGACTCCGAACTGAGCACAGAGCCCAATGTGGGACTCAATCCCACAATCCTGAGATCATGACCTGAGCTGAAGCCAAGAGTCAGGTGCTTAGCCAGCTGAGCCTCCCAGGCACCCCTGAATTGTCCATTTTAAAATGGTTAATTCTGTTAGGTGAATGTCACCTCAGGTTATTATTTTATTTTTTATTTTTAAAGATTTTATTTATTTATTCATGAGAGACATAGAGAGAGAGGCAGAGCTGTAGGCAGAGGGAGAAGCAGGCTATCCATGGGCAGCCCAATGCGGGACTCGATCCCAGGACTCTGGGATCATGACCTGAGTGGAAGGCAGAAGCTCAACCACTGAGACACCCAGGAGTCCCTCACCTCAGGTTTTTAAAGCAAGAACATAACGTGCTATCATTGTGTTAATAAACAAGGAAATGCATTTACATGCACACATGCACAGAAAGGCGTGCAAAATTGCTGGAAGGAGCCACAAAACATTAGTGTTGTGGCTGACACTGAGGAGAGAGACTCAGTTTTCACTGAACATGCTTGGTACTGCTTAAATTTTTACCACATGCCTGTAATTACACCCCCTCGAAAATGTACATCATCAAAGATGTTGTCTAATTGTTCTGATGAATGAATTACTTGCCACCAGGAAAAATAAATGAAAAATTCCCCACCAGATTACTATTAACAAGACCCTGTAATACTGATCTTTCAATTTCAGAAAATTCAACCTCAGTCGAGGTGCACGGACATCACATTCCGGGTTCAGTTCTGCCCTTTCTCAGGGTCAGAGTACTTCAGGAACGTAGACACAGTAAATTTCTGGAACCACATGATGAATATCGATACTTGCTGGAAAAGGAGAAAAATGGTATCTTACTGAAAATTCCTTCAGCAGCTGCTATACCATGCAACACTGAGCAAATTAGCATGGCTTCATGGACTTCATTATTTTAAAGATGGTAAAATGGCCAAGTTACTGATGTCTCCCCTTTCATTAAAATGTAAAGGACTGGCTGCCTCCGGGTCTCTCTACCAATTGCTCAAGTACGTCATTTGAACCCATTTGATGGTGTCACTCCGTAAGGGCACCTTTTTCAACTTGGCTGCCTCTTTTTGACCCAAAATAATTTCAACCATTTCTACAGCTCCAGGCTCCACCAGGTTTTCTATTACTACATGTACCTTTCACGGTGATTCTAAGCTGACCTTGAATGAAGAGACAAACAATTTTTTATCTGTTTGCTTGATTGTACTTCTCATGTATTGCTCCAAGACTTTTCTTTTGAGTTGCAAAAAACACTAGTGCTTTGCCTCTAAAGTCACACAAGTGGTTTTCCAATGCTTTTGCAAGTGTTCTGTTTCATGCAATCAGTGCTCAGATTTTTCTCGATGGAGAGACATATGGTTGGGCCCATTTTAGCAACTCCATAATAAAACCAATTACAAAAATAAGCATCTAAGAATATCTTATGCTTTTAAGATTGACACCACTGCTCACTACTCAATTGCTAGTTGTGGTTAACAGTGCATCATGCAGTGTTTTTGTGGTCAAGTTCACTGTGGCAAACTCAGAGGCAATGCCGGATCATAGCTCAGGAACTTTGGGTTGTATGGGATCCATTCACTATGTGGCACATGTCACAGATTTCAAGATTTTGCTTCAAATTATTAAACCTCCTAGCTGGAAGTGTGACTTTAAACTTACTACTCTTTAAGAAAGTAAATGAAACTGATACAAAAATCCCCAAAGTCCGAATTGTCAGCAATCTTATATGTATTATTCATTCATTCACTCATTCGTCTATTCATTTATTCATTCAGCAAATATTTATCAAGTGCCTGTTTGCATGCTAGGCACTGTGTGGGGCCCTGGCAGTATAGGCATGAGTAATAAGAACAAGTCTCTGGCAACATGGAGCTTATGATCTAAAAGGAGATCTAGATGTGAGATAAATCAACAAACATATAATTATACATTGTGAAAAGTGTCCTGAAGAAAAATATACTACTCTAAATGAATACAGGAGATCTACTTTATTTATTTATTTATTTATTTATTTATTTATTTATTTGAGATAGGGCAAGAGAGAGAGAGCACACGAGAGAGTGGGAAGAGACAGGGGCAGAGGGAAAAGCAGGCTCTCCACCTAGCAGGGAGCCCAACGCAGGGCTCAATCCCAGGACCCTGGGATCACAACCCGAGCTGAAGGCAAATGCTTAACCGACTGAGCCATACAAGTGCCCCAGGAGACCTACTTTAATTTGGAGTTAGAGAAGGGACATTTGAGGCAAGACCTTGTCTTGGTCTGTTTGAGCTTCTCTAACAGAATACCACACACTGGGTGGTTTATCAACGACAGAAATTTATTTCTCATAGGCCTGGAAGCTGGAAGTTGAAGATCAGGGTGCCAACATGGTCATGGTCTGGTGAGGACCTTCTTCCAGGTTAGAGTCTGCCAACTTCTGGTAATGTCCTCGCATGACAAAGAGCAGGAGAGGAGGAAGCATGCTGTCTCCTCATGACCTCATCAAATTCTAACCACCCCCAAAGGCCCCACCTCCAAATACCACCACATTGGAAGGTAGGATTTTACCATATGGATTTGGGGGCAAGGACACACTCAGTCCATAACAGAGAAGTAATTTCACAAGGGCGAAGTGAAAGGAAAAGTGTTTTAAGCAGAAGAAACAACACAAGTGAAGACCCTGGGAAGGAAAGGAAAGGATGTAGTCAAGGAAATGAAGGAAGGTCAACATGGCAGAGGCACAATAACTAAGGAGGGTTACAAAGATATTCCTGAAGAGGACGGCAGGGACCAGACTGTGCTGGGGGTGTGAGCCACAATGGTAACTTGAAGGAAGCCTTTGAAGGTTATAATGAAGGGCCTTGCTTTAGCAGACATGCCATTTGTTTGACATTTCTCTGGCTTTAGTTGAAAGAATGGACAAGGTGAGAGGTAAAGAGGAAGTGAGGGTGTACAGTTGAGACGTGATGGTAGCCTGGAGTGATGACAAGGTAATGGAAAGAAGTGGATGAATTAGAGGTCTGTTTTGAAGGTAGAACAGACAACACTTGGAAAGAGATTGGCTGTTCAGAGCAGAGGAAGAGAGGCAGAGTGTCAAGAATGTCAGAAGAACAGCTAATTGACACCCCCCTGCTTAAAACCCAGCCTTCTCTGACCATCTCCAATGTCATACCCAAGCCTCAACGTCCCTCTCTATGAAACAGGAACATTGTTACTCACTTATCAGGCTGTTATACAGACTGAAGGGGTCAAAGCATGGAAAGCATAAATGGGTAATGCTCAAAATGGCCCTCTTATGATTATCCCCTTTGCACCCCATATCTTCATCTTTGCCCTTGGAAATCTCATTATTCTTTGTGTGGACCATACTTTGTCCTCTCTTTGCCCATCCACTGACTTCCATATAAATTTCCTTTCTCTTCTTTTTGTGCAAAATTGAGGTCATGCCTTCTCAGTTCATCAATTCCCCATCATCAACTTTCACATCCACAGCAATTTCTTCTGCAATGCTGAGCAAGGAGGTGGGGTCTCTTCCAGTATCCACGGGTCCTTTAGGTATTATGGTCTATTTAACAGTCCCTCAGGTTTTATTATTTTGCATGGCAACTGAGTCAGCTAGACATGGTCTTCTGGTCTCCAATATGGCTGCTAGTGCATTTGCTACAGCCGATGAAGAAAAAAATGCCCTTCACCAAGGTATCGCGGAAATCCTCATTGCCCATACAGATGGTTCTCAAGGAAGAACAGTCATGATGAGGAAACTCACATTAGTGCCTCACAAAAAGCTGATGTCATCATGGGAATTTCTAAAGGATAAGTGGCTGGCTGTTGTCACAGAAACTAACTACAACTTCTTGGGCCAGGAGTTCCAAAGTTTGTGGTACTGCTTCTAGATAACACCCCAACTAAATCAATTAAGGATTAAATAAGTAAATGAAGCTTTAAAATCAACTGGAATAGGATCATGCCAACATCAATCTCCTGGTTTTAACAATGTAGTAGGGTTATGTAAATATCACTGGGGGAAGATAGGTGGTGGGTGTACAGAAAATCTGTAACTCTTATGCATCTTACACTATTTCAAACTAAGAGGCTATCATTTTTAAAATCAAGTGCAACTCAAAAGGTTAATTATGGCAATCAGTTTTGAAACGCTCTATGATTGTACTTCTACATGCTTTAAGGAAGAACAGAGTGCCTCATGAGTCATCAAAGCTGCAAAAGCAAAATGTAAGTCATGTGAAAAGCCAGGTAGACACAACACTATAAAAATACCTCCATTGACAGAGTCTGAGTTTCTAGCCAGTTATCTCAGAAGCTGGACTGGCAGTGATGCTCCCCAGCTCCTGTGACAAGGTTATCCCCTAATCTGGGAGGTGCTCTCAGGACTCCAGTACAAAGGCCTTCCACCGAGCCAGCTAGCCACCTTCCTCAGCCTAAATCCTAAAAAGTTCACTGGATCAAAAGGTCAACCACACATTTATTCTCCCAGAAGCCTTAGCACCAATGTCCTCAAATATGCCTGGTAAACTCATAAGCAGTAAAGCAGTAATGCAACGAAGAGTAACAGCTAACATTGACTGGATACTTCCAAGCCCTTAGCATCCACTACCTTAATTTTCATAACACAATCAAGAGTTAGATAAAATGATCTGCCATTAAGACAGATATTCTAAACTGGTGATTCTTCCCATGCAGCAATTAGGACCTGTCTCCCACCTCCACTTTCATTCCTAACCCTTCTAGAAATTATCTGCCCCTCCTCCTCTGAGGTTGAAGAATTTCTAAGTGAAAAATCACCCCATTTTTCTCAAGGGTGGAGGGAGAATATTCACAGCCACCTTCAACCAAGAGTGTGAAAAATTAGCTTAGCCAAACCTGAGATAAACTTTGTAATGCTGTTGAAAAGACGTATAAATCAAACAGCATTTGTCTGCCTCTCTGCTCTTCAAAATTATCATGCATGCACCTGAAGTTTAAGCAAAGAAATCCATTAAACAAACCGAAAATCATGAAACCCAGATTTAGAGATGTATCCCCTCGCTCTAATGAATGTCCAATTCTGAATACCATTTTGTCTTCAAAAAGCCCTGAAGGTTCTCATCTTTGTTATCTTTCTGTTCTGTTAGCAGGAATATTACATCTTTGAAAAGGAAAAAAAAAAAAAAAGCATTATTCCAAGAGCTAAAATCGAAAAGTCTTTGAACTATTTAGAGATAAATCAACTCATAGTTACCAGTAAACCAAAAAGAAAAAAAGAGACTATTTCAAACCAAGCAGGCCCCTCTTTACATATATTCAAATGTTAATTTCCAAATCATCCTTAGACTATCCACATCTACATTCACATTCTGCTGAAATGTCATACAAGCCTCCATTCAATCAGTTACACAATTTAATTCTTTCTCTAAGGAAGGAGCCGGGTTGTCAGATAAGCAAACCTCAGGTAAAGCTTCTCGACCCGGATTAAGGTAGGTATTACCAGTCACATATAACCTCTTTCACCTGGATGGCATTCCTTACGATTCATATACAAATTGACCTGCACTTCATTTAAATTTTAAAATGCTTCTCTCAGCTGTCTCAGTTGCTGAGTTTTGTAATGAGGAGGAATAGCAGGAACCCTCAGGGCCTCCAAGCACACTTGGGCTGTGTGTGTACTGTACAAAGGCACTTAGCCAAGGTGATGAGTGGGGATAGAAACCCAGTCCTCCCTCTGATTACTAGTCAAGCCTTATAGCCTGGTCCAAAGGGCGTCAGGCAAAGGAAGGGATGCCTTTTAGTAATTAGTCCCATTACCCAGAGAAAGCACTGTTTAAAATTCACCTGTAGGGGTGCCTGGGTAGCTCAGTCAGTTAAGGGTCTGCCTTCAGCTCAGATCATGATCTCAGGGTCCTGGGATAGAGCCCCATTTCGGGCTCCCTGTTTAGCAGGGAGTCTCCCTCTGCCCTCCCCCTTTTTCTCTCCCCTCCCCCACTCCCATGCTTGCTTTGTCTCAAATAAAATGGATAAAATCTTTTAAAAATAATAAAATAGGGGATCCCTGGGTGGCGCAGCGGTTTGGCGCCTGCCTTTGGCCCGGGGCGCGATCCTGGAGACCCGGGATCGAATCCCACGTCGGGCTCCTGGTGCATGGAGCCTGCTTCTCCCTCTCCCTCTGCCTATGTCTCTGCCTCTCTCTCTCTCTGTGTGACTATCATAAATAAATAAAAATTAAAAAAAATAAAAATAATAAAATAAAATTCACCTGTAAATAAGTGGCACTTCTTTGTAATCTACCTAAAAGAATTACAGGTGCCAGTTGAGGCCCCAGACATCAACCACCTGCAGCCTGCCCCCTTAAAATGATCTACACTACTTATATGTAGAACTGTGCTTTGTCCACAGACTTCCTCAGCTCCAGCCATTCCTACTCTTCTCAGGCTTCACCCTTATTTTAAACTTTGGACTTCCAGTTGTATACACTGCAAGTACAAGACCCATTCTTTCTGATTCTTATTTTACCTAGAAATTCAAGTACAGATGTTTCCTGGAATACTCAACCCTCGAGATGTATAGATTGTTTTGTAAAGTACATATTACAATTTCAGAGATGAAGAAAATGTTGCATTACAGACTGAACACACAAAACAGTTTGGTGCCCAAATGAATACCAAAGAACCCAGTATCAGTAAACTGATATTCTTACTCAAACCTGATAGGGCATGGCTAATCCAGCAACTCTACAAAATTTACGGTTTTCATACATGCCTTCTTTTTTAATATCTGTCATTGAGATACAATTTGCACACCCCAGAATTTACCCACTTAAAGTATACAAATCAATGTTTCTAGAATATTCACAGAGTTGTACAACCTTCACCACAGTCAAATTTAGCACATTCCCATCACCATGAAAAGAATCTTTGTACCCATTAGTATTCACTCTCTGTTCCGCCTTCCCCCCAAATACTGGCAATCACTACTTTATTTTCTGTCTCTGTAGATTCTAGACATTTCCTATAAATGGATTGATACAATAGGTGTTTTTTTATGACAGTCTTCTTTCACTGACCATCATGTTTTCAAGGTTCATCCATCTCATAGCGGGTGTCCATCCTTCCTTCCACCATATGAATAGACCCTATTTTGTTTGTTCATTCTTCAGTTGATGGGCATTTGGGTTGTTTCCACCTGTTAACTATCATAAATAACACTCTGACTTACCTTTTGAAAGTCTCATTCTGGTGGTTGTGTTGAAAATAGAATAGAATGGCACATCTGAGACAGGGAGAACAGCGAGGACATTCTTCCAGGGATCCCACTGAGAGGCTGGGGTAGACAAGTCACAAATGGCCACATTCTGATGTATTTGCATAGAACCTGCTTCTGAAGCTTTCCCTGCATATTTTTTCTTTTCTAAGCCATCACTACCAGTACTTCGGTGTATTTTTGCCAACTTCTTGGATCACATGTATAACACCTTGATGTAAACACCTACGTTTATCTTTCTTGCTGAGTATGTGTTAGGCATTTAACAAAGTCTCAGCTCCCCCAGGGTTTGCCTGCATGAACCAACCAAATCAAAATCTGCAAAAGGAGAATTCTCTAGTGTCTCTACAGTTTCGCTGTAAAGATTTCACGGCCTCATCCTCTAAAATTATTTCATCAAGTTCAATGGATATGTGTTCTTTAATTTGTTGCTAGCCCATTTTTTTTCCAACAACATTGCTAATGATATTTCTGTAGCAGACTTCTTGTCTAACATACCAGTTGAAATGTCAAAAAGTATAGGGTTTAAAAAGCTTTTCTCTGATGGAATATACTCCTTCAGACATACATGGTAACTTGATTTGAACAATGTCAAAAGGGCATTTTCTTGGTTAGATTAAAATTTTGTTTGCATGCATTTTTCAATAGCTTTCAGCTGTTGAGTAGTGGCATCTGTAAGAAGTAGCTAGGAGACTTAGGTAATAGATATTTGGTATATATAAAAGCAGCACAGCTCCCTGAGAAAGCTGGTCTCTGACAGAAGAGTGGACTTTATTCTGCTGGGCACCTGGAGGAATTTGTTAACAAGTTTGGGAGTAAAAGTCAGAAGGAGCTAGAATTCTCTGCAATTAAGGTGGCAACCAAGTAAGCAGTATCCATCTTTATGACATGAACAACAAACTTGATTAAATAAAATAGGGCAGCATTAATTGACCTGACTTGGGCCATGCTGGAAGTAGACAACCATCTCAAATCAAAGGGATGCTAGAGAACCCTCCTAGAGGGTTCCTAGAGGAAATGGAGGACACACTCAAATGGGATTATTGAGGACAGTTTAATGAAGACATTATTACAGAGGTGAGGTAGGGGTAAGAGAAAAAACAAGAGATGTGAAGTATCTTGGAATTGTCATCACCCCTGTCTAAAAAGGAAAGGGGAGAAAGACGTTTCTGGAACCAAGGGGGCAGTAGCCATAAGAAAGAGCTGTTTTCTTCAAGTTGGAACACAGCCACTGCCAACCATCAGGCTGGCAGGAAGGGAGCTGGGACTCTCCAACGCCCTGTAAGCAGGGCCCTGGGGCAGGTGGAATTGAGAAGAATGGAGAGTGGATCCAGAGGTATAAGTAGAAATTATTCAACACATAAACAAAAAAAGCCAGGCAGCTTGATCTGAGCTTTTAAGAAGTGTAGAAGTTGTAAAAATTCTCCTGGGAATGAGCAGGCAAGGCAGGCTCTCAGAAGCTGGTATTCCAAGCAGCATGGAATATCAAAACAGCTGTTAAAATGCAGGTCTTCTCTGGAAGAGAAAAGGTAGGTATGCCTGGCAGTATGCTTACTGCAACTACCCAGAGAGGATTTCCCAGAGCCTGGAGCAAGGAAAACACTGGAAGCCACTGGAAGAAGCCATGACTGCCCAAAGGTCTTCTGGGAAGTGCAGTCCCAGCCACTAGAAGGAAGATTTCTGAGCACACCCCAAGGATGCCACAAAAGTGTCGGGTTTCAGGGAAATGTGAGGAGCCAGAACCTTAAAAGCTTGTGTAGGGGGATCAGTCAGTATTGGGGTTCCGCATCATTCACATCATCTCCAAGCTTCTGTTCTTTCATTTCTATAGCTAAATAATTGACAAGACCAATGTGGGTGTTTGATTATGGGAACCGTCATGGGCCGTACAGCAACAAAGAGAAAAGCCCCCTGCAGCATCTGTGCAAAGATCAGAGAGGACTTCATGAGAAGTCATGTGACAAGGCGCTGTGGGATGCCACTTAGAAAAAGAGACTTGGAAAGAGCAAGCTGCTGTGTGAGTGAACCCAGAGTATACAGGACAGCTAAAGTCCCCTCCCCTGCACCTCAGAATTCTTGCCCTGCACAGTGCTAAGTTAGGAGGAAGAAAAACAAGAGGCAACACTGGCCGCCCTCAGGGGACAGAAGGCATAGGCTCTGTTGGACAAGCAGATCTCCCTGGATCCAGACTTGGGTCCCTGGAGTCAGTCAGTATGATTCAGTCCCCGAGGCCAAATTCCCAATGAGGAAGGCCACTGGAGTGTCCAAGAGCAAGTCTCTCACCCCCCATAAGAGTTGTCTTCCAAACAAGCCCAGGGCTCAAGGCAAAATTCTTAAATACCATTTTGCTATTTTATCATCTGTGTAAAGAATTTTTCAAAAACAGAGTCCCTGTAACCCACCAGACACTAAAGTGCACCTCAGCTGAATTCAGGGTAAAGCTTAGTGCTGTTGGGGGCCCTGTGAAGCCAGGATGTCCATGTTCTACTTGTTAACAGAGAAAACAGCACTTTGTGATCAGTTGTAATGATAAAAAACAATTTTCAGACATCCAAAAATTAAGAAAGTGAGAAAAGCCATTTCTAACCAGCTGGACATACCAGAAAATCCAACCTAAATTTGTTCATGTAACTGAATGGACATGGGGCAGATCTGCAGGTATGGTTTGATCCAGGCTTTAAGAGCTTTTACCAGAACCCGGGTTTGCTCACACTTTTTTTTTTTAAGATTTAATGTATTTATTTGACAGAGAGAGAGCCAGAGAGCACAAGCAGAGAGAGAGAGGGAGAAGCAGGCTTCCCGCTGAGCAGAGCCCAACCCAGAGCTCGATCCCAGGACCCCAGGATCATGATCAGAGCTAAAAGCAGATGCTTAACCAACTGAGTAACCCAGAAACCCTGCTCACACATTTCTTAACTCCATTCCTTCATGGCTTCTCTTCTCACGATTTTAAGATGATTGGCCAGTTCATGTCCAGAAGGAAAGAGAGTCTGTCTTTCTCTCTCTGTACTTTCTCCTTCCCTTCCTCGCTCTCTCTGTGTCTGTTGGTGTGCCCATCTCTTTCTGTCCTCTCTAATAGTTGAATAAAAATCCATGGCCTGGCTCTCACTGGCCCATCCCTGAATCAATGCCTGTGGCCTGAGGAATAGAACATGCTCATCAGTTTAAGAGAATCAGAGCCTAGCCCAGAGCTGAAGGTGGAACTAATCTGACCCAATCCATGTGAGTGATGATCCCAGAGGAAAGTTTCCCCGAGGGAAATTCAGTCTTGTGGGTAAGGAAGAATTGATGCCCAGTCACTATAAATGACAAGTGCTAAAGATGAATGAACATACCGGGCCCCCCTCTTCACAAGAAGTAAAAAGATCCCCGAGACAGAAACTGAAAAGGAACAGGATGCTCATCCAGAGAAACTTCTTCTTAGGCAGGGTTTGTGCACATGGACAGGTAGCCAGGTTAAGCTTGCATTCCAGACCCAGACTATTTCAGTCAAAGATGGCTGCCTGTTTCTCAGCTCACCTTTGCCTATCCTGCGCTCATTTTCTCTCACTCTGTGTATCCATAACTCTGGAGCTCAGGAGGTTAGAAGTCTGAGCATGGTTCAGTTGGATTCTCTGCTCAGGATCTCACTGGGCTGAAAGCATGCTGGGGCCAGGGTCTCATCTGGGACTTGGGTCCTCTTCCAAGACTTGAGTTCCTTATGGTTGTATGACTGGAGGTCTCCATTCTCTTACTAGAGGTCAGCCAGGGAGAGACCTCTAAGGTCCAAAGGCCCACACCAGGTCCTTGCCACATGGTCCCCTCCATAGGTTCTCTTACGCTGAATCCCTCTGATTTCAGAAAAGGCCTAGTTCCTTGTAATGGTGCACTTAACTAGGTGAAGCCCACCCAGATGCTCTCCATTTTGATTAAGTCAACAGATTAATAAAAATTAGAGGAGTGACACTGCATCACACCCAGTTTCCACCTGCGTTGGAAGGTGGAAGGAGATTACACAGGGTGTGCAAGGGGAGGTTGGGGCCATCTTAGAATTCTAACACAGTTCAGTTACCAAACTGATTACTGATTCTTCTGGAATCAGCTCTTTCCTGTTCAGTCTATGTGATTTGAGGTAAAGTGTATCATCTTCCAGTCCATAGTACAGAGCCAGCACTGCGAGAGGAGGACATGTTGAAGACATGGTGTGTAAATCAGCTTTGGCTGCAGTAACAAATAACCCCGAAGTCTCAATGGCTTCCTGTAACAATTATTTCTTGCTCCTGAGTATTCAGGTTGGCTAGGTTACACAATCTGGCAGCAGAGTTGACATTGAAAGATGAACCAGAGCAGCACTGGTTCCCCGCATGCAAGGCTGGGTTCACGTCTGTTTCATGTGTCTCCATCTACATGTTCCCTCACATGGAGAAGCAACTACTAACAGGTCAAGCCAAATCGTGTGAGCCCATTTAAGACCACTGTTGGTGGAATCTATCACTTCTGCTCACATTCCAACAACCAAAGCACCAAGTAAGCAGTGTTGAGATGCATGACAAAGTAATATGGGAAAGGCATGGAATGTAGAAGCCTAATAAAGGGAGTAATCAAAGGAATTGGGAACAGTCATTTAGGCCACCACACTCAGGAGTGTTTGAGAGGGTTTCAGAGACTGAAGGCAATTCCTAGTCTTCTCCCATCTAAGGACAGCTCTTCCCTCCAGATCCCATCAGCCTATGGCTGGTCTGATTATCAAAGGCCAGGATGGAAGTGAAGGCCAGGAAGGTGTAGATATCTGTCCAAAGGTCAGATAAGCCCATATCCCTTTCTGAAACAATCAGTAACTGAGGCAGTAAAGGGAAAGAAATATCAATGAATCCCCTCTGATGACTGAGGATCCCAGATGTCAATGGATGCCTGGGATGGATTTATAGAGTGGGTACTCACTCCAAAACACACTTTGGAGATGTCCCACCTATTCATGGTGTGGCCTGGCAATTCTGCAGGCTCTAATTTTATTTTATTTTTATTAATTTTATTTTTTACTTAAAAAAAATTGTATACATGTATGTTTTCCAGGGAAGTAATATAGATGTTTTTAAAGGTAAGAATGGGCAACAAACTTTTAAGGATAAAGAAATATCAAATATTTAATATTAAGTTCCTTATTGTGTTGTCACTCTCCATCACAACAGCATTTCTTCAATAGAGCCAGGTAAACATGTGTATACACACACACATACACACACACACAGCCTCAAGACACAGCCACCTCTCCTTGGCCGGGCAGCCCATCCCCAGCAGCCGTGGTGACTCCCTGGACACCAGGACTAGAGAGAATAATGTAATTCTAGGTCCCACAGGATGGCACGCTGAAGCTGCAGGAACATTCCCAGCCCCCATCTAGCTAGTTTCAGCATCTAGAATGGGCCTGAAGGTGGGGGTTTCACCATAGGAACCTAGCTGGGGTGATATTCAAATATTTGATACCCAGGATGGTGCAGGTCCTGACCAATCAGGACCATGGCCAGCACACTGTGATCTGCACGCCAGTGAAAGTGACCATGATCCCTGCAGGGGCGGGGAGAGGCTGGGAATCCAAAGGCAGGGTTGACATTGAAAGGTGAATGGGAGCAGCACCTGCCAGCATGACCCGCTGCTTCCCTGCATGCAAAGGACTGTGCATCTCAACCTGAGACCCCAAGGGTCCTGGAGGGCATAAGCTGGATTTGTCTTCCTGCCTGAGGCAATCACCAATTATGTGTGCTGTGAGGCAAGCTGGCCTCCTGCCAGAGGAGGAGGTGAAGGGATTTACAGAATCTCTCTCTGATCTAACTTATTGGAGAAGTTAAAAGATACTCATCCAGGAGGCAGCAGAGTGAGAGGTAAAAAGGCAAGATCCAAATCCTTACTATCCGAGAAGCCTTAGACCAGAGGTCCTTAACCTCTCGGGCTCAGTCCCCTCATCTGGAACATGGGAATCATAACTGCATCCACCTGGCAGAGTCTTGATGATGATGAAGCTAATGATACAGGTAAAGTCTGCAACAGTCTGATGCAAAGCTGGCCCTCCAGGAGTCACTGTTGTCATCCAAGGTGGGAGGACAGTCCAGGAATTCAATCAAAACCAAATGATCAGGAGGGAAGGTGAGGTGGGGCGCCTGGGCGGCTTAGTTGATACAGCAGCTGACTCTTGATTTCAGCTCATGTCATGATCTCAGGGTCCTGGGATCAAGCTCCATGTCAGGCTCTGCACGCAACCTGGAGTCTGCCTGGAGTCTCTCTCCCTCTGCTTCTCCTCCCACATGCGTTCTCTCAAATAAATAAATACATCTTTTAAAAAATGAAAGAAGGAAAGGTGAAGCACCAAAGCTCCATGACATTGGCAGCATGAAGTCTGACTCAAAGTAAAGTTGTTTTTATTAATGTTCCCCAGGAAAATCCAAGGCCAAAGGAAAGCAGATATATTGAGCTGGATCCAAGGCTGCCTGGACCCGACTGGAACCTGTACAGACTCATTCTCAGGCAATACCCGTCTCTGATCAGCCAGTCTGGCCCAGCTAAGCTGGGGGGGACTGGTGCTGGTGGTAACAAGATCAAGATCTGTGATTGGGAAGCAACATGAGCTGCCATTTCCCTGCCAGGATGAAAGGAAAACCAAATCAGACCCTACATAACACCTGCAGGGCCACACCTTCCATATGCCAGTCTTTTAATGTTCTATAATAACTTCATGTGACATCTGAAAATACACCAGTCTCTACAACACCTACCCGTGCTGCTTTTTAAAATCCACCCACCTCTTATGAACACCAGAGATTTGGGGGAACTCAGGCAAGCTTTTCTTCTTATCTAGATGAGACATCTATTGCGGATGCGTGACCAGGAAAACGATCCAGGGCGTGCTGATAGCAGAACACAAGTGCTCTAGATGCCTAACTTGCTACCTGAGGGAAGTCATGAGAAACAACTCTGATTGCTATTTTTGAGATGGTGTAACGCCTGGGAGGTGGCAAAGCACACTGCCGTCCCTCTCTCCTGAGCCGGAGGCCGAGAGCATCTTGCAAATTTCCAGAAGTAACTCCATCCCTCTCAGCCTCCAAAGGATTGGGCCGGTGGGCTTGCTTTGCTGGGCTATAATCACATGGGTGACTGACTTATACTATTTTCTTTTATTTCAACCCATCCCCAAAGCCCAGAGCAACTTAAAACCTGAAGAGCCACCACCTTCATCAAAAAAAGAATTTTTTGAAAGCTTAACTGATAACTCCACAGCCATTCATTCAGCTGACTCCCAAGGAAATGGGAGGCATCTGGAAAATGTATTTAAAAATTGATTTAATGTTTAGCCATGTTAAATGTTTTAATTTCCAAGCAATGCCATGCCCACCAAACATCAATTAGTCCCAGCAATCGGGCAGGAATATTGGCTTCTGTGGAGGGATTCATTTATTTCAGCTCTGCTAAATATCTAAGGAGAAATCCAATACAGCCTGTAGCTCTGAGGAAGGGACATTAAGCCAGATTAGAAGCCAGATCAGGCCCTAGCTAAAATGGTGCCTTTGCCAGCACCTGCCACTCCCCAGTATCTCTCTCTCTGGAAGGAGGGCAGGAAATTCTACATAAAGTCCTCATGCTGGGGCAGCCCGGGTGGCTCAGCGGTTTAGCTCTGGCTTCAGCCCAGGGTGTGATCCTGGAGACCCCGGATCGAGTCCCACGTCGGGCTCCCTGCATGGAGCCTGCTTCTCCCTCTGCCTTGTGTCTCTGCCTCTCTCTCTGGGTCTCTCATGAATAAATAAATAAAATCTTAAAAAAAAAAAAAAAGTCCTCATGCTGTTGAGAGAAAACACCCTTCCCCTCCCCACCCCCACAGTTTCTGTCTCTGAGCCAGAAAGCAAGAGAGGCTGAAATGGGGCAGAGAATGGCTCCCTGCTGAGGACACAAGCCAGCTTGAGACCTTTTAAAAATCATTTTTAATAATTATTCTTCCTTTTGGTGCCTTTTAAATTTCAAGGCCCTGGGGTCTCCCTGCCCCCAATGGAGGCTGTGGGGTGGGGTAGGGGTCTCACAGTCTGAAGTGCTCTGTTTCCACACAGTGGGGCCAGCTGCTTGGGCACCAAAGGGCGGTGTGCACACGCACTCACCACATGGTCTCAGGCACGATAACCAGCAGAGGACAGCCAAGCCAAAGACCCCAGGTGCCAGGGGCTCCTAGAAGGAAACAGGAGAGCACAGGAGGTCTCAGCAGCTGGCGACGAAGGGCAGACACAGCAGGGCAGGGCAGCTCCCTGGGTCTCCCTCTGGACCACTCATTTCATCTCCTGGAATGCTATTTGCTCTTCTCTGACACAGGAATAGTGGCCCCAAAGCAGGGGGTCTGGGGGTTGGGGGCGAAGAGAGTGGCAGGGGAGTAAAAATTAAATGATATTGTGTGAATAAGCTTGTAGCTGAGCTGCCTTAGTCGAGTCACCTGAGGAGACTGTTAAAAATACCAATTTCAGGGGGCACCTGGGTGGCTCAGGTCATGATCTCAGGGTCCTGGGATCAAGCCCATGTTGGGCTCCCTGCTCAGCAAGCTTGCTCTCTACCCCTCCCCCTTCTGCTCATGCACATGCTTGCTCACACACTCTCTCTCTCAAATAAATACAAAATCTTAGAGAAAAAATGCAAATTCCAGAATCATCCCCTGGAGACTGTGATTGAGCAAGCCTGGGATGAGGCCATGGAATCTGTATGTTAAGGATTTCTCCCAGGTGATCCTGATAATGCAGCAAGTTTAGGATACAAGAGATTAAGGAATGCCTCGACCACAGGAAGGGCCTGTGGGGTGAAGGGAAGGTATCCAGGGTCCAGTGGGGACACTACTCTCTGACACTGCTGGTTCAAGGAAAAACTGAACCTGTCTCTCCACAGGGGATGTGGCAATATCCATCAAAATTAAAAATGCATACACCCTCTGACCCAGCAATCTCACTTTGAAGATTTTATCCCACAGATCTACTCAAACAGATGCAAATGATAAAAGGCTATTCCCTGAAGCTTTGTTTGTAATAGTTTTTTAAAAAATAGAAAAAATGGAAATATCCATCTGTACACATCTGGTTAAATACAATTATGGTGTAGGCAGAAAAACAACAATTGCATGGCTCCTAGGTACAAATACAGAACTGTCTCCAAGATAAACTGTTAGGTGAGCTATGCAAGGTACAGAACAAAGGGTATAACAACCTTTTATGAAAATGCAGAGATAAAAAAAATGCAGAGATAATCTATGGATAACTATAGATTTATAGTTATCTATGGATAACTAGACTATCTCTGGACAAATACACAAGAAGCTGGTAACATTATTGGCCTTTAGAGAAGGAACTAGGTGACGAGGGGACAGAGAGACGTTCTTTTTCTGACCTTACACTTTTGAATCCTGTGCATTACCTCATGTGTGTTACGTATTACACACAAAACATATTTAAAAATAATTTTTAGAGGCTCCTGGGTGGCTCAGTTGTTAGGTGTCCAACTCAATTTCAGCTCAGTTCATGATCTCAGGGTCATGAGATCAAGCCCCACATCAGGCTCTGCACTGGGCATGGAGCCTGCTTAAGTCTCTCTCGTTCAGCCCCTTGCCCTACTCCCACTCCTTTCTTTCTCTCTCTCTCTCAATCTCTCTAATATAAATAAATAAATGCATATTATACTTCAGTGAAAAGTTTTTAAAATAATATTAAATCGGGGCACCTGGGTAGCTCAGTTGGTTAAGCATCAAACTCTTGATTTCAGCTCAGGTCGTGATCACAGGGTTGTGGGATAGAGCCCCGAGTTGGGCTCCATGCTCAGTAGAGAGTCTGGTTGGGATTCTCTCCCTCTCCCTCTGCCTCTCTCCACCCCCCCCCAAATAAATAAATAAATCTTTAAAATAATAATAATAATAATAGCAAATCAAAGGTCATGGCTCCTGTTTGTAAGTGCCACCTCTAGCCACTTGTAGCTGTAGAAATTGGGAATCTCCCAGTTCTTCAAACCCAGGGAAAGGCTGGGGGCAGATGGAGGGAGATATTCAGGTCAGGAAAAGGTAGAGTGGAGGTTTTGAGCATCAAGTTCTGGATGCTCGTTGGGTATTCACTCATGCTGCTCTCTCTACCTGGGACACTGGCCCCATGGGGCGGAGTCCATATTCTCCCCAGCTTGGGCTGCAATTTAGCTATTACTGTCTTTGGGGAATTATGGGGCCATTCCCTGATCCCCCAAGCCTCGCTCTGCGCCTCGCCCCCGTGTTCCCTTAGTGCCTGTGTTCTCTGTCATACTGCTTCGTGGTCGCCTGGCTTCGTATGTCTTCCCTCGCCCCCATGCTCTCCTGAGAGCTCAGTGAGGGCACATCTAGCTTGGTCACTGCTATCTCCCTGGAGCCCAACATCACACTTAGTCCAAAGATGGTGCTCACTAAAGATAGAAGGGGTCACAGAGAAGTGACACAGGGGGAGGGAAGAGAGGAATAAGAAAGGCAAGGAAAGCCACACGCTCCCGACTCCCATATCCTAGCTCAGCCCTAGCCACCACCACCTCCCTCTGCCTCCTTCCTTCCTGGTCTTCCCAGGTGTGAAATCATCTTGTTCATTCACAAGACAGCCTTACCTGTCTTGCTCACATCTGTATTCCCAGCCCCTGCTGCAGGCCTGACACCTAGTAGGTGCCCAATATATGCTGGTTGGATGTATTAATTAATTCTGGTCAGGGCGGGGGGTGGGGGGGCCTGGGTGGCTCCTTCGGTTGAGCATCTGCCTTTAACTCAGGTCATGATCTTAGGGTCTTGGGGTTGAGTCCTGCATCGGGCTCCCTGCAAAGCGGGTAGCCTGCTTCTCCCTCTCCATCTGCCCCTCCCCCTCCCTGCTTGTGCTCTCCGGCTCTCTTTCTCTCCTTAATAAGTAAATAATAAAAATTAAAAAAAAAAAAAAAACTGGTCAGTGAGAAGGAGGTAGGATGCAAAGGAACCGCTGAAATGCATTTAGTCCCGAGAGAGTCTGATTCCATGAGCTCTGGGTGGGGACCGTGAACCCGGCTGTTTTCAAAGTTCCCCCAGGTGCCCTGACGCGCAGCCGGAGGGGGGTCATTTACAGAGCTTGTAGGGACTTCGGATTTCCCTCCGAAGGCAGAGTCGCCAAACACAGTGAGAGGCCCCACTCTGAATCTTAGGAACCTCCCCGCCCCAGGCCGGGCAGAGGGGGTACTGAGGGGCAGGGAAAAGGGGGCTAGGGGTGGGGGCCGGGGCAGAGGGTCCCGCTCACCAGGAGGAGAACCCGAGGAAGGGGCCCAGGTGGGCCGGGCGCTCGCGGGCGTGTCCGGCCAGGAGCGAGTGTTGGCGCCATCTAGCGCCCGCCGGAGGCTCTGCAGCTGCATCAGGCTGAGCTGCCGCCGCTGACCCGGGGTCACCGCCGCCGCGTTCTCTGGGCCCAGCCAGGCGATCTGCTCCGCGGACAGTTCCTGCAGCGGAGAAAGGGGCCAGCACCCTCAGGGGGTGGGGTGGGGGTGGAGGGGGGTGGAAGGGGGCCCTCCCCGGCCTTCCCAAACCGCAGTCACCCGCCGAGGGCCCGCACAATTTTGCCACACCCGTGTGCTATTAGTGCTCCTCTTGGGAATCTTCCTTAAAAATCACTTAGCTCTTTTCGCTACTAGAATAAATGTACTTTAAAAAAAAAAAAAATGTAAAACGTTAGGTGGAAATCTCCCCAAAAATAGAAGACCAGAGTGACTTTGCCATCAGCAATCATTAACAATAAGCCAAAAGGCATGAACGTTACTGAATTCTAGCTGGCTTTGCTGGCCAGCAATGTCTGAACCCGAGGCCTCTTAAAAAATGATAAAGAGAAGGAGCCTTGAAATGTTATGGAGGTGTTTAAGACGTTTTAGCTCCAAACTGAGACTCCCTCCTTGAAGTAATCAGCATTAAAGGAGAGTTGAAAAGAAAGTCATGATTTTCTCACTGTGTGACTTAGTGTTAATTCGGGGCAAGACCGAATTAACATTAAGTGGGGTGTGGTACCTCCCCCTCACCCCAGGCTTCACGTCCATCAGAGAAACACTGATGGAGGAGAAAACACAGGCCTAAAAGTCAAAGATCTGATGTGTCCCAGCTCTGCCATAGGCTAGCTATGTGATCTTGAGCAAATTTCACAGCCTCTCTGGGCCTTTGGACTAGATGTGGGATGGCACAAGAACTCATCACCCATGTGTATTCTGACCCTCTGGCATGCCTGCCTGCACTCCACAGGGTTGAATCCTGTGAGGGTCTCAGCAGAGGAAAGGCCTGGTAATCTATTAGTGACAGCCACCATGGACACCGGAAGTGGGAACTCCTGCCAAGCACATTGCCTTTGAGGACACTGAACAAGATGTTACTCAAGGTGCTTCTAGCTCAGAGGACTTGGTGGCTAGTTTCAGTGGGTGTGGAATAAGATGGGATGGCAGGATTCTGAATTTGTAGAGAGGCTTCTAAAGTCATGCTGCTTATTTTCTAAGGGTCCCAAAGATTCTGGGAAAGGGGTTATGCCTCCCTCATCCACTCCCCTCTTTCTTCCTTCACCTTCTTCTTATTCCCTGTCTAGGGAGATGTTTCCCTCAAATTGTGTCATCCCCCTTAGAACCTTTCCCTGTCCTTCCCCTTCCAGGACACAATTCCAGCTCCTGAATGTGGCAATGGGGCCTCCATGCTTTGGGCCAAGCCCACCTGTCCAGCTGCCTTCCCACCAGCACTCTTCACTTGCAGGAGAATGAACACCCACATTTGTAGCCCTCAGGAGGAAGTACCTCTGTTGTGTGCTTCCTTCTGCCTAGAACAATATTCCTCCCTTGACCTAGTTAACCTGTCATGCAAGGCCAGCATCACCTCCTTCCCCTACCCCCACCTCCTCACACATACACACACACACAATACAGGTACACCTTACACCTTACATCTGGCTTACACCTTACATCTACTATTAACACAGAGTCTGCATTATAAAAATTGCCTATTTTTCCAGTATGGCTGACTGGCAAGCCAGAGGCCAGAGTGAATCTCTAGGCCTACTGGATGTGTTTTAAAAAAATAAATTCAAAGTAGTTGCCAACATTTAATTATCAGCAGGTTTCACACAAAAATGGAGACCTCTGAAATCTTAAAAAAGAAAAGGAAGATCCAGTAATACTGGGCCCATATTGTCATACTGCACTGATGTGATGTGCCAAAGATAAGAAGCAGCTTCCCCTTGGATAGAGCTAAGTTTACACAGTTCAGCTCAGACTCTACCCAGGCCACTGCACCGTCATGTTACTCCTAAAGCCCCGAAGGCACTGGGTTATATCCCTTCACCAGGGCATCACTGGTGTACCTCGAAATTTCTAAAAAAAAATAGCTGAACAAGGAAAGAACCACAAAGAGCACTCTGAACAAGACCAGCGGAAAGTGCTCAGCAACATGCCAGCATCCAGAACCAAGCCACCTATGCCATGTAGAGCCCCCCAAACATCTATTTTACCTACTTTGTGCTAGAAACTATCCTGTGTTCTAAAGCCACTCAAGGTCGGCTAACCATCTTGAAACGAACTGGTGATGAGACATCATGGGAGTTTGTCCGACCTCGTTTGTGCGTCTTGCACAGTTGTGGTGGACAGAACTTATTTCCAAGTTACTCAGCAAGCAAGAACACCAGGGCCACTACTCATAGGAGCAGACTGTCCCCACCAAACACTCCCCTAAGCTTGTATGGGGACACAGAGCAAGGACCCCTTACCGACTACCCTGTTTCCCTACCTTAGTTGATCCGATGCTACCTCCTCATTTTTTTTCTATAGCAGTTTATCACCTGTCCTGTCGAGGTTTTCTCAATACTTCTCTTTAAATCAACAAAAATATTTTTACTTTGATTTATTTAAAAAGGAAATGTTATACAGGTCCATAATCCCTCATCAGCAATTCTGAAGTCCAAAAAAAATCTCAAAACTGAAGGTTTTTTTCCAAAGTTTAAGACACACGTATTTGCCTGCAAAACCTGAACTGATGTAAGGCCCTTTAATAGTCTCTATTTATTCCAATTAGTGTGGCATCACTGACTTCTTCACAGAAATATTAATGTATAAGGTGCTTTCCCAGACACTGCTGGGAGTGTTAAGTTACATACTGCAGATTCAGAGTGATCTTTCTGAAATCTGAAAAATACTGAATTTGGAAATGTATCTATCTGTCCCCAAGGGTTTTTTGTTTTTTGTTTTTTGTTTTTTTTTATGATAGTCACAGAGAGAGAGAGAGAGGCAGAGACATAGGCGGAGGGAGAAGCAGGCTCCATGCACTGGGAGCCTGACGTGGGATTCGATCCCGGGTCTCCAGGATCGCGCCCTGGGCCAAAGGCAGGCGCCAAACCGCTGTGCCACCCAGGGATCCCACCCCAAGGGTTTTGGATAAAGAAATATGAACCTCTCATACCACCATAAATAGAAAATCAATACAGCTTGCTATGAAGAGAGGAAATACAATTAAAGCATAAAATTTTAAGGAAAAAATGTATTTAAACCTAAAATTATCTCGTGACCCATTCATTGCTGGCATACAGTTCTCCTCTGGCCCTATCAGCAGAAATCTGGTTGCAAGCCCCCAGAATCCAAGGCCTGCCATCTGTTCCCTTATGTGATTTGAAATGGGGTCAAGCTCCTATTTTCCTTGAGGAACTGAGTACCTACTTTGAATATCTCATCAGGAAGGCATTTGATTGCTGATGGCTGGAAATATGGCATCAGATCCTTGTCCAGCATTTGGAGCTCTTCCTTAGTTAATCCAGCTGGGGAGAAAAAGGAATCATGAGGGTTTAGTTCAAGCCATCGGAACTCTACTTGTTTTATTAATGGTGCTGCATAATGTACAGATCTGTGTGTTCTAGGCAAGCGTCATTCCTTACAAAAAGCCCTGAAAATCACACTGGAAAATCAAGTTCCTTAATCAACTCCAATTAAAAAAAAGAAAGTGGGTCACATTAGCCCTGATTGGTCTCCTACAACGAAAAGTATGCCCAAAAGGAGCTTCACTTTATGCAATTCAGATTGTGTATAAAACTATTTAGAAGCCAATTAAATCACATCCTAAACTATTTTAGTGTCACAAGAAGCACCAAAAGAGCCCGTTTAAAGAGCAGATTTGTAGACCCTACCCTCTGCAACCTCAAGTCACGAATCTAAGATCTACTGTAACTTTAGAGATGTTCACTACATACAGCCAAGGATTCTTTTGTTGTCGTTGTTGTTGTTGTTGTTGTTGTTATTATTATTATTATTATTTTTTGTTTGTTTGTTTGTTTTTGTCCCGAGATTTAAGGTTGGAAAGGGAGAGAAGGCATGCTCAAGGTGCCTCTTACCTGCAATAGTCCCAAGCTCCTGCAGGACAGAGCTGGACCACTTGGTGGGATGCCCAAATACAACTTCTGCCTTCCTCTTAAACTCAGCCAAGATGTGGATGCTGCAGAGCAGGGTCCCAATTCTGGCTATCACCACCCTAGTTAAGAGGGAAGGATACAGTGTGAGCCTGGGGGACTCTCCAGACACAATGGGTGAGCAGAAGGTAGGTAGGCTCAGCATCCAGAAAGGATCCAGCTGATTCCACTCCTTATTTTAGCCCCGGAAGGTGACAAAGCATCAGGAAGTACAGAACATCTTGCTGAATGAATAAGCTGGTCAATCAATCATTTGCCATTTTGAACACTACTGGTTTACTTACCTGAATTCTGAGATTTTTATAAGTGAGATTTCGGTGATGTTCATAGCACACAGGGTTGTACCAAGTCCTACTAAGTGGAAGCTCTTCAGATCCTGGACACTATAGCCCGAATCCTCCAGGAACCCTTGGAGAATGGATTTAGCCTAGAAAAATAAGGAAGAATAAAAGATGAATGACCCAGGGACACCTGAGTAGCTCAGTGGTTGAGCATCTGCCTTTTGGCTCAGGATGTGATACCAGGGTCCTGGGATCGAGTCCCACATCAGGCTCCCCACAGGGGAGCCTGTTTCTCCCTCTGCCTATATGTCTGCCTCTCTCTCTCTCTCTCATGAATAAATAAATGAATAAAATATTTTTTTTAAAAAAAGATTAATGATCCAGGGATGATGAAAATCCAAGGCCTGAGAGGATAACTGAGCTCCAGCAGTAGCCTCCTGACCAATCCCCACTGTCCTCCTCTGGACACACTCTTTGTTCCAAACCATCCTAGCCACTGCATCCAGGCTCATGTTCCTCAAGTGCTGCTTCGAGTGAGTGTGTGTGTCCCCTCATCCAAGAAAGTTTGTTTTGGCAGTGAAACTCTTGTATCCTTTACCAGCATTATAGAAACTGTATCCCATGTCTGTGTCTGCTAGCTTATTTTCTCCAGTCACTCATGACCTTCAGATAGTTTGCTCATTTAAGTTCTCCTGCATCAGGATCCAAACTTTCCCAGCATCTGTTTCCAGAACTTTCTGACAAAACCTTTTAATAGTCTGCTTTTCTGCCTTTGCTCAAATCATCCCTCACATCTGAAATGTGCTTCCTGCCTTTCCGACTGTTAAAACTCAACCATCTTTTTATTTAGGGGGATTCAAGTCAAATGTCACCTTCTTCATGAAGTCTTCCCTGACTATCTCAGCCACAGTGAATTTTTCTTTTTTTAAAGTCCTACATTAATACGTTTGCCCCTCTCTCTTCAATTCTAGATAGTATATCAAATGCTTTGGTACTGGAAACCACAGGGAGATCTCTTTAATGAGCTTTAAGAAGGCTGCTGTGTAGAATCCCTGAAATTCTTGCACAGTGGCCGTTCACTATCCGTGGCTTTCTCTGGAGAGCCACCCCTCTCACACTCTTACTTCATGGGGTTCAGTTGGAGCTAACTGCCTTCTGAGTTCCAGGGGTGATGCTACAGCTGAGTCCTGACTTGTCATCCCTTAACCTGGCTCCCATGATTTGTTCTAGATTGGGCATGTGATCCAATCAAAACCAACCAGGATTTTGACTGGAATAATTAGGGGTGTCCTAATTGAAAGAGGAGAATAAAACAGTCTTTTTTCTCTGGAAGAACATTCTTTACTCTGGATTGGAACTTGGAAGGATAAACCTGAATTTGCTAGAATTCACCACATGGCATGAGCCTGCCTCTGACTGAAGCCAACACAAAGGAAAGCAGAGTCAAAAAATGGTGAGAGACAGATTCTTGATCATAATATTGAAGACTCAGGATCCAGCCATATCTAAACTCTACCCTTAAACTTTCCAATTATGGGAGCCAATACATTTTTTTGCCTGGTCAAGCCACTTTAAGTTGGTTTTTCTGCCACTTGTAATTAAATGAACCCTGAGTCACTTGCTCAACCTATGTTGCACCTGAGGAAGGATTCAAGTCAATCCTTTGGAGATGAGCGATATAATAAAGTCTGGATTCCTCTGTGCTCATAGGGGCAGGTGCATAAGATTACAAGAGGACAAGAGCTCACAAGACAAAGATGGGGAGAAGACATCCAAAGACAAACATCTGAATGGGAGTGAGGGTCACAGGGATAGTATGAGTCTTCCCATCTCCTTTTATCAACAGTTCATCCCATCACACAGTGAGAATCATCACAGTATGGAGAGAAAGTGTTGGCAAAGATTGTGAAATGTTGCATTGGGTTTCCACTTTTCATGTCTGTTGCCTTCCCATCCCCCAGGTCTGTTTAAATTCTACCTCTCCAGGGAAGACTGCCTGATTCCCCTATCTCAAATAGCCTCCCTTCCTATTTCCATGAACACCTTGCCCACTTTCTGTTATCAATTATAACAATTTAAAAACATTTTTCACTGTGTTCACTTTTTTGTCTTGTATCACCAAGTAGAATTCCCCAAAGACACACAACATACCCAGCTCATTCCCCATCGTAACCCTAACACTTGGCACAAGGACTTTTAAATGAATGAATGAATATCTGAGTGAGTGATCTACAGAAGTTGTAGGCAATATGTACTCCTTTGAAATGGCATCGGATTGCTGCTTCCACATGATGGATTGACTTTGGGGACATTTCCTGTTTCTGCAAATCAGACTGACCAGTGTCTTCATGAAATTGCCCTCAGGGATTACAAAGCCTACAGGTTCCATAGGGGAGTTTCAGTAATATAACACTCAGACTTAAATGTCTGACTGGGAATGTATGTCCAAAATAATAATAGCTAATATTTACTGAATGTTTGCATGTGCCAGCACTTTACATTTACATATACATATAGCCCTCAACTACCCTGTGAAATTTTTTTAAGGTTTTATATATTTATTAATGAGAGACACAGAGAGGCAGAAACACAGGCAGAGGGAGAAGCAGACTCCGTGTGGGGAGCCCGACATGAGACTTGATCCCAGGACCCCGGGATCATGACCTGAGCCAAAGGCAGACACTCAACTACTGAGACACCCAGGTGCCCCTACCCATTATTCTTATTCTCATGGATGAGGAACAGAAGCACAGAGAGGGAAAGTAACTAAGCCACGGCTACACAGCTGGTAAATAATGGTGCTAGGATTAAAACCCAGGTGGTCTGGTTCCAGAGCCTGTACTCTTAGCCAGTGAAGATATTTGGGTATGAAGAGAAGAGATTTGGGGTCGTTTCTGAACTTTTCCTATTAAGGTTTCACAATCAGGTTTCACTAGTTGACTCATAACAATTTGTGCTCCCCAACTATCAGGCGTGCCCATTTTAAAATGAAAGTGCGAAAATACAATTCAAATAAAATTACTTTGAAGATGCAGTATTAAATTGTCTTGCCACTGGAACCTGGAAAATGCAAGCTCAGCCTGCAAGGTGATAAGCCAAAATATATTTGCTTGAATGACTGGACCAGTGTATCCGTAATGATTCCAAGACAATTAATACTAACACTTTTAGGCAATATTAACCCTCTGAAAAATGAATAGCTGGAAGATTTCAATCTCTCTGTTCATCCCTCTGGCTTCTCTAATAGTTTTTTCTCCCCTTATATTGGTTTTTAAACTGAACTCTGTTAATGTAGTTCCACCAGGTCTGACTATTAATCTAGAAACATGCATTTAAGGGTTTGATTGGGAGTGAAAGTTGAGGAACTGACTGCAAATGATATATGCAAATGTTAGGTTTTCATAAGCTCTTCAAACATATTGATAAATCTCACTGGCATCCATGGGAATTAAAATTGGTCAAAAAGGAAAGAGATACTCTAGTTTCTAAGTTGGATATATTTTTCTGTTTTCTCCCAGACTGCAAATAGAAGGATTTTAATATCCAAAGGGTGATGTGGCACTTCTCAAACAGTCAAAATCAGTCATTATAGAATGTCAGGATGGAAAGAACCTCAGATTGCTGAGTTTAGACCATCTAGCAAATGAGGCCAGATGCCAGAGAGAGGAAATGTGGTGTGGTGGTGGTGGTGGTGGTGATGATGATGATGATCATGATAGCATCAGTGACTACAACGATGAAAACAATTCATTTTTATTGAATAAATACTATGTGCCAGGCATTGTTCAAAATGTTTCACATGTATTGGCTCACATAATCCTCATGGCCAGGGCTCCCATGCTACCCAGCTCCGGCGGGACAGGGGGGCGGGGAGTCCAATTCATACTGTGTTCTGTTTGAATACCACTCAGAGTATGGTATGGGACATGGCAATCCCGACTCCAGAAAGCTCATGCGAGAAGAGGACATGCATTGGTTTTGCCTACCCAGCACCCATCTTCCCTTTTTTTGAGAACACAAACAAAGGGAGGTTTCCTTGCTGCTGTAACAAATTACCACAAATTCAGTGGATTAGAACAACACAGGTTTATTCTCTTACAATTTTGGAGGTTCTAAGTCCTAAAATGGATTGGCAGGGTGTGTTCCTTCTAGAGGCTCTAGAGAGAATTTATTTCCTTGCCTTTTCTAGCTTCCAGAGGCTGCTTGTAGCTGCATCCTCCAACTTCAGAATCTGCAGCCTAGTGCTTTTAAATCTTTCTCTGTATCCTGCTTCCATTGTCAGATGGCCTCCTGTATCTGTGGCCTTCTGTCTCCTTCTCATAAGGACCCTTTTGATTACATTGGGCTCATCAAGAGAATCCTCCCAACTCAAGATCCTTAAATTAATTATTCTGTAAAATTCCTTTTGCCACCTAAGCATTTTCAGAGCTTGCAGGGATTGGGACATAGATGTCTTCGGGGGCCTTTATGCAGCCTCCCAAATTCCCATGCCCTACTGTCAGTTCACAGGGTCATGTTGAGATGGACCCCACTCCATGATGCTTTCCTAGCCAACTAACATATTCTACTTCTGACTGCTTGGGGTGGGCAACTGCGTAATAGGAGTCAATGCTGGAGCTTTTTCAAAAATTAGTGCAAGGGGGGCACTCCTTTATGAGGATGCTAATTAGATAAAATATAAACCTGGTATTGAAAATGACCACTGGGGGATCCCTGGGTGGCTCAGTGGTGTAGTGCCGCTTTTGGCCCAGGGCGTGATCCTGGAGACCTGGAATCAAGTCCCATGTCGGGCTCCCTGGATGGAGCCTGCTTCTCCCTCTGTCTGTGTCTCTGCCTCTCTCTCTCTCTTTCTCTCTCTGTGTCTCTCATGAATGAATGGATGAATGAATGAATGAATGAATGAATGAATAATGACCACTGAGGAAGGGCTACCTGAGCATGAAGATACCACTGAGCTGCTAAGATTCCCCTTTCTAGAAATACAGTGGGTTAACCTCCCTCCCAGTTGAAACAATTAAATTCTGGAGAGAACTTCTTCAATGCATGAAGGATTAATTGACACAGAAATCACCTTCTCACCATTAGCAATGAGAACACTGAACAAAACCTATGAAATAACTGTATTTATATACCAGACAACAGAAAACACAGGACTATGACCCTGAGAGAGGGAAAATAAATAAGGAGAGCCCAAAAATTGCCCTTGCTTACTGCCCAGAAGCAGCTTCCAGGCCAGGGAGCAGGAAAGGGAACCCAAGTAAGTCCAATGGTCTGAGTTGAGAATATAGAGATCCCACCTGTAATCTGTGGGGGAAAGTATTGGAGGATAAAAAACTTTAGAGACAGAGAACACGAGAAGAGAAATCTGACAGAAGAGAGAGAGGTCTTCTCCTGTCTGGCTAAGTACTGACCTCTCTACATAGGCCAGGAGTGAAATCCACAAAAATATTTGGAAAAGGCGTTAAAAAGTGATAGGCTGAACAATTCTCAGAGCTTATATGGAGTTAGAAAGAGATCACTGCCTACCAGCCAGAGCAGAGGAGTTTTGAAATACAGACAACATTAGGCAGAGTCTCTAGAATGAGTATGTCCAAATAATGGAGATAAATTAACTACATAATAAAGGTCACTCTGGACTCAACCTAATAATGCTCAAAAGGAAGCCACAAAAGGATCAAACTGATTTGAAAGTAATTTAAATGTATGCCAGAACAAACCCCAACACTCTTCAAAGGAGTACAACTAAATCAAGCACTCAAAAATGTAAAATTCACAATGTCCATCAGCCAGGCAAAATTGCCAGTCTTGTGTATAAAAAAAATAAGAATACATGGCCCATAAATAGAAGAAAAATTAATCCATAGAAACAGACTCAGAAATAAATGATGATGGAATTAGCAGCAAAGATTTTAAAGCAGCTATCATAAATACTGTATGTTCAAGGACATAAAGGAAAATATACCTAAAATTAAGACAGACATGTAATTTTTAAAAGATCAAGCAAGCAACATCTACCTACCTGTCCGGGAGTCCACTCTGTCTGCTGGCTTAGGGAAACCACAGTGTCAATGGAGCTGAGATCCAACTGTTCCAGCTCACTCTCATTAAGAGCCAGAGCAATGCGCCCCAAGGAGGCGATATGGTGCTCTTTCCAGTAAGAAGGCATGTCCCATACCTGGAAGTGAAAAAAATCCAGATTAGACTATTACTAACAATATTTTTAAACAGACATAAGGTAAATCTCTCTAATATTTAAGGTTCTCTTTTATTTATTTTTTTAATGATTTTATTTATTTATTCATGACAGAGAGAGAGAGAGGCAGAGACACAGGCAGAGACACAGGCAGAGGGAGAGGGAGAGAAGCAGGCTACATGCAGGGAGCCCGACGTGGGACTCGATCCCGGGTCTCCAGGATCACATCCCAGGCCGAAGACAGCACCAAACTGCCGGGCCACCAGGGCTATCCATATTTAAGGTTCTCTTATAAATCAGTAAGAAAAAAGATGGCTGCATTTGTTTTAATATATATATACACAAAAGATGTGAACAGAACAACTTTATATTATGGAAAAGGACTGGTCTGATTTCTTGGCCCTCATCTTGAATTGGCCACATACAAGGTCCCTGGCCAGTGAGTGGACTAAGACTTTGTCTAAGATGACAAGGACAACTTTGGAGATGTGGGGAAGGGCACTTTTCTCTTCCCTATTGTAGTTTGAGCTTTTCTGGCTAAAGAGGCCATTTATCTTTGTAAACACAAAACATTTTTGCTTTCTCCAGTTTCCTGTTAATGGTGAAAGAATAGAAGCAATAAAGTTTTACTGAGTTTTGAAAAAAAAAAGATATGAACAAGAAATTCACAAAAGAAGAAACGGGGAAAAGTTCAGTCTTGGTCATAATTTTTTAAATTGTACATTAACATCAATCAAAGAACATGTTAACTGCTCATATTGACAAGGAATAAAAAGAAGGATCACTTATGGTATTAAAAAATATGCAGGAAAGGATACCCTCATTTCTGATACAGATAATATAAATTTGGAGGGGGATTTTGGTTATGTGTATCAATAGCTTTTAAAATATTTATACGATTTGACCCCAAAAGTATACCTCTGGGAATTTAGCCTAAATAATGAGACAAGTGCTCCCAAAAATATGTACAAATAGGGATCCCTGGGTGGCGCAGCGGTTTGGCGCCTGCCTTTGGCCCAGGGCGCGATCCTGGAGACCCAGGATCGAATCCCACATCGGGCTCCCGGTGCATGGAGCCTGCTTCTCCCTCTGCCTGTGTCTCTGCCTCTCTCTCTCTCTCTCTCTCTCTCTCTGTAACTATCATAAATAAATAAAAAAAAAACATTAAAAAAAAAAATATGTACAAATATGTACCTTGAGGCATTAAAAAAAATAAGTAACCTAAAAGTCTACCAATCTGCTAAATAAATAAGGACTAGCAAAAAAAGGACCAACCATAAAATGAAATATTAACTATTTAGAGTGTTGATATAAATTTATATTTCTGATATGAAAAAATATGCATTTATACTGTTGGGTGTCAATAGGAAGTTACTGAATACTGGGTGATAAATAATAATATGTAATATGTATGTGTGAGCATACATGAAATATATTCATGAAATCTCTAAATATACTTTATAGACATATACAGAACTCTGGGGAGCTTCAGGTAAATATAACAAAATATAACAGTGCTTTTCTCTGGGTAGAATATGATCGATTTTCTTCTTCATTATTTTCTGACTTTTATACAATAAACTTGGGTCATTTATATAATTTTAAGGATCTTACTGTCTTTTTTTTTTTTTTAATTTTTATTTATTTATGATAGTCACAGAGAGAGAGAGAGAGAGAGAGAGAGAGGCAGAGACATAGGCAGAGGGAGAAGCAGGCTCCATGCACCGGGAGCCTGATGTGGGATTCGATCCCGGGTCTTCAGGATCGCGCCCTGGGCCAAAGGCAAGCGCCAAACCACTGCGCCACCCAGGGATCCGTGGATCTTACTGTCTTAACCTCACAAGGGTAACCAGATATTCTATGGACATCCTAACGGCTAAAACAAGCCACTCAAAGTGTTGTTTATAAAGATGGAAAAAGACTTCGAGTCCCCTTTTTACTCTTTCCTGCTATGTTTTCAGACAAATTTGCAACAGATTCTGAGAAAACCTGCTATAAGTATCAGTCGAGGTTCTTCAAGTGGAGAAAGAAAAGCACAATTCCTAGAAACCATTTCAGTCAGAAGCACAGAACATCCACAGAACTTTTTCTTTTATTTATTTATTTATTTATTTATTTATTTATTTATTTATTTATTTATGAGAGAGAGAGAGAAAGAGAGGCAGGTAGAGACACAGGCAGACGGAGAAGCAGGCTCCATACAGAGAGCCAGACGCGGGACTCGATCCCAGGACTCCAGGATCACGCCCTGGGCCAAAGGCAGGTGCTAAACTGCTGAGCCACCCAGGGATCCCCACAGAACTTTTTCTGAGTGTCCATTAGATGCCAAGACACATACATCTCTGCTCTCTGCCACAGCCCTAAGAGGGAGGAACTAGAAATTTCCTGGATGTGGGAAGCACACCAATGGTGCTGAGTTGATACAGGGAAATTGCAACAGGATAATGCAAGTGAAAGCTCCCAGAGGCAGGGGGCTCTATGCATAGAAGTGCTGGGACCATGATGCTGGGGTTTTCCCTCTGTTGGATGTTTCCTCCCTGAGGTAGGTTTTACCTGTACTGCCTTCTCCTTTAGGGTTACCAACTGAGGCAGGCTGAAAGCCCTGACGGCCCCCAGAAGCTCCACACTCCTGATGAACGTGTGTTCCTCCATGCAGAGCAGGTCCTCGGGGGCCCAACAGGCATTGGCTTCTGCCAACTTGAAGATGTCACTGGAAGAAGGAGCCATGACGCCATGACAACCTGAAGAATGGGGAGGAACAAAGGAAAGAGAGCTTCAGGGAATATTAGTCTTTATTGAAATGAGTAAAGTTGTCCAGTTGGATTTATTCATGAGAGGCAGCACGGCACAGACCCTGAGAGCTGGCATGCAGGGAGTGGCTTGAGTCCCATTTCTGCCTCTTCTTGCTAATTACCTTGTAGCAGAATCATGGAAATGCCAGCTCTTGCACTGACAGCCACATGCACACAGTAGGAGCTCTGCAACACTGCAATGGGGCTCCAAATTGCCTGGAGGACAGTGATAACTGGTGGCCAACAGTTCTGGCTTCAGGTTCAAATCCAGATCTATTTAATCCCTCTCTGCTTCAGTTCACTCATCAATAAAATGAGGATAAAAGTGCCTCATCGAATTTTGGGAACACTAGATATATTATTATATATAAAGCCTGTAGAACAATGCCAGGTATAAAGTAAGCACTCAATACATGTTAGCTATTTTTATTAGTTATGTTACCAGCAGGTGCCACCTCATGCCTTTGAGTTTGCAACCCAGAGTTAAGGCTTCCAGAATTACAAGGAAGGAGCACTCCTATCTAAATGTGGGAGGGGCGGGCTGCCTGGGTGGCTCCGTTGGTTAAGCGTCTGCCTTCGGTTCAGGTTATGATCCTTGGGGTCCTGGACTGGAGCCCCGAGTGGGGCTCCCTCTTCCTCTGCCCCTTGCCCACACCCCCACCCTTCTTGTGTGTGTACAAGTGCATGCAAGCACGCACACACTCTCTCAAATCACTAAATAAAATCTTTAAGTGTGGGAAGGGGGAATAGTTTCCCATCATGGAGGTTATGGCCTTCCCACTTCCTGAGAAAGAGGAGAAAGGGGCCTGTTGTACTTTCCTTTGCAACAGAAGAAATCCGTCCATTTCAGTCTTTGACTAAGTTGAATCTCACCTGGTCAAACCAGTTAACATCATCAACACACATATGAGCTATTTCTCCCTGACATGCCCCACCTGGGAGAAGGCTCCTTGTCTTCAGAGCAATCCTGGCTTTCCGGTCTTAGAAGCTGCCCACCTGAGGCACGCAGACTCACCAGCACCACCTGGGCCGCAGTAGATCCAAACCCTGTGGCCACTCCCTTCTCATTGCCTCTCAACGGCAACTCACTAGACTCCAGTCAAGAGGCGAAAGCAGACCAGATCAGGGTTGCCACGTGCAGTCCTCAAGTATCTTTACCACAAAAGACACATCCTTCCTAGACCCCCCCACTCCACTCCACTTTCCATGACAACAGCATCCAATGACAGTAAAAATTAGAGAGCAAGAAAATGGTTAAACAGTGCAGCAGGGACTTGGTCTTATCACTGGTATAGTCCCTGCCCAGCACATAGTAGGTGTTTAGCAGATATTTGTTGAATGAATCAACACACACACACAAATTAACTAAAACAAAACCAATGAGTAATTCTGCTAATCCATTAATTACTACAAGCACAGCAGTAACGAATACCCAGAGCCACTAAAGAAAAGTCCGATGATGCACTCATAACCGAGCATCCTCTCCAGAGTGTGGCAAGTCTTACTCTCGCATACCCACATGCACAGGGTAGGAGCACTGGCACATGACAAGTGCACTGCTGCGTTGTGAGGGCAGGAGGAGCTGTATCACCAACTCTGGGTACAAATCCAAGGGCTGCCACTGCTCACTCTGTAACTTTGGCCAAGTCTCTTAATCTGTCTCTAAACTTCAGTTTCCCTCGTCAAGACAATGGGAGAAGCACAGCACCCACATCAAAGGACAGAGATGAGGATGAGACAGAGCATGAAAAGAGGACCACCCAAGAAAAACCTAAATCAGATCGTGACACTTCTTTGCTTGCCAACTCCATAAGACCCCAACCCAAAGACAAAGTGCTTAGGGCTTCCTTTATAAGGGCCCTCTGTGGCTTTGTCTCTCATGCACTCCAGCCACACTGGCCTCTCATTTTCCATTCCTTTTCTGCTCCTCTTACACTTCCACTTGCCTGGAAGACTCCAACGCCACCTGTCCACACAGTCCATGCCCACACTCCCTGGGTCTTTCCTGAAATGTCACCTTCTCAGTGAAACCTACCTCCACGGTTCTCTTTTCAAATTATAATCCCTCACACCCCACACTCCCTGACCCCTTCTTTCCCTTCCTTTATCTTCCTTCTTGGCACTGAATCATCACAAAAATACAAAGTCTTACTTACTGTATGTGATTTATTGTCTGGCACCCCCCCTACAGCCCAGCCCCTTGAAAGTAAACTCTGTGAGGACAGGGATTTTTGTCTGTTTTGTTCATATAGTCAGTGCTCAATAATTATTTGCTGCAGGAAAGAAAGCAAGCACTGATTGCCAGCTATTATTATTACAATTATTAAGGGGTCTGATTAACTTTGCTGCCTCCTGCTTGCTACAATGGTGCACAAAAATCATACAAATATCTAACACTTATGGAACAGATTTCCTATATGCCCGGCACTGTTGTGAACAGGTTCTGATCCATTATAATCCTCATAATAACCTAATGAGGTAGGGACTTTCAACGTCCCCATCTTACAGAAGATGAATACAGAGGCACAGAGATATTTAAGGGGTTACCCAAAGTCACACAGCCAGTAAGCAGCAGATCCAGGGTTCACACCATGCCAGCCTGGCCCCAGCACTGCAATGCACAGTCACTTAGCCCCTTACACCCTTTAAGAAAACCCTTTTGAAATTTGTTTGTTGCACATGTTCACCATTTAACTTCCTGGCCTGGGTAAGGAGCACAAGACGTGATTCCAAATCACTTTACTAAAGGTATAATTCTTTGGCCTATGGCTTTTTGCCATTCTACTGCTGTGCAAACATTTCATCCAATGCCCTAGGCAAGGAGGCCTCTTGATGCCAGGAAATCAAGCCAAACACGGCTGCTATGGATCTGGCTCGGATACCCCAGAAACACTCACCAGGGCTGGGGTGAGAGCTTGGGTTCCTCTCACTGCTGTTCCAGACAGATTCAAAGACAGCCCAGAGGAATTCTGGCGGGGGCAAGGTCCCTGCTATCTTGAAAGCTGTTTGCTGAAGGATCTCAGGAAACTGTGTGCAAGCAAGAAGAGGAAGGAGGAGGAAGAAATAATAATTAAAGCACATTAAATGCAGATTTAAACTGTGATACTACTTACTCCCTTAGGGGCTGTTTTTCTTCTATAATAGCTTCTTATATAAATTTATCCCCTAGCTCAACTAATTTGGTCTCTACAAAGAATCATATAAAATAATACTTAACCCCATTAGCAATCCAATAAATGTTCAATAACACAAGTATATATTGTTTTTCACCCATCAGATTGCCAAAAATAAAAGAAAGTGATAACACCTAAAAATAAAATGATGATACTTAAGGCTGAGCAAAATGCATTAAACGTGCACACTTGTTTTTCTATGGGACTGTTAAATGGTACACAATTATTGGAGTAACCTGATAAGATCTATAAAAAGCATAGGTGAGCCTACCCCGTTCTGGTCTGGTATTGTTTTTACATTTTTACTAAACTTTATATTTATCATAAAAAGAAGAAAGAAAGGGGAACGCCCGCATGGCTCGGTGGGTTGAGCGTCTGACTCTTGATTTTGGCTCAGGTCATGATCTCATGGTTGTGGGATCAGGCTCTGTGCTCAGCTTGAGATTCTCTCTCCTGCTCCCTCTGCCCCTTCCCCTGCTTGTGTTCTCTCCCTCTCTCTCAAGTAAATAAATCAATCTTTGAAAAAGGGGGGGAGAAAGAGGATTATCTCTGAGTGGAGACTAGCAATGAGGGAGCTTCCAATTGCCCTGGAGAAGGTGCCATTTCTCATCTAGAACCAGTGCAATTTGTCAAGACCCAGGATATTACTGGTAGGCTTGACCATGAGTCCAGAGCATTTATCAAACTGTCTCACACAGCTATGAATCACTGTGCCCCACTCTCTCCACAGGTTATACAGCCCCTCTTTCTATTCAAACCTTCAGAAGTAAAGTCACACTCTAAACCACGAGTTCCTCATCCCCGCTGTGACAATCAACTGGGAAATCTCCTGACATCCAGGCCCCACCCTGGGGTGGGGGCCCTGTAGATGTCCATTTAGAATCTCTCCGGTGAATGTCATGTGTGGCTAAGGTCACAAACAACTCACAAGAGACATGGTTAACTTTTAGAAAGCAAAATGCACAGCAGAATAAATGGTATTTTCCATTTTGTATGTTTTAAGGGAAGAACATATGTAAGCAGGAGGAGAATTTTTTTCTGAAAGGATGCAAGAGAATCTGGGAAGAGTGATCACCTCTGGGGAGACAGGCTGGAGACCTAAAAGTGGAGGGGTGGAGGGAAACTTTGTCTTCCTGTAGCTTCTGGTATAGTTGCAATCTCTTAGCCAGGAGCATGTATTATTTGTCTTATTAAATATTTCAGTCATTGAATAAAAAAGTAGAGAGAATAATAAAACACAACACTGATGTACCCACAACCTAATTTAAGAAATAAAACATCACAAATATAATTGATAGATCCTTGCCTGACTCGTTAGTCTCCTTCCTTCCCCAGAAATAACCATCACCCTGAATTTAGCATTAACCATTCTCATGCACTTTTTTTTTTAGATTTTATTTATTCATGAGAGACAGAGAGAGAGAGAGAGGCAGAGACACAGGCAGAGGGAGAAGCAGGCTCCATGCAGGGAGCCCAACATGGGACTCAATCCTGGGACTCCAGGATCAGGTCCTGGGCTGAAGGCAGCGCTTACGCCTCTGAGCCACCCGGGCTGCCCTTCTCACGCACTTCTAAACTTGTCTTACATCTAGAACTGTTTCTGCATGTGCTTAAAAATTAATGTAACTATTTTCATGGTGAAAAGAAAAAAAAACAATCCACCACCACTCAAGCATTTTCAGAGTGAAAAAAAAATTTAACTAGTATTTGTTTATTTATTTAGTATCCTACTGTATGTATTCTTTTGCAACTCACCTTTTTTAACCCTGCACTGTGTTTCTGAGATTTAATCATATTGCAATAAAACTTTTTCAATTTTGGGCAGCCCAGGTGGCTCAGTGGTCTAGCACCGCCTTTGGCCCAGGGCATGATCCTGGGGACCCGGGATCAAGTCCCATGTGAGGCTCCCTGAATGGACCCGGGATTGAGCCCCATGTCAGGCTCCCTGCATGGAGCCTACTTCTCCCTCTGCCTGTGCCTCTGCCTCTCTCTCTCTCTCTCTCTCTCTCTCTTTCTGTGTATGTCTCTCATGATTAAATATATAAAATCTTTTTTAAAAAAACTTTTTTCAATTTCAAAAGTTGATCTTTAGAAGATTGAATATGTGTATACATGTGCCTCTGCTACTTTTAACTACATGTCTGGACACCCCAGAAGATGATTTTACCATGCTTGGACACTGGAATGTGCACTCTGCATCAACCTGGGTGACATGCCGTGTGTTCAGGTCCTGCTGAGCACACATGACAATGTACATCTCACATGCACATATACAGGGGTGAGAGTGTGTGGATGGGCCTTGCGGTCCGTCTGAGTTTTGTCCAACAAATATTTACTCCCTCTCCACCCTTTGCTTCTACATAAAGGAGACTACTTCCAGCCTCACTGAGTTTGAACTTGGTCATGTGATCATGTGACTTGCTTTGGCCCAGTGAAAAGTCACAGTGTGCCATTTCCCAGCATACTTTAGTGCTCTCTTTTCTGGAGTCTCAGAGCTCCATGGTAAGAAGAATAAGCTCCAGGTAGACTGAGCCCCAGAAGCCGATTCTGGAAGCAGAGCTGTCCCAGTGACCCACAGACTGGTCAGCAAGAAACTAATGCTCATTGTTGTATGCTAATGAGATTGTGTGGCTTCATTATACAAAAAAAAGATGAGAAATCTGTGCTCATTTGGCACAATTGTTGGCCTACGCTGTCTAACTTTTGGAGAGTTGTTCCAGGCAAAGTGTGTGCCCAAAGGCAATGCTCCATGAGGATTTGGTTTTGGATTCAATGTGTTTGCACGTGGGATTGCACACACTGGACATACGTGTGTATGTGCATATGGCAGTGCTGAGTGTAAGCCCTTGAACAGGCTTGCATGTGGAAAGCACACATACAGCAGGGTGGTAGCTAACCTATAGTTCCCAGTCTGTGCACACCTGCCCAGAGCGCCATTTGAAAAGCCCAGAGTTAGTTTCGCTGCTGCCTCACTCCCTTGTCCCAAACCCTGGGCATCCTAGAGCAGAGCTAGAACATCTGAGCCCTCTGAAGCAGGGAGGAAGTTCCAAAAAGCAAATGGGCAGTAAACACCAATGGGGTCTAACTGACCACACTTTCTCTCCCCTTCAAACTCCTTCAGTCTTCCCAGGGTAGAACACAGAGGTACCTTTGTGGCAACAGAGCTTAGTTCGTCTCCTGAAAAAAGTACTAGAAAGGGTCCCAAGTCCTTCATCGTCTCAGCTGTCCAGTTCCGGGGGAGTCTATGAAGAGATGATAAGTGGTAAACTGAAACACCATGCTGTTGTCCTTGTCTCCCAGCATCCTTTTCTTGCAGGAGCAGACCAACTTCATACCTGGACAAGTCCCACTTCCCCCAATCAGGACAGCAGGCACATGATGCAGGCTATCCCACGCAGGACACTAAGCCACCCTCGGGAATTTTGTTGGAATTACTAGAGAAACCCTCTTTTTCCTGATATCTCTAGCACTAAAGAGAATATAGGAAGTCATTCCCAACACCAAGTGGAGAGAATCGAGGCCACACCAATGAACACAGAGCTGAGAGACAGGAGGAGCATAGTCCCGACAACATCACCTGAGCCTCCAGACCCAGTCATGCCTGAAGTATATCCCTCGAGTTTTCTGTTACATTCTGTTTCTGAACTCAATAAATTACCATTTCTTTTTCTAGCTTGAATTGTTGAATTTCTGTCATATATATCACAGCCTGTCCTTCCTCCCTTCCCCTCCCATTACTGTCCCCATTCTATAGATGTAGAAATTAAAGTGCAAAAAGATTAAGTAGCTTTTCCCAGGTCACACAGACAATACACAAAATTTTAACCCAAGGAGTTGGTCTCCCGAGTCCATGATCTTAAATTCTATATAAAAGGACAGTGCCGGGCAGCCCCGGTGGCTCAGCAGTTTAGCGCCGCCTTCGACCCAGGGTGTGATCCTGAAGACCCAGGATCAAGTCCCATGTCAGGCTCCCTGCGTGGACCCTGCTTCTCCCTCTTCTCTCTCTCTCTCTCTCTCTCTCTCTCTCTCTCTCTCTCTGTGTCTTTCAAGATTAAATAAATAAAATCTTAAAAAAAAAGGGACAGAGCCTAAGCCACTGTAATTACTCCAGAAACATTTGCTGTTTAACTGCTGACTGACGGCTAGGCCCTCCCTACTCAAATGCCTACCCTAACTTCGGAAGATTCTATAAGAAAAAGAATAGTTGTGTCTGCCCCCCCATACCTAGAGCTCCCACAGACCCAGAGCTGATAGTACTTTGATTATTTGAAGTATTATTATTATTGTTATTTTGCAAGAATAAGGATGCCACCTCCTTGCATTTATAAAGTGCCATCTTTTCAAAACTCTTGCCCTAAATATCCCAAGAGGTACTGGTGACAACCATGTGAGGTCTGCGGAGCCACTACCGTTCTGACTTTACAGAGCATCTGAGGCCCAAAAAAGAAACATCTTATTTCTAAAATAAACATAAGCAGCTAACCTTACCCTAAGCTAGAGACTCTCTCCGTTTGGATGACAGGAGCACCAGGGTTTGGCACCCCTTGGCCAGCACCTTCCCCCCAGAGTAGAGCCCTGGCTCCTCCTCACCCGTACTGTTCCAGGAGCCTGAGCCTCACCGCAGCCTTCTGCTCAGGGCTTAGGCCTGGGCAGTCTCTGAGTCCGTGCAGGGCTGTGGCCCAGGCCCGGGCGGAGATCCCACTGTGGATGATGGCTGCGGGCAAGTGGCAGAGCAGTTTCCCCACGATGTCTACCGCAAACTCATCGGCAATGGAGTTGTTCTGAAACCAACAAGTGGAGCTGATGGGAAGATCGAGCAGGGTTCAAGATCCTGACCCCTCAACAACACATCCTGATCCCCAATCTTGTAAAGGTTCCAGGACCTGAATTCACCCACCATACCACGGACTAGTAGAGACAGCACGGGGTCTGATTTTACCCTAGGGATGCAGGCCTCGGCAGTCTAGGAGTCCCCAGCAGGGAGCCGGTGTGGGCAGAGGAGTTGGCACATGGTGAACACTTAATAAATGAGGACTTATGTCATCAGTGGTGTCACTGCTCTGAGGATACCCCAGAGTTTAACAACCATGCTAATAATACTACAGCAAGAATAGAAACAGCACCTCAAAATTTGTATGGGACTTGAAAGCATTTAAAGCTCTTTCTCCAAATGACAAAAGTAGATAACATTTGAGTGTTTAATACACATCAGGGGGATCCCTGGGTGGCGCAGCGGTTTGGCGCCTGCCTTTGGCCCAGGGCGCGATCCTGGAGACCCAGGATCGAATCCCACATCAGGCTTCCGGTGCATGGAGCCTGCTTCTCCCTCTGCCTATGTCTCTGCCTCTCTCTCTCTCTCTCTCTCTCTCTCTCTATCATAAATAAAAAAAAAAAATTTATAAAAAAAAATACACATCAGGCAGTGTTCTAAGAGCTTACAGGTCTAAATCTTCATCTTCAAAGTAATTGTAAGAGATAAGTACTAATATCACCCTCTTTTTTTTTAAATATTTTTTTTTAATTTTTATTTATTTATGATAGGCACACAGTGTGAGAGAGAGAGAGGCAGAGACACAGGCAGAGGGAGAAGCAGGCTCCATGCACCGGGAGCCCGACGTGGGATTCGATCCCGGGTCTCCAGGATCGCGCCCCGGGCCAAAGGCAGACGCCAAACCGCTGCGCCACCCAGGGATCCCTATCACCCTCTTTTTAAAGATAAAGAAGCTGCCTGCTGGTGGCAAGGCTAGGATTCACACTCAGTCAGTCAGTCTGCCCTTTGGGCATTGGCCTTGAAGAACATATTGCCTATTTCATGCCCTCAATAACCCTGTGCTGAAGGTGTGCTCTTGCACCCATCTTAGGGATGAGAAGACTGAGACTCAGGGAGGGGAAGTGACTTGGGCTGAAGCCATATAACCACACACTGTCAGAGGCCAGCCTAGATGCCAGACTCTGTGTACTTTGATCTTCCTAGTCCCCAAGAGCAGCCTCCCATCATTCAAATGCCAGGATGGCAGTCCTCAGAACCAATGGCCAACACTGCCCCACAAAAGGTCCCAGGACCAGCTTTGAGACCCGCAAGTCAGGTTTCTGGCCATCGCCACAGCTCAAGATCCCAGCCAGACCCCCTCCCCAAGGGCTCCCCAGGACAGCCACAGACACCCAGAGAGGAAGCTACATCAAAGAAAGTATCACCCAGGAAGAATTTCCTTACCAGGCACTGCTGTACCTTCCTAAGGACCGAATTCTTTTTGTGGGAATCTAAAACCAAGGAGTCCAACTGATTCTTCCCCAGGCTGATCAGAAAGGGCACACACTGGGAGGCTGGGACAGAAGCCAGGTGGTGAGCCCTGGAGAGAGACAGGAAGAATGAGAGGAGGAAAACAGTGGCTGCTCTGCATATGCCCCTGACATCAGCCTCCACATGCCCAAGAGCTTATCCCAGGGCCGTTCTCTAAACGTTTGTTCTCTCCCCAGTGTTGCTGTGGCTCCCCTTGGGAGGGAGCAGGCCTCCCCCTCCCCATATCACACCCCTCTTCTGTGAGTGGGAACACAGATTTCCCATCATGCCCCTCTTCTTCACCCCTGTAGCATTGATCAGAGATGGGGTCTCTATAAACATATGTTGACTGGGGTACTGGTTGAGGGGAGATGAAGAGAGAGAAAGAAAAAGTAGAAGTTAGAGATAAGAGAGAGAATAAAATAGAAAGTGAGAAAGAAAGACGAGGAGAGAACAGGAGAAAGAGAAATGACACCTGATTCTGGCATCTCCAGTCCAGAACCTGCCCCTAAACTCTTGGCCATGTATTCTTAACAGAGGCGATGTAACTCCCTAGGGAGAAAATCTGTTCAGGTAGAGAGAGGGAACAAAAAGAAAAAAAAAATCTTAGTTCCTACATTGATTTGTGACTCACTAAAGCTCAGCCATATTCAACAAAATCTTATTCCTGGTAAATTCTCTCACTCAGGAGAAATTAAATTGTTCCCTTTAGGGAGGCAATACTGAAACAAAGGTTGAGAAAGACTGCTCTAGACCCACATGGCCTGCTCATCATGACCACCAAACTGTTCCAAAACCACATTCTGCATGTTCTCCCTCCTATACGCCATCCCGGGTGTCTTTTTCCCTTACCCCAAATCTGTCGTTGCTACTAGCTTACTATAGCTCAAATCTGTTCTTGCTTCTCCATTCACGATACTGCTATCTTATTTATCACTCCATCCATTCAGCAAGTATCTGTGCATGCCAGGCACAGTACCAGGCACCAGCTACAGCCATGAACAGGACATGAGAGGCAGGTCCCTCCTCTCAGAATGCTTCCTTCTAGTAGGGTTAAGACAACAGAAACTGGTGAATAAAACAGGCCATTTCAGCCAGTGATAAATGTAAGGAAGAAAACAAAATGGCTCTGCAATGGAGAACGATGGCGGGGACAGCTGGGAGCCTGTTCTAAGGCACAAGTATTTAAGCTGAGATGTGGATGAGTGGAAGGAGACAGCCATGCCAAGATCCAGGCTCTAGAAATAAGCTTCCATGTTCCCCTCCTTCCAGCCAGACCCCCTGCATTCCATTTGCTATGTGGACAGAGGTAATGATCTCTCTGAAACATAAATCTGAGGATCTGTGCCCAGAATACAGGTGAAACACCTCATGGTGTCACACAACCCTTCCCTGATTTGACTGTCCCTTACCTCTCTGGCCTTCTGTCTCCCAACTACCCTGCAGATACACACCATGCATTCCCCCAGAGTGCTTTGCTTTCCTTGCCCACTACTGGACCAAACATCCCTTGTGCCCCTGCCTGGAGTGTCCATCCTGGACGCTGAAACCCCAGCTCATTCTCTGAGCTTTAGTTTAGCCTCCTCTGACTTTTCAATCTGAAGAAGATACAACCCCCACTGTGCCCTGCACCTGTCACCCTTTCCCATGGTAACAGCATCAGGCTTTCTTGGAGACTCACCCCCTTCACTTGAAGTCCTTGTGGTTTGGGTGGACTGCACTTCACTCTCAGCTCCAGGGGTACAATACCAAACTAAACCAGTCAGAGTTATCCATCCCCCACAACCCCAGGCAAACCCATGACTTACTGAGAAAGATGGGAAGAAAAGGTCTTTTAACCAGGAAGATAAAACCTTGAATCTGCCAGAGACCACCACAAAGAAAGAAGTTGCCTGATGCAGAAGCCTACAGAGGAAAGCAGGGCTAAAGGACAGATGGCTGACCACTGAGCCCCTGGATCCAGCCATGTCTGAAATCTATCCCTGGACTTTCCAGTTACCTGAACCAAGATTGCCTTTTATTGCCTAAGCCAGTTTGAGTTAAGGCTGTATCACTTTTAACCAAATATCAACTTGACATTATAATTGGCTTCATACTTTTATATTCCCTCTCCCAGAGACTATAAGCTTTTATAAAGGGGAAAATAAGTTATCTTTGAGAACTAGTACGTGGTAAGCACTCAGTAAATATTTTTCGAATAAATGAAGACAGTTAACAGCAAGAGAAGGAAGAGGGAAATAAAGAGAAAAGGAATATCCAGACTGTGTTTGAAAAGCAGGGCTCCACCTCCCAGGCCTGAATGCTTACACATACCAGAAGTCCCCCTGACTCACATCAGCCCTGATCACCCTGGAGCCAGGTGGGAGGCCACCCAAGATGGGACCTGCTTCACTAGCACTCACTCAGCCTTGGATTGCTTTGGCTTTGGTTTTTAAATAACAGGGGAAAAAAAAAAAAAAACACAAGAAATTCTGCCTAAAATATCTATGTGGGACTCAGAATTTAAATCCAGGTTCACAGGGCTTAATTCTGGAAGGCACTCTCCACTCTGTGTCTGGTTCCTCACTAAAACCTGGGGGTGAGATGACTTGGATGACTCCCACAAATCTCACTGTTGAGCCAGAGAGGAGAGCCAATGTTCACTTACGGGAGTGCAGCCAAGAGGAAAGGTGGCATAGAGGATCTGGAGACCTCCCAGTATTTCCACGCCAAACAATTAACCTGAAAGATTAAAGCAGTTCTAGGAATTTAGTCCAATAATCATAAAAGCAAATACAAACTGTGTGTTCTGTGGGTCGGGGACTATTCTAAGTGCTCTATATGTGTCTACTTATTAAATAATAGTAGGCACCACTTCTGTGTCCAGTTTATGGATGAGGCAATCACACTGAGGCAATCACAAGGTGAACACAAAAATTTAAGTTTGGGTACGTTCACCTTGTTTTGTTTATAACTGCAAGAAAGTGAGATGTTAAATTAATTAAGCAAGGAGGCCATTAGACTGAAGTGTCCCTAAATACGTGGCACCCTATGTAAGCACACCAAAATCTAAGTCTACAAATGCTTCAAGGTTATTAAATCAAAACACTGGCAACAACCAATCACCAAGAGCCAACTACGCTTTAAGCTATAACCAGTCAAATAATTCCTTTCTCTGCATCTGCACTTTCTCTATATAAGTCTTCCTGCCCCCCCACCCCCCTCCCACCCCCGCCAGAGCACTCCAAAACACTTCCTGTTTGGCACTGCCTGATTCCAATCGCTTTTGATAAAAGAATTCTTAAAATTTTTAATATATCTAGGTTTACCTTTTTTTTTATTTTTAAGGTTTTATCTATTTACTTGAGGGAGAGAGAAAGAACACCAGCAGGGATTAGGGGGCACAGGAGATGGAGCAGCAGACTCCCTGCTGAATAGGGAGTTGGATGTGGGGGCTCAATTCCAGGACCTTGGGATCATGACCTGAGCTGAAGGCAGACCCCTTACCAACTAAGCCACCCAGGTGCCCCCTAGATTTACCTTTTAACAGAGATACAACTTTACTGTCCCTCAGTTTGGGATTGGTTAGGTAAGTTATGATATATCCACACAACTGAATGCTGTGCAACTATTTTATTTCAATAAGGTAGATTTAGATCTATCAACATGGAACAATGGCTACACACACACACACACACACACACACAGCTATATATGTACATATAATATATATAACTATATGAGTTATATATATAACTTTATAACAGTTGTAATGTTAAAAAGAACAATGTATATAGTATGAACTCATTTGTATTTTTTAAATTACACATAAATACGTTTTATATACACAAAAAAACCTCTCTAAGTTGATAGCAAACTTCTCCTCATGGTCAATCTTAAGAGGGACTCTCGGGGCACCTGGGTGGCTCAATCGGTAAAGCATCTACCTTCAGCTCAGGTCATGATCTCAGGGCCCTGGGATCAAGCCCTGCCTTGGCTCCCCACTCAGCGAGTGTCTGCTTGTCCCTCTGCCCCTCCCCACTGCTTGTACACTCTCTCTTTCATTCTCTCAAATAAATAAAATCTTTTTAAGAAAAGAAAGAGGAAAAAAAAAAGAAAAAAAAAAAAAAGAAAAGAAAGAGGAATTCTCAATCTCCACACCTTTGAGATTTTGGGTTGGACAACCCTTTGCTGCGGGGAAGTTCTCTGCATTGTAGGAAGTAAGCAGCATCCCTGGACTCTACTCCCTAGATGCCAGTAGCATCTCCCCCCAGGAGTGACAACCAAAAGTGTCTCCAGATAGGGCCAAATAATCCTCCAAGAATCACTGCTCCAGGGGAAATTTTACTCTTCATATATTGTTTTATGTTTTTATAATAATTATGTATTTAAAAAAAATAATTATGTATTTTCAGCAATAAGGTAAACAACAAAGGCAAATTTTCTAATTAACTGGTATTTGAAAGCTCTGAGAATTGAGGGAGTCTCCCTAAGGAGCTCTGTTGGAACAATCCTTCCTCCTTGCACACGGAGTTCTTCTTCAAAGCGGGTCTGACCTCCATCCATTGGATCAGTTTGATGAGCATAAAGGAGACAGCCATGCCAGGGTCCAGGTTTCCAAAATAATTTGCTTTCCTCCCTGCTGGGGCAAGACTTTTAATACAGTTCAATAGTTCCCACCAGGGAACTGTTAGAAATGTCAATTATCAGGCTTCACCCTAGAAATTCCAAGTGAAGTTCTGCAATCTGTGCTGTCTTTTTTAATCTGTGTGTTTTTTTAACAGCTTTATTGAGGTAGATTGATATGCAAAGACCTGCACATATAATGTGTGTGCTTTGATAAGTTTGGACATATGCAAACACCCGTGATACCAATACAATCAAGGTAATAGACACGTCCAACACCTCCCAGAGTTTCTTTAATTCCTTTTAGTTTTTGTTTTTGTGGTAAGAGCACTTAACATGAGATCTGCCCTCCTAACAAATGCTGAAGTACACAATATCACATTGTTAAGTACAGGCACTGTGTTGCACAGTGGATTTCTAGAATTTATTCATCTAGCAAAACTGAAACTTAATACCCATCAAACAACCCAGCATTCCAGGCAATGTTGATGCTCAAATTTGAGAACCACTGATAGAATGTAAGGGAATGACAGGGCTTTGTGAAAATTTTACCTATTCCTCTAAAGACCTCAAGGGATTATACACCAAGCTTTACACTTACTTCTTGGCTCTCAGGGAAAGGATCCACTTATTTGGAAACTTTTCATTCATATCTATAACACCACAGGCCTGAGTCGGGCAGATACCTTGTATCTGCCCTCTCAGGACTCTGGGACTCTGTACCATCAAAAGCTTAAACTCCAAGTCCAAATGCTATTCTCAAGGCTTGATTTTACTTGCTTAGATGCAGTGAAAAGTCAGTTTCTACCTTTGGTCTCCCCAGAGGATTAAAGAGTCTCCATAACCATTTGGGAAATGAAGTATTAAATGAAGAAGAAAATACTCTTATTAAAATATAATTCCCATTCCAGGCTACCTCTGGGAAAGACAGGAAGGAGGGAATAACTGTCAGTCTCAGGAGAACATAATTACATGCCAAATGATATATCCGACAACTGTATTTTAAAGTTCAGATCTGAGTTTACAATAATCAATCTGGTGAAGCCCTGGCTGTAGAGACAGGAGTTATCTGGAGCTTTTTAAAAAAAGAAACTGGTGGCAACCCGGGTGGCTCAGTGGTTTAGCTCCGCCTTCGGCCCAAGGTGTGATCCTGGAGACCTGGGATCCAGTCCCACATCAGGCTCCCTGCATGGAGTCTGCTTCTCCCTCTGCCTGTATCTCTGCCTCTCTCTCTCTCTCTCTCTCTCTCTCTCTCTCATGAATAAATAAATAAAATCTTTAAAAAAAAAAAAAAAAGAAAGAAAGAAAGAAAGAAAGAAAGAAAGAAAGAAAGAAAGAAAGAAAGAAAGAAACTGGAGAAAACCTGGCTCAATACTTGGCTCCACATCCTGACTTGCTTGGGAATGATCTTGGCACAAATATCTTAAGCTGGCACAGTCAGTCCAGGCCCACAACTGGGGCAGGGAGAGAGAATCAGAAGCGCCAATATGCTATGATGGTACCTGATATGGTGAGAGCAGGGAGAGGTTGTTCTCAAAATAGTGGAAATGGGCCAGAAAGGAGTCCGCACTCATGGCATCAATGTGGAAGCATGTCATACCTTTGACCAGCTGCCCTGTGCTGGAAAACAGAACAAGGGACCCAGGAGAAGAAGGGGTTTGAGAGGGGAGAGGAAGGCACGGGGTTGGGAGGGGAGAGGAATGAAGGGGCAAGAGAAAGCAGGTCTAATGGGGCATGGGTACAGACGGGACTGTCCAACTGTCCTTCCTGGGAAATTAGGCTCTGAAGGACTCATCAGCCCCCAGACAGATTACATTCACCTACCTCAGGAGCTCCTTAGGCCTTCTGGTTGACTTTGACAGAAGCTCATACAGGAACAAGGCCTGAAGGAAGAGAATGATTGCTGGCATGGATGGAGCACTCACTCACTCACCATGATGAGCACACTGTGTGCCTAGCAGCTGGAGGCCCTATTGGGAAGACATACTACTCACCCATTTTATAGATGGGTTAATGGAGGCTTAATAGGCTATGTTATTTACCCAGGCCACATAATTGCTAAGTGGTAGAGTGAGGATTTGAACCAGTGTCAGAGTGATTGCAGAACACATGCTCTCACACCTGGAGGATCCTCGATGCTTTAGAACATGAATGAGAAGCAAAACCATTGGGCAGCAAGGCTGGATGGAGGTTTACTTCCTATGATTTGTAAAGCTACTGACTAGTTGAGGACCTTCCATAGTGTCTATGCCCATGCCCACCTGCTAGCTTCCAGGAAGCAAAAGCAGAAGAGTTGGATGAATAGACCAGGATGTGCTAGAAAGTACTATCAATTAAGTAACTCCTGCTTGCAGCACATGCTCTCCTCCAATCCTCCCAGATGGGCACTCTAGAAGAACAATACCTAGGAGGCAAGGGAGCCATTTGTTTTAAGGAATGTAATTTTACAGAATACCTAACTTGCAGATGTGATCAAGTATGACATTCATCTATTTTATAGACTCTGAAACTTTGAATATAATTCCCCAAGCAGAATAAATTATGAGCCAGCATTAGGCAGTGGCATCTGACATGGCAGGCAGGCCCAGGAGAAAGGAACAGCTAGGGACGTAAGTCCCTGAGGCTCTCTGTGTGGCCCCAGATATTTTCTCAGGCACAGGATCAAGTTCTGCGACCCCGCCCCATCCCAGTCTTCCCTGTCACAGGAAACAGCAACTCCATCAGCTCAGCTGCTGAGACCAAAATGTCTGGAAGACATCTGTGGTAGGATGTGTTTTCCAAAGTGGCCATAAATTTTCTATCCAATATGCTCTTCTAGGACCTTCCAGAACTACTACCCCATCAAGAGGTAGAGTCTGTGTCTTCTCTGCTTGAGGCTGGGGAGAGGGGAGGCTTGGTGACTGCCTCTGCAGATAGTGCAAGGCAGAGGTGACCGCTACATGACTTCCAAGGCGAGGTCACCAAAGGTGACACTGGTTCTCATGGTGTTTTCCCCTGGCAATCCTGAACCACCCACAGAAAGCCAGCCACCCTGAAGCCACCATTCGGAAATGTATGCAGTTCCTGGGGCTACCATAACGAATTACCATGACCTTGATGGCTGAAAACAATAGAAATCGTTTCTTCTGAGTTCTGGACACCAGAAGTCAAAACTCAAGGTGTCAGCGGGACAGGGCTCCCTCCAAATACTGTAGGGGAGAATCCTTTCTTCCCTCTCTCAGCTTCTGGTGGCTCCGAGTAGTCCTACCTTTGGCTTTATCACTCAGGTCTCTGCCTTCATCTTCACATGGCTTCCTGTGTGTCCGTCCAGTCTCTTTTGTCTATATCTCTCTGCTGCCTAGGTCACCCTTCTAATAAGGACTCTTGTCATTGGATTTAGGGCCTGCTCAGATAACTGAGGCTGGTCTCATCTTGAGATCCATAACTGAATTAAATTTGCAAAGACTATTCTTCTCAATCAAGGCCACATTCCCACACACACGTTTTGGGTGGACCTTTATTTGGCAAGGGCTCCATTCGGCGATTACACGGAGAGACCACACGCAGGTGGAGAGAGATGCCCCCAGCTCTTTGAGGATGCATCCAGACTGGATGCTAATGCAGACTGCTAATGCAGCCATTAGTTACCACCTGCATTGCCACCACCTAGTCCAAGCCATTGCTGTCTCGTCTGCATTACACAATAGCCCCCTGACTGATGTCCTTGCGTCTACCCTTGCTCTCAATTCCATCTCCCTGCAGCAACCTCGGGATTCTCTGCAAACAGAAATCAGATCAAATCCCTTCTCATATCCTCCAATGGCTCCTCTGTTCACCCACACTAGCAGGAAGTCCTCACAGTGGTCCCCAAGGTCCCAAAGATCAGCCCCTCCATAACCTGAGAATGGGGAGGTCGTCTCTGGTTACCCCATCTAAAAGAGCTCACTAAAAAAAATAAATAAATAAATAAATAAATAAATAAATAAATAAATAAATAAAAATAAAAGAGCTCACTGCCCATCTTCTTGAGCTCCTTCCCCATTCTGAATTATGTCCTCCTTAGCACTCATCAGCACGTAGAGGAGCACGGGTTTTACTTATTAATCTTGTGTCCCATCTGTTTCCCTCAATAGAGTGGAAGCTCCGAGAGGGCAGGCATTTTGGACTATTTTGTTCACAGCTGCATCCCCAGCACTGCAAACAGTGCCCAGGATGAACATTTGATGAGTGAATAAAATGCAGAGCTAACTGAGTGAGAAGGAAGTCGAGAGAGCTGCAGTGTATCAGCTCCAAAGCATAGTCCTCCCCAAGTGGCCTCAGCACTGGCAGCACTTAATGATACATGCAATAAGCACTAACAATTCCAGTACACTGCCATGCGCTGGGTGGTACAAAGATACATCTTGTAATCACTGATTCTCTTGAAACTATCCCCATTTCAGGGTGCCGGAGTGGTGCAGTTGGTTAAGCGTCCAATTCTTGATTTCTGCTGAGGTTATGATCTCCAGGCTATGAGATCGAAGCCCATGTTGGGCTCTATGTTCAATGTAGAGTCTGCTTAAGATTCTCTCTCTCCCTCTTCCCCTCTCCTCCCCTCCCCCCCCACAGGCATGCGTGTGCTCTCTCTCTCTCCCTCAAATAAATAATTAAAAAAAAAAAACTATCCCCATTTCACACATGAGAAAACTGAGGCCAAGTGAGAAGTAGTAACCCCAAAATTAATCAATGGCAGCACCTAAATACATGCTCAGATCTTCGTCAACTTCTTAACATTACACTGTTCTGCCTCCTGAGCATAATCACACAGAAATAAATTTTTTTTTACCAAATTCACCTGGAAACAGAACTTTCCCACAAGGCAGAGAGTCATAAATCCAGGGATAATCTGGGCATCATAATTGTGACATTCTGATTTATAATAAGAAATATGTATTTGGGGGCGCCTGGGTGGCTCAGTTGGTTAAGCGTCTGCCTTCAACTCAGGTCATGATTCGTGGGTCCTGGGATCAAGCCCCATGTTGGGCTCCCTGCTCAGCAGAGAGTTTGCTTCTCCCTCTCCCTCCCCCTCCCCTTGCTTGTGCTCTCTTGCTCTCTCTCTACCAAAAAAATAAATAAAATCTTAAAATATATATATTTTGTCTTATCTCCTTTTCTGGCACCAGCTCCTAAAATGCTGGGAATTTCCTAGGTGAGGAGAGCAATCAAGCCCTTTTCTGGAATGCACATGAGGGTGGAAGGATGTCACTGGAAGAACCAAACACAGTATTGGGGGTTTGGAACTTTCAATCCCACCTCCAGCCTCCAGAGAGAGGAGAAGGGCTGGATGCTGAACCCATTATCAATGGCCGATGATTTCATCAAGCATCCCTAGGTGATAAAGCCTCCATAAAGACCCAAAAGCACTGGGTTGGGAGAGCCTCCACTTGATGAACACATGTAGGTGCTAGGAGGGTGGCACATCTGGGGTGGCACATGGAAGCTCTGCATCCATTCCCCAACCCTCATCGTATGCATCTCTTCCATCTGGCTGTTCCTGAGTTATATCCTTTCATTTTTTTATATCCTTTTATAATAAACTGATGATCTAGTAAGTAAAATGTTTCTCTGACTTCCACGAGCCACTCTACCAAGCTAATCAAACCGAAGTGGGGGCAGTGCAGTCACTGGAACCTTCAATCCACAGCTGGTAGGTCAGAAACACTGAAGACAATGAGGACTTGTGACTGGCATCTGAAGTTGAGGGGCAGGGCATGAAGTATTGTAGGACTAAACTCTTAACCTGTGGGATCTGATGCTGTCACCAGGTATGCAGGGTCAGAATTGAGTTGAATTGTAAGGACACCCAGCTGATATCAGAGTATTCATCATGGGCGTGGGGAACCCACATGCTACCAACACATGCATCCAAATTGATGTCAGAACCCTTAATGGTCATACCTGACTCCTCCGAAGCTCCTTTTCCTTTAGGACTGTAGTGTTAAATCCGGGTTCCCTCCGTAAATCGAAGAGAGACACTTCCTTAAAGAAAGCCCCTTGTATTTCCACAATACCTGAGGTAGTATCTCCTGCTTCGATCATCTGCAAAGAATGAGAATAAACATAACAACCTTGTGGAAGGTGCACTGAACTTTGGGTAAGGGCCAGGCACTGTGTCAGTGCTTCATGGCCCATAAAATTCTACCATATCTGCTCAGCAACCCTATGAGGTGGGGGACTATCTTTACCCCCATTTTGCAGGTAAGGAAACTGAGGCTTAATAAGTAATTGGTTGAAAGTTGGTAAAGAAGGTTTAAGCACAAGTCTGTCTTATTCCAGAACCCATAGTCTATTTTAACCAGATGTGCTATTGTTATCTGCAAGATGTTAGCATTTGAAGCCAAAATCCTTGGGTTTGGTTTCCTGACAGATTTTGCAACTGGATGCAGCAGGTCTTATAGAATAGGATGCCCAAAGACCCACTGCCAAGTGAGAAAGAGAAACATAGGTGTGATTTTGGATCATGGGAGGGGATTTCAGAAGCACTCTGGGAAACTCAGGGTTCATTCTGAGATTTGAAAAACAAACTTTCAGAACATTATTCTATCAAGAAACATTATTCTATCAAGTCTTCCAGATTCACCTGGTAAGGAAGGCACCAGGGTCTGGGAAAAAATATAGCATGATCCTTGGGTCGCTTGGGTGGCACAGTCAGCTCGCATCTGACTCTTGGTTTTAGCTCAGGTCCTGATCTCAGAGTCATGAGATCAATTCCCATATCAAGCTCAGCATGAAGTCTGCTTGAGATTCTCTCTCCCTTTCTCCCGTTCCCTCTGCCCCTCCTACTCACATTCTCTCTCTAAAATAAATCTTAAAAAATAAATAAATAAAAAGAAAGAAAGAAAGATATATAGCATGACCCAAGAGGCTCTTTCTGGAAAGGAAGGAAGGTAGGGATCAGGGGAAAGTTTAGAACACACCCTTACCAAAGACTGGGCTAACCCCTGCCCGAGTGAATGGCTCAAAGTCACAGTTCAATTACAAAACCCCAAAATCACATGCTCTGGAGCCACGTGGCTGAGGATCAGATGTCTTCCTCTCACCTTGCTGAGGACACCTTGCTTCTGGGCAGGTGACAAGTCAGACACATGCAAGGAGTTAGTGCTTCTCAGGACCTGCAAGAGGTCCCTGCGATCCATGCCATAGAAGGCCTGGGTGCCAACCCCAGCCAGCAGCACGCCCATCTGGCTGACATTGTAGAAAGACAGCACCTGGGAAGACCAGCCACAAGGGGGATGAGGTTCTTCTCTGGTTCCTCATCTGGCAGACACTTACCCCACTGCATGCTGGGTATCTGGATGGGCACTAGGGAGCTCTTCCTTCCTTCTATCAGGAAAGAGAGTCAATATCAAAATCTGACACACGAGGCAAGGGCTTTACCAGGGGAGTACTATGCTGTCTGAGGCCACTGCACAAATATCACAAAGTGATGACCCTGGCACCACAGTTAGCCAGGCAATGGGCTTTTGTGTGTGTATTTAACTTGAACAAGCTGACAATATTTTTTAAATTGGGGAAATTTCCAATAAAATCCAGGTTTGAGTGACTTGTTTTTTTAGTTTGATTTTTTAAAAAGAAATCTGAACACCAGGCAATACAAGGCCTACTTTAGCAACAACTGGCAAGAAGTGACCAGCAGCTGCCCCTTGAGGTCAGTGGTGGAGCTCTCAGTTCACCCAGCCTCACTCCCTCGTACAGTGCCCCAAGGCAGCCCATTTTTCTCATTATGTCACCTGACATAACAAAGCTCCATGCTCATCTATCACCATATAGAAGCTTCTAGTTGAAATACATGTTTTGAGATATGGGTCTGGTATTTTATGACAAATATGATTATAGCTGTCTGCCCCATCAGAAACTCTACTCATTTTTTCTCCTTTCTTTAGAGTAAAGATTCTAGATGGTTTTCCATATAATCAGTGACATTTATTCCTTAGTCCTGTAAGAACCCAGTTGAGTGTTTTGCCTGCTATGCTCTATAGAATGCATAGTCTCTACTGTCCCCAAGGAAGGCAAGACCTTTTGAGCTCTTGGTTTCTTCACAACAATCACCTCACAACTCTGTAGGAAAAGTTGGACACTAGGAAAGAGACAAGCCACTTTGTCCAAGACTAGAAGGAACAACACAGTCTCCCTCAGGTCCCTAAAATCGAATGCACAGAAAACTGTGCAAGTAGATTCATGTGGCCCAAGTCAAAACAGAGGAAGGCTGCAAAGCCTTAAAACTAAGTTGTCATGAGGCTAGAAGGGACAAGAAGAATTGGCTAGCCTTGGCCTTGAGTCAGAAAGTAAGAATGGATAGACCATGTTCCTTTCTTTTTTTTTTTTTTTTTTTAATTTTTATTTATTTATGATAGTCACAGAGAGAGAGAGAGAGAGAGAGGCAGAGACACAGGCAGAGGGAGAAGCAGGCTCCATGCACCGGGAGCCCGACGTGGGATTCGATCCCGGGTCTCCAGGATCGCGCCCTGGGCCAAAGGCAGGCGCTAAACCACTGCGCCACCCAGGGATCCCTAGACCATGTTCATGGTGCCATACTGGAGGCAATTAGCATGGTAGTTAAGCAAGCAGACTCTAAAGCCAGACATCCTGAGGTCAATCCCAGCTGTGTCCTTTTGTGGAACACAAAAGGAATTTGGCAATTCCCTTACACACTCTGTGCCTCTCATGAATGACATGGAAAATCAAGGTTATAACACACTACTAACCTCAAAGGGTTGTTGAGAACATTGAATGGTTAACTCACACCCACATCTGGCACACAGGAAATACCTAATGAATATTTGTTATTATTGTCATCTTGGAATTGGTTCCCAATCCAGTCCTCATGAACTAGACTGCAGCCTGGGACATGACTATGAGACAGAGAGAGCAGAACACCAAAATGTTTAGGGACTCAGGGCTCTGGAGCCCCTTCTACTGAGTCCAGGGCAGAGAGATGATTTCCCCAGGATAAAAGACTCATTTCCCACCCCAGGAGCATCCAGAGGATGGACTAAGGCTCCTGTCTCCTCTAAATAAGACCTTCTGCAAGGACAATTCCCTCCCTGCAGCACAAAATGAATAAAATAGCATTATGTCCCATCCCAGGAAGAGTGATGTGTTTCCAGGCTCAACAAGCCAAAAAAAAAAAAAAAATCCTGGGAGGGATCCCAACCTTTGCTCATAACACAACAGTAGCTACCACTCATTGAGCTCATACTCTAGGTCACATGTTCCAACCTCTTCCTGTGTACTGATCCACATAATCCTTGCAGCCATCCTACAGGAAAGGTGCTATCATTATCCCCATCCTACAAATAGGGAAACTGAGTCAAAAAGAAGTTAAGCCAATTGTCCAGCTAGTAAACAGCAGAGCAAGTCCTCTTTGGCACTATCTTCTTACCGACTGGCTATCCTTGTGTATCACCATGGGTCCTTGGGTCTCAGAGGATTTAAAAAAAGAGTTCAAAGCTCCAACTGACCTTCTCATGGGCCAAGTATTTGGCAGACAAGATGATGACCTGGCTCTTGGCCCAGCCTGAGACCTGGTTGAGGGTGGAGATGGCACCATGCACAGCCTCAGGGGAGAGGGATTCCAGTTGACTATGGGTCAAGCCCACAACCGCATCCGACAAAGAGCCCAGAGTCTCATTGAGGGTCTGGTTCTCCGTGGCAATGTCCAGGAGGTCAGCTTTGAGCTGGAAGGGGAGCAAGCTGGCATGAGGGTGGACAACAAGCAGGAGAGTGACTCCCTCTTGCCCATGCCCTGAGGTAGTCACAACACCCTTCCCCATCCGACCCTCTCATCGAGCCCTGGCCAGACAATGAGTTGCCCTGGACTGAGAGGACCACTTTCTCTGGCCTTGACCTTAATCGGCCGCAAATTCACTTTGTGCTTCATTTAAATATCAATTTGCTATTAAATCAACCTTGAAACATAGCAGAAGGAAATTTTGTTCATTTTGTCCATAACTCTACCACACACACTTTCATAATATCCGTTTTCCTTTTGTGACCTTGAACTCTGCATCCATATACATGGCTGTTCTTCTTTCATGAAATACCCAGGGTGTTCTTCATGATAATATATATAATCCTGGTAAAAATAATTTTCAACAGTAACAAGAAAGTAAAAGTCTCTGGAAACTCCTACCTCATAAAAATAACTAAGATTGGGGCGCCAGGGTGACTCAAGTTGGTTAAGCAGTCAACTCTTGATTTTGGCTTAGGTCATGATCTTGGGATCCTGGGATCAAGCTCTGCATCGAGCTCCCTGCTTAGCAGAGGGTCTGCTTCTCCCTCTGCCTTTCCCCCTTTCCCTGAACCCCTGCTCATGCTCGTTCTTTCTCTCTTTCAAATGCAATCTTTTAAAACAATTAGTAAACTACAGCATGTAGCTTTCGCATAGTCGTACTATGAATGGCAGTGCAATTTTCCATATTTTTTACTTCTGTCTTACACAGATTTTCTCGTAACTGGGATCGCCTTAATGATTATTTTATTATGCTATACCTATTATGCTATACCTATAACTATATCTAGTTATAATTAAGTGTGCTTCCTAACCACTTCCAGTAAAGAAGGTGATAAAGTCACCTATTGTAACATGACCTCTGTACCTAAAAATGAGAAAGGTTCATGTTTTAACACCTGAAGTTGTGAGAACAGTATATTCTTATTAGAAGAGTGCGCACAAGTGTACCAGGCAATACTGAAATGGCCACTGGGGGGCAGCAGCGTGAAGTGAAAGAAAGCTGTCACAACCTCTGGGTTCTCCAAATTCTGCAGCTCCTCTTCCCAGGGGCTCAGCTTCCACCTGTAAGACGGTGGCATGTGCTAGAGCAGTGCTTCTCAAAGCACTGTGGTCCTTGACCAACAACATCACCTGCAACCTTGTTAGAAATGCAGATTCTCAGGCCCTACCCTGGCCCTCCTGAACCAGAGATGCTGAACATGAGGCCCACCAATCTGTATTTTAATAAGCCCTCCAGGTGACTCTGATGTACCCCCTGGTCTGAGAAGTACTGAGCTAGGTGATCTCAAAGTGTACTCTCATATCTTAGTTGTACTGGACTTCCTTCTTGGTCAGGGAGGCCACAGCATTCACTTTCTGATGTTTCATTTGAGTTTGCTTGAAAGGGAGCCTTTTCCTTGAAAATAAATATATGCACTGGTCACGATAATGATGACTATGTGTGTGAAAAACTACTTATGTGTGAAAAACTACTGCAGAATTATTGATGGTATTTTTTAAGATTTTATTTATTTATTCATGAGAGACACAGAGAGAAAGAGAGAGAGTCAGAGACACAGGCAGACAGAGAAGCAGGCTCCAAGCAGGGAGCCCAACGTGGGGACTCGATCCTGGGACTCCAGGATCAGGCCCTGGACTGAAGGTGGCGCTAAACCGCTGAGCCACCCGAGCTGCCCAATTATGGATGGTATTATCAAAATTTTCTTTTTTTTACATTTTAAATAGGCTCCATGCCTAACACGGGACTCAAACTCAACTGTGAAATCAAGAGTTGCATGCTCCACCCACTGAGCCATCCAGGTGCCCCAGAATTTTAATATTGCTCTCACATCACCTTTTCAATAAAAAAAAAATGGAAAGGGCCAAAAATGTAAGAGAAGCAGGTGGAATTGACATCTTAAGGGAAGAAAGGATAGAGAGATGGAGAGAGAAGGGAAATGAAAAAGTCCTTCTGTGCCAGGTTGTCCAGAACTTCAGTCTAGGAACTCAATAAATACACTCTAATCCAGTGCTCTCAACCCCGGCTGCACTGGAATCATGTGAGGATCTTTTTAAACATACCATTCCCTGACCAATAACTCAAGAATCTCTGGGGATGGGAGCACCTAGGTGGATCAGTTGTTGAGTGTTTGCCTTCAGCTCAGGGCATGGTGATCCCAGGGTCCTAGGATCAAGTCCTGCATGGGCTCCCCTCTGGGAGCCTATTTCTCCTTCTGCCTATGTCTCTGTGTCTCTCATGAATGAATAAATAAAATTGTTTTTAAAAAAAGAGGGAATCTCTGGGGATGGAGCTGGTAGGGTGGTGCTACTAATGCAAAGCCAGGTTTGAGAACCTCACATTATCTCCTTGCTGTTCCAAGCACGGTCACTGGACAGCTGCTTCAGCATTGCCTGGAAGTTTGCTGGAAGTGCAGTCTCCAGAGGCACCTGGGTGGCTCAACTGGTTAAGTGTCTGCCTTCAACTCAGGTCCTGATCCCAGCGTCCTGGGAGCCACATATCTTTGAGCCACATATCTTTGGGCTCCCTGCTCCTCCCTCTCCCTCTGCTCCCCCCACCCACCCACTTGTGTGTTCTCTCTTCTCTCTTAAATAATAAAATCAGAAGAAAGAAGAAAGAAGAAAGAAGAAGAAGGAGGAGGAGGAGGAGAAGGAGGAGAAGAAGAAGGAGAAAGAAGAAGGAGAAGAAAGGAGAAGAAGGAGGAGGAGGAGGAGGAAGAAGAAGAAGAAGAAGAAGAAGAAGAAGAAGAAGAAGAAGAAGAAGAAGAAGAAGAAGAAGAAGAAGAAGAAGGAGAAGAAGAAGAAGAATCTCCACTCAGACCCACTGAATCAGAATCCACATTGAAGACCCCAGGTGATCCTTATGCACAGTTAAGTTTAAGAGGGCCACTCTAAATTTTTATCTATCACAGGTTTTCCCTTATACTGCTTTATGTCATTTCTTCCCATCTAAGCTCATCCCAGGATTTGGGATGCCATCTGCCTTGGCTAGACCTAGATCCTGATGAAACCTACATGTTTTCTCTCAAAGGCCAGACAACAGAATGCCTGGGTGGCTCAGTGGCTGAGCATCTGCCTTCAGCTCAGGGCGTGATCCCGGGGTCCTGGGATCGAGTCCCACATCGGGCTCCCTGCAGGGAGCCTGCTTCTCCTTCTGCCTATGTCTCTGCCTCTCTCTGTGAGTCTTTCATGAATATATAAATAAAATATTTTTTTAAAAAAAAAAGGCCAGAAAAGACTCTCCTCCCCATTTCTCTGGCCATTTCCCCAGGGCTCTGCACCCCATTATACCTTCTGAACCCCAGCCTGGAAGCCCCTCAGATGGCTGCACTTGATCATCTGGTGAAGGAGGACTTGGGCCACTGTGACGTCCAGCAAATCCAGGTCATTGTAGAAACAGACTAGCAGCCCCAACCTGTGTGGGAAGATAAGGGGACTCAGAGCTGGGGGCTCAGAACTGGGAGACACAGACACAGTCCCTCCCACACAGACCAGGAGTCAAGGTCAGAGCAGCTACTGCAAGCCAGGGATTGTGCCAAGCCCCATGCCCGGATCACCCCATCACAGCCACCCTACAAGGTAGATGCCTTTATCAACCCCATTTCACAGAAAGGCAGACAGACTCAGAGCATGCAAACAACTTGCCCAAGACAAGTAGAGAAGCCAGGACTCAAATCTAGACCCATCCAACTCTGTCATCTCTCCTCCCAGGGCAGTAAGGGGCACAAAGAAAGCATGATGCTGACTTAGCCACAGAAAACTCCCCATATTCCACATAGAGGTAAAGGTTTGCCCGCCCTGACAGATTCTCTGAGGCAGATTATTTCCAAGATGGTTTACAACCTACACCCCCAAATGATGATGACTTTGAAAGGAAAGAGAAAGACAAGATGCGTAACAGTGTTAAGGACAGAGGTAGGATTTGAACCCTGGTCTAGCTGGGAGCACCGTACTTAGTAGTTAAGAGCACAGTGTCAGGGATACCTGGGTGACTCAGCGGTTCAGCGTCTGTCTTTGGCTCAGAGCATGATCCCAGGGTCCTGGGATTGAGTACCACACTGGGCTTCCTGCAGAGAGCCTGCTTCTCCCTCTGCCTATGTCTCTGCCTCTCTCTGTGTGTCTCCCATGAAAAAATAAATAAAATCTTTAAAAAAAAAAAAAAGAGCATAGCGTCAGGCCAACAAGAGTTTGAAGCCCAGCTGTAGGGGATGTTCGATCCAACAATAAACTTCTCTGCAAGCCTGCTGCATGCACAATTGAGCAGTCCGCACTCTGTGCTACAGTAATCATAATAAATATGATGAACGGAGGAATCAGGAGTACTGTGAGGGTTCAATGGGAAGAGCCACAGGAACTAATCAGCATTCTTCCTCATGGATGCCAAGCACTCCTTCATTAATGGATGCGTTTAGAGTTAATATGAAATCTATTCAATGCAGCATGGCTGGACCGCCTGGTTGACCATGCTCAACCTGGATGGATACTCTCAGAAAGACACTGACAAGCTCAGACATGTCCACAGGAGAGCATTCAGGTCAGCAGAAGGATTTGAAACTGTGTCGGAAGAGAAAAGACTGAGGGGATGTGAAGACTGAATATTAACAACCACATTAAGAATAATTAATATGTCATGAGCACCTACTGTGTGTCAGGTGGATGTAATCCTTACTAGGACCTTAATGAGGTAGGCAGATAGTTATCTCTTATTTTATACATGGGGAAATGGAGGTCGGGAGAGGTAAACTGACAGCCAAAAATTACACAACTAATATGTGCCAGAGCCAGGATTATACTCAGGAGGGCTGGCTCCACGTTCCATGTTCTGAACCACTAAGTTACTTTTATACAATCACAGAAAAAGGGGATCCATGCTTATAGGTAAAAGTTACTAGGGATGGGGAAGAAGGTGTCATAGTTTCATATAAGAATATTCTCTACAAGTGACTTTTTGACAAAATTTAAGGTACTATGGTGATGCCAGAGGAAGCACTGTGACATGTGCCCTGAGAGACTGACAGATAGTTAGACAGTGCTCACCACCCTTCCCCACTGCATGTTCCCTCCTGCTAATATTCAAACCCCTCCTGGAATCATCAAGTACCCAGCTCTTGGCCCTCCTCCCCTGCTGGAAATCATTCCTGGAGGGTCATGTTTCAATCACTGAATTCTAGAGCTGATGTCATCTGTGGGTCCCCCCACCTAAGAATCTGGATAACAAGAGGTTCACAAATATGGGGACCCAAAAGCTCTTTCCAATGCTCAACCCACCCTAATGGAAATTACACACTGACCATGGAATGGACAGAGTACTGAGTATTTAAAATATTCTATTTCCATGCTCAGCGCTGGAATCTTAGCACTTGAAAAGACTGCATAAAATGCCTGGCACAGAAGATGCTCAGAAAACCTTAGTTCACCCCACGCCACTTCATACCCCCTGCAAAGGGTCTTTCTTTGGGGGAAATGCCTTGCCTCATGTGCACAGAGATGTGGAGCTACTTAAAGAGATGAACCAGAGGCATCTGGGTGGCTCAGTAGGTGAGCATCTGCCTTTGGCTCAGGTCATGATCTCAGGGTCCTAGGATCGAGCCTTGCATTGGGCTCCTCACAGGGAACCTGCTTCTCCCCTTGCCTATGTCTCTGCTTTTCTCTGTGTGTCTCATGAACAAATAAATTTTTAAAATCTTTTTTAAAATTAAAAAAATTAAAAAATAAAATAAAATTAAATTAAATTAAAAAAATTAAGAGATGAACCAGCCACTTCCCTTCCCTCCCAAGGTCCTCTGCTGCTCAGAGGAAGCTGGTGCTTAGGTCACATTTTGGGAAACAACTCTGAGGACCCAGAGCCCCTGCCCCTTGCCTGTGAATGGTGGAGATATTCCTCATGTCAAAGCTGGAGGAGCTGATCCTCTCCAAAAACGCCTGGGCCAGTTCAGGTGTGATGTCATAAACTGTGTCCAGCTGCTTGGTGGCATTGTCATAGCTGATAAACAGCCCAATCTGATGGACAAGGACAGGAAGATCAGTGAGGAAGGGTGACGTGACCCCAAGCAGCCCCGCCCCAGTGGTCCATGCTGTGACCCATCCCAGAGACTCAGAGATGCCCAGTTCCCATTGGCCCTGATTTCTCAGTGGTCTGTAACAACTGTTTTAGCTTCCTCTTCAAGCCAACTGTTATTTAGCAAAGTGCTATATTTTAGTATCCAAGCCCCTGAACTCTTGGAAAGCTAATGTTTGCACATTTATTTGTAGATTTGTTATATTGAGGTCAGAGAATGTGGCCCACAAATGTTGCACTTGGGGGAATCAGGGTTTTTTTGTTTGTTTTTTTAAGTAGATGAATGAGTTTACAAATGGGCCTCGGGTGATGAAAAGAGAGTGTGTTCCCTTGGTAAGATACAAATATACAGGTAGATAGATTCAATTTTGTTTAATATACCATTCAGATTCCTTCTGTTCTTGTTCATTTTCCATCTACGTGTGCAACGGTGTCAAGTTGAAATCCCCTATCTCTCTATGCACTGTTATTCTGTGCTGGTAAAGTTGTCTCTCCCTTATGGATTCTATTCTTTATCCATATAAAAGTCCCCCTTAGCATCAGTACTCTGTGGCTTCACCTCCTTTCTTTTTTTTTTTTTCTTCACCTCCCTTCTCTACACTTTTAGATGATGAAGAAAAGTTGCAAATGACCTCTTGATCTTAGATATTCCTCCCCAGGGGTCCAGCTTTCTAACAATTTAATTTCTATCCAACTTCTGGGAGTTCACTCATTATTGGGAGAGCAAAACTGAGATTTAATCCATTTTAAAAACTGAGGATTATAAAATTGAAAGATGTTTGAAATATTCTCAACCTCCGAGGTGAAAAGAGAAATCTAGATATGTCAACTGTACTTCAATTAAAATTTTTTTTAATTTTTCTTAAAGGACGCCTGGGTGGCTCAGTGATTGACCATCTGCCTTCGGTTCAGGGTGTGATCCTGGAATCCTGGGATCAAGTCCCACATCAAGCTCCCCACAGGGAGCTTGCTTCTCCCTCTGCCTATGTCTCTGCCTCTCTCTCTCTCTCTCTCTTTCTCTCTCTCTCTCTGGGTCTCTCATGAATAAATAAATAAAATCTTTAAAAAAATTTTTTCTTAAAAAGGACAACCTGGCTCTGTCTTCGGTTTCATCATAAGCAGACATTGTTGGATCAACTGGCCCTTGAACAAGCCAGTCGTTTGATACAAACACTTCTCTCACTGGCCAGGAGAAAGGTAAGGCACATATGATAAAAATTGCAGGCAAGCCCCAAAGTCTTTATGAATGTCTCCCTGTTGGCAGCATGCTTTAGAGGCTGCATTCCAGAATCATGTTGCCCAAGGGATGTTAGTGTCATTAGGTCAACATCAAGAGGAGAGAGACAGGCTGACCAGTGAGTGAAAGTAACCTTACAACTTGTTTATTTCTCAACTGTAAAGTCTACAGTTAAAATCCAATCATTCCTCATGATGAAATAGCTATCAATAGAAGTAGCTATAAATTGAAATTGTTAGTAATCCAGGATTCATTTGACTTGAGTTCATCCTTTCAAGGACCAGAAACTCTATAGCTATTGTCCTTGGCCTTTCTTGACTACAAAAATACCCTGAAATGATTTTTGGTTCACGGCCAACATTTTCTTTTTATCATGTTTGTTCACATCAGAGCTTTCTTTATCTATAATTCTTTTTCTTCTCTTGGCTCTTCTACACTAAACACAACCTGATGACCAACCACTTGAGGCCTCATCCTGAGAGTTTTCTTCAGAGACTCAAGATATATTGGCTGAGGTGGGTATCCAATTTTCCAGGGCATGGTAACTTGGCTGGCTGAACTTGAGAGGTTTAGAATACACCTTACCCCAGATGGCTTGGTGATGGGACATGTAAATGTACGTGTCCAACTTACTTCCACAGGACTAATTTTCACAATTTCTTCAAGTGATAGGTGAACCATGTATCTCCCCAAAATCCACAAGTTTTCTGCACTGACCCATGAAACAGAGTCATCTGCAAAAATAAATAAATACATAAATGTAGAAATATGTAAATAAATAAATAAATGCCTCTGCCTGGTATGGATAGTCAAAAACATCTTTGATATCAGGACCTTCTTACTATATTCATTAATTCATTCAACAACCATTCATGGACAGCCTTCTACCTCTGAGACATATGTTACACACTGGCAATCACAGATGCCAGCCCCCTGAGGCCTTGTTCCGCAGCAGCATGGTCCACCTGGGAACTTGTTAAAAATGCAGATTATTTGGGGGCACCTGGGTGGTGCGGCTGGTTAAGCCTCAGACTGTTGATTTTGGCTCAGGTCATGATCTCAGAGTCGTGAGATTGAGCCCTGCATCAAGCTTTGTACCCATTGTGGAGTCTGCTATGTCCCCCTCACCTTCTCTCTGCTCCTCCCCACCCCTCTAAAACTTGCTCATTCTCTCTCTCTCTCTCCCTCTCTTTCTCAAATAAATAAAATCTTGTTTTAAAGATTCCTTTTTAAAATGCAAATTATTTTAATAGTAAAAGATCACAGAATATAGTTTTACTTTTAGTTCACTTAGTTACTAAATAATCTAGCAATTGACTCTCTTTTATTACCACCAGTAACAATCATTATCAGCCTTATTGATTAGCACCAGGTTATAGTATTTGAGCCAAACCACCTACTCATCCTTCCTCATATGACCCCAAATGTTCTCCAAATCTTCTCTCACAGACACTTCTCATCTACTATAATGCCTTTGCCCTCACTCTTCTGCTCCAAAATCCTATCTTCAAAATGAGCTCAAACGTTTCCTCTTCCCTAAAGCCTCATCTTATCTCCTCAGCCATCAGTAATAATATCTCCATCCTCTGAATTCCCAGAAGGCTCTGCCACTCTGTTCAGGCATCTGAAATTGCTCACCAGAGAGATGTCAGTGGGACTGTAAGAAAAATCTTGTCCAGGATCCATTTGCCCCCATTGCCTCCAATTCTTTGGTAAAAGATTCTTGGACACAACACCATTATGTTGGTGGCATTTTGGAGAAATGGAAGAAGCAGAGGAGCAGGGTACAGTGACTCCATCACCAAGAATTGTTGCAAAAAGCCAAGGGCAATGACTCTCATGCCCAGACCAGATGGTGAAGTCAGCTGCTATATGGGTTGGGTCACAAGAACAACAGGGTGCCTTCCCAACCTGGGAATCAGAGCTATGGGTGAACACAGGTACACACCCTAGGATCCCCTATATGAGACGACATCTCTGGACAATTGACTCGGTTATTAGAAGGGTAGTCCTAGAAGGCTAGAGAATTGAGTGGGGGCAGGGGGGGAATCACTAAATTCATCAAGAACCAAGTTAAGGGATGCCTGGTGGCTCAGTAGTTGAACCTCTGCCTTCTGCCAGGGAGTGATCCTGGGCTCCTGAGATCCAGCCCCACATTGAGCTCCCCGCAGGGAGCCTGCATCTCCCCCTTCCTATGTCTCTGCCTCTCTCTCTGTGTGTGTCTCATGAATAAATAAATAAAATCTTTAAAAAAAAAAAAAACAAGTTGAGCTGCTAATTTTAAATTCATTATAAAGCATGAATTGTATTTCTGCAGACCAAGGACCCCAAAGATTTGGGTATTTTCAACACCCAAAGTATTTCCAGTAACCTCGAGGAACGTCATGAAAAATAAAAAGTTTAAAGTCCAAACAGAATTCATTTTAATTCACTCTAGTATAATAATGAAACACAGCATATAGGAATTTTAGAAGGAAAATCTGTCTCTAATTAAATTCTGGCAATAAGGACTGAGGGAAGTCTAGAGGGTGAGTGGCTCTCTCAGGGTTACACAGTGCGAGACTCAGATTTCTGGAGGCCGTAAATATGCATCAGGCAGAGGGAATTTTGCTAGGCACTGAAGACATTGATTATTCTGTTGTTGAACACCCCTTATATACACAGCTCAGAGCTCAATTCCAGGAAAAGGATTGATTGGCCCTCACTATACTCTGATCCCACAGGCTTCCTTTATGTTTCCCCAAAACACTGAGCTCATTCCCACACCAGAGCCTCTGTGTTTGCTGTTCCCCTGCCTGCAACACCCTTCCCTCAGACCCGCACAGCACCCACTCCATTTCTCATTTTGGTCTCAGTGCAAATGTCAGGTCCTCTCTGATTTCTTAATCCAAGGTTGGCAAACTACAGCCCACGGGCCAAATTCAGCCCACCACCTGCTCTTGTAAATAAAGGCTGCGAGCTTGGTTTTTTACACTTTTAAATACTTGGAAGTAAAATCAAAAGAAGACAATGTTGTGGCATGTGACAATTATGAAATCTCAATTTGGGGGCCCTTAAATAAGGCTCAGCTATTGACACAGCCATTGCCTGCTCATCTGTTGTCAGTATCTGCTTTAGAGAGGGAACATCAGAGTTGATTCACTCAGCCAGACTACAGGCCCATGGAGCCTAAAATATTTACACTGACTCTTTATAGAAAAGGTTGGCCAAGTTCTATTTTATTTTATCCATTTTATTTTCTTCATAGCACCTACTGGTACCTGAACCATCTCTCTCTCTATCTCTCTCTCTCTCTTTCTCTCTCTCTCTGCCTCTCTTTCTCTCTAATTTGCTGGCTTAAAACGTTTTTCCCCCTTCCCTCCCCCAATAAAACAAGAGCTCTATGAGAGCAGAGACTTTGTCTTATCTTCCTCTGTATCTCCAGTGGCTGATACACAGTAGGATTTGGTAAGTGTCAAAAAAAGTGTGTTCTGTTTACATGACTTACATTAAAAACTCAACAAATGGAAGCCATGTGAGACACTGTCTGCATTACTAATCTACACAGCCATTCTTACCTCTCTTTTTTTTCAACTGTAGTAAAGAAAACATAACACAAAATTTACAAATTTAACCATTTGTAAGTGTATGGTTCCATGGTATTAAGTACATTCACTTCGCTGTGCAACCATCAACACCATCCATCTCCAGCACATTTTCATCTTCCAAAACCAAAACTCTGTCCCCAAGAATTAACAACTCCCCAGTTTCCCCTCCTTCCAGCCCCTGGCAACCACCATTCCTATTTTCCAGCTCCATGACTTTGACTCCCCTAATACACATCTGCAAAATAAATGAATCTTGACCTATTTCTGCCTTGGCTGCCAGGAAACTTCGCGCTAAATTTCTGTACTTTATTGCCTAGATTTCCTTTTAAAAATTTATCGTGTCCCACTTTAATCCAGATTTATGATACAGATTTTTGAGCCTGAAACCTTACTTTAAAGGTTCTCTTCGAATCTAAGACACTGTCATTATTTACATTCCACTTACAAACTAGGACAGCCCATTGATTGTAAGATGCAGCGGCATTCTTATTTTGCAGACCTGAACATCTGGAAAGTGTATAGATGGAATAGGATATGTGGGGTTTTTTTTAAGATTTTATTTATTTATCTGAGAGGGAAAGTGAGAGAGAAAGCACAAGCCAGAGGAGGGGCAGAGGGAGAAGCAGACTCTCTGCTGGGCAGGGAGCCCCACCTGGAGCTCGGTCCCAGGACCCTGGATCATGACCTAAGCCCAAGGCAGATACTTAACCAACTGAGCCACCCTGGCACCCCTGGGGTATGTGTTTTATTCCATAGGCCACATCAAACCCTTTTTGCAAGGTGTGAAGGATGGGTAAAAATCATAAATGACAATGAAATCAAATCCCTACCTTCAGAAAAGAAGCACCACTTTTAAGGATAGACACTCCCTGAAAAGTGATCCTACCTAGAACCCCAGGCTCACCAGTAGCATTGAAGGACATCTGCAAAATCCCAGTCATCCAGGAATAGAGAGCTCTCTGGGAATGAGCCGAGGTTTGGTCGTAGAGATCTTTGAATACCGCAGATCTAAATGACAAACACAGGCATCAAGTTAAGGAACAAAGAGATGGACTTGAGACATGGTCAAAACAGCCAACATACCCAAAGCTGTCTTGTGTTAAAAAGCCTTCCCACTCCCGGGATCCCTGGGTGGCGCAGCGGTTTGGCGCCTGCCTTTGGCCCAGGGCACGATCCTGGAGACCCGGGATCGAATCCCATGTCGGGCTCCCGGTGCATGGAGCCTGCTTCTCCCTCTGCCTGTATCTCTGCCTCTCTCTCTCTCTCTCTCTGTGACTATCATAAATAAATAAAAATTAAAAAAAAAAAGCCTTCCCACTCCCTTGCTACATGTAGCTATTGTCCCATTTCTCTTTTGTCCTTCACATCTAAATACCTTCCAAAGAGTTCTCTCCACTTCCTCACCTCTTAATCATTTCTTCTTGTTTTGTGTGTGTGTGTGTGTTTTTAATTTTTTAAGATTTTATTTATTTATTAGAGAAAGAGAGCACAAGCAGGGGGAGCAGCAGAGGGAGAGGGAGAAACAGACTCCCCGCCGAGCAGGGAGCCCAATGAGGGGCTTGATCCCAGGATTCTGAGATCATGACCTAAGCTGAAGTCAGATGCTTAACCCACTGAGTCACCTAGGCGCCCCTCTTTTTCTTTTTTTCTAACAGCTTTATGGAGATATAATTCACACACCAGACAATTCACCCATTGAAAATGTACAATTTAATGGCATTCCCAAGTGTTGTACAACCATCACCATGTTTGATTTTAAAACATTTTAAGCATCTCAGGAAGAAACCCCATACCCTTTAGCTACCACCCCCAATGACCAATCACCCCAACCCCTACAAACTAGTAATTTACTGTCTCCATAGATTTGCTTCTTCTAGATATTTCAGGTAAATGGAAGCATGTGATATGTCATCTTTGTGACTGGCTTCTTTCACTCGCCATGATGTTTCCAACATTCATGCATGTTGGATCATGCATTACCACTTCACTCATGGCCTTTTCACAGCCAAATACTATTCCACTGCTTGCACCCACCACATTTTGTTTATTCATCAGTTGATGGACCTCTGGGTTGTTTCCACCTTTTGTCTATTATGAATAATACTGCTGTAAACATTCATATGCCAGCTTTTGTGAGGACAGACACTTTGATTTATCTAGGGTAGATACCCAAGAGCGGAATTGCTAGGTTAGATGACAACTCTACACTTGGCCTTTTGAGGAATTGCCAGACTGTTGTCCAAAAAGGCTGCACAATTTCACATTCTCACCAACAGTATATGAGATAATAACCTACACTGGGGGAACCCCGGGTGGCAGAGCGGTTTAGCGCCTGCCTTTGGCCCAGGGCGCAATCCTGGAGACCCAGGATCGAATCCCACGTCGGGCTCCTGGTGCATGGAGCCTGCTTCTCCCTCTGCCTATGTCTCTGCCTCTCTCTCTCTGTGTGTGACTATCATAAATAAATTTAAAAAAAAAAAATAACCTACACTGGTTAGTATCTGACATTCTGGGTTTGGGGGTTTAAGTTTTTAAATTCCAGTTAGCTAATATCAGTGTAATATTAGCTTCAAGTGTACAAATAAAGTGATTCAACACCTCCATACAACACCTAGTGCATACCTTAATCCCCATTACTTATTTAACTCATTCCCCCCCAACCCCCATCTCTTCTGATAACCATCAGTTTGTTCTCTGTAGTTAAGAGTCTGTTTCTTGGTTTGCCTCTCTCTCTTTTTTTCCCTTTGGTCATTTGTTTTGTAAAACCATATGGTATTTGTCTTTCTCTGACTTATTTCACTTAGTATAATACTCTCTAGTTCCATCCACGTCATTGCAAATGGCAAGATTTCATTCTTTTTTTATGGCTGAATAATATATATATAAAATAATGTAACATATATAATAATATATATCATATAGTATATATGTAATGATCACACCTTCTTTATCCATTCATTAATTGATGGATACTTTGGTGGTTTCAATAATTTGGCTATTGTAGATATTGCTGCTATAAACATTGGGGTACATGTAGCCCTTCAAATTAGTATCTCTGTATCCTTTAGGTAAATACCTAGCAGTGCAATGCTGGATCATAGGGTAGCTCTATTTTTAACTTTCTGAGGAACTTCCATACTGTTTTCCAGAGTGGCTGTGCCAGTTTGTATTCTCACCAACAGTGCAAGAGGGTTCCCCCTTCTCCACATCCTTGCCCACACCTATTGTTTCTTGTGTTGTTGATTTTAGCCATTCTAGTTGTTGTGAGGTGATATCTCATTGTAGCTTTGACTTGCATTTCCCCGATGATGACTGATGTTGAGCATCTTTTCATGTGTCTATCAGCCATTTGTATGTCTTCTTTGGACAAATGTCTATTCATTTCTTCTGCCCACTTTTTAATTGGATGATTTGGTTTTGGGATGTTGAGTTTTAAAAGTTCCTTATAGGGGGATCCTTGGGTGGCGCAGTGGTTTGGCGCCTGCCTTTGGCCCAGGGCGTGATCCTAGAGACCCGGGATCGAATCCCACGTCGGGCTCCCGGTGCATGTAGCCTGCTTCTCCCTCTGCCTGTGTCTCTGCCTCTCTCTCTCTGTGTGTGTGTGTGTGACTATCATAAATAAATAAAAATTTAAAAAAAATAAAATAAAAGTTCCTTATATATTTTAGATGCTAACCCTTTATCAGATATGTTGTTTGCAAATATTTATCTGACATTTTTATTACAGATACGCCGCCTTGGGTGTGAAGTGTCTCGGTCACCTCTATCCACTACAGCTTGTTCCCCTCCTACTATACCTCTCCTAATGGCCCAGTCAGCAATGACCTCCTTGTTGCCATATACAAAGTCCCATTTGGTCCAAATATGACTTGACATTTCAGTAATGATATCAAAGTTATATTTTAAATAAATTTTAATTAAAAAGAATGTATCACTATAAAGAAAAAAACATAAGGTAAAGAAAAGTGTACCAATGATGTACAGATATGGCAAAAATTGTGAGGATGGTCCCAGAATGACTGACATTTGGGAGGCACTGTTTTAATCAAACCATCTCTCTAAATTCCACAGATGTTAAGCTCTGCTCCAGACCTCACATGTTGACCTGCTCCCCCTGCTTCCTTCCCTCTGCCATATATTACTTCTGAGGAATGGAGAGTAGGGTTCAAGGGCTGGGGGAAGCACTCACAGGTTCTTGAAAGCGTCCTCACGCAGGTCCTGGGGGAGCTTCTCTGGGATGTCTGGCTGCAAGAGGCTGCCTAAGGAGCCCCTCAGGACCCTGCCCAGGATCTCCACACACTCCAGGGAGTTCAGCACCTGGAAACACCTCTCCAGTGTGATGAGAAACAGGCTGCGGTTCACGCCAGGGCTCTGCAAGGCTTGTTTCCGAATCTCTCCCAAGTCAATAATGATGTCTTCCAGCTCCTAAAGTAAAGAAAGAAGCTAGGGTTGTCTTGAAAGAGGCCTCTAGATTTGGAAGCCCTGGGAAGAACCACACTTAGCAGTGGGGAAATTCAGGACCACTGTTTAATAGCACACTATGTCAAACCTTCTAGAACTTTCCATCTCTTACAGAACAAAGTCGAGGCCTTCACCTGCCTCAACACACTAGGCAACTTTTTAGGTGCGTGCTTGAGCTGGAATTCCCTCCCCACCTCCTTCCTCTAGCAAAACCAGCTCATCCCTCATGGACAAGCTCAACTATCATCACCTTCTTGGTGAAGTCTTCTCAAGTGCCCTCCTACTTTGGTCAAATCAAATCTCCCTCCAATAAGTGCTCCTAAGAGCACCTTGTGTCAAACTCTGTGGTGCATTACAGATGCTTATGGACCTGTCTTTCCTCCATGTCAATGGTTCTCAACCCTGGATGCACAATCACTGGGAAGTGATCCCAGCACCACCATTCAAAGTCTTATTTAACTGGTCTTCAGTGGAGCCCAGGTACCTGACTATACATGCAGCAGGGGTTGAGCCAGGAAAATCCTTGAGGCCCAAGCCATGTGCTTAGTGGAATTCCTGGTTCCCAAAAAGAAAAAAAACATTGAGAAAGCCTGCTAGGATGAATGAATGAATGAATGAATGAATGAATGAATGAATGAATGACTCTTTTGAACCACAGAACCCAGGAATGCTGACAGGGCTTAGTCACAATTTGATTGGCACCACAGTCTTTCACCCAGCTCATCCTACAAACATAATAACCACAATGACCACACACTAGGCATGTAGGGCACCTGACTCCTAGTGAACACTCAACAAATGTTATATGTTATTATTATCTCAGTATCACAGGTGAGGAAAACCAAAGATAGAATAAGCAACCTGCCCAAGCTTACACAGAGCGAGGATCTGAAACAAGTATATCTGCATCCAAGCCCACACTTCTAACTATGACGGAGTGTTTCCTAACTTTGGTCATTTACTCTTGGGGGTGCTAAACAGTGTAGTGGTTAAGAATGCAGTTTAGGAGTTCTGAAGCAGAGGTCTGTGGCTAGAATGTGAACGTTAGGGAAAACCGCACCTCCATTTTACTGCCACAGAACTCATTTCCAGCATTTCCTTCAGGAATTAATATAGACAATAAGCCACCAAAGCAGTAGCGGGACCTTACATTTGTCATCAATAGAAATCAGACACTTTCATAACACATTATAGTTGTCAAAGATATCTTTAAATCTCCTTTATAATCAATACCTCGTAAAAATTACAAAAGCTACTTGACTCACAGCTAAATTTCGTTATTGGATGTGTTAAGCACATAAATCACTATGCTCCAAATGTGTGTTTTATTATTCTGATAAATGTCTTTCAATAGCATTGGCCTCCTTTGTATTTTATTTTATAGATTTTTAACATGTTATGTTGAAAGGGGCCCATAGGCTTTACTAGATGCCAGAAGGACTCACTGCTGGAGTCAGGAGCCCAGGTTCTCACCTCAGATCTGCCACTTTTGAGCTGTGTGACACAAGGTTACTCCTTCAACCTCTCTAAGACCATTTCCTCATCTGAATATTGAAATGGTATTATTATTGTCCTTATTTCAAAAGATCCTGGAAAGGATTCATTCAACCCATGCATGTTAAACCCTTAGAACAGTGTTGGCAAACTATGATTCACAAGCCAAATCTGACCTACTGCCTGTTTTTGTGAACAAAGTTTTATTGGAACAGATCCATGCCCATTTATTTACCAGCCACCTATGGTTGCTTTCCTGCTATAACAGTAGAGTAAAGTAGTTGTGACAGAGAATACATGCCCTGCAAAGCCTGAAATATTCAGTATCAGGTCCTTTACAGAAATAGTTTGCTGACAATTCCCTTAGAATAACACCTGATGCATAGTAAATCCTCAGCAAACATTAATCAATATCATTTTCATAGACCACCATCCTCAGTTTTGCCATATCTTTGCACTGCCTATACTATTTACTTCAGTATTATTTACTTCATTCATTTTTTAACTGACCTTTTTTTAACTAAAATTCATTTCAAAAGGAAACATTACATCTCTACCAAACTCACAGGTTGGATGTATCCATTCTATTTTAGTAACACACATTAAAGTAAGTCTGTGACTATTAAAATGTTTACAGGTTCAACTTCTTCTAAAAAACACTGTTTCACATTAAAGTATCTCTGATAAAGAAAACTCCAGGGGTGCCTGAGTGGCTCAATTGGTTATGTGTCTGCCTTTGTCTCAGGTCATGATCCTGGGGTCCTGGGATTGAGCCCTGAGTCAGGCTCCCCGCTTAGCAGGGAACCTGTTTCTCCCTCTCCCACTATCCCCTGCTTCTGCTCGCCCATTCTCTCTCTCTTTCTCTCTCTGTCAAATAAATAAGTAAAATCTTTAAAAAAAAAAAAAACTCTAAACCTCGCCTTTCTGGGTCCCAAAGATTTTCTGGGTCTCATAGACCTTGCTCTGTGATACTCTCCGATCACCAACTTTGTTTTATGGAAATTTGTCTCTGTTTTTTTCTACCCCCAGACTATAAACTCCTTGAGGGCAAAGGTAGCCTTTCATCTTTGTACCCAGTATCCACTGATGCACAGCAATCATTTGTGGATGTTTATCAAACCAAACTATTAGAAGCTCCTCAGTACCACCCCCCCCCCCCCCATTTCTTAGTTCCCATGAGAATATACAGTATAAGACTCTTCATTTGAGCTTTGTAAAAAGTAAGTGAGAAAACCAAGGTCTGTAACTCCTGGAGAGTTTGTAAAAGGAGAAAGTGGTAGGAAGACATAAAGAAGGACTGAGTCAGGCTCAGTTCAATTCAATTCAACAAATACCAACTGGCCCTGGATTTCCCCTACTCTCAGAGTGCCAAGAATGCCTCACCAAGAGGTCCTTCTTGTCTTCTAAGAGGCATTTCATCACAGTGTGGAATTGCTGAGCATCTGTGTCTCTCAAGTCCTCTAGCAGCTTCTGGGGCTGATACAGACGCTGCTCCAGGTGGTTTTCCATGGCTGCCTGGATATGGGGTGTTGAGAAGAGTCAGTGAGGACAGGACAGGAGCACGTGGTCAGCACCATGGCCAGCAGCCCAAGCAGGCCACCTACTTCCCTGCAGAGCCCACAAGCTGGCAGCTTGCAGACATGTTTGATTTGGCTAGCTGCAAAATTTTTCATTAGCTGCCAACATTTCAAAGTCAGGGGATTCCCCACAAAAATCCAGACTTCCAATTTCTCTTGGAAAACACAAAGATTTGACAATGCTAAGCATATCCCCTTCCTGGTGATAATTGCAGGCTGAGGGGCAGCTGTTCCCTGTAATTACACTCCTCTTCACCACCCAACCCAGCCAGCCTGCCTGGTCCCTACGGGTGATTGGGGTTTCACGTCCAGACCATTGGGCAGTTCCTCTGTCCAGGAAGTTTACCACCCCCAGATTGGCACTCCTCAAACCCCCTCCCACGCCCCAAGCTACCAAAGTAGAAGCAAAATTCAGGCAGCATGAACAAACTCCCTCTTGGCATCCCCTCCAAAGTGAAGAGGAGAGGACAACAGCCTCTCCTAAAAGAAATTACCTCTGCTATCTGGGGAATTATTTTCTAAATCTCCACTAAATAAAAGTGCTCTATAGAGGCAGCATATTGTGATATCATGGGCAAAAGGTGGGCTCTAGATTCAGACAACCCACGTGTACATCTCCACTTTTCAACTGACTAGCTGTGTGGCCTTGGACAAGTTAACCTAACTAGGATTGATAGGTAAAACACAGGATGCCCAATTAAATTTGAATTTCAGTTAAAGGGTGAATAATTTTTTTAGCATAAGTACATCCCAAATATTGCATGGGATATATACTAAAAAAAAATTATTCATTGGTCATCTGCAAATCAAATTTAACTGAGAACACTGTGTTTTTCTTTAAGCAACCTCTACACCCATACACCCAAGGTATAACTCAAACTCACAACCCCAAGATCAAGAGTCGCATGCTCCACTGACTGAGCCAGCCAGGTGCCCTGGGAATACTGCATTTTTATTTGCTAAACAGGCAACACTACTTTGGGGTCTCAGTTTTCTTAGCTGAAAAATAGACACAGTGAAGACTTACCATTTGGGTTGTTATGAGGATGAAATAAATGTGTGTAAAGTGTTTTCAATACTGCCTAGTAGACAGTAAATGGTATAAGTGTCACTCATCATTTCCTACCCTAAATGAGTTGAATAATTATTTACTCAGTGACTCTCCCTCTAGAATGCAAGGCCCATGTGGGTAGTAACGTGATTGCCTTGTTCTCCTCTGAGTCTCCAGTGTCTAGAATGGTGCCTAGCAGAGATAAGAGGCTAGATAAGTAGGTACTGAATGAATAAATAAATTTATACATGGGAAGAAATAGAAGATATCTATTCAACAGGTTAAAATATATACATCTCATGAGAAAACTTACTGCTGGAGAGCAAAGGGGCTGGCATTACTTGCCTTTAGATTGCCATAGACTGAGGAACAGAAGAAAGAAAGCAGATGCCATGAGGCCAACAGCCACCTCCAGCTAGTGGGTGTCCTGCTAAAGGGTTAGCAACCAGCTCTCTGAATGTAGTTCTCACGTGAATGTTGGTTAATATTTTCATTATCATTATAAAGTAAATAAAAATTGAAACAATAAAGACATCAGAACTTCATTCATCAGGGACGCCTGTGTGACTCAGCAGCGGTTGAGCATCTGCCTTCAGCTCAGGGTGTGATCCTGTGGTCCCGGGATCAAGTCCCACATCGAGCTCCCTGCATGGAGCCTGCTTCTCCCTCTGCCTGTGTCTCTGCCTCTCTGTGTGTGTGTCTCTCATTAATAAATAAAATCTTCAAAAAAAAAAAAACTTCACTCATCAAAGACGTTATGACTTCTTTGCTGAATCAAGTAGTTTTTTAATAATAAAAAAGTATTTCCTTGGGATCCCTGGGTGGCGCAGCGGTTTGGCGCCTGCCTTTGGCCCAGGGCGTGATCCTGGAGACCCGGGATCGAATCCCACATCGGGCTCCCAGCGCATGGAGCCTGCTTCTCCCTCTGACTGTGTCTCTGCCTCTCTCTCTCTCTCTCTCTGTGACTATCATAAATAAATAAAAATTAAAAAAAAAAGATTTAAAAAAAAAAAAAAGTATTTCCTCAATTTTCTGTATAATGGTAAAGATACAATATACCACACCGGGCTGATGACCACATCAATGAGGCACATGCTCTCCAGTTTGCCACAGTCCCCATCATGACCTACCACTCCACAAACATCATTGCCCTCTATCAACATGCCTATGCTACTGTTCTTCTTACAGTAGTGTTAAAAGGGAAGAAAAATATTTCTTGGTCCCATGACCAAGAGACTGATAATTATACCCAAAGAGCCAGTCTTCTGTAATTCTGTTTAGCAACAGAATCCCACAAGTTTTAGCTGATCACATGGCTTCTCAGATAGGCCTCTCTTCTTCCTCCTCTGCAGTAACATGAGACTGTGGACTGTGAGCCAATGGCACATGAGTGGGAGGAAGTGAGCAACTTGCAGGTCATGTCCTTAAAGAGAAAATGCTCTCTTCACTTCCTCTTTCCCAACACTCCCTCTCCTGGGTTGGAGAATGGATGTGCTGTTTCAATCATGTGAGCAACAACTCCCTAGAGGATGACAAAGCAACAGGATAGAATGAACCTGGGCTCCTGGATAATCTTTTGAAACAGAGCTTCTGAGTCACCTGGGGGCACTCAGTGGTTGACCATCTACCTTTGGTTCAGGTTGTGATCCTGGGGTCCTGGGATGGAGTCCCACATCAGGCTCCCTACAGGGAGCCTCCTTTTCCCTCTGCGTATGTCTCTGCCTCTTTCTGTGAGTTTCTCATGAATAGATAAATAAAATCTTTAAAAAAAAAAAAAAAAGATTTTCTCGCTCTCCCTCTGCCCCTCCCTCTGCTCACTTGTTCTCTCTCTGAAATAAATTAATCTTTTTTTTTTTTAAGAAAGAAATAGAGCTTCCTCTCCACTCTGGATCTCCCACCTAGCTCTGAAATATAACATGAAATAGAAATAAACTACATTGTTTGTGCTGCTGGAATTTGGGGTCTCTTTGTTTCAGCAGCTCAGCCTACACGTTAATACACCAAGTCTCCATCAAAGGTAGAAAGCTGGAAAACCACAAAAGAGCTTGTATCATGTTTCAAAACAACTGGACAGAACATGTTTCTTTGTAGAAGTGAAAATTAGCTCTATACCTAGTCCACTTCTCCATCCAGCCTGGCCCCTGAGCTTACAACCCTTGAGAACTGGGAGGAGAATATGTGATAGGGATGAGTCTCAGGTACACACCTGCAGGCTGGGGATGGTGAAGGCGACATTCCGTGAATTCAGATAGGCCAGGATTCTGTGGCACAGGTCTGCTGTCCACCCATGGGAGCTTCAGTTGAAGACAGGAGAAGGTCACGATGACAGATTCCCCTGTGATGAGTAGTTCCCCTACTTGCTAAGTGGCCAGAAGACCAGAGTTCAGAGAGAACATAGGGAATGGACCAGGGATGCTAGGAACTTTGTGTTTGGAAGAGGTAGGAGATTTGTTAACCTGGCACAGTGGTGGGGGAGTTTCTGAATCTAATAATCTTCCTGGATCCCATTCTCTCAAAGACAAAGATCCATTTCTGAGCTGTGCGCAATATTCTAATTTCTGTAACAATCCACTTGGATTAACTACAAGACAAACAGACTGACTTGGAAAGATGACCTTACTATATTAAATTTTAAAAGCAGATATAGTATATACCATGAGAAGATGAAATGGCATAGTTAAAGAGTGTGAGCTCAAAACCTGGATTTGAATCCTGGCTCCACCACTTAACTGTGTGGCCTTAGGCAAATTACTGAGTTCTCCTGTGCCTCAATTTCCCTCTCTCTGTAACATAGCTAAAAATTGGGATGAGTTTATTTGTTCACACATGTAAAGTCCTTAAAATGGTACCCATCACATAGAAAATGCACAATTTCATTCAGAACAGTCAAAAATTAGAAACAATTCAGATGTCCAACAAGTAAAAGGTTAAACAAATATGGTATGTGCATTCAATGGAATGTCATCCATCAATAAAAAGGAACAAGTTGGACTTTAGCTTCTAGCTATGACAAAGTAACTGGCAGCAGATAAATCCTCCAGCCTTAAACAATTAGAAAGCCTTTTATAATCCTGTTTTTGTTACTAAATAAATAGATGAATGAATAAATGAACACAAAGATAGATAGATGATAGATAGATACATAGATAGGTAGATGATAGATAACTTTAGCCTGAAATAGTATATCCAAAACTATTGACTGGAGTTAAAGTTACATTAGGAAGAAGAATGTGTACGGGGACTCTCACTTTAACATAATTGAGTACCCTTGTCATGGGCCCCCAAGCCCCTCATTTCTTCTCCCTCATAGTATTCATCATATTAGCATGATCTGTTAGCATTTGTCTTTCCACAACACTCTCTAGTTCCCTGGCCCACAACTCTGGTATCTAACACCAGCCCATATGCTGTATACAACATGAAAGGGCAATGGGCCCTAGAGCCCCACTACTGGATACACACCTCTGCTCCACCACGCTTCCCAGATGCATGACCCTGATTCACCCGTCCCGTGCCTTAGTTTCACTATTCTGTCCAAGGGGATAACAACACCTTCCCTGGGGGAGCTTTTGAGGACTGGACATGTTTCTACACACAAAGCACTAACAATGGTAGGCTGCTGCATAGTAAACCCTCAGTAAATGTTAACACCTGTGCCAGAGCAGAGAGGAATAAAAGTTTGTGAAACTCATGTAGCTACTTTAAAACACTTGTACCCTGGTTGATATTTTTTGTAATGAATACCTAGGTATGTATTACTTTTTACAATTAAGAGATTTTCACTTAGGAATTTTTATTAAACATCTATTCCATCCCTTCCCCTCCCCTCTGGAGTAGGTTACCTTTGAAACTGTATGAGATCCAGTAATGCTGCATGGGAATAAAATGAAAAGACAACTTTAAAGAATCATTCCAGAGAAATCACAGGCACATTCTATTTGAAATTTTTAGAAGCAGCAATGTGGGGAAGGAGTAGAGACATTACCATTCAGATAGCTTCCATCTATTATTTCTTCCTAAAAGGTAAAGAAATATCATCAAGTAAAACATCCAAAATCTCATCTTCAGGAGAGGAGATTTTGGTTAAAAGAAAATGAAATACTCACCGCCATTTTTTGCAACAATGGATGCAAATCTGTAAGAAAGCCATCGAAGGTATAACTAGAATTGAATTGTGTGATCCACAGAAATACACATATGAGTTAGGAAAAGATCCCCCACCCAAAAAAAGTCACTCATGAAGGAAAATTTTAGTGCATTTCAATTATACCTGTGCCCATATGTGCCCAATGTGAGAAAACTCTGGTTTGAAAAATCCTTTTAGAATAATCCTGAAAATCCTACACGTATGTGTGCATACACACACACATGCACACACATACTCACACATATGCATACATCCCAAACACTCTATAGTATCATGTACCTAAACTGGTCCATCCCATTACATTCCTTAAGATGTGTGGTAACTATGGCAGATTATTCCTCCCTCAGGACTTACCCTGCCTGGAATCTGGAACGCTATGACTTGCCACTCCATGGCTCAGAAAAAAGAACAGGAAAAGAAAGTATGTCCTAGGTTCCTGGGACATCATCCTGTAGTTAATTCAAGCACAGAAGTAATTCAGGTTTTTATTTTTAAAATATACTTAAAAACATTCAGAAGACTTGGGGCACCTGGGTAGCTCAGTCGGTTAAGCAACCAACTCTTGATTTCAACTCAAGTCATAATCTCAGGGTGCTGGAATGGGGACCCCCGAGTTGAGCTCCATGCTCAGCGGGAAATCAGCTTGGAGATTTCTTTCCCTCTCCCTCTGTCCCTCCCCCTGCTCATGCTCTCTCTCTCTTTCTCTAAAATAAATAAATGGATCTTAAAAAAAAAAAAAAAAAGGAACATTCAGAAGACAAAAAGGAAAAACAAATTGACTCAGAACCCCTTGAAGTTTTTTTTTAAATAAATTTTAAATTCCATGTACTTTGCTCTATCTAAACCCCCATGCTAGTCAAAGACACAATCATCTCTCTCCTTGATGACAATGGGCTGTTTATATTCTTACAACCCTTTCTCATTCCCTTCAGTCCAGCAAAGAGGAGTGATTAGAAGCATATGCTCTGTTATATCTGACAAGCAGTTTATATCCAGACTATAAAAAGAACTCTTACAATACAGTAAGTAGAAGATAAGCCGGAGGCAAGAATAGATACAAACTTAAGCTTCATTTTAAACAAAAGAAATGGCCAGGTATCCCTGGGTGGCGCAGCGGTTTGGCGCCTGCCTTTGGCCCAGGGCGCGATCCTGGAGACCCGGGATCGAATCCCACGTCGGGCTCCCGGTGCATGGAGCCTGCTTCTCCCTCTGCCTGTGTCTCTGCCTCTCTCTCTCTCTCTCTCTCTCTCTCTCTCTCTCTCTGTGTGACTATCATAAATAATTAAAAAATTAAAAAAAAAGAAATGGCCAGTAAACTTACAAAATATCATCAGCATCATTAGTTATCAGGAACATGCAAATTAAATGCACTATTAGATAGCACTACACCTAGCTGGCTCATTTGGTAGAGCACGTGACTCCTGATCTCGGGGTCATAAGTTCGAACCCCACGTTGGGTGTAGATATTGCTTTAAAAAAAGGGTATCAGGGATCCCTGGGTGGCTCAGCGGTTTAGTGCCGCCTTCAGCCCAGGGTATGATCCTGGAGTCCCAGGATCGATTCCCACATCAGGCTCCCTACATGGAGCCTGCTTCACCCTCTGCCTGCGTCTGTCTGTCTGTCTGTCTGTCTCTCTCTCTCTCTCTCATTAATAAATATATAAATCTTAAAAAAAAAAAGGGGGGGTATCACTACCTACACTGGAGTGGCTAAAAGTTAAGTAGACTGACAGCACCAAGTACTGGCGATGAGATCCTAAAAGAAGGAAGACCATGAGGTTATAAAAAATATATATTGATCTCTGCTCTGAGTTCCTGGCACAGAGCTCCTAAAACTTAATAAATTCCTAAATGGTAAAAGTACTAGTATCATCTTTTTTCCATTGAGGGGACTCTGGGTGGGCTCCTGGTTGGCTCTAGCCCCACCCCCATCCTCCAGAGAAGAGACAGGAGCTGAAAATGGAGTTAATAATTGTGCCTATGTGGGCACCGCCAGTGGCTGGGCAGCGCCGCCTTCAGCCCCGGGTGTGATCCTGGAGTCCCAGGATCAAGTCCCATGTCGGGCTCCCTGCATGGAGCCTGCTTCTCCCTCTGCCTGTGTCTCTGCCTCTCTCTCTCTCTCTCTCATATCTCAAGAATGTGCTTTTCACTTTAATAAACTTTCCTGCTTGTGTGATCCAACCACTATGCTGTGTGTCTGTTCTGGAGTTCATTCTCATGACAAGACCAAGAACCTTCGGTGACTCCTTCAGGTCTGACTGGGTAGAGGCCCCATGGTCCAGGTCCCCCTAGTTCCCCTGGCAACACAGCCATGTCACCCAGAAGTTGTGGGTGACCTGGAGACCTACACCATGGACAGGTACTGAAGCGGGGTGAGAGGGGAACAGTATCATGGGACTGCTCTGACCCAGGCAGATGGTATCTGAGTTAAACTGTAGGACACCCAGCTGGCATCACAGAATCACATGGTGTGAGGAGAACCTCCACGCTATTTGGTAACCAAAAGCATCACAAGTCAAGTGTCTGGTGTTGCATGCTTTGTGCAAGTGGTAAAGGACACACTTTGGTCTGAAAGACTCACAAGAACAAGAACAAAGAAGGAGCTGGAGAACCGGATTCCCCCGCTCAGGAGGAAAAACCAAGGTTCTTCCATATACAAACACCAACAAGCTGGCCCCTGGAAATCCTCCAGCTGGCTGCCTGGAGTTTGCTTCCTGGAGTTCCTCATGTGGGATGGTGGGCACAGTGCACGTTCCAAGGACAGGAGAGGGGATGAGGGGGCTCCTATTACCTAGTGCCAGCTCACAGGTCACCCCCCAACAGTTACATTATCCCTCAAATGATCTCCTCCAACAAGGGGTCACCAAACCACAACCCAAATTCAAACAAGCCACCTGGTCTTACGTGGCTCACAAGCTAAGAGTGGTTTTTCCATTTTTAAATAGTTTAAAACACACACACACACACACACACACACACACACACACACGAGTGCTATCTCTTGATACATGAAAACTTCATGTATGGAATTTAAATGTTAGCGTCCCTAAGTAAAGGTTTTGTGGAATATGGGACCAGGCCTGTTCACGTCAGTATTGTCTGTGGCTGCTTCCAATGCTGTGGCAGCAGGGTTGAGTCAGTGCAATGAGACTCTGTTCTACGAAGCTGAAAATATTGATTCTCTGTTCCTTTGCTGAAAAAGTTTGCCAAGCCTGCTTTTAGAGCTACACACTTCCATATTTACAAGAAGAAATGTGGGGTTTGAAATGGCTTCAAAATAATAGGGGAGGAAGGAGGTGGTTATGAGTTGCCAATGGAAGCTGAGTGATGAGTACATGATGTTCAATATATATATATATATTTTTTTTTTTTTAATTCATAGAGACACAGAGAGAGAGGCAGAGACATAGGCAGGGGAGCCCAATGCAGGACTCAATCCTGGAACTCCGGGATCACGACGTTGAGCCAAAGGCAGATGCTCAACCACTGAACCAACCAGGTGCCCCAAAGTTCAATATATTCTTATGCCTACTTTTGTATGTGTTTGAAATTTTCCTCACAAATGATTTTTAAAAGAAAAAGCAACTAAAGAGACTGCGTGTTTTTAGTAAAAGAGGGGAGGATAGATGAGGGGGAAAAGGGGATGGGTGCTCACAGGAGGGGACACACCAGGAGGAAAACAGGTAGGGATGGGTCTTTCAGGTCAAGTGGAAGGAGGGGGGAACCCCTCAAAATCTGTTTATAGATCAAATCAGATGAAAACTGGGGCTGCATTTTGCTTCCTCTGACTCTCAGGCAGCCCACACCCCAATTACCGGATGCCACCCTCTTGGGATATTAACAGCAACTTGAAGGGAAGCCCCATAATGCCCACCCACGGTTTCCTGGGATCCTTTCCTACAGATTTCTCTGGTATTGTCTAGCTGGTTAAACAAATGGATGCTTTAACCCCCAAGGGGACTTCCACAACCAGCTTTGCAAACCATTAGGCTCATTTTACTGCCCAGGGCAAAAACAAACTGAAACTTTTGAAACCTACAAACACTAAAAGACACACATTCCAACAGGTTTTGAAGTTAGAGGATCCCCAAGCACTCTGCAGATGTGCTCTACCCCCACCAATCCCACCTCCCAGCTGGTACCTTCAACTCTCCATAATAACTCCTACTGGGTTTGGGGCTTAGGGGCTTTACGGGGAAACTTTGGTTCTTTTTTCTCCCTTCCCTTTTGGTCAGCTGCCCTGGGGCACTGGCCTCATTCACAATTCTCCAGTTTCCTGGACAATGAGGCTTCTTGTACTTATTGCCAGCATCTCCCTACTAACTCTACGGAGAGGTATATGATTACTGAAACAGATGCCCGGCTTTCTACTGCACATAATGTCTTCCTGCCAAGGAAACCTCAGAGCATCACCAGTACAGGATTTGGTTTTAATTAAAAGCCCTTTGGGTCACTCTTTCAGGAGACTGGCCAAACGGATTGAATGGACTGTGCAGGGCAATCATGACTTGGGGGTTGATGGTTTTCTTCATGGGGCCCTCCCCCTTCCCACCAAAGGCTCCCTGCTGCAGACTGATGGAAATCCGGCAGGCTAGGGCTGCTTTGGTAGAACCTAAAATGAAAATAGCAATAATAACCACAAACCAGAAACGAACATGAATTTCCTGAGCAACTGGGAATGAGCATTTGGATGAACAAGGACACCAACCATCCTGGTTTCCCAGGACTGAGCGGTATCCTGGAACACACGGTTCACTTTTAAAACAGGAAAGGTCAGGGGATCCCTGGATTGCTCGGCAGTTCAGCGCCTGCCTTCAGCCCAGGACATGATCTTGGAGTCCCGGGATCGAGTCCCAGATCAGGCTCCCTGCATGGAGCTTGCTTCTCCCTCTGCCTGTGTCTCTGCCTCTCTCTCTGTCTCTCTCATGAATAAATAAAATCTTTAAAAAATAAATAAATAAAACAGGAAAGGTCACAGGCAAAACAGGATAAGTTGGTCAACCTACAGATGAGAGACATCTCATCTTCTCTGAAACGCTGAAATGCTGGGAGGTTTCCCCCAACACTGGCACACCCCATCCCAGACACAAACCAACAATTCCCCATTACATGGAGTTTTACAGTCTGTAAAACAGCTCCATTTACAGTCTGCATCATGGATGCACATTTTCATGCCATCAATGCAAAGTGGGTTAACTTGTCTGGTTTGTAGAATATCAGGCTGATTGAACTGGATTTGGTGTTGGAATGGCCAGGCTCATGGTGGGTACAGAAGTCAAAGGAATGGTTACTTTTTGGATTAGAGGCATGGAGGCTTGAACTCTTGTTCCAGCTCTGCCCTTGATGGGAAACTTTTGTTCCCCTTCCTCTCTTTTAGTGTCAGGGGAACAAAATGGAAGATTTGGGATTCTGTGATAAAAGGAGAGGAAGAAAGGTTTCACTGAGCGTCTTCCATGTGCCGGCATCATGCCAGGCCCTCCCTTCCATTTACTCTCTCCATCATCCCCAAAGGTTTACTTGACTTACTTGAGTTCAGTGGGCACACGAGGTCACAGAGCAAACAAACGACAGACAAGGGGTCCCAATGCAGGGCTGCCTGACTCGATAGTTGTCCTAATCCCAGCAACCATTGAATGAGAGACAGCTAAGTACACTCCCCTCTACATACACTGTCTCACTGAATCCTTGCAGAACCTTTGAGGCAAATATTACCATTATCACTACTTCAGAGAGGAGGAAACAGGTTCCAAGAAGTCAAATGACCAGCCCAACATCACACAGCTACTGAGTGGAAGGGCTGGTTCCCAAATCCAGAGCCAAACAATCCAAAGCATTTTGACCAGCTCTGCTTCCCAGCCTCCCTGCTCAGCACCCGGTAGCCAGTGCCATCCCAAGGACAGGAGCTTTGCTTTAGTTTGGACCACCCAATGTGTGCTTTTTTTTTTTTTTAAGATTTTATTTATTTATTTGACAAAGAGAGAGCAAGACAGCACAAACAGCAGAAGCAGCAGAGGGAGAGGAAGAAGGAGGCTCCCCACTGAGCAGAGCCTGACATCAGGCTGCATCCCAGGACCAGGAGATCATGACCCTAGCCAAAGGCAGATGCTTAAGAACTGAACCACCCAGGCGCCATCCCCCCCAATTTGTGCTCTTGACCAAATTCCTTAACCTCACTGGACTTGTGTTTCCTCCTCTGTACAATGGGGATGGCAACAGTACCTCCCTCACGAAGACTGTGTAAATATTTTTAAAGTTCATAAATTTATCCATTGTGCAATCCGTGATGAATTTGCTTTACCTGCATTTTCCCATTTCTTACAAAGTTTTCTTCCATAAAATACGGAAAATATGTCAAGAACTTGCCTCGTATAGAAAACAGGTGAAGGGGGTCCCTGGGTGGCTCAGCGGTTTGGTGCCTGCCTTGGGCCCAGGGTGTGATCCTGGAGACCCCGGAATCGAGTCCCATATCGGGCTCCCTGCATGGAGCCTGCTTCTCCCTCTGCCTGTGTCTCTGCCTTTCTGTGTGTGTGTGTGTGTGTGTGTGTGTGTGTGTGTGTGTGTGTCTCATGAGTAAATAAATAAAACATTAAAAAAAGAAGAAAACAGGTGAAGAACTGAGCCCATAACTGGCACACAGACACTCAATGAGGGGCGCAGGGGTGGCTCAGGGAGTTAAGCCTCTGCCTTTCTCTCAGGTCTTGATCTCAGGGTCCTGGGATGAGCCCCGCCTCAGACTCCCTGCAGGGAGGGGAGTCTGCTTCTCCCTCTGCCCCTGCAAGCCCACCCACCCCCCGCCCCCCAACTCAGGCTCTCTCTCTCTCTCTCTCTCTCTCTCTCTCAAATAAATAAAATCTTTTAAAAAAAGAATAGCAGCTATTATTATTACTATTGCTGCTATTGTTTTTGCACCTGCCACGATTATTACAAACGTTGCCAGCGTTGCTTTTCTTGCTACTAGTATTAAGCGGGTTCGAAGCCCTTTCCTGGAAGTTTCTACGCACGCCCCCCTCCGTGGACGCCCCCACCCCCAAGAGCCTTAAAGCCGCGGCGACTGCCCTTAGCCCATCTCCTTCGTCTCTGTGCCCACTGGCGGCCTCCATCCCGCCCCTTGCACCCCTCGTCCCCTTCCCTGGGGAGGCTCCGCGGGGCGCCCCCAGTCCGCGCACGTCCCTGCGCTGCATCCCCCGGGCCCTCCCCGCCCCCCGGGGGCCGCCGCGCGCGCCTCACCTGCGCTGCCCGCTCCTCCGCTGTGAGTCCCGCGCGCGCAGGGGGCGGGGGGGAGGGGAGGGGGCGGGGCCACAGGGCTCACCCCGGGCGGCCCGAGCGGTGGGGGCGGCGCCAGCCTCCCAGCGCGAGTGCCCCGGGGTCGCGGCGCCGGGCCGGGCCGGGCCTGGGGCTTCCTCCCCAGAGCCAAACGGGCCAGACGCAGGCGGACAGACTGCACTATGCCGGGCCCCTCCCTGAGACCATGGCTGGCCAGGGAGGGTGTGAAGAACTAACTGGCAGAGCCACCAATTGCAACATAGGGACTTTATTCGGATCCCAAAGCAGAGTGTTAAAATAATTGCAAGATAGTTGGAGCAGTGTGGGCACCGAATGTGTAAAGGTTAAGTTTCTTAGGTGTGAGCTCTGTAATGTGGTTCTCTTTTTTTTCTTTTTCTTTTTTTCTTTTTTTTAGGATTTCATTTATTTATTCATGAGAGACACAAAGAAAGGCAGAGGCAGAGAAAGAAGCAGGCTCCCTGCAGGGAGCCCAATGTGGGACTGATCCCAGGACCCTGGGATCCCGCCCTGGGCCCCAGGCAGGCGCTCAACTACTGCGTCCCCCAGGCGCCCCTGTAATGTGGTTTTCTTAAAAGTCCTTATCTTTTGTAGGTATATGTCTGCAAAACAGACGTGATGTGTGGGCTTTGCTTGGAAGTAAAGGGGATCACCGGGCAGCAGGAGCCTGGTTAAAACAAGGTTGGGCCAAGTGTTGATAATTGTTGAAACCTGGGAAGAGGGGTAATTATTATTACCTTTCTTCCTTTTTATGTGCTTGGGATTTTCCACAATGAAAGGTTTTTTGAATAATAAGAACTGTAAATATGTTCAAACCGATTGGTCCGTAAATGTGACCTAATTTATCTGAAGGAAAAAAGAATAATTCCTCCCAAGTGAAAAAGGCTCCTGCACCAAAATATTTACTGTCCTAGTATTATATATATAAACACAACAAGTGGTGGTAGTACAAAAAGACCCAATGTAAGTGTACACCAATAAGGAAATGGTTAAACTGTGATACATCCACTCTATAGCCATTAAAATAGACATTAACAAAGACCATGTAATAGTAACACAAGAAATGATTTTATTTTTTTAAAGATTTTAAAAATTTATTTATTAATGAGAGACACAGAGAGAAGCAGAGATATAGGCAGTGGGAGAAGCAGGCTCCCTGAGGGGAACCTGATATGGGACTCCATCCCAGGACCCGGGGATCACGACCTGAGCCGAAGGCAGACACCCAACCACTGAGCCACCCAGGTGCCCCAGGAAATGATTTTAGAACCAAAAAAGCCAAATATTAAGTAATATACACTATTACTAAAACTGGAAGTACATTGAAATGTTAAGTTTGCACAGTGGGATTATGCATAACTATTCTACATCTTTTCTAGTGAAAATATAATTGTGAACCCTAGAGATTTCCTTACAATCCTTCATATTTAATGAAATACATCTCAATACCTGAACATTTTTCAATAGCTAAAATGCCTAATGCTGACATTATTTTGTCAGTGGCAAAAATTAGAGATTCTCTTCAGAAATGGCCACCTGTACTCTTCTGTTGCTCATCTAGTCAATATTTATATACAAGTGTTCAGCGTTCTCAAAAAAATTATTTTATCCCCAGCCCTTAGTTTAATCCTTTAAACAAGCTCATTCTCAAGCCTTAAATGATGGGAAATGTCTTCCATTCTTTGTCAACTTTTGATTTAGAAATCAGGTATCTATGAGTTTCACATGATTCATCCTGAAAGGATAACAGTATCTTTTCATTTTTACATTTTTTTAATAAAAGTTTATAAACATGGGAGGGTAATATATGTGCATAGAAAATATCTGAAAGGGCATATACTAAAATGGCTTTTTTTTTTTTTTTTTTTACTAAAATGTTAATAGTGGTTCTCTTAAGGTTATAGGCTAGGTAATGTTTATCTGCACTTTCTTCTTTTTTTTACTTTTTCTATAATAAACATGTTACATATAATGCAAAAGCCAGTAGGGCTTTATTATCAGTCATGGTCAGCTTCTAAATGATAAGAACAAGGTGGCAGTGGGGCCTGGCTGGCTCAGTTGGTAAAGCATGTGACTCTTGACTTTGGGGTTGTGAGTTCAAGGCTCTTGTCAGGTGCAGAGCTTACATTAAAAAAGAAAAATTAAATTTTATAAACTAAAAAAAAAGTGGCAAAATCAAGTGTAGGAAAACCTGTTTTGTTCTGCTGAGTATAAAAGGGACTGCCAATATATTCTCAACCACCTCAACTCCACCATCAAAAAATGTTGATAGGGACGCCTGGGTGGCTCAGCGGCTGGGGATCTGCCTTTGGCTCAGGGCATGATCCCAGAGTCTGGGATCAAGTCCCACATCAGGCTCCCTGCATGGAGCTGCTTCTCTCTCTGCCTATGTTGCTGCCTCTCTTTCTGTGTCTCTCATGAATAAATAAATATTTTTTTAAATGTTGAGGGTTAGCAATTGCACTGCTGGGGATTTACCCCAAAGATACAGATGCAGTGAAACACCGGGACACCTGCACCCCGATGTTTCTAGCAGCAATGTCCACAATAGCCAAACTGTGGAAGGAGCCTCGGTGTCCATAGAAAGATGAATGGATAAAGAAGATGTGGTTTATGTATACAATGGAATATTACTCCGCCATTAGAAACGACAAATACCCACCATTTGCTTCGACGTGGATGGAACTGGAGGGTATTATGCTGAGTGAAATAAGTCAATGGGACGACAAACATTATATGGTCTCATTCATTTGGGGAATATAAAAAATAGTGGAAGGGAATAAAGGGGAAAGGAGAAAAAATAAGTGGGAAATCTCAGAAAGGGAGACAGAACATGAGAGACTCCTAACTCTGGGAAACGAACAAGGGGTGGTGGAAAGGGAGGTGGGTGGGGGGTGGGTGTGACTGGGTGATGGGCACTGAGGGGGGCACTTGATAGGATGAGCACTGGGTGTTATGCTGTATGTTGGAAAATTGAACTCCAATAAAAAAATAAATAAAAATAAATGTTGAGGGTTCAAGGTCATTTAAAACTAATACTCTGAAAAACAAAACAAAACACAATATTCTGTTGATGCCTAAACAGGATATAAGAAAACAGCATTTGGGAACTATATCTGTTCTTTCCAGAACTCAAGAAGTTCAGATGTATAGACATTCCAATTTTACATGGTCATATATTGGGGGGGGGGGGTCTTTTCATTTTACATATATTCAAAACGATTTTTAAATGGTCTTGTAACAAAAATACTATATTTAATTCGTGAGAATACAGCATATTGACTCTAAAATCCAGAGGGAAATCTTAAGTTCTAATTATGTAATAGTGATCTCCTAATTCTCCAAAAGTATAAAATTTCATAGCTTTTAAAAAGAAGTACTTTGTATCAGTGAGCACAGATTCCAATTCAGTGGTATCAATATAAATGGCAAGGCACAAAGCACAAATTACTAGTAAATGAAACCCAATACCATACAAGTTGTGCTATAAAAACAAATCGTTCTAGAATCCATCAAAGCCACAATGAAATAACACCTTGCATCCATTAGGATGGCTACTCTGAAGAAAAACAGAAAAGAACAAGCATTTGCAAGAATGTGAAGAATCAGAACTTTTGTATATTGTTAGGAGTGTAAATGCTGCAGCTGCTGTGGAAAACAGTATGGCAATTCCTAAAAAAATTAAACTATTCCCATATGATCCAGCACTTCCACTTCTGAGTGTATACCCACAAAAAGTGAAAGCGCTCATCCTGACGAGTGCAGAGTCATATATGGAAGTGTTGAATCACTAAATTGTATACCTGAAACTAGTCTAACACTGTACTAACTACACTGGAACTGAAAATTTTCTCAAAAAAGCAAAAGCAGTGACTTACATATTTGTACAGCCATGTTCACAGCAGCACTATCCACAATAACAAAAAGGTGGATGTAACACAAGTGTCTGTTGATGGATGAATGGATAAGCATTCATTGGTGGTGTATATGTATATACACATGGACTGTTTTTTGCCTTAAAAAAGAAATTCTGACACAGGTTACCACGTGGATGAACTTTTTTTTTTTTTAAGATTTTATTTATCTGAGAGAGAGATAGAGACAGCACAAGCAGGAAGAAGAGAGAGAAGCAGGATCCCAGCTGAGCCAGGAGCCCCACTCTGGGTTTGATCCCAGGACCCTGGGATCATGACCTGAGCCAAAGGAAAAATGCTTAGCCAACTGAGCCACTCAGGCATCCTGCATATGTTTGAACCTTGAAAATATTATGCTAAGTGAAATAAGCCAGTCACAAAAGGACTAATACTGTATGATTCCACTTACATGAAGAACCTAGAGTAGTCAAATTCATAGAAAGCAGAAGAGTGGCTTTCAGGGGGTAGAGGAAGGGGGAATGGGAAGTATTTAATGAGAGTTTCAGTTTTATGAGATGAAGAGTTTTAAGGATAGATGGTGATGGCTGCACAGTATGAATAAACATGGACAACTGAACTGTACCCCTAAAGATGGTTTAAGATAGTACATTTTGTTATGTGTATTTTACAACTTAAAACATTGGAAGATAAATAATGGTACCATGTCAGTGAACACGAATAATTTTTAAAGTAAGCAACTTAATGGGATATGGTATTCTGAATTGGCTCCTAAAATCCCAACACTCTATTGTTTACTTAATATACCAATGCCAATTTCTTAGTGTTGACAAACATGCCATGGCTACATAAAACATTAGGGAAACTAGGTAAAAGGTGTACAGGAACTCTGTACTATCATTGCAAGATTTCTCTAAATCTAGCATTCTATTTATTTTTAAATAAATTTTTAAAAGGTGACAACTTTAAAAGTTTGAATTAATTCCTAAGTAGAAGACAAAGACAAAACAAATACATTAGAAGTGATAAAGGAAGCAGCAAAATATAAATGCCTATACATAGCTACAGTAGTTATGAAATTTTAATTTTTATTGTGCCATTCACTGTTGCCTATCATCCCATCATCCACTAACTGCAAAAAAGCAAGCTGTTGAATTTTATATTGCAGCAATATTTCCTTAATGATTCTGGGTGCATATTTTCACTTAGATTACAAACAAATGTTTCCTAGCATGGATACAGTGTGAACTTCCTTCTGCTAGTTCCTGAGGTTGTATCTTGGAGAAGTTGGTTTTAAGTTTGTGAGCATCCTGTTTCAGGCCAATTACAAGCCCAAGTGTGTGCTCAGAAGGTGCCTAGGCAGTGCAAGTCAGATCAGATAGCCCCAACTCGGTGCATCGTCTTCCAGCTGAAATATGAAGGCACTTGCTGGAAGCTCATTTGGGGGGATTTGGCCGTCTGCACAAACATGGTGGATCACTTCAGCCACTGAAAATCCATGTTGAATATGTGCTGTATTTATTAGAAAAAAGGATCATGAAACACTTCTATCAGTAATCAAGTAGTAGGAAGCAAGTGATGAAAACATCTTCAGGACGAGTCTATTTAAACACTGTCCTCAGATCTAAGTGAAAACAAAGCTTTAATCAGAAAGATGACTTCAAACAACTAAGTTTTACTTTGTCCCAGCCCAGCTTCTTTGCTGTTAAAAGGTCAACTAAGTAAAAACTGGTAAGACATACAGAAGGGTAAAATACACCATCACTTTTAACTACTCTGCACAAGGGAGAAATGACTGAAGGTATTGTTACCTTCTCTCCTCTTCTCTGTAACCATTGGCCCTAACACTCAAGGGGCTCACACTGCAGGTGCAAGGAGCTGTCAATCACAGGTGCAGCTTGCCTTTCCTCTGCCCCTGACCTTCAAGATCAATAGGTTAACTTGCTTTGTCCACAAATAGAGCTCTTCTTAATTTCTCTAGCACAACCTGGAACCTGATATGAAGCACTTACACGAGGAATGGTGCAGACAAGAAGGCAACTTTATTGTACTTTGGGGAAAAAAAAACCACAGGATTCCATTTAGGAAAAAAAAAAAAAGCCATTGACACTCAGTAAGCAACACTGCCACCTAGTGGAGTGGCGACAGGCCACAAAGACTTTCAAGACCGGGTATCAAATGTGCTAGGATTTGTTGTTCAAATTTTCATCCTAAAACAGAACTGTTAAGATATTGGTTTTCAGAGAACCTCTGATTTTGAGAAACTATTTGTGTCTCTGAAATGCATAAATGAATGTATTTTCTGGGGTTTTTTTTTGAGGGGGGGGATAAGAAGAGAGATTTTTGGTGTGTTTTTTTTTTTAACAGACCATCCTATTCATTCTTGATTTCAAAATTATGAAACACTTTGCATCAACCTGCCTCTTTGAACATCCATTACTCTTGCACTCTTGTTCAACAGTCTAAACAGCAAGATTATGACAATTTATAAAGAAACAAACTCAGCTGTGAAAGAACTACATTAAGTTTACTCATTTTCTCTATTTTTATAATCTAGGGTGCTAAGTATTTGAATCCCTGGAAAAAAAGCACTAGAATGCACCAATAACAATTTTGCATAAATCACATAACCCAACTCTTCTTATGACAACACATAACAGTGGAAGATATTGGTGTGAGGATGTGGGGATGCTGTTCTTAATGAATAATAAAGTAACTCTTTTCAAGGCTTTAATTCTCCTTTATACCCAGGTGTTGCAGTAAATGTGTTGACTTGATGACTTCTATGAGCATATAAATGAGAATATTTAATGAAACACCTGGCTGAAAAAAGAAATAAAGTCATGAGAATAACATATTGTTAATAACCACGATTTTAAATCCGTGTCTCTGTTATTATTGAGATTTTAGATTCTGGGTTAAGTGCTCTGCTCTCTTTGGAATATGCACAATGGTTATTGATCTTGCTAATGAGTTCCTCTATTGCAACATTTGTGGGTATATGGTTGGAGGCACTCAAGGATTCTAGAATGTAGGAGTCTAACATGGTCTTCATCAATCCATATTCTTGGCAAATAAACTCAGTTAAGGATTTCGGGAAGAACCAGGTTCTGGGAAAGAGGTATACATGTGTAGAGTAAGAAGGGGAATTAAAACATTTTTAGGCTGTGTTTTATCAGCAGACACAACGGAATGGTTCAATTATGAGAACCTGAGGGATCCCTGGGTGGCGCAGCGGTTTAGCGCCTGCCTTTGGCCCAGGGTGCGATCCTGGAGACACGGGATCGAATCCCACATCGGGCTCCCGGTGCATGGAGCCTGCTTCTCCCTCTGCCTGTGTCTCTGCCTCTCTCTCTCTGTGTGTGACTATCATAAATAAAAAATTAAAAAAGAATAAAAAAAATTATGAGAACCTGAGATTGTCCAGAAAAACAGAATTCTGAGTCTAGTGTGGAAGCTATCACAAAGTCAGAAGCCAGTGTTTTGCACTTCCCAAAGCAACATAAAATGGGAGTGGGGGATGGTCCCTGAAGTATTAGATCTGAATGAGGTTGCTCTTTCAAGGGTTAGTCTAGACTGCCTCAGTGTTCACCACAATTTGCAATAATCCCCCAGCCCCTCACCCAGTCGGAAGCCTTTATCACATAGTCAACTGTACTTTTCACCTAATGCTACTATGTGGGCACTCTTGAAGCCAAAGCAATAAAAGATCCTAGGGGAGCCTTATATTAACTCAAACATGATGCCAGAGTCATCTCCAAAAAAGTTTATTAGCATGATTAAAAACATTTTTTGAATAATGACAGAATTTCTAAACATGAAAGAGTATCAGTGGCTATACCTTGTAACCAAATATTTGCAACTGAATGGACAGCTTTATTGCCAGTCTTCATTTTATTAAAAACAATCCATATTTATTGGTTCCATGTGAAGTCGTGACTATTGCTTTGACTGGGGATGAGTCCCTACTGCAATTAAGTATAAAAAATATCTTCCATACTTGGAGTGTGACCTGTATTACTGAGTAAAGAGTTGATAAAAATCCTCAAAGAGTTGGGTTTTGTTTTTTAAAAACATTCCTTTTACACACTACAAAGAAATAATTAGTATTTTGGCTTTTTAAATTCCTACATGATATTTAGAATGGCAGTCCCCAAAGGTCCTCCCTTCACATAACCGCAAACGCAGACCCTCTTCTGGAGTGTACATTCTTGGGGTGGGCTCTGAAGACTTGGGCCTCCACGTGTCTATACTGGTTTGAGAACAAAGACAGCATCATCCAGAACGTAGTAGTCATTATACATGTCACCTTCACACAGGTATGGTAGTCTGGTGAAAGCTTCAATAACAAAACCAGCTTTTCTGAAAACTTCAGGCAGACTATTCACTTGTTCTTCCCAATTCTGTCCCTTGATTTCTAAAATTTCTGATGGTTTCTCCCACTTGCCACCTACTAAAACAAATAGAAACATTAAGTTAAATTCTTGAACAAACAAGTTACTTAAAGAGAGAAGGGAGGAAGAACAACATTTGCCAAGGACTTGGTATGTGCCAAGCACTGGGCACTTTGATGAATCATCTTCCTCATATCCCCGAGGTAAGAGGACAGAAATGAAGTATAGACTCAGAGGGCTGAGGATTCGCCCAAGCCTACAAGGTTAGTGAGGGTAAGAGCAGAAATGCAATCCCAGGTTTGTCTGGATCCAAAACTTATAGTTTTACCATCTTTGACAGTTTCAGGTATTACCCTTCATTAGACCAAATGGGTTGTAATAGTTCATGGTTTTAGTGAACTCCTCATTAAATACAGGAATATGGAAGCAGAGAGTTACCCATAAAATGTGAAAGAAAGGTTAGGGATAAATGCAAGAAAATACACCCGAGATATAGTAAATGCATGCAATGTATTAACTAGAAAGATTTATCAGGCAGAAAACAGACTAATGAGGCTTTTAATTTATAAAGACAGATCATCGATGTGTTTTTAAAGTGAAGTTGAGCTACTCCCTAACTTTTCATAACACTTTTATACAAGTTAAGCTACAAAACCAAAGAGAGAGAGAGAGCGCACACTCGAACAGATGTGTCGGCCTGGCATTTCTTGGACTAGTGGCTGAAATCTGTCTCGGTCATTTGCAAGCCTAGGAGAGCATCAGATGCCTAAGGAGTGGGGATGGGGTGGCTAGATAAAGTCTTCAGGTTCACACCAAGCATTGGCTACAGACACACAGACACACACAGATAATGGTATATGTCAATTCTAGGTTGTTTGTATATACTGTGATGTTTTTAAAAATGCACACATATTAAACGTATTACTAAATTCAGACAGAGAGTAACTTTCTGTGAGAAAATGCATGATCAATATGTGCCAAGAGTACAAAGACACCCGGCACCTGAACCCTCTTCCTAGAGTCCTATGGCAGTCAAAGCCTGGGGAAGTAGCTTTCCCCTCTATTCCTATGGTGAAGGCACTGGCACATGACTTAAGTTCAGAACACTCACCTAGGACACAGACTGAAGACCTAGTGACCCAGACAAGAGGGACGTAGGCTCCTTCTCTGGGAGGGCAGAGCAGTGGCCATGACACTAAGCAGCTGGGGCAGCATCAAGTGTTATGAACAATAGAGTGCAGTCTGTGCCATGGTCCCTAGTGCTCGGCAGCAGGAGTACACTTTTCAGATCAGTTTTACAGCATGTTTTTCTGAGGTGTTTTTCTTGGCTCTAGACCCTACGCATGATTCTCCAATCCTCCCATGACTGTGTAAGCTACCCTTGAATCCTTTCGATCAATTTCCTTTCACTGAAATCAGCTAGAGTCTGTTTCTGCTGCTTCCAAGGAAGAACCTGACTGATGAGGCCTCCGTGGGGCAGGAGAGGGAGGAGGAGGGAACTTCAACAGAGGGCCCACTCTTGGTCTCAAAGACACATTAGAAAGGGGTTACACAAATCTGAGGTACAGCTAGTTAATGTCACACAGCATTTCTTCATTATACCACGATGTATTGTTCATTAATTTTTCTCTTCTCTCTACATGAAAACACTTCCTTCTGCTTCCAGTGTTACTGGCCCAGCACTGAGCACACAGTAGGTACCCCAGGATCAGTGACCAAAATACTCTGGAGATTTAAAGGAACAATTTATCTGTCAAACAATACTCTCTCCTGGGAATACAGACTACATGTAAATCAAAATCTCCCTCAAAATGTCTAAAAATTCAAGAAACAATTTACCATATGAACATTTAGAAATGTGCCCTACACTAAAATCTCAACTCTAAATGGTGAAACTGGGTTACAAACAATCTTTTACACAATTTCAAAAAGTTCCCGGTTATGGTTCCTTAATAAGAGTTCCTCTCTTCAGTTCTTCTTTTCTAAAGAGACAGAAAAAAAAGAGCTCACTCTCTTCAAATGCATACTGCCCACCACCGCACACGCACACCCCAAGAAATGGAGACTGTGAAGGGAAGCAGGATCGTTCTTGGCCTGGAAATCAATCTGATTCTCTTTTATGTCGGTAAGGCTCTTTCATTTCTCTTCCATTTTATCTAATCAATTGCTATTCCTCACCTAATACATTTATATTTTAAGCCCCTACAGATTAATTTTGAAATGTCTAACACTATAGAAATGGTCTTCTTCCCCCAGACAAATAAGTAATAAAAGAATAGCTGAAAAAAAGTTTCAGATTTTTTTTAAAGATTTTATTTATTTATTCATGAGAGACACAGAGAGAGAGGCAGAGACACAGGCAGAGAGAGAAGCAGGCGCCATGCAGGGAGCCCAACGTGGGACTCGATCCCGGGTCTCCAGGATCAGACCCTGGGCTGAAGGCGGCACTAAACCGCTGAGCCACCCGGGCTGCCCAAAAGTTTCAGATTAACCTTGAAAATTCCCTTTGCTGCTTTAGAGAAGAGGACCTCACCAAACAAAGGGTTGAAAATGTTCTTAAAATTGCATGTGCTAGTCATCAACAATGTCGTTTCCATATAGGCAAACTGACACTGCACTTGATAGGCACTATGCAATACTTGCTGAATATTTTCAAAGAACAAGGTTTCTGAAAATCCAGATTTCTGTAAATTAAAAAGTACTTGTCATTAAAAAAAAAAAAATGCTGCCATGGCTCCTTCTATAGAGCATAACCATCCCATAATAGATATACTTTTAAAATTCTGCTTATATTGATTTTTTTTTCTCTATGAAAAAGAAAGTGGGGGGATTCCTGGGTGGCTCAGTGGTTGAGCATCTGCCTTTGGCTCTGAGTGTGATCCCGATCCGGGAATCAAGTCCTGCGTCAAGCTCCCTGAGAGGAGCCTGCTTCTCTCTCTGCCTGTGTCTCTGCCTCTCTCTGTGTCTCTCATGAATAAAGAAATAAAAATTATTTTAAAAAAATAAAGAAAAAGAAAGTGGTTCTAATAATCTATCTCATCATAGCTGTAATAAAGCTAATAATCTCAAACTTGTTCACAAAGTCTGGGTCATAGGACAGGGAAGGTAGAAAAAGGTCTTAAAATAATTTTTTTCTCATCTGCAAAGAAATATATCAAAATGTTAACAATGGTTATTTGGGCACAAGGACCATGGGTGAATTCAGTAATATTCTGATTTTTTTTCTAATCTGTTTATATGACTTTCATAAACTATTTTCATTAGTATTATTTTAAAGAAGAATCCTTATCTTTTAAAGATATAGTCTGACAGATGTGAAAAGAGAATATCTGAGATTTACCCTAAAATCATGTGGGAGTGCTTCACAGATGGGGGGAGAGGAGAGATAAGACTGGAACATGGAGCAGCAGGGAGTTCACCAAGCTACCCATACTTCTGTGTATGCTTGAAATTCTCCAAGAAAAGTGTCAAAAATCAGTTTTCTATTTATCCAGCTTGGATCTAACTTGGATCACAGTAAAGTGATTTTGGGGCAGGAGGTGCTGAGGGATAAAGCAAATCAAGAGTCGGGTGCTTAATCCACTGAGCCACTCAGGTACCCCTAAAGTCATCTTTTTGTTATTTCCTCCACCAAAAAGATAAACTTTCAACCTTTTCAGAGGGTACCACATTAGAGGGAAAAAAAGAAAAGAAAAAAAAAGAATCCTCTAAGATATGAGATATCTTATCTCATATCTTCTATTTTTTTTTATGTCTGGAGTTATCTCCAAAAAATTTTCTGAAGATTTTATTTATTTATTCATGAGAAACAGAGAGAGAGAGAGAGAGAGCATAGAGACATAAGTAGAGGGAGAAGCAGGCTCCCCGCTGAGCAGGGAACCCAATGCAGAACTCAATCCCAGGACCCCAGGATCACGACCTGAGCTAAAGGCAGACACTCAGCCACTGAGCCACCCAGGCGTCCCAGGATGAGAATTCTTAAAGAGAAATTCTTACAGGACTAGGCTTGGTGTGACCCATTATCCACACTTCTCCCTTTTGTAAAGAGGCTGTCATTGGTGCAGGGGAGGGGCAGCAGTTTCCTCACCAGTCAGCACTCCCAAAAGAAATCGTCAAGGGCTCTTTTCCGACACTCAGACTAACCATGCAGAAGTCGGAAATAAGGGGAAACATGAAACTGCAAAGTTGCAAGTATTTATTCTTCCCCGGCACTTTAGTTCTCCAAAATTTTAAACATCAGCTTCCCTTTTAAGACTATCTGAAGAGGACTTCAGACTGAGGTGCTGTCAGCTAACTGTTAGATCTTGGCAGGCCCAGCTCCATTTGAAACCCCCAAAATGGGTTTCAACATAATGATATACTGATCATAACTTGCAAAGAGTTCATACTTCTAAAGGGACTGCCTCTGAGTAGACATGAGGCTGTATTTACCAGATGTAGGAGTGAGTGCTATCCTATTCAGCTGCAGACAAGTGAGGTGACCTTCCCCTCTCATCTGGTCTACATTTACCAGGTCACTAAAACACTTCCAGCACATCTCAGATTGTACGTATACTAAAATTAAAACATTGGTGAGAATATATTTGCATCACACATGCCATGATTCTAATTTTAATTTCTCTTCCATTCTGGATGAAGACTATGAAAACCATTAAGTCAAAAACAACAACAAAAACCCCTGTCTGAAACTCAAGCATCAGGTCACTTGGGTTACTTTTCAGTTTCATTTACAGCAGCAAAGGACAAACTCAGACGAGTAAGACCATTTGGAACACATGACCAGCAGAAGTCAGACTAAAAACTAGCATAAATTCTAATCTGTCTCAATCAATACTATTTTACATAGGCTCTCCCTTGCCCCTAAAAGGGTTTAGGGCAGATCTTCCCATTTATAAACACCAGAGTGGCACAGGCCTGGGATCAGAAAGAAGGCCAAGGTGGGGACCTAGCTGGCCTAGAGTGGAGGAAGCACGCAGCAGAGAGAGCACTAGACTGGGTGTCTAGTCCCGATCCTGCAAACACCTGCTGAGACACCCACAATTATCCCTGACATGGGCAGCTGACACCATGGGAAGAGGAGAAGTGGTGACAGGCACAGCAGCAGAAATAGCTACTTCTTATTAAATTCTTATTAAGGCTTAGCCAAGTAAACATTCCTTATGCACGGATGGTCTCACTTAAAACCATCCACTAACTCCACGAGCTGCATATACTGTCCCCACTTTGCTACACACCACTTGCTTCAGAGCTAGCATCCGAAGTCAAGTCTGTGCTCCTTATCACAACATTGTTCATCAAACAAGATAGAAGCTACAAGGGACTACAGAGCAGTGTGCTGGTACCAGGAAGAAATCAAATCTGCTTAGCTGTGGCACAGCTAACTCATTAGGCCTCCACTTGGTAACCAAATATGCTGGAGGCGAAGCCAGGGCTGTATTTCCCCAGGTGTGCACCTTGTCTTTTATGTTTCCCGTAGGGACAATCAGGCTTACAAAAGAGTAATTGTGCATTGCCATGAATTCCTAGCAATTCCAACCCCCACAAGGCCAAATTAAAAAAAAAAAAAATCCCTTCACTCATGCACTCACATGAGGGGCTTTAATACCCATTACTACATCGACTGCAACACTCTTGTGGGGCCAGGGAAACAGATGAGGAAACACGCTCAGAGATCAAAGGAAAGCCTGTAAGGACACTAAGAGTCAACATGGGAACCCCAAATTCCCAACTCCAGATCTGCTGCCACCTCTGCCCATAACACTGACTCCACTAGAACCTCTCTGCCCTCAAGTCATCAGACGTCAAAGCAAATAGCAGGTTAAGGTCAGGGAATGTGGGGGCCGCTGGTATCTTACTACTACAGTCTTGCTTGTGCTGAGAAAGAGTTAAGAAAAAGAAAGGAATCTGAGTTCCCTAGTCCCAAAATATCAGTTAAGGGAGCAGAGGCAAAGGGAAACAAGAAGCTCACTAAATGTGGCTCGTGTGCTTCCTCCCACAGGTGCTGCACGTGGCTGCAGAGTCTATGTCTCACAACCACCTTACCTTGAAGTGGATTACAATCAAGAGGCTGCAACCATTCAGTGTTCCTTCACCCACATGGGGTGCCCTTCACAGCAACCAAAAAGCCTGTGGTTTCGCTATGGTGTAGACCAGCCTGAGAACCTATGCTTGGATAGATGCACCAACAATGTGGGCAAATTCACAGTGAAGGAAGCCCTGACAGAAAACCAAGTCACCCTCACTGTAAACAGGGTGATGTTGAATGACAGTGCAATCTATATCTGTGGGATCATCTTTCCCAATTCAAAGGAACCTGGAGCGAAGCAGACCGGAGAAGGGACCACATTGGTTGTAAGAGGTCAGTCAGCTGAGGCTTCACTCAGCCCTTTAAATGCATCACATTACTTATATGCAGAGATTAAGAGACAGATATGCTAACTCAATACCCTAGCTAGTGAAGAGTGCCAGCTGACACAAGCTGCCACAAAGTCTAGATTGAAGCACTACTCCAATCCTGTCTCCCAGGCTCCACAGACACAAAGTCAGGGTTCTCTCTCTCTGTGTGTGTCCAGACCCTCCTAGTGCAGGCTGGCCAACAGGTCCTCCTTTTGTGAATGACAGTGACTGGTGCCAAGTCCAAAGGCAAATTTAGGATGATTATCGAGCAGCTTGTTCAGCAATTAGGCTGGCATTGCACCATCTAGAACAAAGCATAAGTGACCAATAAATTGGAGCTAGGGGGAAAAGTGCAATATGGAGAATAAACACAAATTTGAGAAGCCATTTGGAGACCTCTGACCCCACCCATTCTGCATGGACAGAAGAACAGAAAGGGATCAGTGTGACTCTAGCTTCTTGAGATTTGCTAAAACAATTTCCTTATTCAAATGAGGGTATTGAACCTGGCTATATCCCACAAATTAAAAAATCAAGAAATTTCAGGAAAAAGCTTCCTGTGATTCCGGGGGAAAGAAGAGAAGGGAAATAAATCCTTGACTTTTTTGGATCTCTTCCCTTAAAAAGGACTCTGGTACGATGAGCACTGAAATCATTAAAACATCAAAATCAACCAGCCCTATGGGTTTAAAAGAGGACTTTAAAAAAATAAATTAAAAAAAAAAATAAATAAATAAAATAGGACTTTAGGGACCTGAGATCATTCCGTACAATCCCTGCTTTTAATGACTAGGGGTGTTCTAATGGGCTTTTGGTATCCCACTGTCATTAACCTTAGTTTATTCTCACCTAGAAGATAAATTATAAATGAGTTAATACACATAAAGCACTTGATGATACCCGGCTTATATAGCAAGTACTCAAGAAATATCAGCGACAGATATTAAAACATACACAACAACAACTTTAGAGACTTGTATATCTCACTACATTAGTCTTCTATAAAAAGCGTTAGCCAAAACTGAAAGTAGTTTGTAAAGTGACGAAAAGTCTCAAAACTGCAAAGTTTATGTGGAGAGAGATTCTTCTCCAAGTGACGAAATAAAGTATTACTAACACACAGCAATTTCCTGCACCTTTTTCTACAAGAGCTTCTAATTTAGTACTTGAAACTTTAAAAAAAATTTTACAATATGGTTAATTTGTTACAAAAATGTATGCTGTACAAACTGAGTTCACAGAATAAGCACCTACGGGATATTTAGTTGAAAAGTACAGGTTGCTCAGATAATAATTACAAATCCAATTGTATTTTCTGCTTCAAATAATCAGCTAATTGAAGAGAGGAGGGAAGGAGAAATTCAGAACTTGAAAATGGGTTCAATAGTTCTACTTCCAAAACTTTATTAGAAAGAAGGTGCACATGTAACAATGCCTGTCTTTTAAAAGGTATATTAAGTATTAAGCCCTAGGATCCTCAACTTATGTCTCCTCAGATCCTTATACAGACTCCACTATTCAGCTGTGTATACTAAACAGTTCAGTTATACATGTCAGCATTAACAGATACGTTGCAAAAACATCTTAACTCCACAAACAGACTGTTAGTGACCCCTGTACATCATTTCTACCAAAAGAAATTTTAAATGCCCTTGAACAAACTGTCCTAAAATGTTTATCTGACTTCAAATAATGTTATATAAAAAGTGATTCTTTTTTTTTTTTTTTAATTTATGATAGTCACACAGAGAGAGAGAGAGAGGCAGAGACATAGGCATAGGGAGAAGCAGGCTCCATGCACCGGGAGCCCGATGTGGGATTCAATCCCGGGTCTCTAGGATTGCGCCCTGGGCCAAAGGCAGGCGCCAAACCGCTGCACCACCCAGGGATCCCTAAAAAGTGATTCTTAACATAATGACAAGTAATTAATTGGATTTAAATTTTTTTTCGTTTTCAAAATGAGTAACAGTTTTGAATTTTAACACATTTAAAGAACTGATGAACTGGATTTAATTATATCATATACTTGAGTGTCTATTGAATCAAGAGACCCTGAATAAATTCTGACAGTAATAGCCAAGCAGAGCAGTTCATGTTTGACCTCTACTATAAAGTAACTCCAGTTATACTTTATACATGTATTTGCAATATGTTTCCATAGTGACTGTGGTTCTTTCTGTTTTTGTAATTAACAAAGAAAGGAAGGAACTGCACAGTCTCCTGATAGCTGTTCTATCACTGCTCTCCATCTACATTACCGGTGCACTCGTGATCTTCGTAGTCCTCTCCAAAGTAAGTCACATTTCCTTGCACTAGATGTCCCTACAGCCTTGAATATTATCATAAGGAAATAATTTCCATCTCTCCACACGTGAGCCTCAGAAATAGCTCACCTAATTAACATCCTCCTGTACATCTGCAGGAAACACCACCTGCAGGAGTGGTCTGTGGGAGTGTAAATTCTCATCACTGAAGTTATTACCAACCAGAGTACACAACTTGCAATGTTTTCTCTTTAAAACCAGTAATACGAGAATAAGAGATCCTTCTTTATAACTAGCTTATATGCGATCTTTCCTCTGGGAAGCATTACTGTTATCTATAAAAGACCAAAAAGGGGTAAACAAAGACACTGAAAACTGCCTTAAAAATTTTTTTAAATGCCTGAAGTTTTTGAGAAGGAATATCTTCTGGCTGTTCATAGGCTATAAGAGGGGTACATATGTGCTATATTAGGATTATTACAAAGCCTATAATCAACACCAATATGAATTATTTTATTAATGTAAAACATCTCAGAAATGACAGAAATTAACTCTCACTGTATACCATTTAAGTGTTTAGTTTAATCTTAATAGTGTATAAGATATCTGCCAATGTTTTGAGTGCAAAAAAATGCCTATTTTAAGACCTTCCTTTTCTTCTTGACAGTCAAAATCTAATTCTTTAAGAAACAAAGAAACGGAAGATTCACGAAAGGTACAGAGCAATGCTTGCAAGATACCTTTTAAATGGCGGCTGGTTGTAATTACTTCAAATTCTAAATAATTTTTAAAAATACAGAGAACATTATGGTAACTTTCAACCAAAGATAGCTTTTCTTATTACTGAGAAACTCAAGGATAATCTCAAGTGGTAAACTATGATTTAAATTTGATCATTCTCAACCATAAACCTTACCTAACATACAGGGAATACAAGAGTTAATGGTGAGTGTAGATGTGTTGGAGGGGTTGGGGGTTGCGGGGATAGTTTCTCAGACTGGTGGTAGTAAAGAAAGAAAAGGCTCGGATGATAATATAATAATCATCTCTTCTAGTCCTAAGAGAGACAAGGCATTTTTTCTCATTTGTGTTTACAGAAGAAGAGTGCTCGACGTATTTTTCAGGAAATTGCTCAGGAACTATATAGTAAGAGACACATGGAAACAACAACCTGTAAGTGTACAATATCAAAGAGATGTAGTGCAGATACAAAGCATATTTGACTGAAAAAGCTAAGCTGCCAACAAGCCATCAATAATCATGTTTTCTATAAGGAAGTCTGAAAGAGGACTTTCATAAATAATGCATTTTTATATAGAATCTGTTTTGATAAATATGTAACAAAGGATATCTGATACAGTATTAAATAGAGACCAAGCTGACATCTTGGTGACATGGAATCTTTCAGGAACTCATTGGATATAGGCAATGTTTTCAATTCAGACAAGGATGCTTTTGTGGATTAAAATTCCCTTGTATAGTACCTCGCATGCGGTCATGGGCAATAAGTAAATGTTGCAAACACTTGTGGGCCAAATTATACAGAAAACATCACTTATTGCTAATAAGGCAGAAATAAATTCACATTAGACAAGATGAGCTAATGAAAATAAAAATCAAGTATTTTATCAGTCTTTGGGGTTGGAGAGGCAGGAAGAATGCATTTATATTACCTATAAGGCATCCGGCAGTGTCTCTTTAAAGTCCTATATAACAGGTTTTTTAAACAAGATGCTGTTTTAGTGCTAGTGGAACAGATAGATCCTCAGTTTCCATGAGGCACAATCAGACTGCTCAGGTTTATATTAAAATGTATCCAAAATAATGAACTTATATACAAAAGATTTTTCCTCTTAAACAGCTGCCAAGAGGACAAATGTAACAAGTGTCTGATTTGAGGTTTGTTTTTTTTTTTAATTTAACTTTTCAAAAGGATTTTCATTCAGGAGAGAGTATAGTCTAACTGGTCATTTCATACCTCAGTGTGTATACAAATACACAAAGAAATGGTCTAATTACCTAAGACAACACTCTGAATAATTGTAAATGCCTCTTCACTCCTTCCTTATTGAGGCAGGAGCATCTTTTTATGCAAACAGGCAAAGGTAAGTGTCCAGAAGGCAAGTCTAGAAGTACTGTAATGTAAGCCAGGGCTCTCACAAAAGCATCTCAACAAGAAAATTAATTTTCAACAGAGCACAGAGGAACATGTTACTGTACCCTATGAGGATACAATCAGCAAATCCTAGACTGGAAAACACTACAGGCCAAATAATCCTTGCTTCAACAATATTGACAACAAAAATGCGATGAATGGAATCTTAATATATTTAATAAAATACAATAAAGGATGAAAAATGCTTTAAAAAGGAAAATTACTTTTCAGTTTCCATGTCTTACTCTAAGTATAGGAAGAATAATTATTGGACCTTTAAGATTATTAGAGGGTACTTAGGACACAGAATGCAAGAGGGCATAGTAGTTTATATGTTGCTTGCAGGGGGCATCATTGGTTATACAACCTTAAATTTGGCTTGTTATTTACTATTACAGGATAAAGGCAACACTTATGAAAACAGAAGAGTACTTCCCAACTACGAAAGACCATAGACATGTTTAACTTTTCAATTAAGTCACTGAAAATCCAAATCCAGAAGTCATAGCAGTGTTAATGGACATACATATGCCCATCAGGGCTTTAAAAAAAAAACAAAGACGAAAAGACAATTCTCTACAAAGAAGGATACCACAGTACAAGGCAACTTTCACTAACAGTAATTACCAAAATACTAAAAGCCTTACAAAATACAACTGAGAAATACTTTCCTAACTTGCCAGAAGAATTCTGAGTAGTCTAACATTTTAAAAATTTCCAACTTCATAACATATATCCTATTGTTTCATTTGACATACGAGGTACATAATGACGGCTATCCTGAAGAAGTCACACCACATGCCTTTCTTCTGAGTGGAAGAATTGTCTTTATGGTTGTGGAAGTGATGGGCCAGTGAGACTAAGCTGGGACAGATGGTAGAAGGAGGAAGGGTAGTACCAAAATTTGAGTTAAAAAAAGAAAAGAAAAACCATCTTGCAAAGTATCTTGGAGCGAATACTATTTCTTCTGGTATTGCCACTGGGCAACAGTACAGCGCACATTTTCCTGCCAGGGTATGCAAAATAACTTACATCATGCTACTTACAAAAAGTGAAAAGAGTAAGAATATGACAGCTAAAATATGGAAGATGCAGCGCAGGTTTAACAGAAAACCTCAGAAAAAATAAGCCCCAGCCAACTCTAGATGTCAGTGTTGCGCTAAATAACAGCACCAGGGAAGCTGTGGGCAAGGCACTGTGCTTGACTGTGTTTTTGCAATACTGATTTTTAATTGATTTAGGAGGGGAGTTATCAGATAGGGGGTTGGGTCCAGCAAAGGTGTTTATGGAATCATTACCATCTCACTGAGAAAACATACTATGGATTGTTCTTTGAAAGCTACCTCATTGGAAAAATCTATTTAAATTATCCATAAGTGTGCATTCATTATTAAAAATGAATTACAATCTATTTTTATTTCATTAAAGTCTTTCTTTTGGGGCACCTGGGTGGCTCAGGGGGTTAAGCATCTGCCTTTGGCTCAGACCATGATCTCAGGGTCCTGGGATTGAGCCCCGCATCGAGCCCCTGCTCAGAGGGGAATCTGGCCTCTCCCTCTCCCTCTGTCTCTTCCCCAGCATGTGTGCTTTCAAATAAAAACTTAAAATAAAAAGAAAAAGTGTTTCTTTTAAAATGGTATTAAATGAGGTAAATTCTATTTTTAAAACCCAGACAGAATTTTAAAATATTTTAAGATCCCTTTGAAAACGTTTTGCAATGATGGCTTGAATCGGTGGTCTCCAACACGTGTAATCACATGTACCAGGAAAAACTGGAAAGAGAAGAAAGGGAGGGAGCATGTAAACTCCTTTTATGTGTGTTTGTATATATATATGTGTGAGTGCCTATGTTGTATATTTGTGTGTGCTGCGTATAGTGTATGTTTGTACACATATGTATGTGTATGGGCATATGTGTATATGTGTAACTTACACACAAAGGTAGGAATTAAACAATTGGCATAAATAGTTACAGAAATAGAAATGTTAATGGTTTCTTCCTATAACCCAAAATAAACAGTCTTGTGTTCTCCTGGGTGTACAGCCCTACTTTTGAGACCACTGACTTGAAATTCATCTACGCTAGATGGCAAAAAAGGATAAGCACTAACTATCCAGGTGAATAGAAAGTGTTAGATTAGATCATTTGCTTTTCATTTCTGAGAGTCATTACATTTTGTGACTCCCAGGACTGAAACTATACTGTTCTTTGTGTAACTTAGCCAGCAGGCAAAATCCCTAAGATAAACCAGTATTTGATTTAGAATAAATCTTACCCGATGCAACAAGGACTGTTTCCAAGATTACTATTTAAGCTTAAATCTGGAATACACTTTCCTTTGGGAAAGTAATTACATTCCCTTAGGTCATATATTACAGTTACTGATATATATATTAATATTCATTCTTTTATTCATCCATCTAGCCAATACCTACTGGTTGCTAGACTATTGTACAGTTAAAAGTCTTTCTTTCATGCCACCCTTGGGTCACACTGACCTTATCCTTTTCTAATCCCACCTTGTTCACGCTCTCATGTTTTGCATATGCTGTTCCCTCTGCCTGGAAAAATGCTTCTCAGATACAAACACAGCTCAAATGTCACCTCTTACATAAAACTCCCATAACCTCCCCCTAGCAGTTAATGGGTTTTTCTTTCTCTAAACCCACAGTACCTTGTCATATTTCTTATCAGATTATCCTGCTATTGTCTGCTTACATCTATCTTCTGTATCATTCTGTAAGTATCTTAAGACTAGAAGCAAGTTTTTCATTATCTTTGTATTTTCACTGTCTAACATTGCCTGGTAAAAACTAGGCTCTCCGATGCCTTTATATGAATACAAATGAACACTATTTCTATAGAAAAATATTTTTCAGTATGTCAACTGAGATGTGAAGCACACTTCATTCCCTAGCAATCAACCCTCACCCCCTGTCTGTAAGCAGTATTTGAGATTCCCTGGCAGTATTAGTTTTCCTACTAGCTGGGCATCCAGAATTTTCACTGGAAAAAATTAAGCTATAACTTTCTGTTTAGATTGGAGTTTCCCATGACCATGAGAAGAGAATAATACTGGAACAACTCCCAATAAGAGAGAAACAACAGAGACGTGGTTCTAGTGTCTATACACCTTGCCCTCTACCCAAGAGCACTTAAACCACATACTGAAAGATGTTAGCAGGATTTTCAGAATAAGTAATTTCTTCTTCTCTGCCACATGAGACCCAGGTGAATGGGAGACCCCTGGCTCATGGGCATATAGTGAAGGCTCTGTGGGGTCAAGTCACATAAACCAATGGAGAGTGCATACTTTGAGATGAAGTTGTGATGCCTAGTGAAGTCATCAAATTCTGATGATTACTGTGAAGAGTATTTCAAACTGAAGGACTATGAACAAATAGGATCAATAAAGCTACCAAAAAAGATGAAGTAACAGGACACAATAGGATGACCTAAATCTAACACACATTAAATATCAACATTGAGACAGACACAGTAGGGCACTCTCCTATATGTTAGAGTTTTTTATTTTTTTAGAGATTTTCTTTACGTATTTGACACACACACATATACAGAGCCCAAGCAGGGGGATGGAGAGGGAGAAGCAGGCTCTCCATCAAGAGCAGAGAGCCCGATGCAGGGCTCAATCCCAGGACTGTGAAGGCAGATGCTTAACCAACTGCACCATCCTGGTGCCCCTACATTAAATTCTTCAATACTCATGAAGACCCTCGAGGTAAAGATCAGTCCCGCTCTTATAGATGAAACACTAATCTTAATGAGAGGTCCAGGTTTCAAACAGGGCCAGCCCTCATAGCCCAAGCTCTTTCCACACAACAGTCCTACCAGAGTCTTGCTTATTTCTATTTAGACTTATTCAAGTTTTAAGACTAAATATGCCTAATCAGAATAATAACCCTAGAATAAAGTTAAAAAGTTGCTAAAGGCTACCTCTCAACAGGCACAGGCCTCACTGGTTTCACAGGAGAATTTTACTAAACTTTCCAAGAACAGGGAGCCATATTCCATTTAAATTGTTTTACAGCATAGAAGAAAAAACTTCCAAATTATTTTTTACAAAGCCAGTAGAAGGGGATCCCTGGGTGGTGCAGCGGTTTAGTGCCTGCCTTTGGCCCAGGGCGCGATCCTGGAGACCCAGGATCGAATCCCACATCGGGCTCCCGGTGCATGGAGCCTGCTTCTCCCTCTGCCTATGTCTCTGCCTCTCTCTCTCTCTCTCTGTGTGTGACTATCATAAATAAATAAAAAATTTAAAAAAAAAAAAAAAAAGCAGTAAATGTATTTAAAAAAAAAAAAAAGCCAGTAGAAGAGTGATACCAAAACATGAGAAAGATAACATCCTCCAAATCAGATATAAATCAATTATTACTCATCAACATTTTGCTAATATTTTTATTTAGAATTTGAGAAGACTATCCCATCTAAGCCCAGAAATGCAAGGGTGGTTATAAAGTATACAAGTACTATTAATGTAACAAGTCAAAGGAGAAAAAAAACAGAATGACTATCTCCATAGATGTTGAAAATACCGGTAACAAAATTCAACAGCAATTCTTGACTTTTTAAGCTTTTAATAAAACAAGATTTAAAAGAATATGTATTTCAAGCCAAACAACAGCAATCTTAAGCCAAACACAGCATCATATTTAAAGTAGAAATATTCTGGGCAGCCCGGGTGGCTCAGCGGTTTAGCGCCGCATTCAGTCCAAGGCCTGACCCTGGGGACCCGGGATCGAGTCCCATGTCAGGCTCCCTGCATGGAGCCTGCTTCTCCCTCTGCCTGTGTCTCTGCCTCTCTCTCTCCTTTCTGTGTGTCTCTCATGAATAAATAAAAATCTTTAAAAAAAAAATAAAGTAGAAATATTCTCATTAAACTCAAAAACAAAACAAAAATGCCTACCATTTTTTAAAACATATTCTGGAATTAACTACCAATTTACTTGGACCAAAAAAGTCAAAACATGTAAAGTTAGGAGCAAAACCATTTGTAGATGTATCAAGGAAACAAGAGAATCAACAGAGAAGCTACTGGAAACACTAAAATATTTCAAAAATGTAAAAGATTACAAAATTAGTACATACATAAAAAATCAATTGCTTATGTTTGTAAACCTACCATTCATTCTCAAATATGATGAAAGAGCCATTTGCAACAACAGGGATGAAACTGGAGGACGTTATGCTAAGTCAAACAAGGCAGACACAGAAAAATAAATACTGCATGATCTCACTTATATGTGAAAACTAAACAAGTCAAACTTGTAGAACTAGAGAGTAGAACGGTGGTTGCCTAGGGCTGGAGGGTGGGGAAAATGGGGAGACACTGGTCAAAGGGTACAAAATTCCAGTGACGAGTAAGTTCTGGGGATCTAATGTACAGTGTGACGACCACGTTAATAATATTCTGCTCTGTCCCTGAAGTTTGCTAGAAGAATAGAACTTAATTGAGTAACTATGTGAGGTGATGAATGCATTAATTAGATTGTAGTAATGCCTTCAACAACATATACGTATATTAATCATCATGCTGTATACCTTAAATACATATAATTTTTATTTGTCAATTTCCCAAAAGCTGGGAAAAAATTTAAAAGTTAAAAAAATGATAGAAGGAAATTTTCTATTTAACAGTATCACACACACACAAACACACCATTAGAAAAATCCAACAAAAACTGTGCAGGACTTTTACGAAGAAAATTTTATGTTACTAAAGAACATAAAGAATTGAATAGGGCCACTTGGGTGGCTCAGTGGTTGAGCGTCTGCCTTTGGTTCAGGTCCTGATCTCAGGGTCACAGGATCGAGTCCCACATCGGGCTCCCCCCACAGGAAGCCTGCTTCTCCCTCTGCCTAGGTCTCTGCCTCTCATGAATAAATAAATAAAATCTTTAACAACAAAAAGAGAATTGAATAAAATGAAAAGTACATCCTATTATTAGCAAGGAAGACTCAATATCCCCTAAATCAATCTATAAATTAACTAGTGCTAAAGTTGATCTGTTAAATAAATAAGCCAAGAAAAATCTGCAAAGGAACTGCTAGAAGGGAGCTAATGCTATGACATTAAAATGTATGCTAAGCTACAGTTAATTAAAATGGTTTGGTACTGGCACACATGGAAGGATCAATCTTAATAGAACCAAACCCATATGGGACTTCAGTCTATGATAGAGGTAGCAAAGAACTGGGGAAAAGATGATTATCCCATAAACGGGGTTAAGATCTCAGGTTAGCTATCTGGAAAACTGTCTTTCACAAGCAGTTCCAACTTTAGAAATGGTTCATATAAATATCCTTAGACATAACTTCCTTCAGGGTATTTTTTCTATGTCACCTTCTCAGTGAGGCTCTTCCCTGAATATCCTCTTTAAATTATGGCACCCAAACCCAACTGTCAATTCCAGATGCCCCTTTCTTGTTTTTATTGTTTGTTTTCTCCGTAACACGTATCACCAACAGCATGCCATTTGGTTCCTGTCTTCCTCACTAGAACATAAGCTCCATGAAGGCAAAGATATCTGAGTGCTTCCTACCCACTACATCTCTAGCATCTAGGCACTCAGGAAATACTTTTTAAACGAATGAAGATATTCTGTGGCAGAAGAGTAGTCAGCACCAATCCCCTTCCACCTTCACTGCAAGCTCAGGCCAACAGTGTAAATACGCTCAGGGCAGATGACTCCCTCCCAGACCCAGAGAGTGCATCTTGACTGTCCCTGGCTCCTCCCTCACCAGTTGCTGATTGGGCAGGAATAGGTGCCCCAGTCTTGCCAATGGGCCCCAAAATGAAGGGAGATTTCTGGGGAAGGTCTCCCTCACTAATAAAAAAAAAATGATATATGGAGGAAAATGGTTCTCTCTTTCTAGGAGTTGTTTTTTTGTTGTTGTTGTTTTTTTCTAAGGTGGGGGCAGGGGTGGAGGGAAAGGGAGACAGATTCATAAGCAGGCTCCACATGAAGTGAGGAGCCTGATGCAAAATTCCATCCTTGAGATTATGACCTAAGTGGAAATCAAGAGTCGAATGCTTAACTGACTGAGTCACCTAGGTGCCCTTCTATCTTTTTAAGATTTTGTCATCCTACACATGACATTTGGTACTACATCAGCCATTCTGTAATTCTGAGGGGAATGTCAATACACTGAAGATGAAGAAAAGAAGCTCTGAACTTCAGCAGAACAGCTATATTACCTAATTAACCCAATTCATAGTCACTTTTCCAAAATAAACTCTTAATTTTTGAAAAGCGATTTATAGTTGCTCCATTTTAAAAAATATAGATTAGAGAGAGAGCGTGCAAGCACAAGCGTGGGGGAGGGCAGAGAGAGAGAGTCTTAAGCAGAGTCTACACTGAGCACTGAGCACTGAGCCAGACATGGGGCTTGATCTGAAGACACTGAGATCAGGACTTGAGCCAAAACCAAAAACCAAGAGTCAGACTCATAACAAACTGCACGCCCCAGGCGCTCCTTCTGTTTCTCAAAGCAGAAAGCGTCCTGAACATACTTACACATGGGCAAAGACTTGCCTAAGAGTGTTCATTTCACTATTATTTATAAAGCAAACTGCTGGTACCTAAAAGTACATCAATGGGGGCTTCCTCAAGTAAAGTTATACATCCAGTGGCATGCTGGTCAATGTTTCCCAACAAGCATGGGGAGGGGAGAGGCTACTGCAGTGTTTACCAATTTCCAAGATTTAAGTGCTCCCACCACTGACCATACAATGATCAGGTTCAGTAGCAGCCACTCAATGACCAGTTCACTAAACTCAAGACAATATAATAATCAGCTCTCACAAGCCAATAAAACTGGTTCCAACATAGCACTTACAACCAGATGATGAAAGTAACATTTTCTATAAAAATTACAATTAAAAAAAAAGGGCAGCCCAAGTGGCTTAGCAGTTTAATGCCGCCTTTGGCCCATCCTGGAGACCCGGGATCGAGTCCCACGTCGGGCTCCCTGCATGGAGCCTGCTTCTCCCTCTCTCTGCCTGTGTCTCTGCCTCTCTCTGTGTCTCTCATGAATAAATAAATAAAATCTTAAAAAAAAAAATTAAACATGCCACTATTCATTTTTGCAATATAATTTTCCTTTTCTTCATTATATACTTTCTCCTTATTTGATACTTAAAAACAATTCTCACTAGATTTAATGACCCTTAACTAAAACTGGGTCAATAAACCAAATAAACTGAAATTGAAATCAGAAAGACACATTTTACATTTTTTTCAAAATGGCTATGGTGTAAAACAAATTTAAAAATTACCAAAAAAAAAAAAAATCATTTCTTCTACAATTGCTTTTTGTTAAAAAATAGATTGAGCCAAATATGCAAAGCACACTCCTATATTCCTAAAACAGCCCAGTATTCATGAACTCACACCACAAGGTCACTTTGCATTTCAGTCCTCACATTGTGTCACATGGAAATCATCAGGATCTAATTAGTGACTTAGAGAAAGGAAGCAATAATAGAGTGCCGTAGAGCAATCTGCAAAATGTATAGGTCATTAAAGGTCACCCACAGTAACAAAGCTTCTTGTCTCAGGTTTGCTCTGTGTCACATGTCAGACTCCTTGGACTCAACAGGCAACTCTGTGCTATGCATCCACAATCAAGGAGCTTGTTTTCAGGCCTTACTGGAGACTACTCTCTTGTCCAGTTGGATTTCCTCTCAATTTTTAGTGTGAGGAACACAAAAAAATAAAATTCATTGTTAGATTGATGTTTCTCCCCCTGCTCTTCCACCTCCTGCTATGCCAGGAAATAGCACAAAAATTCTATCATGTGGGTTGCCCAACAGGACACAGGAAACTGGGACCTTACAACCTGATAACTAGTGATTGCAATGCAGAGATGGAGCTGAGACTTAGACAGGGAACAGCATTGAAAAAAAAGGTCAGGTTGCTGAATTATCAAGGACATTTACTAGATTTTACTGTAGGAACCCCCCCCACACACACACACAATATGGGCACTCACACTTAAAGCAGTTTTTTCTTTACTATGACAGGTGGTTCTACAACAAGAATGTGAAAACCGAGAAGTTATATGGGGGTGGGACTATCTGGTCTACTTGCGTTCTTTCCCACCCTCTTATGTCTAAAAGAATTTTTTATTACTCCCATCATCAACTAAGTCCAAAATCATTTGATAAGGTTAAAGCAAGAATTTAATCTGAAGAAACTACAACCTGAGGAGAAAAAAATATGGACAAAAAGAAATGAAGGAGCAAGTAAGGCAATGCAAATCCATGGTTATAAGCAAACATGAGCATTACTCCTGAAGACAGAGTTTCACAGATATTTGCCAACTACAACCCTGGTGAAATAGTAATGGATTTCTTAAATATGTCTGCAAGCTCTTGGGAGTTTTTGAATCCAAAACTGAATTAGGCAGCAAAATGGAAAAAATAAAGATTTTTAAATTTGAACATGCAATACTTTACATGATAACTAATTTTTATATTACTGCACATTAGCTTATGAAAATGCAAAGGAGAAGCTTAAAGTCATATCTTTCAACATGACCGAAATGTAAAACCATGTTAGCTAAAACCATGAGTTAATGTGACTACAACCAGGTCACAGTAAATATGGAGTAATATGAAATCAAACCATTTCTTCTAACATATTCTTCATTCAGTATTGTTGAAGAGCAAGACTATGCAATCAAAAAGTCAAATGTCACACAAAGAAATGAAACATGCTGGAACACAAATGGTCTTCAGCAGAGTAAAACAGGTAACAGCATTATCATTTTTAGAGTCCAAAACAAGAGATGTAACATACAAAACAACTATGACGTTCAGCAAGTATATACAGGTAAATTAAAAGGCAGCACTTATTTTTTGACTCAGCTTACAAGCTAATAAATAAGTGATTCAGGCTCCATTTTAAGAGCAGAAAATTGGACACATTTTAGGTTTTCAATTTCAAGCAGGCAGACCCAGCTGAGTATTCACTATTATCACTGAAAAGGGAGCATTTAGGGTTCTATAAAATCCACATTAAGATGAACATGTGTCACATGGAAATCCTCAGGGTGATCATTACATGGGTGGTATTTTACATAGGTTAACCAAATTCCTTTCAATTCCAGGCTCTTCTAAGAAAACAAAATCACAAATACCAATGAACATCTATGCTGGGTAAGAGGGAACCTGACCACACTTACCGTTTTCCACATAGGGATGAAAGGGTAAAACCAGGGCAAGGATGACCCTTCCTCTAGTTGGCTCCAAGACACTTCTGATATCTTTTAATAAAGTCAAAGGCTGATCACAGCGGTCCAGCAAATTTAAGCAGCTGATGACATCATACTGGAACCCTGTCTTCTGCCATTCATTTATACCAAGCACTCTGAAAATATCAGAAATAACCTGATTGATATAAACCCACTTAAAGACATCCTTAAACATAAAGTTAGAGCATGTACTGCAGGCTCTTACTTTATCTTCTAACTCAAATTAACTGCAAGCTCTTTCATTAAAATTTATGTTTGCAGTAATAAAATGGCCAGGCAAAAGAAAACAGCAACCCTATTTCTTTAAATTTAGCGTTTCACCTATTTCCAGATCTTAAAACCTATACTTCCTTTATAAGAACTAATCATATGTTTAATAAGTATGAAGATATAAAGTGATAAAAATGGCTATAACTAGACCATCAAATTCCTGAATATCAAATGAACAAAAAAATCCTACTTTCTACATTCATTGGAATTTAATCACAAAATACATTGTATATTCATGTTTTATATTCCTGGGGTCCCTCCTATTTTTAAGAATGGCTGGGGGTGGTATAAGATAATTTCCTATGGCTTTTTAAGCACAACTCTGTTCCCAGGAGACAGATGCCATCTCATATAGTATCTTCACATCTGAATAACTATATAGAAAACGATAAAGCACAGGTTCCTATTAAAACCGTAGGGGGAAAAAAAAAAAAAACCCGTAAGGGAAGAGCATAGCTAACACAACACTCTCAGCCTTGGTCTCTCGCTCTCTCTTCCTCCCTCTCCCTCTCTCTCTCTCTCTCAGAACATTTCTAAATCCTTTACAATGTTTTATCCACCAAAAGAAGGAATTCTCTTATCAAGAGTCTTTGTTAGCCCCACCATTTAAGGCAATTTGTAAATGACTCACTCTGCTTGGTTATGACAATCAGAATGTGGCAGGTGAGACATGTTATGATAGAGGCAGGGAAAAAAAGGAAACAGGAGAAAGGATCTTTGGTAAACAAGTCTCTGATAATGCTGAATAGATACAGTAAGTTATCTTAGAAAATTCTAAAGGTATAATGAGGGCTGTTTCAGAAAACTCATTAGCATAGTGATATTTGAGAGCATTTTTGAATAGTAGAATAAAAGGAGCACAAACCACTCAGCTGCATCTTCTTTTCAGTCTAAAATTTTTTTTTAAATAACTAAAGCCTCCTCTAAAGCAACACTAACCAACTTCAAGGGACTAGTCAGATTCCTTTGTTGCTTGAAGGAAGTAGGGCATTAGGGCTCCAAACTCACTTTGTTGTACTGAACTTGTAACTGCAATGATGATTTTAGAAACTAGATTTAGCTCAAACTCTAAAGATCCTAATTTTGAGATACAAATATGATCAATTCCCATTTTAAAAACCGAGATAAACAATTAAAAAGGACTATTTGCATATTAATACTTTAGTCAAACAGTTTAAATTTGTAAATTGCAAAAACAAATCATATACTTGATTTTAAAAAACAAAATTACAACAAAGGTCTTAGGCCATCTATAAGGAAGCAGAAACCAAGCATTATCATCATGTTTTAATCTAGAACAATCTCATTAAATCTATCTCTGAATTGCCTGCAGTTTTTGAAAGAAAGAAAGACAGGCTCCTAACAGAAAATTATGGCTTTAACACAGGGATGGTTACAGCTACACATTTAGAAGCCCAACTTCATCTTTACTTCTGTAAATTCGGTTCCACCGATGAAGACAAACTTATCAGCCCCACTCAAACAGCATGTTAGCCCAGGAATAACGCATGTGGTTAAGATTTCCTAATGAGGACAGTGGAAGAAGTGACTTGTCCAAATTACACTGCAAGTCACTGGCAGAATAAAAATTACACCTTGGAAATGCTCCTAGTACATTTGGGGCAACGAAGGTGCTCTCCCCAGCTAAGGTGAGAAAGGGCCTGATGATAGGTCTGTGAATTAATCCTGTCAGGGTGGCGGGATGAGAGCAAAGAGCAGTCTGCTCTTCAGTCTCCAACATCTTTTCATTAAAAAGAGAAAATGAAGATAACATAAGAAATAGAATTCTTAACTAAAACATTTTTTCAAGGAAGATTTCAAACCTCCAGATAATGGATTAAAGTCAGGCATCTTTCAAATGTATATTAAAGATCTCTTCTCTGGTGTTAGAACTGTACATATGATTCCTTTTTGATTACCCACATGTGAATGGTCTATGTGAATTTAAGTCTAAACCCACACCCTGCATAGCTCAGCATCTTACCACACCCATATTCCCTCCACCATCTACTAACTACCAATCAGATCACCTAAACTAATTTTACCACTAGTTTTTGGTGAAGCAGACCAAGAAAGGAAAATATGCTGCCCAAATTTTTTCCTGCCATAGAACCATTTTGTTATGTGCTATCATTTGTATTGTAGAATTGTTAAATGGTGCACACATCAAAAACTGTATAATCCTTTCCTATGTCTGTGGCTTTTCCAAAACAGTATTTTTTTAAAGATTTTATTTATTCATTTGAGACAGAGAGAGAGCATAAGCAATAAGCAGGGAGGAGAAACAGAGGTAGAGGGAGAAGCAGGCTCCCCGCTGAGCAGGGAGCCCAATGTGGGGCTTGATCCTGGGACCCGGAGATCATGACCTGAGCCAAAGGCAGACACTTAACCGACTGAGCCACCCAAGCGCCCACAAAACAGTATTTCTAACCCTGGAATTATTCTTTTCAAGAAAAGGATTTAAAGTAATAGTTTATCTTCCAGGAGGATTTAAAATATATTTTACAGAAGTGAAAAAAGCAATCAGTATTTTGATATAGACTAAATAAAAAGCAAAACACCAACAGTATAAAGAAAAATTATTGTTTTGTTTTAAAAATCAAAGCCACATCTTTAAGTTTTACAATTGGGTTTTCTGGCATAAATAGTGATTCTTGGCAACAGAGGAAAAACCCAGACATTTTCTGTAAATTATTTCAAAAATGACATCCAGAACCTTTATTAGGAAGCCAGTTTTTCATGAACTCAGATATCAAAGAGAAGCAAAAAATAGCTAGCTCCCAAGCCAAAATGAAAAAAAGGTATTAAGCTGTAAGTCTGCCCTGCCACCATGGGTTGGATGAACCCCAATCTTAGTAAGAATACCACTTCCTCATTAAAACCTCAGAAAAATACCACTTTGTGAATATGTTTTTATTTAATACTAACGATAATGTGGAGGGAATATCAACCAGTATGAATTCCTATTTAGGTCAAATTACAAATAGATTTTGGCATATGTGTTATAAATTAGGAAAAAAATTAAACTAAGTATTTTTCATATGGTGATAAGTTTACTACTAGATACAATGTAAACTCTAGATACAATGAATTATTAATTCAAACATTTATTTATTTATTTATTTTAATTCAAACATTTAAATTTCACTGATAATTCCATTCAGGCATTTAGTCAAGAAGGGCTTCAATGGCAAGTAAGGAATGAAAGGGGCAGGAGTGCATAGAAGGAGAATGAAGCAGTTTCAAACACCTTCCACCTCATATGCACTTCCAAAAACAGATTTTTTTTTTTTTTTAAGTGGAAGGAGAACATCAGATTAGGAATTTGGCATGATTTAAGGCATTGTTAAAACAAAGGTAAAAAAGTTCCAAGTTTTGAAATGTTGAATTAATTTCCAAGTGAAGAAATACTTCAGTAGTCATCACCACAGGCCCTCCAGGATCTAATCTGAGACAAACTGCTAGAGCTAAGTGGGATCTTACAAATCATGTAGTTCAACCTCACACAGATAGAAATCTACAATAGCGTTCCTAACAGCTATTTAAACACTGAGAGTGGCAAGGACTTGGATGCTCCAGGTGTTAGGAAGGTAAATGCCCCTAAACTCTATCTCAACTTCTGAGAGCTAGCTACACATGATTATACCAGAGATTACACTTACTCCTCTTTCCACATAAAACTCCATTTCCTTTGTTGATCATAACCTTCCCTTCCAACTCCTTCCTACTTGGTCTCTCTTCTCCAAGCTAAAAATTCCCATGTTTTGCCAATGTTCATTCCAGTACTACTCCCAGAGCTACGTCAATACTCTGTCTCTAGGGTTAATTTGTTATGAGCAAAAACTTCAGTGGATAAGAAAGTGAGTGCATAATTCTTTCTCCTTCTAAGGCTCAACCTGGCTTCCCAAATATCAGGAGGCAGGCCCTATTACCTCCTGCATTCTGTACCCAGCATCTTCTTCTCTTCGGTAGAATCCATACTGAATAAAAAACAGCCTTCTTCCTAAGTCTCTTAAGCAGGAGATGGTCTTAAAACCAAGATTTGACACTTCATACTCATTAGGATGGCTATCATTAAATAAATAAATAAATAAATAAATAAATAAATAAATAAATAAAGCTGGTGAAGATGCAGAGAAATTGGAACCCTTGTGGATTGCTGGTGAGATGTAAATTGGTGTAGCTGCTAAGGAAAATAGTATGATATTTCCTTAAAAAATTAAACATAGTCTTACCATATAACCCAACAATTTCACTTCTGAGTATATATCCAAAAGTGAAAGCAGACACTCAAACAATTATTGTACATTCATGTTTACAGAAGCATTACTCACAATAGCTAATAGGTGGTGGCAACCCAAGTGTCCACTGACAGATGAACAGATAAGTAAAGTGTGGTATAGCCAGCCATACATTGGAATATCATCCAACCTTAAAAAGGAAAATTTTGATACATGCCACAACATGGATGAACCTTGAAGACGTTATGTTTATTAATGAAATGAGCCAGTCACAAAAGGACAAATAATGTATAACTCCTATATCAGGTTCCTAGAGTAAGTCAAATTTGTAGAAACACGACATAGAATGGTGGTAGCCAGGGGCCAGGGAAATGGAGGGGAGGGGTAGATTTGAGGAGTTAGTATTTAATGGGTACAGAGTTTCAGTGGGAAAAATAAAAAAGTTCTAAAGATGGATGGTGGTGATGGTTACACAATGTAAATGTACTTAATACCACTAACTATACTCTTAAAAATGGCTAGAATCGTAAATTCTATGTTATGGAGTTTACCACAATAAAATTTTTTTTCACTGAAAAATAAAATAAAAACCAAACCTTAAGAATGTCAGATTTCGACAAATACCCACCATTTGCTTCAACGTGGATGTAACTGGAGGGTATTATGCTGAGTGAAATAAGTCAATCGGAGAAGGACAAACATTATATGGTCTCATTCATTTGGGGAATATAAATAATAGTGAAAGGGAATAGAAGGGAAGGGAGAAGAAATGGGTAGGAAATATCAGAAAGGGAGACAGAACATGAAGACTCCTAACTCTGGGACACGAACTAGAGGTGGTGGAAAGGGAGGAGGGTGGGGGGTGGGGGTGAATGGGTGACGGGCACTGAGGGGGGCACTTGACGGCATGAGCACTGGGTGTTATTCTGTATGTTGGCAGACTGAACACCAATAAAAAATAAATTATTAAAAAAAAAAAAAAGAATGTCAGATTTCAGTCACAAAAGTCTTTACGTCTGATCTCCCTCTACTAAGCTGTCCCTCACGTGCCCCTCTCCTTCTACAGAGCCGACTCCTCTAGACCAAAGTAAGACTGACAAGGAAAGATTATTTCTCTCTGTTTCTACTTTACTGTAATATAGAAAGTTTTAAAATTTTTCTAATCATGGAGAATTGTTTCTGATTCATATCCTTTAAATAACATACTCCTCAAGTGCTTGATTTGGCACCACATATACTAAATAATACACTAAAACCAAGAAATATACCCCAAATGATGTCTAAAACTTATACCTGTATTTCTTCTTCTGAAGCTGCCATATCATAGTTTCAGACAGCTCAGTGGCATAAATTTCTTCAAAATGAGGGCTCATGATTTTTGTGACTTCTCCATCTCCAGCACCTAAATCAAGAAGTCTATGGGTTTTCCAGTCTGGATTAATTTTTAGCAGTCTCTGAAACTGATCTGGTGAAAACACAAACATGGAGCCTCTTCCTAGCAACCTGGAAAAAAAAAAGGGGACAAAAATGGAAGAGTCCATGCAAAGTAAGCACCCCCACATACATTCAGAGCAACTATAGTAACTAGCCCTGACAGCCTCCTCCTGAACCTACAAAATGTTTATTTTATGTGATTGTATGGTTAAATTATACATTACCTTTTATATGGCTTACAGGGTTAAAAGCAAAGTTAGTAAAATAAGAAAATACCTCCAGGTATCATTTGGCTCTGAGATTATAAATAAAAACTATAAAGAATGGGGAAGGGAGAGAAATAAAAGGCAGAAAGAAAACAGGATGAATGAGAGAGGAAGGGAAGGTTGGAAGAATGAGTAAGAAATTAAAAAGTGAATGTGAGGGGATCCCTGGGTGGCGCAGCGGTTTAGCGCCTGCCTTTGGCCCAGGGCGCGATCTTGGAGACCCGGGATCGAGTCCCACGTCGGGCTCCCGGTGCATGGAGCCTGCTTCTCCCTCTGCCTATGTCTCTGCCTCTCTCTCTCTCTGTGTGACTATCATAAATAAATAAAAATTAAAAAAAAAAAGTGAATGTGAAGAACTTATGTCAAACTAGGAAGGAGAGATGGATGGAGTAATGTTTTCTGTTACAGGCCAACAAAATCAGACCACAGCACTAGCCAATAACACTAAGCAGAAAAATCAAATAGGAAAAAAAAAAAAAGCTGTTATGAAACTAAACAATGGGTAAAGAAAAATAGCTTCACTATCATAGATGTTTAAGAGACACTAGAGAAAAGCAGAAAGAGCGGCCCCTGTGGCATCAGTTAATTTGCATTTAAAAAGTAGATTCATACTTCCATTGATTTATATATTACCGAAATGTCTGGGTCTATTATTTTTAAAGATCCTAAAAAACATTCAAAACCACAGTAATGCCTCTAAAAAAAGAGTTGGAGAAGAGTTAAATGGAGATCAGAGAGAGCTCTTGCAACAGCAGCTATGGCTCAAACCAAGTCTCACGGAAGCATCATGTTGGGGAGCAGAATGTTCCTCACTTAGCCCTGGTTTTCTAGCTCTCAAATCCTAGTCTTTCCCAACCAGGGATTCTCCAACTCCCTTTAAGCAGTAAAACCCTTTCTTGAAATCAAGTGGAGCTCAGAGATGACAATGAATGGTAAATGGAGCTGCTACAGAAATGAGGTTAAGAGCCTTCAAGAAGCTGTCACTTCTGGGCCTTTCCTTGTAGCCTGAAGCAGCTCCTGAGGCACTTCCTCTTCAGACCCTGGAACACAGTTTGAAAACCACTGGTCTAGGAAATGGCAGAGAAATCTGTACTGTACTGCTACTTTCTGGAAATAATCATAAGGTACAACATGTCACAAGGTGACTGGAAAGATGTGTGCAAACCTGGTGCTCCTGGTAAGACCAGTTTAGGAATGGATTAAAACTGCAGAGTTCATATAACAAACCACCTCTCTACCCTTTTCCCATTAAGGCAATAGGAGAGTTTCACCATATCTATTAATGTGTTTATAGCAAATCTTATGCTCCACAGAAATGCTAAAAAACTAGGGGGGTTTGGGAGCATGGACATCAGAGACTGTTAAACATGATGCTATCCCTTACAGAGAAAAGTGATTTCCTCCAATACAGCTGTTTTGTTTTGTTTTGTTTTGTTTAATCTTCTAATGTACATTACACTGCAGAAAGCAAATCTGAAAAAAGGGACTGAACTTACTGAAGGGGCTTTACAAAATTCACACAGGAGCCAGAGTCAGAGCAGGAAGAGGGTACAGGCAGCATGGCTTGAGGGATGCATGTTCCCAGTGTTGCTGCTGACTTGCCACAGGTTCAAAAGTAATTTACAAAACAGTTATTTGGCTTAAACTTTCCCAGTTATGAAATAACATGTTTTCCTAGCCAACTTCTTGGGATGTAAGGAACCTTGACATGATAATCCTAAAACTCTAGACATAGAGGTCATCTGCAGTCAGAGCTCAGGAGGTAATCTGATCTATCTACATTTAAGGGCACCAAAGAGGGGTGACTGAGTGGCTCAGTTGGTTATTTACAAAAATCATGAGCCACAAAGGCTCCACAAAAAGATTAAAACTGTCAAATCAAAATTCATCAAGCCCAGTGTTTCTCAACCAGGACCAACTCTGCCCTATAGGTGAGAGAGTCTGGGGTAGTCCTGATGAATTGGGAATGCTGTCAGTTAGTGAGGGTAGGCCAGAAAAGCTAGGCTTCCTGACATATGTGGGTCAGTCCCACACAATAAAAAGTTATCCCATTTAAAATACCAAAACACTGACCTAGCTCAATATAAAGTTTCCAGCAAACACATACTATGGAGAGGTCTGACTCCCTCACTTGCCTTTAATTTCTTTTTTTTTAATATTTATTTATTTATGATTGACAGAGAGAGAGAGAGAGAGAGAGAGAGAGGCAGAGACATAGGCAGAGGGAGAAGCAAGCTCCATGCCAAGAGCCCGACGCGGGACTCGATCCTGGGACTCCAGGATCGCACCCTGGGCCAAAGGCAGGCGCTAAACCGCTGAGCCACCCAGGGATCCCCTTGCCTTTAATTTCTAAAGTTAGTGATGTCCTTGGACAGTCGGGGGTTAGTGTTTAATAACCATCCTCCGTTCTTTGGCCACAATCTAAGTTCTCTCTAGATTTACAATCTATAGAGGAGGTGTGCCTCCTTATATTTTCCTTACAATATAAACTCTGAAAGCAGCTATCATGTCTCTCCTGACCTGGCCTTCCTCTTGTCTGATAAGTAACGTCTTAATTAAAGAAGGTACCACGCAGTACAGGATACCCAGACCACTACAATAAAGCGAGTATCACAATAAAGCAAGCCAAATGAATTGTTTGGTTTCCCAGTGCACATAAAAGTTATGTTTACACTCTACTGTGGTCTATAAAGTGTGCAACAGCATTATGTCTAAAAAAGCAATGCACATACCTTAATTAAAAATACTTTATTCCTAAAAAAAAAAAAAAATGCTGTCACCTGAGTTTTCACCAAGGCATAATCACTGATCAGAGATTATCATAATATAGTAATGAAAAAGTCTGAATATTGTGAGAATTACCAAAATATGACACACAGATGCAAAGAGAGCAAATGGAAAAATGGTACTGATAGATTTGCATGATGCATGGTTATCCCAGAACTCCAATTAAATTTTTTTTAAATGCAGTATCTGGGGATCCCTGGGTGGCTCAGCGGTTTAGCTCCTGCCTTTGGCCCAGGGCATGATCCTGGAGTCCCGGGATAGAGTCCCACATCGGACTCCCTACATGGACCTTGCTTCTCTCTGTGCCTGTGTCTCTGCCTCTCTCTCTCTCTCTCTCTCTTTCTCTCTCTCTTTCTCTCTCTCTCTCTCTGGGTCTCTCATGAATAAATAAATAAATAAAATATTTTTTTTAAAAATGCAACATCTGTGAAGTACAATTAAGAGAAGAACAATACAATGAGGTATGCCTATAATTATTTCAGAAAGAGACAACCATCTATGGTAATAACGTATCATGGAAGCAAAGTATCAACAGGCTCAAAATTAAGCTTTCAGGTGAGAAAAGGACACAGGACATGTTTTGGGAGAGTGGGAGGTAAGAGCCATAGATAAGGGAACCCAAAGGATTGATTAAATGTATTGCCTCTCTTTGACCAAACCACGAAATTCCAAATCAAGGAATTTTAACCAGGAGCCAATGGGGCAGAAGTTGGAGATGGGGTGGGGGTGAAGGAGAGAGGTGGTTCAGTTTGAAATCACCCAAAATTATATGTGAAATGTTGAATGTAAATACTATTTGAAGAGAGGATTCCTACCTTTTGTCATTTTTTTTTCCTTTTGTCATTTTTAAAGAGGTAAAGGCCACCATAAAGGATAAGAATTATTGCTACAGTGACTTGTCTGCTTTCCAAAGAAAAATAAAATGGTATAGAACAGAAACTTGGTGCAGCCAATTTCAGAAACAAAATGTCAGACCAAGTTGTATAAATTCAACTACCAATACAAAAATAACAACTGTTTGCTGAAGCAAACTTAAGGCAATTTCATATAAACAATGAAGAAAATCAAGTAAGAAATCTTGAGAAATGGCTCATGGTGCCTAAAAACATATTTAAGGACCAGATGATAGATTGGGGATCCAGAAATTCAGGAGAAGCTGGCTCCAAACCTGAAGGGGGAAAAAAGTGGGCCCAACTAGTGGCTTTAAGCTGTCCAAAAAGGCTTCATAAACAGTGAGCCCTACTGATTTTCCCCTTGGCATTCTAGATTCTTGGGCCTTGGAGATACTTGAAAATTTGGCCAAGAAAAGATAAAAAATATTCCTAAAGCTTCTTCCATGGATTTATGCAAAAGAACCACTCTGGAGATAGGTACTTCCATAGTAAGTTTAAAAAATTCTGGTGAGGGATCCCTGGGTGGCTCATTGGTTGACCAACTGCCTTTGGCTCAGGGTGTGATCCTAGGGTCCCGGGATGAAGTCCCGCATCAGGCTTCCCTGCATGGAGTCTGCTTCTCCCTCTGCCTATGTCTGCTGCCTCTCTCTGTGTGTCCTCATGAATAAATAAATAAAATCGGAAAAAAAAAAATTCTGGTGAGCCTAGACATTATGTAAGAACAGATGTTGGACCCTTCCCTAGAAATAAGCCATCACACATTGCTGCACTGATTAAATCCCCCCAAAAAACTTGCTCCTGGAAAGTGTGCTTAAGGTGAAGATTTCACTCTTCAGCTATGTTAAGAACTCAGTTCTTGATACTCTCCCACAGGGAATTAGCAGCATTATGAACATCACTTGGGAGCATAAGGCTGAAGACTGGACCCACTGTCAAGGATTCTAACTAGTAGAAGTATTGTAGCGGAGGCAGTCAACACCTTCAACAAAACAACTTTCCTCTTTTTTTTTCATAAACCTAAGGGTAAAGAAAAAATACACAAGATTCACTTACCCATTGATAGATGTTCTAGACATAAACAGGCTAAAAACAGATGACACAAAAGAGTGATATAATTGGATAAATAGCCAGCCCGATTTCTCAATGCTGTTGTTTAAGAAGATCTGTGTTCCTTGGTCAAGGTAGCTCTGAACAAAGACAGCCTGGAGTGATTCGCATAATTTCTCTCTGTTGCACACATACCACTAAAAAAGAAGAAAAAGTGAAAATACACAACTGAAGTGTCATCTAAACAAAAGCCCGAAGACTAAATCAAATGTGATATTTCCAAATATCATAATCTCATGGCCCTTGGCACTTTGAGGATAATCTCATCTTTTATACTCAGATAACCTACAAAGTGTAAAATACTTCCACATACATAATTTCTCATTATTTAATTCTCCTAAGGGGATGGGAGGGCAGAGGAAGGTTGAAGAGGCTTCTGAATCATATAGCTTAGTAGGTTAGTAGGTGGCAGAGCTAGGCCATAATCCAGGTGTTCTGACTCCTGGCCCACTATTTCAGTCACTATACCTCCAGTACTCTGAGATCTAGGAAAGCTCTGTGGGCCTCTCCTTCACTGAAAATCAGTCTCAGAAGCCAAAACTAGCATTATTAACTTTGTTTTAGATAAGGAAATCATCATGTAATGCAGTGATTTAATTCAAAACCACCAAACACATCAATGGCAGAGTAAGCAGCAGAAGTTAACACTCCAGTGACCAGATTAAGCTGCCTTTAGAAATACTGAGGTGTGCTTTACCAGGTCATATAACATTCTCAAATAGGGGCAATATGTTCTTGAGAAAGATTAAGAAGTTACTTAAGGTCACATTGCAATCAATGAGAAAACAAAGTAATAACAGGCCGGGGAACCAAATACCCAGGAACAGGCTCTAACCAGAATGCACTTTTGAGAACAAAATCCAAGAACCTCAACCATGGATGAAATTTAATCTTCCACGATACATACGTTTTCCATTTTCATTTAGAGTTAGTATACCAGGAAAGGGGAAGGTAGATAGTAGGGTAGGCCAGCTTTAGGGTCCGCTCCACAATCAAGTCCTGGCTCCACCATTCCTGTGCAAGCTTAGAGAAGTCACTTAGTCACTGAGCCTCAGTTCAGTCATCTGTAGACTAGAGATGTCACTGGTATGTACCTATCCTAGTAGATACCTACCTGTCACTCGTATCTACTGAGAGGATTAAAGAAGGTAATGCAGGCAAATCCTCAATATAGTACCAGACACACAAAAGAATCCTATAATAACAGCAATGAGATTCCTCTAACATGGCCTGATAAATAACAGTAAGCCCATTAATTACAATGATGAAACTGTAGGGTTGACCAGTTACTAGATGATCTGCTAAGAAACAATCAATTTTTTCCCAATAAAGTCTACTGGCCAAAAGTAATTTGCTTCCCCCTGATAAATATGACATTTATCAGCAGGTGTCCCGTAACTGCTTACTCAACTGGTGGACCAATTTTACAGTCATTTGAAGCTTGCTAAATGTGGAATGAAATCTTGGGTAACATTCCTGACACTAACATTAAAAGGAACCAGTTAGAAACCAATACAAACAAGCAAACAGGCACATTAAAATTGCAAAGATTAGCTCATCTTTTTCACAAACCTATATCCAAACTAAATACCAGATCTCGCAACTGTTGACTGATTTGTGTTAATTCACTATTTGAACACTGTTACCAAAACTGCTTGGACTTGAAAACAATTTTCATTTCTTCTACTGTACATGATAAGCTGTGAAGCTTCTTATATTTACTGCCTATACTTTTTTCCTTGGTCTGAAAATGTTCTTGCTTTATCATTAACTAATTCTTAATATTCATCATGCCTGAAGTTATGCCCCAGTACATGTCATAAACCATTTTTTATTATACTCACGACCTTCTGTGCACATTCTGAACTCTGTAATACTGAGGCCACTCTGACTTTTATTTATTTTTTATTCTCTGAAATGACTAATCAGAATGAAAGCCATCACCTTGGTTGTAGGCAATCAGGTACACTCTATTAATGTGGACAAGAAGTCATTCAAGTGAAACAGAGGAGCTAACAATTCCTTGGCATTCACTTGTAATGGACAACAGAAAACAGTGGACTTCCAGAACTTGGCATCATTAACTGCAAATATTGCTTTCAAGTGCCAAGAGGAAAACTCAAGTTCTTAACAGCATTTTTCTCAGTTCATTGACATTCACACATGTGGTTGAACCTTTACAGCCACGCAAGTGTTTCAGAAAAGAAACAGCTTACTAAACAGAATTGCTACAGAATAAAAAGGAATAAAGCCCTCCTCTTTAAAGACAAAGGTTGAAATCCATGTTCCTCCTGACCATCTGCAGGATGCAAATGTCAACTCCACAGCAGCATTATTCATAATCTCCAAAAAGTGGAAATAGCCCAAATGCCCATCAATTGATGGATAAACAAGATATTCAGCCATAAAAAGCAGTGAAGTACTGATTCATGTGACAACATGGATGAACTCTGAAAACATTATGCTAAGGGGAAGAAGCCAGACACAAAAAGCCACAAAGGATAGGATTTCACTTACATGAAGTGTCCAGAATAGGCAGATCCAGACACAAAAAGTAGATTGCAGTTGGCAAAGGGAGTGTCTTAATGGATATGGAGTTTCTTTCTGGAGTGATGAAAATGTTCTGAAATTAGAGTGGTGATGGCTGCACAACTCTGTGAATATACTGTACTAACCACCACCGAACTGTACACTTAGAAGGATGATTTTTATGGTATGTGAATTATATCTCAATAAGGGTTTTTAACATACACATACACATTTAAATGTACATGCCATTTTTATCTTCCAGAAATGAAAAGAGGTCTGAAAATTTAAGTGACCAAACAAACCTCTTTAAAAATGCAAATTTTTAAATGCAAATCTGATCACATCAAGACCTTGCTTCACATAAGTCTGAAGCTAGTATCCAAAATGCTCAATATGGCTTACCAGGCCCTACACGATTTGTCCATTCTGTGTCCACAGCCTACCTCATGACACCGTCTACCCATCCATAACCCCTGGCCATTCACTATGCCACCAACACTGTATCCCTCTATTTCTGGGAGGCTCCTTTCTCAAGGCTGTCTCACACCTGTCTGCTCTGTCCCCTCCATTTCCCATCGCCTCAACCCACTTTCTCTTCACCTGATTAATTTGATCTAAGCCTAAATATTTCTTCAAGTATGTTTGCCTTGAACTTGCAGACTAGGTAGCTCCCCCCCACATTCAAATACCTTCTCCTATATCCCATATATCTCCTCAGTAACATTTATGACCATTGAAGTGAATATAACTATACATAACTGTATGTTCATGTCTATCTTCCCAAGTAGACAGAAAGTTTCATAAAGATAGGGACAATGACTGACTTCAGTACCTGGCACAGATACAATGAACAATAAATGTTCATCAAATGAATTACTGTTAAAATCACAGGCAGCCTAGGGGCACCTGGGTGGCTTAGCAGGTTAAGCATTCAACTATTGATTTGGCTCAGGTCATGATCTCCAGGTCATGAGATGGAGCCCTGTGTCAGGCTCCATGCTCAGTGGGGAGTATGCTTCTCTCTTTCTCTTTCTCTCTCTCATTCTCTCTCCCTCTGCCCCTCCCCCTACTCACATACTCTCTCTCTAAAAATAAATGAATCTTTAAAAAAAAAAAATCACAGGGGCACCTGGGTGGCTCAGTTGGTTAAGCTCAGGTCATGATCTCGGGGTCCTGGTATCAAGCCCTGTAGCAGGCTCTCTGTCCAGTGGGGAGTCAGTTTCTCCCTCTCCCTCTGCACCCTGCCCCCTGCTCATGCTCTCTCATAGGCACATGTGCTCTTTCTCTCAAATAAATAAATAAATAAATAAACCTAAAAATAAGAAAAAAAGAAAAAATCACAGGCAGCCTAACAGAATTTGAAGTTTCTAACAAAATCCTAGAAGGGATATAAGGATAACCACAGAGAGAGCTGTCACTGTGTTTCTGTCAATTTCTAAAATTCAGGTTTTTGAAAGGTCTTGCTTTTCTTTTTTAAATTATTTTATTATTTTACTTTATTTATTTAAGTAATCTCTACACCCAACGTGAGGCTTGAACTCACAATCCCGAGATCAAGAGTCATATGCTCCACCGACTGAGTCAGCCAATGCCCCTGAAAGGCCTTGCTTAAATCCACTTCTGCAAACAGTGGTTAAATCTACCCACGCACCACAAAATTGCATCACCACAAGCAGGCAACAAAGGACAACACTGACTGAACACCTACCTTGTACAAGGCACCTGGCCAAGTGCTTCACATTTCATTTACCACCTCACAACTTCTGGATAAAGGGGAAGCCTAGGGTTTCTGAGCACTTCCAGCTAATCTAGGTTCCTATTCTAGGTGCATGTTGTTTTACCAAAGTTTCGTTCAAAGATTCTCTTTAATCTACCCAGTATGTCCGAGATTCATTTTCAGAAAAGAAAGCAGGACCATTCTGCCCAAGTAAACTGGACTGGGTGTGTTTAGAGAAATGATAATCTGATCTAGATAGCAACTAAATTATATGGTTTTTCAGCCTCAGCATTCCTGACATTTGGGGCAAGATAATCCTGTTACTTGGATCTGTCCGATGCATTACAGGATATTTAGCAGCATCTCCAGCCCCTACCGATCAGATGCCAGGAGCACTCCCCCCAGTCATGACAACCCAAAATGTCCCAGACATTGCCAAACGTCTCCTGGGAGGCAAAATCACCACTGCCTGGAAACAACTACATGGGCCAACCCAGAAAATTTCATTAGTGTTTCCTAATTATCCCAGCTTAACAGTGGTCTAGGGAAAATGAAAGATGGATTCACTGGCCTCCAGGAACTTATACTCCAGAGGAGGGAAAAAAATCAGAAACCAAGGGAAGCAAGGGAATCGAGTAATGGGATTATGATCTTGGTCAAGATGTTCAGGGCTTAAATAAGCAGTCCCCTTGCTCTGAGATGAGATACTGATAGAAAAATCAATGCAGGGGCCCCTGCAACCATTAGGCAGTCCCCAGGAGTTCCTCTCTCCGGACAATTCAGCTTAAATGAAAAGCTGTAATGAGCTTGCAACACTGGGTGGCCTGTCTGTAGGCTCTCATGCACTTTCAAGCAGGTAAGTTCTTTGAATATGTGCTCCTCAAAGACTACAGAGACCAAGGTGCACAGGCAAGAAAAAAGCATCATGCTCGTTAAATGTTCACACTGGAAGGACGGTGTACCCACCCTACTTACAGTAGGCTGGCCTCCTCTGCTGGAGACTGGTGTCTGGAAAAACGTCATCTTAGCATCTTCCTTTAAAGCTTACTTGAATTTTCTTCAATCCAAATAAGTAAGGAAATCTTTTAAATAAATTCTAATCAAACCAATTATACCATCCAGTCATCTGCTGATGCCAAGTACAAAGTAGGATGTGATAACTAACCAGGAAATCTTCTAAAAATTACAGTAAATAGCAGTGTTCTCCCTACTTGCAACAAGACTGTAAGATACTAAAAATCAGACAAATAAACAGCCACATCAGGTAGACATGAGTTCTGGACATGTATGTGACAGTATTCACTGATCAAAATAATATGGTATTAGGTCAGGTCTTACAGATAAAGCCCACAAACATCTCCTAATCTTTATATCATCTTGGTGGATGAATAGTTCCTTCAAAGCATATCCTATAAGATTATATTTCCTTATCTAGACCGAGGGATAAAATTAGAAGTTTTTCGGGATCCCTGGGTGGCTCAGCGGTTTAGCACCTGCCTTTGGCCCAGGGCGCGATCCTGGAGTCCCGGGATCGAGTCCCACGTCGGGCTCCCGGCATGGAGCCTGCTTCTCCCTCCTCCTGTGTCTCTGCCTCTCTCTCTCTCTCTCTCTCTCTCTGTCTATCATAAATAAATAAATAAATAAATAAATAAATAAATAAATAAATAAATAAATAAATCTTTTTTTAAAAAAAGCACACAGAATTTAAAAAAAAATTAGAAGTTTTTCTAAATTTATTTTTGAGTTCCTCAACAATCAAACAGAAGTGTATTATCTCTTTTCTTCCAAAATACAAAGGACATGAGCTCAGTAGTAGAGTTGGAATTAGAAAGTGATTTTAAAAAGCCAACTTCCTGATTTTAGGCAATATGGTATAATAAAAAAAAATACATGTATATTTGGTCTTCATCCCCTAGATCCAGGCACAGAGCTCATAAAAACCTTGGAGAATCTCCTGAGTGATCTTCGGAGTATCTTCTGTAATGCTAATATGACAATGAGGGGGTGGTGGCAAACCGTGGAACCTTCAGCCCCACCTCCAACCTCTAGGGACTGAGTTTAATCACTAAGAGCCAATGATTTAATCACCCATGCATGCCTAGGTAATGAAACTTTCATAAAACCCCTAAACAACAGGGTTCTGGGAGCTTCCAGGTGGCTGAACACGCCAATGTGCTGGGAGGGTGGTTCACCTGGAGAGGGCCAGAAAAGCTCTGTGCCACCCTCCACCTCCGCCCATACTTTGTAATTGGCTTCCAATTGGCTCTTCCTGAATTGTATCCTTTATAATAAACCAGTAAATAAGTATTTTCCTAACTTCTGAGTCACTCTAGCAAATTATCTAACCTGAGGGAGGGTTATGGAAATCCCAGAATTTGTAACCAAGTTGGGCAGAAGCATGGATAGGTAGTCTGTGTACCCATTACCTGCAGCTGGCATCTGAAGGGAGGGCAGTCTTGTACGACAGAGCCCTTAAACCTCTGGATGGATGTCAACTCTGGGTTGTGTCAGAATAAAAATGAGGGCAGCCCAAGTGGCTCAGCAGCTCAGCGCCGCCTTCAGCCCAGGGTGTGATCCTGGAGACCTGGAATTGAGTCTCATATCAGGCTCCCTACATGGAGTCTGCTTCTCCCTCTGCCTCTTTTTCTGTGTCTCTCATGAATAAATAAAACTTAAAAAAAAAAAAAAGAATAAAAATGAATTGTAGGACACCCAGCCAGTGTCAGAGAATTAGTGTCAGAAAAAAAGACATCATAGGAAAGATTTTTTTTCAACATTAAACTCGACCAAAGCACGCACAAACTGGATTAAAGCCAAAGTTTGGAACAGTTGTCCCATCCTGGTCTAATTCACAAACTGCAAAACTCCAATGGGTGTTTTGTATAGCTACATAGCTTCAATGTCTACACAGAGGTCAACTAGGGTGGAGGCAGTTTCCTATTAAGGAGGCAGCCTACTTTCCCAGACTCTCAGACAACACAAGATTTCCTAGGAGGGATACCATGAAAAGGTGGAAAAAGCCTGGGCCTTGAAATCAGACAGAGCTGGGGTCAAAACCCAACTCTGCTACCTACCAACTGTCTCATAAGCAAGTTTCATCTCTCTCAGACTCAATCTTCTATCAAAAAAGGGGGTGCACCCCCTACCTCTGGGAGTTGTAGGAGGATGGGAGAGGATGATACATTAAAGTGTTTGGCACACAATAGAAGCACAATAACTTGATTTCCTTCCCCTTCCTGTCCAAGGCCCACAAAAGCCAGTCAGAGAACTGAAGTTCAAGGGAATGCCTTAAAACCACACTGTAGGTCTGGGCACCCAGCCATTCTCAAAAAGAATGAGTAACCAAAGACCTGAGGCATTTAGTCCACTAGAAACAATTGGAAAGGCTCCACTGATGGGGTCCATGAACACAAAATCTTTTCTACTACAGGGGGTGGTCAGACCAAGCCTAATGACATTAACCTGAAAGCTAAGGATTCAAAAATTACATTCTAAGTTCTGCAATGAATCCTATCAGTCCAGACATTCAATCACTGACACTTTCTTGCATTTAGGCACAGCATAAGAGTAAATATTCAAACCACTCATTATTTTTCCACAAATGACACAAACCTAAACCAACAACCTCTTTATGCGAGATTTTAATGTGTAGAGTGACAGAGCACTCCCTCATCCATGGAGAGAAACAATTCATATGGATTACATTAAGTTGTTTCAGCTTTGATTTAATAAATAAATTATTGGCAATTTTCATTTCAAATACTCACTGTTAGAATTTTATAATCCTAAGATTTTAACAAAGCTTCAGAGGATCTAAACAACAGTCTTTTACTGGCAATTACCAGGGTGCCCTCAAGCACCTTCAAAGGGGAACATAAAGGCTCCTGGTATATATCCAGCAGAAGAGGGAGATCCTAGTGTTCCGAGAAATTGAGGCAAACACTTATATAGGGCTTCAACACAGGTTACAAGGAAAGAGACTCTTCAAAATCTCTTTGGTATATGGCTGCAAAGGCCTCCGGGTTCTGGAAGGCAATTCAGAAGAGGATTCAAATCCATCAGTTGTCCATCTGGCAAGCTGGCAACTGCTCCTGAGCACTGTTAACTCATGCCTGACTTTGGTCAGCCTTCACCACAAGGTAAATGAGGAATGAGGGGACAGGAGGCTGAATTTGTCCATTAGCAGCACTTTGACCTATGACTGTGATGTCCAAGTATTTTTTTCATTTGGAAAAAACAAAAACAAAACACCAATAGTTTCAATTCTGTCTTAAATCCATCACCGTTTAAAAAGAAAAAAAAAATTCCATCACTGTTTTTAACATAACACAGTTCTGAAGTTATATAAGGTAAAAAAATAACTATACACAAACTTTTGTAATTTTAAGTTACACTTCACTAACTGCAGATAACCAGTGTTACCTGTGCTCTTAAAAATCCTTACAGTGCATCTCTTGAAGAATCTGTCCTGGCCTCGTTCCAGGGAGTTCCATAACAATTCTTTTTTCCACTCTATCAACTCAGAAACTATTGAATGGCCCTTTCAAGTTTCAATAGCTCCATAATAGTTGCATTAACTTTAAGTACTAGGTACAATGCATCAAAAACACTAGATCCAAAGTGTTTGTTGTTGCTACCTTCTTTTTAAGTTCTAAGCCTGCCAATACCAAAATGCGACATATCTAGTTTCTCACTACCTGGCTCTATTTCTTCCCAATGAGTCAAACTACCCACTGTGCAACCTATGATTAAGAAATGTGCTGCTGATGAAGGAAGCTGGAAATTTTCTCTGGGGAAAACTCTTTTTTTCTGTAAGGGGACACACAATAAATATTTAAGGCTTGTAGGTCGTAGAGTACCTACCAATCAAGTCTGCCATTGTTAGTGAGGAAGCCCTTACAGACAGTAAGTGAAGGTGGTGGCTGTGCCAACAAAACTTTATTTGTGGACACTGGAATTTGAATTTCATAAAAGAAATTGTCACATATTACAAAATATATTTTTTGTGACCATTTAAAAATAAACTATTCTGACTTCATAGACTATAACAAAAAAGTCAGTGAGCCCAATTTGGCCTGCAAGCCATATCCCAGCTCCAAGACAAGCCCTTCCGTGCTATTCTCTTGCCCAAAATGAAAAAATAATCCCAGATTTGAAGCTAGCACACCAACCAAGTTATTAAAATGGTGCTGCTACTATAGTTTTAGAGCAACCTTAGCTCAAAAGAGCCTTACATTTCACCTCCAGGCAATAGTAACTAAATAGCAATTTTTAATGATAAACATTTCCCAAGAACTCTCTTTTAACCAGACTCCTCCACCATAATTTCTTAATAAAATAACCATAAAGAAAACTTGTGCTAAGTACAGTTCAATTAAATCCATAACCCCACTTTCATGCAAGTCCAAAAGAACCAGATGTGGCTGGCGATGGATCCCACACACCCAAATGAACACCAGAAAACCTTAGATGAAACTATAAATTTGAAGGGGGAAAGAATATTAGTGTTAAGTTACTTCATAAGTGAGATAGTTTATGAGGCACACCTAGGATGCTGCAATATAAAGCAGATAACAAACCATAAACAGACACTCTGCAGAGCGGACAGCGTCCTCTTTCACTTTATCTCACTGTGCTTTCTACATACACATTTCTTTTGTTCATTTTTATCTTTATTCATAGGCAATATTTCATAATGTCAATGTCTCATCTCAAAATAATGTCTGTATTGATCACTCTATGGAAAAGAGCCAATCTCCCCCTAAATATTCAGAGAGTACCAGATTAGTCTTCACCTGGAGAACTTAGCTGCCAAACTGTTAGTCCAACTGGTTAAAGCACACCTGTGTACACACATACCTGAGTAGCTCAGAAGCGAAACAAAGTAAACGAAGTATCTGAAACCAGTATTAGTTTTCCTCAGAACCTAACTGAGTCAGTTTTAAAAAGGTACACGATTAGAAAGTATCCCGTTAGGAGATATTCTGAGGCTATGCTAAGGCTATATGTATATTATATGTATACGTATATGTATATGTATATATATATATATATATATATATATATATATACACACACATATATATTCTATCTACACTCCACAAAAAAACAAATTACTTAAACAGCTTCTCAATTTTTAAAATATAACCAATTTTTCTACAAGCAGTGAAAACATATCAAGTGTGTTGTTATAGTAGAAGTAATCAAGACAAGAATCATAAACACCTACAGCTAAGAGATTCGACCATAATTCCACATCAATGGAAATCAGTCTCCTTTTTATCCTACCCAGAACCTTCTTTCTACCAATTGTTGAAAATGACATTTCTAATTCATTGTTTTACACCACCACCCATACTGATGTGTGACATTTTGGTAACTACATTATCACTGCGGTACTTTAGAGTCGTTTCTCTGAGAAGGATAAGTGTTAAGCAATTAACCCACAGCAAAGAATGTGGTTTTACAGCTTAAGATCACCTACTGACTTTAGGTACACACTCCCAACAATACCATAGGCATGATTCCCTGACAAATTGCAAGAGCTGTGGGGTCACGATGGAAAACAATTTTTTTTTTTCCTTCGTGGAAATTTATTATTTCCTTGAAAAACAGAAAAGGGGCCGTGACCGGTAATTACTAGATAGAAACTAAACCGCTACTTTTCTTAATGAATTGCTTTAAGTCCTTAGATAATTCCTCACGTGTAAACTCTCCGAACGCCTGGCATAATAAATGCTGTAACACAGGAAAAACAAAACAAAACAAAACAAAAATCTATGAAAAATGATGAGACACAAAATGGGGAATAATCGCTTCCTGCTCCTTGCAAAGGCAAGATGTACTATAAACGCTGGCAATCCTAGGCCAGCACTCTGGCAGAGTTAGAAAGCCTCTTCTCAATGAAGGCAGGGTTAACCACACACTAAATTACGGTCAAATATGAAATGTCACTTTTCCTTTTTTTTTTTTTTTTTTTAATTTTCCTCCACTCTTCCTTCTACAGCTGACCTGCACACATATTTCTGTGGAGTGGCACAAAACTATCATGAAAAGGCCACCCTAACCGGTCACATCGCAGAGCTCACGATCCGCAACTCTGAAAAGAATTCACTCCTGCCTAATTCTGTTTAAAAAAAAAAAAAATCCCTTCCAGGAAAAGCTTGCATCATCTTCCTTCTTACCACATCTTTCTGGTCAGATACCAAAACACTGAAGTTGCAAGGAGAGCTCTCTCTCTCTCTCTCTTAGGGAGGAGTGGAGGGGGTGGGGGGAGGCTCAGGAGGATGGGAATGTGAGGACCTGTCAAACACCCTTTTTTTTTTTTTTTTTTTAAATTTAACTGCAGAGGGAAAAATGTCAGCCGCTTAAGCCCAGAGACTTAAAAAGGCTCACGATGCACGGTTACATTTCTTTATGGCCCTTTGTATGTTGAGAGATTGAAGCAGACAAACAAGGGTTGGGGTGCGGGGTGGGGGGTGGGGGTGAGGCCGGCGGCGGCCGCGGGTCGCGCGGGTCACGGGCTCGGCCGGGTGGTGCAGACCGCAGGCCCCGGTGCCCGGTGGGTGCCCGGTGGATGCCCGCGGCCCCGCGCCCGCCCCTAAGGTCCCGCACCCGCGGCGCCCCTGCGCCTGCGACCGCCGCCCGCGGCCCGGGAACAATGCGGGGCTCCGGGCCCGGGGAGGACCGGGAGGCCGCGCTCCGCCCGCGCCCGGGAACAAAAGGCGCCCGCGGGGCCCGGAGGCGGCGCCCGGCGGGGGAGACGTCGGGAAAACTTTCCGAAGGGCCGAGGCGACTGGGCGACAGCCCGCGGGGGCGGGAGGCGGCGGCTGCGGCCGCGGAGCCCCGCACAATAGCCCGGCCGCGCGCGGGAAGGCCCGGCCGCCACGCCCCCGCCCCCGCCGGGCCGCGTACCTGGTGGTTCTCCTTCCTGCCGCCCGCGGCCGCCGCCGGCCCGCCGGGGCCGCTCGTCATGTTCACGTACAGGGAGCGGGTGAGCGGGCTCCGCAGCGTCCACATCCTCCGCGCCAGCCACACGGACGCCAGGCTCAGGCACAGCCAGCCCACGAACAGTCTCATCGGGGGCCGCGGCCGCTCCTTCGGATCACCGCCGGCGCCGGGGCGAGGAGGAGGAGGCGCCGCCGCCTCCGGCCGCCGCCGCCGCCGCCCGGGCTCGAGCCATCGCGCCCAACTTGCCCATCCAGCCCCTGCAGGGCCGAGGCGGGGGGGTGGGGGGGTGGGGAGGAGCGGGCGGCGCGCACCCTTCCTGCCTCCCCCCCTTTCCTTTCCGCCCGCGGAACGCCGCAGCCGCCGGCACCGGTTTCCGCCCGGAGCACTTACGGGGCGCGGCGGCGCGCTCCCCCGGCTCCGCGAGCCTCCTGCGGCGGCGGGGGGAGCGGGACAAAGGGAGCGCGCAGTCGCCGGGCGCGCGTCCCCGCCTTCCGCCTGCGTAATGGTGGAGAGGATTTCTCGCTTTCTTAGGGTAGGAGGGGGGGCTTCTTCCGAAGCGAGTTACTGAAGCGTCCCGGCCCCTCTAAGGTGGTGCCCTCAGCGCTTCTGGTCTTTCTTCGCTTTTGCCGTTGCCTCCGGGCGCCCCCACTCCCGGACCCCAGCAGGACTTGCAGCCGGTTGTGCAGACGGACCGCGGGGGGGGGGGGGGGGGGGGGGGCGAGGAGAGGGTGTCTCCTTGCGGTCTGTACGTCCAGACTGTCAGACCCGACACCTCGCCGGGGACGGACGCTGCCAGTGTCCTGTTTACGTTCAGAGCCGACGAGCCGGGCCCCCACCCCCTAGGGCCTCCACCCGCCTCTGCTGCAGCTGCAAAGCCGCCGGGAATCTCGGGGAGACAGGGTATCAGCAACCCCTCCTCCCAGTCCCGTCCCGCACGCCTGGCAGGTTGCTGGGTGCATGCTTCTAAGAGGCATCCGTGAAAGCTCTGCCATTGTTGGGAGCTCCTGCAGCCGGGGCACCCGCAAGTAATATTTTAATATATCGATGACCCTGTCGGAGAATGAAGACACAACCCCGCCTCTCCCCGCCACCCCCCCGCTACCCCTCCCCAATTAGACTCCCTTGCGTGTTTCCTTGAACGGAAATTTGGACCCAACCAACGCTCTTCCAGCGAACTGGGTTCTAGGAGCAGTATTTACCCGATGTTTCTTCGATCCTTTCTAGCACGAGGAGCCCCAGCAACGTTTCAGAACCGAAGGGGTCACACGGTGTTCCTGTGTCTGAAGTCCTTCCTGCTGCTATACCTCCAAGCTACAACTAAGGAGTTAACATAATTTCACGGGCTCTCTAGCTTCCCAGGTTTGTTTAGAAACTGCTTTTAATTGAACTCCGCTAGAAATAATGTAAATACATTTTTTAAAAAAATTTTTTTAGTTCAAAAGAAAATAAGAAGCCTTTCCGTTTACCCTGATCTTGCACTTCAGAGATGGTCATTTATGCCACGGTGGTATGGTGAAGAACAAAATCGTTCTTAACCCACAAACGTTTAAAGTAGGTTCTGAGAATCTCAGCTTGGCACTTGTCGAACAGGGACACCTTGTTGCTTAACATGAGGTAGGCTATAACTAACTAACAAAAACATGGGGTGGGGGTGGGGGGCAGGGGAGGATACTTTGTGTTCTCTCTTTTCAGTATACTCCCTGACTGCTTCCTCCCAAAACTGCAAAGAGCCTGAACCTTCCTAAGTCTAGTTCAAACCTCTAGTGGTCCCTGGCCCAAATCATCAAAAGGGAACTGTGTTAGCCAGTCCAGATAATACGGTTTGTTTACCAGGTCACCTCTCCCTCCTGTCTCAGAAATCAGTGTCAGATAAAGGAGCTCTGTCTGTGCCAAAAGAAAGCCTTCATATTTCTAGAGGGGGTAGTGGGAAGAGGAGGCTAAAAACAGCAAGAGTATATAAAGTGACGTATTTCATTTCTGAAAACAAAGGAAACAAAAAGGTTTGCCCCCCAACTACAGAATAAACTTGAGGAGCCACAGCTCAGAGACTGTAAACTGTCAGATGAACAAGAAGCAACTAGATGGCTGCTGAACTCCTAAGGATCTGGAGGTCAGTTGACGGCCGTGGAGCCTAGTATCTCAAAGGCGCAGATTTTCATTTTATACCTGAGCAGCTGGCCTGGAAAAATGAATCATCCACACATTTAAAAGACTCTATAATAATCACAAAATAGTCAAATACATGTTATTTACGCTTAGCAAGCAAGCACAGGAAGAAACCAAAGCACAACACGATCAAATGATTTGCCTAAAGGTAGAGCAAATTCAATAGCAGACCTTTTCATAGAACTTGGTATCCCAGCTCGTGATCCTTCGATCCATCTAAGAAGCTTTGCTGTCTCTCTCTTCTCAGAGAGCCTCCTGAATTACAAATGAGGAGGAAGGAAAACAGCAAGAGTAAATATACTAAGCAGAAGTTCAGATTGCCCTCAGGGACTGCCCCCTTCCTTCATCTTCTAGAATGTCACTACTGTATATTAAAACCTCAATTAAAAACCTCAGTTATCCATAATGGAGAGGGGAAGAGGCACAGATAACATGAGAAGCCAAAAACCAGCCAATATCCTTTCTAACGTGGCTTTCAAATGCAGTCAGTGATATCCCAAAGATACATAAACGACACCGTCTGTACTGACCTGCTCACTGCCCTCCTGATCAGGAGGAGTTCAGGTGTCTCACTTATGTCATAGCTCTGTGCACAGGCCCAAAATCTTGACTGGATCACTTTCCTCTCTAGAACTCTAAGCAAAGGTACCTTTTTTTGTAATTGTTCTTATCAGCTACAGATTACAACATTTCATGTTCTCTTTTCAATGACAAAATATAATGTGAAAGGAACCCATAGAAAGAGGGACTGGATCTGTAGAGGACACAAAATGTGTTCATCGCTGTTGGTCACTGTCATCTCCGTGAAGAAATCATAGTCTAAAAAGAACTCATAAATCACATGTTTTCATCGACTTCATTTTATGGATTTTTTTCTAATACTTCATGTTTTGTAGTGTCAGAGAATGATGCAAGTATTCCCCAGTATATTCATTAGATATGCCCTGTGGTAATTAAGCACTAAGGACGTCTTAAAAAATCAAATTAGTAAATATTCAGCAGTTATTTTAATTAGTAAATATAGGGGATTTTTATCTGAACTTGATTGATATAATTTTTGTCATAGGCAATGATCACTATGGTCTCTGATTGATAAATTCTAAGCTCAGGTGAAACTGCAAACAGGTTGCAAAAAAATCGGCAACATAAAGTAGCAGAATTAAACTGGGAGTCAGACCTATAGAAGCAAGTATAAATAACACAGTGTACTCTTGGAGATCTCCCAGTGTACTCATTAGCATAGTAGTTTGAGACGGACTACCTGGGTTTGAAGCCTGACTATGCTTCTGGTAATACAATTTGAAGAAAATAATTTGATCTCTAGGTCTCAGTCTCCTCATCTGTAACATGGGAATAATAGTCTTGTGGGGATGTGGTAATGATTAAAGTATATAGTCTCAATATAAAGGGCTTAATGTAAGGCCTCAACACATAGTAAGCTCTCCAAAAAAATGTTAATTTGCTCTTGTTTTCACTATGACCCAGATAATTCAACCTCTTCTTATCCCCCCCTTTCCTCATTTATAAACTAAGGCCCATGATTCTGAGCTGCCTACTTCACAATACATCTGTGAGAATCAGGTGATCTAGAAGTCTCAACCAACATTATCATAAGGATGTTCAGTCCTAATGTGACTGGTCTCTGCAGAGCTATTCGCCATAAAACACTCCCTTAGACCTCTTGATGAGAGCTCCTCCTGTGTCTATTCCTTTCGACTTCAAACTAAGGGAGGAAGGATGGGGGCAGGAAATAAAACATAAACTAGAAAACATTCAAACCTAAAAATCATAGAATCAGGCAGCAAACTGAAGTCATCTACTTGTCAAGAATGTTGGTCTTCTGAGTAGGAAAGCCTTTCTCCCTCTGATATATAGAACTCCATGCCAACAGTGGCATTTCATCTGTTTAGAACCTTCTGAACCGGGATGCCTGGGTGGCTCAGCAGTTGAGCATCTGCCTTCGGCTCAGGGTGTGATCCCACGGTCTCGGGATCGAGTCCCACATCAGGCTCCCTGCATGGAGCCTGCTTCTCCCTCTGCCTATGTCTCTGCCTGTGTCTCTCATGAATAAATAAAATCTTTAAAAAAAAGAAGAACCTTGTGAACCCTGCGGCTTCCTCCCCCTGCCCCTCAGTCCTCACACCATGGTAATCTCATACCTGTCTCTGTTTATGTCAGGAATAACATCAGAAAGACAAATACCACTTTCACATAGTAAATATGTATTAAATACCTGCCATTTACTGTACTATGTGGAACAGAAAACAAACATAGTGCCTCACCGTCAGACAACCTGCAGTCTGTCTAGTAGGAGGCTGACCTGTCCAAGGAATCAAAAAATGAATATATAATTACAAACTGCTGAGTGCTAGAAAAGAATTGGATATTGTTAGAACTTCTAACATACATACATACATACATACACACATATACATACATACATACATAAATTAGGGACACTTGAGTGTCTCAGTGGTTGAGCATCTGCCTTAGGCTCAGGGTGTGATCCTTGGATCGAGTCCCGTATCAGGCTCTGCAAGGAGCCTGCTTCTCCCTCTGCCTATGTCTCTGCCTCTCTCTCTGTGTTTCTCATAAAACAACAACAACAACAACAACAAAAAATTAATAGAGGGATCTGACTTGACTGGGGTGTAGGGAGTAGTGTGCAGAGAGCTGCCCAGAGGAAGTGTGGCATTGCAGCCCTCATTTTGACATCTAAGTTTGAGAGCTTCCGAAGTTGCCCAAGTTCCTCTGGCTTATAGGTGCACCCAGTAATTGTAAGAAAAGAAATAGGAGTGCCCTTGCATCCCACTCGAGGGATGTGAAGACTCCTGGTGGACCACCTATGTAATTTTTATGTATACATGATTGCTTTTAGGATCCTTAAAAAAAAAATTGCACGTAATAGTGTAACTCACTGAAAGGAATATATGTATTATTTTAAAATACATGCTTCAACTCTGCAATCTCCTTCTAGTAGGAGGTCTGAGTCAGAGCTCTGAAAAAAGAGAGAAGGCTGTTGTTTTTCACTCACTTTCTGGGGCATTTTCAAAGGTCCAAAGATGTTCTTTGATCTTGTTTTAAGTGTATTTTCAAAACATCCCTATCCTTGGCCTCTTAATTACTGTCTCCTGCATGTATGTGGGTTTGGTCTTATGAATGGCTACTTCCTCTCCACCCCCTGTGCCATGTCACTTCATGCCACTGTGTTTTCATATACTTATTTTAAAACTATAAAGCCTTTTTGTTTTGTTAACTACAAAACATTCAAACTTATGGTTTATTTGAAATACATGAAAAAATTGCACGGTACAATGAGAAAGCTTTAAAAACTTAAAATCTAAATATTTCATAGACAAAATATGTATGTACATACATAAACATAAGTGATCATAAAGAGTTAGTGTAACAGCACAGAACCACATCTCTGCTGGCATGAAAGAAGACCATTTTATTTTTGCACAACCACGTACTAGTATGAGAATGAGGAAGAGTACATTTATGAAAGAGGATACTTGAGCAATCAAGCAACCTGAAAATCAGAAAAAACTATCTCCCTTCTCTGGTGAAGACAGTGATTGATCTTTTTGTTTGTTTGTTTGTTTTGTTTTGTTTTGTTTTTTGCATATATATAGCCACAACTAATGTGAGTTGCTTTACAACTCAGCCTAGGATCTTCCGTAAAGGTATCGTGTGCACAAACCATTAAACCCAGAGGAAACGCATTTGGCTCTTAAATAACCAAAACCTCAGCATTGTGAGACCATCACAGCTGTTTTCCTGCGGTTCATGGTTTTCCCTTACCAAGCATCCTTTGTTACAGACAATTTCCTAAAATCGACAGTCAATCCCGAAAACAGCTAGTAGGCTGTTCTACAATAGAAAGTTTATTTCAAGTTCATTAGCTTTCCATGCTCAAGTCTTTTGAGAAAAGTTTTAGAAAGGACAGGGGCAGGTATTAGAAGCTTTGCCTTCCACCAATAGCACTCAGATTCTATCTTCTTCTTCCAGCCTCCCACACCAGCTCTGGGAGGTGAGAGTGGGAGAAGCCAGCTTTGCTCAGGGACCTGAGGATATAGAACAGGCTGTTCTGCCTCCAGGAAAAGTCTAATTTATAACTAAAACTAAAGTGACATTGGAGCCAGAGTTGCTGGGTTTTTTTTTTTAAGATTTTATTCATGAGAGACAGAGAGGCAGAGACCTAGGCAGAGGGAGAAGCAAGCTCTTCACAGGGAGCCCAATGCAGGACTCGATCCCAGAACCCCGGGATCACGCCCTAAGCCAAAGAGAGACGCTCAACCGCTGAGCCACTCAGGCGTCGCAAATTTGCTGCTTTCTAAACATAATTTTAAGCAAATTCCCTTAGGTTAGTTACATGCACTTTTTACATTTTTTTTTTTTTTTATGATTCTATTTATTTACTCATGAGAGGCACAGAGAGAGAGAGGCAGAGACACAGGCGAGGGAGCCTGACATGGGACTCGATCCGGGGTCTCCAGGATCAGGCCCTGGGCTGTAGGCGGCGGTAAACCGCTGAGCCACCCGGGCTGCCAACTTTTTACATTTTCTAAGGAGACATATTTACAGATAATTTTCACCACATCTACAGTACTCATCATAATTAATCAATGGGATAAGTTTTTTTTTTAATATTTTTTATGTATTTATTCATGAGAGACAGAGAGAGAGAGACAGAGACAGAGGCAGAGGGAGAAGCAGGCTCCACCCAGGGACCGTGACATGGGACTCTATCCTGGGTCTCCAGGATCAGGCCCTGGGCTGAAGGCGGCTCTAAACCGCTGTGCCACCCAGGCTGCCTGGGATAAGTCTTCATGGGGGAAAATTAAGTTAATCCATGTAGTTATTTCATAGTACAATGAATTAATTTTTAGAGTCTCTGTTTGATACATGGACTGGAATTTCCCCATTGTCCTATACATGGGCAGATTCTCATCTTGATACATGGTAAATCATATATCTGAGAACATTTAATATTTGTTAGCTCTTTTATCCCTTTTAGAATTTATATCTGTTTAGACACAAGTGTCAGGAATACATTACATTTTTAACATGTTTAAAGATGTTTGAGGAAAAAAAATTGTCAGGTCTTTTTTTTTTTTTTTTTTTTTTTTTTTATGATAGAGAGAGAGAGAGGCAGAGACATAGGCAGAGGGAGAAGCAGGCTCCATGCACCGGGAGCCTGACGTGGGATTTGATTCCGGGTCTCCAGGATCGCGCCCTGGGCCTAAGGCAGGCGCTAAACTGCTGCGCCACCCAGGGATCCCAAGTCAGTTGTTTTTAACATGGTAGGCAGTACATACAATTGATCATCAAAACTGCCCTGTTAAAAATGCCCTGAAAAAAATTCTGGAAATAAACAATCGCTATATAAGAATCACACTTGGGATCCCTGGGTGGCTCAGCGGTTTGGCGCCTGCCTTCGGCCCAGGACGCAATCCTGGAGACCAGGGATCGAGTCCCACGACAGGCTCCCGGCGTGAAGCCTGCTTCTCCCTCTGCCTGTGTCTCTGCCTCTCTCTCTCTCTATCATAAATAAATAAATCTTAAAAAAAAAAAAAAAGAATCACACTTTGTAAAAGCAGCTGTATGATGGATTAGAACAAAAAGATACAAAGTCACCTTTTAGAAAGGCAGGTCCCCAAGCCAAGACTTGACTGCAGATTGACTGCAGGAAGGTCATAACATACCTACAGAAAAAAACATCTCATTGCATGTGGAGGGTGGGGAGGAGTGTCAGCCTTAGAAAATGGAAAGGCAGGCTGATTTGGTAGTGGATCTCCATCATCAACCCAGGAGGCAGTACCCCTCCGCTTGGCTCAAGGCAGCAGATGTCTCTCTGTGGATGGAGGTAGGTGCATCCATTTTATCCAGGCTCCATGACATCATCTATTAGCATCATTCTAAATGGCCACATTCCTCACCACATGGTGGGCATGTGCTGATGGGGAACACAAGGATCTGTCTCATTTCTCAGTGTAAATCGGTAAATAGGTTTGGGGGTTTAATTTTTTTTTTTTTGCATTGGGCTGTGAGTTTGGCCTATGCTAATGTGCCTGTGGGAAATGATTCCATTCTCCGTGTAACCACATATCAGGTTTCAACACCAGCAAAACCTTAAACAATGGTGATTTACCCACATGGTGCTCTTTATGGGGACTGAAGATGGCCAGCCAGCCTTCCTTCACCCAACAAATATCAGACCTCATTTGTCTCAGAAGTGAAATAAATAGAAATGAGAACGTTCTTAAATTCTTCAGACATGCCTCTGGTTCTCTTTCAGGGTCTTTTTTTTTTTTTCTTACCACCATACACTCCTAGTCCCTGAACCCCGTGTCATTTATCCAGCTCTCATCTTTGTCATCAAAAACAGGGTGAGCATTCATACCAGGAAGCAGAAAACTCATTCTGGATATGTCCCTGACATTTTTTCCATGTGACCTTGGAAAATCACATAACCTTAATTATTTTGTCTCTAAAAATGATAATTAATAAAGACAACCTGTACATGTGCACCCGAATTAGAGACTACTAGTCACAGGATCTGTTTCTTCACCTGCTTACTTCCTTATATGAATTATGAATTATATGGATTTTTCCCCCAAATGCTAACATAAACATATCTTACATAGTACACGAGAAGTGGTTTAACTTTGTTTTTCCACACACTTTAACAACAAATCTAACAAATTCAGATTTCCATAGCCCTCCACAAAATAGGAAATAATTTACATAATACATACTTGTGACAGAGTTTATAAGCAGAGACATCTTTTGTTTTGACAGTTGTATGCTTGACAAATTATGAGCTTCTTATGACCTAAAGCACAAATCCTTGCATTTCTTTCTCCCCATATCCATCTCCCTCCCCCTTAGTGTGAGGCATGCCCAGTCCCCTGGGAGGTGCTTGGGAGGAAAAACTCTAGAAATGAAAATGGGTATATTTCTACTACATGGAATTCTGGATCTGGGCCACAGCTTCACTCTTCATAGAAAGATGATATAAACAACAACAGCTGACACATCATGCTAAGTGTCTTATGTGTGTCCTCTCTTTTAATCCTCGTTATAATCTAATAAGGTCCAAGACACAAAGCTTCCACTGCACAGCCAGTGTGAGGTTGAGGCAGGATTTTAAAATAGGCGGTCTGATTTTAGAACCTTCATTCTTCACACAATGCTCTACTGCCTCCTAGTGTTTGTTAGCTGTCTTCAGCCCACGAGCATCAGAATCCCCAGTGGTATTAGTTGCAGTGTAAGTTCCTGGGCCATCCTGGGTGTACCGATTCAGAATCTTGTTGTAAATAGGGAGTTTGTAACATGGCTCACAGGGAGAAGGCAGGGAAGAGGGTCTTAGCAGAAGCAATATGTGCTTTAATAAAAAGTGTGACTGGGCAGCCTGGGTGGTTCAGCGGTTTAGCGCTGCCTTCGGCCCAGGGCGTGATCCTGGAGACCCAGGATTGAGTCCTACGTGGGGCTCCCTGCATGGAGCCTGCTTCTCCCTCTGCCTGTGTCTCTGCCTGCCTCTCTCTCTCTCTCTCTCTCTCTCAATCTCTCATAAATAAAATCTTTTAAAAAGTGTTACTTAAAAAAGTATTCAATAGTCATGAAATTTTTTAACAAGGTAATAATTTTTAAAGATTTTATTTATTTATTTATTAGAAATAGCAAGACCAAAGTCAGGTGCAGAGAGAGAGAGAGAGAGAGAGAGAGAGAGGGAGAGAGAGAAACAGACTCTCTCCACTGAGCAGGGAGCCCAATGTGGGACTCCATCCCAGGACCCTAAGATCATGAACTGAGCTGAAGGCTGATGCTTAATTGACTGAGCCACCCAGGTGCCCTGAGGTAATGATTTTTTTTAAGTGTTGAGATAACCTAAAAGAAGAAAAGGACATTTGCTTTTTTAAAAAGATTATTTATTTGAGAGAGAGAGAGTATGTGGCATGGGGAGAGGGAGGGGAAGGGTAGAGGATAGAGATAGAGGGGGGAGGAGGAGGAGAGGATCCCAAGCAGACTCCATGCCTGGCCAGGAGCCAGACACGGGGCTCAGTCCTCTGACCCTGAGATCATGACCTGAGCCCAAATCAGAAGTTGGATGTTTAACTGACTGAGCCACCAAGGGGTCCCCAAAATGACCTTTTTTAAAAAAAAGGTTTTATTTATTCATGAGAGAGACACAGAAGCAGAGACATAGGCAGAGGAAGAAGCAGGCTCCTCAGCAGGGAGCCTGATGCAGGACTCAATCTCAGACCCCAGGATCATGCCCTGAACCAAAGGCAGACACTGCTGAGCCACCCAGGCATCCCAAAAATGACATTTCTAAACAGCAAGTCAAATGGCACTTGTGTAATCACTTCAGGACAATCTTCCAAAAATAAAATGAAAACTATTTCTGTGGTCTGTAAATATTTTTTAAGTCAAGCAATTCACCCTATGTACAGTTTCTGAGTTTTGACAAATGCATACAACTGTGTAAACCAACACCACAATCAAAATACAGAATATTTCCATTACCTTAAAAAAGTTCCCTGGATCTCTTGTCAACCTCTCTCCCCACCTTAGATCCTGGTAGCCACTAATTTGTTTGCTGCCCCAATGGTTTTACCCTTTCCAGAATATTATTTAAATGGAATTATACAGTAGATAATCTTTTGAGTCTGGCTTCTTTCACTCAACATTACGTGGCTGGCATTCATTCACACTGATGTATCAGTAAATCTATCCCCTGTCATTCCATGATGTAGATGTACCACAATTTGTTCACTAATTACCTGGTGGACATTTGAATTGTTTCCAGTTTTTTATGTGTGTGATTGTGAATAAAGCTGCCATAAACAATTGTGTACAAGTGTGAATATTGTTTTTTGTTCTTTAGAGCAAATAGCTAGCAATGGGATTTCTGGATTCTATGTCAGATTCTATATCTATTTAACCTTCTAATAAGCTGTCAAACTGTTTCCCAAAGCAGCCATGCCATTTTAATTCTCCCAGGACTGTATGAGTTCTAGGTGCTCCACAACCTTGCAGCACTTGGTATTGTCAGTTTTTATTTTAGCCATTCCAATAGTTATGTAGTAGTATTTCCCTGGTTTCGATTTGCCTTTTCCCAAAAGTCAATAATGTTAATTTTTTTTCATGTACTTATTTTCTATCTGTATATCTTTTTTGGTAGAATGTTCAAATATTTGCCCATTTTTTTGGTTGCATTCTTTCTTATCTTAACTGGTTGTGAAAGGTTTTTTTTAAGATTTATTTGAGAGAGAGAGAAGGTGCACGTGTGGGGAGGGGCAGGGCAGAGGGAAGAGAGAGAAACTCAAGTAGCCTCTGCAATCAGCATCAGCATGGTACCCAGTAGGAGTTCTATCTTATGACCTTGAGATCATGACCTGAGTCAAAACCAAGAGTCTAATGCTCAATCCACTGAGCTGCCAGGCACCCCTGGTTGTAAGAGGTTTTTTTTTTTCTTTAAGTACTCTATATGCAAGTCTTTTATCAAATAGGGATTTTGCAAATATTTTCTCCCAGTCTGTGGCTTATCTTTTCATTTTCTTAACGATCTCTCTCAAAGATCAGGAGTTTTTCCATTTTTTTCCAGACTTACTGAGGTATGATTGACAAAAAGAGTATATATGGGGGTGCCTGTGTGGTTCAATTGGTTGAGCATCAGACTCTTGGTGTCAGCTGAGGTTGTGATCTCAGGATCATGGGATGGGGCCCCTTGTCAGGCTTTGTGCTCAGTGCAGAGTGTTTGTCCCTCTCTCTCTGCTCCTTCCTCCACTCACGCACTTTCTCTTTCAAATGGATAAATAAATCTCCCCCAAAAAAACTGTATAGATTTTACAATGTGATTTTTTAAAGGTGTACAATGGGATGGTTCAACATATACATTGTGAAATAATTATTATAATCAAGTTAATTAACATATTCATCACCTCACATAGTTAGGGTTGTGTGTGTGCACATGCACATGTAGTGAGAATACTTAAGAGCTACTCTCTTAGCAAATTTCAAGTATATAACATAGTATTTTTTTAAAGATTGTATTTACTTATAACAGAAAGAGCATGAACAGGGGGAGGGACAGAAGGAGAGGGAGAAGCAGACACTCTGCTGAGTACAGAGTTGGTCATGGGGCTGGTCATGGGGCTAGATCCCAAGACCCCGAGATCACAACCAGAGCCAAAGTCCCATGCTTAACAAAGTGAGCCACTCAGGTGCCCCTATAATATAGTATTAACTACAGTCATCATTCTTAAAAAAAAAAAAAAAAAAAGATTTATTTATTTGAGACAGAGAGAGCACATAAGTGGAGATAATTGTGGATTCACATGCTGTAGTACGAACAAGTACAGAGTTATCCCATGTAATCTTTACCCAGTTTACCCTAATGGTAATGTCTTACAAACTATAGCACATTATCACAACCAGGATTTTGAAACTGATAATCCACTAATCTTATTCAGTTTTCCAGAGTTTTACTTAAATGTATGTGTGTTAGTTCCATACAGTTTTATCATATGTAGGTTCATGTGTCCACCACCACAGTCAAGATATAGAACAATTCCATTGCCACAATGATTGTGTTGTCCTGTTATAACCACATTCATCTCTAACCCTTCCCACTCCCATCTTAAACCTTTGGTCACCACTAATCTGTCTTCTATTTCTAAATTTTTTTCATTTCAAAAAATGTACAAAAGGAATTATATGGCATATAAACCTGTGATTGGATTTTTCATTCAGTATAATTCCCTGGAGAATCACCCAAGTTGATGTGTGTATCAATACTTTGTTAATTTTTATTGCTGCGTAGTAGTCCATGGTTTATATGTATCACAGTTTGTTTAACCATTAATCTGTTGAAGGACATCTGAGCTGTTCTAGTTTTTAGCTGTCATGAATCAAGTTGTTATGAATATTCATTTATAGGTTATTGTGTAAATGTGAGTTTTCCTTTCTCTGGGATAAGTGCCCCAAAGTATAGTTGCTATGTTGCATGGTAATTGCATGTTTCGATTTATAAGAAGCTGCCAAAATGTATTCCAGAGTGGTGATACCATTTTACATTTCCACAGCAATGTACAAGTGATCCTGAATCACCTTTTAAAGTGTTTAAAAATAAGAAAAAAAGAGGTCTTTTATATTTACCTTCATTTTAACCATTTCTATAGAGCCTTATTCCTTGATGTAGACCCAAGTTTCTTTCTGGTAACTTCCCTGAACACTTGATGTAATGCAAGTCTGCTGGTAATGAATTCTTCCAGCCTTTTGTTTGTCCGAAAGTCTTGATTTCACCCTAATTTTAAAATATATTTGCATTGTGTATAAAATTTTAAGTTGACAAGGGTTTTTATTCTTTCAACATTTTGAAGATGTCATTACATTGTCTTCTGTCTTGCATTGTTTCCGATGAAAAGTGTGATGCTAATCCAATTGTTGTTCTTCTCTACATAATGTATGTTATTTCTTTGGCTACCATCAGTAATTTATCTTTATCTTTGTTTTTCATTAGTTTGAATATGATATGTGTTAGGTGTTTTTTGTTTTTATGTTTGGTGGGGTTTTTAATATTTATCCTGGTGTTTTCCTGGTTCTCTGAGCTACTTGGATCTTGAGCTTCTGGGTTTTATGTCTTTCATTTTTTTAAAAATTCTTGGCTATTGAGGATCCCCAGGTGGCTAAGCAGTTTAGCATCTGCCTTTGGCCCAGGGTGTGACCCTGGAGTCCCAGGATCGAGTCCCACATCAGGCTCCCTGCATGGAGCCTGCTTCTCCCTCTGCCTGTGTCTCTGCCTCTCTCTCTCTCTCTCTCTCACACACACACACACACGAATAAATTTAAAAATCTTTTAAAAAATAAATAAATTCTTGGCTATTGTCAAATATTTCTTCTAACCTATTCCATTTTTTAAAAAAGATTTTATTTATTCATGAAAGACACAGAAAGAGAGGAGAAAAAACATACTTTTTTTCTATTAAAAAGTATGTTTGACTATTTCATATTGTCCCAAGTCTCTGGGGTGCCCTATCCCTTTTTTCTTACTCTATTTGTGTTTGAGCTTGAGTGATTTATATTGACATATCTTCAAGTTCACTAATTCTTTCCTCGTGGGGCATATTAAAGTTTACACAAGTCCAAACTTCTTCACCATCTTTAACTCCCCTTTCAGGACTAAGTGTGAATTGATGATTAGTAGATCTCCCTGGAAAATAATATAGTCACCATCCCTTTTCCTAGTTTTCTCTATCTCCAGGTCTTAAAAGAACTTTTCTGATTTTAGGGAAACCAAAATGAAAACAAATTCAGGAAATATACCATTTTGTATTCTTTTACTGCAACATGCTGGCTTGGATCAGAGAATTCAGCATATGGATCAGGTCTACTCTACTTATACTCCTTCCACTTCTTACTGAACAAACCTACCCACAGACCAAGTAGTAGCAATCCAGTGGTATGCTGGAGCCTGTTCATCCTGGCTGGTGAGAGCTATTGTTAATTTTTCAGGAATTTCTCAAGCTAATTTTTAAACATAGCAATTGCTTAAAAATTAATATATGTAAGTTTAAGTAAATGATATTAAAAACAAAATGATAAGCATTCAAAACATTACTTTCTCATTACTACATTTTACTATTATTTATGCTTGTAGTGTTATCAATGTCTGCTGTATCTGTATGGTGATGCAACATGCACATCTGGTGTTATAAGATTTTAGCTTTTTAATTTTATAGTGGTATGTTACTGAGTATACTTTCCCCTAAATCCGCTTTCAGTAATATCATATTTATAGCCTGAAATTAGCCATAGTAGATGTATTTATACCATGGAAATCAATATATATTATTGTTTTGTTGATTGTCTAGACCAGGTGTTGGCAAACTTTTCCTATAAAGAGCCAGACATTTTCAGCTTGTGAGTTACATAGAGTTCCTGTCACACAGTAATTATTTAACAAGCCTCTAAAAAAAATAATAACAAGCCTCTAAAAATGTAAAACTTGTTCTTTGATCTCAGACTGTACAGAAAGAGACCATAGGTTGGATTTGGCCCACAGGCTATAATTTGCCAATCTCTGGTCTAGACTTAAAGTAGTAAAGAAAATGTTAATAATGCAGGCAAAATTCAAAATGGTCATGTGTATAGCTGTTACACTGTGAAAAGCACAGGAAATTGAGGACATATTCTTTCTAATGTTCTTTTTTTTAAAAAAAGATTTATTTATTTATTTACTCATGAGATACACAGACTGAGAGAGAGAGGCAGAGACACAGGCAGAGGGAGAAGCAGGCTCCTCACAGGGAGCCCAGTGTGGGACTTGATCCCGGATCCCAGGATCACAACCTGAGCCGAAGGCAGGCGCCCAACCACTGAGCCACCCGGGCGTCCCTCTTTCTAGTATTCAAAACCTATCATTCAAAAAATCAAAGAAGTTGCTCACATCACTAATGATTGAGTAAAGTTCAGAAATATGTCTTTATTATTTCAGTTTTATCTTACTAGTTAACATAAGAATATAAAACAACATTTAGGTTGTAACTACCCTTGATCTAACATAACTGACTTCTTTGTTGAACTGAATAGTAATCAAGCTTATTCATAGTCTTGATTTCATGACTATTGTTGTGAATTATAAAGACTAAGTGGAATTTTTCAGAAATAACAAAAAGAAATAACAAGCCATGCTGAAATTATAGGTGTATGAAATTTACAATGAAGAGTAGGTATACTGTATTATTTGTAACTCATATGCTACACATCCTTTTTATCAGTAAAATGTATAACAAAGATATATGTATATATGCAAACATTTTTTTTTTTTTTCAGAGAGCCTGCTGTCAAGCATCTTCAGCACACCAATATAAACAGTGTGTCATGCTGAGCAGTGACCATTCTTGGGTAGAGAATCTTTTTTTTTTTTTTTTGGTAGAGAATCTAACCGACAGGGGTGCCTGGCTAGCTCAGTTGGAAGAGCATGCAACTCTTGATCTTGGGCTTGTGAGTTTGAGCCCCGTGTTGGGTATAGAGATTACTTAAAAATAAACAAAACTGAGAAAGAGAGAGAGAATCCAACAGGCACACAGAGTCTGAATCAGTTAGATGAAAGTGAGCAACTGACCTGAAAGCTCTGGCGCTCAGTTGAGAGTATGTGTGTGAGAGAAAGTGTGAGGGAACAATGAAATAAAAATGTCAGAGGCAGAGAAAGCTACCTCAGACCTTGCCTTTCCCACTCCAGTCCTTGTATTCTTCAATTCTATTTTATTTCTTATCCCCCAATAACTATGAATTTGCCTATTATATCCTTACAAGAAACTTTCCATTATTTAAGATAGCTGAAGTTGAATTCCTTAATAACCAAAAGCTCCATGACTAAGACAGTGAGCCATATAAATCTGGGTTACATGGGTTCTCTTACACTAGTTCCTGAATCCCCCAAATCTGACCACTATCAGTCATAAGGGAATCTATAGATGATAGTGATGTAGTATTACTTAATGAAAAGGGGTGGGGGGAGTCTTCACGGGCAGCCCCATTGGCTCAGCGGTTTAGCCCGCCTTCAGTCCAGGGTGTGATCCTGGAGACCCCGATCGAGTCCCACTCAGGCTCCCTGCATGGAGCCTGCTCCTCCCTCTGCCTGTGTCTCTGCCTTTCTCTCTCTCTCTCTCTCTCTCTCTCTCTCTCTCATAAATAAATAAAATCTCTAAAAAAAAAAAAAGTCTTCACTAATACAATCAGCTGAAGAAACAGTATGAGGCTTAAAATAAAAGGAAGTGACACACACAGTCAGGTGGACTCTGGGAAACCAGAACAACTCATGGAGTGATTCAAGGGTGAAGAGTAACAGGTTGTGACCAGGCACAAGACCACTTGGAAATTGCCAACAGAGAGGCCTTAAACCATATTTAATTTTCTTATTCAGTTTATTATTGTAGTCAAGAAGCCCATAAAATGTTGGATTTTTTTGTTCTATCTGTTTTGTTTTCTAAACAAATTAGAGGTTATAAAGAACATTTTGCCTTCTGGTATAATGTAAACTCTATTAGAACAGATAAACAACTGAAGTTTTGTTTGAATCCCATGATATCCAGGATTGGCCTTAAAGAGCCCCTGTGTAGTCTGTCTTGTTCCTGATTGAGAATGGGCTCCAAACCAAAATCTGAATTAGTACAATGCCCAGGGGGACCAGGCAAATCAAATTAAACATAGCATCATGAAGATCTAAAATTGTACTAGGGAAAGAAAAAAAAAGATTTAAGACACAATTAGTTTCTCTAATGGTTTCTTATTAATTCAAAGCTATATAACAAAAAGTTTCAGAACAATTTTGCTTTTAAAAAGTAACAGCAATTTTATCAATAATCTGGATTTTTTTCAAACTACCTTCCAGTTGCCCATACCAGAGAAGGCTGACATATAAACCTGTGATCATGCCTGAAGGACCACACGCAACAGTACATGAGAGGATGGAGGGTGGAGGTGAGGCAGAGTGCATAGGTACATACATCTACATGCTCATAATTCAGTTTTGTAATTACAAAAAATTAAAAATTTTACAAATTACAAACAATTTGCTCATAATACTTTCAGTTTTGTAATTACCAGCCAAAATTTTTTAAAGATTTATTTTATTTATTTATTTATTTATTTATTTATTTATTTATTTATTGAGAGAGAGAGCATGTGTAAGCATGCATAAGTGGGAGGAGGGGCAGAGGGAGAGACTTTCCAAGCAGACTCCCAGCTGAGCGAGGAGCCTCACACAGGGCTCAATCCCATGTCCCATGAGATCATGACCCGAACCCAAACCAAGAATTGGACACTTAACCACCCAGCAGCCATTTCTGACATGTTTTAAACAAAATGGTGGGAACTTGGCATTCATTTTTATTACTAAACTTATTATTATTCAACACAATTAGAGGTTACAAGAAGAAAGTATCATTAACAGTAATATTCAAGAATAGCATGTCCTGGTTTTCTGCCAAGAACTTCCACTAAGCCCCAGATTTCCTGTGGTTCTTGATTATGTTCCTGATCTTTCTTTTTTCCATTTAAATCATATACAGTAAAAGAGGGCTCCTGATTATTTGGGGGCTGACTATCCAGTTCACTGCTTCTTTTTGGTCACCTACACTACCTAAAATATCACCTCATTTATTCAGCCAAGTGAGGAAATATGAGAAAAGATCAAACTATATGACAGTTTAGGAAGAAGAAGCAGTTTGTTACATTTTTATACTAAAATCATCTATTACTAGAAACTAGGTGTCATTCATATATCTTTTAAAAAAGGCAATATGTGATTATTAATATGCTGGTACTGGGCTAAGTACTGGGTATTCAATGGTAGGCAAAACTGATAAGAATTCCCACCCTCAAGGAGCTCACCTAGTGCAGGAGCTAGATACAAATCAAGTAATCACAGATAAGAGTGATTTACATGTGGCAACATAAGATCACTGCATTAAATGCTATGATGGAAAAGCACAAGGTATTAGATGGGAGCACTTAACTAACCAGAGGGTCTGGCCTACTCTTGGCGAGTGGAGTCCAGAAAAGGCTCCCCTGGAGAAGCAGTATTTGACCTGAGTTCTGAAGAATAAATAGGCATTAACTAGAAGGCTTCTGCCTAGAATCATGTGCAAAACCTCCAACCATCACTACCTCCTCCTCTAAAAGCCATAGCTGGGAATGTTCGTCCTTGGTGCTCTGGACTGGGCTGCATTTGTTAGGAATGGCCGGCCACCCCTTCCAACCAGTGGTCCAGAAGACCATGCTTCATCTCAAGTCCTACTCGGTCCAAGAAGTGATTATGACCTACTGATCCATTGTTCTTGTGCTGCTACTTTCTGGGCTCTGAGACAAACACAGAGGCTTGGGTCACAGGTGGGGCCATCCAATACACACCAACTGTAGCCTCTGGAAGTAACAGAGGCACCAAAGTTACCATTGAAATATGGTGTCACTTCGGCTCCACCCGAGCTATCTATGGAAAACCTCATTTCTGGGGCATGTAATGTTTTGTCTTCCCTGCATTCCTTCCTTGAAGAAAACTCCTCTCCCTTCTTTCCTCTCCAGTGGACTGCCCAACTCCCACCCTCATGGTCAGACACATGCCCAGACCTAGTCAGAGAACTCCAGCCTCAGGCTACAACTACTGAGTCAGGGATGGGCTTGTGACTCACATAAAGCTCTTCAGGGTCCACTGAAAGACTTTTGCTGTGCTACTGGGAGAAATGTATGTGTTTCCTTTAGGATCTTAGGCTATTGGGCCCATGTAAGCCTGGAGTTACCTTGCTGCTGTGTGGTAAAAAGCTCCACTCCATAGAGGGAAAGTCAGGGACAGATAAAACAGGTTCGCTATCATAATCCGAGTACCTACCCAGATCTACTTCTGCCTGACTTTTCAGTTTTAGGAGCTGGCAAGCTCCATTTTATTTAATTTAGCCTGTACTCATTGGATGTCACAGCCAAACTGCCCTCAGTAATGTACCTTTCCCATCGGCACTTATGTCCACATTACCATAAATTGGCAGCCTCTGACCATTACAAGGAAAGGATTCAGTGATTTCTAATTGGCCATTACTAACAAGGACACAGGAGGTTTGAAACAGCTGAGCACAGATTTTGATTGGAAGACAAGGTCATGGTTATACTTTTGAATGTGATGGTTGTAGGCGCGTACATGCCTGTCTCACCACCTTTGACTGTTAACTAACCAGAGCCACAAGACAGACTGGATGAGATAACTAGATTGACAACAGGTACAAGATGCCAACAAGGTAATGGAAACCCAAGTTCCAATTTGATGCGGCCTACATCACACATTTCTCAAACACAAAGAAGAAAGGAATTGGCCTAATCAAGACCTTTCAAGGGGAAGAGAACCACAGAGCCATGACCATAAATTGCTAGTCACAGAATTACTACAATATGTGCTCAGAAGCCCAGTGTTTTATGAAAAGACCTGTTTGTGCTTGGCTGAGGCACTTCCGTGCATTTTATCTGAGTGTTTGGTTAGCAGCAGGAGCCCATTATCCTTTGGCATTTTCTAGTTATAACAGATCCCAGTTTCAAAAATATCAAGAAATTGGGTTCCAGCTGCCCAGGGTTCCTTCTAGGAGATATTCGAACTCCAAGACAAAATCGTCTTTTGTCTCTTTTGCATGGTGAGAAGGCCCATGTGGAACACCTGTGGTAATCTGTGGAAGCAAAGCCTCCTGTGATCACACTAACAATACTGCAGAGAGAAAGCTTTATTAGGCTAAGAAGCTCAAGGAAAGGCAGGGGTATGAACATTTAAATGAGTAAGGCGATTTGATAACTACATGTGGTTTCAGACCTAGTGCTTTTCAGGGACACCTTATTACTGAAACCATTTTAATGTTTCATGCACTCCAAAGCAAAAGGTCATTTCCTCACTACTTTGTTGAATCATTTGATGCTCTTCAAAAATCTCCCTGGTCTTTCTGTTTTTTTCTTAAGATTCACTCTTTCTTTTAAAATGTAATTCTACAAAAAGCAAAAATAAAAATAAAAAAATAAAATGTAATTCTAATCTCGGAAGGATGCCCAGGATTTAAAGAATTTCTTTTCCTCTCTCATATTATGTTCACTCTACCTGGATATGGTTGAAACTGTTGACCAGTAGGGCTTTTATGCTTTCCAAACTTCACATTTTTTGAGTGAATCTCTGGTAGAAGAATAATTCCTAAGCCCCGCTTATAATTTTGCTTGCTCAATAAATATTTACTGCACACTTAATGTTTTAGGTGCTTGCAGTATAAACAACAACGATCCTTACCATCAACAAAGTGTACATTGTAGTGGAGGCAGAGACAATCAACAAATATCTTTAATGTTATAATAATAATAATAGCAATTGCACCTCTTGCTTATGGAAAAAAAGTTTGCACCCAATTTTCTCTTATAATGTTCTGCTTTCAAAAGAAAAAAACACCTACCTAACAGGTCATAACATTCTAAAATATTGCTGTTTGCGGTCTTTTTCTTCATTTTCTTGTTTTAGCTTATACTTGCTAAACCATAATATTGTTTTGTGGCAATACAGATGCTTTTGAATTAGAATTGGGAAAATTTGAGTCCACATAATTCATTGCTACCTAAAGAATAAAAAGGGAACTTCTCCTTTCTAGGGTCAGCCAGATGAGACCCTTGTAAGAATAATAATGGTTGGGGCACCTGGGTGGCTCAGTTGGTTAAGCATCTGCCTTCAGCTCAGGTCTTAATACCAGGGCTCTGGGATGGAGCCCTATATGGGGCTCCCTATTCAGAGAGGAGTCTGCTTCTTCCTCTCCCTCTGCCTCCCTCCTCCCCACCCCACTCATGCTCTCTCACTCTCTCTCTCAAAATAAATAAATAAAATCTTATTTTTTAAAAAAAGGAATGATGATGGTGTCACATAGATTATAGGCTTAATATGTGCCTGGCCCTGTTTGACACTTTTCTGTCATTGCTACAAATTTTCACAATAACCCTGAAGAAGACACTAAGGTTTAACTAGGTTAATTAAATTGCTCCAAGTTCCACACCTAGTGAGTTTGGAGCTGAGTTTCTTATCTAGATCCAAACTAAAAATCTCTCCAAGAGAAAGTAGTATTTATAATATGAATTTATCAGAAGAGAAAAAAGCATTTTTTTTATTATTTATGTATTTACTGAGAGAGAGCGCATGTACAGGAGGAGGGGAAAAAGGAGAAGGAGAGAGAGAGAATCTCAAGCAGAACATGGAGCACATCACAGGACTCAATCTTACCACCTTGAGATCATGACCTGAGCCAAAATCAAGAGTTGGGTGTTTAACTGACTGAATCACTCAGACACTCCAGAAAAAAAAAAAATTTTTTAAAGAAGAGTCATATGCTTTCTGTGAAAATTAATTCAGAAGGTATCAATGAAAATAAGTGACCTATAACAAATACCAAGAACTCTAATAGCTTGATATGATCACATTGCTGATGTGGAAATGTAAGGATCTAACTCCCTATTCACCTGTTTTTCTTTGCCAGAGGTTGGGGATATTGTTAACGTTTCCACATTAGTCTTCTAAAGCATATACATTTTGGAAAAAACAGCAGTATAATATTTCTCAAAAACAAAAACAACCCCCCCCCCCAAAAAAAACCCTGAGGTTGATTATCTCCTTCTTTGGCCATAATCTTTTCTTTAGGTGGTCCTTTTGCAATGGAAGATTATAACCCTTACATAAAAGGAAAAGAAGTGAACAATGGGGAAGAGATCACCATCATTGGTAATTCCACAGTAAAACACAGGATATATATTATTGCGGTCCTATGAACTTGTGGAAAGAGTTTCCTCCACATAAGCTTACATCATAATCCCATTTCTGACACACCATTAGTAAATTGATTTAGCCTCAATCATAATCTTTTGGGCCAAATGTTCTTAATTTAGAATGTTACAAAGGCTCCTGTTTGGATACGTGGCAAATGGACTTAGTATAGAACATTGCTAAAGACTGATTATCCCAATATTTATTTTAGCAACCCCAACAAATGTATATGCTTATATGTACACACTTCTTTGCAGCTGTAATATTTTATGTGTGTTTTTAATCCTATATTCCCAAATAAACAGTGATGGGGAGGAGGAAGTCAAATCTTAAAATTTGAGGCTCTGAATACGTGGAGTGGCCTACCTACTGACTATTTCCTGCTCTTCTAGTGATCCTATAGTACACTGCATGAGCTCTTCAGAGAAGGGGTTTTTTGTTTGTTTTCCCTATTCAAGTCTCTATGCTTCAGTGGCTATATAGGTCAAGAATATGTAAAAATATTAACCAAGGAATTTACAATAAGTATTTCAGAACTACAGCAGAATTAACAGCATGATATTGAATTGATAGCTTTCGAAATCCACCAGTACCAAGTATAATATGTAGGACTAGCTCATTTCTAGTCTAGGTAACCTAATCTTTTGTACTGAATAAAACCACTGATTTAGTCATAACATGAAACAGAAATCATTAAACAAGCAAAAGAGAGTCCTTGCCTGAGAATTTCCAGGCTGTTACTATAGTAAATCACTATAGAAAGCACTTATTTTCAAAAAACAAGCTTTAAAATAGATTTTAATGATTAACTACATATAATTAAATATCAAGAATATGTTCATTACTTAAAAGACAACGCATTGAGATCATTTGTTATTTGTCTGTTATTCATCCGGAAGCAATTCATTTTTGATCTGCTTCCTTGCTGGAGTTTAAGACAGTATTATTTACTACATCATTAAGAGAAAAGTCATTTTCTAAACTTTTGTTGCTAGTGTAATTTTTGAAGTCTTGTGAGGCTTTTCAGACAAAAGAGAAACAAAGAGGAAGCTTCATTTACAACATCTAAAAACACACTTGAATATATTGCAGACCTAGAAGACTATTTTTTAAGTAATGGATTTTGTTTGGGCTTCCTGCAGAGTATCCACAGATGACACTGTAATTCAACAAATAAACTGGCAGATTTTGACTACTGGGGAAATGCATCTTTCTATTCCAGAATGTCTTATCAAGCAGCAAGAATTTGGCCAGGACTAGAAGACAGTGCTACCACATGGAGTCAGTATGCATCCTGTAAGAAGCAGCCAAGTGCCCAGCTTGTGTTCCTCTTACACTCTGCTTATCACAACCGTGGACCTAGCTTGTTGTACTGGACTTTCTGTTTCCCATCTGCCTCACCCACTAATACCATGTGAGTTCCAGAAAGGCAGAAAGGCATCATGCTTTACGACTCTTTTTATCTCAGCTCCCAGCTCAGTGCTAACACCTACTAGGTACTCCATAAATGTTTCCTGACAAAAGAATGCAAGCATGCTTAATTGGCCAAATAGAAGGAATAGCCTTTTTTCTATTATATACTAGAATTTGTCATTTTTTGTGTGAAAAGTATGGACTTTGCTGCATTTTTAATTGAAACTACATGTATAAAATAATTAAGATAATCAATTTCCAATATTATGACATGAAGTACCTTATTCTCTATAATTGGAAGAGATTATACATTGCTTTTCTTGCCCAAGTTCCTCATTTATGAATCTCCATTAACAATAAACTAACTGCTACATTTATAGGCTATGAAGTAGTAGTATATCCTTGGGTCCATGAGAAAAAAATAGGTTTATTAAACTCAGTAAAATAATATGCCCCTTAGAACCAAATTTCTCTTAGAAATAAATCACCAATCATCTTTCAAAAATGGCAGGGACAAGAAGAATACCCCTGAACCATATAGTCTGCATATTGTAAGAGTAAAATACTAATCAGATATTAGAAAACTTCCTAACAAGCATGAAATTTATTTCAAATAGACATTTGCTAAATTCATCATACCATGAATCTCAAATCACTCTCTGATCACCTATTTCCTGTTAAGTGTGCAGTTGGCCTCTGGACTTCAGTCAGAGGTAATCTGGCACTTTCAGATTACCACGAGCTGTGTAAGGCCACCAGATGCCAAATGTTAAGTTATCACTCAAAGATAAATGATACATGAGTGCCCTAAATAAGTTTATACCTCTAAAAATGCTTACTGGACCAGAAGACTAGTTTGCCAACGTGTCTGGTTGTCAACGTGTCCATGTCAATAAGAATTAATCTCTATAGCCTCTGTTTCCAAGGAAGTAAATTTCTAGGTTCTCCATGTTAACTGTACCATAGAATAAGCTAGCAAGGCCTGGACATCATGACTTTTTCAAGTTCCAAGTGTCTCTAATATGCAATGAGAAACATAACTTCAGGGCCTCTATTCTTAAAATTATAGGGGCACAGGTTAAATGCACCCCTTCTTCCTGCATTCTCTCACATCTATCGGTGAATGAGCTGAATCCTTTCTACCCCAGATTCTGTTCCTCTCCCCTTTCAGCCATCATGGCTTTCTTCCACAACACTGCTTGAGACTTTTGTTACCTAGATTTCAAGCAACTTCCTCAGTGCAGGTGGAAAACATTCACATCATAGATATAGTAGCTGAGATTGAGAAAGAGTTCCTTCAAATTCTACAGAAGGAATGCCATCCCAAACAGTCCACATTCACTTCCTGTGTATACTGAACTCATTTCTTAACACACGATTACCCAGTTGTGAGTCATGCCTCTATAACCAAGTATCACCGACTTCTATTGATTCTAACTCCTTAATCTCTCTCATGTGAATCTCTTCCTTCCCTTCTATGTTACTTTGCTTTAGTCCAGGCCCACACCAGCGTTTCTCATAGAAAAGCAGTTCATTGGCCTTCAAACTGTTCTTTCATTATAATTCAGCTAACCTCCCTTCAAATCATTCTCCACGATGCAGAGTGCTGTTTTCAAGAGGAAATCTGATATTACTACTCCTTGGTTTAATAATAATAATATTGCATTTCTTTTAGAATCAAATCCACACTTCCCAAGCCCTTCTTATACCATTTGCTGTTCCCCTAAACATGTCACATGATCTTATGCCCCTCTGTACTTGCACAGACTCCTACTACATTTTCAAGATTCATCTGAGAGATAACTTCTTTGCTACCCAGTCTGAATTACATGCTTAGCTAGGTATACAGCATCCCATGCTTACATCTAACAATAATACCTAACACATAGCATTATTATTTTTACTATAATTGACGTTGAGCTTATTCAGAATAGGGGCTGTATCTCTTGTCTTTTTGTGCTTTAGGGCTTACATAGGACCTGGTATACAGTAAGTGTTCAGTAAATGTTTGTTGAGTGAATATCCTGTTGTTTTACATGTCCATGCTTTGCCTGTATCGTTACTCTTTCCTGGCTACCTCCAATCTCCGTTCACAGTATTAACACCTCCATTGAAACCCAGCTGAAGAATCTTTTCCTTTGTAAAGCCTGGACTTGGTTTCTGAGGAGATGTTGATCATACCCACCTTGTAGCCACCATTATATCTTGTATATACTTCTAAATACAGTAGCTACCACTCCATGCTGAAGTTATCTGTCCTCATGTCTATCTCCCTTTACTAAAGTAGGCCCCTTAGTGGCAACAACCTATTTCATTTACTTTTGTATCCAAAGCACTTGTTACATAACCAACCTTTAATTTTTGTCCCCCTTTAATCCTTGTTTAATGTGACTGCCAGAATGTTCTAAAACAAAATTCAGCTTATGTCTTTCCCCAGCTTAATAACTTCCAATGATTTCCTTTATTTACAGCAGCGTTTCCTAAAGAACAGTATCTGTGCTCCTGGTAGTACACACGATGATTTTCACATGTCACACATTTTTCTTTTTATTTTCATGGTTAAATGTTTTTGTTTTTTATGGTTTTTTTTAAGATTTTACTTATTTATTCATGAGAGGCACAGAGAGAGAGAGAGGCAGAGACATAGGCAGAGAGAGAAGTAGGCTCCATGCAGGGAGCCCAATGTGGGACTTGATCCCAGTACCCCAGGATCATGCCCTGGGCCGAAGGCAGTGCCTAACTCTGAGCCACCCAGGCATCCCTGGTTAAGTGTTTTGGGTTAGAAAAGAGTGAAACTTATTGTGAATATTTTTGTATAATTTTTCTTATGACATGTAAGATTTTTTAAGTTTGTAATTAAAGAAAAATATTCACCAAGTAATAGTACAGAAAGTAATCATACAACAAAAGTTTAAAAAGTCATCATATTTGGGAAACCAAAGCTTAAGAACTAAATCTAGCATACAAATCCTTTACATCAGTCCTTTTTACCTTTCCGGTCTCACTTCCCTCCAGCTGCCATCAGCATGAAATACCATATATTACTGAACACAGGTTTCTATATCCTACTCCTTTCCCTCATCCAGTCTAGTCTCAACAGAGCAGCCAGAGGAATGCTGTTAAAGGGTAAGTCAAATCAGATCATTACTCTGATAAAAACTCTCCAATCAGAATGATTTTATTTCCAGGAGATGTATGCTAAAGTATAAGATGTGTATAAATTTTAAGATGTATGAACTGCCACTATATCTGCAATGTAACCTTGAAATAGTTAAGAGAACAAAACACACACATACACGTACAGATACAGATAAAGCAAGTATGACAAAATGTTAATAATTGTTGAATCTAAGGAGTGGGCATATGGTTTTTCTGTATTTTTCTTTCAATTTTTTTGTGTGTTTGAAATTTTTCATAATAAAAAGTGAGGAAAAACAAGATGGCCTGATGCATAAATAGAAAGATGGATACACTGATCAATATATGATAAAACCAATATAGTTAAGGATGCCTGGGTGGCTCAGCAGTTAAGTGCCTGCCTTCAGCTCAGAAGTCTTCCCTATACATCTTTTTCAACTTTTTGTATATTTGAAAATGAAAATGTTTATAATAAAATGGCAGTAGGGGTGTAAGAGAACTTAAAAAAAAATCCTTGGCTATGTAGAAAATTCAGAAGAATCAACAACAAAAACCTCCTGTAACTAATAAACAATTATAGCAAGGTTGCAGGATACAAGTTAATATACAAAAGTCAGTTGCTTACGTATATCCATTGCATACATATATCAATGATAAACAAGTAGAACTTTAAATTAAAAACATAATGCCATTAACATTAGCATCCTAAAAATTAATGACTTTTAAGTATAAATATAATAAAATATGTATAAGATCTATATGAAGAAAACTACAAAGTTCTGATGAAAGAAATAAAAAATGAACTAAATAAATGGAAAGATAGTCCATGTTCATGGATAAGAAGATTCAATATTGTCGATGTCAGTACTTCCTCACTTGATCTATAGATGTAATACAATCTCAATCAAAATCCCAGCAGGTTATTTTGCGTATATCAACAAATTTATTCCAAATTTTATATGGAAAGGCAAAAGATTAAAAACAGGCAACACAATACTGAAGAAGAACAAAGCCAGTGGGCTGACATTACCTGACATCAAAACTTACTATAGGGGCACCTGGGTGGTTCAGTTGGTGGCTCCATATGACTTCAGCTCAGGTCATGAACTCAGGATCTTGGGATCAAGTCCTGTATCTGGCTCCCTACTCAGTGGGGGTCTGCTTGTCCCTCCCCCTGCTTGTGCTCTCTTTGTCTCTCTCAAATAAATAAATAACATTTTTAAAAGAAAAGACTTACTATAAAGCAACAAAATCAAGATAGAATGATATTGGCAAAGAACAAATAGATCAGTAGAATGCAATGGAGAAACCAGAAATAGATTCACATAAATGTAATTAGCTGATCTTTGATAAAGGCACAAAAGCAATACAATGGAGAAAAAAAGTCTTTTAACACACACTACTGGAATAACTGGACATCTACATGCAACATCTAGACACAGACCTCACACTTTTGCAAAAATTAACTCACAATAGATCACAGATGTAAATGTAAAGTGCAAAACTATAAAACTCCTAAAAGATAACACAGGAGAAAATCTGGGTGACTTGGGTATAGTGATGATTTTTCAGATACAACAGAAAAGGCACAATCTATGAAAGAAATAACTGATAAACTGGACTTCATTAAAATTAGAAACTTCTGCTCTGCTAGAGACACTTTCAAAAGGATAAGACAAGTCACAGACTGGGAGAAAATATTTTCAAAAGGCACATCTGATAAGGGATTGTATTCCTAAATATGCAAAGAAATCTTAAAACTCAACAATAAAAAAATGAACAACTTGGGGGCACCTGGGTAGCTCAGTGGTTCAGCATTTGATCCTGGGATCCTGGGATCGAGTCCCACAACAAGCTTCCCAGAGGGAGCCTGCTTCTCCCTCTGCTTATGTCTCTGCCTCTCTCTTCCATGTCTCTCATGAATAAATAAATAAAATATTTTAAAAAAAGAAAACTAATAACTTGATTTAAAAATGGGCAAAAAGACATACAAGTGGCAAATAAGCATATGAGAAGATGTTCCACAGCATAAAGCATTAGGAAACTGCAAATTAAAATGAGATATATAACTATTAAAATGGCTAAAGTCCAAAACATTGACAAGAGTAAATACTGATGAGGACGTGTAACAATAAGAACTCTTTCTTTCTTTGCTGATGGGATTTCAAAATGGTACAGTTGCTGAAGACAGTTTGGTGGTTTCTTACACCATTAAACATACATTTATCATACAATTCAGCAATTATGCTCCTTGGTATTTACCCAAAGGTACTGAAAACATATATCCACACAAAAACCTGTGTATGGATGTTTATAACAGCTTTGTTTGTAATTGCCAAAACTTGCAAGCAACCAAGATGTCTCAGTGGGTGAATAGATAAATAAAGTATACATCCAGACAATGGAATACTAATCAATGCTAAAAAGAAATAAGTTACAAGCCATGAAAAGATATGGAGGAAACATAAATGCATATTACTAAGTTAAAGAAACCTATCTGGAAAGGCTACATACTATACGATTCCACTTATCTGACATTCTGAGAAAGGCAAATCATGGAGACAAAAATATTATTTGTTGTTGGGGTTAGATGGAGGATGGGATGAATAGTTAAAGCACAGAGGATTTTTAGGGCAATGAAACTATTCTCTAGGATACTTTGATGGTGGATAAATGTCATTATATATTTGTCAAAACCCACAGAATATACAACACCAACAATAAACCCAAATGCATACCATGGTCTTTGGGTGATAGTGATATGTCAGTGTAGCTTCATTGATTGTAACCAATGTACCGCTCTGGGAAGGTGGATATGTTTAAATGGTGATGTCTCTATCTGGTGAAGGACAGAATATATAGGAACTTTACACTTCCTGCTCAGTTTTCTTGTAACTCCAAAACTGCTCTAAGAAATAAATAGGGGCACCTGAGTGGCTCAGTTGGTTCAGCAACCAACTCTTGGTTTTGGTTCAGGTTATGATCTCAGGGTTGTGAGAGGGGCTCTGCACTCAACGCAAGTGTGCTTGAGATTCTTTCCCCTTCCCTTTTGCTCCTCCCACCCTGCCTTGCATGAGCTTTCTCTCTCAAGTAAATAAAATATTTTTAAAAATAACAATAAAACAAATAAATAAAAAAATAAACAAATCTTCCACTGCCTCACTACCACCATTTATCTCATAGTGAAACCAAGTAACGAAGCAGAGCTGCAGGGACCTACAAGACCTGGCCTCCCTCTTGCTTACTCTGCTCCAACCATACTGGCTCCCTTGTGAGATCTAGAAAACCAAGTATGGTATCCCTCTGTTCTTTTGCACTTGCTGTGTTTTCTGCCAGGAACACTCTTCCCCAGAGAGCCTCCATGATGCCCTCCTAACTCCCTGCATTTATTCAAATGTCACCTTCCTTACTCTAATTACAAATGGAGCTTTCTACAACTTTCTTATTCCACTTCATATTTTTACCAAAAAACTTATTGCCAGCTAACATATTATGTATTTTATTTGATTTTTGATATTCTTGTCTCCCATTAGAACTAAGTCCATGAGGGCACAGATCTCTGTTTATTCACTGCAGTTCACTACCCTATCACGGAGCAGAGGACATGGTAGGCTCTCAGTGACATTTGTTGAGTGAATAAGTGAATAGCTTATTAAGAGTTCTCTCCAGCACCTGGGTAGCTCAGTTGGTTAGGCATCTGCCTTCAACTCAGGTTATGACCCTGGGGTCCTGGGATGGAGTCCCATGTCAGGTTCCCTGCTCAGCAGGGAGTCTGCTTCTCCCTCTCCCTCTGTCCTTCCCCTCTGCTTTAAATAAATAAATAAGTAAATAAATAAATAAATAAATAAATAAATAAATAAATAAAATCTTAAAAAAAAAAAAGTTCTCTCATGCTTCCAGATATTTGCCATGCTGTTTTCTTTGCCTGGAATGATGTTCTTCAAGGTTCAGGAGGGGAAATCCAACTCAACCTCCAAAACTCAGCTCAGCTCAGGAACCCCCTCTTCTTTACTCCTTGCTCCAAGCAGACTAAAGTAGGAATCTCTTCTCTGTATTACCACAGTGCCCTATTTTATGCTTCTGGTAGAGCCCTTATCACAGTGTTTTATAATCTGTGGGGATCCTTGGAGGCTCCTTATTCTTCTTATATCCCCAGCACCTTTAAACCTGGCAGATAATAGCATGTCCTCAGAAACATTTGTGAATGAATGATTTAGTTAAAAAATGAAAGCAATCAATATGCAGTTTACTTTGAATTATATAAGCATTTGCAGTAATATTTAAAGAACACACTTAAAGATATTCCTATGAAAATTTCTTTGACATTAGTACTCTGTTATAGCTTACTCAAGATCTGAGAATCAATGACAAATAATATCCAAAGTCCAAAACAATTGCCTAGTAATCAATGTAAAAGGCTGAGTTTGCTTTCATATTTCCTTTACATTATTTCAAAGGCATTTTTACTCTACCTTTTATCTGGGTTTCCATATCCATACTGTTTTAGCTTAGAGAGTATCATCATGGGAGCTAAAGACTGAGCAGGTTTTGTAAACAAAGCATTGATGCCAAAAACCATTGAGGAAAGGGGTGACCTGAAACAGACAAAGATAGCATGGGTCTGCATCACACAGAAATTACGTGTGTGCGTGTGTGTGTGTGTGTGTGTTATATATATATATATAATATGCATGTATGTGTATATCAAGGACCTTTTCGTCAATAAGTCCTCCTTGACCCTAATCAGACAATAATAGAAATAGTAATTATAGAATATTAACTTCTCAGTTGTAGTGGTCATAAAGATAGAAGAATCAAAAAAAAAAAATAAAGATAGAAGAATCAAACTTTTTCTTTTTTTTTAAACATATTTATTTATTTACATGAGAGAGAGCGAGAAAGAGAGCATAATTAGAGAGAGGGACAGAGGCAGATGGAGAGGAAGAAGCAGACTCCCCACCGAGCAGGGAGCTTAATGCAGGGCTCGATCCTGGGACCCAGAGATCATGGCTGGTGCCAAAGGTAGATACTTAACTGACTGAACCACTCAGGGACCCGGAACCAAACTCTTTCAATGAAGAAACAGATCAAAGAGAGACACAGCTAGATTCTTGAATAGAATCAATAAGTGAGAGCTGTATGTACCCTATTCTATGTTAAGTCATTTAAACCCCACAATAGGAGTGCCTGGGGTTGGCTCAGCTGGTAGAGGATGTGACTCTTGAGCTCAGGACCCATGAGTTCAAGCTCCACAATTGGGAGGGAGCCTGCTTTAAAAAAAAAAATGTAAACCTCACAACAGTCCTATGAGGAAGACATTTTCACTCCTATTTTAGAGATAGGAGAATAGATGAACTTGTCCACAATCACACACCTAGTAAGTAGTAAAGCTGGGATTCACACTTAAGTTTCTCAGTCCAGATTTCATTAAGGATTACTTAAGTGTGTTCTAAGTAAGAATCCTGCCATATCATTTTTGATAATTAAGTCATGTCATATTAAAAAAAAAAAACAGTAAATCCAGTGTATTGACTTACTAAACTGAAATCTTGTCATGTTCCACTAATGATGGATGCCTTGAAACCAAAGAGGAGAAAGAGAAGAAAAAGCAAGAAAAAGGGAAGGAGAAAGAAAAAAGAAAAGGAAGAAAGATTAGCCAGAGAATTGCAGGAAGTCTGATTTGATAGGAAGAATTTAGGTTTCACTCCCAGTTCTTCAATCTGCTGGTTATATTACCTTGGGAAAGTTAATATACCCTCATGAGTATTAGTTTCTTGAAAATGAGGATAACTATGGTTGTATGATGATATAATATTATAATACAACTGCTGTCTGTCTCCCCCACTAGGCTGCCAGTGCCATAGGGGTAAAGTCTACCTCTGTTTTGGCTCATTGTATTAAGTTCTTATCTGACATGATCAGGATGACAGTTGGCTAGAGCAAAACAATCCTTTTTAGAAAAAGGGAAGTTAACTGTTTTAAGTGAAATGTACTCATTCACCAATCTTTTCTTTGGGTTTTTTCTTCAAGTATGGGCCCACAGGTGAAAGTGATGTGTCTCTTTCTTGCAAGGACAGTATCCATATTACATGATCTACAGTTTCTACGGCCAGTTATAGAGAGAATCTAAAGTTGTTTACAAGGCATTCTGAGTACACAATAGCTTTAGGTTTATTACTTTCCCCTAAAAACATTTATAGTTCTCATCACATCAGATCTGAGAGTATTTCTTTTAATTTTACCTTTGTTAAACCTTTATAAAGCATTCAACTTAGTTTTCATAGAAATAACTTTCATATCACTCTTATAGTTTCTAAGTTATATAATGTCATTATAATAACAGTTGTAGCTGACATTAACAGATTTGAAACAAAAAGTACTAACTTTTGGTAAGGATGCAGCTTAATGCCAGCAAAAAATACAGTATCCTAACAGTAGCCACTTGTCAAAAGCATATAGCATGCAATGTGTATAAGAGTATGTTTTAGGAGCCCCTGGCTGGCTCAGTTGGTAGAGCATGCAACTCTTGATCTCAGGGGCATGAGTTTGAGCACTGGATGCAGAGATTACTTAAAAAATTAAAAATTAAAGAAGTGCCTGGGTGGCTCAGGTGATTGGGTGTCCAACTCTTGGTTTTGGCTCGGGTCATGATCTCAGGGTTGTTAAGATCAAGCCCTGGGTTGGACTCTGTCCTCAGCATGGAGTCTGCTTGGGATTCTTTCCCCTCTCCCTCTCTGTTCCCCTCTGTTCACCATCCCCTCACTTGCACATGCTCTCTCTCTCTCTAAAATAAATAAAATCTTTTTTAAAAATTAAAAATTAAAAAAAGGAGAGAGTATGTTTTAGAGGGAATCTGTTACAAGGCCTCCTATATTGTATCTCCAGCATTTACCACAATGCCTCACACATTAGGAGGCAATCAATACATATTTATGGAGTAAATAATATCTACCACACAAAGCTGGTGTGAGACTTGAATGAACCATATAATGCATGTACAGATTGGCATGTGGTAAATGTTGGTGCCCTTTTCTTTCCAACTGTTTAAGACATTTTATTTACTTGTTTCCAGTCTCATTCAAAAAGAGTTTGAGAACTATAAGATGTTAACTGAGGTTTCTTCTTGTTAAATTACTCGTTTAAAAAAAGTGATTTGAGTCAGTCACTTTTCTAGACACTAGAAAGTGAGGACATGGTCCTGCAATGTAAGGAGCTCACCATCTTGCTTATCCAAACATAACTTAGCAACAAAACCCTGAAACAAGGAAAGGAGTCATGTAAAGAGGAACTCAAGCAGCTGGATTGTCAAAGAGTTTCTCAATATAAATTTCATTAAAAAAAAAAAAGAGGCCATTCAGTCTAAATGTTTCTACAGAGCATTCTTTATTAGCTCTGTAGAAAAATTTAGAATGTACCGGTGTTAAAATAACACATTCCTCTCTAATCTGTAAAATAGGGCACATATCAGAAAATATTTACCAATAATGTGAATTTTATAACTGATGTAAAAAGCGTATAACCATACCAAAAAAAAAAAAAAAAAAAAAAACCCTCACCAGCATCAGCTTATAGCTTTTCAAGTAAAAAAGGATAAGATGTAGGGCACCTGGGTGGCTCAGTCAGTTAAGTATTTGCCTTCTGCTCAGGCCATGATCCCCGGGTCCTGGGATTGAACTGTGTGGTGGCAGGCTCTCTGCTCAGCAGGGAGTCTGCTTTTCCCTCTCCCCTGCACGCGTGTGCATGTGCTCTCTCTCTCTCTCTAATAAATAAAATCTCTAAAATAAAAAAAAAGATAAGATGATCTCTTTTTGCTTTTAATTTTAATTCTTGCAATGTCACAGAGCAAAGGCCATTTTGCCTTAACAACCAGTGTAATGAGGCATACTGCAATACATAGAACATAAAGCTAAGATTTCACTTTGGTTTCTGAGATCTAATCCTGTTTTAGCATTGGCTGTGTGAACCTGAGGAATAAAAAATTATGATGCCCTTTCAAAAGCAGGGAAAAGTTGCCCAGGGCAAACAATTATGAATATCCTATTATGTTCTGCTCTCTAATTCCCAATGATGCCTCTTATGATTGTCTCTTAGATACGTGGTTTGTAGTGCAATATAACAGGCAGACTCTGATAGGTCTTACCTTGATATTCTTGTAGCTAATACTTGAATAAATGTACTTACTGCCGATTGAATTTCAGTAAATCTGCATCAACCATATCAGCTAGTGGCAGGTTAAATAAGCAAAAAGAAGCTTGCACAATCACCCTAGAAGCAATTAAAAAAAAAACATATAAAATATGCATATAATGAGGAGGCACAAATATCAAAATCAAAAAACAAATATCAAATGAAAGCTGAAGCTTTGTAAGAAAGAAAAATGAAATAACATACAGTTGACTCTTGAACAACATGGGGGTCAGAGTGCTGACCCCTCAGGCAGTGGCAAATTCACATATACCTTTTGCACCCTCAAAACTTAATCACAAATAGCTGACTGTTTACTGGAAGCCTTATCAATAGCATAAACATGTAACACATATTTTGTATATCATATGCATTATATATTCTTACAAAAAAGTTAGCTGGGGAAAAGAGTGTTAATAAGAAAATTATCTTGAAAAAAAAAGAAAATTATCATGAGGAAGGGAAATACACTTATAGTACTATACTATAGTTATCAAAAAAAAGTCCTTGTATAAGTGGACCCAGGCTATTCAAACTTGTGTTGTTTGAAGGCCAACTATAAAAGTAAAGATATATTAGGCATACACTTCCATCCTGCCTCCAAATATTATATATCTATGAGTATATAATTCTTTTTAAAAAATGAAATAACTACTTTTGCTTGGGGTTTTTTAAAAGATTTGTTTGTGGAGTTTTTTTATTTTATTTTTTATTTATTTTTTAAAAATATTTTTATTTATTTATGATAGTTTTTATTTAAATTACAGTGAGTTAACATACAGTATATTAGTTTCAGGTGTACAGTTTAGTGATTCTATGCTTTCATATGATATCTGGTGCTTATTGCAACAAGTGCATTCCTTAATCTCCATCAACTGTTTAAAGTACCTGCACCCCATAACCATCACTTTGTTCTCTATAATTGAATCTCTTTTTCAAAAAATAGTTTTTATAGTTTTTCCTCATTCCCAAACTACTACCTTCTCATTTAATCTGATTAACTTATAGGCAGATTCTAAAGAACAAAAACAGGTCAGGGAAATTAATCAGACATTTTTCTCTTGATATCAAAAATAGGATAAATTAAGAACTATAAAAGAACATATAACATTTTAATAATGATAGAAGAATAAAAATAGGGGGAGAGTTTAAGCAAAAAAAAAGGCAAAAAAACTTTCATTCTAAAAATCACTATAAAGATGTCATTTTAGGGGGTGCCTGGATGGCTCAGTCAGTAGAGAATGCAACTCTTGTTCTCAGGGTTGTGACTTCAACCCCCACATTGAGTGTAGAGATTACTTTAAAAATAAAACCTTTTTTTTTATTATTATTATTATTTATTTACTAGAGTCACAGAGAGAGAGAGAGAGAGAGAGAGAGAGAGGCAGAGACACAGGCAGAGGGAGAAGCAGGCTCCATGCACCGGGAGCCCGATGTGGGACTCTATCCCGGGTCTCCAGGATCGCGCCCTGAGCCAAAGGCAGGCGCCAAAACGCTGCGCCACCCAGGGATCCCAAAATAAAACCTTTTTTTAAAATGTCATTTTAGGGCTGCCTGGGTGGCTCAGTCTGTTAAGCATCTGCCTTTAGCTCAGGCCACGATCCCAGAGTCCCATTATGGAGCCCCATATCAAGCTCCCCAATTGGCAAGGAGTCTGCTTTCCCTCTGACTGGCCCCTCTTGTACTCTCTCTCTCTCTCTCTCTCTCTCTTTCACACACACACACACACACACACACACACACACACACACACAATCTCTCCCACAATCTCTCTCTCAAATAAATAAATAAAATATTTTTAAAAAGTCTTTTAAATATTATATAGGCAGGGCCACCATTACAGACTTATAAAATAGTTATCTATGTGAGGTTCTAATGTTATGAAATTCTGCAGAGATTCAATCATTGGAGTTAGTTACTATACTCTCCACTACCAATTTGTTCAAAATGCAAATAAATCTTGAAAATTTTCTCAAATTATTCCAGCAAGGACCTAGGGATTATTAATTTATCCACCCCAAACACATTTTTTAATGATCAACTATTTGTAGAAACTGTAGTAGATAATGGGGCCACAGTGATAAGAGACTAGACTCTACTCACAATAAGCTCAGTCCATTGGCGGCCAAAGGCAGACACACGCAGGAGGATAAATGCTACAGAACAGATAAGCAGAGGGTATGGAGTCATGTAGGAAGGATACCTAATCCAGATGAAGAAATCAAAGAAGGCTTTTCAGAGAAGCTCATCCCTGAGCTGCAGCCTTAAGAAACACCAGGAGAGAGCCAGGCAGGCAACGGTGAAGAGCTATCAGGGCACAGAATGCTGCATGTTGACATGATGTGTTTGAACCTAGAACTACAAAGTATTCCTGTTTGATGTGGAGGACAGTGAAACTGGAAGAGTAATAAAAAATGAGGATGAAGTTAAGTAAACAGGTACTATGTAACAAAAGACTTCATGTGTCATCATTTGGATTATATCTTGAAAGCAATGAGAAGCCACTTAAGATCTTTAAACAGAGGAATGACATGTTATTCTAGGAGTAGTGTGGACGATGGGGTTGGAGGGTCTGGAGACTCCATCTAGAAGGCCATATACTACTCCATGTGAGAGACAATGAGGATCTGATCTAAAGGAATGGCAATGGGAGCAGGGAAGAGATGGATTTGGGACATGTGAGGAAAATAAAACTACTAATAAATTGATAGCATATTGGATGTAGGAGACAAAGAAGAAAGAGAAGACAAATTTGCTGGCTTGGACACCTAGGCAGACTGTAGACCCACTTCCCGAGATGTTGACAAAGGCAAAAAAAATATGTTTTGGGGGCAAGATCCTTATTTGGCAGCAGTATTTACTATGTAATGCACTTTAATAGGGTTAAAAAGAGGAACTTTACTACAAAATCTAATGTTTGAAATAACTTCACAAAAGAAGCTGTGAGGTGCACCTGGGTGGCTCAGGCAGTTAAGTGTCTGACTCTTGATTTCACCTTATGATCTCAAGGTCAGGAGATGGAGCCCTGAGTCAGGTGCTGTGCTGGGCATGGAGCCTGCTAAGATTCTCTCCCCTCTGGAAAACAGTATGGAGGTTCCTCAAAAGCTGAAAATAGAGCTACCCTAGAACCCAGCAATTGCACTATTAGATAGTTACCCCAAAGATACAAATGTAGTGACCCGAAGGGGCACCTGCACCCCAGTATGTAGAGCAGCAATGTCCACAATAGCCAAACTATGGATAGAGCCCAGATATCCATCAACAGATGAGCGGATAAAAATGTGGTATATACATACACAGTGGAATACTACTCAAAAACTGAAATCTTGCCATCTGCAATGACGTGGATGAAACTAGAAGATATTATGCTAAGCAAAATAAGTCAATCAGGGAAAGGGAATTATCATATGATTTCACTCATATGTGGAATTTAAGAAACAGAATAGAGGAACATAGGGGAAGAGAGGAAAAAATAAAACAAGATGAAATCAGAGAGGGAGACAAACCATAAGAGACTCTTAATTATGGGAAACAAACTGAGGGTTGCTAGAAGGGAGGGGATTGGATTGGGGGTTGGAGTATCTGGGTGATGGACATTAAGGAAGGCATGTGATGTAATGAGCACTGGATATTATATAAAACTGGTGAATCACTGACATCTACCTCTGAAACCAATAATATATGCTAATTAATTGAATTTAAATTAAAAGATAAAATAAAACAAAATTTTCTGGAAAAAAAAAGATTCTCTCTCTGCCTCTGCTACTGCCTCCCCTCTAAAAAAGAAAAAAAAAAACAACTGTGAACATTCAGTTTGGCAGAAAGGTATAATGATTACCTAGAAATGAATATTCAACACAGTTCAGATCAAAAATGTTTCACTGCTTGAAAGGGTGAAAATGGCAAGACCTAGTGTAATTTGGGGAGTGGCACTGGCATTTACTTACATGATAATAGTGAGATAAAAGGCCAAAAAGTAATAGTATTGCTGTCCAAGAAGCAACATGACAATAGAGGCTGTTCCTTCTAGGTAGAAAGAAATTAAGATAATTTTATAGTAACCAAACTTCTTCAGCCAGGACTGACTGATAAGTACAAGGCACTGTAATGGAAACAGAGTGACATCGTGTTAAGATGAAACACCATGAATTCTGCTTACTCTTGCTGATGACAAAATAAGTGTTCTCAGCAAAAAATAAATTTGCTTCTGAATTGCAATATCAGTTGAAACACAAGTAATACGGTCTACTGTGACTAGAAATGCTAGTATCCATATAATCTGTAAAAATTGACTAAGGATAGTAATATTCCATAATAACAAAGAAACAGCTATTATTTCCTATTAAATGAACAACGGTTTCCTACACTTTCATTTTTACCCTAACATGAAGAGATTTTACTAAAACCAACCACATGAAAGAATCCATTGCTTAAAAAAAAAAAAAAAAAATCCATTGCTTAGAAGCAATCAACATGGGGCACCTGGGTGGCTCAGTCTGTTAAGTGTCTGGCTCTTGATTTTGGCTCAGGTCATGATCTGGCTCAGGTCATGATCTCTGGGTCTCAGAACGGAGCCCCATGATAGGCTCTGCACTCAGTGGGGAGTCTGCTTTCTCTCTTCTTCTCTCTCTACCCCTTCCCCTGCTCCCACACACATTCTCTAAAATAAATAAATCTTTAAAAAAAAAAGAAGCAATCAACATTGCTTTTTGGTAATATGAAAGGTCCAACTAAATCTAATATAAATCCAGATTTTAAGATTTGGGGTTAAAGGCAAGACTTCACCCAGCACACAGTAGGTAATACAAATATTTGTTGAATAAGTGAATATATATTTCACTACTCTTCTTACTGTAACATATCTGAAATGTACTTTTTATCCTAAAATCAAGCACCATAAACAATAATTTTTTTATTCTATCCACATTTCTTTGAATTTTGTTTCTTGCCTAATCTTACATATTTTCATAATTCTAATAGGTTCATGCTGAGAGCTCAGGCTTAACTTTTTTCTGCATTTCAAGCTATTATAGAAAAAGTTCATTGTTCTAGAGTGAAAAATTTGTGCTAAATATACATATGTACATTAACAAAGATTAGAAGATATTCTTTGTTTTCAATTAAAAAGTGCATTGTTTAGCCCTGAAAAGTTTTCATTAACAAAAAGTACATACATTACAAGAGAATTTTGAATTATGTAAGTAGAATACAAATGTACTGTAATAAACAAAAGGGTTTTTTTCCCCCCTGACTAACTTTTGGCTTACTTATCTACTTTCAAGGAACAAGAGCTCATTTTCTGGATATGAAAGACAATGGCTCAGTGACTGACGTGATCCAAGTCATTTCTTAGTAAGAGAAAATACATAGAACACCCCAGCAAGTCCCATTATAGTCCTCCATATAGGAATATTGTAAAATTAAATATTGCCACTTATTGAAATGAAGCCTCTTGTTCTCAGTCTCTAATACATGAATATATAAAACACAAGAAATATGTGGCATAGTAGAAAGTGCAAGATTTTGAAATCAGATGTCCCTTGGTTTGAATTCAGCTTTGCCACTTTATCAGCCGTGTGATCATAGACAAATTACTTTACCTAAGGACATTTTCTCCAATTAACACTCTATGTGTGTCTCCACTTTTCGCTACCTCTATCTCTCTCTCCCATTAGCACACACTCAGTATATGAGGTACTCAACTGTTAGTTGTTATTATAATGTCCAATATATAAAAAGATAACAGCCAATGATAAAAATGAGAGAGACTGCTTTTTCATTTACTAAAATAAAGCCTTCTACAAACTGAGGATTTTGGCTCTCCATTCATGTTTATTGAGTAGGAGTTTGTGAATAGTGTGTCTCAGTATAAGTATTGGCAAACCTATGCCAAAGCAGCCTAAATCAAAACAGATAAAGTCAGTGTGTTCTTGCAGTGAAAATCGAATAAAATATTTGCTGCATTAGGTCTTAATAATAAAAGCTAACATTTCTAGAGTGTTAGTTTGGCCAGGAACCATTTTAAGTACTTTGTATATTTTGAGTCATTTAATCCTCATAATGATTCTATTTGCTAGGCACTATTTTTATTCTCATGTTACAGATGAGGAAACCAAGGCACAGAATGGTTGAGTAACTTACCCAGGGTCACACAGCCTGTAAGAGGAGAGTGGGCCCCCCCTCCCTGGCAGACTCTATGCTCTTAACCCATTTACTATCCTGTCTCTCTAAGGGAAATGTGATGTGCAAGAGTCACAGACCTCTTATAACAGTCATCAGAGAGAATGAGCACATGTTCCTTCTTCTCTCCTTTCACTTATTCCACTCCTCAAAAAGAAAGCCCTTAGAAGACAGCCTGAGAAAATTAAAATAGGCTGTTTATCCTTTATTACTATATCCAACAGTTAGTGACTTAGACAAATAACAAATTCCAATCAGCTGTCATTTTTTCTTTTTACCCCAATAATTTATATGTGTTACTTCTCTAGAAATTATGAATATACTTAAAGCAACATTGGTTTTCCACTTTATAATGATTTTTTTATTGAGATCAACAGAAATTCATGTTAGTGTGAGGGTTTGAGAAAAAAATTGTTGAAATCTTTTGGCCATGCTTCTCTTAACATTTAATAGTTGAGATGAGTAAGTCAAAGGGATAAAAGGTGTGGCATAGAGAACACAGTCAATAGCATTGTAATAGCATTGTATGGTGACAGATGGTAGCCACACTTGTAGTGACCATAGCATAACATACAGACTTGTGGAATCACTACATTATACACCTGAAACTAACGTAACAGTGTATGTCAACTATACTTCAATAAAAAGTTCAAAAATTTATAACCGAGAGAGATGGGGAGAAAGTACTTGCTGAACATATATCCAACAAAGGACTTGTATCTAGAATATATAAAGAACTCTTACGATGCAGTAGAAGCTGATAACAATGATAAACAATTAAAAAATAGGAGGGGCACCTGGGTGGCTCACTCGATTAAGTATCTGCTTTCGGTTCAGGTCATGATCCCTGGGTCCTTGGATTGAGCCCTGTCTTGGGCTTCCTGCTCAGTGGTGAGTCTGCTTCACACTCTCCCTCTGACCCTCCTTCTCCCCCGCCCCGCACAGGCGCTCCTTCTTTCTCTATCTCAAATAAATAAATAAAATCTTTTTTAAAAATAGGCAAAATATCTGAACAATCCACCAAAAGGTTATATGGATGTCAAGTAAGTGCATGAAAAGATGCACTAACATTAGTAGTCATTAGGAAAATGTAAATCAAAACCACAATAAAATACTACTACACACCTACTAGTGTGGCTAAAACTAAACAGGCTGATCATAAGCACTGTTGAAGACCTGGAACACTTTTACACTACTGGTATGAGTGTAAAATAATCTGGAAAATACTTTAGCAGTGTTTTTTAAAAGCTAAACACACACCTACCATGCAACCCAGCCATTCCACTCCTACGTATTTACCCAAGAGAAAGAAAAGCATGCATCCATACAAAGACATAAATGTCCATAGCAGCTTTATCTGTAATAGCCCAAAACTGGAAATAACCCAAATGCCAGTCAAAAAATGAAGGAAGATCTTTTTAAAAAAAAAAAAAAAAAAAAGGACGCTGGGTAGCTCAGCGGTTGAGTATCTGTCTTCAGCTCAGGGCGTGATCCCGGGATCTGACGATCAAGTCCCACATCAAGCTCCCTGCAAGGAACCTGCTTCTCCCTCTATCTCTCTGCCTCTCTCTGTGTGTCTCTCATGAATAAATAAGTAAAATCTTTAAAAAAAAAAATGAAGGAAGAGGGGCACCTGGATGGCTCAGTCAGTTAAGTGGCTGCTTAAGGCTCATGTCATGAGAAGGGGTCCTGGGATAGGCCTCACGACACTGATGACAGGCTCCCTGCTCAGCGGGGAGTCTGCTTGTCCCTCTCCCTCTGCCCCTCCACCCCCCCACCCCCCTGCCTGTGCATGCATGCATTTTCTCTCTCTCTCAAATAAATAAATAAAATCCTTTTTAAAAAAATGAAGAAACAAATTGTGATATACCCATAAAATGGAATACTACTCATCAACAAAAAAGAATGAAATATTTATACCTACAAAACATTACTAAAGGAATTGACACCAAAAAATAGTACATACTATATTATTCTCCTTACAGAAAATTTAGAAAATGCAAAATAATCTATAGTGACAGAAAGTAGGTAGGTACTTATTTGGGGATGAGAGAGGGTGGGCAAGGGCTGGAGGAAGGGATTATAAAGGGGCACAAGGAAACTTTGGGGGGTGATGAGTATGTAAACTATTTTGATTGTGATAATGGTTTCATGGAACATACATATGTCAAAATGTATCAAATCGTACAGTATAAATAAACGTAATATACCGAGGTCAATCATACCTTTAAAAAGCAGTAACAAGAGATGCCTTTCTTTCAACTCTTACATTTTTTTCCCCAAGTACTTAATGGATCACACAAAAAACACAAGAGCCTGTGTTAAAAGCTGTTAAGCAGGGACACCTGGGTGGCTCAGTGGTTGAACATCTGCCTTTGGCTCAGATCATGATCCCAGTGTCCTGAGATCAAGTCCCTCATGGGGCTCCACTCAAGGAGCCTTATTCTCCCTCTGCCTGTGTCTCTGCCTCTCTGTGTGTCTCTCATGAATAAATATTTTTTTAAAAAAGCTGTTAAGTATAATTTGTAACAGAAAACTACTGAAAATAGCCTGAAATCCATCAATACACTTCAATTAAAGAGTACTGATGTAATTTACCCCAACATAGCTATTTTTACTTTTTTTCCCCTAGATTTTATTTATTCATGAGTCACACACACACACACACACACACAGAGAGAGAGACAGAAAGAGAGAGAGACATAGGCGGAGGGAGAAGCAGGCTTCATGCAGGAAGCTAGATGTGATACTCCATATGGGGACTCCAGGATCGCGCCCTGGGCAGAAGGCAGGCGCTCAACTGCTGAGCCACCCAGGCGTCCCTCATGGATGTTTCAATAGTGTCTGAATATTTACAGCAAACATGTATTACTTTTGTAATACAAAAACAAAGAAAAAGTTGTTATGATTTGCTCAGATGCACAGCAGGCCCTCCACTTTATCAGAATTCAACCATCTGGCGATCTCTACCCAGAACATGGCTATGAACTAACAGGAAACAAAAAACATCTATAGGAATCACTTGGTAAAACTCATGTATTTTGCTCTGAAAGAGCCCCTCAGGTCTTCACTAAAAATCTATCTAAATATTTAGAAACAAGTTTAACTGAGAAAAGGCAAAATGTATCCTCTGAAAACTGCAAAACATTGTTGAAGAAATTTTAAAAGATCGAAATAGATGGAAAACACTCTTATGTTCATGAGTCAGAAGATTGAATACTGCTAAGATAGATCCAAACTGATCTACAGATTCAGAGCAATCCCTATCAGTATCCTGGCTGTCTTCTTTGTAGAAATTGACAGACTGAATCTAAAATTCACATGGATTTGCAAAGGACCCAGAATAACCAAAACAATCTTGTAAAAGGAGAACAAAGAAAAAAAAAAAAGAACAAAGTAATAAGCCTCACACTTTCCAATTTCATCAAAAAAGTGAAAAGATAACCCAAAGAATAGGGGAAACATTTTGCAAATAATATTTGCAAATCTGATAACAGATTGTATCAAAAATACACAAAGAGCTATTATACCTCAGCAGTAAAAAGAAACTCAATTAAAAACTGTGCAGGTGAACTGAGAATAGATATTTCTCCAGAGGATATATAAAATGGACAGTAGCATATGAAAAAAATTCTCCTCATCAGCCATCAGGGAAATACAAATCAATACATCAATAAGATGCTATTCACACACACTAGGATAACCAAAGAGACAGGTAGTAGCAAGTGCTGATGAAGATTTGGAGAATGTTAGTACATTATTGATGGGAATATAAAATGGTGTAGCCACTTTGGAAAATAGTTTGACAATATCTTAAAATGTTCTTACAGCTATTCCACTCCTAGCTATACACCCAAAACAAATTAAAATGTGTGTCCATGCAAATAGTTGTTTTAATGTTCATAGCAGCATTACTTAATAATAGTCAAAATGTGGAAATAATACAAATGTTCATCAACTCATGAATGGATAAACAAAATGGTATTATCTATACAGTGGCATATAATTTGGCCATAAAAAGGAATAAAGTATTGATACAAGCTACATCCATATAGAAGTCCAGAATAAAGAAGGAAAGCAGTAAGGATTGCTTAGGGCTGGGGGAGTAGTTCAGGGAAATATAAGGGTAATAGCTAAAGGGTATGAGATTTTTTTTTTGAGGTAATGAAGTGTTCAAAAATCTAGTGATGGTTACATATGTAAATATACTAAAAACCATTGAATTGCACCTTGTTTTTTTATTTTTTAAAGATTATTTATTTATTCATGAGAGACACAGAGAGAGAGAGAGGCAGAGACAAAGGCAGAGGGAGAAGCAGGCTCCATGCAGGGAGCCTGATGTGGGACTTGATTCTGGGACTCCAGGATCACGCGCTGAGCTGAAGGCAGGCACTAACTCACTGAGCCACCCAGGGATCCCCACATTCCATTTTTTAAAGATTTTATTTATTCAGAGATAGAGAATGTGAGCAGGGGAAGGGACAGAGAGAGAGGAAGAGAGAGAGAATCCCAAGCAGATTCCACACTGAGCACAGAGCCCAAGGTGGAGCTCCACCTAACGACCCTGAAATCATGATCTGAGCTGAAACCAAGAGCCAGATGCTTAACTGACTGAGCCACCCAGGCACCTCGAATTGCACATTTTAAATGAGTGAATTGTATAGTATGTAAATTACATCTCAATGAAGCTGTGAAAAAACTATCTACTCTTTCTAGTTTTTATTATTATTATTATTGTAGTTTTAATTTTAAGTAGGCTCCACACCTAACATGTGGCTTGAACTCACAACACTAAGATCAAGAGTCACATGCTCTACCAACTGAGCTAGCCAGGTACCTCTACTCTTTTTTTTTTTTTTTAATACTTTATTTATTCATGAGAGACACAGAGAGAGAAGCAGAGACACAGGCAGAGGGAGAAGCAGGCTCCCTGCAGGGAGCCCAATGCAGTACTTGACCCCAGGACCCTGACATCACGACCTGAGCTGAAGGCAGACACTCAATCACTGAGCCACCCAGGTGCCCCTCTTTTTATTTTTAATCTAAGAGTTTTGCAAACTTTTTTTTTACTTAGAGGAGATACTATAGGCAAGTACCTGATTAAAAGTTGGAAGATATATATATATATATTATTCAATGTATTTACATTAAATATATTTTAATTATATTTATAAATTTATATTTATATAGAAATATATATATATATATTTTAGAATCTGATAAAGCAAATAGGAACTCAAACAGTTCCCTATTCTGGGTCATTGAACATAGGAGCAAAACAGCTTGGCAAACCTCAAAGTGCCGTGAACGAATAGTATCATTTCAATATGTACACCCAGTACCTGGGACTTTTGTGATAAGCCCAAAGTGATACTCTGTTTGGTATACTCTGTCAAATACAGTACATTTTAAAGACAGAATCTAAAAGTGCACAGCTCTAAAGGCAGATGCCTCTGAACCTCTCATCTCTCATCTATAAGGATAAGAAGAGTCTTTCCCTTAAAGGTGGTTGTGAGGATTAGGTGAGATAATTTATATGATATGCTTGGCAAGGCTCATGGCACAGGGTAAGCACCCAATGTGACTTACTATTATTATGGTATATACGGTAACCAAATTATGATAAAGGCCTTGAACTAATCTTCAAAAAGACAAATCGTATCCTGTATACTTTGCATAAGAAAATGTGGCAACACTTAAAATATCTAGAACTATTTCTATCCCACATAGTTTAAATGTTTTTGGAACCATGTAAATAGTAAAAACTCATCTGTCTAGAGTGACTTACTCTCTGAAGAGGATAATGAATTTTACTTGTCACTTAATTATGAAAATAGGAAAAACCCATATCATAGGCTAGGTTAAGTCATATTTGGGGGTGATGTATTTATAGGTGAAGAAAGCAATATGATTCATCAACACTCCAAGTGGTGTAAAAAACAACCCATCAGGCTGGTATACTTTTGGAAGGAGGATACACCCTTTCCAGTAACAGTCATGGGCATGGAATTTTAATAATGTTCTAGAATTCCAGGACTCATTCTTTAAACCAAATGTTTTGAAACCTGGCTTCAAGAATTCTTGATCAAGTAACCCTCATCCTTATAATGGTTACAGGAACATTAAATGCCTGGATAAAGCAAAATTGCCATTTATTTCCCTCATACATATATATATATACACATATGTATATATATATATATGTGTATATATATATATATATATATATATATATATATATATATATATATACCTCAGCTAAGGTTTAAGTGAGAATGCTCAGAAGAACAAAATTCAAAAGCTAAAATGTTTCAAATATCATCTTATCTACTCTCATTAGTTTTTCTTTTCTTTTTTCCTTTCATTTCTTTTTCCCATTATGTTTCTATTAAATATTATATAACACCTGGGGCTGTGAATCTTTGGATCTCTCTCTCTCTCTAAGTTATAGTAAGTACAGTTCACATACAATGTTATATTAGTGTCAGGTGTACAATATAGTGATTCCACAAGTCTATATGTTATGCTATGCTCACTGCAAGTGTAGCTATCCTCTATCACCATACAACATTTTTGCAACATCGTTGACTCTACTGTCTTTGAGTCTCTTATGTGAGTCATTTTGTCAAAGTACTGATATAATCAGCTTTTTAATTTCCAAGCTAGGTAGGAGTTAAACCTTTCATTCCTGTGGGAAGATACAGGAAGAATCATCACATACCTGTGGGCAAATAAAGCCTGCCCCATACATGATGCTCCTTATGGAAGAAGAAAGAACATCCTTAGGAATGAGACTATCTGCAAAGATCATCATGAAGTTATTGAAGAAGGTTAAGTGGAAGACTTGGAAGAAATTCATTACCAGGAAAAGGCAAAAGTTTTTCTGCGTCAAGACCTGTCTCATCAATGAGACCACAGAGGTCCAGGGGAGATCCTGTTCACTTTCTGAGAAAAGGTTTTCCTCAAGGCTTCTTTTAGGTTCAAAGCGATTCATGTGGTACATGCCAGTGTAAAGGCTGGCTGCGGCAAGAATGGCAATGACCACAGCAACAGCCTGAAAATTGAGTAAAATTTCCATGTTATCAGAGATAAGGCCACAGAAAAGGATACTGGTGGATCCTACCAGTGATGCCATTTGGTTAATTTTAATAAGCTGAAGCCGACTTTCGTGTCTGGTGAAAATCTCTGCAAACAGTGTACACTGAGCTTGCTGAACAAAGGTAAGCGTGCTATCAAAAGCACATAATGATACTACCAGGTGAAGTCCACTAAGCCAGTCACCTTCTTGATAGTATTTCCAAGGGAACCAAGGAAGCAGGAAGGCTATTGAATATAAAGGGGCACCATACAAAACAGAACTACGACGGCTAGAACAGCAGTCAGCCTGAGAGTTGTTGTGAAAGTACCCAGTCAGGTCATTAAGAGCATTCCAGATCATTAAAATCATCTAGGAGGAAAAAAACCAACATATTATTTTAGAATGTTTGATGAACATTGATGAAAGTGACTCCTAAATTTCTTAAGTGAAGTAACTAAAACTATGCGGTGGGGGGAGCTCACTGCTTTCAAAACCAGCATATATCCCATGATATTAATAATCATATCAGTTAACGCCACTCAAAAAGCCAATGTGCATTCACTTTGTGTTTAGGCATTGTACAAATACTTCAATTAATTCATTAAATCCTTAAACCAATCCTATGAACTGGGTACTACAATTATTCCTACTTTACAAATGAAGAAACTGAGGGCTGCAGAAAGTTATCAATTTGCCTAGCTAATAAACGACAGAGCCAGGGTCTGAGCCAAGGCAGATGACCCTAGCATCTGTGCTTTCAATCATATGTTAGATTGCTTCCCCATAAGGCACACAAGGCCAAGCCTGTATATATACCATGGCATACTTTTACATAATTCCATTAGGAAAGGTTAAAATATCAATGTTTGCCACTGCAAAATGCCAAAAAATACTGATTAAGTCAAGTGTGTTGTTGGTAATAAATAACATTATAAAATATAAGGGCTTTTAAGACCATTAACTCTATCCACCTTGACCACATTAATTGTAATGAGTTACAATGCAATTTGTGATTACCACAGAACTTTTCTAGACATAGACTATCTTAATATTTCTAATTGTAAAAATAAAAAAAATTATTCCATATAAGGGAATTTTCCAGGTAACCAAAGCATTCCCTTTAAACTCTAAAGCTTTTATGTTTGAAGTGGCAATATTTAAAAAATTTCTTTGTCCTCAAACAGAGGATCTTGGACACAGAAAACCTTTTCTTGAAAAGTCAGCTGTTCGCGTGAAGAGTCAGCCCTTTGGAAAATCATAATATTGTACAACTGTGGGGAAAGAGAAACTCTGGTTCCATCTCACCTGGGCTTGGTAAAAGGCCACTTCTGAAATCTTGTACAGATGTAAAAACAGCTTCACATAGTAGAAACTGAAGACAGAATTTAGCATTTCAGTCCCTAATGTTATCATAGAATATCCCCAAGCAATCGGTTTGATGCTTAAAAGTGTCATTTTCCACACTAAGGAATTCTTCTTCCTTTTTTTTTTTTAAAGAAAAAGGAAAGTAGTTAAAATTCATACAATAGCTGTTTGCATACAATAGCTGATGGGTGGCAAAATTCCACCGGACACTAATTTTAGGTAAGGAAAAGTCTAAAACCACTAGCTATGCATATGTCACCAGTTTCAACACTTAACTTTCTTATTCTCTTAACATTTTTTGAGAAGTTGCCAGGGACCCTAATTTGCATAGAGTTTAACTCACTTGCACATATATATTTAAAAAAATACACCTAACACGGGGCTCAAACTCATGACCCCAAGATCAAGAATCACATGCTCCTCTAACTGAGCCGGGTGCCCCTACTTGAATATATATATATATTTTAAATTTTTATTTATTTATGATAGTCACATAGAGAGAGAGAGAGGCAGAGACATAGGCAGAGGGAGAAGCAGGCTCCATGCACCGGGAGCCCGATGTGGGATTCGATCCGGGGTCTCCAGGATCACGCTCCGGGCCAAAGGCAGGCGCTAAACCGCTGCGCCACCCAGGGATCCCTTGAATATATTTTTAATAACTCTTTCAAGTTCTAAAAGTAAGATTTATTCATGAGTTTGGATATGCTTAACTAAGGACCAAGGAGATGTGTTTAAGGTATTTTCCTCCCTACTGGGGAGGGTGCAACAGAAAAGGAACAAGGAGGTGACATCCTTTAGTTAAAGTCAGGCAGAAGAAATAGTATAAAGTTAACCATTCAGTAGTGACAAACTTGCATTGGAATATTTATTCTTGGTCTTCTCCTGACAGACTATATAACTTTAGCCCAAAAGATGTATCAAAGATGGATATTAAAAATAACACATATGGGGGGTACCTGGGTGGCTCAGTTGGTTGAGTGTCCAACTCTTTCATTGCAGTTAAGGTCATGATCTCACAGTCCTGAGTTGGGTTTGAGATTCTCTCTGCCTTTCCCTCTACTCACATGCACTTGCTTGCTGTCTCTCAAAATAAAATCTTGAAAAAATAATAATACATTTGCTCTGATCTAGATGTCCCTCTTAAATCTGACCTATTGTCTTACCCATTCAATGACTTGATTCATGCAAATAAAAAATAGGAAAAGGTTAACTAAGCAAAAGGTAGGTACTGATTCATCTTCCTTTTAACCTTGACTGTAAGATAATACCATGATTTTTCTGCTTTATCCCTAACTTCCTGGAATATTTAGCCAGCTTTCCACAATCATTCTGAATCACAAAGACACAAGTATTCAGATAACTCAAGAGATGTTACTTGCTTGAATAATCCTTGGGAATTAGGCAGGCACTGCAGTCTATACTGCCCAATTTCTTAGGGAAGGGGAGGGCAAGCTAGAAGCAGGGAGTGAGCAACTGGTTCAAATGACCAAATTATCTAAGTCCCTGAGCTTCACTTTGCATTGGGTAGATCCAAAAATGGTGCCAAATCTATAGGAAATAGGGGCCTATAATTAAAAGGGGTTATTAAACCCACATGCAGACCAAACATAGTCTGTAGACTAAATAAAGAATATTTTACTCATATGTACATTAGTATTCTTAAAATATTTGTAGGTTCTGCTGTAATGATAAGATAGCATCTGAATTTTTTTGTTATCATTACATGGTGCACAAACATCTGAAAAGCACAAGTGCCATTATGTGGAGGCCAGCCAACATTTTTGGCTTTAAGGTATTCTCAGATTTGAAAAAGCTGGGAACTACTGGTGAAGATCCCATTCTAGGGAGTTACTTTTGGCCTAAGGGAGAATGAAAAGACTGGGTTTTCATTCAAGAAGGCCAAAACAAAGGAGTCAGTTGAACCAAAAGCCATGATACAAATTTAGCTCACCAAAACGTAGGCACTCTCCTTTTTCTTAGTTTTATTTCAGGCATGCTGAAACAAGAAGCATGCCACATCTTCTGAGCTGATCTATCATTACATCAGGAAGTGGGTATTTATAAACTCAGAATTTTGCAGAGGTTCACTGAGTTAAATTTTTTAAAAAAGAATTTGAGTTAAGCACCTATCCTGTCTGAAACATGTGACTATAAGGTTTTAATTACATTCTGAAAAACTCTTGTAGCCTGAATTTCTCTTTGTTTATATATACTGAGAGGAGGAAGTAAAATTCCCTTTATTTTCATTTGCAACAGGAACTATCAATATTTTGGTTTATATTATTTTCATCATGGTAAGTACTTATTTCAGTAAGTATTAAACTGAAAATCACCACTTACAATTTTTTTAAAGCCACCACTACAATCTAAAAACTCTCCTTACCTGATTTTCCTATAGCAACAAAACACAAATTATATCTTTACGAGCAGGGATAAAAGATTTCTGAAACTGGTTCTTCTTTACCACAAAAGGTTTTATACAGTAAAAGTTAAGTAGCAAAATGGTATAATGATTAGGCTGGACAGGTGTATAACATACTCATGAATTATTCAATGAAAACCCAAAACCCTCCTTTTAGAATCAACTTGGGTTGTTATTCACTAACTACACCAAATAATATTAATGTCACTGAGAAGGCTGTTCCTGACTGCTTCTAAGTTTCGACTAAGTAGACTGTAAAAGAACGATGCGGACTTCTCCAAAGCATGACTTTAAGCAGCGAAAGCTAACATCTGTTTTTCAATGTGATTTTTGTACAAACTTTCCAAGGGAAAATAGTTTCCCCAAAAGGTGTCCTTAAAACGAACCCACTAATAACCAAAGACTAAACTATCAATAACTTTAACTCTCTATATCTTTCTCTTTTTTTTTTTTTTTTTTTTTTTTGCTTTTGAAGGAGAATGTGAAAGAACGTTTCAATACACTGACCAATTTGATTTGGAATCTAAGTTATTTGCCATGGAGAAAAAAGCTAGCACTTTCAATCTTGTGGATCAGTGACTATGAAGATGAGTCTCTTGAAGGTCAAATGCCTGATTCTAGCCCTTCAGCTTCCACAAATCACCGTCAGCAAATCCTAAATCCAATCATCTCTCTTTTCAAAGAGCTCTATGTGTAGTGACTTACTTTTTTTTTTTTTAATTTTTTTTAAATATTTTTTTAGCGACTTACTTTTAAATTAAGATAGTTGGCTTTAAATTATTTTCTTTTGGCTCTGGACTGTATCTCTACCTGAATTTTGACAATTAGGGCTAAGTAAAGGCTGTAACGTAACCCAGTTTTCTTCTTTTTTTTTAACCTAGTAATAAAAAGTAATCAGTAACATTTTGCCTTTTAGTATAACCGAATTCAGAAGAAAAGGATTTGAGTTTACTGTTCCTCTTTTATTACTAATACCATTATTGCTTCTACGTTTATTGGTTGGCATTCTACTACTATAGGAGAGAGCACGGCTGTCTTCTATGAGCTGTATCTTGACCTTTCCGTCAAGGTCGAGAACATTTACCTTCCAATCGCCCCATTTAGGAGTTTGAGTTTTGTCAGCGCGATGATGGTAAAAGCCGCTCCCTACGAGTAACAATTAACTTTAACTTTAACCCCATGGAAAGCGAAGTTCACTGCCCTGCTGGCCATCAAGTGCTGCATTCAGCTCCAGCTCCCTCCAGGTGCAACGTCACCACCCTGGGTACTACACCTGGCGGTCTATGAACCTTATAAAAATCGTGTACAAAAGTGCTTGCAATTTTTTTCCCCTAAGGAAATACCTTTAACTGCACCCTATTCCCTCCCCCCCCCGACACTCAAGTGGGGGCCCTTCATTTCAGGGGAAGTGAGTACAACTCTCAAGGGTTTGGAGGTGAGCGCTCAATCAAGGAGAAGACAGCTAACAGCTCTAAACTACCGACCCCGTAATTTCCCCAGCTCGAGGAGCGCACAGCTGGGGGTCCAAAGACCAGAAGGGGCCAGCCCGGCAGCGGACCTCGGGCTCCCGGCACCCTTCGCGCCTCCGCTCGCACGAAGGGCGCCCGCGACAGCCGCCCACGGCTCGGACGCGGGCCCCCGCCCCTGCAGCCCATGTAGCCTGCCCACTGGCTAACTGGCTGGCCGGACACCCACCACTGGCGCCGCGGAGGCCGCCAGCTCCACCGCCAGCTCCACCGCCAGCACCCCAAACGCTGGCCCAGGAGCGACCCAACGCAGAGGCGAGGGCGGGGCCCTCGGCCGCACCCCTTCGCCTTTCCCCCGCCTTCTTTGTTTCTTCCGGAGTCGCCATTGGCTGCTTGCCCGCGAGACCGGGCGACCCGCGGGCCTGCGGTGAGACGGGATTGGACGACTTCGCCGCCGCTCGACCGGCGGCCCGCTCGCGATTGGCCGAGGCGCCGCCGGGGGTTTGAATCGCGGCCCCGGCCGGGGAGGGTTCTGCCAAAGTGCCACGTTGGGCCCGGCTGCGGCGTGAGGAGCCGGTTCAGGGCGCCGGCCCGGGCGCTCGCGCCGGGGCTCCGGTCGTTGGGGCCGTTGGGCGGCTCGAGGCGGGCCGGGGAGCCGGTGCGCGGCGTGCGGGGCGGGGCGGGCCGCCCCGCGGCGGCGGCGGCGGCGGCGGCGGCGGCCGGGAGCAGCTCTGGTCAGGAGGCGCGGCGGAGCCTGGGCGGCGGCGCGTCCCGCCCGAGGGCGGCTCTGGCTGAGGGCGGAGGAGCCGGTGGAGCGCCCGGGGCAGCGGCTGAGGCGGGACGGCGGCGGCGGGGGCCGCTGCCCCCGGAAGAGCCGGCCGAGATGCTGGCGGAAAACCTAGTGGAGGAGTTTGAGATGAAGGAGGACGAGCCGTGGTACGACCACCAGGACCTCCAGCAAGGTGAGGGCGCGGTCACCCCCCCCACACACACTCCTCGGGAGGGCGGCCTGGCCGGGGAGCCGCCCGGGCGCGAGACCGTTACGAAGTCGCTCCTGCCGGCGGCCGGGGGCCGCCAGGTGCGGGAACGTCTGGCGCTCACCTGGTGTGGGGACCGGCCACGCGCCCAGCCCGCCGGAGGCCGCTTCTGCGCAGTGATCCTCGCCACCCCTGCGTGTGGGCCGCGCTCGGTGGGGGGCGCTTCCCCGGGGGGACCCCGCGTAGCCCGCGTGGACGGGGAGCCGCCGCAGGTGGTCGGGGTCGCGGGGGGGGGCGGGGTGTGTGGCAGGAACCGTGCCGGGCCCGCCCACGTCAGCCGCCCCATCCGTTCCCCCGAGAGGAGCTTCTCTTCTCTTGCTCCCATTTCCCAGATGAGGAAAGCGAAGTTAAAAGGGCCAAATGACTTCGCTCGAGTCAAGTATGGGGGCAAGCATTTTCTGAACTCACACACTCAGAACGAGGAGTCATGGCCACTGCCCAGACCCTGTGTCTTCTTTATCACCGATTTACAGCTTCTTCAGTTGGGTGTCAGAAAGTTGAAAAAAAAAATTTTTTTTTTGTTGCTTATGCATAGTTCAGATGCCAAGTGAAAGTGACTTGAGGCACTTCTTTGCGGTTTGCGCTGTAGCTTTTATTTTATTTTTTTTTTTTTAGTTAAAAACAGGCATTGGGATCTTGGCCTGCCTTGGATTTCTTGCCGAAAGTGTCTCCAGAGAAATCTTGGATCAGCCTTCAGTTTGGAGCCAGTGCCCTCCCTTTTTTTTTTTCTTTTAGTATTAATAGCGGGAATGTGCAACTGGGGACACTTTTTGAGTGTGTGGGTTCTTAACACTGGTGTTCATTTGATCCTCTCATCAAGCTATATGAATCTAGTAGATTCTATTATTGGGGGATCTAGGGTTCCACTCCAAACTTCAGAGCAAACTTTCTTAGCCACTATACTGAATACTCCTTAGGAATTTTTTTTCAGGCACCTTCGGTGTCTGCAGTTCTGGGTAAATCAACTTTTTTAGCTTTAAACGTGCACTGAAAATTAACATCTAATTGAGGTGACTATTAAATGACCATGGTGTTGGTTCATGCTAATCATTGAACGTGGGGTGGCAGGGAAGGATGTAGGCTTGAATGACTTGTACTTAGAAAACAAAACAACTCTTTTGGGGAAAGGTGGCTTTTGATATGTCGTGGACAGTCACTTAAACCAAAGTAGTTCACCATTTCACTTAAATAGCCCAAGCTGTTCAGTGGCTGCAGTGCAGTATTTCCCATCATGTTCTGAATGTCCATAGGCAAATTTGTCTTACAGCTGTTTTCAAAACTGCCCCCCCCCCCCCAAGGGGTTGCCTGGGTAGCTCAGCAGTTTAGTGCCTACCTTTGGCCTAGGACCTTATCCTGAAGACCCAGAATCGAGTCCTATGTCGGACTCCCTGCGTGGAGCCTGCTTCTTCCTCTGCCTGTGTCTCTGCCTCAGTCTCTCTGTGTCTCTCATGAATAAATTAATAAAATATTTTTTTAAAATTCCCTATAAGGATTGATGGCCTAGTTTGATACATTCTCCAGGTTTAATGAGGCAACCACTGCACAATTGGAGCATTTCCCTACAATAAATTATGTAGTTTGTATAATCACAGCTAAATATTTTTCTTAGCAAGCATAGATCTGTGCAGGCCCTCTCCTCTTTTCAAAAATCTAGCATACTTAGCACATAATAGAGGCTCAGTTTTAATACTTACTGAACTGAGTCGCTCACATAGGATTAGTGTTTTCATGGCTCCTTTCCATCAGGTGCTTTAGTCCACACTGCCCTTCCACCCTGTGGGAAGTTTTAGGAACAACCAGTCATAAGATTTCAGTCTATGGGAAACAAATGCAACATGTTGGCACTACATGTGGAATTCTTTAACTTCTGATCAAAACAAAGCCATCGGATGTTCAAGTTTAACGAAACTTTAATGAGCACAGGTCTAAATCAACTTAATGTCACTTTGCATTTGGAATTTGTTCTCTACTTTTTGGAAGACTTTTACATCTGTTACCACAATTTGACTTTGACATAACCCTGTATGTCATAACCAAGTGTGTGGGTTAGGAATAGATGTGAAATTCCAACAATCATAACTTGTGGAATATAGCCTGTAGAAGAATGAAGTCTGCACTGTGAATAAAAGGATATCTTTGTCCCAGTTTTTAAAAATTATATGTTAAAAAATACCTAAACTTCTAATGAATTTTTAAGTACATTAATTTCCCCCCAAAAAAATATTTTTGAGTTTGTGCCAGGTATTCATCTAGGCACTGAGGCTACAGTGCCTATCCACAGATAGGATAGATAGGATCCTACTGCTGGAGTTGACAGTCTAAGAATCTGTTTACTAGTGAAACCTGGAGATATTGCCTCCTAGGACATGCCCAACTACAGTGCCTCGCACATGGTAGGCCCTCAGTAGATATTTGGTGCTGAATACAGTTTGGGAGCAAGTCTGTCCTTTTAACCAGATTGATAAACACATCTAATGGGATTTTATCAAGCGCAGACATCTGTTTTGTTTTGTAAACATCCTCACTGTTTACTGAGCAAGGCTTGTTTGGAGAGAGCTGCTGAAACAACTTTTTAAGATCCTGTTCTTAAAGTCATTAAATTACAAACCTGTTTCCTTTAGCAACAGAAGAATGATTTAAGTAAATTGACCATATCAAAGTTTGCAGAATTTTTTTTAATTTGCTGAAAAATTCTAACTTTGGAAGGCTCTGGTCCACCATATTTATACCTTGTTAGAAATACGTAAAGCTTATCCAGGCAGAAGGAGAAAACCCTTTGCTTTTACAGAACACTTTGATAAAGAGACTGTCTTTTGTCAGAGAGCTGAGTTGGCTCAGTAAGAATACTGACAATGATCTCTGTGGGTAAGATCCTTTCTGGGACAGCAGGAGCCTTCTATGCAGGTAATGATGGTTCTTGCTTTGAAATGTGCCCCTGAGAACAAGGTGGAAAGACTTCAGAGACTGAGTTTTCTTTTGGTCCAGCTTCTATTATAATTGTCATTGGTGAGCTGTGTAAGCTTAGAATAAGGTTTCAAATTCCTACTCTATGGATCAGCAAATGAAGTATTAGTTTAAAGGAATCTTCATATTTCTACTTTTTGTGATGAGTACATTTTCCATGTGTACAACTAATTTGCTGAATCATTGTTGGAGGGTCATTAAAACTGGCACCATCATTTTTCTTGATGTTTATATTCAGGTTTTTTGCTTTCCCAATTATAGTAACGTTGGCAACAGGAGTTACACAGAAGCATCACCAAATGACGCATTTGATTTTGTAATAGGAAAAGCTTTCAGCTCTAATGTTGTTGAATTACTGCTGCAGACCACAGCTTAACATGGGAATTTGTTGTCCTCATAGTTTGTGAAAAACTGAAGTAAAATAAAAATATGATAGCAGTGGAATTTAAAGGTTTCAGAATTCTGGAAGAGATATTCTTTGAAAAAATTGCTCAGCTGCCAGAGCTAATCTTTTGCTTTGGCATAGGGCTGAATAGAGTGCCTGTTTAAAGCTTACAGTTTATGCTGTTAAAATAGATTATTATCACTTGCAAAGATTAATTAGTGAAAGTATTAAACATATGAGGGTATTAATAGGTTTTTAATTCTTAAGCCTGAAGTAAAAATACCACATAAGTGTGGTATTTTTAGTGGCTACCTAGTTCAGTTCAAAAGGATGTAGAAAAGACAACCTCTTAATGAAAATCTTTATTGTAAAATGGAGATGATCAGGTACATAAGACTTCAAACTATATTGTTTCCTTTCCTTTTGTGCCTTAATTAAAAATAAAAAGGACATTGAACATTCTCTCATTCCCCCCACTAATTATTTAGAAACCCTTCTTGGGCTTACTGCCAGCTTTTGGCTCCTTTTGGTTATGGAAACCAGATGCTACACAACAGGAAATAAAAATTTTTTTAAGACCAAAAAAAGACCCTGTCTTTAAACTAACAGATGAAGTAATATCCTATTATGCAGTGTGACTTCACAGACACTTACTTGTAGTTGAGACTTGTTTTGCCAGAATTCTATCCTGAACATCTATGAAATATTTAGGAGATTGAGACTTCAGGTTACTGAACCAGGTTGGGGCTTTGTTTAACTGGAAATAAGGATTGAGATAAGGACAAGTCTCAAATTCTTTTCTGCATGCTATTTACTAGAAGAGCACTGTGCTTGGCATCTCTCTGCAGCAGCGGGAGCAGGAAAGCTGCTCCTGGCTGTGTGTTAAGTAGTAGGCAGTTTCATAACTGAATGAAAGTAGTTGAAGATGGTCTCAAGCTAGTCTTGATTCTGGAAGAGGTTTTGCCTCAGGTTTTGATCACTGATTAAGAACACCTTTGGTGAGTCTCTGGCCCTTCCCAGTGAGGAATTACTACCTTAACACAGACCAGGAGAGACTTAAGTAATGTCTAGGTAATGTTTATATGCTTTGCCTTAAATAAGCGTGGTGCCCCTTGTGTAGGACTATATATACACATTACATGTCCTAGGAGTACAAAATAATTATTTTTGGAACATCTGCAAGCTGTACATAGCGCCTTTTGCATTTAGTGAAAACAAGATATTAACCTGCCTGGAATTGTGTGTGTTTTCACTGGCAGAGCAGGCAATAAAAGCCAAGTAGCTCAACTCTGATTTCTCATTGCCATCTATAAAAAACAAGTGATAAGATTAAGTATCTCAAAGAAGGAAATTGACTGTCTACCTGAAACAAAGAGGTGTGTGGGTCTCCCCGTGTAAAGCCATGGGATATGAAGACTATGAGATTGGAACCTGTTGACGGTAGTTTCTGTTTTGCTGTGACTCACCATGTAGATGTGGTCAGGTCAGTTAGCATCTTTGTGCTTCACATTGTCTCATTTGAAAATCCAGGCTAAATACCTTTGAAAGATAGATTAGTATCTCTCTCTCTCTCTCTCTCTCTCTTTTTTTTTTTTTAGATTAGTATCTCTTAAAAGCTTTGAGCTGTTTATAAAGGTTCTATGCCTTGTGAATAGAAGATGTTATTTCATAGACTTGTTATCTGAAGTCTTCTGCCCATTAATGGATATTGTTAATATTTAAATCATGAGAGAAGGTATTTTAACACCTATCTACCAGCATACATACTGTTTTTTAAAAAAAAATTTATTCATGAGAGACAGAGAGAGGCAGAGACATAGGCAGAGGAAGAAGCAGGCTCCCCGCAGGGAGCCTGATGCAGACTCCATCCTGGAACTCCAGGAGCATGCCCTGAGCTGAAGGCAGATGCTCAACCACTGAGCCACCCAGGCATCCCTATACTGTTTTTTTTGTTTGTTTGTTTGTTTGCTTTTAATAAATAGGTGTAAAATGTTTTAAAATGAGCTGGAGTGGTGTGTGGTAGATTTTGATGATTTGTTTTTTTCATAATGAGGGAAAACCAAGTAGAATACTAATTATGTACTCTGATGGACAGTACCAGGTAACAAAAGTTGTGGCTTTTCTTTTACCACTTTCTCTAGGTTAAGTTTTAATGTCAGTAATAATGAATAAACCTAAAACTTTGTCAACCTCTAAAACTTAAGTTTAAAAAGCGTATGTAGTAAGATTCCCAGTTTTCATAATATTTTTACATAATAAATGCTTTTTGATGACATTTTATGACGTAAATACTTTTTATGACATTAAGTGAAATGACTTTCCATCATACTTAAAATAAAATGTAAATATTCTTTACCATGGACTGTAAAATTTTGTGTACTCTGATTTCTGTCTGCCCTCCAGCTTCATCTCTTTACTCTTCCCCTCACGCTTCTATCACACTGGCTTTTTGTCAGGTCGTAGATTATACCAAGTTCTTTCCTGTTGCAGTGCCTCTGGCTTTTTTACATGGTGAGATCCTCACTTCTCAATCAAGCCTCAGCTAAAATGTCCCTTCCAACTTTCCTTGTGACCTCCCTCTCTAGAATAGATCCTTTATTCATTATCACCAAATCTATTTTTTTTTCTTTTTCACACATCACATTCAATTGGTTGACAGATCTTTTAGCTCTACTTTAACTGTATCCGGATTCCTACCCCTTCTCTCCATCTCTTTAGACCAGGATCTATAACACAAACCTTGCTTTGACACTTGCATTCACAGCAGCCAGATTTCATGGGAACTTTAGAGACTATTAAAGATCAACCTGTACTTTGGCTCAAAGGTCTCCTGGAAAAAAATAGACAATAAAGATATGAATAAGTCCAGTCCATGAACAAATAATTATGGTGTTAGGCATCACCATGATGAATGATCATTTCTGAACTTAAGAATATATCTCCATAAAGTAGATCACTATTCTGTAGTTTTACAAGTATGGGTACATAAGAGCATGCATTACCTGGTAGAGGGACCCAGTTCAACTGAATTTTGAAAAGAACTCTTGTTTCTTTCTGTGCCATGCTACCTTCCATTGAAATTTCACTTAAATTTTATGTGTTGGGTTAGGTCTTGATTCATTCTTATTTTAAGGACAGGATTATATAAAATGAGTGAGATCATTTGCATTAGTCTAATATTCATTTGTTGTGCTAGATCTCCAACTTGCTGCTGAACTTGGGAAGACATTACTGGATCGGAACACAGAGTTAGAAGATTCTCTTCAGCAGATGTACACAACCAATCAGGAGCAGTTACAGGAAATTGAGGTAATTTACTGATTAAGAGAGTTACACTTTAAGTTGTGGCATGTTGCTGCTATTGACCAGTCATGTTCTGCTAAAATAGCACTTTCAAAGAACCATTGGAGAGACTTGGGAGGTTGATTTCTATTTTTTTGTGCTTTCCCAACATATGTCTGATGAAAGAAATTTCTCTCTTTACCTTGGTGAAGTATACTAGAAGCAAATGGTCCAGTGTTTACCATTATGTGAAACACAATAAAATTGTGAATATTATGCTTCATTTTTAACTTTTTTTAATAGGTTTTATTTATTTATTTGAGAGAGAGTGTGAGCCAGAGAGAGAGAGAGAGAGAAAGTGAGCACAAGCAAGTAAGAGCAGGGGTGAGAGAGAGGGAGAAGCAGGCTCTCTGCTGAGCAGGAAGCCCGACTTGGGGCTCAATCCCAGGACCCTGGCGTTGTGACCCGCTGAAGGCAGACACTTAACCGACTGAGCCACCCAGGCACCCCATTTTTTCTTTTAAAAAATGAATTATGTAATATTTCAGATATGCCCAGAGGTGTAAGAGAATACAATGAATAGCTCTGTACCCACCACCCAGCTTAAGAAAAAACTACCCATACTGTTGAGGCTCCCTCTTTGGTTATACCCCCTTCCCCAACCACTGCCAAATACCATCCTAAGTTTGGGTTTAGATGGAAAAAATTTTAAATTGTAGTACTGATTTCATGATGTGTTTAAATTTCTTGTGCCATTCAAAGAATTAATCAGGACAACCCAGGTGGCTCAGCGGTTTAGCTCTGCCTTCAGCCCAGGGTGTGATCCTGGAGACCCAGGATCAAGTCCCTCTCGGGCTCCCTGCATGGAGCCTGCTTCTCCCTCTGCCTGTGTCTCTGCCTCTCTCTCTCTCTCTGTCTCTCTCATGAATAAATAAATAAAATCTTAAAAAAAAAAGAATCAGGGATGCCTGGCAGGCCAGTGGGTAGTGTATGCAACTCTTGATCTTAAGTTCGAGTCCTATGTTGTGGGTAGTGTATACTTAAAAAAATCATAAAATGGATATTTCTTTCTCTTTGCTTGATATTAGTTTATTTACATTTTTGGTAGATTTTTAAATTTTATTTATTTTTTTAAAGATTCTATTTTATTCATGAGAGACACAGAGAGGCAGAGACAAAGGCAGAGGGAGAAGCAGGCTCCCCATGGGGAGGCCAATATGGGACTCGATCCTGGGACTTCTGGATCATGCCATGAGCCAAAGGAAGACACTCAACCACTGAGCCACCCAGGCAACCCTTTAGTAGATATTTTTTATTTTTTTTTTATTTATTTATTTTTTTTAATTTTTTTTTTAGTAGATATTTTTTAAATTAAAAGAGTACTTTTCCCCTAATTATAACAAACTAAAATGAGAGTTATTAGATTAAGGCTTTAAATGCAAGGTGCTGGGGTACCTGGGTGGCTCGGTTGTTGAGCGTTGGAACCTCAATTTCAGCTCAGGCCATGATATAAGGATTGTGAGATTGAGCCCCTAGTAGGCTCCTTGGTCAACATGGGAGCCTACTTCAGATTCTCTCTTTCCCTCTTCCTCTACCCCTCCCCACCCCCACCTTACATATGTACATGCACACTTCTGTGTTCTCAATCTCTCTCTTTCAAATAAAAAAATAAAATCTTTTTAAATATTCAAAATGAAAAGTAAAATGCAGGGTGCTATCTTGTAAATGGTCCCATTCAAGTAGTCCAGTTATGGGTTGGCCATGTGACTATAAAGATGATAATTTTGGGGGTGCCTCACTGGTGCAATCAGTGGAGCAATTTTTGACTTAGGGATTGTGGGTTTAATCCCCTTGTTGGGTGTACAGATTACTTAAAAATAAAATCTGTAATAAAATATAAAGATGATAATTTTCAATATTAACCTGACAGTTGTCTCATTAGAATACTTTTCTCTATGTTCCACCTCCCCACATACCTCCCCTGCCCAAAAAAAAGCTTTGCACTTAAATAACTCCTTCCTCTCAAATTGGTACATTAAAGACAGGATTCTTGTGTTTATGTGCACGAAAAATGTAAAAGACCTTTGAACAGTGATCAGAACTTACTGAGTGGGGTACTTGGGTGGCTCAGTTGTGACTCTTGATATTGGCTCAAGTTATGATCTCAGGGTTGTGAGATTGAGCCATGCATTGGACTCCACAGTGGGCATTGCGTGTACCTAAGAGTCTCTCTTCCTTGCCCTGTGCCCCTCCCTGAACCCCCCCCCCCAAAGAAAATACTAAAAAAGGCAAATTCATAATCTAAATATCCTTAATTTTACATAGTAGCCATAATTAACGTGTGTATACAGCAGGTCCTTCCCTTCATTAGGATTTATGAATACAGCTAATCAGGTGACTAGCTCTGTGAGAAATATGCTTTTATAATCCAGAAGGGTATATCTTGTAATGATATTGAAGTTATTAGCTACCACTTTTAGCATGTTCTATATCAAAAGAGCATAGAACATGCCATACCCAGATTGAATATACAGTTTCCAAGAAACGTAAAAATGCAGAAAAACAAGCATTTTAAAAGCTGTTACTAGGGGAGCCTGGACGACTCAGTCCATTGGGCATCTGCCTTCGGCTCAGGTCATGATCCCAGGATGCTGGGATTGAGCCCTATGTCAGGCCCCTTGCTCAGTGGGGAGCCACCTTCTCTCTCTCCCTCTGCCTGCTGCTCCCCCTGCTTACTCTCTCTGTCAAATAAATATGTACAATCTTAAAAAAACAAAAACAAAAAAAATGTTAAAACTAGCCAAGTGTCATACACAAAGAATTCATACCTGCTTTGTGTCATAGACTTTGCTTTACAACTCAGAAGATTTCATAGAGCAGTCCTAGGGCCATATCATATGCTGTGAGACACATCTATTTCTACTTGGGTAGAAACATAGTCTTAATACACTGTATTGATGTTTTCTTTCAAAGCACTTTATAAATCACTATAACTGAATACTCTGATATATTTTTTAGAATATCTCCCAAGTATAGATGAAAAAAGGACAAATATTTGCATATTTAAGAGAATGATACCTATTTGTTACCGCAGGAGACTATGAACACAATTGCTTTATGATCGAAATGACTTATTTTCTTCTTTCTTCTGCCCTGTGGTATTGAGGATAATTAAACAGTTAAGACAGATTGTGGGCATTGTGAAAAAAAAAAATCCACAGATTTTTGAAATTCTCTCAATCTTCAAATAACACTATACCATCTATTGTCTTTTATAAGGTGTTGCAAAGTGTAATGGAAATGAAATGTCCAGTTCAGATCTTAATGATTAAATAAATATAAATTTAAATACGTGTATAACCTATTCAAATAAATTTAGCCTGGAATATTCCGGAAACATTTTCATGACTCTTCTTTCCATAATAGAGCATGTAGTTCCCTGGTTCATAGATCCAAGCATTGTTGCATTCAACATTTTACTCTTTATCCAAAGCTGTGTTTTGGCTGAGAACAACACTTTCATAGATTTTTTTTCTCTACCATTGCAGTTGGCTGTCTTCTTTCTTTTTATAAATCACTTTATGAAAGTCAATGGGGAGGGACAAAATGAGGAGATGCAAGAAATGGCAGTGCTGGTTAAGCTCACTTAGTAGCCAGAGCACCCTCCCCCCAAAGTGGCCTTATTGCCTGATCAGGTCACATCTATTTCTGTGCAGACTTACAAGTCACAATATTAACTCCCAATAGTCTAAAACAAGGAATGCTTGATGCTTTTATAAAAGGAAGCAGGCAGCCAAAGAGCCTAATTCCGTACTAAAAGGTGACAGTTTTTTATATGCTTATCATTGCAACCTTCAGGAACCACCTAAGCTTTATGAAGGCCCTTTCCTTAATTCAAACCTTATATTAGTTCTTTTTGTCTTTTAAAAAGTAAACTTTTTATTGAAATACACATACAGAGGAACGCCTGGGTGGCTCAGCAGTTGAACATCTGCCTTTGGCTCAGGTCGTGGTCCTGCGTCGGGCTCCCTGCATGGAGCCTGCTTCTCCCTCTGTCTCTGCATCTCTCTCTGTGTCTCTCATGAATAAATAAATAAAATCTTAAAGAAATATATATATACAGAAAAAAGCACAAATCCTAAATACATAGTTCAATGAGTGTTCATCATACTGATGAAACCAACACCTAGGTAAGAAATGAGAACAGTATCAGCTCTGCTAGTCGTCACCCACACTAACCAGTATTCTAATACCTAGATTAATTTAGCCTGTTTGAACTTTACCACTTTTACAGGTTTTAAACTAACTTTTTAGAATGTTTATTGGGACTTTTCCTGACTAGAAAAGTAATATATGATCATTTTTAAAGATAGAAAAACATGTAGTTGAAAACCAGAAAGTTAGCCCTACCACCTGGAAAAATTTGAAATGAGACCATCCAGAAGAATGGTACTGAAACTTGGAAAATACTAGTATAAAATCTCCCAAACTGTGACACATTATAGACATTATAGAAAAAGACAAATAGGAAACTCTCAAGGTGTTTTATAAGAACTACAAGTGTGCTTTCAAAGACTCACAGTGGATTTCAAATAATCCTCGTTAAAATTTATCAGTATTTTTTAGTGATTGTTTTAGGTTTCTTTTTGTTAAGAGTCCAAGCATGAGTAGGTCAAGGGGCAGAGAGAGAGAACCAGACTCCCCTCTGAGCAGAGAGCCCTACACAGGGTTCCACCTCAGGACCCTGAGATCTTTCCATAATAGAGCATGTAGTTCCCTGGTTCCAAGGAGATAAGCCAAGTAAGCTTATCTTTGAGTAAGCCAAAGGCAGATGCTTAACAGACTGAGCCACCCAGGTGTCCCTCAGTGATTGTTTTTTATGTAAAAAAAAAAAAAAAAAAAAAAAAAATTAAACTATTGAAAGTAAAGATTGGCTTCAGAGATACCTATAGTCTGTGTGACTTTTATTCAGTGTTGATTTGAACATATAATTTTTCAAGACTGCCGAGCAAGTTTTTCTCTCCTGGATGAGGGGGGAGGAGAGAAGCCTTGGAGGGTAATGAGATCTGGCACCATCAGACATAATCGGATTCTCTTAAAGATTCCTATAATCATGTAAGCAAGTCTACAGCCTTATGTTTTTGTTACATCTCCTCTTGGAAACCTGCATTATTCCCATAAGCCTTGTCACTACCACTCAAAGTAGTCTGGCCTTCAAGATATCCTTTCTTTCAAGAACTTATGTCTTCCTTGGAAATTTTAAGGCATTTTATGATTCCTCTGCTACATTTATCAATATTCTGTATATTTATGATTTGTTCTAGTCTACCCACCCATTTCCCAGTGCAACATTGAAGGCTGTTGCTATGTTTATTCATGGTCTTTCACAGAGTAAACATCAATAAATACTTGTTGAAACCTATATCCTTTTTTTTTTTAAGTAGGCTCTGTGCCCAACATGGGGCTTGAACTCATGACCCTGAGATTGAGAGTCACATGCTCTACCAACTGAGCCAGCCCAGGCACCCCTTGAAATCAGTGTTTTAAGAAAGGGACAGATTAACAATTTGCAAAGCACTTCTGATTCCTAAACTGTGGGTTTCCACCTCGAGATTTTTTTTAAGGCAATAGGGGCACTGGCTTTAGCATTAGAAGATTCAGGTTTAAGCCCTCCATCCTATATTGCAAATAGATGGAGACTTTAGGCATGTGAATTACCTCTCAGATCCTGTTTTCTCTGCTGTATAATGGTGATAAGAATGCTTGCACTACATTGGCACAGGGTTGTCCTGAAGGGATGAGGTTATGTAAGTGTATTTTGGACAGTATAAATTGTACAATTTATCCATGTTATAAGAATTTTGGTAATGAATCTTAATTTAGAAAAAAATCCTTTTCAGTTACTGGAAAATTGATTTTAAAAACAAGCCAGGCTTTTAATAGTCAGATTATATTATAGGTGGTTTTTATTTTTATATTCATGCCTCTTCTCCCCCCGCCCCCCTTTAAATTTCCTACAGGGGAAATAAAGTATTTTAATCAGGGAAAAGGTTTTTCAAAGGTAAAAGGAAATATTTCTTCAGAATTGTAGAAGTCATTTTGATACTAAATTCAGAGGATTTGGGCAATAACCCTTAATAGAAGGATAATCCCAACACAGCATAAAAGCCAGATTTCCATTGCATTCCTTATGTGTTTTTAGTTGGGGTTTTTTGTCTTTTCTCCTTTACTCCAGGTCACGGTTCTGCAATTGCAAATAGTAGTATAATCTTGCTGGCCTTTCTTTTTGAAAGATTTGCCTCAGTTAAGTTGAACTATTTATAGCTTTTGCTTATAACCTGAACCTTGTACTCCTAGTCAAGGTGGCATTCTACGCAAATTCCAAGAAACATGTGTAATAACTCATAGAACTAAACTTTGATACTCTTGACTATAAAATTGACATTTTTGCCTGTGTTTTTGCTACTGTCATGTTTGCCTCCCCATGTTTTGCTTAAATGTCTCCCTTTCCGTTGATATGTTTAATATGACAGATGCTTTTGTACTTGAGTTTTGGCACTTGAATTTTGGATCTTGGCAGTCCTGTCGAATTCATTTGAGGTTGTGTGTCAAAGATTCTGAATGGAGAAAACCAGAACATTAGAAGCCTATCTTTGCCTTTAAATGAAGGGTAGAAAATGAGCTAACTCAGTCCCTTCTAGATTCAGAAAAAAATTGATAAATACTAATTTGAAACTTTGGAGGTCAAGTGTTAAAGCAATGTCTGACCACATACAGTTCTGATTCTCTGGTCTGATACCACTACTTGCTGGGAGATCTAATAATTTTTCTTTTAAGTTGCCGGCCAAGTTAGTCAGACTTCTTTGTTAGGCAACCTATTACAGATTCTTGTAGAAGTAAAGGGCTTTTCTGATTACTTTTGATTTAATAATAATAAGATTAAACTCCTACCACGTGAAAACAAGCTCCCTGCCATTCTTTAGATTGCCATTAAAGCCAAGTCCTCTAAGACCAAAATATTACAAGCTCTTCATAAATGGTTTCATTGTGTTTTTATCACAAGTTTATATATCAAATGAGAAGGACTTACTATAGTTTTTCTTGATACATAGGTCCTCCCCACCCTCCCAGTCTGTGGTTGCACTTTTTGCAGTTTCAGTTACGTGGTCAGCCCCCATCCAGAAACAGACAATTCTCCTTCCATTGTATGGTCAGAAGGTGCCTGGTAGCTTCACACTGTGTCACAATGCCTGCGTCACTCACCTGGCTTATCTCATCACGTGGGTGTTTTATCAGCTCATGTCATCAGAAGAAGTGTAGGTACAGCAAAGGAGATATTTTGAGAGAGACCACATTCACATAACTTTTTTTACAGCATATTGCTATAATTCTATTCTATTATTCTCACTGTGCCAGATTTATAAATTAGACTTTATCATAGGTGTATGTATAGGGAAAAAACATAGTCATATATTTAGGGTACGGTGCTATCCACTTTTTCAGGCACCTACTGGGAGTCTTGGAATGTATCCCCAGTGGAAAAGAGGGGGACTGCTATCGCCTCTTTGTACTTTATTTACATATTTGTTTCCTTTATATTTGAACTTTATATCTTTAAAAGGGGACAACAATTAGGGGCCCACATAATAGCTGGTAGGAATTGTAAATGTTTTTCAGATTACTGGCAATAAGTAATATTTTTCAGATTGTGCCATGGGAATAAGTACAGAGAAGTCTATAAATGAGGCAAAAGGGAGGGAATTAGTGGCTATTAGGACCTTTTCCCAAGAGGGCTATAACCAAAGCCCTTCTCAGAATCTTTTAGTTAAGTCTCCACATTTCAGCAGTCTTAGTTGTGGTAAAGAGCACGATAAGCTGTTGTGAATAGAGGTCTAGAAATTGCCATTTTGGGGCGCCTAGCTGGCTCAGTTGGTAGAGCATGTGACTCTTGTTCTCAGGGTCATGATAGAAAGAAATTGCCATTTAGCCAATATTTTTTGAGTCCCTACTATGTATCAGGAATTGTACTAAATGGACTAGAAAGAGAAGAGGCTTCCCTTTTCAAGGAGGGTCAGAAAGACTGGACACTGGGATGCCAGGGTGGCTCAGCAGATGAGCGCCTGCCTTTGGCCCAAGGCGTGATCCTGGAGTCCTGGGATTGAGTCCCACATCGGGCTGCCTGCATGGAGCCTGCTTCTCTCTCTGCCTATATCTCTGCCTCTCTCTCTCTCTCTGTCATGAATAAATAAAAATCTTTAAAAAAAAAAAAAAAAGACTGGACACTAACAAGTAAGCACTTGGTCATTTGTTATTATGATAATTGTTTTAAAGGAAACTAATAAGATACCTTGGGAAAGGTGCTGCTTGAGGCAGGGTGGTCTGGAAAGGCTTCTGAAGAGATTATGTTTGAGCAGAGGCCTTAGGACAATCAGAGTTCTTAATCATTCTTGTGCCATAGATCCCTTTGGCTGTCTGGTGAGGTCTGTGATGATCCTCTTAAAATATATAGAATAAAAGGGAATCTGTTATATTGAAATGCCTTATCAAAATATTGAAAAAATAAATATATGATATGGTAATGTTTGTCAACCTAAAAAGTATAATTTCAAATAGTGATGAGTGTAGCCAATAAATCAAGATTTCTGCAATCACTATCATGTGATATGAAAATATCTGTGATTTCTATTGGTGATGAAGTCCTAGCAACCCCATCATACTACTTATGGCTTGATGGCTTGTTGCCTCCATTCAGAATCAAAGCAAGTGGTAAATATTGGAAGTTAGAGAAAATATAGATATATATAACTTCTCCCTCATTCAAGTTCACAGATCCTGTCAGTTCTGTCTGTGGACCCCAGATTAAGAACTGCTGGGTTAGATGGAGCCAGTTAGGAAAAACACATCCCCTAAGGGAAGGGGGAGCTTGCTTAGAGTAAGGCAACTCCATAGTTTTAAGGTAAAGATACTTTGATTGTGAAATAAGGATGAATCAATAGCTCCCTGGTGAAACTGGAAGAGCCACTTAAGAGACAGTTGGGAAAATCTTAATTAAGACTGAAAAATAGGGATCCCTGGGTGGCGCAGCGGTTTGGCGCCTGCCTTTGGCCCAGGGCGCGATCCTGGAGACCCGGGATCAAATCCCACGTCGGGCTCCCGGTGCATGGAGCCTGTTTCTCCCTCTGCCTGTATCTCTGCCTCTCTCTCTCTCTCTCTCTGTGACTATCATAAATAAATAAAAATAAAAATAAAAAAGACTGAAAAATAAATGATAGGGGATTATTGGGAGGTTTTAGGTATGATTAAAATTGTAGTTAAAACAAAAAGTCTTTTAGAAATATATGAATATGGATATTTAAGATGTCTTGGATTTGCTTTAAAATGATTGGAGATGAGAATAGGAAAGTAGAAATGTCACAAGACTGATGATTGTTGAAACTGGATGATGGATAGATGGGGGCTTATTAAACCATTTTTTTCTCTTTTATATGTTTGACATTATCCATAATGTTTTAAAAACATAGTAGAGGGCACCCCGGGTGGCTCAGCTGTTTAGCGCTGCCTTCGGGCCAGGGCCTGATCCTGGGGACCAGGGATCGAGTCCCACATTAGGCTCCCTGTGTGGAGCCTGCTTCTCCCTCTGCCTATGTCTCTGTCTCTCTGTCTGTCTGTCTCTCTCTCTCTCTGTCTCTCCTGAATAAATAAAATCTTTAAAAAAAAAAATGAAATCTCTAAAAACATAGTAGAGGGGCAGCCCTGGTGGCTCGGCAGTTTAGCACCGCCTTCAGCCCAGGGCCCAATCCTGGAGACCTGGGATTGAGTCCCACGTCAGGCTCCCTGCATGGAGCCTGCTTCTCCCTCTGCCTGTGTCTGCCTGCCTCTCTCTCTCTCTCTCTCTCTCTCTCTCTCTCTGCATCTCTCATGAAGAAATAAATAAAATCTTAAATAAAAAAAACACACAGATAAAATTAGCCATGTATAAAGAGTCTGTACTTGGGTGGATGAAAGAAGCAGCACACAAGGTCAGGACCACTAATGTATTATTTCGGGGGATGTGACTAAAAGAACATATTGAAGCATAACTGGTAAAGAACGCTGCTGGGGTGGTTAGAATTCCACTTCATCTTAATGAAGAGCTGCAAGTACTAGTCCTATGGAGGGAAATGGTAAACATGAAGCTTAAGAATCATTGTTGATCCAAGTGAATGCTGATGCCTCCTGGACCTAAGAGAAAAAGACATTAGTTTCGGGGAGGGGAGACTTCCAGGGTTTTCCATGTCCAAGATCAACATTTCTCTGATAAGTGTGATCCATGGACCTCTTGTACTAACCTCACCTGGAGTTTTTGCTGAAAATGCAGAATACTGATTCTACCCTAGTCTCACTGACTCAAAATTTTAGGAGAAAGGGGTATAGGTTCCTGTAGTTTGTTTAATAAAGCTCTCAGATAGATGAATCTTAGCACATGCAAAGTTTGCAAACTAACTGTAGCTGCCTCTTCCTGAGCAGTTTTACCATATGCTGACGCTGTGCTGAACCCTTCACACACTTAAACCTTACCGCAGCCTTTGTGAGATAGGTGATGAGGAAATATCGCCTGAGAATTAAGGTTACTTGCCAAAGGTCACCCGGTTAGAGGTGGTGAAGCAGAACTTCAGATTCTAACCTATGCTCTTAGATACTGCTGCCTCCCACCAGGCTCTTTTCTCTGATCCTATACCCACCAAAAGATTTCTGTGGGAATTGACCTCTCACCTGCCCTTTACAGAGGATGTGGGTATTCCAGTAACTGGGCAGAGACAATTCCTGTGGTAAATTAGTAATTAGTGTCTGGTCTATGTGTTAGCCTTTTTCAGTCGTTGTAAATCGGTGCCAAAGAATACTTGACACCTATACTTGATATAAAAGTAGCTTGTGAAGTTTCTGTACCCTTTGTATGTATACCTGTATCCTAAACTTTGTCCCTAAGAGATTGAACATATTCCCATCAGTCACAGGAACCTTCTATGACATGGCTAGCCAGAGGGCAGGATTAGGGGCCTCCTCCCAGGAGAAGCTGGTAGGTACTGAGGCAGTGAAGGCTAAACATAGGCTTTGAGAGGGACCGTGATCAGTGTGTGCTCACCTACCTTATTTAATATTTTTAAATCCTACAAGATAGGTTAGTCATCAATTCATAACCCCTTATTTTCAATTCTGAACCCAAAGGCTCTATAAAACAAGATTTTTTTTTTCCTTTAAGTTTGCAGCAGATTCATTTGGCAGAAAACCCTGACCTGAACTGTTGTGAAGCTGTTTATAATCCTTATTCACACTTATCATTGCAGAAATATTAATGCTCGGGACACCTGAGCGGCTCAGCAGTTGAGCGTCTGCCTTCGGCCCAGGGCATGATCCTGGCGTCTCCCTGCATGGATCCTGCTTCTCTCTGCCTATGTCTCTCTGCCTCTCACTCTCTCTGTGTTTCATGAATAAATAAAATCTTAAAAAAAAAAAAAAAGAAATGATCGATTACAGGATGCTGCTCATACCACACTGAGGATGTTTAAAGTTTTTAGTGTGTTTGCCACGTTGTCTTTCTACAATTGAAAGAATTTTCCAAAAACATTTTTGGCCCCTAGAGTTTCAGATGAGAAAGTTGAAGTTATGAGACTTAAGTGTTTTCTCAGCATATTACCAAGTTATATCACTAGATTTTGAAAAAGATCATTTATTTTTTTTTCAACTGTCACATTGTCATTTATAGTCCACTGAAAATCATTTAGCACATTCTTTGAAAGAAGTCTTTTAGCTTTGCAAATATAGTTGTACAGATTTACAGTTGTAAAGGTGACCTTTGACTCTTGACAACATGGATTTGAACTGTCTGGGTCCACTTACACAAGGATTTTTTTTCTGAAAATACAGAACCGTAGTGTAAATATATTTTCTCTTCCTCATGATTTTCTTAACATTTTCTTTTCTTTAGCTTACTATATTGTGAGAATAAGTATGTAATTCGTATAAACATACAAAATGTGTTAATCAACTGTTCATTCCATTAGTAAGGTTTCCAGTAGGCTATTAAAGTCTTAGAGGAATAAAAAGTTACAAGTGGATTTTTGACTATGCGGAAGTTTGTGCCCCTAACCCCATGTTGATCAAGGATCAACTGTATAGTTGTACAAAAAGCCCCAAGAAGTGTTGTGGGGTTTTGTTTTGTTTTGTTTTTTTAAGATTTTATTTATGAGAGCGAGAGAGACAGACACAGGCAGAGGGAGAAGCAGGCTCCATGCAGGGAGCCTGACATGGGACTTGATCCGGGTCTCCAGGATCAGGCCTTGGGCTGAAGGTGGCGCTAGGCTGCCCAGTTTTGTTTTTTCTTTTTAAGATTTATTTATTTATTTATTTGAGGGAGAGCAAGCAAGCAAGAGGAGCAGAGGAGAGAGAATCCCAAGCCGACTCCACCCTCAGTGTGGAGCCCAGTGCAGAGCCTGATCTCATGTGCCTGAGATCACAACCTAAGCTGAAACCAAGAGACCGATGCTTAACTGACTGGGCCACCAGGCACCCAAGACATGACTTTAAAAACATTTTCCTTGGGGCGCCTAGGTGACTTAGTTAAGCATCTGCCTTTCGCTCAGGGACATGATCCTGGGCTCCTGGAATCAAGCTCTGAATTGGGCACTCTGCTCAGTGGGGGGACCTGAGCCCTCTCCTGTTTCAGCTTGGCCAATTTATGCTTGTTTTTTCTGTGTCAAATAAGTAAATAAAATTAAAAAAAAATAAAAGAGCCACTAAAAAATAAGTAAATAAAAACACTATTCTTGGGGCTCCTGGGTGGCTCAGTCAGTTAAGCATCTGACTCTTGGTTTTGGTTCAGGTTGTGATCCCAGGGTCATGAGATTAGGCCCCACATCAGGTTTCATATTCAGCAGAGTCTGCTTAAGACCTTCTCTCTCTCTCTGCTCCTACAATGTGTACATGTGTGTTCTCTCTCTCAGAAAAATCTTTAAAAGTCATGTCTTGGGCACCTGGATGGCTCAGTCAAGTGTCCAACTCTTGATTGCAGCTCAGATCTTAATCTCAGGGTTGTGAGTTCAGAGCCCACATTGGGCTCTGTGCTATAGGCTAGGAAGGCATGTAGAATTTAAAATCATGTCTTTGGTCTTTTACCATTTGATCATTGGTGATGCTTTGAACCTACCTTTTTTTCCTCTTTCTAGTTGTGCTCCAGAGAAATGTTAGGAATATTTCATTTGGAATATATACTGTGTTTCATTGTCTTCTGGTGGAGTTGCTGTAGGAGAGGCAGTCAGTGTAATTTAATACTGAGGCATGAAGACTGTGATTATTCCCCTTTATCCTTGGACATTTAGAAAGTGATTTTAGCATTTACCAGAATAAATAATCTGGCAAAGTTCTCATGAATAAGGAGGATTATGGTAGGGCACCCAGGTGGCTCAGTGGTTGAGCATCTGCCTTTGGCTCAGGTTGTGATCCCAGGGTTCTGGGATCGAGTCCCGCATCAGGCTATGCGCAGGGAGCTTGCTTCTCTCTCTGTCTCTGCCTCTCTGTGTCTCTCAGGAATAAATAAAATCTTTAAAAAGGATTATGGTGATAACATTCTCACAATATTAAAAATAACAAGAGTCTTTGAATTATAGTAAGCTAAATATCTCTTTCTGGATAAGTCAGTTATTTCCCCTATATTTTTGTCCAGAGTAGCTCGTTTGGAGAAAAAAAATTTCATTTTTCTTCCAAGCAAAAAATCATCTAAAATTCTCTACTTAAGGCTTTCTTATTTCTGTAAAACATGGTATTTTTGCTTAAACATTGATCATGTATTCCATTGCTTTTACTCTTGTGGGATTGTCAGTCTCAGATATTCTTGTTGAATATTAATTTTATGCATGCATTGTGCTTTAGAAGAGTAGACCAGCCTCATGATACATAGGATGTTGGTAAGCATTAAGGAAAGTAAACATATAAAGGATGGCCTGTATTTATTTCCTATTAGACAAGTACTTTAATTGGGATTTAAAGATTTTATTTATTTATCCATGAAAGACAGAGAGGCAGAGACATAGAGGGAGAAGCAGGCTCCTCACAGGGAGTCTGATGTAGGACATGATCCCTGGACCCTGTATCATGCCCTGAAGTCAACCGCTGAGCCACTTAGGTGTCCCTTAAAGTTTTTCTTTACATAAAATAGACCTGTGGTATTATGGTATAATAAAAACCATGTATTTGATCTTTCTGTTTCGTGGCACAGAGCTTCTAAAACCATTGGAATTTCCTGAGGGATAGAATGGGAACTAGTTGCCAGAAGGAGCACAACCATAATATTAGAGAGTTAGAACCATCAGTCCAACCCCCAACCTCTGGGGAGGGAATGGGGGTTGGAGATGGAGTTCAGTCACCAGTGGCCAATGATTTCATCAGTCGTGCCTATAGAATGAAGCTTCAATGAAACCCTGAAACAAGGAACACATTGAGGTGCTAATAGGCTAGTGCATCTTGAGAGGGTGTAGAAGCCCTGCACTCCTCTTCACCCCCATACTGTGCTCTGTGCATGTCTTCCATGTGGCTCTTCCTGAGTTGTCTTTTTTTTTTTTTTTTTTTTTTTTTTTTTTTTTGAGTTGTTATCCTTTTTATAAAGTAGTCAGTATAGGGCAGGTGGCTCAGTGGTTTTAGCGCCACCTTCGGCCCAGGGCGTGATCCTGAAGACCTGGGATCAAGTCCCGCATCGGGCTCCCTGAGTGGGGCCTGCTTCTCCCTCTGCCTGTGTCTCTGCCTCTCTCTGTGTTTCTCATGAATAAATAAAAGTAAAATCTTAAAAAAAAAAAAAAAAAAAAAAGTCAGTATAAGTAAAGTGATCTCCTGAGGTCTGTGAGTTATTGGAGTGAATTATTAAACTGAGGGGAGGTTGTGGAAACCTTCAGATTTACTGGTTGGTCAGAAGTACAGGTGGTCTCTGGATCTTTCAACTGGTGTCTGAAGTGGAGCAATTTTATAGGACCTAGCCCTTCTGACCTGGAGTCCCTATAGGTAGGCAGTGTCAGAATTGAATTGTTAGATACCAAGTTGGTGTTGGAGAATCAAGAGTGGGTGTTCGAATGCTGCGGGTATTTTGTCTGTTTAATGTATAACCTGGTCACAATCATTTTCTCTTACAGTATCTGACCAAGCAGGTGGAGCTTCTACGGCAGATGAATGAACAGCATGCAAAGGTTTATGAGCAATTAGATGTCACAGCAAGGGAACTGGAAGAAACAAATCAAAAGCTAGTTGCTGACAGCAAGGCCTCACAGCAAAAGATTGTGAGGTAAATTTTCTAGACTCCATTGAGGAAGCCCTAGAGGGAAGTTACTTAGTGTAAACTAGAATAGAATGTGGCTTTAGTGGATTTGGGTCAATATGGGGTACAGTTTAATTCTTTATGGAGAATAGAGATTAAATTAGAAGTCCTTTCCAATTAAGAGTGCCCAGTTTGAGTGGCTGGCAACTAATCTCTCCTCACCTGCTGATGCCCTTAATTTAATATGACAAGCAGCAAACGGCTTGCTTCTGTTCCTCACAGTCTGACTGAAACAATCGAATGTCTACAAACCAACATTGATCACCTTCAGAGCCAGGTGGAGGAGTTGAAGTCATCTGGCCAAAGGAGGAGGAGCCAGGGAAAATGTGACCAGGAGAAACCGGCGCCCAGCTTCTCATGTCTGAAGGAACTGTACGATCTCCGCCAGTAAGAGCCTGCTGTTCTGTGGTATTAATGAGCGGGGAAGCGTCTCCTGTCAGCGACACATCCCTGATTCAAGTAGATTAAAAGTACCCTTTTATGAATTGCTACTTGGTGATTAGACTACCAGTGGTTTGAGCAAAACCACTTAACTTAAATATACAACTGATCGAGTTCTTGGGCATTAGTAATTCTGCAAAAATTTATTTTTAGAAATCTTGAGAGTATTCATTTCAGTGCTTTGCATGTGTTAAGTCTTCGTTTAAATTAAGTTGTACTTCTGATAGACTACAGGTTGGGGGTTGTATTTCGCATTAGAGTGGAAAAAATCGAAATTTCAAAAAAAACTTTTTTGCCTCAGAAATGCCTTTATAGGGATTCCTGGGTGGCTCAGCAGTTGAGCATCTGCCTTTGGCTCAGGGTGTGATCCCAGGGTCTAGGATTGAGTCCCGCATCAGACTCCTTGCAGGAAGCCTGCTTCTCCCTCTGCCTGTTTCTGCCTCTCTCTCTGTGTGTGTCTCATGAATAAATAAAATATTTTAAGAAAAAGAAAAAGAAATGCCTTTATAATTTAGAGTTAAGGGACTGAATATTTAAGAACTACTTCTTGAGGGGATCCCTGGGTGGCACAGCAGTTTGGTGCCTGCCTTTGGCCCAGGGCGCGATCCTGGGGACCCAGGATCGAGTCCCACGTCGGGCTCCCGGTGCATGGAGCCTGCTTCTCCCTCTGCCTGTGTCTCTGCCTCTCTCTCTCTCTCTCTCTCTCTCTCTATCATAAATAAATAAATAATTAAAAAAAAAAAAGAACTTCTTCTTGAGCACATATGTGGCAGGTGCTATGCCAGACATGAGGAGTGGTGAGCAAAATAGACCCAGTTCCTGCCCTCCCACTTCAGTCTCGGGGAGAGGCAGATACAAATCATCACACAAACATGGTTACAAGTTACCTAGGACTTTGCACAAGAGAGCTAGGCTTCTGCATTTGGTGGCTCTCAGCCTTGACTCTTGATCAAGTCACTTTGGAATTTTTCAAACAGCAATACCAGTGAGTCCCTCAGGCCTAAATCGGGATCTCTGGGTACTGGGAAAAACCTGCCCAGGTGATTCTGATATGCAGCCAGGCTTGAGAACCCCTGGGCCATGCTAATTTCCTTCACAGGAGTCAGTCATATCACTGGACTTAGAAAATGGGTGTCCTGTTAATGGTTAAAAAAATAGTCACAAAAATTATGTTTTCTTACATGTGCTTATTTGCTAGCCTTACAGAATTTCATTTTTACCACTGCTCTAGTGTAGAATAGGCAAAAAATTAATCAGTCACATTCCTCAAAAATATTAAATTGAAAAAAAAATTTTTCATTCCCAATTGACCTATGTAACGTGTGTGTGTGTGTGTGTGTGTGTGTGTGTGTGTGTGTGTGTGTATTTTTTTCTTTTTGGTAATATGTTCTTTCAACATTTTTGTCCTAGACACTTTGTGTATGATCATGTGTTTGCTGAGAAGATCACTTCCTTGCAAAGTCAGCAAAGCCCTGATGAAGAAGAAAATGAGCATTTGAAGAAAACAGTGACGATGTTACAGGCCCAGCTGAGCCTGGAGCGGCAAAAGCGGGTGACCATGGAGGAGGAATATGGGCTTGTGCTCAAGGAGAACAGTGAGCTGGAACAGCAGCTGGGAGCCACTGATGCCTACCGAGCGCGGGCGCTGGAATTGGAGGCTGAGGTGGCAGAGATGCGGCAGATGCTGCAGTCAGAGCATCCTTTTGTGAATGGGGTTGAGAAGCTGGTGCCAGACTCTCTGTTCATCCCTTTCAAAGAACACAGCCAGAGCCTGCTGGAGGAGATGTTCCTGCCTGTGTCGGAAGCACACAGAAAGCCTCTCAAGCGCAGCAGCAGTGAGACAGTGCTAAGCAGCTTGGCAGGGGGGGACATCGTGAGGGGCCACGAGGAGACCTGCATTCGGAGGGCCAAGGCTGTGAAGCAGAGAGGCATCTCCCTTCTGCACGAAGTGGACACTCAGTATAGCGCCCTGAAGGTAAAGTATGAGGAGCTGCTGAGGAAGTGCCAGCAGGAAGAGGACTCCCTGTCCCACAAGGCTGTGCAGACCTCCAGGGCACTGGCCAAAGAGACCCAGCCTGAGCCCGACACCAGCAGCTGGGAGCCAGCCTCTGCTACCCCAGAGCCTGTCAGTTCCCCCACCACCACCACACCTCCAGAATATAAAGCGCTTTTTAAGGAGATCTTTAGTTGCATCAAGAAAACTAAGCAAGAAATAGATGAACAGAGAACAAAATACCGATCTCTTTCCTCTCATTCCTAATTCAACCTCCAGCTCTACTACTAATTTGCCTATTTCTTTTCACCTCTCTCTCCAACTCCGACAAGTGTGTGTAAACCCCGCAGCCTAATATTACTCATGATGTTTGCCTCGTAGCTTTGCTTATTTAGCAGCTGCGAACAGCAGCAGAGAAAGAAGGTGGCTGCTGGTGTCTGTTCTGTAATCCAGATCTGTTTAAACTCCTCAGGAAATCCCATGACAACTGGCCTCTGGCTGGCACGCTGATTAGGTTGTGATTCCTTGAAAAGCCCCAGAACCAGTGGAGGGATAGATCCATGCTCCTAGGGAAGTAGGCCTGGAGTTACTATAGTGTATAGTATATAGAGGTTGTATAGTGTAGAGGAGCAAAAGGGCAGAGTTGAAACAAAATTAAAGCAACTTTTGCTCCTCCTCCTCAAAACCATAGAAGTCAGATGGCTGCCAAACTGAAGTAGCTTTCACAAACACTGTTGGATACTGTGAATTCATTAAGAAAGAATGTCCAGGAGAAAGCAGGGGTCTAATCCAGAATAAATGGCATTGACAAATACTCCAGGCCTTGTGTTTTGTTCCATCCACTAGTAGTTGAGCTGTGACTGACAAGTCATAATGTGTCTAAATCCAACCAATGCCGAACTGAAAAGGCAAGCTCCGGTTTGACCACAGTTAGCTTGTTAGCAGAGGCCCTAGAGGGCCTTCCCCACCCCCAACCCCCCACCTCCAGATGGTTTTCCTCAAAGCTGTAGTGGTTAGCAGAGGCAGATGTGTAAATCTTTCATTCCTAAAGTCAAAATAAAGCAGCAAGATCCAAGCCCTCACTCCTACCGTGTTGTCCGAGCTGGCTCAGCTGACAGCCACAAGCTACCCTTGTTCAGTTCCTGTCGTTCCTGGAAATGTTTGTGACTTGTGCAGAATTTGTGTCTGCTACCTTAATTACTAAACAGTATTATTCTGTGGGAATCTACTCTTCCTCTCACTTGCATACTTTTAATTTAAAACTATTTAAGAGAATTGAAATTCCAGTTATTGTATATATTTTTCTAAAAACCAAATAAAACTACCTATGAAAATGAACAAATGGATCACTTATTTTAAGCTGAAGCCATCTTACTGTTATAACCAACTTTCCATTTTTTTTATTCCAACAAATAACTCAGATTTGACCATGATTTTTTGGAGTTATTTTTTCCCCCATTCTTTGGGATCATGTTAATGTGTTCAGTAGAATAACTATATGATTGAAAAATATGTTCTTAAAGGTTTTGTTTATTTGAGAGAAGGAGAGAGCATGAGTGGTGGGGAGAGGGAGGGGAAGAACAGGGAGAGGAAGAAGCAGACTCCCCACAGAGCAGGGAGCCCAACACGGGGCTCAGCCCCAGTACCATGGCCTGAGCAGTAGGCATACGCTCAACTGAGCCATACAGGTGCCCCTATATCACCCCATATTTTTAAACAAAAGAGTATACATTAAGCCTTCTTCACTATATCTTTCATTTTCACTGAACCATGATCTTTGAAACATTTATCTGACCATCTACATTTTTTTTTTTTTTAAGATTTATTTGAGACAGAGAAGGAACAGGAGGGCCAGAGGGAGAGGGAAAAGTAGACTCCTGCTGAGCAGGGAGCCCAACATGGGGCTGGATTCTGGGCCTCCAGGATCATGACCTGAGCTGAATGCAGATGCTTAACCCACTGAGCTACCTAGGTGCCCCAGACCATCTGCATTCTTTTTTTTTTTTTTTAAGATTTTATTTATTCATGAGAGATGCAGAGAAGCAAGCTCCATGCAGGGAGCCCAATGCAGGACTCAATCCCTGGTCTCCAGGATCACAACCTGGGCCGAAGGTGGCGCTAAACCACTGAGCCACCCGGGCTGCCCTGCATTCTTTATGACAGTACTAAAGTATTACACCTAAGGATATAAACTCCATATGTATATTTGCCAATGGGTACAGTTGAGGAAAGAAGGTGGCTGCTGCTGTCAGTTCTATAATCCAGTTCCATTTAAGCTCCAAAGGAAATCCCATGACAAACTGGCCTCTGTCTGGTGTGCTTTGTATGTAAATACATATATTGTATATACAGCCATATATAAGAATCCATTTAAGTAGTCCCTGTATCTTTGGACAGTTATGAATCTAAATCATTAGAAGTGAAGTAAAAAAGAGCATTTTGCCATCATAGTCTTTCAGAAGTTTTCTGATCCCCCCCAGCTCCCAGGCCTTGCCAATACAGGAGGATGCCTAGTTGCTCACACCTGTGCCAGTAAACATTTTGACCCTTGCCAAACTTATGGAAGAAAAGTGGAGTTTACTTGTAGTTTAGAATTCGTTTATTAAGGTTGAATATTTTATAGTCTGTTAAACCATTCATATTGTATTTTGCCTATTTTTCTTATTTAAGAGCTCAAGCATTGAGGAAATTCATTTTGTAACTAGAAGTTACAAATACTCTATCTTAATTTTACCTTGTTACTGGCATTTTGTGAAGCAAAATTTTTTTGTGGTTATATTAGTTTTTCAATACTTTTTTGTGCTGGACAGGTGTTTGATCCACCTAAAGTTCATTTATTTTCTTTTATTGTAAAAATACACATGACAATTATCATCTTAACCATTTTTTAAGTATAAAGTGTTATTAAGTAAATTCACATTCTTGTGCAACTATCTCAGCCATTCATCCCCATGACTCTCTTCATTTGTAACCATGAAACTTGGCCCCTTTAACTCCCCATTCTCCCTTCCCCCCAGTTTGTGGCAACTACCTTTAAGCTTTTCTGTCTTTATGATTTTGACTAAGTACCTCACAGAAGTGGAATCTGTCTTTTTGTGATTGGCTTATTTCACTGAGCATAATTACCTCAAATTTCATCCATGTTGTAGCATATTGGGTTTCCTTTTTAAGGCTGAATATTATTCCATGTGTATATGCCACTTTTTGTTTATCCACCCATCAGTGGACATTTGGGTTGTTTACATGTTTTACCTATTGTGGCTAACACTGCTATGAATGTGTGTACAAATATGCCTTTGAGATCCTGCTTTCAGTTCTTTGAATATATACCCAGAAGAGGAATTACTAGATCATATGGTAATTCTGTTTTTATGTTTTGAGGAAACTTCATCATACGGTTTTCCACAGTGGCTGTACCGTTTTACATTCCTACCACAGTACACATTGGTTCTAGTTTCTCCACATCCTTGCCAAAATGTACTTTGTGATTTTTTGATAGTAGCCACTCTAAAGGAAGTGGTGTCTTAACAGTTTTGATTTGCACTTCTCTGATCAGTGACACAACTTTCGATGTGCTTGGCCATTTGTATATCTTTTTTGGATAAATGTTCAAATCCTTTGCCAATGTTTGAATTTGTTTTTTCTCTTGAGTTACATATATATTCATTCTGGGTATTAATCCATTATCAGATAATTTACAAAAATTTTACATTTAAATGTTCTAGGGGGTTGCCTTTTTACTTTTTTTTTTTTTTTTTTTTGATGATTTTTTATGTATTTGACACAGAGAGGGAGGGAAAGAGCAAGCACAGGCAGGGGGAGTGGCAGAGGGAGAGAAGTTTCCCCACTGAGCAGGAAGCCCAATGCAGGACTCGATCCCAAGACCCTGGGACCATGACCTGAACTGAAGGCAGATGCCTAACTGACTGAACCACCCAGGTGCCTCGCCTTTTTACTCTGTTGAGAGTGTCCTTTGATACATAAGGCTTTTAAATTGTCATGAAGTCCAGTTTATCTGTTTTTTTCTTTTGTTACCTGTGCCTTTGGTGTCATGCCAAGAGATCACTGCTGAACCCAGTATTATGAAGCAAAATAGTGTTGCTGAAGGGTCCAACTTCATTCTTTAGCATGTACATACCGTTTTCCTAGCACCATTTGCTCCGTTAATGGTCTTGGAACCCTTATAAAAAATCATTTGACAAAAAAAAAAAAAATCATTTGACCATATATGTGAGGTTTGTTTCTGGGTTCTCTGTATTCCTTTGGTCTGTGTGTCTCTTGTTATGCCAGTACCACACTGTTTTGATTACAGTAGCTTTGTAGTAAATCAGGAAGTATGATTCTTCCAGTTATGGTTTTTTTTTCTCCAAGATTGTTTTGGCTATTTGGTGTCCCTTGAGTTTCCATATGAATTTTGGGATAATTTTATCATGTCTGCTAAAACTGTCATTGGGATTTAGATAGAGATTGCATCAAATCTGTAGATCACTTTGTAATATTGACATTTTAACAATATTAACCCTTCTAATCCATGAACATGAAATGTATTTCCACTTTGTCTTAATTTCTTTAAGCAATGTTTTATTTTCATTGTATGAATCTTTCACCTCTTTGGTTGAATTAATTACAAGGTATTTCAAGGTGCCTGGCTGGCTCAGTCAGAGGAGCATGACTTGATCTCAGAATTGTGAGTTCAAGCCCTATGTTGGGTGTAGAGCCTACTTAATAAATAAACTAAAAAAAAAAAAAAAAATTAAGTATTTCATTCTTTTGGTGCCATTTTAAAAGGAATTGGTTTTTAATTTCCTTTTGGGGCTGTTCATTGTTAGTAGTGTATAGAAATGCAACTAATTGTGGAGTGTTGACTTTGTATTCAACTACTCTGCTGAATTCATTTATTGTGATAGTTTTTTTGGTGGAATCTATAGAATTTTATACATATATCATCTGCAAATAAAATTTTTTATAAGATTTATTTTGGAGAGACCGAACAAGAGAAGAAAAGGATGGGGTGAGGAGAGAGAGAGAGAGAGAGAGAGAAGGAAGCAGACTCCCTGCTGAGCACGCAGGGAGCCTGATGCACCTCGATCTCATGACCCTGAGATCATGACCTGCGCAGAAATCAAGAGTCATCTTAACCGACTGAGCCACCTAGGTGCCTCTGCAAGTAGAAAATTTTACTTCTTCCTTCCCAATCTGTAACTTTTTATTTATTTTTCTTGCCTAATTGCTTTGGCTAGAACTCTTTTTTTTTTTTTTTTTTTTTTAAGATTTATTTATTTTTTCATGAGAGAGAGAGGCAGAGACACAGGAGGAGGGAGAAGCAGGCTCCATTCAGGGAGCCCGTTGTAGGACTCGATCCCGGGACTCCAGGATCGCACCCTGGGCCAAAGACAGGCACTAAACCGCTGAGCCACCCAGGGATCCCCCTGGCTAGAACTCAATACTGTTAAATTGGAAGTGGTTAAAGCAGGCATCTTTGCCTTGTTCCTGAACTTTCGGTAAATGCTTTTATTCTTTCAATATTGAGTATGATGTTCACTGTGGGTTTTTCATACATGGCTTTTATTATGTTGAAGTAAGTTATTTTCCTAGTTCATTGAGTGTTTTTTTTTTTTTTAAGATTATTTATTCATAGAGACACAGAGAGAGAGAGAGGCAGAGACACAGGCAGAGGGAGAAGCAGGCTCCATGCAGAGAGCCCGTCGCGGGACTCGATCCAGGGTCTCCAGGATCATATCCTGGGCTGCAGGTGGCGAAAAACCACTGCGCCACCGGGGCTTTCCCTGTTTGTTTGTTTTTTTACCATGAAAAACATGTAGTATTTTGCCATACGCTTTCTCTGCATCATTTGAGATGATCATGTTTTTTTTTCCTTCATTCTGTTGATGTGGCATAGTGCGTTGATAAATTTTTTTAAAACAGATGTTGCTATTTATTCATTTTTTAAAATTTTTTATTTATGATAGTCACAGAGAGAGAGAGAGGCAGAGACACAGGCAGAGAGAGAAGCAGGCTCCATGCACCAGGAGGACGTGGGACTCGATCCCGGGTCTCCAGGATCACACCCTGGGCCAAAGGCAGGCGCCAAACTGCTGCGCCACCCAGGGATCCCCTAAAGTTTCCTTAGTTGTAAAATCAGGTTGTAGATTTAATATCTTTCTTGTTTTTTTAAAGATTTTTTTAAAGTAATCTCGATACCCAACATAGGGTTCAAACACACAACCCCAAGATCAAGAGTCACATGCTCTACCAACTGAGCCAGACACATGTCCTTTTATGTATAAGGTAAGCATTTATAACACTAAGTTTCCCCATTAGCACTACTTTTGCTGTGTTCCATAAGTTTTGGGATGTTGTATTTCCATTTTCATTCATCTCTAAGTATTTTCTAAGTTGATCCATTGGTTGTTTAAAACTATATTGTTTGCAATTTGGTGAATTTTCCTATTTTTTGTTATGATTTCTAAATATATCCTATTGTGGTCAAGGAAGATATTTTGTATGATATCTTAAGATCTGTTGAAAATTTGTGGCCTATGGTCTCTCCTTAAAAGTGTCCCATACAGGACAGCCTGGGTGGCTCAGCGGTTTGGCGCTGCCTTCAGCCCAGGGCATAATCCTGGAGACCCAGGATCAAGTCCCATGTTGGGCTCCCTACAGGGAGCCTGCTTCTCCCTCTGCCTGTGTCTCTGCCTTTCTCTCTCTCTCAAGAATAAATAAATAAAATCTTAAAAAAAAAAAAGGCCTATACACACTTGAAAAGAATGTGTATTGTGTTGTGTAAAGTGTTCTTTATATGTCTGCTAGATTTAGTTGGCTTACTGTGTTAAATCCTATTTCCTTAGTCATCTTCTGTCTGGTTGTTCTATTATTGTGAATGGGGTATTAAAATCTCCTAATTTCCCTGGAATATCTATTTTTCCTTCCTTTCAATTTCAACTTGTTTGTGTCATTGGATCTCAACTGAGTCTCTTGTAGACAGCATCTAGTTGGATTTTATGTGTTTTACAATTTATTTATTCATGAGAGAGACACACAGAGGCAGAGACACAGGCAGAGGGAAAAGCAGGCTCCCTGCAGGGAGCCTGAAGCAGGACTCAATCCCAGGACCCTGGGACCATACCCTGAGCTGAAGGCAGGTGCTCAACCACTGAGCCACCCAACTGCCTCATTTGTGTGTATTTTATTTTATTTTATTTTTTTAAATATTTAATATAATATTTAAATATTATAAATATTATAAATATTTTTTAGTTATTCATGAGAGACAGAGAGAGAGAGGCAGAGATACAGGCAGAGGGAGAAGCAGGCTCCATGCAGGGAGCCTGACACAGGACTCGATCCCGGGACTCCAGGATCACACCCTGGGCCAAAGGCAGGCACTAAACCTCTGAGCCATCCAGGGATCCCTTTGTGTGTGTTTTAAATTGAAGTATAATTAACATAGTGTTAGTTTCCAATGTACAATATAATGATTCAGCAGTTCTATACATCGCTTAGTGCTCAAGGTAAGTGTACTCTTGATCCCTGTTACCTATTTCACCATTCCTGCCCCCCCCTCCCTTCTGGCAATCACCAATTTGTTTTCTGTATTTTAGTCTGATTTGTTTGTTTCTTAAATTCTAAATATGAGTGAAATCATGATATTTGTCTTTCTCTAGCTTATTTCACTTAGCATAATACCCTCTTAGTCCATCCATGTTGGATCATGTGTTTTATTTAGTTTGCCAATCTCTGTCTTTTGATTGGAAAGTTTAAGCCATTTACATTTAAAGTAATTTTAATAAGGAGGAAATTCTCTCATTGTGTTATTTGTTCTCTGTATGCCTTATAGCTTTTTTGTCCTCCATTTCCTGTATTCCTGCCATCTTTTATGTTTATTGATTTTTTTTTTTTTTGTAATGAGATGTTTAAAACTCCTTTCTCATTTTCTTTTGTGTATGTCCTACAGATATTTTCTTTATGGTTAGCATGGGGATTACATTTAACATCCTAGAGTTAAAACAGTAATTTGAATTTATACTTAACTTTAGTTTAACTTCAATAACAAGAAACAAAACAAAAACAACCTATTCCATCCCCACCCCTTTTGGTTATTGTTATCACAAAGCTACCTCTTTATGGGTACATAACTGTACCCAAAAATATAAACTTATATATTTTTTAATGCACTGGTCTTTTAAGTTATATAGAAGATCGGATTTGAAGTTACAAATCAAAGTTGCAGGAGGCACCTGCATAGCTCAGTCAGTTCAGCATCAGACTCTTGATTTTAGCTGGGTTCATGATCTCAGGGTCATGAGACTGAGCTCAGTGCTGGGCTCTGTGCTCATCTTGAAGGATTTTCTCTCTCCCTCTCCCTTTGCCCCTCTCCCCCCAACACTGATGCTCTCACTCGCTCATTCTCTAAAGTAAATAAATAAATAAAATATTTAAAAAACAAAACAAATCAAAGTTGCAGTAATACTACTTTTACACTGATAAGTTTTCTTTAAATGTGTGTGTTTCTTTTTAAAGTAAGCTCTATGCCCAATGTGGGGCCTGAACTCACAACCCCAAGATCAAGAGTCACATGCTCTATTGACTAAGGCAGCCAGGCAGTCCCAGATGCATTAGTCTCTTAAATCATGTAGAAAACAAAAAGTACTATTACAAACCATTGTTATAGTTATACTGGCTTTTATAATTGTCCATACATTTATTTGCCTTTATTGAAATTTTTGTTTCTCAATAGGGCTTCTGGTTAATATCTAGTGCCCTTTCGTTTCCTGTTGCAGGACACGTCTAATGGTCATGAACTCTCTCAGTTTTTGTTACCTGGGAATGTCCTGACTTCTTCACTTTTGAAGGTCAGTTTTACTGGATAATAAGGTTCTTGGTTGACAGTTTTTGTTGTTACCGTTTTCAAAGCAGTTTGTATCTCTTGGCCCACTGTGTTCTGGCCTGTAACGTTTCAAATGAGAAATCTTTTGATTATCTTATTGAGGATCCCCTGTGTATGAGGATTTGCTCTTCTGCGGCTTTTCAGGATTCTCTTTGGCTTTTGAAAGTTTAATTATAATGTGTCTCAGTGGGTCTGAGATTATCTTGGAGTTATGGAGCTGCTTGAATGTTTATCTTCATGCCTTTTCATCAAGTTTGAGCAGTTTTCAGCCATTATTTCTTCATGTATTCTCTGCCCCTTTCTCTCTCCTGCTGGGACTCCCACGTGTGTATATTGGTCTTCTTAATGGCGTCACACAGGTCCCTTAGGTTTTGCTCACTTTCGTGTTGTGTTTCTTTGTTTCTCTAGAATTTCCATCATCTTACCTTCAAGTTTGCTCATTCTTTCTTCTGCTTGCTCAAATCTGCCTTTGAATCCCTCTAGCGTATTTTTCACTTCCATTGCTGTGCTTTTCAGCTCCAGAATTATTTTGATTTGCTCTTTAAGTCTGTCATTTCCATTTTACTCACACATCATTTTCTTTATCTACATCCTCTAGTTCTTTTCATGTCTTTAAAACACATTTGTCTTAAAGTCTTGGTCTACTATATCTGCCATTAGGTCTTTCAGGGACAGTTTCTGTTGATTTATTTTTTTCCTTGCCATGCCCCATATTTTCCTGGTTTTGTATGCCTTGTGATTTTTTTGAACACCAGACATCTTAATCTGATCATATAGTAACTCTGGGAGTCAGTCTGATCCTTTCCCAGGTTTTGCTGGTTTTGGTTATTGGTTTTGTTCCTTAGATTGTTGCAGGCTGTGTCGGTGCTGAGGATCTGCCTGAGGCATAAGGTTAAGGTTTCCTCAGGTCTTTTGAGACTTTCTCTGGGCATGCATGGTCACTTTCTAGTCTTCTCTGTATATGTGATCATATTTTGAATATCCTAGTTTTTAATGTCTGGCTCCCCAAAGGGAGAAAAGTGAAAAATGAAGGGGAGGTTGTCAGTCCTTTGAATCCCCTGGCAGTCACTTGAGCCTTAGCTGGAGAGACTTGCAGCGAAGGGGGCAGGTGTGTGCAACAGTGGCTGCCCACTTCTGCATCTCTGGCCAGAAGCAGTAATCCGTGCAGATTCCTGATATTTGAACAGAATCTTTTTGGCCACCCAGGTTCCGGCAAGCTGTTGCAAACTGCTCTGTGAATATGGCTAGTGGTGGGGTCGTTGCTACTCTGCTAGGAGCCAAAGTTAACCAAAATTGCTGGCAACTGACAGTCCTGTTCTTCCTGGAAGTTATAAGCCTTTAGGTTCTGTACAGTTCTAAAATGGTTACATCAGACAAATTCTGCTTGTGCAATTAGTGTCCTAGAGCAGGAGAGATTTCTGGTATTCTCATACCACCATCTTTCTAGAATCTTCCTAAACTTCATCTATTCCCCATCACTTGAAATCACCTGAATCAGGGATCCCTGGGTGGCTCAGCAGTTTAGCGCCTGCCTTCAGCCCAGGGACTCCAGGATCGAGTCCCTGCCTTCAGCCCTGGGACTCCAGGATCGAGTTCCACATCGGGCTCCCTGCATGGAGCCTGCTTCTCTCTCTGCCTGGGTCTCTGCCTCTCTCTCATGAATAAATAAATAAAATCTTTAAAAAATCACCTGAATCAGTACTAAATTTCTACATGAATTTGAACCTGTTTCTAAGATCTGGTTTTCATGCACCTGTGGCAATTAATTACTGTTTAGCTTGAAATTTTCCTATTAAGGGAATATTACTCCCATTATTGCTCCTTCAGAATTTCCCGTTTTTTTTGGCGTGTTTTTTCCCCCGATATGAACTTTATTTATTTTTTTATGATAGTCACAGAGAGAGAGAAAGAGAGAGAGAGAGAGGCAGAGACACAGGCGGAGGGAGAAGCAGGCCCCATGCACCGGAAGCCTGATGTGGGATTCGATCCCGGGTCTCCAGGATCGCGCCCTGGGCCAAAGGCAGGCGCCAAACCGCTGCGCCACCCAGGGATCCCTCGATATGAACTTTAAAGTTAGCTTGTCTGGTTCTTGGTGGGAAATGGTTATTGAGATCAAATTTAAAAATTGATTAAACTGGGGATCCCTGGGTGACTCAGCAGTTTAGTGCCTGCTTTTGGCCCAGTGCGTGATCCTGGAGTCCCAGGATCGAGTCCCACATCGGGCTCCCTGCATGGAACCTGCTTTTCCTTCTGCCTGTGTCTCTGCCTCTCTTTCTCTCTCTCTCTGTGTCTCTCATGAATGAATCATCTTTTTTAAAAAATGGTTAAATTAAGTATAGACTGTGACAGACTTTGGTCCAAAAACATGGGTTTATGCGTTCCCATTTGTTCCAGTGGTCTGTGTCTCAGTTTCCAAACTTTTATCACTTAGGTCTACAGATTTTAGAAGGTTCACCTCCTGGATGTTATAAGGTCTTTTCTTCTGTTAAAACATATAAACGTGTGTGCATGTATGTATATATGTTTTATTTAAGTAATCTCTATACCCACCATAGGGCTTGAACTCATGACCAAGATCAAGAGTTGAATGCTCTTCCAGCTGAGCCAGCCAGGCACCTCTCGTGTGTGTGTGTGTGTGTGTGTGTGTGTGTGTGTGTGTGTATTTAAAGATTTTATTTATTTGAGAGTGCACACACAAGCAGGGAGGAGGGTCAGAGAGGGAGAAGCAGACTCCCCACTGAGCAGGGAGCTTGATTTGGGGCTCTGTCCCAGGACCCTGAGATCATGACCTGAGCCTAATGAAGGCAGATGCTTAACCAACTGAGCCACCCAGGCACCCATTATTTTGTAACTATACTAACTTGTTAGAAGAAAACTAATTTGTGAGCAGCCCGGGTGGCTCAATGGTTTAGCGCTGCCTTTAGCCCAGGGCATGATCCTGGAGACCCCAGATCGAGTCCCACGTCAGGCTCCCAGCATGGAGCCTGTTTCTCCCTCTGCCCCTGTCTCTGCCTCTCTCTCTCTCTCTCATGAATAAATAAAATCTTAAAAAAAAAAAAAAACTAATTTGTGTAAATTTTTCATTTTGATTTAATCCTTTGTCTAATTTCTCTAAGTAGTATACCCAGGATATTATGCTGAGCAAACATGTATATCTCAATCCTAAGGAATATGTGGAGGGTTTGGTTCAGCAGGTTAAATTTTTACCATTTTAACGAGGTTAGTGAGAATCCATCTATTCCACTTTTCAGACTTATATTTGGAATGAATTGTAGGTCTCGATCCCTGAGAGATCTTTTCCCTTCTCATTTCTTATTCATGTTATGAGCTGCATAGCAGAAGCCCTGATACCACCCTTGCATTTCTGTGATTCCATCCCCAGGATCCTCACTTTGTAAGACATTTTAGGATGTTTATTTTTTTTTTTTTCAATGTGCCATTTCAATCTACTTACGATTTTAATTCCTATCATGCTTTGTCAGGTTTTAAATCAACTCTTCAGAAGTATCTGTAGGCTCATTACATGCTCAAGTTTAACCCTTGTTGGTCATGTGATCATCATTCATCCGTGAAAATACGTGGGCTTTTTATTTAGTAACTGATCTATTGTAATCTTATTTCCAACCAGTTTTAAGGCTTATGCCATTTTCCTTCATCGGCTGGTTTATCTTAACATTAATTTTTATACCTCATTTTTAACAATTTCCTATATTCCGGATTTACTTTCTTTTATTGAATTCCTCATCTGTTTCAGGCTGTGACTCCCCACTGAGCCCCATAACCTCTCTGTGGTCCACTGCCTCTGCTGTACAACGTGAGGGGTCTCCCCTTTGTAAGGGGGTCACACAATAGCTGGACATACTCTCCAACTTTGGACATTTTTTTCCTCTTTTCAGGCTCATGTTTACTAACAATTAGTACCAAGAACATAATATACCACCATACTATACTATACCACCAAATATTAGATGTTTTTCTTTTTGTTGGTGGGGCCACCACCTAAACCTTCCGGTAGTAGTGGCTCTGGTATCCCAACCAGATCCTGGAAGATCAGGTAGCAGAATTTCACATCTTGCCCACCGCAGCTTGCTCTGACTTTTGTCCTAATCCTCTAGGGCTGCACTGTCCACTAAGGTCACCATTAGCTACATGTCCCAACTGAGTGTTTAAATTGTGGCTGGTCCCAACTGCAAGTGTTGGAAGTATCAAGTGCTGCATCTTGAAAACGGTATCTTACATTTCTTTGTACTGACATTTTTTACTAGTTTCTTTTTACTATTTCAATGTGTCTACTAGTAAACTTAAAAATTACATATGCGACTGCACTGTACTGCCTTCTCCCCTCCTCCCTCAGCTCCCTTCCCGGACTACATGCAAGGCTCTGGGAGCACAGACACCACTATCTTCCTGGAACCCTCAGACGACAGGAGCACCATGATGCCAGGTCAGTGTTAGTATTTATTTTAAAAATACACAAAATATAAATTTTTTACATCAAAGTGTAATGATCTCACTTATACATTGTTCCATACTTACCTGGTTTTGTTTGCATCCTTATGCAAACATTAATAGATGGATTTGATTCTGATTTTTTGCTAGGGTTCATGTAAACAGCTGAGACTGCTACATAAAGTGGTTTTAAAAGGTAAGGTGGCCACAGAAACCCAATGGTGAAAGAAGAATTCGATTTGGTTTGTTTAATGAAACTGGCAGAAGTCTTAGCACACAGGTAATCAAAGACTAAATTACTAGCTTCTAGGCATTTTAAATATTTAAAACCTTGAGGTTTTCTTCATCTTGTAAACATAACTTAGACCTTGTTGGCATTAAGTTTGAAAAGTAAAATATTAAACCATGATTTTCATCAGCCTGCCTGTGGTCAGTATACACTCTCTTTATTATGAGAATGAAACCAAGTAATAAGCAAAATACATCAGGAATTTCAAATTATACTGTAAAGAAGGTCCCGGCTGCCCTCTCTCCTGGGAGCGATCTAACTTATGCTGACCCTGCCACTGGCTGAGGATGATCCCCGCTGTCCACCAGACAGCACAATGCCCCAGCCGCGCCATGGTCAGTTCCTCTTGCTCCGTGTCTTCTGAAGCAGTAAGACTGCCTCCACCTCTGCTGGCTCCGCCGTCCTTCATTGGGCTTGGATTCACTGGGTCAGTGGTTTGTGACTCCTGTCAAGACTGTACTGTCCCTTTAAGGTACCACATGCCCCCATAGCTTACACAGCAGTCCTACGGAGAGAGAAATGTGTTAGGGGCAGACCTTACATCCTGGACAGAACACCATTACTCAATTTAGGATTAATGGCTAGAAGACAGATGGCGACTCAAGACCTGCCTGACCACAGGCTGTGGGCCTCAGAATCTCTCCCTCCCAGGGGTGTCCAAAAAGTGGGGAACCATAAGTATACTTACTTTCATATACCAGATAAATTATATATTCCTTTTTAAACTAAATTTTAGAAATCGGGTCTACTGAAAGCAAGTGCTATGAGATTCAGAAGGGGAGGGGAGACTCTCACAGAGGCCCGGTGAACCTCAAAGGATGACCCACTAGACTATTTTTTGAAGGCGGTGTCCACATCTTAGTCCACTCCTTCTGCCCACACCCGTACCAGCACCCAGCCTCAGTGGTTGCAGAGACCCACCTGGCTGGGGAGGGGCCGGGAGAAACCAGATTTAACAAAGATCCTGCCGACCTCCTCCTGAGCGCCGCCCCCAACAGGGGCCCAAACCCTCTGGGCCTGGTTACACAAAGTGGGTGTACCTTTAGCACTTTATCCACCTCCTGTTTACTCAGATCTTCTCCACACTCTTGAGTCAACCTTGACTGGATCATGTTCCGGCGTACCCGGTAATTTTTGGAAAAGATTTCAAGCAAAACCTGTCGGTGCTTTAGTAGCAAAAATATGTTATTTTGGAAAACAGTCACCTAAAAGAGAAACATCCCCAAACAAGAAATGCAAAGCTATGGACCTAACTCCACGCTGCAGTCTGTGTGCCCAGGACTTCCTTTATGATAAATACATCTGACCAACCTGTCCTGTTGAGATGCCAAGAAGAAAAAAGCCAGGGAAGTGCCAGCAGAGGAAAAGCAGTTTAGACATGGTGTTTCATGATAAACAGGAGCGATAACTGCTTTAGGAGGTGGGAAAGGCACCATCTAACCATCTTAGCTGCATGAAGACAGGGCCAGGTCCAGAGAATCCAGACAGGCCAGGGCCAAAAGCTTTGTTTTGCATATCTTTAAAAATACACACTTTTTTTCTCTTAATTGTCAAATTCTTTGAATTTCCTATTCCTTCAGGACTAGAAAACTCAGATGCCACCTATCCTGGCCAAGAGCACAGAAACTGGCCCAGGAAGAGCTGCCGCACTGCTCTCACTCCAGGGCCCATCACAGGCCCAGGGCACCGGCCTTCCCCTCCATCCTGGCCTCCCCGTCGTCAGCCCCACTGAAGCAAGAGGGGGAATGCTCCCCGACCCCTCCACACCTTAGGGACAGGACCTGGATGAGGACAGACTGGTGTTTTAAACTGCTAAAACAGTTCAGCAGTTTAATCTTAACCCTTAAAGTTTAGGTAAGTTCATGACTTAAGGAAAATTTCTGGACCTCAGAGTCCCTAACTATATAGACACAGCTGCTGGTTTAACTCCTATTTTGTCTGCTGGACCCTCATGCCCCTTCCTGCTGGGGTGATAAGAGGCAAAATGGACCAATTCCTCTTAGAAAGGTAGCACCTAAGATCTGATAAGAGATTCTTATTGCCAGAGGCCACCTGAGAAATGTGGGCCGTCTGGAAGAGAGAATCCTCAGGGAAGGTCTATAAACCTGTAAGTACCTAGGACCCTATCCTGTTCATAGGGAGCTGAATTAAATCTCTAAGGTCAATCCTGAGTCTATAGCTTTTAAAAAAGGACTCTGGCACCGGGGTGGCTCAGCCGGTTAAGTGGCTGCCTTCGGCTCAGGTGATGATCCGGGGGTCCTGGGATCGAGCCCCACGCTGGGCCCCCTGCTCAGTGGGGAGAGCCTGCTTCTCCCTCTTTCCATTCCTGTTCTCTCTTTCAAATAAATAAAATCTTTAAAAAATAAAAAGAGGGTTCTAATGTAGCTGGTCCAGACTGGCAATCAGGAACCACTGGTTTTGGCTCACATCACTGGCACATCCAGCCTGTTTTAACAATACACAGAGACATGGAGCCAGAATATTTAAAACTGGGAGTGGATGGAAAATCTGAGGTGTAAATTACTATACTCTGGGGCTCCCCAGAGGCCCGGCCCCACCTCCCTGCTCTTGAGATGGCAGGAGAGGTCACCTTACCTGATCGCTCATGTCTCCAGACTCCCAGAGGGCGAACACCTTCTGCTCATCTGGGGACGCAGCAGTCTGGGGGGGAAACTAACCAAGGCCCAGGCGTGAGTTGTCTTTACCACAGGGGTCCACCTGCCCTGCCCTTCACCCCTCCCAGTCTGCATGAGCCCCATTCAGGGAATGAATTGATGGACGACGGTGGATTCCAATTCCAGCTCCTCCCACTCACTAGGGCTTCAGTGGGACAGAGTGGGGCACCCGCAGCCCGAAGCCCCCAGGTGCACAAGACAAGGAGGGGATCAGGCTTGTTTCTCCTGCTAGCTTGGCATTACCTCACCTCCAACATCCAGCGTCACCCTACCCTAAACGTAAACCCTCAGAGGTGTCCTAAGAAATACTCCCCCATACCTCCACCTCCCTAGGAGGCTCCGTTCCGGGGGATTCCTTTCCACCCCTTCCCTCCAGGCTGTGTCAGTATGGGCCCAGCACACCAGCGGGTTTGGCAGCGTCCGAAGGTGGACCAAGAAAAGGGTGACCAGGCTCAGGGCACCCGGCAGAGTGGTTTCCAGCCGTGACACAATCCAAGCAACAGCAGCGGCAACTACCAGCCACAGGAAGCCGCAGGGGGGCTAAATGTACAATCTCATTCGATCACAGAAAACTGGAGGTAGGAGCAGGGTGTGGCAGCCCCCGACTCTCCGGGGAGAATCCAGCTCAGAGTTTATTCAGGTCCAGGTCACACCTCTAATAAGGAGAACTAGGGTCAAACCCACATCTGAGTCTCACTCTCCCTGGACCTCAGCACCCTTGTGTGAAAAACGAGGCTAAGCACATTGGGAGGATTGGGGCTTATCTTCCTTCGGGGAAGGCAGGTGGGGGGGCTATCCTAGATAGTCCCTACATCAGGATCACAGGGAGGGAGGGGTTGATGGGAGAAGCAAAAAGGTCGGTGATCCCCCGGGGACACCAGCCCCACCAAGAGGAAGGAGCAGGGCCAGTGGGGCCTGAGAGTGGCCACTTCACATCCCTCAGCAGCCCGAGGCGGCTTTGCTAACCCTGGGCAGGTGCCCTCCCCTGCCTGGCCCAGCTCAGAAACGTGACCCTGGAGCTAACTAGACCCATTTGCTGGGTAGGCCAGGGTGACTCCACATTGGGCAGGGCCCCTAAGCCCTAGTACCTTGTACAGGAAACCGCACCAAGGAGGCTCCCTGCCACAAGGGCCAGATCTCCTGGGGCAGCCCGGGCAGCAAAGCTCTGAGGGCCTCTCGTCCTAGTTTCTGCGTCTCACGCACACAAAGATGGCCGTCGCCTCAGATCACCCGAAACTGCAGGTGCTTCTGACCTGGGATTGACAACATCAATAGCCCCACACCACACAGATCTGCTGCCAGGCCTTGGCAGAGTCTTCAGGGAGAGAACGACCAGCACCACCTCCTAGAGCCACGGCCGGGCCCTCTTTACCCTCAGCTGAGGGAAATGTCCAACAGCCTCCCCGCTCCTGTGTTTCTTCCACTCCAGGCCCCTCCTGCTGCCGGGACAAGAGGCCCCTTCCGCGGGCCTGGCAGTGCTGGTCAGCTAAGCCCTACTAGGGCGGGAGGCCTGCCAGAAGCCAGGCACGAGCCTTGGGCTCTGGTGACAGGCTCAGTGCATCTCTGTTAAAGCAGAAGATTTCAGCCCTGCAGCCACTACAGGCTCCAATTCAGCTCAGCGCTTCCTGGACATATGACCTTCATACAAGCTCATTTCACTTCTCTCAAAGTCGGTTTCTACGTGGGCAAACTGCAAAGAGCAAGTGATGACAGAAGTGCACTCAGCCTGAAACGTGGCCAGGCCGACAGGAACAAGAGGTGCCGGCAGGATAGGATCCTGTGTGGACCAAGGCCCTGCTGTAGCTCAAGCAACAGGCCAGCACTGCCGGGGGGGGGAGGGGGGGCCTGGCCCCCATCCTTGGACATCGAAGCCAACATCTGCCCACGTCACATGAGGGTGTGAAGCCTAAGAGGCCCAAGGTCACACAAAGCCACCACAAGATGCAAACCCAGGTCACTGGTCCTCCCAAGTTCCCATGCGGCCTCTAAACAACAGGTTCCCCCAAAGCAAGCAGGGCACAGGCCACTCCAAAGTAACTCAACTCGTTTCCTTTCTGCCAGGAAAGCTGCTGCCTGCCCAGGAGCCCTCCTGAGGGGTGGCCTTGTGTGTATGCCCATCTGGGGGCGCAGGCTCTACTTACAGGCACCAGTATTTGCTTGCACCCGGCGGCCAGCACCGTGTCCTGCAGCATGCGGTCCGAGATGCCACTGAACAGTGTGTGACCAGGTGGCAGGCTGGCCAAATGCAGGTTGAAGAGGCGTTTGAGTTCACTCAGCGTGAGCACAAACTGTCTCTGAAAGGTGGCCTCCACGAAGGCCCTCAGTTCCCGGGCCACGGGAGTGCTGGCACAGCCAGGGGGCGGGTGCCCATTGAAGCTGTCCCCGCCTGCCGCCCGCCCACTAGGCAGCCCATTGGCCAGCCTGCTGTGGAGGCCGCCGAGAGAGGTGTCCATGGGCTCCTCATCTTCCTCTGCGTCTCGTTCTTCCTCTTCCTCTCCCTCCTCACTCATGGGCTCCTCCTTGATCCGCACGCCAGGCAGGACCTCGGACACCCGCATCTGCTCCTTCCTCCGCTGTAGCTCCCGTTCCAGCAGTGCGTGGTTCTGTTGGGCCTTACTTTTGGCCACTTGGACCCGCTGGTCCCCAGAGAGCAGCCCAGCAGGCCCTGCGGGGAGAGGCAGCGCTGCTCAGGGACGCTGCTCAGGGACGGCACAAAGAAGGGCCCTCCGCCCACGGACAGCCCCTCCCAGCCCGACGGGAGGAGCAAGGCTCCCAACAATGCAGGCTGGCCAGGGCTGAAGCCAGAGGTATAGTCCTGCCTCTCACCCCATGACCCAGGAGGGATTTAGCTACCCCAGCGATGGGAGAAATAGAACTGGGGAAAAAACAGAATCTCGCGTTGGGGGATTCAAACCAGAAGGGGTTACTGCTGAGTTAGTCCCTGCCAGTGCCTCCCGTCCCACCGCCACCTTCTGCCGACTGAGGAAGGCCTGCAACCCAGCACAGCCCCAGAGCTGAGAAGCCCCCAGTCCCTGAGGCCAGGGATTTGGCCACTGGACAAGCCTTAAGCTGAGGTCTGTGGGGAAGAGGGAGGAAGGCACAGAAAGCACACCCGGTGGGGAGAGCCACACATCCCTCTGCGGCCCCGAGCCCCGACAAGCCCCAGCGAGGCAGGCCTCCCAGAGCCAGAGTTGGGTTAGGGGCCTGCCCAGTCCAAAACCTCTCGCACACCTGATTGTCCATCTGGCTTCTTTGGCAAGGTTTCCTTCACAAGATTATAGACTTTTTCTAATCTGAAAAGAAGAATAAACTTTTAACTTTATGCCACGTCCCCTGTCACCTGCCTCACTAGAGCAACAGCTGCCACCAAGGCCAGGGACATCCTGCTGCCTGAGGATGCCATGTGCCCAGAGCCCCGTCCGCCCTCCCACACAGTGCACAGGCCCCGCACCCACTGGGAGCTCCTGGGGCTCCTGCTCCTTCACAACCCCTCAGCTCTGTGGGATGGCTGTGCCAGGCCTGTGCTGGGGGGGAGAGGGGGTTCTAGGATCAATCCAGTGTCCACTGGAGCAGAGGAAGGGGTGCACGCGGCCCCAGCCCACACATGACCCAGGGGGCAAGGTGGCTGTGGACAGCCCAGCAAGCCCTTACTTGGCCTGGATGCCCGTCCACAGCATATGCTGCCGCTGGACCACATCTGGATGTTTCTTGATGAACTCCCCATCGTAAGGCAGTATGAACTCCCAGCCTTTGTTGATCCTCACTACGGCCATGTGCTCCAGAAAGTCCTTTACATCCTCTGTGCAGAGCTGGGGGCAACGACAGAGGTGAGGCCCGCAGGCCTGACAGGCCACTAGCCCCCATTCCCTGCAGTGGCAGGGCCCGGGGCCTCCCAGCATCACTTACTTTGGTCACTGCTGCCACCTCTTTCCTTACCACCCACCGGCTCTGCGTGAACTTCCACATCTGTGGGAGAAAAACGAGCATGTTTCCAGGGGACAAAGACGGATCACTGGTAAGACCATTCCCCAGGCCCCTGTAATTGTCCTGGAAGCCTGGGATTTCTCCACTAAGAACTCAGGTTTGACTAGACCCTCTCCCAGGCCCCGCTTTGGCAGTGTCCGCATGAACAGAGAACAGCTGGCAGGCAGTGGCAGATGGCACTTGTGCTTCGGCCAACAAGCCCAGAATAAAGTATCCACTGCACTTTGACTCCGAGACAAAAATAAACTGCATCTGCACCTAGATACTATCTGTCCAGAGAAGCTGGGACATCCAATTGGGAAAAGATGCTTGCACTCTTTTTGAATAGCTCAAGGGCTGCATGAACACGTCACGGTCACTGTGGACAGCCTAGGAGACCAAGGTCCCCAAGTTCAAAGCACAAAGCTGAACTTTGTGAACTCCCTCATGGGAGGCAGTGCAAATCCAGCAGCCGGGGTTCAAACCTATGAGAGGGATACCCTGGCCAGGACTCAGGATCTGGATAAGGGCAGGGCATGGGGCAGGGCAATGGACTGGAGGAATGAGCTAACTGAGGAGTCGCAAAAACCCACAGCAATAATGCAGGGAACAGGTAGGAGAGAAGCAGGCCTCCTGGGACTATGGAGAACACGACTGTCAGCCCCACCCAAAGCCAGAACTATTCAGGGATTTGGGCCCATGGTACCAGACTGTCCACAAGCATTCATAATGAGCCAGAAATCTGGTTTGTACCAGAGTCCACCTATGGCCTCTGGTTTGTAATCCCCAGGCCAAAGCCTGGAGTCTTACAAAGCCCAAGACTCCAGGATTCTGAGTTGAAGGACAAAGAAAACAGGGTCCAGAGCTCTGCCCCCGGCCTGGCCACACATACTTGCCCTTCTCCCACTGCCCAAGCCAAGATTCCAAAAGCCCTGCACTGGCCCCAACCCCCTCCCATGACCCTGCCTGACCAAGCAAAGGGCAGAGCACTGAGCACTTACAACAAAGTCTCGACCCCGGCAGAGCACCTCGGCAGGCACGCCGCTGTGAGGGCTGGAGGAGTCCTTGGGATACAGGATGTCACTGCCAACGAGAGCAGGAGCAGCAGGTCAGTCCCATTCCTCAGCCCTTCTGCCTCCCGCAGTGCCCGTGCCCCAGCCCAGCCCAGGCCTCTCCAACACTGGCCAGTGCAGCTTCCGTTGGGGCTTCCCGGACCCTGGCTCTGTGAACATGTCTGTAGAAAAGCAGCACTCTTAAAACACCCCCCTCCCCCAAGAGTTCCTCCTGTCAACCCTTCTTGACTTTGCACATACACATTAGCCCAGCCTGAGAGCCACCGCAGTCAGGGAGGACAGGGGCTCAGAAACAGGCCAGCCTGAGACAGTGAGTCCCACAGGCAAGGCAGCTGTGAGGCCTGGAGAGACTGGCTGGAAAGCAGGACACGAGGCCTTCACCACCTGCTGGAAGGGACGGGCAGGCAGTGTGAGTGGGAGCAAGAGGGGTCAGGGGCTGGGACCTGGATGGGCCCTGAGGCATGAGTGGGGCGGAAGCCTCTGGAGAGAAGGGAACCACCAGGCAAGCCTAGAGAACTTCAGGGCCTGGGGGCACAGGGTGCTGAGGCTTACGAGTATAATAACCTTGACCAACTTCGGCCACAGACGCTGTCACACTTACACCACCCCAGACCATCCTATGCCTGGGGTGCCTCTGCTCTCCTGCCCCCTCCTTCTGCTGGACTTCACTCCTGCCTTCCTCAATTCTACCTGGCAACCAACTAATACCCTTCCTTTAAGGTTGAGCTCTGTGTCCACTCCCATCCCAGAAACACTCTTTGGGGACAGGGACCTGGCTTATGTTGCTCATCACTGCCACAGAGAGAAGGGAGCTGCTAGGTAGGTACTGAACGAATGGATAAACGTGGTGCGTGCCCTGGGCTCATCTGTAATGGTGCCCAGCTCTGCCCCACACAATTCCCAAGGGCAGGGACAGTGTAGGAAATGACAGCGGAGCACAGGACACAGAACAAGCAATCACGACATAGTTTGTGAACAATGTGTAAATTTTGCATCACCTCCACACAGAAACAGAAGGGACTCGGCAAGACAGGGGCTCCACCCACAGGCCACGGCAGGGCAGTGAGGGCTTGTAGCAGGAGCCGAAGAACTGGGGAGCCAGAAAACACACGACCCCAGAGGCCCCATGTCCAGGTTATGGACCCCAGGCTGAAAGGGCAGAAGCACCAGGGCCACAGGCGCTGCTGGGCCAAGAGCTCAAACCCCAGCTCCAGGACCGCCTTGCTGCCAGATGTTTGGCAAGTGTCTGCCTCTCTGGGTCAGTGTCCTTGAGTGAGGGGACGGCCCCTCCTGGCTCTCACCCATTCATAACATAAATATACCTGGGTGGTCCCACTTAATGAGGGATGTGCCATCCAAAATCCAAAGACCTTCCATAATCAAACACGTGTGTGGCACAACAGCTGAACTACTGACAAACACTGGACAAGTTTCCCAGTGCAAGGGCGCCACCAGGTGGCAGTAACGTGAACAGACTCTACAATTCACTTGGCCAACCAGCTGAAATGACAGGAGCTTCTGCAAGGAGTTAAAAAATTTGGAACAAATTTTTAAAGAGATTGTTCACCTTACACCACACCTTCTAAAAAGTGAGCCCTTACTAGTGTACCTTATGTCACACTATTTAAAATAAATATAATTCAGGGCAGCCCCAGTGACTCAGCGGTTTAGCGCCACCTTCGGCCTGGGGTGTGATCCTGGAGACCCGGGACTGAGTCTCACGTTGGGCTCCCTGCATGGAGCCTGCTTCTCCTTCTACCTGTGTCTCTGCCTCTCTCTCTCTGCGTGTGTGTGTCTGTCATGAATACATAAATCTTTTTAAAAAAATAAAAATAAACATAATTCAGACATACATGAAATGCACCCACACTTACTACCAAGGGTCTGAGATATGCTAAGCATTAAACTGAGTGTCAGGGACACAAGGCAGGTAGGGTCAGAATAGAAGTCCCTACTACCCCCATCCCTCTTGAAAATAATGGTCTGGTGGAAGGGTCACAGAAGAGAAACTACTGAAAGGCATCAAGCCACATGCTCCAAACCCCACTGGACACATGAAACAAAACTCACACTCAGATGCATCTTAATGAACTGTGGAAAGTCACAATAAGAGAAAAATCTCAGAAAGAGCCAGAGGGGACCAAGGGACTCATCACTAGAAACAATGGGAATGAGAACGCAATCAAACTATGTCAGTGTGTGGAAGGGAAACAATCAACCTCGAATCCTACACTCAAGAAAAATATCCTTTAACAATAAAGGTGGAGGGCAGCCACAGTGGCTCAGCGGTTTAGCACCAGGGCGTGATCCTGGAGACCTGGGATCGAGTCCCATATTGGGCTCCCTGCATGGAGCCTGCTTCTCCCTCTGCCTGTGTCTCTGCCTCTCTCTCGGTCTCTCATGAATAAATAAATAAAATCTTAAAACAATCAATAAAGGTGGAATAGATATTTGCAACCATACAATACCCAAGGAACTCCTCCCCCCTGCAGATCTTCTTTAAGGGAATACCCCCGCAATTTTTGGCAGGAGGTAATTATCCCAGATAGAAACTCAGATGCAGAAAGGGATGATGAGCAAAACCAAAAAGAAAACATGTGAGATCTGAAGAACAGACTGGATAAAATAACATCTTGTGGATTTTAAACTACAATTAAAAATATAGAAATAAAAAATAATAGAAATATGGCACATGAGTTGAGAGGAAGATAAACAGAAAGCATTCTAAGGTCTCTGAATTGTACTGGATAAGAGTAAAATACAGCCATTAGTATAACTATGATCAGTTATGAATGCACTCTGAATTTGTAGGCTACTCACTAAAAGAGCCCAGAAAGGGTAACTTCTAAATTAGCAGGGAGAAATGGAGTAACAAAAAAAGGATCAAGTAGCAGGTAAGAATGGATATAAAATGCAGGACAACCAGTGCGCTATGGTAGACTTAAACCCAAAACATCAATAATCACGAACTGAAATGCATCAGATGGTCCCATGCAGAGGAACTCACCTCTTCACCACCCAGTTTCCCTGGACCAGCATCGCCACCTTCTGGATGCCACGCAGAACAGCCACAGAGTCGATGGAGGGGCCTAGGAGGCTCATCAAGTTGGCAAAAGGCATGACCTTCACTGAGGAGGACACAGATGTCAGACAAGCGAAGGGGCCCTTCCCTCTCCCTCACCAAGTCTATACAGCTTCAGGCTCATGTAACCACTCCAGCGTGTGAATAACACTGACACATGGGTAATAATAAGAGCTGACTTCACTGGCTGCTTGTGCGGGCACCCCACCTTACTGAATTCTGGAGGAAACACCCCAAGGTGTGCTCCTTAAAGGTTAAGACTACTACGGGGTGCCTGGCTCAGCTGGTAAAGTAGTGACTCTTGATCTCAGGGTCATGAGTTCAAGTCCCATGTTTGGTGTGGAATGTACTCAGGAAAAAAAAAAAAAGATAAGACCATGACTCCTGGGGCCCAACAAGGGCCCGGGAAAGGCCTGTTGGCAGCGAGGGCAGTGGCCTGGCACCCCAGTAGCCCCAGGCAGAGCTGGGAGCTCACCTCTGCTCAGGCACCTGGAGATCCTAGAAGTGGTATCTCAGGAAAGGAGCCCAGGGCCTGGGATTAAGCTCTGAGGTTCAGGACTCAACCTACCCTACAGGTTCTGGCCCCCAAGTCCTCTGAAAAACACCAGTCCCTAATGGGTGCAGCCTGGTGCAGGTACCACAAAACAGTGCAAGGGAACGAATGGAGCTCATGTTTGCATGCAAGGCTCTGTATAAGCCATGAAGAAGCCTCATCTCCGCCCTCAGGAGCTATCCTAGTTCCCTAGGCTCGGGAACATCAGTGGCCTGCCCAGGCTCACAGCAGGGCAGTGGCCCAGCTGGAATGAGAACAGGAATCAGAGCCTGCTGAGGGAGCCCAACAGGCCGCTGTGATGCATTCCTTCTAGGCAAGGCCAGAGCCGTTAAGCCAGGCCCATGCTGAGTCCTTAGTCTGTCCTAGAGTCCATTTTCCCAGGAGGTGGTAGGGCTGGGTTTCCCCTGGAGGAAGTGGGTGTCCACCCACCATTCTTCATCAAGATCTTGATCTGATCAGCCAGGGGCAAGGTGCGCAGCTGGGCCATGGACAGGACGTTGCTGGGGGCCACGGGTTTGTCTCTGGTGAAAACAGAGACAGTGGGTTAGAGGAGAGGGTGAGAGGAAAGATTTGGGGTGGGGAGGGTGGCATCTGGCCCAACTCTACTCACTTCTCCTCTTCTGGGCTGGGTGGCATCAGCATCATGAGGTACTCACTGCAGTGGGGGAGAGGGCAGGGTCAGCTGCTCCTGGGCTCTGCCTGCTCCACCCTTGCCCACAAACCCAGACCCCACGCAGGCTGAGGCCTCCCAAAGGAGGGCTGGGGGGTAGGTAGCAGACTCACACCCACCAAGACCTAGCTCCCCCCCAACTTGCAGAGAAAGGACAACCACGTCTTTCCACACCCACCCCCCGGCCCTCTCCAGAGGGAGGGCCCCCTCCGGTGTCCATCTCCCCTGATACAGAAGGGGCCACAATCCCTAGGAAGGCCCCCACACTGAAGGGACCCCCCCCGGGGCCAGTGGTAGGCTCAGTAGCTTAAGACCCTGGCCCAGCCGGTCCCACCTGGGTGACTTGACGAGCTCTGTGTTCTCAACTCCACTGGAACCCTGGCACAGCAGGTACTGGCGCTCATGCTCAGAGCGGCTGTCCTGTGGGGGAAGGGGCAGGGTGGGAAGACCCTCAGCTACCACTCCAGGCCTGCACCACCCCCGAGATCCTTTGTACTCACTCCAGTTCTTACCCCTGCATCACCTTCCACTCCAGCCGCCTACTGTCCTGCCCCACGGCCAGCCAGAGGATCATATTCAACCACCTGAGCATGGCATTCAAGGCCTCTGTGGTGTGGCCTCAACCATTTCCAGCTTTACAACTAAGCGGCCCCAGCAGCCATGCCCTAGGTGCCCTGCCTGTGACCATTACCATAGGACCATTAACAGCAATGACAAACTAACAGCTAACAGCCACTGAGCACCTACTACGTGCCAGGCTAAGTCCAATGGCTTCATATACACATCAACTTACCTCATGAGGTAATTTGCCTAAAGCCACACACACTAGGAAATGGCAGAGCTTCCGATGTCGGATTCTAAGGCTCTGCCAACACCAATCTCTTTCAGGAAGTTCCAGAGATCAGGAGTTGCTGTTCCCTGCCCCCCACTAGAAAAATGTTGGGGAGGCCTAGGGCATCTTTGGCTTCAACTCAATTGCTTCCCTTACTTGATACAGCTTCAAGGATTAGGTTCTAAGCCAGCACACAAGATGGAAACCTAGTAAAAAGCGTGCCTGGCAGATACACGGTGAACTCAGCCAGTAGCCGAGGGCCGGTTCTCCACGGAACACCTTCATTCAGGATCCACGATGCATAAAGCTAAGTAAGCCCCACCTGGGGGCTGGCAAGATGCTCACACTTGAGAGCCTAAGGGATGTCAAAATCCCTGACCCAGGAAACAGCCGACTCGTTTCGCAATCTCCTGCTCCCCCCGGGACACATGCTAACTGGACCAGCTGTCCACCAGACTTTATCCCCTCTTGCTGGGCTACCACCATGTGGCCCTCACTGAACACGAAACCAGTTCAAGATGAGCCACTGAGGCCACACAGAGCCCCGGGCTTCTCTCCCAGGCCCGCACCTCAGGGACCCTGGCTCACCCTCAGGCCATAGTAGTGCAGGTGCACCCAGGGCTCTTCAGCATGCTTCTTCTGCAGGAACTCGTAGGACTGCACACGGCGCTGGCGGGCCTGCTCGGACTCCGGACGTGAGAACCGCACCTGGGAGGGGGGCGTGGCCTCAGGCCCGGGACCCATCCTGGGCTGCTGTCCCAAGTCCCCAGGGACACGGGAGAGCCCCGCACCACTCCCACCTCCCCGTTTCCCGACACAGATCTCTTAAATTCAGTTCCAACCACATCCCTCTCTGTGACTTGCTGAACAGGCCAGGGAGCAGCTTTCTTTTGCTCCTGCCTGCCCGGTGCCCAATCCATTTCCACTGCCCCTGGTAACAGGACCCCCATTTTCTTTGGGGAAATGCCCAGGTCCCCCTCAGTTCAGGGGAACAGATATCCCTCCCCTGCCCCCACCCCCACACACATTCCCAGCCACAGGAGTGGGCACGTGACTCAGACCTGGACAATCCGAGCACCAAGTCCTCTTAGCCACAGGGGCTGGTTCAGGGTTGGCCAAGCCAATGAGTCCAGTCTGGGACTTTAGTTAGAAGTAATGAGAAAGAAGTTTCTTTTCCCCTGGGGTCTTGGAAGCTGGGAGGATGTGAGCCTGGAGCTGGGACAACTCTGTACCACTGGGGACAGACACCCTGCCTGAGAAAGAGGCCAAAAGAGGAAGGCAGAACCTGGAGATGGAGATGGAGAAACCAGGTCTTGATGACAGAGTCTGAGCACCTGAATCCAGCTATACCTGAAGCTACCCCTCAACTTTTCAGTAACAGAAACCAATACAATCCATTTTGGGCTCATGCCAGGTAGATTGGGGTTTCTGTTGCTTAGAGTCCAGATGGAACCAAGCCCTGACACCTCTCTTATGAAGGGCACCTGCATAGGGGCATTGGCTGGATTATAGAACCCTGGGATTTTTTTTTTTTTTTTTAAGTAGGCTCCATGCCCAACAGGGCCTTGAACTCAGGACCCTGAGAGCAAGAGCTGCACATTCTACCGACTGAGCCAGTCAGGCGCCCCAGAATCCTGGGATTCTATATGCGTCCTTTAAAGTTCATAGGCCAGTTGAGTCCCTGAGAAGGGAAGGAGGGCTCTAAGATCATTCAACAAGCTACTGAGAGAACAGGGTGAGCACTCCCCCCCCCCCCCCCACACACACACTGGTTAGGTCGGGATCCGCTCGACCTAAGGATATGCAAAGGCTCACAACTTAAGCCACGTCTATATGCCATCTGTGTCACTATTTGAGCATCCTTTCTTAAATACTCATTTTAACCTACATAATCGTACACAGTGGAAACTCTATAAACCATAAAAGGAAGGTCAATATTCTTCTAACAATGTCTGAGATATAGAAATAAGTATTAAGATAGAAATGTTCCATCTGCGCACCACTGGAAAGACAGAATTATGTGGTTCATGAACATGGGGGTTTGGCCTCACTAGGACATGGGCTTCATGGCAGACTGTGTGGGTTCACTGGACCTCCTAGGCCCTGTTCCTCCTCCCAGGCAATTCCAATTCCAGCCAAGCCCCAGGGTCCCAACTCTACAGAAACCCCAAGCTGCTGTCCTGTGTACAGCTAGGGTAGCTCAGCGTGGGCAGAGGACAGGTTATCCCTCCAGGCTGCCCAGCAAGCAGGCTCTGAAGGATCGGACACTGTTGCAGTATCTGTTCCACCCCCAGACCTGGGGTCTGCATAGATCTTCCCACCCCTTGCAGCCTGCAGGCAGCTGACCTATATATAAAGCCGGCCCCACTGTCCCCCTAAGCTGCACCCGCCCTCTTCCCGGGGCCAGAGCTCACTCACCGTGATCTGCTTCACATCTTCTTCTGCCTCATCCTGTGAAGAGTCTCCTGCTGTAAGAGAAAGCAGACTCTTCTTATAGCCTCTAATGGAGCCCCCAACTCCCCAGAAAGCCTCATGAAGGGGGATCTGCAAATTCTCCTTCTAGACAAAGGTGGTTGCAAAAGTCTGCAGTTCTCAGTTGGGGGCAAGTTTGTCCACCAGGGGACACTTGGAAATGCAGGAAATCATTTTTGGTTGCCAGAACTATGGATGTGAGCGCTCCTGGTATCCAGTGGGTAGAGCCAGGGATGCTGCTAAGCATCCTGGAATCCATCCCTCTGCAGTTAATTTTTTTTTTTAAGATTTTATTTATTTATTCATGAGAGACACACAGAGAGAGGCAGAGACACAGGCAGAGGGAGAAGCGGGCTCCATGCAGGGACCCCAATGAGGGACTTGATTCCTGGACTCTGGGATCACACCCTGAGCCAAAGGAAACGCTCAACAGCTGAGCCACCCAGGCATCCCCCTCTGCAGTGATATTTTCCATGACCAACCCATCCCGTCAAAAAGGAGACAGACAGAAGGGCCCCAGAGCTCACCCTCATTGGCAGCCTCCCTCTCTCGGTGCTTGGCGTCTGCCTTATCCAGGTAGGAGAAGCTCGGCCGAAGCTGCAGGATGCCATGTAAAGGCGTCAGGTGAAGCTCACCTGGCAGAGGAAGAAGGGCTTGGACCTGACTCTAGGAACTAGGGCTAGCCCACCCATCCTGGCCTTGGCCTGCTGCCAAAACAACCTCACCTCTGCTCTAGCCCCCAGTCCCAGAGCCTTGGGACCACCGGGAATGTGGCCATTCCCAATCCCACCTGGCCCTGAGGATGCAGTAAGCACACAACGGCATATACCTAGAGCATTCTGCTCAAAGCTGCTTCTTTAAGCCTTTAAGGCCTTCCCAACCCCGGTCACCACCACCTCCCCGCCAGTAGCTCACTCTGGCACACACAGGGCAACTCTTCCAAACACAGCCTGCTCTTCCTACCAGGCCCTTGTCAGACAAATACCAAATGATTTCACTCATATGTGGAATTTAAGAAACAAAAGAATGGGGGAAAAAAAAGCACACACACAAAAAACCAGACTCGGGGCTCCTGGCTGGCTCAGTCTACAGAACATGTGACTCTCCACCTCTAGGTTAGGAGTTTAAGCCCCACATTGGGTGGGTATGGAGCCTACTTAACAAAACAAAACAATCACAGAACCCACAGACTCTTAACTACAGAGAACAAACTGATGGTCACCAGAGGGGAGGTGGGTGGGGGATGAGTAAAACACGAGATGGGGAGTCAAAGCACATGTATCACAATGAGCCCTGAGCCAGGTACAGAATCATTGAATCACTCCATTGTACGACTGACACGAATATAACACTTTGTTAATTAAAACGGAAGTAAAAAAATTTTAAAAAAATCATCTTCTCACTCTCCATATAATAATAATTTCCAGAAATGTTAAACAGTTTTGTATAAAATTAAACTTTAAATACTAGAAAATAAATTTTAGAGGAGAACCTTTCTTTCTCCCTAGGATGGGAGAAAGAATCCTAAAGAACAAGACAGGACAGGCAACTTGGCTACAGAAAAATACAATCACGTTGGGAAGATGGGAAAAGTCCTGCAGATGGATGGTGGTGACGGTGGCACACCAACTTGAATGCCCTCAATGTCACTGAACTATATATACACTTAAAAATGGTTAAAATGAGGGGTGCCTGGGTGGCGCAGTCAGGTAGGTGTCTGACTGGGTTTCAGTTCAGGTCGTGATCTCAAGGTTGTGAGGTCAAGTCCCGTGTCAGGCTCTGTGCTCAGCACAGAGTCTAAGATTCTCCTCTTCCTCTGCCTACCCTTACCCACCCTCCTGGGAGTGTGCACTCTCTAAAATAAAGAAATCTTTTTAAAAAAGTATATTTAACAATAAAAATTAGTTAAGAAAAATGAATGGTCCTAGTTACAAGATGTGAGACACAGATGCAAAAAAGAAAGATATTTATCTGATAATACTTTTGAATCTATTCTAGTTTGTTTCCTAAGTGTTCAGATTAGCTTTACTTATTGTTTTATGAACTCTACACTTACTTTTAATGCTTTTACGGAGATATAATTCACATGCCATGCAAAACCCACCCATTTAAAGCATACTAGTCAATGTATTTTAATATGTTCCTAGAGTTGTACAACCAGCACTATAATCAATTTAAGAACATTTCAGGGGCACTGGGGTGGCTCGGCTGTGTTCCACTCTTGATTTCAGCTCAGGTCATGATCTCAGGCTCCTGAGATTGAGGCCCTGCGCTGGGCTCTGCACTGGGCATGGAGCCTGCTTGGGATTCTCACTCCCTCCACCCCCCAAAGAACATTTTTTTAATCTCCCTAGATAGAAATCCTGAACCCATCCTCAGTCATTCCCCATTCCACATTCCTCCCAGCCACAGGCAACTACAACCTGCTTTCTCTACAAACTTGCCTCTTTAGGACACTTCATATAAATGGACTCAGAATATGTGGCCTTCTGTGAGTGGCTTTTCTCACTGAGCATCACATTTTCAAGGTTCATGCATGCTAGAGGATGTAGGAGTACTTCATTCCTTCACGTGGCCAAGTAACTTTCAATGGCATGGCACTGTGCAATCCAGGCATCAGCTGATAGAACTGTTTCTACTTTTCACTATTATGAATAATGCTTCTACGAGTTTTTGTGTAGACAGACATTTTAATTCTCTAGGGTAGATGCTAAGAGTAAAACTGCTCATGCACAAGCACCTTGTTTTGTTTTTTGGGGGGCAGGGGGGGTTTGAGAAGGAGGAAGAGGGAGAGAGAGTGCACGATCAAGTGAGTAGGGGTAGTTAGGCTGTGCGTATGCCTATGTCCCAGGAGGACAATGACCTTGGAAGCAGCATCTCTATCAGGTCAAGATCCAAAGCCAGAAATCCTCAGAAGTGGCCTATTCTAGCGCCCTGACAACATCACTTCCACAACCAGCCTGGCCCCTATGGGTGTCCAGTATTCGGAGAATAGCAAGCTGAGTACCAGGCTAGAGATAGCCCACCCCACCCCATCCCAGCCATCCTGCTTCCCTCCAAGCGGCCTCCAGGAGCCACAGCAGCCTGGCTGCCCAGTGTGGGTACCTTGCCGGTAGAGCGCAGCAGCGTAACGGGCTGTGTTACTAGTGCTCTGGGAGGAACAGAACGTCTGCTTGTCCATCAGCTTCCTGGGAGCATGGGGAGAACAGAAGTCAAGGGGAAGGAAGCTCCAATCTCAAAGCACAGCAGGGATAGCCCTCTCTACCCCAGACACCTTCCAAAGTTCAACACCCAGGGACAGGGCACAAGGCCCCACCTCAGCATGTGCGAGCCTCAGGAGGGAAGCTGGGGAAGAGAAAACTCAAGACCTGGTTTGTGGCCCAGGGATAAGTAGTAAGTCAAGCCCCCGCCCCCATCAAAGGAGACATTTGCCACGGGGCAGCGTTGCACCAGACCCAAGCATGTGAAATTGGGACGCTGGGAGGGAGCCTGGCAATGAGGGACAAGGGCCTTGGTGTCTTACAGGCCTTTGGAAGGCTTGGATCAGGGCCCGTCAGAGCTTGGATGCTGGACCCAGGGAACTCACGAGGAGTAAGTGCTGCTGTCGTCCGCGCAGGCGCCGTCCACGTTGAGTGCAATCTGCTCCCCTTTGCTGCGGCAGTAGTTGGGGTTTAGGGTATCAATGGCCATCTCGAGTTCTACCTGCAGGCAACAAGCAACCCCCAGCATGAGCGACTCAGGACCCCAGAGTCCTGCCCAGAAGCAGGCCCGACACATGTCCTGCAAGGGCTCCTGGGTTCAGTCTACATCAAAGGCCACAAATCCCAATCCCAACAGAAAGGCTAGGGTGCTATTTGGGGGGCAGGGAGGTCATGCAGTTCTGTTTGTCCTCCCTATTCTATCCTCCAAAATCTACATTAGGTGCCAACATTTAAAATTCAAGGGAGTTTCTCATAAATATTTTCATTTCCAACTTTTCTTGAGAAGTCAGTGCAATGGGAACTGGCAATGGGAGGCTAGAGCTGCAGCCACTCCCCTGCCCCCCTACTCCTGGACAAGGCACAGCTCCAGTTCTCCCCGCCAGTGTCACCCCATCCCTCCGAGGCACTAGATTTTCCACCGTACCAGAGCTGCTGGGAGCACAAGCCCCCATTTCCTCTCTCTAACTCATCTCCAGCCTTATTCTCTCCTGGCCTCTCTGGAGTTGCTTACCCCCTTTCTTTCTGGAAACTTTCCTTTTTGAGCTTTCCAGGCTCTGCAAGCAACTCGTTCTCCAACTGCTCCTTCTCTGGGATTCTAGTCCCCAAGGGCCTGTCTCTTCACTTCCATCAGCCCCCACCTGTGCCACCCCTCCCCTCCTCTACCTCCATCAGAGGGCAGCCCCACCTTCTGCTGCTTGGGCTTGATCTTGGCGGAGAGGTGTGGAATGTCATCGTAGGTCATCGAGGCTGGACGCACAGGGTACTGGGAAGGAAGAAAGCCGTTAGTCTACCCGCCCAGCCTACCCCAGTGTTGGGCTCAAAGGCTCCACCAAGAATCAATGCCAAGCAGAGACCAGAGTCCTTGCTGGTCCCCATCTGTGTCCCCTTCATGCTGGCTCCATCCGGCTTCCTTCCGAAAGGCAAATCTTCGAAGGTCTCTGACCTCGGAGGGACAAACCCAAGTTTAGGAACCCAAACAGGTCTCAGCACACAGAGCCCTGCCCTGGAGGCAAGAGGAAGGATCCACCATCTTGCTGCTAGACCACCCATCCAGGTGGAGATGGAGGGGACACAAGACCAAGCACAGGAAGCACAGACCGATGACCTGCCCAGTGATGTGCTGTGGCTGAAGGTGGGTGATGGGTATGTGCGAATGTATCATCCCAGTCTTTCTCTGCTGCCCTGTAAACTTTGCCGTAATAAAAAGCTGCCACCGATCCACTCAGAGAGTCCCTTCTGGGCCTCAGTATCACCATGCGTGAAGTTGTTTTCATGTCACACTTGGATATACTGCTCTGATGTCACTTCTTCACTCTGAACACACTGGAGATATCTTCCCCCATAAGCCCTTACCGGGCACCTTTCCTTTCTTCTGCACCAAACTATGGGGTGGATGGATGAGTCATGATTTGGACCTGCCCTTGACAAGCTGTGGCACCTGTACCATGACAGCCTCTGGAGTCTGCTGGAAGTGTGGCAGTGCAGAGTAAACCCTCTGTGTGAGCGCCCTTTCTGGCCAGCTCCATTCCAGCCCAAGGCAATGGAGATTTCCCAAAAGCTCACTCAACTAGCAACACAGTGACTCCCCCTTGCTTCCTGGGCTGGAGCTTAGGGCAGCGGTAGGAGAAATAGTCTGGGCCTGAAAAGGGCCTGGGCGGGGATAGGCTTGCACACAACAGTCAGGAGGCCCCTGGTCTGCCAAGATCTGGGGCAGCCCTGTAATCTCCTGATCTTGGGATGGGACGGGTGGTGGTAAAGGGCAGAGGTTCTGGAATCAGGCCTGGGTTCTGATCCCAGCTCTGCCTCTTGCAACTTGTGTACTTGGGCTGGCTCCTTGCTCACAGGGCTGCTGGGACAGGGAAGAAGGCAAAGAGAGTGGACACCAACCCAGGGCCTGGCTCACAGAGAACACATATTGGGGGGGGGGGGGGGTGAAACCATCACCATGACCACCAATCAGTTCCCCATCATTCTGCAGCCAGACAAGGAAGCAGGTTGGGGAGGCCTGAAGGACAGACCTCCAGCCCCACAGTCCATAAAGGCAGACTCGGGCGGGGGCAGGAGGAGGATGCTGGGTCTCTTCCCAGCTCACATATGGAGCACCACCACTGCTGCCCTGTCCCAGGCCCTGTGCACAAGTTACCAGATTCCCTGTGCTGCCTCACCTTCTCATAGGCAACATGAAGACAAAATACTTGAAATTATAACCTCATTATTGGAAGCGTAAACTGGGGCAAAAGTTTGTCCATTCCTCTAAACGTTAAATACTAGATCCAGCAATTCCGCTCCTAAGGATATGCCCAAGAGAAATGAAAACACCTGTCCGCACAGAAACCTGTACGGGATGTTCATAGCAGCACCGCTCATGAAAGCCCAAAGTGGAAACACCCAGACACCCACCAATGCGTGGATAATCAAAATGTGGTGTATGAATCCAGGCAGTGGGATACTACTTGCCCACAGAAAGGATTGAGGTGCTGATACATGTTACAACATGAGTGAGCTAAGAAGCCACCTATGCCATGATTGCATGTACATGAAATGTCCTGAACAGGCAGATCCATAGAGCGAGAAAACAGGCTAACAGTTGCTTCAGGATGCAGGTAGGAAGGGGGACAAAACTCCCCTAAAATAGACTGTGGAGCTGAGCTCCAGGCTGGGCCGTGTTCTGAGCACTTTAGCACAGATTCATCCACCCCCACAGGGACTCTACAGGGCAGGCAGCATTACCGCCACCATTTTGCAAATGAGGAAATGGAGGTATGGAGAGCTTCAGGACCTTGCCGAGGCTCACAGCTAAGTCACAATGGAGATGGAACTGGGCCTCCACACGTCTACCCATCCTCAGAGCCCAAGCTTTAACCACAACATTGCTCTGCCTCTCAAAGCTGCCCTGGTTTTCCCATCTTCGATGTGAGACTATGGACCTGCCCACCCACAAAAGCCAAGAGAACCACCTCGTCCCACACTTTGGGCCCCAAACCCTAAGCAAGGCTGAGGTTTCCCAGGCCCCCTCACCCACCACCCCAACGCTCAAGGGGCGCCCTTCGTCTTCTGCTCTCATCATTACCTGAAACAGATAGAGCTTCTCTGCCAGACTTTTGGCCAAGTACACGTCGATCTGGGAAAAAGGGAAGAAGACTTAAACAGGAGACAGAACCCGGTGCCTGCCCCGGCATGTCCCTGCTCCTTGGATGTCAGTCAGGGGTCGTGGCTCCTAGAGGCAGTGTGGGGGAGGAGGCAAGAGCTCAGCTACTGCTAGAAACAGAAGGAGTCTCCAGCCTCCCTCTCTACAGTTCCCAGGGCGACCAGGATAAGAGCTCCTGGTCCCTTCCTAGGCCCACTATAACCCAATAAAAATGTACCTTCCCTGAGGCCACTCAGATCAGGATGTATCCTAGAGCCAGATTAAATGCTTTTCCAACGAGGCCAGGGTAGAGGAGAGCTTACCCACTTGCCTGCGCTTCCTCCCTGTGCCCTCTGCCACCTACCCTGGATTGACCTGTCACATCATCTTAAGGTGGTCTGCAAGCCCCTCTAAGAATGATCTGGCCCAACTCTCCTCCTTCTCAACACTAACCACCCCTGCTTGCCCCACCATGCAGCAGTTTACCTCCCTGCTTCCCTGCTCTTCAGATGAACCATGTTCTCTACCCCAACCAGGCCTTAAGGAGGAGTAAAGGGCATCAGCACAGGTGAAGGGCATTCTAGGTGGTGGGAGCAGTATGTGCAAAGGCCCGGTGGCTCTAGGATATGTCTGGATCTGGGCCAACTCTGCAACTACCTCCCCACCAACTGCATCTTAAGACCCCATCTTTGTCAGTCTTGCCCACAGATCTTAAGTTTTCCAAAGGCAGGATGCTGCCTTGCTCCCTGTTGTCACAGCCCCCAGCACATAGTGGATCCAGTGAACAACTACTGAATGACTTCTGGGCAGGCCCAGGAAGAAGGGAGAGCTGTCAAACCCATTCATTCAATGAACAGTCACTGAGTATCTACTAAGTGACAGGCACTGAACTTGGCTTTGTAGGCACAATGGTAAAAAACAAAATCTCTCCCTCGTAAAGCTTATGTTCCAATGGAAGGAGATTATGTCTAGGAGATGGGGAGTACTGTGAGCAAGCACAGAGCATGGCCAAGGTAAGGGGCTTGAAGGGGCCAAGGAGGATGTACAGGAGAGCACCACATGAGGGGGGGGGGGGTAGTGAGAAATGCTGGACCAAGGATTGGGAGAAAGGGAAGGGTTATCTGCAGGCAGTTATCTAGAAGAAGAGGGTTCCATGCAGAGGGAACAGCTTGTGTTAAGGGTCCCTGGGATGCCAAAAGATGCCAGGCCGGCCTGAAGATGAAGGAAGGGCCACAGTCCCACTGCCTAAAGCCCTGGGCCGGGGCACTTCTCCCTGGTAGCCCCAGCAGAGGGTGGGAAGCAGCAGTTACCTCCTGTATGACTGGGTCATCCTCTTCATTGGCCATACTAGGGGGAGCCAGCCGCACGATCCTCAGACTCAATCTGCAAGGGAGAGCAAGAGGCCTGAAATAAATGTCAGTCAGCCACGCCACCAACACCCCTGGGTGGCACCTATGCTGCAACAGGCCCTGCTCTGGGAGAGGAGAGCCTGAGATAAACAGAACCTGACCTTCTTTCTATGCCTTTCCTGGAGTCAACACAGACAGCCAATTCTATACCTCCACTGGCCAGAATCTAACAAGGAGAAACCACCAGAGGGTGCAAAGAGGTGGACCCACAGCAGCACGTATCGGCTACACCTGTGGGGAAATACATGACCAGCTTTAAGGGTCTTTTGACTACTCACAAAAAAGAGGTCACTGCCAGGCAGGAGGATGGAGACTGGCTGGTCTACATCCATGATGAAAACCTTGAGCACCAACTGGGGGCCATAAAGGGCAAGTGTTAAGAAACTTGCCCAACAGGAAGAGCAGGGAGTCCCAAGGCTTTCCAGGGGGACTGTCTCTGGTATCTGACTTTTAAGCAAACTTGAAGCTCAACTCTGTGTGAGAGGATTCTCCTGTTTTGTGTGTGACACAAAATGACCCTCTTCCCAGATTTTACTCAGCACAACCCTGCAAGGAGGCTTGGGTGTCCCCACTTTCTAAGGGGAGCTGCAGGGATGGTGTGCATGGCTAGCCAGAGAGCAAGCCAGCCGACGGCCCGGGATTCCAAGCCAGGCCAGGTAACAGCTACAGGTAGGGGAGCTCAGAGGCAAGGAAGAGCCTTCCTGCTGGGGAAGACAAGGGGGCATCTGGGCTGAGCCCTGAAGGACTGAAGGATCTGGACAGGCGGATCTGGACAGGCCATGACTCCTGAGAGCAAGAGGGACCCCAGGTGACTGGCAATACTTCAAGCACCTGGAGGGGAGAAGCCTGCAGGTCTCCTCGGCAGAGGGGAACTAACTCACCCAGGCTGACTCTTATTCCCGCAGGGAGAGGATGTTCATATGGGTACCTCCGGAAGCAGCCCCCAGACCCCTAGTTTCTGGTAAGACCATCATGATTTGTCTTATCTACTTAACACCTGAGTTATTCAATATTTAAAAGGATCTAATACCTTCACCATGGGTGGGGCTCAAGGTCATCTAAGCCCTCTGCCTGCGGTGTACCACCTGGAATCACTTGGCGCATTCCAGATACTTATTCCAAACTCAGACGGCTCAGCCCCAACACTAGCCTCTTCCCCGATGCCTCTGTTCTCCTCACCCCACACCAGCAACTCCTGTCAGTTCCACCCTTAAAGGAGGTCTGAAGTCCAGCCACCCCCACTGTCACCATCCCAGCCCCCATCCAGCCGGCTCCACTGCCTGCCTGTACCACAGCAATTACCAGAATGGTCTCCCTGCCTCACCTGAGACCCTACGATCTTTGCCCAACCCCACAGCCAGTGCCAGTGATCCCCTGAAAGTCACATCAGAGCTCGCCATGCCTCTGCCTTTGAGGACCTCCCGTCCCGCCCAGGACAGAAGCTCAAGTCTTTATGACTCACCTGCTGCCACCACCACCCCTTTACCTCTCAGATCTCCTCTCCCACTGGCATCCTTCCTCTCCCCCAACCTTGGGCCTTGGCAATCGCTCTACCCTGAGAGCCTCATGGCTCCCTCCCTCACCTCTTCCAAGGTTTTGCTCAAATGTCACCTTGTCACAAGACCTTCCCTATCTACCGTATCCAAAATTGCAATACCCTTCTTCAATTCCCTTCCCGGGTCTGGGTTTCCCCAAAGCAGGCATCACCACCCGACAGTTATTATTTTGTCCCCACCCTCACTGCCAGTAAGTTACACGAAGGCAGAGATTCTGGTCTATTTTGTCCCTTGCTGTACCCTCCTTACCCCACAGCAGGCACTCCCTACACACCTGTTGTCTGAATAAATAAGCCACAGGAAGGCTATTTAATAGGGAGCTACCAAAGATTTTTGAGTGGAGGAAGATGTGGAGGGCCGAAGAAGGTAAAACTAGAGGAAAGATGCTACCTCAACAATGACGGCTTGAAGACTGGATGAAAATCAGAAGCCTGAGACTGACAGTTTTAGGTTCCTGCTCTGGCCCAGACAGAGGGTGATGGATGACAGAGCCCCAGACCCCACCCCATCTGCACTGGCCACCAAGCAGCACAGATGGAGGTCAAGCACCTAGATCCTCTGTGCCTGGCTCTGTGGACAAAAGAGACCAGGGACTTACACACGAGTCAGGGAACAGGTCATATATGAAGAGGTGTGCCCTGGGAGGTTCCCCAGACACGATCATTCCTGAGCAACTGGCTTTCTCAGCTACTGTTGGGCTCTGCTAACCTCTCCCCAGTCACTGAGGAGCTCAGGGAGGATGAGATCCCTGGGGCCCCTGCTCCTCCTCCAGCTGGCACATGTGACGGGGTAACAGGCAGGGCTCTCGCTTCCCTTCATCCTCCCAGCCGACATCAACCAACCAGGTAGCTTTCCAACTTTTCAGCCCAAGGCCTATACTAAGAAATCCACTCCATATAAATGACTCAGAACATAGACACAATTATGTAACTAAGCTAAGGTTTCGAACAACCATAACAGTCCCTACTATCCGTGATACAGTGCTGTTTTCGACCTTCACTCATTAAAATTAAACACGCTGGTTACAATCCCTCAAAGTGATTTCACATCCCACCAGCAAAACTTTTTTTTAAAGTAATCTCTATGCAGAACATGGGGCTCAAACTCACCACCCCCAGATCAAGAGCTACATGCTCTACTGACTGAGCCAGCCAGGCACCACTCACTAATAAATCTTGATCCATGATTAAAAAGTACTGCTCCAACAAATCTCCCTGGCATTCCTCTTCTCTACCTCCAACCCTCCCAGAAACAGCCAGAGTTGTCCTTGCGAAAGAGTAAATCATATCATTCTCCTGCTCAAAACCCTTCACCTGCCACATAGGATAAAACCCAAACTTCTCTCTATGGCCTCAAGGCCCTGTAAGACCTTGTCCCTGCCTTTCCCCTCACCATCTATCTACACAGCCAGGTAGCCACCTGCTGGACCTCTAAGAGGCTAGGCCCCAGTCTGTCTCAGAACCTCTGCAAGTCATCTACTTCTCCCAAGTCTTTTCAAAGCTGGCTCCTTTTCCTTAGATATCACTACCACTACCCCCTCCAGGAGAGAGGTTCCCCTGATGCCCATCTTCAAGAGCTTCCCCGGTCAACCGGCTCCCAGTCACTATCACCTCTCCCTGTTTTCTTTCTTTCGTGGTTCTTACCATAATCTGCAACTAGCTAGTCTATGTGTGTCTGTGTTGTCTGCCTTCTGCACTAGAATGTAAGCTCCACAGGGGCCTCTCAGTTACTTCAACCATAAAGTGGAGATGATTACGCTTTACTTCATCAAGTTGTTATAAGGATTATTATCTCTTTTTAAAATCCATGCTGCTCTCCCAATACCTAGAACAGTGCCTGGCATGAAGCAGACACTCAATATAGGACACAAAGAATAATGAAATAAATGAACGTGTGGAATCAGGCAGTTACAGACCATTTACCCAGTGAGCCTAACTCAGCCCCATCCAGACACTGGTGGACTCATGGTTTGGGCCTTATGGACACTTGAGGAACAGAAAGGGGCTGTGGCCAAGGCAGCAGCAGACCTCCTGGCCATAATGTACTCTGTGGCAGTGACCATGGCCTTGAGCTCATGAAATTTCCCCCAGCGGGGAGCTGTCAACAAATGGAAAGGAGACAAGGACGCCAGGTAGAGCTAAGAAGGGGTACAGAGCAAAGGAAATACCTGAATGCTCCACCTGGGTGCATCCCTGTGCACCTAGGGATCTAACCTGTCAGCCAATCGGAAATTCGGAGGCAACTCCAGAGGCTCTTTAGCTACTGGAGAGTGGACAAAGTACAGCAGGGTCAAGTCGAGAGGGTCTCAAGGCAAACAGTCTCAAGGCCTGGATTCTAGCTGCCTGTGAGCCTCTTGGGCAAGGCGTCTCCCCACTCTGGGTCACCTCGGCTTTTACCTCTGTTAAAGACTTAGCCTGGAGAAACAGAACCAATTAACCCTTAACTGAGCATCAGACCCTACTCCAAGGACTTCACACTACCGCCACATTTCTCAACAGTCCTCTAAGTCAACATGCATCAGTCCCAATTAAGAAATGAGGGAACTAAGATTAAGGGAGTAGGTAATTTCACCCAAGGTCACAGCACTGGAGAAGAGCAGAGCCAGGGGGGAAACCGGGGTCTGGCTGATGTCAACGATCCGGATTCTTAACCACTGTGCTGCACACCTCTCGAATAAAAGGCAGTATGGGATAGTGGTTAAGAGCCTAGACTCTCAAAACACAACTACACCGGTTCAAATCCCACCTCAACTACTTACCATCTGGGGCCCACCCGGGATGGTTTCCTCTTAAAGGGTCTCACTATTTTCATCCCTAAAATGGGGATAAAAAAAGTACCAACCTCCCGCGAGGGCTGCGGTGAGAATTAGACAAGGTGGTAAATGTAACCTGCGGAGGGGAGCTTTGCTATTTACTCGGCAACGTGTGTTTTCTTCCCAGGTCGGAGGGAGCAAGCACAACGCTGCCGAGCTGGGACGTGTCGCATCTTACCTGAAGCCCTCACCACAAGCCTACGGGGTAGGTTAATTTTATTATCCCCATTTCACAGATGAAGCAGCTCTGGCGACTGCGAAGACCTCCTCTACGGCCCAACGACTGTAAAGCTAACACAAGTCAACGACCTTGCTGATGTGCTGGCTTACTCGACGTGCTTCCAGACACCTCCTCCAAGCCGGCGTCGGGGCCCGATCCGCCGCCCGGCGCGGGCTCTCGGGGGCCTGAAGCGATGAATGGGCAGCGCCGGGCCCGGCCGGCGTCGGGGGCAGCGGCGAGGAGGGCGCCCGGGCAGGCTTGGGGACGCGCCGTCCGGCGGGGGTCAGGCCCCCTTCTCACGCGCCCCCCGCGGCCATCGCCACCCGCCGCCGCGCTGGCGGGACCCGGCTGCCCTCGGACAGGTGCTCCCGCAGGAGGCCCGCCTGCGCCGGGCGGAGCAAGGCAGCTGGACCCTGAGTCAGCGCCGGCAGCCCTGCTGCGGCACCCCCGACTCCAGGGCCGGGCCGAGCTCGCAGAGCTGGGCCGGGTCTCCGGGGGGGAGGGGGCCCGGCTGCTCATCCTTCCCGCCCGAGCCCCGGGAGGCCCCAGAGCCCCCGGGCTCGGCGCGGCGCGGCGCGGGCCTCCCGGCCTACCCGGCAGCCCAGCCCAGGCCCACCTCGCGAGGGCGGCCCGGCTCCAACCGACGCGTGCGCTGCCTTCTCGGCACTCACCTCTCCGCGGGGGCCGCGCGCGGGCGGCGGCAACGGCCCAGGTACCCGCGGGCTGCAGAGGCGGCGGCGGCCCGGCTCTCCTCAGGCAGCGGCCATGTTGCTGGTGGAGAAACTCCAGCGGACACGTGGGGGGAGCGGGGCCGGGCCTCGCGCTTCCTTTTACCCACAATGCCCCGCCCCGGCGCGCGCAGACCCGCCCCCTCCGCCGCTCCATTCATGCGGGCCGCCCGCCCGGCCTGGCAGCAGGGGGCGCTGGTGACCCGGCAAAAGGGCAGAGAACGGCCCGCTGCCAAAGCGGTAGGGCCAAAAAAAAACAAAAGCGCTCTGGCAGCGGTGGGATTCGAACCCACGCCCCCGAAGAGACTGGAGCCTTAATCCAGCGCCTTAGACCGCTCGGCCACGCTACCGTGCTGCTCAGTGGGCCTTCCGGGAAGCTATTTAATACTTTCTGAGCAAATTTCATTAATGTTTCTCGCGTTTCGCTTGTTTTTGATAGATTTTGAATGTGTCATCCGTTTAAAGGAAAATATTTCCTCTGATATCTACACCCACATTTTTTTTTTCCCCCGCCCCGAACAGGTTTCAGAGCGATAAGCAGTTTAAGAATCCGTGTTCGGAGTCGGCTGTTGAGCCCGGAGACCTCGGAGCGGCCACGTATCCCCGGAGGAATCCTGGATTCCGGTAGTAACTCGCCCCGGGGGCTCGGAAGGCCAAACCCGGAGAGCTCGCCTGAGCAGCTTTCTCTGGAAAGTTAGGTGTTTTAATTTTTAGGTACTCAAATAATAAATGAAGTATTACAAAAATATTGAAACGTTGCAGATAAGGCCCAAATATGCACTTTTACCTTTGACCCTAAGTCCCATCCACAGAGGTGACCATTATTATCAGCTTAGTGTCTGTCTTTCTGGGTTTTTTACTGTGAATTTATGTGGCTGTCTTCATACAGATACACAGATACTCAGAGAAAAATGGATATTTTGTTTTTATTGTGTATGGGTTTTTACATAAATATTATACTATTAATCTTGATCTGCAACTGTTTTGTTTTTTGTTTCACCCAAATATACTTTTAAAATATCAATCCATGTTGATGGAAATAGATATTTAAAAATACAGAAGATTGAACACCAATAAAAAATAAATTTATTTAAAAAAATTTTTAAAAATAAAAATAAATAAATAACATAAAAATACAGAAGAAAAAATAGAAAATAAATAAAAATAAAAATACAGAAGAAGTACAAAGAAAAAATAATCACCCACATTCCCACCATCTAATATGGTAACATTTCACTTCCAATTCTTTTCCTATGTACATTCTTTTTTCTTAAAAGCTACTCAGGAAACGATCTGAATATGCTGTCCTTTTAAAAATCCATTTAAAAATATACTAGATCATTAAAAAAAATTTTTTTAAATAAAAATGTCTTAGAACATTATAAATTAAAGATAAAACCTCCTTCCCAAACATCCTCCCTCAGCTATGACTATTATGATTTGATGTGTATTCAATCAGTTTCTTATACTTTCATATCTATAATATTTATACCTATAGATACAGATATTTCTGTGTGTACATATATATATACATATATTCTCATGAACAATATATAGAATGATCTTCCGTATGTTTTCCATGTTCATAAATATTACGGTACCAAGATCATTCTGAATCATGTTCTTCTACTCCAACATTATGAAGTCTAACCAACACACAATGTGAATGTAAGTTGTTTATAATGTTATATTTAAGTTTCTGGTTAATATCCAGTTGGCACACACCCTAACATTTGGGCATTCCATATTTCTCTTCATCTTTAATTCCTCCTAAACTCAGTTTTTTTCCCCCAACTACCTTTTTAACATAAATACTGATATGCGAAGATTTCATTGCACAGGGAGAGTTTGTTGCTTTTATTTTTATTTATTTTTATTAGTTGTTTTTAGTTTTTTTTTTTAGTTTTTTTTTAGTTTGTTGCTTTTAAAAGAATTTTTTAAAAATATAGAAGCAGCCATCTATTGAGGACACAGGCTAGCTATTGTGGGGGATTCAAAGCTAAATGGGGAATAGTCCTTAAGATCAATAGAAGCATTAATCTAGTCACAGTGTTTTAGTACTAGGAGGGACTTTGTGAGTTTGTGCTGGGTTTTCCAAAAGGAAATTTCCCCACAGTGAAGGAAAATTGCTAGAATATCTGCCTAATCTCACTTTTCTAAGAATTGCCCGACCAGCCCAGAGAGCGGATCCCTGGCAATCACCTTCTGTGCCCTGCCCTGCCCTGCCCTTGCCACACCATGGCCAGTGGGCTCTATGGTAGATACAGGACTCAAGTCAGACCAATCAGATTCTCTTTTGAGAATGTAAACTGAGACATGGTGATTTCCTGATTTATTAATTTGATTAGATTTGACACAGAGTGTTAAGTGTTAGTGACTAAGACTGACTGGAACAAGGGATGTAGGGAGATTTGAGGTGGCCCTATTTTGTGAAATAGATTGGAGAAGTAGAGAAAGCCAGTACATGGGGGAGAAAGAATGATACAATGAGAAGAGTGGAGTCGTAGAGAAATACTCAGGGGTTTTCCAGCTCCCAGCAGAATATCCTTCCTAGGACCCAGTGGGATTCACAGTCTCAGAGACATCCTTTTATCATTGCAATGAATGCCCCCTTTCTGCTAAAGCTAGTGCTACCTGGTAGCTGCCTATTGTAAGAAATAAACCCCTGTTGTATGGTAGGGGTTCAAATAAAGCTAGAGATATTTCTGACAGAACATTTTGGAGCAATTCAATCTGTCCCTAGAGTTTCTTGCACTCTTGCAGCCCCATTACACAACTGTCTGTAACAATCAGGTGTGAAACTAATAAGCAGGAGACCCAGAATGTTTCATCAGAACTCCCGGACCCTCAGGGTCCCAGCAGCTTTAAGGAGGGGGGTGGGTGGAGGGAAGGGCTGAAATCCTGACTCTCCTTTGGTGTACCTCCTTCTGTGCCTCTGGTTAATGGGGCACAGGTGGAAGGGGGGAAGCACCACAGACCAAACACCACCCATCTGTACCCTGACCACAGTCTAGGGATTGTCAGGTGAAGGCTGACTGTCTCTGTATCCTAACTCCTCAGCTTCCGGCAGTGGGGATCCACGTGGGGACTCAGTCCTGGATCTCCTCTATTCTTCACTCCCTTGCTCCTATAAAAGAAAAGTTATCCCAAATCTGGATGGAGACCAAACTTTTCTCTGCAAATCTCTTTCTGGAAAGAAATGAACATTCCTGATAAAAATGCTTAAGCTTCTTCTTATGAAATTTAATAGCATTGAGATTTGTACTGTGAAGCTAGTTTTTTACCCACCCTGTTGACAATCATCTATCAGGAGCGTAGTGAACTTTCACAGAATATTCTTTTCTGCTTAATTTAATCATTCTTTCCTATAGACTGGATCTACCAGAATAAAGGCCAAAACAGTGTTTACTTTGTGCAGGGTGGGGTAGGGTGGGTGAAGGATATATTGCCTGGGAAGGCCCAACGGAGCTTTCTAGTGTGCCGAAAATGTTGGAAAGTTCACCAAGTTGTACACTAAAAATTGTGCAATTTCCTCTATATAGGTTGTACTGTATTAAAAAGTAAACTTTTTGAAATCTCTTCCTCCTAAATATGAATCTTTGAATTAGCCTCCCAGAGGATCCACGCCTTACAGCAAGATTATAATACAATTTTGAGATAGGCTTGCAACAAAACCATACGAAAAGTTTAACACTCGCCTCTAAAACTTCAGGGCCCTTTTTCCTCTTCCTCCCCAAAGGGAATACTCTGGATGAGAACCTGTTGTTTTTGCCTTCCCAGAATTCTTTCCCCCATTTTCTGGTTCCAATACGGATATTTTCCTTTGGGAAACACTACTGCCTGTGGTCTATGAGGGACAATCAATCAAACTGCTAAGGGGGTAGGCCAATCAGAGGCTTTAGCCTTGGGAATCTGAATCTGAATCTGAATCCAGTAGCCATCAATAGCAGGAGGGCAGTAAACTGAACTTCCAGACCATCTGTTACTTTCTGCTTCTTAGATCTACATACTTGACCTAGCACCATTCTTTCTGAGGCTTGATTCTTTCAATTTTACCTTCCATTCTGTAAGCTGCATACACCCCCCCCCCCCAAAATGGCTTCTTTGCTAAAGTTACCCAGCATTGAGTTACCCACAACCAAGGCAGCCACAGGATCATGTAGGCTTCTCAAAAAGGAACTTGGTTCTTGCAGAGACACATTGGCATTGTATGCAGAGCATATACCCTTAGGATGATGCCCAGAGCCCCCTTTTTTTTAAACAGATGCTTAATTGGAAATTAAACTGGGGCATAGGAGTGAAGTAGGGCTCTCCCTATTAAAAGAGGACATATGGTCACCTTATACCTTGACTACTCAAAGATCCACAGGCCTGAGTGAGATGTCCTGTGTTGAGCCACATCCAGCAGCAGGCCCTGCTGCTGGTGGCACCCTTCCTCTATTCCTCTAAAACTCTTTCAGTTTTGCAAACATGCTCCCTGGTGTCCTGGAAAGGTACTGGTGGGAAATAACACAACAGCCTCAGTTGGCATTTTTTATGTTGGAATGATGATATCTGCTCTTAGAAGCTTCTTTCTTGACGACTGAAAGCATTCTTGGCAAATGCTTTTGCCATGGAACCCCTTGAAGCTTCCTTTTTCTCATCTGTGAAATGATTACAATACTACTGATGTTGGTCACCAGGTTAGAGATAACTGTATGTGCCCAGCCCAATGTCTGACACACCATATATCGTGGTTGAGACTTGTATTTCACATTTCACTATCTCTACAATTGGCCTGTATCTTGTGATCAATGGCAGGCAGTTTACTTTCACTGATTTTTTTTTTTTTTACTTACTGATTCATAAAATAATGGTACATCTTAAGATTGATGGTGTCTTAGATTCAGTAAAACAGTAGATGCTCACTACATTAATTACTATCATGAATTTTTAACTTAGCAACTTTAGTATTTTTAACTTAGTGGCTATTTTAAATTCTTTTTTTAAAGACTGAGAACGAGAAAGAGAGGGAAAGAGAGAGAGAGAGAGAAAGCACAAAAGGAGAGAGAGAAGCAGACTCCCCCCTGAGCAGAGAGCCCAGTGTGATATGGGGCTGGATCCCAGGACCCTGAGATCCTGACCTGAGCCAAAGGCAGACATTCAACCAACTGAGCCACCCAGGTGTCCCTAAATTCTTTTTTTTTTAATTTATTTATGATAGTCACACACACACACACACACAGAGAGAGAGAGAGAGAGAGAAAGAGAGAGGCAGAGACACAGACACAGGGAGAGGGAGAAGCAGGCTCCATGCACCGGGAGCCCGACATGGGATTTGATCCCAGGTCTCCAGGATCGTGCCCTGGGCCAAAGGCAGGCGCTAAACCGCTGCGCCACCCAGGGATCCCCCTAAATTCTTACTTTAAGTTGATAATTTTATCAAAGCTGTACATGCATGTATCAGGGCCATAAGTCTTGTTATCAAAATCAGCAGTATGCCTGCCCCTTCTGCCCCAGGCAACCATTTTCAACTTTCATCTGATTCTTCTGATATTTATCACCGTATGTGTAAACAACACGCATATATATATATTTTTTTCAGTTTTAGACATTCTTAATTGGCTTCCTATTAAGGAAGGTAAGAATTGAACTCTAGCCATTCCTACTTCCACCATTGAAAACACTCCCTGACCTCAGTCCTCCAAATATTCATATTGTGTTTTCATTTGTGTGGTAATTAGTAAATGGCACTCACTAAGCCCGAGCTTAGCTATACATTCAGCTATTATTTTTCCTTTTCTGGAAAATGTTTAAACAATCACCTTAGAAAAAAAATGTATCGAGTTTCTATGAATCCATACCTAACTTCAGATTTTCCATCCTTGCCACACGACATATAAGGTATTCTACTGCTTTAGTTTCTAAAAGACATTTCTCCCATAGCCCCTTATCAGGCCATAAACTTTTTTTAAATGTAAACTCTACCCCAATAAAGGGCTCAAATTCAGGACCCCAAGTCAAGAGTTGCATGCTCCACCAACTGAGCCAACCAGGCACCCCCACAGGACTGTAAACTCTAAGTTCAGGGCAAGGCCACCATGCTGGATCTTCCTACACTCTTGCAGATCTGATACCACCTCAATCTGGTGCTGGATCCCATGCATTTCTTGTTAATCCCACACACACTACCCTTTCTTTTCTTCTTCTTTCTTCTTTCTTCTTCTTCTTCTTTCTTCTTTCTTCTTTCTTCTTTCTTCTTAAGATTTTTATTTATTTAAGTTAGAGTGAGAGAGAGAGAAAGCACGCACCCGGGCAGGGGTAGGGGATGGAGGAGCAGAGGGAGAGAGAGAAGTAGGCTCTCTTCTGAGCAGGGAGCTTCATGGGGTGCTCCATCCCAGGACCCCAGGAACATGACCTGAGCCAAAGGCAGACGCTAACTGACTGAGCCACCCAGGCGCCCCTAGCCATTGTTTGATAGAGCAAATCTTCCAGTGTCTTCTGGAGAAAGAATACATGAAAGATTAATTTTTTGAGAATTTATAGGTATGAAAATGTCTTTATTCTATCCTTATACTTGATGAATATTTTGGGCATATGAGTGTTATGTTAAAAGCATTTTCCTGGGATCCCTGGGTGGTGCAGCGGTTTGGCGCCTGCCTTTGGCCCAGGGCGCGATCCTGGAGACCCGGGATGGAATCCCACGTCGGGCTCCCAGTGCATGGAGCCTGCTTCTCCCTCTGCCTGTGTCTCTGCCTCTCTCTTTGTGTGACTATCATAAATAAATAAATAAAATTTAAAAAAAAAAGCATTTTCCTCAGAATTTAGAAGGCATCATCTTCCAACTTCCAATGTTACTGTTGAGATGATGTTTGATGTTATTCTGATTCTCGATCTTTTGTATAAAACTGGTTCTTTCCCTCTGGAAGCTTCCAGGATCCTTTGTTCTCGTTATTCTGAAATTACATGAAGATGAATCTTGGCACAGGTCTACTTTTATTCATTGTGTTAGGTAGTGTGGCCTGTTATTCTGGGAAACATACATCCTTCAGTTCTGAGAAATATTCTTGAATTTTTTTAAAAAGATTCTCTCCCCTCTAACTGCCTCAAACTCGTAAGCTAGGCTCTTAGACTTAAAAAAACAAAAAATTTTGTCTTAATTAAGACTATTACACTTATTTTTCCCCAATAAATACTACTTAATATTAAGAACTCCAACTCTCAAGAATTTAGTTTAAAATTGGGAAAACTAAAAATATGTATTAAGTCAGAAAGAAATGTGTAGGAAGAAAAACAAGTAGCTGTTTCAAATGGCTCATAAAAGGAAAATACCAAACCCTGTCCTAACCAGGGTTCCTTTTGGTGATCTGAAATACTTGTAAGTATGTCAAGGTGGAAGGAAAGAAACCAAATTTTTCTGGAACCCTCACTGTATTACAATAAAAATATTTGCTTACTGATAAATGATTTGTATACTGGTAGGACTGAGTTCACTTCTTTAAATTTTAATCAACACATGACAAATATAGTTTAGTAAAAATGACACTATATCTACATGCAAGTTCAATTTCTATTCAAAGCCTGTATGAAAATCTTATCTATGAAATTAAGATCTTAGAACTCCGATCCCAAATATTAAATGGCTAAGGGAAAGATCATTAAAAAAACACACATACAGGGGCGGCTGGCTGGCTCAGTTGGAAGAGTAGAAGAGCAGGTAACTGTTGGTCTTGGGGTTGTGAATTCAAGCCTTGTGTTGGATATAGAGATTATGCAAAGATAAAATCTTAAAACAACAAAACCACCCCAAAACAACAACAAAAAACACACATATATAATCTTGGGATGTTCTTAGCTAATTTCTTCACAAAAGTGGTAGTGATTTTAAGTGTTCCATTGTAGAACAGTGTACAGCTGTTTGCCGGTTCCTCTGACTTCTAGAATTTTCTTTCACATTTTTTAATTTCTTTCACAATTTAGATAAAATTAAATGCCCGTATAACCTGCAGCCTATTGATAAATACTTGAGGCAGGTAGAGCATATATAATGTTCATCCTGGAAGCTCCCAACTGTCAATGTTCACACCTTGCTAGAGGGAAAAACCATCTTGGTTTGAGATAGCAAGGCTTCCAATATCCTGAGTCATCTTTAGCATATGAAAATCCTTTTGAAACTTATCTTTACTTCCCCCAACCCCAAAGTATATAATCCGGTTGCTTCTCACAATTCTGGGGCGACAGCAGCTCTGTCCCTGGGGCTTTAATAAAATCACCTTTTTTTGCACCAAAGACATCTCAAGGATCCTTTCTTGGCAGTGGGCTCGGGACCCCAACAGCAGTACCCCAAAAATTGATGTTGTTATTCCACTTCCTGGGAGATCTCTTCCATTATTTTCCGACCCTGTAATTTAATTTACTCATTTCTGTAAGAACATACTCAATTTACAAGAGCTCTTTTGTTGTGTCCATTTTTAGAACTGCATCTGTTCTTTTGTGGGTGCAAATTTTTTTTAAAGGATTCTTATTTTTAAGTCATCTCTACACTCAATACAGGGCTTGTACCTACAGCCCTGGGATGAAGCATCACTCTCTCCACTGACTGAGCCAGCCAAGCGCCCCTGCAATATCTTAGCTGAGGAAATTAAGGATAGTTTTTTGTCTAAGGTTTCCTTCTTCCCGCATTTTGTTTCCTCCAAGATGGTTTGTTCTGGTGTTTTTTGTATGAAATGGTTATGGATGCTTACATAGGGACATGGGGATCTTTGGCTGGCTATTCAAGAATGAGGCTTTAAAGGGTTTAAAGATTTTATTTGAGAGACAGAGTGAACGAGAGCACACATGAGCAGGGGCAGAGAGAAGCAGACTTCCCCACTGAGCTGGGAGCCCAATGCAGTGCTTGATCCCAGGACCCTGGGACCATGACCTGAGCCAAAGGCAGACACTCAATCAGTTGAGCCACCCAGACACCCCTTAGCCCTCTTTTCTGTAGAGTAGTTGGACTCTACTGTGCTTGGCCTCCCAGGGTTCTTCAGGGTGATGGACAGGTTGCTGGCTGGCTACACAGGGGAGGTGAGCTAGTGTAGCTGTCCAATACTTTTAAGTCGTCTTCAATTGACCTTGTATTTTTCACCCATTTCATTTTCCCTTCCAGAGGTTCCTGGTGCCAATGCCTCAGTCCTTGGGGGGGGGGGGGGGGGCTCTCAGTGCTAATTCAATTATAATTCCTCTGCTTTCCAGCCTCATGGGTTTACACCATTAAGAAAATGTCCTTTCTGTCATTTTGGTGGGGACTCAGGAGGAAATGGACCAAAGTATGTGACTTCAATGTACTAGGCTTAAGTTCAAATTTCTTGAAGTTAAAAAAAGCATTAATCTGAAACCAAATGCTCATACCAGCAACCACGATTTTCTTAAGTTCTGGATCACAAAGCATCTTTAACATGCATTATCTTTTTTGAGGCTGATGACAACTCTGAAATGTAAAGATTTTATAAGATTTTTTAAAATTTTTTATTTATTCATGATAGACATAGAGAGAGAGAGAGAGAGAGGCAGAGACATAGGCAGAGGGAGAGAAGCAGGCTCCACGCAGGGAGCCCGACGCGGGACTTGATCCCGGGACTCCAGGATCACGCCCCCTGCCAAAGGCAGGCGCTAAACCTCTGAGCCACCCAGGGATCCCCTTTTTTATAAGACTTATTTATGATAGACAAAGAGAGAGAGAGAGAGAGAGAGAGAGACGCAGGCTCCATGCCGGGAGCCCAACGTAGGACTCGATCCTGGGACTCCAGGACCACGCCCTGGCCAAAGGCAAGCGCTAAACCGCTGAGCCATCCAGGGATCCCCTGAAATGTAAAGATTATTCTGTTTTATGGATGAGAAAAATCAAGAAAAAAAGAAGTTCACATACTTGAAAGCAAAGGACAATGTAGGGCCAAATCTAGACAAAATTTTTTTAAAAACTAGAATTTATTAAAAATATTAAAAATCAGGAGAACTTGCATTAACAAATCCAATTTCAGCAGCTCTTGAAAGACTGGAAAATGGGGTGACACTGTGCCCACACACTTCCCATGGTGACAATCACTTGGAGCTGAATCCCACCTGCTCCTTTCAGATGAACCCTGGGCCCTCCAGACAGCTACTTCATCCAGGCAGCCACTTTGTCCCTTATTACTAGGAGTCATTTGTATTTGAGACCGGAAAGAAAGAAACCACTTTATTTGAAAAGACGATATGGAACTTGGTACATATGCAAAAATAAATTTATAACACATTCCTCTGGGCCCCACCCAAGGTCCACCTCATCTTGCTTAAATGGTTACCTTGAGACAAGGAACAGGAGTAAAAGGCATAAATCCATGCAGAGAAAATGCATATTGTCCCCTTTCCCCCACATAAGCTGCATATACCTTTGTAAACGTGTTGATTTGTAAATCATGTCCAGTACTGCAGACAAATGTGTTGGGATGAAAGGAAGTCACTAAGATAGCAACCAGGGTGATTTACCTGGCTTGGTTCCCCAAGTTTGCATTTGATGATGAATTCCCACAGTGCCCCAGGGGAGGGGAGGGGAAGGGATATTCAGATGCACTGGGGTTGGGGATGTTTTTTTCCCTCCTTACATCCAAAAAGTCTGCTTTAAAAAAAAGAAACAAAACCTATAGCAAAACTGAAAGGGACATTATACTCTAATTTTAACTTTTATTCCCAGGATCCTCTAAATAACAGCAGCTTTCAAATCTTAGCTGCAGCTAGCTGCTAACCAGCAGGGTCACAGCGAGAGTCTTATCTTTCAAAACCTTGGTTTCTCCATCTATGATGGAAGATATGGGACTATATCCCAGACTCTGCTGATCTTCTGGACCTTCACCTGCCCCTTGCACTTGAAGATGGTCTCTGATGTCTTCCCAATTGGGCTGGAATGTCCTGGGGTTCTCTGTCTTTTGCATGCCCAGAATCTGAAACAAAAAAGATGCCCTAACCACCTTTAGCAGACACAAAACTAGGTTTCGAAGGTGGGGTAAGTTCTCCTACTGGCTCAGGATCTTGGTATCTTGCAGATCATTGTACTCTCACTGCTCCTCAATAAGCATTTGCTTAGCTATCTATCCAGGCCATCCCAGCCTCCTGGAAGAGAAGCTAGCTGAGTTAAGGCCATAGAGGTGGGTGGATGAAACTGGAGGAGTGACACTGAAAGCCAATTCAGACGACAAGTCATTAACTGGTTGAAAGAAATCAGAGCCACGGATTAGGTGCTGACTAGGGTTGGCTCTCCATTTGCTCACACATTTATTGAGTGACTACTTTGCCAAAGCACTGTGTTTTTGAGCACTGAAAGCTGAAAAACTGAGATAGGTTTTGCCTTCAGAGCATACTATAGTAACCCTTTGTCAAGGATTAGAGTGGGAGTCAGCAAACTACTGCCTGGGCAGGCTATTTTTGTAAATAAAGTTTCATTGGAACTTCAGCCAAGCTCATTCATTTAGGTACTGTTCCTGGGTGTTTCTTCACTATAACACCAGGGCTGAGTCGTTACAACAGAGACCATATGGACCTACAAAGCCTACAATATTTACTATCGGGCCCTTTACCAGAGGTAAGAGATAAGTCACAAGCAAGCTGCTTCTCATGTACATTTACAATATGCAATTTAACTATATGCACTGGTTTAAAACACACAAACAAAAAACCTAATGCAAGCCAACTTCTTGACTGATTACAAATGAAAACAGGGTGATTAGTCCCAACTCATAAATGAAGCCAGTTGTGGGGATCCCTGGGTGGCACAGTGGTTTGGTGCCTGCCTTTGGCCCAGGGCGCGATCCTGGAGACCCAGGATTGAGTCCCACATCGGGCTCCCTGCATGGAGCCTGTTTCTCCCTCTGCCTGTGTCTCTGCCTCTCTCTCTCTCTCTCTCTCTGTGTGTGTGTGACTATCATAAATAAAAAAAAAAAAAAGCCAGTTGTGGTGAACCCACACAAAAATGAGGGATACTGTAATTCACAGGTGGTTTAAAGGATATTTTTCAAGGGTAATTCTGAGTATGTTTGATTTTTTTCCCGTAGGGCACAGTCTGCAGTTCCGAACACAATGCATACACAGGTTCACTGACTCCACAGCACTTAACAGTAATGTGTTGAAAGAGCTGTTTTAATAGACAGATAAGAACGGTCTGTATGTCATATTCTGCTTTTTTATGTTTTCATTTTTAAACACAGAAAGAGAGGCTGCTTTGGCACTTGGGCTCGATCAAAGCAGTGTGTTTGCTTTGACACACCAGCTGAGTCATATTAAGTCTTATTCCTTTTAAAGGGAAAGCTCATTAAGTACAGAGAGACACAGCCTGGCCCTGGGGAAACTACTGGAATTAATGAGTGTTTAGAGTTCTTGCCCTCTTATCCTCAAACATCTTGGATAAATCTCAAGGGGCTGCTGCTGAACTCTTACTGCTGCAATTTACAAGAAAATCAGCCCAGCTTCAAGCAGAAAATGGTAAGGACAGGGGCTGGGGAACAGAGCCTACATACCAACGTGAGATGCAAAGAAAACACAGAGAAACACCGTACAAAGACACTTCAGTTACACCGTGGATGCTGCCGCTGAGATGCAGAGTATGTCTGCTTGGAGGAAAGGCTCCAATTCCAAATTGCTGTTCTTACATATAAAAGGTTTGAGGCGCACCCAATTCCACACTAGCTGATGGATAAGTTAGAGGTAGTAAACGTGTGCATACAAAAATCAAACCTGTTTTATAAAGCCCACTGTGGAAGTCATGCTACAAAACGGAATTTGGCTATATTCCAGAAAATCAGTTGCACTCGGGAAGCAAATTAAACTAAAAGATTAGCAAAGGGTCAGTGGGCGGGCCTTTGCCACCAGCGGAAGGGGGCCGGGTACCGTGCAATCTCATAACCACAGAACAATGCCATGCATGCTTCCAAATGCTCTGAGAATTAAGGCTTGGCACTCAGTCATGAAATCACACACCCCATGGAAAGTTGATGTGCAGCTCTACCTTCCCCATCACAACTCAGGACACAAATTCTGTGGACCTGAGATTTCATTTCAGTACAGCCTGAAACAGCCGGTGAGCAAAGCCCTAATTTTTTATCCATGGTGGTAAAGCATTTTCTTAGATCACATGACCACCCCCCCCAAAAAAAACCCCAAAACAAAAAACCCCTTAAAACCATATGTTGGTTCATTAGGCTGCTTTTTCAATTCCTGCTCCCCAAGATGCTGCCCCAAAGGACAACTAAGTGTCTCTGCTCGTAGAAAAGACATTTTCAAGAGTCAAAAAACAAAATACAAAAGTTAATTTACAACACACTAAAAATACTTGCCCTTCCCCGCCAAAAAAAAACCCAGATAAGTCAATAAGTCTTTTTTCCCCCCCGCGTCTTAGCCCTCTTGCTCGGGGCTGGCCGGCAGTGATTTCCCGGGCCAGCTACTCCTGCATCTGCGCCCAGGCCTCCTCCGCCTTCTGGTAGTACTGGTTGGCCAGCCGGCCCTTCATGGCTTCCATCGCCGCTTCGGCTGCCTGTGTGTACAAGTCGCCTGAAGAAGAGCAAAACGGGGCACCAAGAGGTGAATCACCTGTCGTTTTTGCCAGCGCCCCTTCCCCGACCCCTCCCTGGGAACAGCACCCTGAGATTTCTTTAAAGAGCCAAACGACTCCTTATCCCCTCAACCTCCCTGGAACCCGGTGGACACGTGGTTCCAGCCTGGCCAATCAGAGCACTCCCTCCATTCCCACCAGGCCCGGAGGAATAACACAGAGCCAATCAGACAACCAGACTGCAGCGCAGCCAATCAGAGTTAGCCATCTCAATGAGCTCAGTGATTGGTTTAGGAGGTGGGTGGGTGATTGCATTTGAGCCAATGAGAATCAGGCAGAGGATTTTTATAAGACCCAATTGTGGGAATGCGTGAAAAAGTGGAAGAAATAAACTAGAAGAAATAAAGATTATTAACAGCCTCATGTCAGCTCTGGAGGGGTTTTGCTTCCAAGAAAATCTGTGCAATGTATACAAAAACACTTGGTTTTCAGAGTTTTTTTGGATTTAGAAATTTTAAATAAGGGACTATAGAATTCCCTTATTATTTGCTTAGTTTGTTTTTTTTTAATACCACCTTAAAAAAAACTTAAATTTAGGCTCATCCTATGAAATCAGGAGTTCAGTATGTTTATTATGTAATAGAAAAAAATATACAGATCAGGCATATCAACTAATGAATTGATAAACAAAATGGGGGGGGGCACCTGGGGGCTAAAAGCCACTGAACCATACATACACTTAAAAATGGTGAATTTAGGGCAGCCCAGGTGGCTCAGCGGTTTAGCACTGCCTTCAGCCCAGGGCGTGATCCTGGAGTCCCAGGATGGAGTCCCACATTGGGCTCCCTGCAGGGAGCCTGCTTCTCCCTCTGCCTATGTCTTTGCCTCTCTCTCTCTCTCTCTCTCTCTCTCTCTCTCTCTCTGTGTGTCTCTCATGAATAAACAAATATTAAAAAATAAATAAACAAATGAAAATAAAAATGGTGAATTTTATGAAAATGTCAGTTCAATTTTTAAAACTGCAAAACTACCAAACTCCTAATATGTAACTACTGAAATAAGAATGTTCATCTGTATACCAGCTCCATAAAGCCCCCACCTGAACCAGCACCACATGGGCATCCAGGAGGCATACAGGGCCAGTAGGAATCCTTCTCTCCAATGAAAGAAGAGACGCAGCCTTGCATTTTGCTATAATTTCCACTGAGCCAGGAATTATGTCCCTTCCAGCCCAGCCCTGCTCCCCATCCCCCACCAGGGGCAGGTCCACCAGACCTTACCTGATCTCTGTGGGTCCTTCACTAGCCCGCAGCCGCCGGTGAACAGCATCTCAGCCTCCCGGGCCAGCAGCGTGTACCGAGGCTCATCTTGCATCCCATCATACTCGCCTCCCTCATCACAATCTGTCATCTCCAGGGCAGTGTTGTACCAGTGCAGAGCCTCTGGCCAGTCCTGGGACCTTCCAGGAAATAGAGATAGAGAGATAAAGTTACAGGTTACCATGGCAACAGACAGGAGGGAGGAGGCCCATCAGCAGGAGGGGCAAGTCAGGGATCCCAGTGGGGCCACCACCTATGATTCACGACCCAAGTACCCAATGCTATATCTACGGGGTGTCATTCACATTGCAGATTTAGATATTAAGACAGCAGTCAAGTAGCTTTCCTTAGCAAGATTGGTGTATTACACAATTTTCCAACAGATGATGTAGAGTATCTTAAGGAAGAGGGCAATATTCCTAGTTTGTATAAAATCACCTGTGGGCTAACATTTGCAGTGGTTAGGACACCAGTCAATCTGCCCTATGACTCAAGTAGGAGAAAAGTTGGGTGGGGGACCCTCTGTCAAGGCCTCCAGAACCATCCAAGCTAACAGTAACCACTCAGCCCCATCCTATGCTCTCCCAGTCCTAGCCAACTCTGGCTTTCCTCCAGCACAACACAGGGCTCCCCCCAGAAGAGTGGGCTTCTCTCTCTTCAGAGAGAGCGGCTCCACCCCTCAGTTCTCAACTCTTTTTCCCTACTATAGCACATAGAAGGCCAAGCCACCAAGGGCATACACAGGTTCCAATCAAATCTGAACAATGTGAAATACAGAGCAAACAGGGCAGCGGGCTCTTTTTCTTAGATTGTACTAAGCATGTGAGTAACTATTTATAGCACATCAGGAAAGAGCAAAGAGAGATGCAGATAAGAAAGTCTATAGGTCTCGTGAAATGTTCCAGGAGCAAACAGCTCCAGTGACTTGCTGGCCCCTCCTCTGAGGTCCTACCTGACCTGGATCTACCCCTGCCTTGGCTCCCATTAACCCATTAAAGCTCCCTCCACGCAAGACTGGCTGGGCCCCTTTCTCTTCCCTGAACATGCCTGACCCTGTCTGCTCCTTGGCCCTTGCACCTGCTGCTCCCTCCACTTGGAGCATTCATTCTTTGTCTTTCCATACCTGATTCTACATCCCCCCAACCTCAGTTCATATGTCACCTCGTCAGAGGCACACCCAAACATCCTACTTCCTACAATTAACTCAATCTCTAATTCTCCTGTTTCCTTATTCACTTGTGTATCATGGTTTCCCCTGGCTAGAACATAATCTCCAAGAAGGCAGGAACTTTGTGTTATCCAGCGTTGCATTTCCAGGGCCTGGCAAATAGATTAGCCTCTCTAAATGTCTGCTGAATGTATAAATGTAAACAAGTGGCTGGCTGGGATGGGGTTCAGGAGATAACATTGATTCCATTTTATTTCATACAAAGGGCAACTCATTTGAAAATTACCAGTGACATATCCAACAAATTAGGATTTTAATAGTGGACTGGGAGCCACTAAATGATGTGATCTCACTCTTTTCAGCTTTGACCCTCCCCAGTCTAGAAGGGCAAAGGAGAATTGCCCCAAAAACATTATACAGGAAAGAGGAGAAAGGGCCTAATCTCTCCCTGCCCACCCCCACCCGACTCTACACCCAGTGGTCAGGGTGCCCACCCTGCCTCGTAATTTCCAATGACTGTTCCTTCCCTGTATCAAACGGTCACTTCTGAGAAGGTTGAAACCACATAAATGCAAATTTGGGCCTACATGGGGCCCTGCCTTACCCAGAGCTGGCCCTTAATTAACGCTCCCTGAATGGAAGAGGCTGGAACTGCTTGGAATGAGGAAGAAAAATAAGAAAATGACTATAGCAGAAGCTATAAAAGAAAATTGTGATAGATTTAACTACATGAATATTAAAAACCAGTTGTCCCAAACCCAGCAACAATGGTCATCCAGAGGTACATGTGCCACCCTCCACCCCCCATTGATGATACCCATCTCTGAAAAACATTTTTTAAAAAAGAGAAGCCTATGGGGGTGCCTGGGTGGTTCAGTCCATTAAGCGTCTGCCTTCTGTTCAGGTCATGATCCAAGGATCTTGGGATCGAGCCCCGCATAGGGCTCCCTGATCAGCGGGGAACCCACTTCTCCCTCTCCCCTTGCCACTCCTCCCATTTGTGCTCTCTGGCTCTGTCAAAAATTTTTTAAAAATCTTAAAAAAAAAAAAAAAGAGAGAGAGAGAGAGACAGAAGCCTATGCCTAAGAGTTGACAGCCTTAATACTAAAAAATTCTTAAAAACAACCCCCCCCCCATCATCTTGAATAAAAAGCAAACAAAGGCATGAAGAGAAAACAGAGCAAAGACTTCTTAAGGACCTCAGAAACAAATACTCAACGCCCACCTCCAGGCCCTCCCACCCAAGCCCTGCTTCCCCACTGCAATCAATGGGCGCTGGACATGCCGGCATTTGACCTGACATAAGCAAGTCATGTCTTTTTTGTTCATCGCCTCTCCATGCCAGTATGGCTCTGAGTCCACGGAGAAGCAGGCCAGTACATAGCGGACTGGAGGAGAGGGGAGAGGGGAGAGGGCCCCAGATTTGGCCCTGTCACTTACTAGCTATCTCACCATGGGCAAGTCCCTTCGCTTCTCAGAACTAGTTGAGTCACCCATACAATGAGGCTAAAATATACTTGCTCTATGTCAGAGAGAAGTGTCGGTTCATTCATTCAACCACTAACCCAGGCCCTGCAATAAGTGCTGGGATTCAAGAGATGCAGGACACCCGATTCTTGCTCTCAGTGAAATAAAATCACACATATATAGATGTGGTCCAAATAGAAGAGGCATTATTGTTACATAGTAGAATTTGATAAATTCTTGGACTGCATATGTAATACAGGCAGGATGTCACATAACAAGACATTTTAGACACTGAAGAGCTGGATATGACCCAGCCACAGTCCTGACTTTCCTTAAACCCAGGGAGGGGAGATAAGACCTTGACCCAAAGAGGAGGGAAGTTCCAGGCTGTTCCAACCTTGTAGGTATAGACAATGAAAGTGCCCACCCTGCTTCCATCCAGAAAGCCAGGGCCCCAGAGGACAGCAGGGGTATTTGAGATCCAGGGGGAGCCACAGGGCTGAGCAATGGGTCCCATGACCAGTTCAATTCCCCCAAATGATCTCTACTGTTGGGACCACTGGGACTTCCCACTGGCTAAGCCTAGGAGATGAGGTGAAGCTGGGCTACCCTCTCTTCCTCCCACTACAGAAACCAGTCCTGGCATCTCAGCCTGAGGGACAGCTGGAAAAGTGCTGGCACTTGCAGAGCCATAGTCTCCAGGAGACTCAGAATCACCCTGGAAACTCATACCAAGACTGAACCACTCCTTGAGCTTGCTTCCTTCCCTCCTCCCTCTCAGAAGTGAAAAATAATACAAATAAAAGTAGAGGGGCACCTGGGTGGTTCAGTGGGTTAAGCAACCAACTTTTTGTTTGTTTGTTTTTTTTAGCAACCAACTCTTGATTTCTGCTCAGGTCATGATTTCAGGGTTGTGAGATTGAGCCCTGCAGGCTCTGTGCTCAATGGGGACACAGATCCTCTCTCTTCCTCCCCACCAGTCCCTCCTCCTACACTCTCTGTCTCTTAAAAATAAATAAATACATACATACATACATACATACATACATACATACATACATACATAAAAAGTATTCTTTGGGACGCCTGGGTGGCTCAGTTGGTTAAGCATCTGCCTTTGGCTCAGGTCATGATCCCAAGGTCCTGGGATCGAGCCCCGCATCAGGCTCCCTCCTCATTAGGAATTCTGCTTCTCCCTCTCCCTCCCCCCCCTCCACTCATGTTCTCTCTCTCTAATAAATAAATAAAATCTTTAAAGATATTTTTAAAAATAAAAGCGTTCTTTAAAAAAATAAATGAAGGGGATCCTTGGGTGACTCAGTGGTTTAGCGCCTGCCTTTGGCCCAGGGCATGATCCTGGAGTCCCGGGATCGAGTCCCGCGTTGGGCTCCCGGCATGAAGCCTGTTTCTCCCTCTGCCTGTGTCTCTGCCTCTCTCTCTCTCTCTCTAATGAATAAATAAATAAAATCTTTAAAATAAATAAATAAATAAAAATAAAATAAAATAAAAAAAAATAAATGAAAATAATCACCCTTAAACCTTTTATCTAGGGATAAACACTGAATCAAAAGCAAATCTTTTCACATAATGGCTAAGATGTCTGTCATTTATCTCACACTGTATCTCCCAACACCGTGAGAATTATAGGCATCATCTCAATTAACCCTTACACAACCACCCTGGGATACAGGTTCTTTAATTATTCCTACTTCACACAATGAAGAGACTGACTTCAGGGAGGTGAAGTTAACTTGTCCCCAGTAGGCGGGTCTAGGGGAGCTGAGCCCAGAACCCGGGTCTGTGCTGATACTGATGGGAGGTCCCCACCTGCAGCCCAAGATCCCACCAGCAATCCCTGAGTGACAGCCACAGTACCTGTCTGGGCTGAGATTCTGGCCGGTGTCAAAAGCCCGAGCCACCAGGATCATGGACTGTCTGTCGCCAGCTTCAGCTGCCTTCAGTAAGTATTCGAATCCTTTGGTTTTATTCTCTTCTGTCTCCTGTCAGTACAAACCAAAGAGGGGGAGAGAGACAGAGATGAGGCAGGGAGGAATGCAAGCTCAGCCCACTCTGGCTCACTGTACTCCATCTGCTCCAATTCCTCCAGAGAGCTACATCATTTCTTGCCTCCAGTGGGGCTCCCTGCTTCAAGGGGGTGGTGCTTGAGTGGCTCAGTCAGTTAAGCATCTGCCTTTGGCTCAGGTCATGGTCGTTGGGGTCCCAGGATTGAGCCCCATGTCAGGGTTTCTGCTCAGCAGAGGAATCTGCTTCTCCTTCTCCCTCTGCCCCTGCTTGTGTGCTCTCTCTCTCTTACTCACTCTCTCTCAAATAAATAAATAAAATCTTTAAAAAAATAAAATTATTTATTGTTTAAAGTTTTTAACAGCTTTATTGAGATGTAATTCACATACCATATAATTTATCCACTTAAAGCACATAATTCAGTGGTTTTAGTATATTCACAGAATGTGCAACTATCACCATTATCAATTTCAGAATATTTCCATCAGACCAAGAAGAAACCAAAAGATCATACCGTCCCACTATCATCTCCCAAATGCCCCTTTCCCACTCAGCTCTAAGTAACCACTGGCCTAGAAATTGCTCTATTCTGGACACTTTATATAAATGCAATCAATACATTATGTGGCCTACAGTGACTCGTTTCTTTAACTTAGCATAAAAGGTGGCAGCCCCAGTGGCGCAGTGGTTTAGTGCCGCCTGCAGCCCAGGGTGTGATCCTGGAGACCCAGGATCAAGTTCCACATCAGCCTCCTTGTGTGGAGCCTGCTTCTCCCTCTGCCTGTGTCTCTGCCTCTCTCTCTCTCTCTCTGTGTATCTCTCATGAATAAATGAATAAAATCTTAAAAAAAAAAAAAAACAAACTCAGCATAAAGGTTTTGTTTTATCAGTGCCTTGTTCTTTTTCTGGCCAAATAACATGTATGAATACACCACATTTTATTTATCAGTTGGTGGATCGTATCCACCTTTTGGCTGTTATGAATAATGCTGCTATGAATATCTGTTACAAGTTTTCATGCAGATGTGTTTTTATTCTCTTGGGTAGATACCTAGGAGTACAATTGCTGGATCACATGTATCACTATGCTTAGCCTTTGGAGGAGTAGTCCAACTGTTTCCCACTGTGGCCACACCATTTTACATTCCCACCAACACTGCACATTCCTACCTGCTTCCATTCTGCTCTTTCAAGATCCTTCCAATAGCAGCAGCCACAGAGATGCCTTTAAAGACCAAGTCAGGTCACAGTACTCTCTCAAAAGCTGCTCCATGGCTTCTTATCTCACTCAGAGAAATCCCAAACCCTCATATCAGCCCACAAGGCCCTTCCCAACCTTCGGGCTTCGAGAAGCGTGGCAGGAACCAACAGTTGTCCTCAAATCCATCCTCCTCTGCCACATTTTTGCCGGCACTTGGCTGACCACCTGAAGACCACATTTCTTACCTCCCCTGCAGCTAGAACCTGTGTCCTAATACAAGAGGCCTATCCAGCTACTTTCAGTTACATTCCCTGTCATATTTTTTCCCCAGCATATTAGAATAATGCCTGGCACAGGAAGTGCTCAATAGAGGCTATTTTTAATTCTGTTGTAAGATTCTTATTTGTTAATTACAGTCTGTTACTATGTCCTTTTCCACCTGAAAAGTCTGGTCCTTGAGAGCAGGAACTTAGGACAGAGCCAAGTGTAGGAGAGTCTCAAAAAGCATGTGCTGAGTGAATAAATGTCTTAGAAAGAAAACAACAAAAGTTCCAAAGAAAGCAGCATTGAACAGGGTGTCTAGGTGGCTCGGTCGGTTAAGCATCTGCCTTCAGCTCTAGTCATGATCTCAGGGTCCTAGGATTGAGCCCCACATTAGGCTCCCTTCTCCCTATACCTGCCACTCCCTCTGCTTGTGCTTTCTTTCTCTCTGACAAATAAATAAAATCTTTAAAAAAAAAAAACAAGGGTGGCATTGTAGAAAATGGGTGATGGGCTTTCTAGAGCACACAGCGGCTTCTCCGGGCACATGCCCACCATTTTACTTGCTAAGCCAGAAGCCTGCTGGGACACAGCTCACTTCCTTCCTGCCTGCCCTATCCTAACCGCGAAGCTCTGTCCAACCACACTCCTGCTAGGGGAAGCTGCCAGAGTCCATCCCCCAGAGAAAGGCTTTTGGAAAGCCTACAGATGGGGAAACTGAAATGGCTTATAAATCCCTTTACAGAGTTGCCAGGGTGTGGTTTATGTAAACAGCTTGAGGTCACAAAGAGATTTCCCCCAGTCCTGGCCCCTCACCACTCATTCTGGGCTCTGAGATTACTTTCTTCAGCCCTCAGATCCCTCTGAGTGTCCTCTCTGTGCCAGGCTCTGCGGCAGATACTGGGGCAACAGGCCAAAGGCAGCAGTATGCTGCAGCCAGCTCTACAGTCTCGTGACAACCAACTGTGAGATTATCAACAATTTTTTTTTTCTTAAAGATTTTATTTTTTTAAGAGAGGGAGAGTGGGGGATGGCTTAGTGGTGGAGCATCTGCCTTCGGCTCAGGGCGTGATCCCGGAGTCCCAGGATCGAGTCCCACAATGGGCTCCTTGCATGGAGCCTGCTTCTCTTCCCTCTGCTTATGTCTCTGGTTCTCTCTGGCTCTCATGAATAAACAAAATATTAAAGAGAGAGAGAGAGAGAGAGAGAGAGAGAGAAGGAGGGGCAGAGGGAGAGGAAAGTAGAGAATCTTATGCAGGCTCCACACCTTGTGCAGAGCTAGCACGGGGCTCCATCCCACAACCCTGAGATCATGACCTAAGCTAAAATCAATGCTAACTGCTTAATCAGATGCATAGTCAACTGAGCCACCCAGGTGCACCTTAAAGATTTTAATTTTAAGTAGTCTCTCCAACCAATATGGGGCTCAAACTCACAACTCAGAGATCATGGCTGGGTCCCTTCCACCCCTCACCTTCAAAGAGACATCAGCCAGGATGTGGTGGGGCAGCTGTGAGCACATCAGCCCCAGGCCCACAATGGCCTCCAGTTCGCCCAGGTCGGCTGCGTGCTCCAAGTGGAAGACGGCTGACTCGCGGTCCCAGTCCTCGCCCTTCTCACAGAAGCGTCCACCCTCATGGTAGCGCACCATGGCCAGATGCACCTGCCACACAGACTTAGGTGTTGGCTCAGCTGCCTGAGCACCTGCACCCCAGGGCCACCCAGCCAGCCTGCAGGAGGAACCGTTAGCGGAGTAGAAGCATGGGCCAGGCTCTGTGTCAGTGGCAAGGGGGCTCTGAAATGGGCATCCCTGGTACCTTCCCCAGAATGGACTTCCCGATTTTCTTTTCAAGGTTCAGAGTATTAAGCCTTTGCACTTCCAGGGCCACAGCAGAAGGTCTTGACAGGTGGAGGCGGGAGGGGTTGAGGAGATTCCACTTGTCCACGCAGACCTGAAGGAGAGAACCGGGCACAGTGGTTTACAGGCCAGGGAACGAGGGGCGGGGATGCAGGCGCCACCACCAGCCGTTGGCTGCTCCTACTGCACAAGCCTGGCTGGCAAGATGCAGAAGGCAAGCCCTTAAGGTGTCAAATTTTCTTGGACAAACACATCTCCATTTCTAATCCCTCAAATCCTGCCAATTTATGGGCAGAGAGAGCATATTAGAGCACCAGGATACAAAGGCCAGCAGAATGCACTGCAGCAGTTCAAAGTGCTTCTCCTTCATTTATCAGGCAGGGTTTGCTTGAGAAAGCTGGACACTAAGCTGCCCCCTTGGCCTGCGACCCATACAATACATCAGAAAAGTCTGACTTCAGACCCTACAGCACACCCACTCCGCTTTTCTCTGGGAATCAACAGGATGCTTTGGGGAATGGGTTTTGAAAATGTGTCATGTTCCCAGTTAAAGACGCTCTTCCAAAGGTCCTTACAGGACAGAGCCAGGCAGCTGTGTGTACATGCACACTAAACATCCTCCAATGTACAGGGCACCCCTCATGACAAAGAAGGGCCCAGCCCAGAATGTCAGTAGTACCATGGTTGAACAACTCTGCTCCACATCATGCGGAGACCTTGTACCATGTGGTAAATAAATACCGCGGGGTAAATGATCTACGTCTGGACAGAGCAAGGGTCAAGCCTGCTGGGGCTATCGGGGAAGGTTCTGTAGGAGGTGCCAAAGGGGACCAGTCTGGGGGGAACAGGTAGGCTTTGAAGAGATGTGACCACAGTGGGAAAAAGGAGTTGGCAGGTAGGACACTCGCCTTAGCAAAGGCTAGAAGGTGAGAGGTTCAAAGCATGTTTCAGAGTCAGCAAGAGAAGGGCTCCTGAGGGCTGGTCTTCCTACATCTGCCCGATAACAAACTCCTGAGATGCTTGTTGGAAATATTTGCCGGCTAAGCTGGGGAAAGCTGCTCGAGATCTCCACTTTCTCATATGTAAAATGGGGATGAATAATGTTAGCCTGTCTCATTGGGTGGTTGCAAGAAGTAAATTAACTAATGCTATGAGGTTATACGGGCATTATTTTGACATGTGAGCTGTGGCCCTTATAAGCCCCCCTCCAGGACAGGCTACCCTGTTCTCTATTCCTCTCCAGATCCCTACTAGGTCAGGGCCTCAAAAAGTATTTGCCAAAGGGACTGGCTCCTTTGCAAAAATCTTCCATTAGCTGGTGGTATGTGAAGTGCCTGGGCAGACAGCAGTGACACAAGGGAGGAGAAGCAGAGGTTAGAAAATGCAAGCATGCAGCCATGACAAGGATGCCTTGGGGCGCATTACCCGTCCAGAGCTGCCCAGGCTGTCTTCGTCTGACTCGTACTTCCGGTTACCGTTTGAGTGGCCCTGAGGGAGGAGAAGGGCAGAATGAGTCACAGAGCAGCCCTGGCTCCCAAGAACTGGTCCCCACCTTCCTTCCATGCAGGGGACTCCAGGGCACTCTCCTTCCAGGGGCCCTTCTCTTAAGAGACAAGCCTGCCTCCTAGGAAGGGCAGCTGGAACTCCTGGGTGCCAAGCAGAGAGGATGCTGAGTAACGATGCAGGACTAATAAGCTGATGTGCCCACAGCCTTCCTCTCACCCTCTCTGTATGCACAGGTGGAAATGACTCAAAGGCACAGGATCGTGGCAGACAAGTACCAAGAAAACGTCCTTCCTCTTACCAAAGCTCCCATAACAGTCTTATTTGTAGTAACAAAGCTGAGACCAAGGGATTTCCAGCAAGACTGGCGTGGATGTTCACACTCAACTCTGGGACACGTCAAAACCTCTAAGTGGAAGCCACTGCCTGAGCCACCCTCACCAGGATGCTGATGGGTTGCCTTGGAGACCTTCAGAGTAGTCCCCAGGAATGCTGGAATACCATGTATGGAATTGGGCCCTTCCACCTATTCTAGCACTTTTCCAACCTATTACCCAGCATCCTCTCTGCCCAGCAACCAGAGTTTCCAGCTTTGCCATAAGAGTTGTCCAACATTTTCAACCCTGTCTAATTTCTCACACTTGCCTTCTAATTTTTTTTGTTCACATTACCCTGTTTTATCTTCTGTCCTGCATTTATTTTTATCTGAAATTATCTCATGTATCAATTTACCTATTAGGTTCTCAAGATCCACTCCTGCCCGCCCCTCCCTCCACCTTTCCATCCTCCTGGACAATGAGGCAACAAAACAGTCTGGTCTCATTTCCTGGGGGTTCCTTACATGTTCTCGGGGCTCTGGGTCATCCAGCTCACCCCGCTTCTCACTGGGGTATCCACTGTCTCCACTGTTCTCAGAGTCCTGTAGAGAGAAGATGATCCTAGGGTCTCAGTGGTCCCCTGAGTGGTGGTGACTTCTGGACAGCCAAGCCAGATTTGCTCTCTCTCCTTTGTCTTATCACCTCAGTTAACATTCTCTTTCCTCTGTCCTTGCTGGTTGGGTGACAAGGGACCAGTACAAAGTAATGGCAAAGAGCTCGGGCTCTGGAGCCAGACTGCCTAGGCTCAAGTCTGAACTTTGTGACTCGCCTGCTAGGCCCTGGGCAGCAGTTTCCTTGGCCATGGGATTCATTAGAGCACCTACACTGAAGGATGAAGATGAAGTGAGGTATTACCCACTGAGTGTGGACCAGAGGAAGTGCTACTGTTAACAGCAGCTCACCCATTTCACAGGTAGAAAAACAAAGGCTGGTTTCTGAGATATGATCTATGGACACAAATGTCGCACTGAGAGTAAGATTTACTACAATAAAGCCCTCTGCCAAAACTGTGACATATTTTTTGTTCTTCTAAATACTTCAGCAGTTCTAAAATTTCAATCATTTGTCCACCAGCATCCAATTCTGGCCATAACCACATGTCACCTGCAACACTATTTAGCTCATACTTTTATGTTTTCTTTTTTGTTCTCCTAAGAAGTATTTCAAACATGCCACTAAGAACACTAAGAGAATACTAAATGAACTCACATGCACTTATCACTTAGCTTTGTCAGCTCCTAACATTAGGCCCTAGTTCTTCAGATCTTTTAAAGATTGATTGATTATTTATTTATTTATTTATTTATTTACCTAGTTATTTATTTGAAAGACAGAGAGAGAGGAGTGGAAGGGACAGAGGGAGAGGAAGAGAGGCCTAGGCAGACTCCATGCTGAGTGCAGGGCTCAATCTCACAACCCTGAGATCATAACCGGAGCTGAAATCAAGAGTGGCTCAACCAACTAAGCCACCCAGGTGCCCCACCCCCCAGCCTAGATCTTTTATTTTTATTTTTAAATTTTTATTTATTCATACGAAACACAGAGAGAGGGCAGAGACATGGACAGAAAGAGAAGCAGGCTCCCTGCAGGGAGCCTGATGTGGGACTCGATCCCAGGACCCTGGGATCACGACCTGACCAAAGCAGATGTTCAATCACTGAGCCACTCAGGTGCCCCTAGATCTCGTATTTTATTTTAAGATTTTATTTATTTATTCATTCATGAGAGAGAGAGACAGAGACACAGACAGAGAGAGAAGCAGGCTCCATGCAGAGAGCCAGATGTGGGTCTCGATCCCAAGTCTCCAGGATCATGCCCTGGGCTGACAGCAGCACTAAACCACTGAGCCACCTGGGCTGCTCTAGATCTTTTATTTTTAAAATAAATCAAAACATTACTGTTAAAATCCAGACCTCTTATGCACTCCTCCCTACCCTAGCCTGCTCCTGCTCCAGGTAAAAACCACTTTTGTGAATTTATACTTATCATTTCTCTATAGATAAGCCATTTTTCCTTTACTTTAATAAATATATATTTAAAAGAAGGTTGGTGGGGCACCTGGGTTGCTCAGTAGTTAAGTGTCTGCCTTTGGGTCAGGTCATGATCCCGGTGCCCTGGGATCAAGCCCTGTATCAGGCTCCCTACTCAGTAGGGAGTCTGCTTCTCCCTCTCCTCCTGCCCCTTCCCCAGCTCATGTTCTCTGTGCACTCTCTCTCTCAAATAAATAAATAAAATCTTTAAAAAAAATAAATAAATAAAAGAGGGGCAGCCCTGGTGGCCTAGTGGTTTAGTGCCGCCTTCAGCCCAGGGCCTGATCCTGGAGACCAGGGATCGAGACCACGTCGGGCTCCCTGCATGGCACCTGCTTCTCCCTCTGCCTGTGTTTCTGCCTCTCTCTCTCTCTCTTTCTGTCTCTCTTGAATAAATAAAATCTTTAAAAAAAATTAAAAAAATAAAAGAATCTTGGTGTCACCAGCGTAAATGGATCACTGTCTTAGTTGCGGGGGGGTGGGGTGCGGCATGCAAACATTTACAATGGAATCCTTGGTCTCTGGTCTGGCCAGGGATCCTCCCACCCCAAGGAGCTGTGTATCCTGAAAAGGCCTTCACCTACAGACTTCTCTTCCACCTCCCCCAAGGCTTTTGTTCTGTGTGAACTGAAAAAATATTCTGGTTTCTTTTTTTTTTTTTTTTTAAGATTTTATTTATTTATTCATGAGAGACGCAGAGAGAGGCAGAGACACAGGCAGAGGGAGAAGGAGGCTCTCTGCTGAGCAGGGAGCACAATGTAATGCGAGGCTCAATCCCAGGACTCCAGGATCATGCCCCAAGCAGAAGGCAGACATTTAACTAAGCCATCCAGATGCCCCCCTAAGTTTTTATTTTGACCTGTAATATAGGTTTTCATGAATGCAAATGCGATGCTTTAGCTTCCTACCACGGAGCCGCCAGAGGCCGCTGGAAACCTGTCCTATTTTTCCAGCCTGAGAGCATCATATTGGACTGTGCTATAAAGTTACTTGTCTGAAACCCAGGATAGTTCCCTCCCCCAGGACAGCAACCCACACATACTTGTAACCAGACCACCCCAGGGCTGAACTTGCTTGACATTTACCAGAAGGTTGCACTATTGGTAATTTGGATTCCTTCATCTCTAACCATCTTTGGGAACTACAATGGATCCAGCTCCTCTCAGATGACACCACTGCCCTGGGCAGGAGGCTGTGTGTTACTTGCAATCCCCTGTGCCCTCTGAGCAGTGCCCGGAGTAGACCTGGGCTGCCTGCCTCCGGATCTGAGGATTCAGTGAGTCCATTCCTCCTAGATTTGCTCCCTCAGTCCCTCTCCAGCTTACCCGGTGGTTGTCCAGATGGTCATGCTCTCGGGATGCCATGCTGTCAAGGTCGCTGAACACAGGCCAATCTGGGCAAGAGAAAACAGAGATAATGCACTGGCTCTAACACTAGAACTGTTTAAAAGACCAACTACATACAGCTGAGAGCTGAATGCACCTGCCAACAGGCCTTTTTGCATTAAAATTTTTTTTCAAATATTTTATTTATTTGAGAGACAGCAAGAAAGCATACGCAGCGGGGAGCAGCAGAGGAAGAGGGAGAAACAGACTCCCCATTGAGCAGGGAGCCATTTCAGGACTTGATCCCAGGACCCCAGGATCACAACCCAAGCTGAAGGCAGATGCCCAACCAACTGATCCACCCAGATGCCCCCATTTTAAATTTGTTTAAGAAGGTGCAAAAATAGGAGAAGAATGTTGTCAGCACCAGGGGGGCTATAATTCTTCCTTAAGAGCTTATTCAGAGTTGGGGTGCCTGGATGGCTCAGTTGGTTAAGCAACCAACTCTTGGGTTTCAGCTCTGGGCGTGATCATAGGGTCATGAGATCGAGCCCTGCATCAAGGTCTGCGCCTAGCACAGAGTCTGCTTGGGACTCTCTCCCTCTGCCCCTCCCCTACTCTTGCTCTGTGAAATAAATAAGCCTAAAAAAAAAATAAGAAACAAACTTATTCAGAGTCTGCAACTTGCCAGCTGTGGGATCCTGAGCAGGGAGTTAACCTCTGTGCCTCTGCAAAGCTGTAATACAAATATACTTGCACAATATGCATAGAAGCACACACACATGGGCCACAGTTGGCCTTCAGTGAGGTGCAGGTATGAAGGAACCACAGCCATGCGTATATTTGGGGCCCAATGAGTAGCTGCAAGTTAGGGAAGCCTCAGATGGCTTAGCAGCCAACCACCTCCTTCCTGGTGGTTTCCAGTTTCTATCTCCCACCCTGAGCTTCCACAGCTAAACCTGATTAGTTTTCTTTTTTAGGTGGTTTTTAAGAATGGTTTTTCCATTTTAAAATGGTTGAAAAAATTAAAAGAACAGTAACCTGAGATATGTGAAAATTACCTGGAACATAAAACTCAAATGTCTTTATTGGAACAAGGCCACACCTATTCGTTTGAGTACTGCCTATGGCCACATTCATGCTGCTAATGTGGAAACCATATGTTCTACAGAGTCTAAAAGATGGACTCTCTGGCCTTCTAAGAAAAGGCTGTCAAATCCTGCTTTAAACTATACCCAAAGTCTTCTCAGGGTAAGGGCTAAAAGGCTTCTTTGACATTTGACACTAAAATCTTCATCCTGTGCTCCTCCGTGGCTTTCCCCAGCTGCATAAATGGCCATACCACCCTTGAAGTTCTTCAGATCGAAACCCTAGAGGCAGCCTTGCCTCCCCTCTTTCCTGCAGATCCCACGTCCACATCAGCAAACTCTCACTCCAACTTTGGGAATAATGATTCTGCTTTCATCCTCTGACCTACTCATGATGCTCATTGATTCCTAACATTGAATAACTCTCAGAAACCTGTAAAAACTCTATTTGATTATGACAGACTATTCTTTTAGGATACTAACGGTTCTGTTCAGACCTTACTTAGAATTCCTATATTGTGTATTTATAAGTGAGGCTGGAATGTAGGTTTTCTTCTTTTGCCATTTTGTTAAATTTTGGTATAAAGGTTTTGCAAGTTTCACAGAACACACTGAAAAATATTATGCTGTTTTCTAAAATAGGGGTTGTTTTTATAGCATTTGGATGACTTGCGTCTTAAAAATGTATTCAGTGAACTCACTCATAAAACCATCTGGGCCGTGACCCTTTTTGGTTAACATGTCTGATTTCCTAACATAAGCAAAAGCCAGTTTAGTGTGTTCTTTCTGCTTCCTGTCCCCTCCAAGCACGATGACCAAGGACCAAAATGTCACTCACGGAGGTGGTCCAGTTTCTGGCTGTGTGGTGTGGCCGAAGATGGGGAGGAAGGGAGAGAGTCAAAGGTCACATCACTCATGTTCTCATCTCCAGAGTTCTCTGAAAGGCGAAGGAGCAAGGGAGGGCGACTCCCAGAGAGGGTCCTGACTCGGGGGCTCCCACACTTTTCCTCTGTCCCCCTCAAGATGGTCTTGGCGGACTGCTGGAGAATTAATAGGGACACCCGTGTCACACAGAACCTTCTGGGGAGTGAAGGGTTCTTCCAATAGCATGTTATTCACCTGAACCCTGAGGCCCTTTCAGTTGATAGCTCCCATACATGCCTGCTTAGGGACTGGTACAAAATCTAAAAACAACCAGTGGGAAATTAACCCAAAGGCCTCTAAAAAGGGGCATCTGGCATAAGAGCTCAAAGCTGGCCAGCACTCCCAAAGTGCTGATCACAACTCTACGCCCTAAGCTGGGGAATGCCTGCTGCCATGCATCCAGAATCCCAAGCTGGTCTTTGCCAACAATTTCTTGCATCTGATCAAGGTAATAGGAGAGGGAGTGGGTACATTCTGGACACAGCAAGGTGCCCAAAGAGCCAGGTCCAAGTCTAGTTCAGCCATTTGTCAACATGTCATGTGAATACACATACCACACACCTCTCACTATCTATACATTCTTGGTCTCCTCACTCTGGTCAAAATAGGTCCAATCAAGCAGACCCCAGTTATTGTGTTAATAGAGACACTTGGAAGGGTTTTGTGCACTGATCTGGGAGGGATGAGGGGCACAGAGGGGATTGAGGTCCTTCTGTCCCTGGAACTCTTCAAGTAAGTATCACAGGGCTTAGGCTACCATCACAGAGAGGCATAGCTTACTGGCTTGACAACAGAAGGGCTAAGCAGGTTCCCCCTGGGCACTCACCAGCAACTTGGTGTTCTGATTCACTGCGTCCCTCTCTCTGGGTGAGAGGTCAAAGGGAGCGAGGCCCATGCTCTTGCAAATCCGGTTGCAGGCATGAGAGTAGAAGAAAAGCGCCATCCCCCGGACACCTGTAGACAGAGCAAGGGAGTCTAGAGCACCACTTTGCTTTGTGACAGAAGCAGGGCAGTGAGGGACACCATAAATGTGGCAAGAGCAGGCGTCGAATCCGCTGAAGTGGCAGGCGTCAGGTGTCCCAAGCTTCCATCCCCACCATCTTGGAAAGGCCAACCTGCCACCTCAGCTGGTTTCCCTGGGTGTCCAAAGAGCTGGGAGATTTTGGGGGGGCAGAAGGACTGCAGTCTCCACGGAAATGAGCTGGCTTTCCCCACCTACCTAGGTTGCCATCTCCGAAGTCAGTGCCCTTTTCGGTGTGGATCTGTGGGTCAGTGTAGAGGTCGCCCACACCCTGGATGTCTACCACAATCAGCTGATGCCCAGAACGCTCAAATGTGAAGTGGCTGAAGGCCTAGGGGTTGGGGCGGAGTGGGGGAGACAGGAAGAGTAAGGTGACTGACTGCAAGAGACCAGGGTGTGGCCTACATGGACACAGGTCAGCCACCACCAAGGAAGGGGCTGTAACACCCCAGTTCTGCCCGTAGTGGGGCCTTCCTTGCCACGAAAGGTTGTATAGAGGAAAAGACAAAGGAAGGGGGCCTGTTTAATCCTGCAGGTACCTTAGGTCTGCTCACAGAAGCTGGCTGGGTTGTCTCATGAGACCTGAGGACACTTTGGAGGGGAGACCTCATACCCACAGGGACCCTCCCATCTAGGGGCCTCACCTGTGGTGTCAGACGCAGGTTGTCATCGCGAACAAAGCCTGAGTTGGAGTTGTACTTGATGTATTTGCCCTCAATGTAGTGCTCCAGGTGGAAGAGCGGCTTGCCTGGTCTGTCCTTCAGCTCTACCACGCACATCTGCATGATGTCCACCTGGTCGGTGGGGAGCAGGTCAGGCAAGAGACAGGCGGCACTCCCCTCCGATGGCAGGCTGGAGCAGAGGGCTTGGGAGAAGCCAGCCTGCCTGGGCTCCCACCCTGGCTCCATTAGTTATCAGTTCTCTGCAGCTGAAATTTCCAGTTGTCCCCAGAATCCACTCTCCCCTTTCCTTCTAAGAATGAAAACCCCTGTGATGGCCTAAATGTGCCCCCCTCCAAATTCATATGTTGAAATCCTAACCCTCAAAGGTGACAGTATTCAGTGGGGCCTTTGGGAGGGGATTAGGTCATGAGCAAGAAGCCCTCATGAATGGGACTGGTGCCCCAATAAAAGTGACCACACAGAGCTTCCTTGCACTTTCGCTAAGTGAGGACACAGAGGAAGGCACTGGCTGTAGACCAGGAGAGGGACCTCACCAGAATGTGACCATGCTGGCACCTTGATTTTGGATTTCTCAGCCTCTAAAATTGTAAGCAATACATTGCTGTTATTTATAAGTTGCTCGGTCCGTGGTATTTTGTTAGAGCAGCCCAGAGGGACTCAGATAAGCCCATGTGAATTCCAACAGGATGTACGGCCATCCAGTGGGAATGATGGGGCTCAGCTTCCCTTGCAGCTAGGGGTGGCCATGTGATCAAGCCCAGTCAATGGGAAGTGAGCAGCAGTGATGATGGAACTCTAGCCTGCACCCTCCTCCTCTGGCCTTCCCGAGGCTGTAGAGCGGACATCTGCCAGTGAGGCCAACCAGGTCACATGGTCCAGGGCCACACCCCACAGGAAGGCAGAGTAACAAGACAGGAGGAACCAGGCTTCTAGATGACTTAAGGAGGTGAGGCACCAGCGCACCCTGAGCACCCCACCAAAGTGGGACTGTCAGGTGAGAAAGAAGGAAACCATTTTGCGCTAGCACTCATTTATGGGTCTGTACACTAAGCAGCTTAGCCTGTGTCTTACACTAATACTGTGAATGTAGACCACCAGCGCCCCAGTTTCCTCAACTATGGAATGGGGATCTCACACTTAGTGTGAGGATGAAATCTGGTGATACATGAAAGAGTCCATCAACACTTGCTGACATTAATATTACTAGAAGGGGCCCCTGGGTGGCTCAGTTGTTGAGCGTCTGCCTTTGGCTCAGGCTGTGATAGTGGGGTCCTAGGATCAAGTCCTATATCAGGCTCCCCACAGGGAGCCTGCTTCTCCTGCCTATATCTCTGCCTCTCTTTCTGTGTCTCTCATGAATAAATAAATAAAATCTTAAAAAAATAATGATATTACTAGTAGATACAACACTAGAGCAATATACAGTAAACTATAAAGAGTGAGTCTCTCTTTGCAATGGGGAATTATGGGGAACTTAGACATTCCTTGCTGAATTTTTTTTTTTTACCAAGTACAGGTTTAATCTATATGTAGAAGGAAATGTGTAAATCCCATGAATGGTTTGTAAAATGGGGTTGGTAAAACCTGAAACACAACCCATGGCACCCCATCCCCCCCTTAACAACACTTAGTATAGAAGGCTCTGGGTTTCCCAGGGAAATAGCCATCCAAGAAACTATCTGGCTGGATCACTAGACAGGCAGACAACAGCTGCAAAGGTTGAAGACATCCTGAGCTGAGAGCGTCCCCAAACTTGGCCTCAGTTCCAAGAACCAGCCTAAGGGGAAGGAGCAGCTGGTTCTCAGAAGTTCCAACCCCCAATACTGGCTCTATCCCTACAAGGAAATCTATGGCTGGGACATTTGCTTGGCCAGTGGGCTCACTGGGGGAGGGGTAGCTGGAGGTGTGCAGCCATGGAGGGATGGCCGGTTCCCCCTTGGACAACTACATTCCTTTCCCTTCCTCAATTCAGCCAATCACATTATTTACTGAGCACCTAGGCACTGTGATAGAGTGAACAAGACAGATAAAATCCCTGCCCCTAGGGGAGAGAGACAACCAAAATATTAACTACAGGAACAAGTCTCCTTTAGACAGCGCTAACTGCTCCAAACAAAAGAAACTAGAATAGACAGACGGCCGTGACAGAGGACAGTAGTAGAAGGGCTACTTCATTTAGGATGGCCTGGGGTGGCCTTGCTGAGAAGGTGACATATGAGCTGAGACCTGAACTATGAGAAGGAGCAAATCATGCAAGGTTGGGGTGGTGGAGAGAGGCAATGACAATGATACGGGCCGGGACACAGCCAGGGCAAAGGTCCTGAGGCAGGAACAAGCTGAGGGAGGAAGAGATAGGAGGCTAAACGGCATGTAGCAAATTACTGAGGAGGTCACAGACCCCATGGGTGGGGACTGTGGGTTCTTGTGTCTACCCCAAGTGTACCTAACCAAAAGCCATGCAAACAGCAGGTACTCAATAAATTCTGCTGGATTCTTGGAAGTGTGGCTCTCCCGAGGTGCCCAGGAGACAGTGTCATATTATCTAGTAGGTATTCAAACAATGGGAGAGCTAAGCTATGAATTTGGCCAGGGTAGAGACAAGGAGTGCTGTTTCTCAAATGCCTACAAGCAACAGGAAATTCTGCTTGCCCCAGGGTCACTAAACAACCTGGGGACTCAAGTGAAGGAGCCAACTGGGCAGGGGCCTGGAATGCCTGGATTTGAGCCCTGGCTCCCAAACAGGCAGGTCACTTAACCCCTTTGAACCTGGGGCTCCCAGAGGGCAGACATGCTATCCATCCTTCCCTCCTTCTGCTTTTTCTTGGGAGCCACCAATTTCAGGCTACATAGTCTGGGGGAAGGACCCACACTGCTGCCTCTAAGGGTGAGCACATGGCTCAGGCCTACCCAATCTGCATATTCCCTCCCCTGGCTATTGTGATTGGCTCAGCAACAGGCACCTGACCTAGTCAGAGCCAATGAAACCCAGTTCTGAGACTTTCATTGGAACTTCTGGGAAATCAGGTATTGTCATGCCACCAAGGTTTCTGAGAAGACAGAAAGTGAGCCTGCAGGTGCCAGTGGTTGACGCACCACTACAAGTGGAGAAACTGCCTGAGTGATGCCACACAGAAGAACACCTCAGCTAGAGATGGGGGAAGAATCTCAACATCCTGTTGGGTCCTGGATCTGTCCATACCTGTGGCCAGCCCTATTTATCAGTTACATGAGGCAATAAATTCCTTTTTACTATTGAGCTCACTTGAGTGGGTTTTTAACATCTGCAAACAAAAATCCTGACTAACAGATCCCATCTGTAAATGGGATAAAAACATCCTAACCTCAAACAGCCTCAGAGCTCTGTTTTTAGGAAGAAAGGACTCTTTGCACAGAGTGTGTTTGGCCCATCATGCTCAATAGAGGATGGTTGTTACTAGGCACTGTTAAGACCGTGAAGGGAAACTGTGACTGGAACCACTGTTGCCCTTGTCTCCAGTCCCTGGCCCTGAGTGGGAAGGTGGCAGGAAGGGGCACCACGCACCTGCTTGGGGGGCTTGTGTCGATTATACTCCTCTCCCCAGAGCTTGGCCTCCATCTGTAGACACACATCCTCAAAGTACACATTCCTGTCCACAGACTCAATGTAGCGCTTTGCCACGTAGTTGGAGGCTCCTTTCCACTGCTGAGTGTGCAGAAAGTTGGAGAGCTTCTTTCTGGGGTTTTGGGGAAGCAGCAGAGGATCTTCAGCAGCCTGGGCACTTGGGTCCATCAGGGACCCAGCCTGACCCACTGTATCCTTCAAAGAGCTGGGAAGAGGCTTAAGGGACATAGCTAAAGGTCTCTTTTCCCACATATTTTGGCCTCCAAACACCAGAGCAGAGGTCAATGGGATACTCCCATGTTCTCCCCAAGCCCATCCCCACAGCCAGGACAAATGTGTGGTCCAAAGGAGACCAGATAGAAGCTTGGCCTACAAAAAGTAGAGGCTGCTGTCTCAGCTTCTTAGCCAGAAATGTTGCAATGCCCTACTCTTGGGAGCTTGAGAGAGTCTGGGCAGGGCCCTGAGAGCCAGGCTGAGTCACTTACGTCCTGAAGCACTCCCTCATCGCTCCACGGCCGAAGGGCTGAAAGACACCACACAGACGGTTATCAGTCTCCGTGTCCTACCCAGAAGCAGTCCTGAGGTAGGAAGACTCCCCTACTTGGACATCACCCACCAAATCGGTGCCTGGACCTCATCTCAATCCTAAAATTCCTGGGCCCTCCCTCCTTCACCTCAGCTCTAAAGCCTGAGTGAACTTCTAGCCTGAAGGCTTCAGGGATGACAAGACCACCCTCCCCGCACCATGGCTGAGGGGAAGAGGCCTCAGGGGGTGAAGGTGTTAGAGGGGTAACAGTGAATGTCAAAGAATGTCAGAAAAGCTCTGCTTTTCTGTTTTCTATAACAGGAAAAGAGCAGAGGGGCACCTGGGTGGCTCAGTCAGTTAAGCATCCAACTCTTGATTTTAGCTCAGGTCATGGTGTCAGGGTTGTGGAATCGAGCCCCATGTCCAGCTCCAGGCTCAGTGCAGAGTCTGCTTGTCCCTCTCCCTCTGCCCCTCCCCTGGTTCTCTCTCTCTCTCCAATAAATAAATAAAATCTTAAAAAAAAAAAAAAAAGAAAAAGAAAAAGTAGAAACAACTTAAATGTCCTCCGAGAGTATAATGGATAAATCAATTAGGTCTACTCACTTGATGGAATACTATACACCAACGAGAATGAATATATTCTGTTGTTCTCTTCTATTATTCTTTATTATTCTATCAACTATAGGGCTAGCAAAAACAAGTATGAACGTGACAGACGAAATGCTGAGGAGAGCAGCCATACTCAAAAGTATACATACGGCATGGCTCCATTTATAGGAAGTACACAAACAGGCAAAACTAATCCAGGGCAATAGATTCTGGGTTGGTGCTTCCCCCAGGGGTAAGGGAGTAGTGACCAAAGTGGAGGGGGACTTTCGGGGGCGACTGGTTACACAGAGTGTTCACTTTATGAAGTTCATCAAGCCACACCCTTTTTGGAGTGTATGATACATGAGAAAAAAGTTTTGCAAAACCATCCGCTTCTGACAATGCAGGAGGTGCTCCATTTTCTAGTCTATTTCTTTCTTTCTTTCTTTCTTTCTTTTTTTTTTTTTTTCCAAAAGGATGGCTACAAGCCACTGAATCCTTTTATGACTCAGGTTTAAGTCATGACCCGCAATTTTTGAAAACTGATATATGCATTTATAGCCAACTGGTATATTTTTAAAGATTTTATTTATTTTGAGAGAGAGACAGCGAGCAGGAGCAGAGGGAGCAGCAGAGGGAAAGGGAAAAGCAGACTCCCCGCTAAGCATGGAGCTGGATATGGCATCATGACCTAAGCCGAAGGCAGATGCTTAACCAAGTGAGCTACCGGATGCCTAAGTCAATGGATTTTTGACAAGAGTGCCAAGGTATGTTCAACTTGTGATGTATGATAAATACATAAAATGTCCAGAATAGGTAAACCTACAGAGATGGGTTAGATTAGTGGTTGTCTAGGGCTGGGGGAGATCTGGGGATTGGTAGCTGGCTACTGGTGGGTAAGTATGAGATTTCTTTTAGAAACGGTGAAATGTTCTATATTGATCATGGTGATGGTTGTACAACTCTAAACCCAAAAACCACTGAACCCATACAGTGTAGATAGGTATGTTGTATGGTACATGAATTATATCTCAATAAAATTATTATAACAAATAAAACAGGGGTGCCTGGGTGGCTTAGTGGTTAAAGCATCTGCCTTCGGCTCAGGTCATAGTCCCAGGGTCCTGGGATCGAGCCTTGCATTGGGCTCCCTGCTCTGTGGGGAGTTTGCTTCTCCCTCTCCTCCCCATTCCTGCTGTCTCTTACTATCTCTCATTATCTCTGTCTCTTTCTCAAATACATAAAATCTTAAAAAATAAATACACAATAATATAAAGAATGCCCTTTAGTTAAAACAATTAAGTGAGTGTGAAGGGGAGGGAACAGGAATAGAAGTCTATTCAGGAAGAATGCCCACTCAGCTCTGTGCCCACTGGGCTGGGGACGGCTCACCTGAGATGCCATCTTGATCAGAACTTCATCTTCCAGCCATTCCCCAGTGACAGCATTGTACCTGCAGAGAGAAGCCACCCTGAGGGCACAGCATCTATAACATGATCCTGTCACCCACTGGCTAAACATGAAGGGTCTATGGACGTCTCCCTCCCCTCTCGGGTCCGCACACACTGGCCTCTTGCCCCTTCCTCTCCGACATGTCCTCCGGCACTTGTGGGCTTGTTCCCCATCTGGCCCCCTGCACTGGACTATAACGCCGCAAAGGCAGGTCCCTGTCTGTCATCTTCACTGCAGGGCCTGGTACGTGTGGAAGCTTAAAAAATGCACGTTGGATGAACAGCTGAATAAATAAATATCCTTATTTTAACCAGTCAACACAACAAATGGTGCATGTCCCAGGACAGGAGGCAGCAGTGCCCTGATCTTGCTGGGCACCTATGTGAGGCCCAGCATAGGTAGCTGGGCATGTGTGTTGGTGCAGGAAGGGGTAGGGGGCACCCTGCCTCTGAGTCCAGCTGAGAAAGGGGCTGCTGGATGACACCCAAAGCAGAGAGAGACAGAGAAGGTTCCAGAACATTTTCATCTTTCCTTTCTCAGGAATCCTCCCAGTGCAAATCTGCCCCTAGGCCTGGCTGGGCCTCAAACAGACCTGCTTGGTGGAGAGCTTCTCACTTCAGTAAATCCCTAAATTCTAAAACCTCCCCTAGGGCTGAGGTGTTCTCAGCTCTAGCAGAGGCTTCCCCGGCCCACCCTTTAGCGGGATGGACTCCAGACCGCTCCCAGATCCGTGAGAACAGGTTTCTCAGAGCCTGATACCTCTACGGGTAAAGACAAGCAGAAGCCTGGCAGGTAACCTCCCCCAGGCTGGGGTGGAGGGTGGGGGATGCCCACCAGAGCTGCTACTTGCCTGCAACAGCCCACAGCAAATACTGTGTTCAATAAATAACAGCAATGATTATTATTATTACTATGTATCATTACTATTATTACCTTTACCAAGGTAAAGGAAAACTGTCTACCCTCACTTCCAAATAAGACTAAAGGTTAAGAGACACCCAGAAGTTGAGGGACGGGAGAGATATGTCAGACAGATCTCATTTATCCTTCCCAGCCATTGACATCATGAATGTCAGAATTGCTCAAAGTTCACTAAGCATTCATTATCTGTGGGGCATTTAAACAGATCTCTTCAATTAACCTTTGCAGTAGCTCTGTGAGACTGGCACAATTACTGTGCCCACTTTCCAGGTGGGGAAACTGAGGCTCAAGAGGTGAGTAACTTGCCCGAGAGCCAGGATTCAGACCCAGGTCAGGTTCAACCAGAGCCTTGCTCTTAGCCAGCCTGTGTACAATCCATGTGAACAGGAAATCTCTCTCAACACAGGGGACGGCCTACACCAGCATTCTTTAAAAACCAGGAATAGAGGGCAGCCTGGGTGGCTCAGCGGTTTAGCGCCGCCTTTGGCCTGGGGTATGATCCTGGAGACCCAGGATCCAGTCCCACATCGGGCTCCCTGCATGGAGTCTGCTTCTCCCTCTGCCTGTGTCTCTCATGAATAAATAAATAAAATCTTAAAAAAAAAAAAAAAAAAAAAAACAGGAATAGAGGAAGAAGCCTTCCAGTTTAGAAATTTTCTGGAGATTCTAAGCACTTTAGTTAGGAAACAAACAGCTCAGCTTGGTCCCTGGACCCCAGAGCTCCAGGACACACAGAGACAGCTCAGCATGTGGGAGCCTGCTTTCCCAGGGGCCTGCCTGGGTCACCTTGTGTCCTCAACCAGTCACCATGTTGGCCTTATAGGCAGGGATGAACAGTCCATATCGTGCCCTACTGGGGCCCCCACAATGCTGACCTCAGCTGCCAGCATGACCCCCAGTGCCTGCTAGGAGGTTGGCCTTCTGCGATCAAAAAGGGGTGCATGCCAGGCTCTGTGCATGCCATCTCACAAGACAGAAGCAGGGACACGTTGCAGAAAGACATAGAAGGGTACACCATTTCTGTCTGCCTAGCATTCTTTCTCTAATAGCACCCCAACTTCCCTTTGGGGAACCAGTCCTCCATTCTCAGAATATGTGGGCTGGGTGGAACTGACCCCTAGGACTCTCTGGCTTGTCAGTTGTGATTTAGACATGGCAAATCAGAGCAAAGCTTCCTGGCACATGACTGGTTCAGAGAGGGGCATATAACCAAAGCCAGAACAATGACATTTCATTATGGAACTTTTGTTTAAAAATTTTTGAGAAAGAAAAGATCCTCTTCTGTTGGATGAAATGAAATATGGGGCTCTCAGGGAACATCTGTGCCACTGATACAAGAGAGTCTATCTGAGTTAAAAGCCCAAAGTGTCCTTGGAGCATCTGGAACTAGCCGTATCTGAAGTCCACAAGTGTGAGCTAAACATTTCCTTCTATGCTTAACACTGTGAATTGGGTTTCTGTCATCAGCATTTGAAATGGAGTTCTGACTAATTCAAAGACAGTGAACTGAGAGTCAGGAGATTGGCTTATTAACCATCCAAGTAACCCTGGGCAAACCTCCATCTCCCCTGGAACATTTCTGGGCCTCGGGCTATTGGCTTAGAGGATTCAGCCCAGAGGGGTCTACAGAGGTCACAGGACAAGGGGGTGGACTCCAGGATAGGTCCAACACAAAATTAGACATAAGTGTGCAACTTTCTAGAATGGCCCTCATCAGATTCTCAAGAGTGGTCCCAAATACTTGACATGATTCCTACTTCAGGCTTTTTTATGAATACACACACATAGAGGGCTTCAAACAGTGCCTGTCACATGTATTCAATAGATGAGAGCCATTGTCATCACAGTTATTCTTGGTGGTGGTATTCTGTGGTATTCTCTGTTTTCTTCCTTGAAACACCCTGAGATAACTCCTCTTTTCTGCCTTTTCAAATAGGAAATCTAGACGCTCATAGTTCCATTTTGCTAATCTTCCTAGGGCCAAGGCATCAAAAAGCCCACATGGATCTCCATGCATTCACTTTCCCTTTGATGGCAACTGTAGGAGCCATGTGGTGAGACAGTAGAACCACAAGATGGGAAAAACCTGGATCCCAGAGCGGCCCCCAAGGGTCCCTGGGCTCTCACCCAACTTCACTTAAGTGAGAACCACACTGCTGCTGCATTGAGCCACTGGACTATTTGTTAACTACAGCATGGATCAGGCCTGCCTGACACATATGTTAGAGGACCATCCTGAGGAGTAAACGAGATGATGCAAAGCACCTTAAACATGCATAAATGCTCAAATATTGACAGATACTATTATTATTCCATTCTTGACCTCCAAAGGTACTTAGGCCTCACTGATAATGAGCAGAAGCAGTACCCACACCCCCAAGTAGTCCTTGAACCTGGGGCCATGTAGCACCCCCAGACAAGCTGCTGACCTGTGACGTGTGGCACATTCTGTGGCAATATCTTCCAGGTGGAACTCAGCCCAGGGGTCAGGCATGTGTTTGGCCTTCTCAATCGCATGCTTCCAAGCTTCCTGCAAAAGGCAAAGGGAAATGTGAGACCAGGGGCTTCTGGGGCAATGCTGTCCAGCCTCCTCCCATCCTGTGATTTCCCAAGCGTCTCCCAGCTCTGGGGAGACAGACAACATCAGAGAGAGAAATATTCCCATCTATTATCCTTTCAAGAACAAAGTTCCCCAAAGGCTATTTGTTCTCACGTGGGCACAGCCGTCCCATGGGCAGAAGTGACAAATCTTAATTAACTATGAAACCAAAGAAACATAATTCACACAGGAAAGCACACACCATTTCACCTATAAACAAAAAGTTGAAAATAAAAATAAGAGACCAACCCCCTATCCCACCTTGTTTGGACTGGCAAACATTTTAAAGATTTTTTTTATTATTATTATGGGGAGAGAGAGAGAGCATGAATGTACAAGCGTGAGCAAGAGTGGGGGTTGGGGCAGGGAGGAGAGAATTGCAAGCAGATGCCCTAATTAGCAGGGACCTCAACTCTAGCCTCCATCCCAGGACCCTGAGATCATGACCTGAGCTGAAATCAAGTTATGCATTCAACTGACTGAGCCACCCAGGTACTCCTAGACTAGCAAACAATTTGATGACCGTTAATAACTAGTGCTGGTCAGGACACAGGGAAATGGGTGCCCTTGCATAGGGTCAATGGGTCTAAAACTCCTCCAAAGGCAACCTGGCAATGTACTGAGATGAAAAATGTGAATTCCTTTATTCGGACCCAGCAATCTGACATCTAGAAAAGTGTCCTAGAGAAGTACAAACACAAATCTGCAAACATATATATATATAAAAGGTGTTGTTGTGTGCAAAACTGAATTCAACCCAAATGTCCATCTGTGGGGCCTGGTTAAATACATTTTGATTATATCCACTTAAAATGCTAAAGAGCCCTTCCAAACAACTGTGCTTATTATCCTATTAGTAGGAATTCTGGACCCTATCAGAGCCAACATCACCTGTAAATATTGTATAAATCATAAATATGCACAATTTTATCACCCTAAATGAAAATCGTAGACAACACAACCCTTCTAAACTCAGAATATTTCCAACCACGCTGAAGATGTGTTGCCTTTACATTAACATAATGCTAAGTTCTAGGCTCAGATGATTAGGAACAGATTTCCATGAGACATTCCAAGATCCTGGGGATGCAGGAAAATTCTTTGTGCAGAACTGCCCTGCCCATTTCAGGCTTTTAGCATCCATGTTCTCTACCTTCTCAATGCCTTAGTGGCCTTGCATCACTGTGGTGATCAAAAATAACCCTCCCACCTTTGAAAACCTATTGAGAACCAGGGCTTCTGGGTACTCAGTGGGAAAGATGACCAAGGTATATTATGGAGATAAGGCTGATTCTCAACAGTATCATGACATAAGCCCATTTTTTATTTTAAAAAGCTCATTTTAGGGCAGCCCGGGTGGCTCAATGGTTTAGCACCGCCTTCAGCCCAGGGCATGGTCCTGGAGTCCCGGGATCAAGTCCCACATTGGGCTCCCCACACGGAGCCTGCTTGTCCCTCTGCCTATGTCTCTGCCTTTCTTTCTGTAGGTCTCTCATGAATAAGTAAATAAAATCTTTTAAAAATAAATTTAAAAAAAATAAAAAGCTCATTTTAGGGACACCTGGGTGGCTCAGTCGGTTGAATGGCTATCTTTGACTCAGGTCATGATCATGGTCCTGGGTTTGAGTCCTGCGTCCAGCTCCTGCTCAGTGAGGGATCTGCTTCTCCCTCTGTCTCTGCCTCTCCCCCTGCTTGTTCTGTCTCTCTCTCTCTCCAATAAATAAAAATTTTTAAGAATAATAAAAGGCTCATTTTACTGATTATAAAATCCCAAGTGGAATCTTTCCCTGTCCCCTCCAAACACTCCTCCACTCATATTCAGTAGCAATCTCTTCCTGACCTTTCCCTAAAGAATCAGAACCTCTGCCCTGCAGCCACTTGCAGAATCTGTGAGGCCCCAATTCCTTTCCAGGCCAGAGGCCTGAACCACAGGGAGGGGGCTGGATGGTGGGATGAACACTGTGGATGGCAGACCCAGCAATTTCAGACCTTCTCACCCTCCATCAGTGTCTCTCAGCCACGAGGACTAGCTCTGCAGGCTTCCCACGGACTCAGGCCCAGACAGGACAGCACCCCAAGCATGCCCCTGGCCTGAGCCTCAGCCTCATGGCTGGGATCCTACCCAGAAGAGAAAAGGCAGAGCAACTGAGTTTTCTGAGAAACACACATGCACACAGTACATGGACAAGTATGGTTCACATGGGCTAGGGCTTCCTCACTGAGGCTTTCCAATCTCTACAAAATCTAAAACTAAAGCCCAGGATTTCTTTCTTCCAATTTGTAAGCTAATTCATGCTTCATGAAAACACTCAAAAAATAGAGAAGACAAATTTCAAATCCACCACACAGCATCCACCCAGAGCAACGATCGTCAATGCCTTGGACTTGTTCTTTTCCAGATCCTTCCTATGCATTTTTTGAAAGACTGGAATCACACTGTACAGCCCTTCGGGAGAGAGGGCCATGGGATCACTTTATATAGTGATCTTGATTATTTTCCTGATTCCAAATATATGATCTGCTTACTGTAGAAAAGCCACAGGCACTACAGAATGTGAAGTAGAAAGTGGAAGTACTTTCTGACCCATTGCTCTGACAACCACAGTTGACAGCTGATGTGACTACCCTGGAAGTCTGTTCTTTTGCTTTTTTTTTTTTTTTTTTTTTAAGATTTTATTTATGTATTCATGAGAGACACAGAGAGAGGCAGAGACACAGGCAGAGGGAGAAGCAGGCTCCCTGCAGGGACCCTGATGGGTGACTCGATTCCAGGACCCCAGGGTCACACCCTGGCCTGAAGGCCTTTGTTAACACATGGGAATATAGCACCGGGCCAGAGCCTCCCATTCTGTTCTGCACCTTCCTTTTTCCCACTGAACACTGGGCCTTGGAGGTCTTTCTATGTCATATGTACAGGCAGGCTATACAACTGGCCCAATTTCCCTTCTACAGTTGTAAGGCATACAATATTATAAATGTGCCTTATGGTATTTCTCTAACCTTGGGCTGATGGCTATTTGGATTCTCTCTGATAATTACTAGTACAGGCAGTCAGTCCCAAAGTGAACACCCTCGTACCCAAATCCTCATGCAATTGTGCAAGATCTTGGTAGGACATATTTCTTGGAAGTGTAGTTGCTGGATCACATTTAAAATGTACAAATTTGGAGTTCTCCAAAAAATTTCTCCTAAATGACACTCCAACAGGCAGAGAACACATCACTTAATTTTTATTTTTTTTTTTTAATATTTCTTTATTTAGAAGAGAGAGAGAGCATGTGCACAAGTGTGGGGAGGGGCAGAGGGAGAGAATCTTCAAGCAGACACCCCACTGACCAGGGTCCCAACACAGGGCTGAATCCTAGGACTCCAAGGATCATGACCTGAGCCAAAACCAAGAGACAGGTGCTCAACCCACTGTGCCACCCAGGCGCCCCCAACACTTAAATTTTTATTTTATTTTATTTTATTTTATTTTATTTTATTTTATTTATTTTATTTTATTTTATTAAAGATTTTATTTATTCATGAGAGACACAGAGAGAGAGAGAGGTAGAAACACAGGCAGAGGGAGAAGCAGGCTCCATGCAGGGTGCCCAATGGGGGACTCGATCCCAGGTCTCCAGGATCACGCCCTGGGCCGAAGGCAGGTGCTAAACTGCTGAGCCACCCAGGGATCCCCAACACTTAAATTTTTAAACACAAACATGACATCATGAATTTACAAGTTAGCTGGAATAGCTAGGTCATTACTGACGTCATCAGTCACCTATGGTTCTCCACTGTTAGACTTCAAGCTTGTCACTGATTTTTCCCTGTTATTCCCTGCCACAGACATGTTTATAACTAAAACATTTCCTGAATCTCTGTGCTTAAAAAAAATGAAAAAGTACCAGTCTCCTCTCATATTCTGGCAGCTGTGAACAGCAGAGACAGACTCTGACCCCAGCCTGTCAAGGAACCTGCAGTGTTCTGAGCCTGCCCAAATGGGTGCTCTGTGCAGGACACATGGCTCTCCAGCTGCACTCTCTCAACCAGTGACTCAAACGCTCCCTGACTCCCCCATTCAGTGAGGAGTACCAAGAGAAATTACCTCCTGGCTGGAGGCTGTGGCTCCAACTGAAAACAATCAAGGAAAAAAGTATTTAAGAATTTGAGGGTGTGGTGTTTCACAGGATCAAAATTACTTTTACCAAACCCAGAAAAGAATCATGCTACTCCTTGTTGGCAACTGATGGGTTTAATGCAACTAACTCTTAAAGCACAAATATAAAAGGTCCTAGACGAAGATTTGTTCCCTGGACTTTGGTTTCCACCCACGGCTGTGTGAATCTCCATTTCCTTGTTTACAAAAGACAATGAAGAATGCTTTGACTACTAGTGGCCAAGTTTATTCCTGCCCCCACACCTGGGGTAGACCTGTTTCCCCCTTCCAGAAATAGTGGCTCGTTGAGGTTGCAATGCTCATTACAGTTCAACAGGCCTGTAATGAGCTGCAAATCATTGGTGTTCTATTTTACCCAACAGGTTAATAAAAACAGGTGTTTATGGAAGACTGAGAAGTAGGTACTTCCAGACATGGAGGGGCGTGGAAGCTGGTACTGTCACCTTTGACAGCCATCTGGCAGTGCTTTCACTGACTTGTGACGCAGTCATCCTGATCACCAACCCAGGTGTGCACAGGTGAGCAGTCCAAGGATGGGTCTGTGCTTACAATGCCAGACGAAACTCAGGCATTGCCAAAAACCTGCCTGTCCACAGGGGATGATTCCATATACTTGGTGTAGAAGTATCAGCCATTAAAAAGATCAAGGTGTGGGACACCTGGGTGGCTCAGCTGGTTAAGGATCCAACTCTTGGTTTCAGCTCAAGTCATGATCTCAGGGTCCTGCGATCAAGCCCACATCAGGCTCCATGCTCAGTGAGGAGTCTGCTTCTCCCTCTCCTTCTGCCCCTACCCCTTTACCACCACTCATGCTCTCTCTCTCAAATAAATAAATAAAATCTTTAAAAATAATAAAGATCCAAACTCAGTTGTTGGTGTGCTATCTTAAACAGAATGGGAGACCCAGGGGAGGCTCTCAAAAAGAAAATCATAACCCTGCCTAGAGAACAGAAAAACCCTTGGTTCTTCAAAGCCTGAGAGTACAAAACAAAAATAAATCCATAAATAGTAATAATAGTAACAACAAATTTCCTGTAATATGCCAGAAGTGAGGCCAGATGTTCGGGTCATGTCTTTGCCATTTCTTTGCAACATAGGATGTTACTGTTATTGGCGCTGTATTTATATCACTACTCTTACTACCAGCAACACAGCAATCAAGACCTCCGATCTTCTGTGGGGAAGAATCTGGAGGCTGCCTCCAATCTCCCTGAAACATCAGCTGTTGTTCTCCCAGTGGATGTTATAAAATGTTTTCTCCCATCATCCTTTCTGTAGACTCTAAGAAACTCGTAGCTCTATATCAGCCAGGCTTGCCCCTCCTGGCTCACAGTATAAGGGTTAATCTATATGCAAAGACACATAAAAGAAGCAGGAAGAACTGCGGAAGTTCCCTTGTTCACTAGGGAAGAGACCACAGTGCTGTGCGGCTGCCCCACTCTGGACCACGTGCAACTAGAGGTTTTAGGCAATTTCCATGAAACTCAGCATTGACTACTGCAGCAAAAAAAAAAAAAAAACTAGAAAGTGCCTAAGTATCCCCAACAAGAAGCAAACCTTACAGTGACTGTGCTATGGCCATACAATGGGCTGAAGGGGAGCCATTAAGAAAAAAGATAAACTAGATCCACATTTACTAATATGGAAAGATATGCACCATTTCTTGTTTGCCAAGAAAAACTGTGCTTACCAAGAGCATATAATACACATGATATTATTATTGTCATAAAAATCCCTATTTAGTCAAGTCTATATTTATAGTGAAATACAGAAAAGACTGAAATAGGGATGCCTGGGTGGCTCAGCGGTTAAGAGTCTGCCTTCAGCCCAGGGTATGATCCTGGGGTCCCAGGATCAAGTCCCACATCAGGCTTCCTGCATGGACCTGCTTCTCCCTCTGCCTAGTCTCTGCCTCTCTCTCTCTCTCTCTCTCTCTCTCTCTCTCATGAATAAACAAATAAAATCTTAAAAAAAAAAAGACTGAAATTAAATACACACTAGCACCTGAATAGCAATTATAGCTACACTCTCATCGTTTTCTACAAGGAACACGGATTACTTCTATAAGCAGCTGAATAAATTATTGCCAAGGAAACATAGCTAAAAGTCCTAAAGAAGTCTCTCTGTCAAAAAGAGTAGTTGTTTCTGGTGTCCTCCACCCAGTCGGGTTCAGAGCCACGGCTGGAGAGGGAAGGATGGGAAGGTTGGAAATAATAACCAGCAAAGGTGGTGGCACCTGGGTGGCTCAGTCGGTTAAGCATCTACCTTCGGTTCAGGTCACAATCCTGGGATCGAGCCCCACATTGGGCTCCCTGCTCAGTGGGAATCTGCTTCTCCCTCTCTCTCCACCCCTCTCCCCACATGTGTATGTATGCAGGCACTCTCTCTCTCCCTCTAATAAGCAAATAAAATCTTAAAAAAATAAGCAGTAAAGCAGTAACACTCCCCAGGGTGGCATAATGCCCTTGCCCCCAGGAAGCCCCTCCTGAGACAGAATCCTAGCTTGCACCTCTGAGGCTCACAGAGCAAGGTGGAAACTTGCCTATAGACCTGCAGCAACCAGGAACTGCAGACCCAGAACTCAGACCAAGGCCATCAAGCCCCACTTCCCTGCTCTTTTGCAAAAGGAGAACCCAGCAGAAAGTATGACCACATGACCCAGCAATGCATTCCCAAGTATCTACCCAAGAGAAATGAACACGTGTCCACATGACTCGTATATCATTATTTGCAAAAGCCAAAAGGGAGAAACAAACCAAATGCAGTGCAACTGATGAATAAAATGTGGTCCATCCATACAACAGGGTAGTATTCAGCAATGAAACACATTTGCTTCTGTGTGGATGAACCTTGAAAACACTGTACTAAGTGAAAGAAGCCAGACGTAAAAGACCCCACGTTATATAATCCTATTTATATGAAATGTCCACAACAGGCAAATCCATAGAGATTGAAAGTAGATTAGTGGTTGCCATGAGCTGGGTGAAATGGATCCATATATGGGGGGTGCTGTGGCTAAGAGGTGTGGGGTTTCCTTTTAGGGCTAATGAAAATGGGCTAAAATTGATTGTGGTGATATGGATGTATAATTGTGTAAATATACTTAAAGTTGCTACACTGGATATTTTATTTATTTTTAAAGATTTTATTTATTTGAGAGAGAGATAGGGAGAGAGAGCACAGGTGGGAGGCAGGGAAGAGAAGCAGGCTCCCCACTGAGCAGGGAGCCTGACACGTGGGCTCGATCCCAGGACCTTGGAATCACAACCCAATCTGAAAGCAGATGCTTAACTGAATGAGCTACACAGATGCCCCTGCACTGGACATTTTAAATGGGTAAATTGTATGTTAGACGAATTATATTGCAATGAAGCTGCTAAAAAACATTTGCAAAGTAAAATTTAAAAAGGGGGCCCCCATATCCTAGCATATTTCCACACAGGATTTGAGCATTTTATTTTTAATATTTTATTTATGAAAGAGAGCGAGTGAGCAAGCATGAGGTAGGGGAGGGGCAGGTGGAGAGGGAGAAGCCGACTCCCTGCTGTTCAAGCTCCATCCCAGAACCCAGAAATCATAACCTGAGCCAAAGGTTAACCATCTGAGCTACCCAGGCACTTTGGAATTGAGCATTTTAGCACATGCACAGGCTTCAGACAGAGGAGTCCCTGCAGTCGGGCTTGTGTCCCCTCTTGTTTTTTAGATACCAGGTCACCGGGTGGCCTCCTGCCCACTGCCAGTGTCACCCTCTTTTTCCTTCATCTGCCCAGCAGGCCCTCAACTTCTGGAGGTCCTAAGCTTTCTGGATGCTAGATGCCTAAGCTTCCCTGTCAGATTCTGCATTCCCAAAGCAGTGGGCAGAGCCCCAAGTCATAGAGCTTCCTGTGGCCACTGGGCAGGGACAGAAGCCCAGTGCCGCCAGGGTGGGGCTTCCTGGGGCTCTGGTGGACAGGGATGTCTCTCTTCCCAGTGAGTCATCAGACACTGGCATCTCAGTCTCATTCTGGGGTAATTGCTGTCCTTTGAGCAAGCTGTTAGAGTCACCCTTGGTGGACTGAAAATCTAAGTATAATCACCAAAATCTTCTGACAGGGGACAAGGGCATAGGAAGTAGTAACAACCTCTTTGAAGAGTAGTTGGCACTGGCCAGCCAAGTTCTAAATGTCTGGCTCCAGCCATTCCACCTCTGGGGATTTATCTGGCAGGTGTACTCCTGCATGGGCACAGGGACATATGGACAGAAATGTTTATGGAAGAGCTGTCTGTGGTAGCAAAGGACTGGAAACGACCTTCATACCCATCCATGAGGGATGGGCTCAATACAAAATGGGGCTTGCAGACGATATTAAGCCCTCAAGATACAACAAAATAAGCTGCAGCACACTGCAGTCACAAGAAGGGTCAAGTGATTAAGATCTCAGAGCATCAGGTTTACTCTCTACAGCCTTCCTCACAGGACTGCTATATAGCTCAAACGAGCAAAGTGTGCAGAGCAGTGCCCGTCCTTCCCATAGTGGCTGTTACGTAAGTGCTAGCTGATGGCAGCTCATCTGTGCCAATATGGGAAGACAGCCACCAGAGTGCAAAACAGGTTTAATAGTCAACTAACATTTCCGTAAAAGAAGAAAAAGGGAGGGTCATATACATGTACATGCTTATATATGCAAGGAACATTTCTGGAAGGACATACCCCAGGGAAACAGGGATCAGAGGAGTAAGGCTTACTTATCACTATTCCTTGGATATAACTCAAATTATTTTTACCCTGTATACATATTTAAGTATTATGAAATATATATGCATTTTAAAGTCTGCTTAGAGGGATCCCTGGGTGGCGCAGCGGTTTGGCGCCTGCCTTTGGCTCAGGGCGCGATCCTGGAGACCCGGGATCGAATCCCACATCGGGCTCCCAGTGCATGGAGCCTGCTTCTCCCTCCGCCTGTGTCTCTGCCTCTCTCTCTCTCTCTCTCTGTGACTATCATAAATAAATAAAAAAATTAAAAAAAAAAAAAAAGTCTGCTTAGATATACATATACGGAGATTTATTACAGCACTGTCTGTAAAGAAAAGAAAGGAGGAAACAATCAAAGTGTCTCCCAAGAGGGGAGCTGGCTAAAAAAATTCATGTACATCATGTGCCAGAATATAGTTCACTCTAAAAATACAAGAGAAAATACAAGAGGCGAGGGGTGTCTGAGTGGCTCAGCCGGTTAAGTATCTGACTCTTGATTGTGGCTCAGGTCATGACCTCAGGATGGTGAGATGGAGCCTTGTGTCCGGCTCTGCATTCAGTGAGGAGTCTGCTTGGGATTCTCTCCCTCTCCCTTTACTCCCCTCCTCTCTCTAAATAAACTTTAAAAAAAATAATAAAAATAAAAATGGTGAGAGGGGCGCCTGGGGGGCTCAGTCAGTTAAGCATCTGCCGTTGGCTCAGGTCATGATCCCAGGGTTCTGGGATCAAGCCCCACATCGGGTTCCCTGCTCAGTGGGGAGCCTACTTCTCCCTCTCCCTCTGCTGCTCCCCATGCTTGTGCGCACTCTCTCTGACAATAAATAAAATCTTTTTTAAAAATTAAAAAAATAAATAAAAGAGGAAGGTAGGAAAGGAGAGGTGATCTATATATGCTGATACGGAATGATCCCCGAGATAAACCCAGACCAGGAAAACAGTTTTTAAAAATAAAATTTCACGTTTTAATATATGCTCATTCTAGGCAATGAAAAAATGACAGAGGAGTAGAAAAGGAATATGATTGTTCTAGATCCTGTCCAAAGACAATCCCTTTTGGTGCATTGATATACTTCTTTACCGGGTTTTTGGTTGTGTATGTGTGTGCATGCACGTGTGTGTTTTACAAAGCTATAACTGTACTCTATATTCTACCATTTGAATTTAACTCCAGAGCAGAAGCACTTTACAACTTTTCCACATTATTGTAAACTATAAACATCCTCGCTTAGCTGTCTGACATTCAAGACAGCGGTGAAGGACTCTGCCACTATTCCCCAGGGAAGTAGGAGGAAGGCCTTGACAGTGACAGAACTGGACTGTTCACAATACATGCCCGGTACCTGCCAGGGTGGTGCCTCTTTGGAGGAACTCGAGGTGGCCACTTTGGTTGAACCACCCAGGTTGCCATGTCGACAGTAAACAAAAAAACACTTGAGCTTTGTGGAGGAGCACCAGGGAGAGGGAGGTTTGGAAAACTGAGCTGCTGTCCCCCTCTGAAGCTGCCACAGGCAATAGGAACCCCACAGAGCCGGCCTTTGGTTACCTAGGACGGTGGGCAATGAAGAGAGGCACGTCTGGTCCATAACTGGTCATTCTACAAGTACAGGGGATGGGAAGAGCCATCAGTTCCCAGCCTTGCAGGCCGCCGCTGAGTCAGAGGATGACAGATGTCCCAGGGGATGCACAAGAGATAGCCAGGGCAGGGTGTCTTAAAACCACATCCTGAGGGAGCCGGGACAATCATTTTAACAGACCAGACTGAGACATCGGTTTAAAGAGGTTGCAGGCAGAGGCGTGAAAAGGGAAACCTATTCTAGGAACAAGGAGCAGTGTGGGGTGAACAGAGCCTAGAAGGGTCCCTGGGGACCACGAGTGCTCCCATCCTCGGTGAGAATTTTGAACTATGCCTTGTAGAAATTTTGAGGAGGGGCAATTTATTGATTTGTTTGGCAGAGGGGAGGTTACCTGGCTGTTTTGTTTTATTTTTCTTCTTCTACAAGTCCTTTTCTGCACACAATATGTATATGTAGTTAAAAATTCCTGAATGTTCAAAAATATATATAACGTGGATAAAGTCCCCCATAACAGCACCCTCTCCCCCAAAGAGAATCACTGTTAACTCTTGGGTACAAATTCCTCCATCAGTTTTTGCTATGTAGAAGCTAAGATGTGTGTATATATTTTTTTTGATAAATGTGGGACTGTATTGTATTTCAACTTGTTTTTTTACGTACCAGTATATAAAAGTAAAAATAGCTAACATTGTTTATTCTAATTATGTCCATATTGCCCTATGGCTTTTCATGGATCTTCCCTCCTCCCCCGCCCAAATACACATACACACACACACACACACACACACACACACACACACACCATGGCACTGTTTTCAAGTCAAATCACATGAAAACATCATCTTTGTTTTAATGTAAATACAGTATCCTCTTGGGATCCCTGGGTGGCGCAGCGGTTTGGCGCCTGCCTTTGGCCCAGGGCACGATCCTGGAGACCCGGGATTGAATCCCACGTCAGGCTCCCAGTGCTTGGAGCCTGCTTCTCCCTCTGCCTATGTCTCTGCCTCTCTCTCTCTCTCTCTCTCTGTGACTATCATAAATAAATAAAATTAAAAAAAAAATACAGTATCCTCTTAAGACCATAGTTCATAATTTAAATAAGCACATTTGAGCTACTGCCATTTTTTCTTTATTATAAACAGTATCTTTGCATATGTAAATTTGGACGCTGATATAAATACCTCTGTACCAGTTCTAAACTGAGGTGGGTACCCCCTCGTGTGGGCTTTGCAAATACATGGCAGGGAACATTTTAGGTTTCCATAAAAACAGAGGAGAGGGGATCCTTAAGTGGCTCAGCCGTTTAGTGCCTGCCTTTGGCCCAGGGCGCGATCCTGGAGTCCCGGGATCGAGTCCCACGTCGGGCTCCCGGCATGGAGCCTGCTTCTCCCTCCTCCTGTGTCTCTGCCTCTCTCTCTCTGTCTATCATGAATAAATAAATAAATAAATCTTTAAAAAAAAACAGGGGAGAATAGTAGTACTTATTGGGTGGGAGGCAGACATGCTGAATATCCTACAATATATGGGACAGTCCCACCCAATAAAGAACTGTCCCTCCCCAAATGCCTATAGTACTTCCAGTGGGAACACTTTGGCTGAGGACGATTCTCTGGAGATCTGCTATCTCCAGATGCCATAGGAACTGTATTTTTTATTTTAATAACTATTGTCAAATGGCCCACAGGGGTTTATGTTTTATATGAATGTTATCCTTTAGCAAGAGGGCACCCAAAGTGAGTTCAGCATTCCTCCATCCCCTCCTTGATTATTTTTTTTAATAATTTTGTTTTTTTTTAAGACTTTATATATTTATGAGAGACAGAGAGAGAGGGGGGCAGAAACAAAGGCAGAGGGAGAAGCAGGCTCCATGGAAGGAGCCTGATGTGGGACTCGATCCCAGGACCCCGGGATCACACCCTGAGCCAAAGGCAGATGCTTAACCGCTGAGCCACCCAGGTGTCCCTCCCCTCCCTGATTCTGAATAAAACACCTACTGTGTGCAGAGCATGGCCCCAGCCCTGGCACTAGGGATGAGAGATAAAGAGGCCACAGTGTCCTGCCCTTGTGAGGCTCACATCCTCAAGCCACAGGTGCAGACAAACCTCCATTCAATGGCAGACTCAGTCTGCACTTCATTTTTTTTTTTTAATTTTTATTTATTTATGATAGTCATAGAGAGAGAGAGAGAGGCAGAGACACAGGCAGAGGGAGAAGCAGGCTCCATGCACCGGGAGCCCGATGTGGGATTCGATCCCGGGTCTCCAGGATCGCGCCCTGGGCCAAAGGCAGGCGCCAAACCGCTGCGCCACCCAGGGATCCCTGCACTTCCTTTAAAGGCTTCACTGTGGTCACATTTTGTGGTCAGGGGCTGGCCATCCGTACCTGAGACTCTTTAGCTCCTGGGCCCTCTCAATGTCTTCCAAAAAGCCCCCACCAGGCTCACGGTTTATCTGGACAGGAAGCTATGAGGTCTGACCCCCCAACTAGGAGGCCACCAGGATCCTCCTTCCCTGGAAGCAGTCCCTCTTCTGGGACACCGCCCCCCACTCCCTCAATCTCATGGCCTGGGTCAGAAATGACTGGGTCAGACAGAGAATGCCTGACCCAGGCTGGGCCAACCAGATATTCACCCCCAGCGACTGGGTTGGAGGGGGTCAAATCTGTCTTTGCATGTGGCTCCAAATGTAATAAGGGGGCACTGGGGCAGTAGGGGTCCACTTTCCTGCTAGCGAGACTGAGGCAGAGAAGAATGAAGGACAGGTAAAGAGAGACAGTCCTCCTGCCTTCCGGTTCCTAGACTCATCCCCTGAGAGACCAGACACAGTTTCTTCCCCTGGGTCTCAAGAAACATTCCTGGACTGTTATAATAAATACCACTTCTTCCCTTGAGCTGGTGTGAGCTGGTGTCTGTTTCTTGAGCCCTCCAACCCTGAGCCCTCTGCTGGCACCTGGGTGCCCTCAAACCAGGTACAGGATATCTCAGGGATCTCTGTCTCCCCAAGCTTCCCTGGCCCACAGCAAACAGACCGAAGCACTGGGCTGCTCCCCAGTCCTTCCCACACTGCCCTCCATGGGGGCTGAGTGTGAGTTTCGGAGGCTGGCTGAGGTCGGCAAAGTGGGGCAAGCCACAAGCTGACCCTGCAGGGGCCCCCAATCTCAGAGGGGACCCACCAGGCTGTTTCTAGAGCCGCCTGCCCCACAGGGACTTCAGTTAGAACTCCAGCCCCGACAGGAAGTAAATACCCAACTGTCCAAGAACTAGAATTATTAATTTTCTAAAAACAGATTGATTCTGAAGTTAGAGAAGAATGGTTCCAATTCCAAATCCCAAAGCGGTGATGCACATTTTGCTTACAGAACAGATACCTTCTGTTGGTGGGCATTAAATTAAATCAGGATAACATTGTTGCATTCAAAATTTTTTCAGGGTGTCTGACTCTTGATCTCGGGGTTATGAGTTTGAGCCCATGTTGGGCAAAGAGATTACTAAACTAAATAAATGAAATTTTTTCATCACCAGTTATTATATAAAAGCCCAGTAATGTTCATCTTTCCTTCTCTCCTTTATACCAGCTTTATCGTGGTAGGAACACAAATCCCTAACAAAATAAGTACCCTTTCCTCAACCCAGAAGGATGTCCAACTCCAAGCAGTGTTATTTTTTAATTACGTCCCTGGACCCACACGCACATACATCAGGGGGGAAATACAAATATTTACGTGATTAGAACTCAGATGTCGACAACCAACTAGGTCATCACATTTACATATGTGAACATGTGTGAGTATAAGTTCCAAAAAATAAGATCTTTACAATTTTCAGTGCTCTCCAATATTTCCTAACCTATTCTGTTCTGTTGCATTTTTTTTAGAAGTCAATGTTTTCAAAACCCAGTGGTGGGTCCTGAGCAGCTATTTCAAAAACACCACTCTAGGGGCACCTGGGTGGTTCAGGCAGTTAAGCATTTGCCTTGGGTTCAGGTCATGATCTCGGGGTCATGGGATCAAGTTCCAGGTACTGGGACTGAGTCCAGCATCGGGCTCCCTGCTCTGCGAGGAGTCTCCTCCCTCTGCCTGCCACTCCCCCTTGCTTGTGCTCTTTTTTTTAATAATTTTTTTAAAAAATTTTTTTGTTTTTTTGCTTGTGCTCTCTTGCTCTCTGACAAATAAATAAATAAAATCTTTAAAAAATCGTTAAAAAAACAAAACAAAACACCACTCTAAAGTAATGAAACTTGTTTTAAGCCAACAAAATCCTCCCCATTTAATAGGCATATCCCCCAATCTGGGATTTAGAGTGATGTCCACTGTTGGGGGCAAGACCCCAACCATTGTTCCCCCAACTCCCCATCTCTTGCAGCAGGCGGGCTGGGGTGGGATGGGTTGGTCCACTCACCTTAAAATGGAAGGAGCTTGCCGGGGACCCACTGGAGCCATACTGCTCACTCTTTGTTAGGTTGCTGTAGTAGTTATTAACCTTGGAATTGACATCCTGATGTGACCTGGGGTCATCAGTGATGGGGCAGATGAAGTAACCTTCCTCATCGTCGCTGTCTGCCTCAGACTCACCGTCGTGACCAGCCTGGGAGGTCTGGCCACCATCAACACCTTCCAGGCGGAAAATGAGGTCTTCATCTGCCATGTTCCCAGGAGGCCCGTGTTACCCAAGCTGTGGGCAGTACAGCCAGAATTGCAGGGCAAATGCAGCGCTGTGGGTCCTACAAGAGAAGCAAGACAATGGATGCTGAAGCCCAGGGAAAGGGGGGGGGGGGGCGAGCTCACTGTGCACCTCACCCTGAATGGCCCTGGTGACAAAAAGAGCTGGCATCCTCGGAGTGAAAAGTACAGCTATCTTTTGGGGAGGCACTTGGCACGCAGCATCTAGAACATTTTAAATGTACAAACCCGTCGACCCAGTAATTCCACTTTGAAGAACTCAGTGTTTGAAATAAGGCAGGGAAAATAAATGCTTCTTAAGCAACTGGGGTGATCTTTTTAGAATACGGAGTAGATAAAGTCATTCCGCTGCTTAACACCCTCCTGCAGCTTCTCTCCACATTATTAATAAAATGCAAATGGCTTGTAAGGCCAAAAAGCCAGCCTTGGTCTGGTTCCTGCCCACTTCTCCTCTGGCCTTGGCAGCTCTCCAGGCCCCCTGGCTTGCTTTCTGTTTGGGGAGCAGAGGGAACCAGCCCATTTCCACCCCAGGGTTTTGTATTTGCTATTCCCTGTGACTGGAACAATCTCCCTAACCTTCCAACAGTGGGTTCTTTCTCATCAGTTGGATCCTGGCTCAAAAGTTCCCTCTTAGAAAAATCTTCTCTGGCTCCTGAATTCAAAGAATTCCTCCCAAATGCACATCTAGGCACTCCCTAGCACATCTCTCTGTTTTATACTCTACACAGAGATGTTCCCAAGCTGAAACCTCATTTACTTTTTTATTGTCTATAACCCCAGTGCCTCAAAGAGTGCCTGGCACAGAGTGGGTGCTCAATACATACCCCTAGAATGGTTGAGTGGCCCAAAGAATGTTCTCTTTAGCATGATCAATAACAGGAAAGAAAGAAAAGAAAAGAAAAGAAAAGAAAAGAAAAGAAAAGAAAAGAAAAGAAAAGAAAAGAAAAGTAAAGAGAAAAAAGAAAAAAGAAAAAAGAAAAAAGAAAAAAGAAAAGAAAAGAAAAGAAAAGAAAGAAAAGAAAAGAGCCCACAATGTCCATCAGTGGAGGTTTGTTAAATTAATGACAGCTTTCAATACCATACACTGTTGTGTGCCTATTACAAAGACAGGGGAAGCTCTAGATATACAGATATACAAAGAGTCAAGAAAAAGTTCAGCAAGATTATAGAATACTAAAGTCAGTACTATTTCTATACGGTAGCAGTAAAAAAATTCAAAGATGAAATTAAGAAAATAAATCCAGGGATCCCTGGGTGGCGCAGCGGTTTGGCGCCTGCCTTTGGCCCAGGGCGCGATCCTGGAGACCCCGGATCGAATCCCACATCAGGCTCCCGGTACATGGAGCCTGCTTCTTCCTCCGCCTGTGTCTCTGCCTCTCTCTCTCTCTCTGTGACTATCATAAATAAATAAAAATTAAAAAAAAAAAAGAAAATAAATCCATCTATAAAGAACATCAAAATAATAAAATACTTGGGAATAAATTTAATAAAAGAAGTCCATGACTTGTCCACTGAAAAACAAAACCTGGTGAAAGAATTAAAGATCTAAAAAAATAAAAAATAAAAAGCAGCCCAGGTGGCTCAGCGGTTTAGCACTGCCTTCAGCCCAGGGTGTGATCCTGGAAATGTGGGATTGAATCCCAGGTCAGGCTTCCTGCATGGAGCCTGCTTCTCCCTCTGCCTGTGTTTCTGCCCCCACCTTGTGTGTGTGTGTGTGTGTGTGTGCGCGCGCGTCTCTCATGAATAAATAAACTCTTTAAAAAAAAAGATCTAAAAAAATGCGATGATATTCTGTGTTCATAGATTAGAAGATTTAATACTACTAAGATGGCAATACTCCCCAAATTGATTTATAGACTCAAACCAATCACTATCAAAATTCTAACGGCTTCTTTGAAGAAATTAACAAGCCAGGTCCTAAGTTCATATGAAAATTCAAGGGACCCAAAATAGCCAAAATAGTCTTGAAAAAAGAGGAACAAAGTTGAAGGAGTCATACTTCCTGAATTCAAAACTTGCTACAAAGCTGCAATAATTAAGATAGTGGGTTTTGGCATAAGGATAGACACAGATCAATGGAATAGATTCGAGAGTCAATAAATGAACCCTGACGTTTACAGCCATTGATTATGACAAGGGCACCAAGACAATTCAATGGAGAAAGAATAATCTTTTCAACACATGGTATGGGACAAGCAAATATATAAGAGGCAAAGAATAAAGTTGAACCCCTTCCTTACCCTAGTCACAAAAAATAACTAATCAAAGACTTAAATATAAAGGCTAAAATATTACCTAACTCTTAGAAAGTAACAGGAGGGGCACCAGGATGGCTCAGTTGTTTAGGTGTCCAACTCTTGATTTCAGTTAAGGTCATGGTCTCGGGGTCCTGAGATCCAGCCCCATGTCAGACTCCATGCTTACTACAGAGTCTGCCTCCCTCCCCCTGCTTGCTCTCGCTCTCAAATAAATAAAATCTTTAAAAAAAAGAGAGAGAGAAAGAGAGAGAGAGAGAGAGAGAAAGAAAGAAGGAAGGAAGGAAGGAAGGAAGGAAGGAAGGAAGGAAGGAAGGAAGGAAGGAAAGAAAGAAAGAAAGAAAGAAAGAAAGAAAGAAAGAAAGAAAGAAAGAAAAAAGAAGAAAGAAAAAAGAAAGAAAGGAAATAACATAGGAGAAAATCTTTCTAATGTGGGTCAAGCAAAGCCTTCTTAGAAATGATACCAGGGACGCCTGGGTGGCTCAGCACTTGAGCGTCTGCCTTTGAATCAGGGCATGATCCCAGTCCATGGATAGAGTCCCACATTGGGCTCCCTGCGAGGACCCTGCTTCTCCCTCTGCCTATGTCTCTGCCGCCCTCTGTGTGTCTCTCATGAATAAATAAAATCTTTAAAAAATAAAGAGAGAGAGAGAGACACATGCCTGGGTAGCTCAGTGATTGAGCATCTGCCTTTGGCTCAGGGAGTGATTCCAGAGTCCCAAGATCAAGTCCCATATCGGGCTCCCCACAGGGAGCCTGCTTCTCCCTCTGCCTGTGTCTCTGCCTCTCTCTGTGTGTTTCTCATGAATAAATAAATAAAATCTTTAAAAGAAAAAAAAATGGGGATCCCTGGGTGGCTCAGCAGTTTAGCGCCTGCCCCTGGCCCAGGGCGTGATCCTGGAGTCCTGGGATCAAGTTCCACATCAGGGTCCCTGCATGGAGCTTGCTTCTCCCTCTGCCTGTGTCTCTGCCTCTCCCGCAGACCCCCCCCCCCATCTCTATCTCTATCTGTGTCTCTCATGAATAAATAAAATCTTAAAAAAAAAGATATGATACCAAAAACACAAGCAACAAAAGAACAAGATAAATTAAGCACCACCAAAACTAAACACTGGTGCTTCAAAGGACACCGAGATAGCAACGAGAGAACAAGAGAACAAGAGAACGATTAAACCTTCACAAATCATAGAGCAGATAAGAGAGGAGTTCTTTATAAGTGTATAAAGAACATAGACAACTTAACAATAAAATGACAACCTAAATAAAAAAATGGGCAAAGGGCTTGAATGGACTTGAACAGACATTTTCTAGAGAAGATATACTCATGACCAATAAACACTTGAAAAATGCTCAACATCATTGGTCAGTAGGGAAATGCAAGTCAAAACCACACCCACTGGGATGGATATAATTTTTTTTTAAAATGAGAAAATAACAAATGTTGGCATGGTACAGAGATACTGAAACCCTCATACGCTGTTGGTGGGAATGTGAAATGGTGCAACCACTTTGGAAAATAGTCTGGCACTTGTTTCCTCAGAAAGTTAACCACAGAATTACAATATAATTCCACTCCTGGGTATACAGCCAAAAGAAATGAAAACATCCACATAAAACCTTGTATACTTATGTTCACAGAAGTATTATTCATAATAGCTAAAAGGGGAAACAACCTAAGTATCCAGCAACTAATGAATGGATAAACAAAATGTATCCACACAAGGGAATGCTATGCAGCCACAGAAAGGAGTGAAGAACCCAACACTTAAATGAACCTTAAAAGCATCAGGCTAAGTAAAAGAATAACCACAAAAGACCCCATATTGAATGATTCCATTTATAGGAAATATCCAGAAAAGGTACATCTATAGAGAGAGAAGGTATGTGAGTGATTGCCTAAGGATGGGGAAGGAGGGAATGAGTATTGCTAATGGGTTTCTTTGGAGTTGGCCAAAATGTTCTCAAACTGGTGTTGGTTGTATGACTGTCAATATGCTAAAACCCACTGGACTGTACACCTTTTTAAAGATTTTATTTGAGAGAAAGCAAGAGCGAGAGAGATTACAGAAGGAGAGGAAGCAGCAGACTCCTCGCTGAGCAGAGAGACAGATGTGGGGCTTGATGCCAGGACCCCAAGATCATGACCTGAGCAGAAGGTAGACGCTTATCTGACTGAGCCACCCAGGCATCCCAAATTGTACACTTTAAATGGATGGACTGTACAGTTTGTGAATTATATTTCAATAAAGCTTCAGTTTAAAAAAAAAAAAAAGCTAAGAAAAACTGTGAAATTTTGTTTTTTAAGATTTTATTTTTCCATAATCTCTACACCCAATGTGGGGCTCAAACTGACAGCCCCAAGATGAAGTCACTTGTTCTACTGACTGAGCCAGCTAAGCACTCTGAAAACTGTTAAATTTAAAAAGCAAGTTGTGGAGGCGCCTGGGTGGCTGAGTGGTTGAGTGTCTGCTTTCAGCTCACGTCGTGATCCTGGGGTCCTGGGATTGAGTCCTGCATCAGGCTCCCCTGCAGGGAGCTTGTGTCTCTGCCTCTGTCTCTCATGGATAAATTAAAAATCTTAAATAAATAAATAAATAAATAAATAAATAAATAGCAAGTTGCAGAACAGGAAGTATATTATGGTAATCCTACTTTTGTTAAAGGAAAGGGGACCTGGCTGGCTCAGTTGATAGAGCATGCGACTCTTGATCTCGAGATCATGAGTTGGAGCCCTACATTGGGAGTGAAGCCTACTTAAAAAAAAAAAAAAGAAAAAGGACATTTGTAGATGCATTGAAGCTTCCCTCAGGGACCCCCGGGAGTTCTACCAACATTGGGATGAGAAGTGTCAGTGGAAGCTGGCAGCTGGGGGTGGAGGGAACTTTTAAGAACTTTGCACACTTCTATACTGTTTTCACTTTTTACAGAGCTGGACTGATTTCAGTATTAAAGAATAAATAAGTGAAAACAATTTTAAAACATTTTTAGATCAAGGCAATAATTCCCTTTATTCTTATCAGCTCTTTCCATCTGCAGGCAGCCTTCTAGAAGGTTCTGGCTCTTTCTTAACAGTTATTACAAAAATATTTAAAAAAAAAAAAAAAAGGGACGCCTGGGTGGCTCAGTGGTTGAGCTTCTGCCTTCAGCTCAGGTCTTGATCCCAGGGTCCTGGGATCAAGTCCCATATCGGGCTCCTTGCATGGAGCCTGCTTCTCCCTCTGCCTGTGTCTCTGCCTCTCTGTGTGTCTTTCATGAATAAATAAAATATTTTTTAAAAAACAGTTATTACAGCAGTCCTAACTAACTATCCTATTAACGATTCGATACACACAAAATGTAAATTAAAGTTTCTATCCTAACTATCTCTATCCTAACTATTCAATACACACAAAATGTAAATTAAAGTTCTGGGAATCTGTACTTAGCTTTACTTTGTACAATGCACTCTATTTTCTACTCACTTTTGTTTTGCTTTCTTTTCATTCTGTTTCTTTAATGAACCACCCACTGATTTCTTGAAAATCACAGCTCTAGGTGTCAACTGCAAAGTTTGTTTCTTAACCGTGTGCAAGACACAGTCATGGGCTGGAGCCAATGCCTGAGCCACCTGACCCTGCTTGTTACCAAAAACTGCCTGGGCCCTGGGCCCACTTCTCCCTGCTTCCCGGCCGCTCCCAGCCCCAGTGCTTACTCTGCCCTGCTCAGCCCTGGGCCAGAACCTCTGCTGACCAAGGCAGGTCACTGGCCTCTGGGGGCTGGGATGGTGCTCGGCAGAGGCAGTATAGCCCAGTGGTTAGAAACCTGTACTCGGGTACAAACCCAAGCTGTGCTGCTGGTGATGTTGACTAAATTAATTCATCTCACCAACTCCCCCATTTGTGGGGGGAGCTGAGTGCGGCAGTGGCTTGAGGTTCCACAGCCAGTTCACAAGGGAAACAAAAGGAGCTTCAGACAAGCAGCTGTGAGCCTGCCTGTCACAGCGCCTTGTACTCAGCAGGCACTCAATCCAGAACTGATTGAGCAGGAGCTGTTTTATGGTTTTTCCGTTGCCATAAACTTGCTCTTAAGGCAGCTGTGGCAGCGCCTGCTAACTGTCCCCCAACAGCTATTCTCTCCTTCTTAATAACAACTGCTAGTTTTTGGCTAAGCACATGGCCACTCAAAATAAGGTCTACACTTCCTAGATTGCTTTGCAGTTAAGTGTGACCACGTAACCAAATTCCAGCCAACAGGATATAAACAGAAAGGCTGTTTTCAACATTAGGGAAGAGTTTTTAAAGGGAGGGAATGTGCCCTTTTGGAGTCTTCCTTTTTCCGGCTGGCTGGAACAGAGGTATGATGGCTGGAACTCAAGCAGCTATTTTTAACCAGGAAGAGGAAACCATATGCTGTGGATGGCAGAGCTATGAGACGGAAGGAGCCTGGGGCAGCATAATCTTATATCAGGGGGACTCACAATCTTCAGACTTTGCTATCTAAACTTACATCAGCTACTGAAATTTTCTTTTTTTCCTTTACTACTTGCTAATTCTAACTAGTCCAGTAATATTGTCTCTCCCACAAAAAGTCACAGCACATCTCTTAATGAGAAGTCAATACCTGGGTAGGATCAGCCTGGGAAAACTGTCACCTCAAGCCAGAGCCCATACTTGGCAGCTAACTCCCACATTTGCCCAGGAAGCCCTGGAGGATTTTGGATTCCCCTAGGCAGGCAAGGAGCCCTCACTGGCCCATAACTTTGCCCCTCGATGTGTGTTCCAACACCAGTCAAGACCCTGACCTCCCAGGAATCTCCACCTGACCTGGACTTCCTTTAGCCTACAGAGGCCTGCTCCTGTCAGTGAAAAGCTTACCACCAGGAGCAGGACCCCAGCTCCTAAGACATCAGAATTCTCTAGAAGGCTTCTTCTGCTCTCACTTAGAAATCCACATCTTGGGCAGCCCCGGTGGCCCAGCAGTTTAGCGCTGCCTTCAGCCTGGGGTGTGATCCTGGAGACCCAGGATCGAGTCCCACGTTGGGCTCCCTGCATGGAGCCTGCTACTCCCTCTGCCTGCCTGTCTCTCTCTCTCTCTTTCTGTCTGTCATGAATAAATAAATAAAAATTTTTTTTAATTAAAAAAATAAAAAAAGAAATCCACATCTTCCCTTCCCAATCCGACACACCCTGGGAAAATGTTTGTATGGAGAGGCAGCTCCATGGAGCTCTGAGTCAGACCCAAGTTCAAGTGTGACATCACCTCTCAAGTCTCAGCTTCCTTGTTGTTGTTGTTGTTGTTGTTTTTAAAGATTTTATTTGTTTATTCATGAGAGACAGAGAGAGAGAGAGAGAGAGAGAGGCAGAGACACAGGCAGAGGGAGAAGCAGGCTCCATGCAAGGAGCCCAATGCGGGACTTGATCCCAAGACTCCAGGATCACGCCCTGGGCCAAAGGCAGGTGCTAAACCACTGGGCCACTTAGGGATCCCCATCAAGTCTCAACTTCCTGGTTATATTCAGAGTTGTACCCACCCCATTACAGCGCTAGCACAGAGCAAGCACAATGACACAAAGCTATTCTTATCACCATCATTTTTACGATCATAAATAAGGGGGGGCTGGGCCTTGGGTCCCAGCCATGCTGGTAACCTGGATACCTGGTCAGCAGCCAAGCCAAGCTTCTTCAGGGGTCCTGGGGGAACAGGCTATTTCAGGCTCTGTCCAAGGAACCACTGCTTTTACTGGGTCTTGCTATAAAAGGTTCCTCTGGCAGTGACTGGGGCAGAAAGCATGTCCAGGTCAAGGCCTGTGGCCCAAGCCACACTGAGTGCTGGTCCTCTTCGGGGCTCCCCTCCCCCGCTCCGAGCTGCCTCGTCAGCTGCAGAAATGAACTACAATCTCCTGCCCGCCACTCCCAGGAGCCAGCACCCTGGATCCCATATGGTCCACGCTGCGGGGGCCAGTGCACACATTACTATGCGCCCAGCACGGCAGAACCACGTCCTCAGCTGCCCCACGGCGAACAGGGTGACTTAGGTGCCACCTTGCATCTTGCACCTACTTCAGCTCCCGCTCCTGCTCGGAGATCTGCCTCTCCCCCACGCCCAGCTTCCGCGGTTGGCGGGGTAACCGGGTGTGTCACATGACCCGGGCCTAAGCCAATCACGGCTGGCCACAGTGATTGGCTCAAAGGGGAGCATGTGACTCCAGCTAGCCAATCGGGTTCAGTCCCAGGTTAGCCCGCGCTTCGGCCTGAGACCCCAGAAGGGCAGAGCATCCTTTCCTGTAGGATGGGAAGCCGAGACGGGCTGAGGCAGCCAGAGAACAAAGGTTTGGTGGAAAGTAGAACAAGAGATGAAGAAAAAAATGAAGAGTGATGATGTCACTTGAGACCCTGAATCCAAACATGCCTGAGGCCGAAGTACCCACCTGGACTTCTGAATTACAGGGCACCACCCTTTGGGGGCGGGGCAGGGAGGACTTGTTTGGTTGTACATTAGTTTTTTCTCACCTGCGATATGAAGTTTATTATTATTATTTTTTAAGATTTTATTTACTTATTTGAGAGAATGACAGAGCAAGCATGAAAAACGTGGTGGGGGATGGGCAGAGGGAGAGGGAGAAGCAAACTCCCCTGTGAGCAGGGAGCTGATGCGGGGCTTGATCCCAGGACCCTGGGATCACGACCTGAGCTGAAGGCAGATGCTTAACCACCTGAGCCACCCGGGCACCCCCGATATGAAGCTTAAAACCCAGCCAGGACGTAGAGCAATGGCATAGTATTTCTTATAATTAAAAAAATATATATTAAAACACACAGGGGCGCCTGGGTGGCTCAGCTGGTTGAGCATCTGGTCATGATCCACTCTGATCATGATCTCAGGGTCCTGGGATCAAGCCCCACATCAGGCTCCCTGCTCAGCAGGGAGTCTGCTTCTCCCTCTCTCTGCTCCTCCCCGCCCCCACTCATGTTCTCTCTCTCTCTCTCAAATAGATGCAATCTAAAAAAATAAAATAAAAATAAATCACACAGTTACAAAGAACATGCCTTTCCTACCAAGGCCACCATGTATGATCATACAGGTTGGATACTCCTCAACTTTAGTGAACAGCGCTTGCAACAGGACACGAGTGGCCCTGCTTCCCACCTCCAGAGGCAGCCACTTCTAATTATTCTAGATGTTAGTTTAGGTAGATATTGCCACATCTCTAAATGTGGCTTCTCTGCTATTTCTTATTTCATCTATTTGAGTCCTCATCTATTGATTCCCTGGTATTTGATAAATGAGATTTGAGCTTCCCTCGAACATCCCACTTCCTTTCTGCACCCCACCACCCCCAGACTGGCAGGTTTCTCCTGGTTCCTTTAGATCTCACGCCAAGAACCTGTCTTATTCCACCAAGCAGAAGGAGCTATGGTTTCTCACAGCTGAGTAAGAGTTCATCTCACCGTGAGAGAGAAGGAAAGATGTGGATTTTGTGCTGCAAATGAGCGATAAGAAAGCAGAAGATAAAAAAAAAAAAAAAAAAAAAAAAAGCAGAAGATACTTTTGCTCCTACTGACCTCAAAGATGAGTAATTTGTACTGAAATAAGGCAGATAAGTGACACATGTAGACAGCTTCTGGTATCCCAGGTCCCATGCTAAGCACTCGACACAGACTCTCATCTGGCAATGACAGGAGCTCCTGGGTGAAGAAACTGACAGCCTGCTTTGTGATGGGGAGGAGAAGTGAGCAGGGGCAGCCTGTCCGGGGCTGTACCCGGCTATTTCAACAGTATCTTAGGCTGGAGCTTGAGTTCTCAGTTTTCTTCAAACCAGAAAGAAAAACCTATCTTGGAAGAGATATCTGCACTCCCATGTTTAACTGCAGCATTAATTTACAATAGTCAAGATATGGAAACAACCTAAGAGATGGATGAACGGATAATGAAAATCTGGTGTATATATACAATGGAATGTTATTCATTCTGTCATTTGCAAAAACATGAACGAACTTGGAGAACATTATGTTCAGTGAAATAAGCCAGACACAGAAAGACAAACATTTTATGATCTCACTTCTATGAAGAATTGAAAAAAAAAAAAAAAACCTCAAGTCATAAAAACAGAGAGTAGGATGGTGGTTGTTCACAGGGGCTTGGGAGGTGGAGGAAATAGGAAGATGTTGGTCAAAGGGTACAAAGTTTCAGTTGTGCAAGATGAGTAAGTCTGGGATGTAAAGTACAGTACAGCATAGTGATTATAGTTAATAATACTCTATTGTATACCTGAAATTCACTAAGAGAATAGACCTTTTTAAAAAAAAGTTCATTTAAATGTCTCTACACCCAAAGTGGGGCTGCTCAAACTCAAGACTCCAAGATCAAGAGTCCCATGCTGTTCCGAATGAGCCAGCCAGGCACCCCGAGAATAGATCTTTTTTTCCTTTACAAGATTTTATTTATTTGAGAGAGAGAGAATCTTAAGCAGGCTCCATGCTGGATGCCCCATATAGAGGTCAATCTTGTGACCCCAAGATCATGAGCTGAGCTGAAATCAAGAGACAAGAGACGCTTAACTGAATAAGTCACTGAGGTGCCCCCTGAGAATAGATAATTGTTCTCACACACATAAAAAATGTTAACACGTTGAAATGACAGATATGTTAATTAGGTTGATTGTGGTAGTCATGGCACAATAATATCTATATCAAATTATCACGTTGTACACTTTAAGTATGCACAATTTTTGTCAATTACACTCAATAAAGCTGATGAAAAAAAAATTAGCAAGTCAAAGCCCAATACAGTGACTAAGGGCCTGAGCTCTGCAACCACAGGGCCCACTTTGAATCCCAGCCTCCCCGTTAGGAGCCAAAACTCTGTTCTAAGGGTAAGCCACGCCTTGAGTCTGTCCCCCACAGTGCCTGGCACTGAGCAGGGCTCCAGAGTGCTAATCAAATACCTCTCCAGACTATGTTTTATTTATTTACTGGGGGTGGGGATAGTAACAAATGTGCAGGATCAGAGGTTACCAAGTCAAGCTTATGTCAGTGTCTTATTAATGTCTCTATCTCTGGCATATGGTAGGTGCTCATGAAGAAACATTTACTTAGGGGTGCCTGGGTAGCTAGGTTGGTTGGGTGTTGTACACTTGGTTTCAGCTCAGGTCATGATCTTGGGGTTGTGGAATCAAGGCATTCTCTCTCTACCCCCATCCCCCCATTTGTACTGGCACGTGTGTGTGCATGCACATTCGCACACTTTCTAAAATAAATCTTTTATTTATTTTAAAGATTTTATTTATTTGAGAGTGAGCAAGAGAGAGCGAGCATGAGAAGGGGGAGGGACAGAGGCAGAGGGAGAAGCACTGAGTAGAGAGCTTGATTTGGGGCTCAATCCCAGGACCCCAAGATCATGACCTGAGTAGAAGGCAGACACTTAACCGAGTGAGCCATGCAGATGCCACATAAATCTTAAAAAAAGGAAAGAAAAAGAAATGTTTATTTAAACCACTGTAGAAATAATAGAGTTTATGTCAGAATAAAAGGACTGATTTATAGATGTCCATGCCCACCTGCCACCTCCTTGCATCTTATCCCCACCTGCCCTGCCCAAGAACCAGTCACCATTCACCACCAAGCTCTTAGCTTCCTGCCCTTGCACACCACAGAGGACCCTCTTTCTGAAAGCCTCTCTTCCCTATTGCTAAGCCCCTTGGTACCCTTCAGAATCCAGCTCAAATTTCTGCTCCCTCCAGAAAGTCCTCCCTGGGTGGTATCCTTATCCATGAAACAGGACAGTACCCATATCTGGAGCCATGTGAGGAGTCAGTGGGAGCAGGCATGTGGCACCTGACAGAGAACTGGCACTCAAAAGTACCAGCTGTTATTGTGCTCTGACCAACTCCTATGCCCCACTCCCTAAGTCACTTCCCTCCTGCTAGGCTCTCCATAAGCATTTCCATTACACCCAGGAGCCAAATATTCTTTTTTTTTTAAGATTTTATTTATTCATAAAGGACACACAAAGAGAGGCAGAGACATAGGCAGAGGAAGAAGCAGGCTCCCCATTGGGAACCTCATGCAGGACTCGATCCCAGGACCCCGGGATCATGACCTGAGCCGAAGGCAGATACTCAACCACTAAGCCACCCAGCTGCCCCAAGGCCAAACATTCTATGTGAGCACACTCGCCCTCCAAAAGATGTCCACATCCTAAAACCCAGGCGCTGTGAATTATGTTCCCTTACATGACAAAAGTAACTCCACAGGTGTGATTAAGTTCAGGATCTTGAGATGGGGAGATTCTCCTGGAAAATCCAGTGAGCCCTATACAATTACAAGGGTTCTTATATAAAAAGGGTGTAGGAAGGCCAGAGCTAAAGAAATGTGACAATGGAAGCAGGGGTCACAGAGAAAATTGGAAGATGCTATGCAGTTGGCTTTGAAGATGGAGCATGGGGCCACAGCCAAGGAAGGCAGGCAGCCCCTAGAAGCTGGAAAGTGCAGGGAAACAGATTTCTCCTTGAGTCCACAGAAGGAACTCAGCCCTGCTGACACTTTTACTTTTGAATTTCAGAAGCCAGAACCATAAGAAATTTGTGTTGTTTTAAGTCACCAAGTTTGTGGTGATTTGTTATAGTAGCGATAGGAAACAGATGTAGTCTAGAACAGTCTAGAACAATATTGCCCTTCAGGGGACACTTGGCAAATGTCTGGAGACATTTTTGGTTGTCACAACTCTCAGTATAGCTGGCCTCCAGTTAATAGACACCAGAGATGCTGCTAAACATCCTACCATGTAGGACAGGCCCCCAATACAGAATTAATTATTTAGCTCAGAATGTTAACGGCGCCAAGAGACTGTGCTTTAAAATGATTCTGGAGGGGGCAGCCCAGGTGGCTCAGCGGTTTAGCGCTGCCTTCAGCCTAGGGCCTGATCCTGGAGTCCTGGGATCGAGTCCCATGTCGGGCTCCCTGCATGGAGCCTGCTTCTCCCTCTGACTGTGTCTCTGCCTCTCTCTGTGTCTCTCATGAATAAATAAATAAAATCTTAAAAAAAAAAAAAAGAAAGATTCTGGAGGAAGTGCTAGGAGACTTCCCTGACCTACTCTCCTTCCTCTCTTCCTTAAAAACAAATCTCCAGGCATACCATTCTTTTGATTGGAGAAATTAGCTCACCTATGAGAGACAGCAACCCCCAGCTGAACCCAAGGAGCTCAGTCAACATTTGCTCTGCTGAGGCTCATAAAAATGTCACTGCAGTACACTGTGCTTTGTGCATATAAAACTGTCATGGAGCAAAGACAATTTTACTGTTTTAAAAAAATCAGAAAAAAAATAAAAATAAAAAAATCAGAAAAATACACTTTAGAAGACAAAGCACAAAATATTGTAATTATAGCTTCAATTTACAAGATGCACAAGAGAGTCTGATTTTTAATTTTTAATCATTTGCTGGGCACCCTTCTCATGTACCCAGGACACTCTGTACTCCTGGCAGGTCAGGCCAGGGATACAGCATGTCTCACTTCTCAGGGGAACTCTGTGTTTACACAGCCTTTCAGTGGCCAGACCATGTGAGCATCTGGAACAAAAGGGGCCGTGTTTTATTCCTCTCTAGCTCCCAAGAGCACAATGCCTGGCACACACCAAGTTCTCCATAAATGCATGTTGCATGAGTGAGTAACTAGAGAAAAGTTGGCAATTCTGCTCATACCATGGGCATTGCAAGCGTGGAGTGGAGGGACTATCCCATTATAAGACATCGGGGTGTTAGCCTGAGACACAGCTGAGATCCTAAGCGGGGAAAGCCTACATCATGGAGTGGCCCTCAAAAACTCAGACTATATCTGCCCATCAGGCTTTTGGGACAAACAGATCCGGGTTTTTTGTTTTTTTTTTTAAGATTTATTTATTTATTCGTGATAGACATAGAGCGACAGAGAGAGACAGAGGCAGAGACACAGGAGGAGGAAGCAGGTTCCATGCCAGGAGCCTGACGTGGGACTCGATCCCGGAACTCCAGGATCGTGCCCTGGGCCAAAGGCAGGCGCTAAACCGCTGGGCCACCCAGGGATCCCCCAGATCTGGGTTTAAGGCCTGTCTCTGCCACTAGTACCTGAGTGACATTGGGCAAATTGAACCTCAGCTTCCTCATCTGTAAAATTCACTCCTCCAACAAAGCAAAGTGGAGAAGAGATAAGAAAGGTAGCCAAGGGCCAGAAAAAGATTACTGTGGCATAGACAGCTAGCTCTCCACCAAGGCTTTATGCTGCCCTGCCCTACCACGGACTACATTTCCCAGAATCCTGTGTGCCTAGGTGGGGCCATGTGACCTCATTGGGGCCAATGGAATGTGGGCCTCCCGGCAGCCCATTTTCCACACCCTGGCCAGGTCTCCCTCAACTGCAATCCTGCCCTAAGACATGTAGCCCAGAACAGATTCACAGCATTTCAGGATCACTTACAAAGCACTTATGCCATAGCTCCTCTCAGCTCCCTGGGCTTCACACTCCCTGTGCCCTCTGCCTGGCACACACCCTGGCCTGCCCTCCCTACCCATCCCCTGGCCAAGTCTTCTGCTCATTCTTGAGGTCTCAGTTTAGATGTCACCTCCTCCAGGAAGCCTCCCCTGAATCCCAGGAGGTAGGCACTATTAGCTTCATCTTACAGAATAGGGAACCGAGGTAACAGAGAGGTTAAGTGACCTGCCCCAAATCACATGGCTAGAAAGTGGGGGAGGTGGGTGTGAAGCCAATGTAGGCTGAATCAGGGCTTTCACTCAGCCATCACTTGCTAAAACAGTTCTTCTAAAAGTGTGGTCATGGGACCACTCACAGCAGGGCCTCACCTGGGAACTTGTTAAATGCGCAAATTCTCTTGCCTCACTCCAGGCCCAGTGAATTAAGCTCTGGAGGTGTGCCCAGCAATCTGTGTTTAAACAAGCTCACCAGGTGGTTCTGATGTGCCATAAAGTTGGAGAACCAATGGCCTAGAGAAATTATCTGCAGCTGAGCCACCTGCTTTCCAGGCACTCCCTGCGGAGTCCTTGCTAGGTCTAGAAAATGTCAGAGCCGAAGAACTGAACACTCCATGCTCTGACTTTTTAGCCATTTGAAATGCTCCTGGGACTTTGGGGACCAAGAGACGGTCATCTCCTACTTTATTACCAGCGGGTTAATGACTCGCGCCTTCCTTGGTTGGAAGCCTTCTTGCTTATGCCCATCAGCCTTGACTACAAAGGTTTAATCCAGCAACATTTAAAAATCCAAGCCTCAGGGCCCCTGGGTGGCTCAGTCAGTTAAGCGTCTGCCTTCGGCTCAGGTCATAATCCCAGGGTCCTGAGATCGAACCCCACATCAGGCTCCCTGCTTAGCGGGGAGTCTGCTTCTCCCTCTGCCCCTCCCTCCCAGCTTGTGTGCTCTTTCACAAACAAATTAATAAAATCTTTAAAAAAATCCAAGTTGCTTCCATCCATGGTGGTCACCATAATCACTTTCTAGAACATTCTCAGTTTCTCAGTTCACTAAGGCAATAGTCTGCAGCTTCCTGGTCAGCAGAACTGGTCTCTCCAACACAGAAAGTTTTATTTTTCAATCAGTCCAGCCAGCCGGTATTACTTTGGATATAGTCCTGATCATTGATTTTTTTCTGCTTCAGCTTTAAGAACTGGATAAGAACAAGTAACCTCCTAGAGAAGGGGCTTAAACAAATCTAAGTTTCTGCTGTTGACATTCAGCTTTCTTCCACACTGTTCTCAGTGTCCTGGCAGCTGGCCACCAATTCTGCCCCAAACTGGACAAGATGTATTTGGAGAATCCAACCAGTGTGAGAAAAAAGGCCTAAAGACACCCTTCCACAGTGGAATGGCCCAGCCAGATCCCGGAGGGGAAGGCCACAGCCAACAAACCCCATGCACAGCCCCAGACCTTCCAAAGAGCTTACTGGAGCCCCATTCTCCTCAGCAGACATGGAACCAGGGACTTCAGGGGAGGCAGAAAGGGGGGGTTTGCTCCAAGGTCACTTGGGGGCTCAGGCTCCTTTGTGCTGGTAGCTCCGCCCCCTGCCCCCCACTCCCAGCCCTCCCAATCCACTGGTAAATGTAGAAAGAGGAGAGGAAAAAAAAAAAAAAAGAGGAGAGGGAGGTTTTTAGGGTTAAACTTGAGAGGGGCACAGGCTATTTCTGCTCACGGTCCATCAGTCAAAACGCAGTCACGTAGGCCACCAAACGGTAAGGGAGCCTGGGAAACTCAGCCAGGGGATACCTCAGGAAGAGGAGAAGGTGCATATAGGTGACTATAGGCGACTCACTGCCATCTCTGCCACATGGTACATTAAAAATGGGTTAAAATAAAGTCAGGGCTATATCCTTAGTCAAAAAGTAGTGTTCTGTCCCCCAAAAGCACAGAAGAGAGAAACTGTCATAGAATGGACACGATTAATCCTATGTAATCTGAGACCATTTCAAGTGATCATCAGGCCCTGACTTCCTGCCACCCCAACACTTGCAGAAGATATGAACTTGGGGGCCCTGCACACACACCCGTCTTTGAGAAGGGAAGTCAAAAGAGACGGATGGCAATCCCAGATGGCAATCCCAACTATGTTACACCTGAATTCACATCATCAAGGAGGTTTATCATATTTGTCAATACAGGAACAAAGGAATGCATGTGCGCATACGCTATCTCTAACCCCTACCTCCTTCCACTGGCCTTTCCACTGTCCTTTCCAGATCAGCTCAAATATCACCTCCTCCAGGAAGCCTCCCTGGGAACCTCCCCCCTCCACACACATCCACACAGAGGGCACCACCGGCCCCCACCTGCTTGCTCTACACCTGCAGGCTCCATGAGCTTTGCATATTAGCTGCTGGACAACCTTGGGCCTCGGTTTCCTCCTCTGTAAAATTAGAGGAATGGGCGATGTCACTCAACTTCCTGGCTGACGTTGTGGCCCCACGGCAGCGCCGAGAAGCCAGAGTGTGCCCACAGCCCATCTGTCAACCTGGGGACACAGCTAGGCTGGCTCCCCGCAATCCTCCACCGGGGCAGACAGGTCTAGGCCGGGACTTACCCGGGAGGCCTCCACCTCCGCGCCACCACTCGCCTATCAGTGCCCGGCCCTCGGCGCACGTGTCCGCGGAGCCTGCCAACACCCAGACCCCCTCCCGCAGCCAACAATGCAGCAGGGGCGCGTCTACACTGTCCTCGAGGTTCCAGGAATTCGAGGGCGGGGGTGGGGGGAGGGCAGGGGATGCGGCTCTGGGCCCCGGGGGAGGCAGGAAGGCAGCGCTGCCTGCACCCTGCGCGGGTTCCGAGGAGCCCTGGGCGGAGGCCCCCAAACTGCCTCTCCCAGTCAACAGTGCGCCAAGTGCTCTCCGAGCAGACACGGCCGTTCATCTGCAGGACCCCCCACACCCCTTCACAGAGGCAAACAGCCTCCAGGAGTTGAAACCCGAGGAGCAGCGCCCCCCGCTGCATCTGCGCCGCCTCCGCTCCCCTCCCACGCCCGACCCACTGCGCGCGGAGCGCGGGTGCACAGGGGCGCGCCGGGCCTGCACGCCGGCGCCCGGCTCCCGGCTCCCGGCTCCCGGTCCCCGCCCGCGCCCGCACCCACCTCCCTCGGGCGGACAGGCGCTGCAGCCGCTGCGCACGGCCGCGAGGATCCAGAGGAGTTGGCAGAGGCTCGCGGCCCGGTGCTCCAGGGTGCAGGGCGGGCTGGCCCCCCGAGAGTGCCGGGGAGCAGCGAGCGGGGCGCACCGGCCGGCGCTCCGGAGACGCAGAGGGGGCCGCGCGCGGCGGTCCGAGAGATCCCGGGGCGCGGGGGACGCGTGCCAGGGGCGGGGCGCAGGCGACAGTCGGCGGAGCCGCGGCAGCTCAGCGTGCGGCGTCCGGCGTCGGATCCCGGCGAGAGCGGGGCTCGGCTGGGGCAGCGGCAGGGGCTCGAGCCGCGGGCAGGGGCGGGGCTCCGGGCCCGCGGGCGCACCGCGCGGCGCTCCCGTGGCCGCCCCCTGGTGGCCGTGGGCGGTCCTGCAGCCGCCAGGCGGGGCTCCGGGCTCCAGCGCAGAAGCCGCGCCTCGCTCGCGCCTAAGGCGAGGGGCGGGCCTAGCACCCACCTGCCAAGAGGGCGCCCTCCCCGTGGGCAAGCCCAGAAGTCCTTTCCAAAATCACTAGAAATCCAGCTCATTAAGTCTCCGTGCGTAAACTTATAATGTTGTTTATCAGAAACTGCTTTTTTTTTTTTTTTTTTGGTCCTGGTTTCTGCTTTGTAAAAACTTAGGCACTTATAACAATTGCAATCATTTGGGTAATTATTGCCCTCTAGACATTCCTTACCGTTCTAGTACATTGCCGTAGTCCTAACTCTCAGCACGGGGCTTGGCACATGCTCGATGCTTAATAAACAGCTGGGCAATGAATGGATAAATATGGAAAGGTATAAAGAAGGAAAGGCTATAAAGGCTAAAAGGCTATATTAATATATATGATTAGTATGTATTAATATTAATATTAGTATTATTACTAATAGTATTATTACATATTAGTATGCATTAATATTAATACATCATATATCAATACCAATACATAATATGTATTGGTATTGATACATTAATATTAATACATATTAATATGCATCAATTCTATTTATTATATTAATTATATATAGTTGACATATATTAATGTTGATATTCTATCCTTCCAGATACTTTTCTAGTAAAATTTTAGAAATTTTACAACTCGTATTTCAAATATAAAAATAAGTGATACTTATTGAGTGATTTATCTCATTTGTCTCATTCTATCTTCACACCAACCCTGAAAGGTAGGTTGCATTAGCTCTATTTCACAGATCATAAAACTGAGGCTCTTAGTGATAGATTTGCCAAAAGAAAAAATTTTTAAACGTTATTTACTTAAGTAATCTCTACACCCAACATGGGACTTTTACCCAAGACCCCAAGATCAAGAGTCACAGGCTCCTCCAACTAAGCCAGCCAGGTGCCCCTGCCCCTGCCCAAAGTGTTTCTAAGGTGGCTCCTCTTGGCAAGGGGTATCTACATTTCAGGAGCTGGAGGGCATTCTGAGTCTTTGCTCAAGCGAGGCCCAGCAAACACAGACACAGAGACAGATGATGACATCTGGGTTTGCATGTAGGCATATTTACACTTTTCCTAGGAAGAATGGACTCCTATCTGTTGCTCAACGCCCCTCCCACCTCCCTCAGCAAAACACTAGCTTGTGGACATGTTTTCTGTGGTCAAGAGCCACCTGTCATTTGTAATGCCTGCTTTGACATGCCTCTGAAGCAATGCAATAGAAGCTGATATTTATAGAGCACTCAGTCTACAAGGCACTGTGGTAACTGCTTTACAGGCATTAGCTCTTTTCACTCCTATCCCAACCCTCTTACCATCCCCACTTCATACACAGGGAGACTGAGACTGGTTAAAGGACTTTCCAAGGTTACACAGTATATGGCAGAGCCAGGATTTGACCCAGGTCTGGGTATGGACTGGCCCCTCAAGTGTTCTGTCCCTAAGCTTTCACTCCTCTGTTTTTGAGGGCCCTGAAAATTCAGATTCCCCTGGAAGAGCAAAGGCCTTCAGCTTACCAGATGCTATGGTCTCTGCAGGGAGTAGGTTCAAGTTTATGCAGCTTGGGGAGGGGGGTGAGGTACAGATGGCATCTCATCAGGTGGTGGGGAGAATGAAAAATATAAATGGTCTTGAAACCCATCATTGAAGGATGCCTGGATGGCTCAGCAGTTGAGCATCTGTCTTTAGCTCAGGTTGTGATCCCGTGGTCCTGGGATCAAGTCCTGCATCGGCCTCCCCCGCAGGACGCCTGCTTCTCCCACTGCCTGTGTCTCTGCCTCTCTCTCTCTCTCTCTCTCTTTCTCTCATGAATAAATAAACAAAATCTTAGAAACAAAAAAGAAGAAACCCATCATTCAGTGTTTTATCCTTGGCCTCTGTGCTACAAGTTTTGGAAAATACAAGAGCTAGTAGATATTTTTGGTTGAAGTGTTGGCTCCTTTAGTCATCTTGGGAAAACTCCACTGGCTCTTGGCAAGACAAAATTGCACCTGAAATTCTGACCGTGGGAAAGTAGGGCAGGAACAAAGTTTGAACTACTCTGTCCAAGTCCAAAGTCAGAAAGAAAGAAAGAAAGAAAGAAAGAAAGAAAGAAAGAAAGAGAAGAAAGACCAACAAGGACTGTACTACTTAACCATTTATAGCTCTGTGGCCTTGGACATAGTATTTAACTCCTCTGAGCCTCTGTAATTCGTGTCTGCCCAACAGAAGTTCCCTTTCTTTGCATGAAGATCTGGCTTTGTCTTCAGGAAACCAGACCACCCTATTCTCAGCTGCTGAGAACAGCCCTCACCACTGACCTGGGGCCAAGAGTAGACACATGACAATGAAGCTCCAACTAAGCCAATGGACATATTCCATCCCTTTAGCCCAATGAGATATTAATCTATATCTTTTCTGCCAAGTTTTAAAAAGAGAATATCTCTTTCCCAGAGAGTTGTTGAGCTGGTAGGATTTAAGCTTAGGGTTTCTGGACATTCATTCTTAAGGCAAATATTTATTCAGTTCTTACTGTGTGTCAAGTATTGGGCTAGGGGTTGGGAAAAAGGCCTGCTTCAGAGAGAAACGGGAGAACGGAAATTTCTCACATAGTCTTTATTCCATACCATTTAAACTGCCAGGTGTGCCACAAGTGAGAAGTGTAGCAGGCAATAAGAGATGACACAGGGAAACTTGTTCAGGAAGGCTCTTCTGAAGAAATTACATTTGAGTGGAGCCCTGAAGGAAAAGTAGGCATCACTTTTAGAAGCCATATGCAGACAAGTGCCTTGGGTGGCCTCAGCAAGGAGATGTAGATCAGATCATTCTTGGTTTTTGCTTAGTCCTTAATCTCCTCCTATTGCCATCACACAAAGCTGTTCAGACTTTATGGAAGAGTTTGGATAACAAAAAAGAATGTAGGAGGGTGCTTTTTCCACCAACTTGGGCCTGTGGAGGTGAGAAGTGCTCCTGTTCCTGAACTTTGGGTGCAAATAAGTGCAGCCTGGTGGAAACAGGACTCCTAAAACGACGAATATGTCTGGAAGGCTTTGGTCCAAGACCATTTTTGCAGGCTATAAATGGGGTCTCCAGAACCAGAGGGAGCACACAGCTCCACTTAAGATCAAAGGTGTTTATGCTCCAGATGAAACTGAATTCTATCTAGGCAAGCAATGTGCTTATGTGTACAGAGCAAAGAACAACATAGTAACTCCTGGTGGCAAACCAGACAAAACCAGAGTAATCTGGGGAAAAGTAACTCATGCTCATGGAAGCAGTGGCATGGTTCATGCCAAATTCGGAAGCAACCTTCCTGGTAAAGCCATTGGCCACCGAATCCGTGTGATGCTGTACCCTTCAAGGATTTAAACTTACTGAAATAAATAAAGGTGTAGATTTGTTCTCTTGTGGAAAAAAAAAAAAAAGAATGTAGGAGGGAAAACATTCACCCATACCAGCAATGTTACAGTGTCCAAGAGGAAAAATAAACACTTAACTGGGACGTTCATTGGCACATTCCAGTTCTTTTTTTTTTTTTTTAATTTATTTATGATAGTCACAGAGAGATAGAGACACAGGCAGAGGGAGAAGCAGGCTCCATTCACCGGGAGCCCAACGTGGGATTCGATCCCGAGTCTCCAGGATCACACCCTGGGCCAAAGGCAGGTGCCAAACCGCTGCGCCACCCAGGGATCCCAGCACACTCCAGTTCTAAGCCTTGCTCCCCTGCCCTAAAACTTGCCCTTCTTCCTCTCACATGGACAAACATCTCTTCAAGTTCTAAGGGACAAAAGCCCTGCTTCTATTAGAAAATCCCTCTTCCCACTGACAGGGAGTTGGGTTTTTCCCCTGCTTTCCCACCAGAGTACTCCATGGGACTCAGTAACCCACAAGACACAAAAGATACAGAGAAAGTGAAAAATCACACCTGCAACCAATGTAATATTGCGATTTTTGTGTCCTCTCTCTCTCTCTCTCTCATTCTCTCTCTCTCTCTATATATATATATATATATATTTTTTTTTTTTTTTTTTGAGAGAGAGAGAGAGAAAGCGAGAAAGTGTGAATGTGCAAGCAGGGGTGGGAGGGGCAGAGGGAAAGGAAGAGAGAGAATCCCAAGACAGTTTCCACGCCCAGCAGGAGCCCAATGCAGGGCTCAATCTCATGACCTGGGCTGAAATCAAGAGTTGGAGGCTTATCCAACTGAGCCACCGAGGCACCCCTTGATTTTATGTCAAACATATATATGTATGTGTATATATATGTATATATTTAAGTGAAAAGACAATTAAGAGAATGGGAGAAAATATTCACCAATCACGTATCTGATAAGGGAATCATAGCTAGAACAGAGAGCTCTTACCTCTCAGCCATAAAAAGATAAACAACCCAACTTAAACATGGGCAAAAGAGGGGCACCTGGGTGGCTCAGTCAGTTGGGTGTCTGACTTTTCATTTTGGCTCAGGTCATGATCTCAGTGTTGTGGGATCGAGCCCTGCATCGGGCTCTGCACTCAGCATGGAGTCTGCTTGTCCCTCTCCCTCTGCTCCTCCACCTACTCTCCCTCTCTCCCTCTCCCTCTCTCGAATAAATAAATAAGGGACGCCTGGGTAGCTCAGCAGTTGTGCATCTGCCTTCGGCCCTGGGTGTGATCCTGGAGTCCTGGGATCGAGTCCCGCGTCGGGCTCCCTGTATGGAGCCTGCCTCTCTCTCTGCCTGTGTCTCTGCTTCTCTCTCTCTCTCATCTCTTATAAATAAATAAAATCTTTAAAAATGAATGAATGAATAAACAAATAAATAAATAAAACCTTTAAAAAATTCATTTATATGAAATGTCCAGAATGAGGAAATCCATGGTGATAGAAGGTAGATTAGTGGTTGCCTGGGGCTGGGAAGGGAGTTTCAGTAGAATGAGGGGTGGCTACTAATGGGTATGGAGTTTCTTTTTTGGGGTGATGAAAAGGTCCTAAAATTAATCATGGTGATGGTCGCACAATTTTGAATAAAAAAAAACACTGACTTATTTATATATTTTAAATGGGCATATTGCATGATCTGTGGATTATATCACATTAAAGCTGCTAAGCAGCCCCCCTCCAAAATATTCATGGAGTCTTCATCTCACCCAGTGCTTCACAGTGTGGCAGCCGAGGAAAGGCCACCAGAAACAGTAGCCCAACTCTTATGTGCACTGGCCCTGTCACAGATATGTGGCAATTCCCAACTTCAAGGAGACGGGTATAGTCTTTGCACAGGCTTAGGCAAGCATGGAAAACCACACTAGCGGGGCAGCCCGGGTGGTTTAGTGGTCTAGCATTGCCTTCAGCCCAGGGTGTGATCCTGGAGACCTGGGATTGAGTCCCACATCGGGCTCCCTGCATGGAGCCTGCTTCTCCCTCTGCCTGTGTCTCTGCCTTCTCTCTCTCTCTCTCTCTGTGTGTGTGTGTGTGTGTGTGTGTGTGTGTGTGTGTCTCATGAATAAGTAAATAAAATCTTGAAAAAAGAAAGAAAGAAAGAAAACCACACTAGCCACACACACCACAGAAGGGAAATGGTTTTCAGGTGTTAACTGTTCAGATCCCTTTTCCATAGGAGGCTGTGCCCACAAGGGTTATAGAGCAATTTTAAGTTCACAGCAAAATTAAGCAGAAAGTATAGAGACTTCCTATACCTCCCCTGTCCCCCACACAGGCACGGCCTCCCTATTATCATTGTTCCCCACTGGAGTGGTATATTTGTGAAAACTGATGAACCTACACCGACACATCATTATCACACAAAGTCCATCGTTCACATTAGGGTTCACTCTTGGTGTGGTACATTCTATGAGTCTAGGTAAGTGTATAATGACATATATCCACCATTATAGTATCATATAGTTTCTTTGCCCTAAAAATCCTGTCTCCCAACTATTCATCACCTAACAACCCCTCCCCAACTCTTGGGAACTACAGTGAGATGCTTAAAAGCAGCAGCTTGAAAGAAGAACTCCTTGGCTCATCTCCTTGGCTCCGAAGGTCCCAGGCCTACGAGGCATAAAACGTGGAGCGCCAGACGCCTGGGCGGCTCAGTGGTTTAGCGCCTGCCTAAGGCCCAGGGTGTGATCCTGGAGACCAGGGATCGAGTCCCACGTTGGGCTCCTTGCATGGAGCCTGCTTCTGTCTCTGTCTCTCTCCGTGTGTCTCTCATGAATAAATAAATAAAATCTTAAAAAAAAAAAGTGAAGCACATTGTCACAGGACCATTGGAATGTCTGTGTATAGCTATAGAAAGATTCACAGAAGTTATGAAATGACCACACTTCTGTCTTTTGGGGAGGGCATACCTCCCTTTGCCATCTGCAAAGCAAACCCTAGGATTAAAGTGGGGCATTTGGCCATACATCTGCATAGGAAAAGATCCAGAAGGACAGCTCAAGATTGCTCTTTACAGGGAGTAATTCTGAGCTGGGGGGTTCAGCTGTAAAGGACAGTGGTGGTGAGGAAAAGAATTTCCCTTCAACTTTATACCTGTGATATGACATTTGAAAAAAATTTTGCAATGGGGATGTCTTACATTACATTTCAAATTTATTTATTTTTAAAAATTTCATTTTTTAAAAAAAGATTTTATTTATCTGAGAGACAGTGAGCATACACAAGTGGGGGAGGGACAGAAGCAGACTCCCCGCTGAGCAGGGAGGGGGGGGGGCACTGCCTGCCTGCCATGGGGTTCAATCCCAGGACTGAGATCATGTCATGACCTGAGCTGAAGGCAGACACTTAATCGACTTAGCCATTGAGGTGCCCCTAAAATTTCATTTTTAAGTAATATCTGCACCCAACATGGGCCTCAAACCCACAACCTCAAGATCAGGAATCACATGCTCTACTGACTGAGCCAGCTGGGGCCTCTACATTTCAAATTTTCACAGACAGAAAGCACCTTCCTTTATTTACTGAAGTGTTGACAGAGTTTAACTGGGTAGAGAAATTAAAGGTGATTTTTGTTTTCTTATTTGTGCTCCTCCTTCTTTGCTCGAGTTTCAACAAGGAACACATACTACTTTATTTGCAAAAGTTATTTTTAAATATCACTTCAAAACCAAAACTTTTACAGAATGAAACAAAACCCCAAAATGCAACAGTCCTGTTGCTTTGGTTTCCGTGGTCGCTTGGCTAGGGCTGGCTTTGCACAGAAGCTGCCTTCTCTCAAACACCACCCTTGAAGACATAAATCACTAGAGAAGCCAAGTCAGCACGGCTGTGGTAAGTCAGGCCAGGAGAGGAATGCTCAGTTGAGCAGATGAGCTCATGGCCTTGCCTCCACTGGATTTTTGTTCTGTTGGAGAAGCAGCTTTGGCTTGAGGGTTCTGGGCAGCTTTGGAAGCAGCTCTCCTTTCAGAAGACTTGTTCTTTGCCTGATCAGGCCTAGTAGGTGCAGGATTAATGTTCACTTGAATTAAATGATCAGAGAGAGAGTTGGGGTGGGGGAAGGTTACTCCCAGCATATGGTCTAACTATAGGAGAATGCTGAGTCATGAGGGGCATGGGGGAGGGAATTCCTAAATAACTCTCTGCCTCCTGCTTGTGGCTGCAAGTGATCTTCCAGGAGAACAGATCACAGTTTGGCCACATCCAGACAAAAGTTCTATGAGCTCTCCCGTCTGGCAGCTCTAGCCAGAGGCATTTGCCTCTGACTTTGTCTAGGTCCAGGTAGCAAGATGCAGTGGCCTTAACCAAGCAAGGCAAAACCACCAGTAGGAGGAGAAGTCTCACAGCCTATACTGTTCTAGGTACTAGGCATATGGCTTTGGGTGAACAAGACACGACTGCCTGACCTCCTGGAGCTGACATTCTAGCAGGGTCCGGGAGAGACTCAAACACCTGCTTAAGGCAGAGGTAGGGAGATGTATGTGGAATAGTATCACCAACTGGTCACCACCCAGGTAAGAACTCTGATGATGAGCACACGGAAGTACTGGGAGGGAGCCAAGAGCTTAGATCCCTGGGGTCACCACCACCACATCCGCTCTATGTGCCAGGGATGTTTAAGTGCATGACACACATTACCACATTCAATCTTCCCTCTGCTTCATTCTCGAGTAGCCAAGTACCCACAACAGTGCCTGACACGCTGCAGGTGCTGGGGAAATATATGCTGAATCTATGAGTTTGGTTCTCACAGCAATCCTGTGAAGTGGGTATTATGATCACCCCATTACAGGGATGAATAACACGTCCAGAAAAAAGTAGCTTTCCTAAGGTCACACAGCTAGTCCAAGCTCAGCCTGTGTGATTCCCAAGCCCATGGGTTGATTTAGCCACTGTACTGGTTTCCTGTGACTACTGTAACAATTTACCACAAATTTTTTTCGTGAATTAAGACAACAGAGTCATCTTCTGGTTCCAGAAGTGAGAAGTCTGAAAATCAAGGTGTCACAGGCACTTGTGTTCCGTCTTATACCTTCTAGGGGAGGATCTGTGTCCTTACCTTTTATAGCCTCTAATGCATTTGTTGGTTTGTGGTGGTTATCACGAGGACCTCTGTTTCTGTCTTCGCATCTCCTCCTCTAATTCCTGCGTCTCTCTTCCAAGGACCCTTGTGATTATACTGGGCCCACCTAGATAATCCAGAATAATCTCCCCATCTTGAGATCCTTAATTACATCAACAAAGTCCCTTTTTTTAAAAATTAATTTTTACTTTATTTTTAACAAAGTCCCTTTTGTCACATAAAGTAACATACAGGTTCTGGGGATTTGAATATGGACATCTTTGGTGGTGGGCAATACTCCGCTTACCATACTCCCCTGCCTATCTTTACTATGCTGTATCTCTGTTATTTTCCTTAAACATGCAAGGAAATGGAGAAGCCCAAGAATATGCAAAATTATTTTTTTTTTAAAAAAAGGACTAAAACGATCTGAGACTCCTCAGGTAGGAGGAAGGGGAACTGAACTTGAAGGATATCAAAAGACACTTGAATCTTAATAATTAATAATTATATAATAATTAAAATTATTACTAATTTATATTTGAAGCAAATATACAAAACGTTAACAATTAATTCTGGGTGATGGGAAATAGAAATGTATCGCGTACTTATGTACCGTGTAGTTGCTCTGTATTTAGAGATTGTACTTAATGCAACTGTGTTGCATTAAAAACGGAAAACACAGATCGCCTGCACGGAAGGGTCTTGGGAGGCTGGGGGAGGCTGGCTCGGCACGTGGAGACAAGTCACTTGGCCTCTCTGCACCTCAGCTTCTAAGATGCCGACAAGGGGTACCGTGTAACAACGTTGTCATTGTAACGACATCCACCTGGACCGGTGATTCTCACCTCGCGGGAGCAGGGACCGCGCCGTGGGGCCACCCAGGCTTGCAGAGCTGACCTGGAGTGGGGCTGGGGGGTCCGCAGGTGGGGACAGAGCAGCCGGGCCCCAGCCCGGCCGGGAGGAAGCGCGGCGCGGCACCGCCCCCTCGTGGCCGTAGCCAGCATACGACGCACACGGCAAAGCCCACGTACACGCATGGGAGGACTGAATATTAATGCTTAATATTTAGGAACTCTTCTTTCCTTTGTAATGCTGGGTTCCGACCGTAGTTTTTGCTGCCGATCACAAAAGTACTGTGATTCCGAGGCCCAGAAGGGAGGGGGGTCAAGATGCCTTTAACAGGCGCAGCAAACACTCGACTGATATTGCGCATGCGCAAAATCTAGGAGGGCGGGCCATGGAGCGTGAGATGCCACGTCATTAGACTAATATAGTCTCAGCGGAAGACGCTGTAGCGGGCGGTAGCGTGGCCGAGTGGTCTAAGGCGCTGGATTTAGGCTCCAGTCATTTCGATGGCGTGGGTTCGAATCCCACCGCTGCCACACCCAGGATGGTCTCACTTTTCCTGAACCCTTCAATTTGTCTTTCTTCTCACCCTTCAATTTGTTTGTTATCCTTTCTCAGTCCCTCTTCCTTTTTGCTCTTTTCTTACGCTCTTACAAAAAAAAAAAAAAAAAAAAAAAAGAATAGAGAGCGAACGGGAGAAGGAAGAAACTGCAACCCAGGCCCTTTCCTGTCCTAGCCCAGTACACAAAACCACCGATCCGGCTACCTAAAAAACAAAACCAGGGGTGCCTCCTTAATTTCCAGGAGAAAAGCATCTGAGATAACTTTAATAGTTTCCAGCAGACTGCCTACATCTTTAATTTAATGCTCCAGGACTGGAGGCCACAGGCAGCAAACCTCCTTACCCTACAAGGACAAAGGTTGGCTGGGGTGATTTAATTGTGACCTGAGTTAGGGAGGGCTCCTTTCCAGCCCGCTCTGTGTCCTACGGAGAGCCCCAGCTGACTCCACAGACCTCTGTTGGTAGAAGCGTGGCAGGTGATCCTGTGGAAAGGCTCGGGCCTCAGGGGGCTTGCCCCACGTGGGGCTGTTAACCCTGAGGTCCCAGCTTCATTGATCCACCTCCTCTCTGGTCTTCAGGCTTGGCTCAGGGGCCTCTCATCTATTTATTTAGCCAATAACTATGAAAGTTCTGCTGTGTGCCAGAAACCAAGTTCGTCCTGAGGCTACAGAGCACAGAAGGCAGGCAAGTCTTCTCACTCAGTGTTACAGCTGTGATCATTTCAAGTTACAAACCAGTGAGGAGTCTTATGCAGTGCAGCATGCAAACCTGGCCCAGGTCAACCGAGGAGGTGACATTTAGCTGGGACTTGAAATGGACAGGTTAAGTATGGGAGAGAAGAGTCCCAGGAAGAGGAAACAGCATATGGAAAATCCTAGCAGCAAATGAGAGCCTGGTGAGTCTTGAGATGCTTTAAAGGCAATTCAGGGCAGCTGAGCAGAGAGCAGCGTGGATTAACCAACCACAAGAGATGACGCTGGCATGTTAGGCAAGGAGGGTCATGAAAGCCACATGAGGCTTTGAACTTCATCCCGAGGGCAATAGGAAACCACAAAAGGTTTTAAGCTAGAGGGAGGCATGTTCCAATTTTGGGTTTAGAAAATTGGGTTTAGAAAATGCTCCCTCTGGCAGCAAGAACAGGAGGTTCCATTCAAAGTCTACTGCAGCTGTCTAGGGGAAGGAGTGCCTTGTACCATGGTTTGGTTGTGACAGTGTGTAGGACAGAAAGGGTGGGTCAGACAGACACTGTGGAAGGGATCTGATGAGAACTCACTGATGAAGATGTGAAGAAGAACATATCAAAAGTGATGGCCAGGTTTGGGACTTGAGCCACTGGATGGTGGCACTGGCGGTGTCTCTTCCCTTACTGAGAGGGAACACGGATGCAGAGGAATTTGTGGGAAAGATGGTTTCTATTCTTTTTAATATTTTATTTATTTATTTGACAGAGAGAGAGAGAAAGAGAGAATGAGTAGTGGGGAGGGGCAAAAGGAGGGAGATAGAGAGAGAGAGAGAGAGAGAGAGAGAGAGAAGCAGCCTCCCCGCTGAGCAGGAAGCCCAAGGTGAGGCTCAATCCTGAGACCCACTGAAGATCATGACCCAAGCGGAAGGCACATGCCCAACCAACTGAGCCACCCAGGCACCCTGGAAAACATGATTTCAATTTGATTCACATTGAGCTTGAGATGTAGTACATGAGCTTGAGTAGGAGGTTGGACTAGGAGGTTGGACACAGAAGTCTGGGGGTCAAGAGAATGCTCTGAAAAAATGACACAGATTTGGGAGGTGGTGGAGACTGAGGCCACGGGAATGGATAGACATGCTCAGGAAGAGTGCACCCAGGGAGGAGAGAGGCCAAGACAGAATCCTGAGGAACATCATCTTAAAGGGAAGACAGTGGGAGGGAGGGGACAGAGAAAGACTGGCCAGGGACAGGTGAAAAACACGTGTGGTGTCATATAGGCCAAGAAGAGTCTTGCAAAGGGGGAGTAGCCAGCTAGGTTGAACAAGGCTAAGAGGCTTGGCAAGATAAAGACTAAAAAATATCCACTGGACTTAACGATTTATGGACAAGGTCATGGATGACCCCCATGAAAGCCATTTTGGATGAGTTGAAGAGAAGAAATAGAAACGTAACTGTGGACAACTTACCACAATATTTGATCCTGAGAAGGAGGAGAGCCATAGGACCAGTACTGAGACAAGGAAATGGGGAATCAATGGAGAATATATATATATTTTTTTCTTTTATTTTTTTAATTCACGAGAGAGACAGAGAAAGAATGAGAGACACAGGCAGAGGGAGAAGCAGGCTCCCTGCAGGGACCCTGATGCGGGACTCAATCCTGGGACTCCAGATTCATGCCCTGAGCCAAAGGCAGATGCTCAACCGCTGAGCCACCCAGGTGTTCCAAGGGACAATATTTTTAAGATGAGAGAGACTAGAGGATACATTTTAAATTTATTTTTTTTAGCAATCTGTACCCTCAACATGGGGCTTGAACCTACAACCAACCCTGAGGTTAAGGGTCACATACACTCCTCCCACTGAGCCAGCCAGGCACCCTGAGAGTGGAGGATATCTTAGACACCCAGTCTTGGGCCTACAACAGGGAGTAGCATCAGTACCCACAAGTGGAAAACATGAATTCACCTTGATGGTCCGTTCGGATTGGCCGCCCACAGCGATAGCTCTCTTCTCTGTATTCACGTTGCTCCTACTCATGTTTCCAAGTAAGCTAGGACCTCCTACTTCTCTCAGAACCTCATGCATGGGCGCTGGTTACCTGGGCAGCCTCTAAAGTGCTCATGGGGACCGAGTTTGTCTGTTGGGTCGAGGGACTGCCTCTTTTTCCACTGGTCAAGACACATGAAAGGAGGGAGGTTTTCTTGACATAAGTGACCCACACTGCCTGTGGGCCCAGAGTGTAAATATTCAGAGCCTCAAAGGAAAGATGACTTAAAGAGAAAATCCAGAAAACAAAGAAACTGATTTTCCTTGTGTTTTTTGAAAGCTGTGTTTTGGCAGAAGACAAAGGATTTAGAAGATTATGTGAACAGTGAAAGCTTGTTTTCCCTGCCCCGAGAACAGATTTCCCAGGATTGATAGAGAGAGGAAAGTCAGAGAAGGTGGTTCATTTAGAGGCACGTGCATTACTAAGAAAGGGAGCCCAAGGGCTGCCAGCCCCAAATGGCCTGAGGTGATGCCAGAGCTCAGAGGAAACCGTTACATGGCTGAGGTGTAGAAATCACCGTCTGTAGTGTTTAGGCCAGTGGGCCTTGGGCAGCTCCTCCACATTGCTCCAGCTGCAGAGGAGTAACCCCCACCTCTTCCACTTTGAAGTTAGATATAACCCCAATTTCCTCATCTATAAAATGGGAATAAACCCTACTGTAAGGGTGGCCCTAAGAATTAAGTAAGAGCATATAGATGAAAGGCCTTTCAAACTGTCAGGAATTAAGCAGACATGAAGGATTATTACTGAGCTTTAAAAAATTATCGGTACAGGGCAGCCCCGGTGGCGCAGCGGTTTAGCGCCGCCTGCAGCCCAGGGCGTGATCTGAAGACCCTGAATCCAGTCCCATGTTGGGCTCCCTGCATGGAGCCTGCTTCTCCCTCTGCCTGTGTCTCTGCCTCTCTCTCTCTGCATCTCTATGAATAAATAAATAAAATCTTTAAAAAAAAATTATCGGTACATATACACTTCAACCCAGCAAAGAGGAGCATATACTTTTTAGCTGCTTCCCAAACTTTCTTACTTGTTCAGCAAAGAGGGATACACTGGGGAGGGCCACGTTGGCTCTAATACATACCCTCCCCTTCACCGGAGGTTTTGTTAGGCTTGTAATGGTTTCTTCTGCCAGGATCCATTGTTTGGTGGGCCAGTTCCACGTGTGTACACTATGATATATACATGGATATATTTACACACTGCTATGTTGGTACTCGTAATTAATACGGAGACAATGGGGAGGGGTGTTTCTGTGGAGAGCAAAGCTTGAGAAATGTTGTGGGTTTGAACATTAAACAGTGATCACCACTGCCCCTATTAACAATTAGAAGAAATATGAGATTATAAGATATGACCAAAACAAGCGTTAATTCTTCCCATTGTAATTATATGGGTACTTTTTCAAAAAGTTATTTTTTGAGATATAACCTACACGTAATATTAATTTCAGGTGTACAACATGATTTATGTATAATGAAATGATCACAACATCTAGTTAACATCCATCGAGACATATAGCTACAATTTTTTTCTTATAACAAGAATTTAAAGGATCTATTCTCTTAGCAACTTTCACATATATAATATAGTATTATTAATCATAGTCATTACATCACCGTGACTTATTTATAACTGGAAGTTTACACCTCTTGACCACCTTAAAACGTTTTGTTTTGGTTTAGATCCTTGCTGGTACAGAAACCTGTGCTTACTAAGTCAGCCCCAGACTAGTAAACCGGAAACCCAAAAAGGCCAGATTGTGTTGGGCAGAAGCCTGGGTCTCAGATGTCCCTCCAACCCCGGCTATCAACACACAGGGAGATGTGCATGACTGAGTGACCCCAAAATATTTTGATTGCAGGTCAAAAGCAATTCTCCTAGATGAACCTATTCCAAGATCTCAAGATGATTTCAGGACAAGCACAGAGGAGCTTGACCAGCGAGGAGGGTTCAGTGTCCCTAGAGAGGCCGCAGGAAACCGGGAAAACTGCAAATGCCAGTCAGGCCGGCACTTAACCCGCTAGTGATGACCCTGGCCAAGCCCCAAGAACTCACCCAGGAGGCGTGGCTGGAGAGGGGTGGAGTCAGAAAGGGAGGGGGCGTGGTTATTGCCGAATTACAGGTAGGAGAGGGTAGGGACCAGATCCAGAGGGAAGAGTAGGGCCAGTCCCGGACAGAAAAACGAAGGGGAGGGCGCAGTCATACCCGCAGAGCCAGAAAGAGGGCGGAACCAGGGCAGGGGAGAATCCGGGGCAGAGACCTCTCTGGGTGGGAGAAGGCCAGAAAGGCAGAAAGGCAGGTGAGGCTGTGCGGCTGCCTCCTCAGTAACGCGGCCTGGACAAGACCCAGAAGGCGGGGCCGGGGCTCAAGAGGCAGAGCAGAGGCGTGCCCAAGCCCCGAAGGCAGGGCGGGGGCGGAGTCAGGACCCGGGGCGGGTCCAAACCCAGAGGGCGGGGCGTGGGGTGGGCGGGGCGTGGGCGCCGGGCCGAGCCCGGAGGCGGAGCAGGGCGTGCCCAAGCCGAGGGCAGGGGAAGGGGCGGAGTCAAGACCCGGGGCGGGAGTGTGGGCGGGCGAGCCCGGAGGCCAGGAGGGGCGGAGTCAAGACCTGGGGGCGGGTCCAAGCCCAGAGGGCGGGGGTGTGAGTGAGGAAAGGGGCGGGGCAAACCCGGAGGTGGAGCAGGGCGTGCCCAAGCCTAGGCCAGGGGCGGAGCCAAGACCCGGGGCGAGCCCGGAGACCAGAGCAGGGGCGGAGTCAAGACGTGGGGCGGGTCCAAGCCCAGAGGGTGGGGCGTGGGCGGGGCAAGGCGCCGGGCCAAGCCCGGAGGCGGGGCAGGGGGCGTGCCCAAGCCTAGGAGCAGGGGCGGAGTCAAGACCCGGGGCGGGAGTGTGGGCGGGGGAACCCGGAGGCCAGGACCGGGGCGGAGTCAAGACCAGGGACCGGGCCAAGCCCAGAGCGCGGGGGGCGGTGTAAGCGGGGAAAGGGGCAGGGCGTGCCCAGTCCTGGAGGTCCGGACAGGGGCAGGCCCAAGTCCAGAGGGCGGGGTGTGGGCGGGGAATGGGGCGGGGCAAGCCCGAAGGTCAGGATGGGGCGGAGTCAAGACCCGGGGGCGGGGAAGGGGCAAGCCTGGAGGCGGAGCTGGGGCGAGTCCAAGCCCAGAAGTGGCGCGGAGGCGGGAACTGGCGGTGGCCGGCGCGGAGGTCAGACGCCCGACGGCTGCAGGCCCAGGAAGCGCAGGGCCAGGGCGAGCAGCCCGAGCAGCAGCAGCAGCCCGAGCAGCAGCCGTAGGAGTGCCCGCGCCGTGCAGCCGCAGGGCCGCTGGCTCGTGGACCGCACGTATTGTTCCACGACGTCCGCGAAACGGAACTTGTCTGGCGCGTAGCCAAGCTGGGCGCGGGCCTTGGCGATCCGGAAGGTGTGCGTCACGGCCACGCTGCGCACCTGCGGGAGAGGCGGGCAGCCAGATGCAGGGCTGTGCGGGTAGCCTTGTTTCACCGAAAAGGAGAGGAGGGCAGAGGTGTGTTGCCCTTCCGCCGCACAGAAGTTTCAAAGAACCCGTATGCTGGGTCTTGCTCCAGGGATGCCCACCTCAAGGAAGATTTACTTTTTCCCTCCCATCTCCATTTTCCTCTAGGGCGCAGCCTCCAGGAGGCCTTTTCTGCTTCACCCCCAGCCTTACTGAACTCGGTCCCCCAAAACTGAAGGCCCCATCACCTCTGCACTTCCCCGTCCTTGCACGGTGCTGGGACTCAGCAGGCATTTACACATTCTTGGGAGTGCTCCTGGAGAAGCTGTGTGTGTGTGTGTGTGTGTGTGCGCGCGCGCGCGCCTCCCCTCCCCCGCCCCCGTCTGTGGCCTGGGTGCAGCTCACCGGAAAAATCCCCCCAGGAAACGCTCTAGGCTTCTCTAGAAGCCCCAGGGCGCAGCCTTCTTGCGCCCTCCCTGGTTAAGCTTCCCTAGGAGAGGAATACAATTATACAGAAGTGATTACTCTCCAGGGTCTGGGCTGCATTTCTTCAAGAGCAGTACTGGTAGTTATCATAACAACAGGCACTGTGTCTGGCCTGAGCTAAATCCTTTCTAGGCTTTATCTCATTTAATCCCCTTAGGCGGTTCTACCACCATCTCCTCTTTACATATTTGGTGTTTTTTTTTCCCCCTCTTTACATATTTGAAAGTTTAAAACATAAGAGACTTGCCCAGACTCACACAGGGGAGCCAGATTCCATCCCAGGCTCTTCCCTGCTATGCTGGGATTGGGAGGATGCCCTCCCACCTCATTTCTTCCTCTGTTGTTCCTCAGCTGGACCCTCGGAAGGGGTCAGAAAAAGCTGCTTGATTTTCCCATAGCACGAAAACGGCTTCTGTGGCCAAGCGGCTGGTCTTGGATGCTTGTGCAGGAGAGGCCAGTCTGGTCCCTTTTTGCCCCAGGTAGTAAGTTCAGGGCCTTGGGGGATACAGCCCGGAACTAGATCAGCAGGGTCCTGGACACAATGCTCTCAAGTTTAGATGTCCTGAACTTTCCTTTGGGAAGTATCCTTAACTTCCTCAGAACTGGTTTAGGTGCCCCTTCTATGTGCTCTGTAGTTCCTCATAGTTTCCTCCAGTGTAGCCTTTATCCGAGTGTGTTGAGTTGCCCAGTTGCTGAGCTGTCTTCCCCTTTGGACGGTGAGCTCCTTGAGGTAAGGGCTATGTCTTGTCTCCATTGGTCAGCCCAATGCCTGGCGCACAGTGGGTGCTCAAACAGTGTTCAGTGAAGCGGACTCTAAAACTGGAGGGCTGGTTGCTATGGCACAGACGGACCAGCAGAGAGCGCCCGAGCCACAGTGAACAGAACCGTCTTTTTTTTTTTTTTTTTTTTTAACAGAACCGTCTTTAGCTAAAGTAGGGATCCTTTACCCCTTCACTGAACAGGGAAACCTAAGAGTGAAACCAGAGGGAGGGGAGCTAAGTCCCGCCCAACCACAATTCAGCAGCACTTCGGCAGCTCGTTTACAAGATTGTGATTCCTGACTGGTTTCACAAGTTGATGGTTAAGCTTGAAATCATTTAGGTCTGGTTTACGTTCGAATGTCAGCTCTGCTACTTAAGTGAATACTCATGGGCAGGTTATTTCACCCCTGTGTGTCTCATTTCCTCTGTAAATGGAAATAACAATCTACAATTTAGTAGTGAAAATTAAATAAGCCAAAGCACAATGCCTACCGCATCCATCAATCAACAGATGGCTGGTATCGTCATTCCCTTTCCTCTGCTAGTTTGCATGGTCTAAGGAGAAGCCACAGAGAAGTGCTTCTTTCTGTGGCCCCTTCTTTATCTGAGTCAGACAGCACTGAGCCTGGAGTATGAAGCCGATGCCAAACCGTGTGACCCTGGACAAGTCACTAGCTTCTGCAGTGCTCAGTTTATCATAAAATACAATCATAATCTCTTGCCCTTCTTAATTTAGCAGGACACCAGAGAGAATCAAATGAGCCCATGAGCTAGAAGGATTTTGCAAGTAATGCCAAATACTACTATTTACAATCTGCATTAAAACATCCTCTCTTGGGGATCCCTGGGTGGCTCAGCGGTTTAGTGCCTGCTTTTGGCCCAGGGCATGATCCTGGAGTCCGGGGATTGAGTCTCACATCAAGCTCCCTGCATGGAGCCTGCTTCTCCCTCTGCCTGTGTCTCTGCCTCTCTCTCTCTCTCTCTGTCTCTCATGAATAAATAAATGAACTCTTAAAAAAAAAAAAACAGAAAAAAAAATCCTCTCTTTTAGGGGTGCTTAGGTGGCTCAGTCAGTTAAGCATCTGACTTATGATTTGGGTTCAGGTCATGATCTCAGGGTCATGATCCCAGGTTCATGAGATCAAGCCCTGAGTAGGCCTCTGAGCTCAGTGCAGAGTCTGCTTGAGTCTCTCCCACTCCCTCTGCCCCTCCCCCCACTTGCACATGCTCTTTCTAAGGAAATTAAGCCTTTATTAAAATCCTCTTTTAAAAATTGTATGTGCCAATAGAAAACTGAATCATCATCGTTTGAGAATAGTATTCTGTACACAGCACTCAATATATCCTTATTACTCAGTAAGCATGAATGGCCAACCGAGAACCACCAGGCTCCGTGTGCATGTGTCTTGAGAGCTGGTAGCCTTGGTGGGTGGCATTTAAAAATGTGAATGTCACAGAACCTGCCTTTGGGAGCCTCCTGTCTGGCAGCGAAGATAAGCTGCTTATGAATGAAGTGACAGGGATGAGGGACAGGCTTAGAGCTAATCACATTGCAGACCAAGGAAGCACAGAAAAGCAAAAGCCCAGAGGTTGGGATGATTATGAAGAAGCTAGCGCTTGATGTGGGCCCACATGGAAGGTTCTGAGACCTCAGACAAACATCCAGTTATAGTGTCAAAGGGGTGAGGGGTGGTGCCGATGGAGGTTGGAGCAGGGGCTCCCGCAGCAGCGGTGCACTTACCTCGCTCCGGGTGAGCAGCGGTGGGATGCTACAGATGGGCCTCAGGGCCAGGTGCAAGTACTCCATCACTGCAGCTGTGCGGGGAGAGAGGGGCCAATGACCGGGGTGCCTCACTCTGTGCAAGCTCCCGGGAGGCCCTCGGGGACAAATCAGTTGGGGGCATTATTTGCTTTGCTAGGGAGAGTCTCTTCACTTTGCCAAATTCTCCCATCCTTGGATTCCTTTAAATCAGTTCTCAGCACACACTGGGGTGCCTAGTTTGGCTGTGAAATGTGTCACAAGGAAGTTGTCATTCATTGTAAAGGACAGACATTTGAAAATAAATCTGAGCAGATTCAAAGTTGTCTCAAATCATGCCTCCTTCTGTCGCTCACTTCTATAACAGTGTGGTCTCCTGAGTAGAAGAGAAAGATGTTGGAGCAGTGGCTCTCAATCTGGGTGGCATGCTGGACCGCTTTTAAAAATGCTCACTCCTCCCGCCCCCTTCCTCTTGCGGATGCTGATGTTATTGGTCTGGGGTGCAGCTGAGGCATTTTTATATTTTATAAGCTCCCAGATGATTCTAATGTGCAGCCACAGTTAAGAACTGCGGGGTTATAGTTTGTGAGCTAGGAATTGGAAGTTTATAAACAATTCTGTACAACTGCCAGAATGTGTGGCTGATCTTTCCTTTCCTGGGGGGGGGGGGGGATGTCAAATAGTGTCAACCATTGTGGCAACAATGGGCACAAGAAGTCACCCCACGTGTGTGGCCCAGTGGGCAAAAGTTTGCAAATCCCTGTTTTCAATGGCAAGCATCCCAATGCATTGAAAACAGATCTTAGCTAAGGTCTTTCAGGGATGCAGCTGTTTGTCACTTGAGGGTCAGCTGTCCCCTGGGGCTGACTGCTCCGTGCCTGGTGCTGGCTCTGCATTCCAGCTGGAAGGAGGCCAGCAGAGGTGATGATGGGGGGTGAGACCCGAAGAGTGAGGAAACTCCAGATCCCCCAAAGCAGCCTTCACTTCAGGGTGACCTCGGGGGACAAGGCAGCCCCAGGGCTCCCTCTCCTCCTGATTGGCATGATGCCTCCCACCGCAGACCACAGGGCCAGGTGTGAGCTTTGGAGTCAGCCAGGCCCAGGTGTGATTTCTGCCTCTGCTGCCTGCTCGCTGTGGCCCAATCGCACCCACCTTGCAAGTAGGACGGGGCTCATTCAGGGCGGGGACTTCGGGGAGGAGGTTGCCAGGCAAGTGCAGATCGGGCTTGGGGCACCTGCCCGTGAGAGTGGTGGTCTCCTGAGATTCTGTGCCTTCAGTGCCTCACTTGCCGCCACCTATCCTGTCCTGGGTTTGAAATGAGGGGATGCATGTGCAGCTGGCACATAACAGACACCCTCCTCTCCTTACCTGTTAGGTAAACCCAGGAAGTAGGCACCTGGATCCAAGGCTGGCTGTACCCTAGCTTCTCAAACTGCAAGGAAACAGGGTCTAAGATGAAAACAGGTCTTTCAAGGGCTGGTGTGGAAAGGCTGCATGTTCCCTTTACCCTGGAGCTGGTAGGTGTACCACCTGGCCCCCTGCTTGCCTACCCCACATGGGTAGTGAACCCCACAGCCAGCCCCAACCTTGCCCCAGTCTTGAAGTGGAAAACTTTGATCTAGAAAAGTCAAGTAGGGCTTAAATGCATTCGTCAGTTTTTAACCTTGGATCGTTCATGTCACTTAGGTATTATTTACATCTGCTTATAGCCAAAACCACTCCAAGGCACAGACACAGAATGATTTTTCTAGAATTGACTTTTCTGCTATTAAAGAATTAAAAAAAAAAAAAAACCCAACACCCCAGCCTATGTGTATAGGGTGGTAGGAGATGCATGAAGAGAATGGGTTGGCACAGGGTGAAATGAGGTCTTCGCTTGTATAAAAACTCTCCAGATCAAAAAGACTGACCATCACAAGGGTTGGCAAGGATGTGGAGAAAAGGAACCACTGTCTTACACTGCTGTTGGGAATGTAAAATGGTGCAGCCACTTTGGAAAACAGTCTGGCAGTTCCTCAAAAGGTTAAAAAGTGAGATAACACAAGACCTAGCAATACTACTCCTGGGTATACACCAAGGGAAATGAAAATGTAACGTCCACAAAAAATGTATACACTAATGTTCAAAGCAGCATTATTCATATTAGCTCCAAAGTAGAAAAACTCCAATTTCTATCAACCAATGAATAGATAAACAAAATGTGGTATATTCCTAGAAGGGAATATTTTTTTGGCATTATTGCCAAATAGGATGAATACTAATATGATGCAGGTTACACATGGTTGAACTTTGACAGTATGATGCTAAATGAAAGAAGCCTAACACAAATCTTCACGTAGCCTATGATTCCATTTATATGGCATGTCCAAACAGGCAAATCCACAGAAACAGAGAGTAGATTAGGGGGGGATGTGGGGCTAGGGGTAGGGTTGGGGTAAAGGTGTAACTGAGGGGGATGGTTCTTTTTTGGAGGATGATGAAATGTTCTAAAATTGGTTATAGTGATGGATGCACCACTCAATATGCTAAAGACCACTGAGTTACATGTTTTAAATAGGTGAATCGTAAAGTATATGAATCATATCTCAATAAAGCTCTTGACATTAATGTGCCCACATGCCGTGAGGATGGATCCTCCAGTGCGGGGTTTCTGGTCGATCCCTTCCAGGCAGGCCTGGCCCCAAGAAGGAGTCTGTAGAGTACTGGATGGGAGGCCAGGGTTCCCTGAGGGGCTGCAGCATTGGGAGCCCCAGGGCCAACACCTCTCTATGTGCGTCAGTCTACCCTCTACTTGTGCCTTACAGAGCTTTGTCATGTAGTATGGGGGCGTCACAAGCAAACTAGCACAGGACAAGTCAACAGAAAGGAATCAGGCTGGGAAAGACTAGGGGAGTACGTGGTCCCCCAAAGGGACAGCCACACCCAGTTCTGGCCAGTTCCAATGTTGCCCAGTGGATACTATCACCAGAATTGCTTATTGCTTTTTAATGTGAAAGCTTCTGATTTTCTGGAAGAAGGAAAGGATGACAAGGAGAGAAGATGTGCAAAATCCCAGAATTCTCACTCGGGGTGGGGGTGGATGGACATCTGGGCACCTACCAGTGGGGCCATCCACTCGAAGAGGTTGACACTCTCCCCATCATTGATGTAGTACGCCTGGCCACTCTGAGGGGACATACAGGGAGACGGACAGTCAGGCATCTGCCCCCCCACCCTGATCCCACCCTTTTGGATAGCTCAGCAGCTGCTCCGACCTCCTCAACTCTCCTGAGCAGCCACTGAAGAGTCATGGCTGTTCCCCAGCCCTGGGGACAGACCTGGGCAATTTTTTTTGAATTCTGGGGCTGCCATGCTGACTAGCTTTGTGACCTCAATAGAGTCACTTGACCTCTCTGTACCTTAGTTTCTTTGTCTGAGAAATGGGAAGAAAATAATGGAATCTCCCTCTGCAGGTGTTGTGAAGATTACATGTGATGGTGTATATAAAACACTTAGCATTTGGTGACCATTACTTCAGGACCAACAATTCCTACATCACGGGGTCACTGCAAGGAGTTAATGATGCTCTATAAAGACATCCCCACCCAAGCTTCCCTGGGCCTACAGTCCCACCAACCATCTTGAATTGGGGAGAAATGTGCATGAGCCAGGGATCCCCTAGTGATGGGGACAGCACCACAGGAGACTCACGGCCACGTAGCCCTTGGCAGCGGTGAGGGCCTCAGCGGCCAGCACGTGTGCCTGCACCAGATTGTGCACGTGCACCCAGTTCATTTGCGTCTTGCGGTCCCCAAATCGGAACATGAGTAGCCTCTTCTTGATGTGGCTCTGGAGGGGGGATAAACACAGACTCATGCCTGGAGTGGCTCTGAATACCATCTATAGGATGATGGCTCCCAAATTTCTAGCTCTAGGCCAGACCTCTCTGCCCAAGACCCCTGTCCTGATGTTTCCATGTGGTGGCCATTTGTCCACGTCCTGGAGGGAGCGCCTGACATTCTGGCTCTTGTTGGATTCACACACACACACACATATACACACACACACACACACCCGGTCCCATCTCAGTAGACCACACTCAGAGGCTCAGGCTGAAACCCTGGGCCTCCGCTGGCCTCCCCTTCTCTCCACTCCACATCAACTCATGTGCAGAGCCAGCTGGCTCAGCTGGTACGCTCTGGCCAGAATCCAGCAGCTTCTGACCACCCCGACTGCTGCCTCTCTCCTCTCCCTGGACACCCAACTAGTCTGAACTGGTCTCTGTTTCCCCGCATGGTCCCTGCGGCTCTTCCCTACACGGCCGGGGGGATCCTCCTGGATCTTAGTCACAGCCTGTGTCTCCCAGCTCAGAACCTTCAGGATGCCCACCTTGCCCCCCCAAAAGTCCTGACAATGGTTGAGGAGGCCCTTTTGATCTGGCCCCAGCTACTCTCTGTCTCCTAACTCCCCAGGCTCCAGCCACACAGTGTCCCTCCCCCCCCCCCCCCCCCCCCAGGAATGGGCGGCAGGCTCCCATCTCAGGGCTTCGGACTCGCTGTTCCCTCTGCCTGGAAGGCTCTTCCTCCAAATACTGGTGTGATCGCCCCGCCACCTTCTTTGTCATTCTGGGTGGCATTCACCTGCCACCTGCTTGACGAGGCTCCCAGGCTGCCAGGGCACCCAGCTCCCACACCCTGCCCCCCCTTCTTTTCCATCGTACCTCACACCTTCAAATGCTCCTTATCATTTCCCATGTTTATTTCCCATCTCCTGTGAGAACAGGAGGACAGGAATCCTCGTCTGTTTTACTCACTGATCTGTCACAAAGCCGGGAGCCGCGACCTTTGTCATACTCAGGTTTGTGCCCCAGCTGCCTGCTCCGTTTGGACCACCTTCTCTCTCCCACCCCGTTTCCTTGGTTAATTCTTTCTTCTCTTCCTGAACAGCACAGGTGGATCCTGGACCTGCCCCAGGATGGAGCCAGGCCCTCTCCCCTCTGTGCCGGCGTTGCCCTTCTTCCCTCCACGGAGCCCTTGCAACACAGTGGCCCAGTGACCGTGGCATCGGTCTCCCTGGCCAGGCCGCGAGCAATCTGAGGACAGGGCCTACAGTCCCTGAAGGGCCCCCATCCACGCACACAGCAGCCAGGCTCGCCCTGTGCCTCAGGCCCAGGGCTGGGCTGACATACCGCCACGCGGGGCAGGTGCCTCTGCTCTTCAGGGCCATAGATCCCTGGGGGCCGGAGCACACACGTCCGCAGAGTCCCTCCTCCTAGGACACAGGGAGGGTGATCAGGGGCTTGGGGAGGGGGTGGACCAGCAAGGAGAGGCACAGAAATGCTGTCCACACCTCCCGGTCCTTGCCTGGACAGGTGTGCAAGGAAGACAGGCCTTGGGGTTTCCTTATTCAATTAATTATTCTCAGTCAGTCTGTTAGTCATTTAACAAACAACATTCAGAGGTTCCCCCAACGTCTACCTCCAGCACTGGGCCCTGGGATGGGTGCTGTGGAGAATCCAAGGATGATCAAGAAATGGTTCTTGCCCTCATGATGCTCACAGGTCAGTAATGGGGTAAAACTTAGATGCAGGTATGTGTGCAGCCCATGAGACAGATGTAATCTTTGACTCCCTAGCACTCTACAGACATAATCTCTTTTGACTCCCCTGAGAGTTAACTGCACCCATTTTACAGATGCACACAGAGACCCTCACTCCCTCACGCCAACGGCTGTAGCTCTTTCCCTTTCCTGATCATCAGCTGCCTAAGGACTATGATGGCTCTCAGGGAAGTCCTACTATGTGCCTGGTGCTCTGGTAAGCCAGAGTTTTTTTGGCCTTCAGGATGGGAGCTGTAATTATCTCTGCTTCCTGGATAAATGAACTGAGGCTCAGAGAAGGGATTTGCCTAAGGGCACACAGCTCAGCCTAGAGGAGCCGAGATGGGGGACCAGAGCTGAGGTTCCTGCCACAAACGGACCTTTTCTACTCCCTCAGCCTTGGTCTCCTCATCTGGAAGATGGGCACTTGCAAGCAGTGGTAGTAGCTGTACTTTCCAGACAATCAGTGGAGAAAGGAAAAGACAGGAGCTGTCAGCACGAGAGCCTGGGGGCTGTGCTGTCCCCCTCGCTCTCACTGCTCTGTGCCAGTAGAGTCTCCCAGATCAACTCAGAGCTTGGTCCAGGGCTTCCTAACTTTTCTGCCCAGGGTGCCCTGCATTGATGGAAAGGGTGAAGAAGTCTCCCCTGGGGAAATCTGGAGGTGCAGCCTGAAGGGCTGCCACAAACATATTTCTCTCAAGTCTTAAGAAAGCCTACAAAATTGTCAGTTTATCTCATAATCCATTTGTTGAAGATTAAAAAAAATTTTTAAATTACTAATTTGTAGATTATTTGCTTCTCAATCGTACCCCCTTAACTGAGGTGGAGTCTTGTGGGAGATGCTCCACTTTCTGGGGCTCAGGTTTCCCAAGGGGCTGCACCTCAGTTTGGGGAGCCCCTCTCCTTCCACACAAAGTCTCAGAGGACTGTCAATCTAGATGCACCAGATGTGCCACTCTCCCCTGCAGTGGTGGCCATGGGACCCAAGTCAGGCTAATGACATATTCTCACCCAGGAACGTGAAACCAGGATCTAAAATCCCATGAGTGGATTCACCCTGAAGATACTGGTCACAACCAGCTCCTGCCACCCAGTCCCTGGAGCTGCCCCAACCCTATCCTTTCCAAGCTCTGGTGGTCATTTTTCTGCAACTATATTTTCCAGAAACTATCTCACATCCTTCCGCTGTAAGTTCCTTTCACCAGAATATGAGCCAGGGCCGGTGTCTTGGGTCATAACCAACACCCAAACATCCTCACTTTACAATGAGGCCAGCATAGTAGGTTGAGAGGTGGCCCCCGACAAGGTAGGTCGACATCCTGGAACCTGTGGATATGACCTTATTTGGATGAGCATCTTTCCAGATATAATTAAAGATCTCAAAATGAGATCATCTTGGATTATCCGGTGAGCCCCAAATTCTATGTGAGTCCTCATGAGGGACTAACACAGACATGTGTACCCTAAAGAATGAGTGGGGCCACCATAAGCTGGTGAGATGAGGAAAGATTCTCCCCTAGAGCCTTTGGAGGGAAGCAGCCCAAATGGCACTTTGATCTCAGACATCAGGCTGTGAATTGTGAGAATCATGAGAGAACACATTTCAGCTTTAAGCCACCAAGTTTGTGGTCAGTTGCCCCATTTGCACTGAGCTGAGATCTGCAGTCTCAGGGTTCTGCTTCAGGGATGGGAGGCCCTTCATGCTGGTTAGAGGCAGAGTCTCAGGGACCAGCCTGTGTTAGCAGACACTGGAAATCACCCAGGGTGACCATGGCTGGACTCCTGGAAGGCAGGTATCAGGTAAGCTATTCTGTAAACAGCCTGCAGCTAATTTTAAACTCTGGGGCACCTGGGCCTGGTGGGGGGAGGTCTGGTTGCAGCTGACATTGGCCGGCAGGGCACTGGGCAGCTACGTCACAGAGGGGCGGGGCTCAGGGTATCCATGACTCCTGACTACGGAAAGCTGGGGACGCTCGTATAAATAATTCTTGGCCAAAGGATTAAGTGTCTGGTTTGCAGGCTGCCGGTCCAGCCAGGGAAGGCCCCAGGCAGAGAAGAGAGCTCAACCACACATGGTCAAACCCCTGAGAAAACACAGCTGGATGTATGTTCCCTCTGGGATCCGGGGTCAAGGCCTGACAGGTCCAGGGTGCCAGGGTAGGGTGGGGAGATTTTAAGGAAAAGAAGACACCTCATGGGACACCTGGGTGGCTCAGTGGTTGAGCGTCTGCCTTTGGCTGAGGTCATGATCCTAGGGTCCTGGGACCAAGTGCCGCATCAGATTCCCCACAAAGAACCTGCTTTTCCCTCTGCCTATGTCTCTGCCTCTGTCTCTTTCTCTGTCCCTCATGAATAAATAAAATCTTAAAAAAAAAAAAAAAAAGAACCATGCTTACTCACCTGCTCAGCTGTGGCTACAGGGAAGCATGATGGTTCAGCTCCAGGCTCTGGTGTCAGGCCCTCTGGTCTAGGGGTTTGGGGTTCAAATCCCACCTCTGTCCCCTAATAGCTATGTGTCCTTAGCCAAGTCCATTCACCCCTCAGCCCCAGCCTCCTCCCCTGTAAATCTACAGATTATAATTGTGAGGATCTCTCACTCTCCAGATCTACTTGGCTCCTAAGTTTGGATAGTAAGAGAAACCAGGTTTTCTGTTCTTTTTAGTTTCTGAGTTTCAGAAAGCAAATAGTGATAATTTGGACAGCAAGGGATTTAGCTGGATCATTCTGGCTCCTGAGTTTGGAACGCAGGGGATCCCTCAGGTACTTAGCTCACATGGATGCTATAAAGAGTTACTGAGAACTTTGCATATAAAATTAGTATGAAAAATAGGGCTGGGCATACAGTAAGCCCTTGGTAAATGTAAACTGTTCATATTCTCTTTTTTCCTTTCTAAATAGTGCCTGTTATTATTTTATTCTCAGCTCTTCGAGGTAGATTCCACTATCATCCCCATTTCGTTACAGGTGAAGAACCTGAGGCATGGAAAAAAAGTGTATTGGCCAAGGTCACATCACAAAGCTAAGAGATGGTAGTGGTGCTTGGATTTGAACTCACTTGAGTCTGAGCCAGTGTATGGGAGCAGCTACTGTGTCATATACCTGTCTCTCTCTATATATCTATTAAGATCTGTTTATGAGAATGAGAAAGAGAGACAGAGGGTATGCACAAGTTGGGGGAGAGGCAGAGAGAGGATCCTGAATCCTGAGAATCCTGTGCTGAGTACAGAACCCAGTGGGATGTTGGGGCTCAATCCCAGGACCCCAAGATCATGACCTGAGCCAAAATCAAGAGTCACTCACTTACCTGGCTGAGTCACCCAGGAGCCTGTCTATCCATATTCTATTATTATTTCTCTATAACCACAGGAGGCAATATGGTAGGGCAGCCGAGGCCGTATTTTCTGGTAAGTCATTGAAGTTTGAGCATTCAAGCCCTCACTTGCATGGCCTTTCCATAGTGCTATGCCTCATTCCATATTCATCATTTTGTACTCTTTTATCTAAAGAGCATACTTAAACTAGATCCACTCCTACATGGCAGAAAAAAGGCCCACTTCTATCTGGTTTCTCCCCCACTCGAGACTATGAGCAACATGAGGGCAGAGACTGGACCTGACTTTCCCTGGACTGTATCCCTGGTGGGGTTCGGGCACATAGCAGGCGCTCAGAATTTGTGGAATGATGAGTGATGAAGGCCCAGGGGAATTGTCCTTTAGAAAGAAGGTGAACCTCAGAAACATAGAAGCTGAAAGCTGGACTCACCCATGCATTCTGGGGGAGGCAGCAGGGTGCACACGCATTTGCCCTGACACCCACCTGGGAGAGGTGTTCCATTGGCCATAAGGGTCAACTGGTCAGCGATGGCTTTGGTTCGTGAGTAGTGGTCCATGTGCTGCCGGAGGAGGACAAGAAGAAAAGAGCCACCAGGTAGGGGTCAGTGACACTGCTGGCAAGGCCTGGCCAGCCCTGCTTCAGACCACACACGGCTAGATTCTGGGCCCCCACTCCCCCAATAGGAAGCAGCCAAGCCCTGAGCCTCAGTGCCCTTCTTTTCTCTTGGGGTGGGAGCCACGGGAGCGAGCTCAGAGCAGTAACAACAACCAGGGCTCTTCCACTCAGGGAGGCTCTTGCCGGCCTCCGGGGCCTGCTCCGGGATGCAGGTGCTGCATGTGAGTCGGATGACCTGTTTCCACCTAGTTCTTTAGTGTTTGTGTTTTTTTCACATACATCATCTCATTTCCCGCTCTCTGCACCCCCATGGGGTGGAGTGGTCATGCCCAGATGAAAAAATAGAGGCTCAGAGTAAAATGACTTGCGCAGGTTCCCACAGATAGAAAGTGGTCTGGCTGGCTCAAGGCCAGGTCTGTGTGATTTCAAAATCCCTGCTGGCATGGTCAGCTAAAATAGGAGAAGGCTCATGCTACTCAATTTTAGGGATCCCCTCTTCATGGGACTAACCCCGAGTTGTGAAGGTGATCCTGGTTTCCACCCATCCCTACCCTGTGGGCTGTGGGTCCGAGGCCCAGTGGCCCTGCCCACCTCTCCTGGAAGCCAGGTACCTTCTCCAGTGGGAAATATGGCACAGTGTCCTCATCACCCTGTTCTATGGGCTTCCCGCCGAATGCGACATTGACCGTGCTGGTGTAGATGAGCCTTGGAACCCGTCGACGGACACAAACTGCAGTGACAGGGGCACACAGCAACACACACACACACACACACACACACACACACACACACAGGGCCAATGTGAGTAGGAGTTGGCTGAGGAGGTGCCCACTGGGACCTCCTTGAGAAAATCCACTGACCTCCACCCAGTCTTTGACAAACATCCTGGCCTCTGGGGCCCTCCCAGAATATAGATATGCTCAGGAGGGGAGTGGGTCAAGTTCCTGCTTCATGGGGCCCTGGGCGCCAGGTTGGCTCACTCCTCCTTCTCAGTATAGCCCTGGCCCCTGAGCTACCTTGCCAGGGACAAGTCAGAAGAAAGTCTCACTTGATGGGGATATAGAAAAAAAGACACTCTAGGACTAGAGAGAAAAACAGGATGCAGGACAAGGCAAGACATGCCCAGAGAACCCAGATGTAGGTCTTCTATTTTGGAGTTTCAGTGACTTTTCTAATCCTAATCCCTGAAATCCAAACCCCGCTGCCCGTGTCCCCAGACACACTGACACACTATGGCCACGCTGACCCACCCCATGCAGGGGCCTGGGCAGGTCTGCAGTACACTTAGGATGTGCTGCCCACAGGCCCTCTGCTGGGGGTGGCAGGGGTGGGGGAGGAGGGTCCCACCTCTGTCCCCCTCCCCCATCCCCAGAGGTGGGCCTGTGGCAGGAGAGGGGACAGAAGCAGGAAACACACAGCAGGTCACACTGAGCTCTGAGCGCCTACCATTGATCACTAGTTTGGTGCCTCCAACATTTATAGACTCAATCTGCTCTTTTTGCAGCTAAAAGACAAGACGGAGGTGGGAAAGTTGTGGTGCTGCTCATGCCTCATTGCTGAGGCCATAACGCTGGGCTGAGGGGGGACGGGGCAGGGGGCTGCAGAATGTCTGGCTCGGAAGCAGGGATCTGAGAGGCCCACAGGCAGTGGCCAGCTCTGCCCACCAGCTCCCAGGGCGGCTGGGGGAGGTCCCTTCCCCTGCCTGGTTCTCAGCTCCCTCATCTGTGAGGGCAGACCCCCCAGGGTGGTCAGCAGGATTGAACACATCCCGTGGGAGGACCTGGTACAGTATCTGACACAGAAGAGGGACTCAAAATGTGCGGGGTTGTCTCCTCACTCTGGAAGTCTAGGTTTCCTTAGGGTAATACTGCCATGCGCTAGCGAGGTTGGGGTGTGAAAAATAAAAACATCTTGTGTACACATGAGAGCTGCTTGTGTTCCCCCCCCCGCCCCCAGGACAGGGCAAAGCCTTTATAGCTCACTTAGTCCTTACAACCAACCACAAGATGGGTTCAATCTTGATTTCTAAGCTATATTTATTCATTGTCGTAGGTTTTGTTTAATAGGCAATATAATTGCAAAGTTAAAAATAAGTCAGACAGGGGCACCCAGGTCACTCAGTCAGTTAGGCATCTGACTTTTGATTTCAGCTCAGGTCATGATCTCAGGGTCGTGGGATAGTGTCTCGCATAGGGCTCCGTGGTCAGCACTGAGTCTGCTTGAGATGCTCTCTCTCTCTCCGTCTCCCTTTGCCCCTCCCCACACCTTATGTGCTCGTTCTCTCTCTAAATAAATAAATAAAGTATTTAAAAATATATTAAATAGGACGCCCCGGTGGCTCAGTGGTTGAGTGTCTGTGTTCGGCTCAGGGCGTTGATACCAGAGTTCCAGGATCATTCCAGGATCAAATCCTATATTGGGCTCCCTGCAGGGAGCCTGCTTCTCCCTCTGCCTATGTCTCTGCCTCTCTCTCTCTGTGTCTCTCATGAATAAATAAATAAATAAATCTTAAAAATATTAAATAAAAAATAAATAGAACATTTAAAAAACCCTCAAACAGTAAAAAGGGTATATAGTAAAAAGGAAATTTTTTCCCCACTCCTTTTTTAAAAAATATTTTGTTTTTATTTATTTATTCATGAGAGACACAGAGAGAGAGAGAGGCAGAGACATAGGCAGAGGGAGAAGCAGGCTCCCTGCAGGGAGCCTGATGTGGGACTCGATCCTGGGTCTCCAGGATCACGCCCTTAGCTGAAGGCAGGCGCTCAACCACTGAGCCACACAGGGATCCCTTTTCCCCACTCCCGATTGCCTGCTTTTCTTCCCACCCCCCCCAGAGGCAACCACCACTACTGTTACAGTCGGTGTATTTCTAGAGATAATCTATACTTATTAATATCAGCACATACACACATGTGAGCATATAAATATTTATCCTAGCTTTTTTTTTCCCATACAAACAGGAGGATGTCAAACACTGTTTTTGCACTTTGGACATTATTCTGTTATCAGAACATATTGAGTCACTTCATTCTTTTGCATGGCCTCGTAGAATTTCAATGTGTGTGTGTGGATACCTTATAATTTATTTAAATAGTCCTTAACCGATGGGCATTTACATTCTTTCCCGTGCTTTGTTATTATAAACAATGCTGCGAATATACACACAGCGTGATTTCGGAGTCTATGGGTATCTGTATGTTCTGACCTCGTGCCCTCACCCCGAGAGGTTCTGACGTGAGTACCAGTACAGATGAGGAATCAGAGGCTCAGAGAGGTTAAGTGAATTCCCCCTAGGTCATACAGCTTGAAAGGGGCAGAACTGGCCTTTAGTCCCAAGGATGCAAAATGCAGGCTGAGTAGAGTCCAAATCCTTGCTGGATTAGGTGAGGGGCCATAATGAATACACGGCATGAAGGGGTGGGATGGACAGAAGCCGGGTCTGAACCCTGTGCTGTTAGATAATGTACGTGGGGTGCTCACCTTCTCAGCACCAGACATTCCATAGGATGCCACATGGAAGACACAGTCCACCCCTTCGAAGGCACGATACAAGGCTTCCTCATCTCGGACGTCCGCCTTAAACAGAGAAGGAAGAGCTACAGACAGGAGGTTTGGGTCCAGGGCAGAGATCTCAACTCTGCACGTTGCCAGGTTCCAGGGTTGGGCCTCTGATCCCACCCTGGCCAAGCACCTGGAGGAGAGGGGTTGGGGCAGGATTTACTATGTGATTCTACAGGGCATCACGGTCTTCACCATCATAGCCAGCTCCATTTACCAAGCTGAGTCACAGGGGCAGTACTCGGCGTTCTACATGCACCATCTCACTGACTCCCCATAAGATCCTTGCACAGCCTCCTTTCTCTGGGTGAGGACATTGAAGCCAGAGTTGTGGAGCCCTGTGGCCATGGCTGCCAGCTGGGAAGTGCCAAAACTTAAAGAGTCCCACTCCAGGAGCCCATGCTCCTCAACACCATGCTACTGGTTGCACATCAGACACTGTCCCCAGACCTCCACCCCCAGCCTGGGCCCCCCTCCCAGGACCCTCAAGATGCTCATCATTGCACCTGGATGAACTCGGTCCCTGGGGACAGCTCCCACTGGGGCCTGCGGAGGTCGAGCAGGATGACAGAAGTGCCACTCTTGGCCAGGCTGGAACCCAGACTAAAGCCCAGGTAGCCTCCTCCTCCTGTCACCAGAACCTTCTGCCGAGGGGCCTGCATGTGTGCAGTCTGAGTCTTCTGCTGCGGTGCTGGTGTCGGGGCTGTTTCTGGCTCACTGGGTTTGGGCCCAGTTCCAGACCCCCGTCTGGGCGCAGGCTCTACTGCTGGCCCAAGTAATGGTGCAACTCCGGGCCTAGGTGTGGACCCAGCTCCTGACCCAGGCCCCAGACCTGGCCCAGGTCCTGAGACAGCACCAGGCCCTGGCCTAGGTCTGGACCCAGCTCCAGGCCCTGGTCCAGGTCTTGGAACAACACCAGACCCTGGCATACGTCCGGACATAGCACCATGTACTAATCCGGGTTCTGAAGCAGCACCAGGCCCTGGCCTATGTCCAGACACAGCACCAGGCCCTGGTCCAGGTCCTGAAGCAGCAACAGGCCCTGGTCCAGATTCTAGAACCACACCAGGCTCTGGCCCAGGTCTAGACACTGCACCAAGCCCCAGTCCAGGTTCTAGAACCACACCAGGCCCCAACGCAGGTCCTGACACAGCACCAGGCCCCAGCTCCAACCCCAGAACAGTAGTTGGCCCTGGTCCAGGTCCTGAAACTGCACCAGGCATTGGCCTAGGCCCTAACTCAGATCCCAGGCCTGAGACTCCTCCCCAGGCCTGGCAGACAGGGCAGCTCTTCTCGCCCTGGCCTGCAGCTTTGCAGGCCTCTGGGGAGGAGCCTGCTGGGTTGGGCTTCATCCTCTACTGAGCCATGCAGATTGAAGATCTGTCCACCTGTAGAGAAAAACAAAAGAAAGAACATTCTAGAGTTGTCGGATCATGTGGATTATCAGACTAAGGGGAACTCCTGGTGGGGCCTAGAGATGCTCTGACTTCCCAGTGAACCTGTCCCTTTCAGAATTTTGAGAACTTTCCAGGTGGCTGCTGCCTCCCTCAGAGAGAGAGAAACAAGGCAGTTAGGCCTTGGGTTTTACAGCTGGGGAAACTGAGGCCCAAAGTCACACTGCATGGGTGAGGTTTACACCAAGCATTCCGGATTTCTCTACCAGTTCTTAAAAATCCTAATTCCCGCATAGTATCAGAGGAAGACAGATCAGATCATGCCCAGGGAACTGCTTTCTGACTGGGAAGGTGGGGAGGGCTTCCTGGAGAAAGAGGTAGACAGAAAAGAAGGGAGAGGATGACAAGGAGAGGAGACGTGGAGAGAGGAGATGGGGAGGAGGAATCCATGTGGAATTCCAACTGCCACACCACCTCTACCCTGACACCTGCTGCCTCCGGTCCTCCTAGGTCCTCTGGCTGTGCGGCGGCTGGCACCGCAGGTCTGTGCAAGCCCTCTGCTGGCTTTGGGGTCAGGTCTGTGAGCCCTGGGATCCAGCGCTGAGGATCCTATGGTCCTCACTCCAGACTTAAAATGAGCCAGGCTGTCAGCCACTATCACTATCATCATCCCACCCTCTGCCCGCTGCCTCCTACTCCACCTGAGAAGATGTGCTCCAGGGGCCAGACCACCATCATCACCATTAATAATGGCAGCAACCACGTATGGTGGGCCAACCGTCTGCCAGGCCCTGTGGATACACAGATAGGTGTCTCTGCCCTGCCTGAGGCCGGCTGGCTGTAAAAAAGAAGGGGCATGCTGACTGGCTAAGTGATGACCCCGTGGTTGGTGCTGGTGGTGCCACGGGGCAGGGACCCTGACAGCTATAGGGACTGTTATCTTTTAGGCTCTGTTGTCACTGCCCTGCTCTCCAGAGTTCCAGGTTAAGGGACACAGTCACACCCCATACAGACATTGGCACTCAGGGGTTTAACAGGGAGGAAACACCCCAAATCTGAGTCATCATAGGAGATGAGTCTAATTCCCCTATAGGGAGGGGGAAAGGGTGCAGCCCCACGGTGGAGCCCTTCTTTACCCAGGATTCTGTTCAGGGGACTGGTCTCTGGGACCAAAGCCATCTTTCTATCTTATGGGGATGCTTTTTTTGTGACCCTTAGGCAAAATCCTTAAAACCTCAGGGTACCTCAGTATCCATAGCTGTAAAATGGACCCAAGTAACCCTGGCTGCTCCGTCTACCCCACCAGGCGGTCATGAAGAGATGCCAGAGCCCTTGGCAGGGCGCTGGGAAGCAGTCTCCAGGAGGGCTCCGCTCACCGTCCTGTCCCCGCGCCGGGAACAGCGCCGGCACCGAGCAGGGGATAAGGAGCTGCTGACCGCGCCGCACCGCTAAGAACTCCGCATCCGGGAGCACCGGGCACCGTGGCTGCGCCCCCCGTGACCCGGGCCGCGGCGGCACTCACTGCCCCGGGCAGCCCTGTGCACTACAGGCTCCTGTCCCCATCCCTCAGAGCTGGAAACTGAGGCTCAGGGAACATTCGCGAACTTTGATGGGGTCTCAATAAATGGGTCGGCCGGGTCACCAGGGACTCGCAGTGGGGTGTGGGTAAAGGAACTGGGGAAGGGGCGTCGGGGACCACCCCGGCCGCATCGCCCGGCAGGGGCGGGCAGGAGCGGGCGCCCCCGCCCCCCGCCCCCCCACGCCCGACTCCGAGAGCGGCTCCCGCCTCGCAGCTCGGGGAACCCCCCCTTAGGCTCCCCGCCCCCCGGGGTCCCCGCTGCGCTCACCCGCCGGGCTCCCGCGGCGCTGCGAGCTCCCGGCGCTGCACCCAAGGTCTCGGCGCGGAGCCCGGCGCGGCGGGGCGGCCCCTCCCGGGGCGGGGCTGAACTCCGGGACCGCCCCCGCCCCATCCCGGCCCCGCCCCATCCCGGCCCCGCCCCTCGCCCCGGCCCCGCCCCCGCCCCATCCCGGCCCCGGCCCCGCCCCTCGCCCCGGCCCCGCCCACCATCCGGGCCCCGCCCCCCACCTCTCGCCCCGCCCCCGCCCCACCGGCTCCCCGCGCGGGAACAGCCGCCTTTTGCAGGGCGGTGGCCGCAGGCTCTCACAGCGGGGAAACTGAGGCCTGTCGAACAGGGAGCGGGTGCAATGGGCCCAGATGCTGGTGCAGAAAGGACGCAAAGGCCCTGCCGCACAGTGGTCCTAGAAACCCAAGAAACAACATTTCTTTCCTCAGCCCCCCATACCCTGCGGGTGGGTCTGTCGCCCCAACTCGTTCCTCTCTAGGCAGCCTGCCTCCCGCCCACCTGCTGCTTCCTGCCTTCTCTCCCTCTTCCTCGTCCATCTACTCATCATCCTACCTGTTCTTCCACCCACCTCTTTACTCATCCATATTCCCCGTACATTTCTTTCTTTCCTGTCCATTCTTCCATTCATCTATCTATCCACCTGTCATTCTATCTTTCCACCTCTCCGCCCAGCCTTACATCCATCCAGTTCATTCCATGTATCTTTCTTTCCTCCCGTCCACATCTGCCTTCCTTCCTTTCTTGTATTCCCCTGCCCATCTCTGGGTTCATCCATCCTCTAATACAGTCATCCCACGTTTAGTGGGTGCTTCCTTGTTGTTGGCCTCTCCCTTGTGCTGGGGACCCAGCTGGATCACACCACTCCTGAAGATCCATTTGCAGGTGGCAGTAGCAGAGGGGCAGGCATGTGCCCGACAGCGGGGCGCTGCTGCTATAGTGGAGTTCTGAGAACTGACTCTGAGCTGGGAACACTGAGGCCTGCTCACTTTGGTGTGAAGAAGCTACTAGAAAGGCTTCACCCGTTGGAGCCTCCTCTGTGAGCATAGGTGGTGTGGGGAAGAGAAAAAAATCTTAGCCCGTACATGTTATGTGCCAGGTGCTAAGGTATCTTCCCCAATCCTCACAACTCTGTTTTGACATAATTTTAGAGGCAGGAAAATGGGTTCAGAGTGATAAGAAGAGGCTCAGAGTGTGGTGGATAAAGGCCATGGGGTCAGCCCTGGCTTTAAATCTCGACCTTGCCACTTTCTTGCTGTGTGTCTCTGGGCAGCTACAAGGCTCCACATCCTCATTCATAAGCTGGGAGTGGTGCGTGCTTTACAGCCGTGATGTTGTTGGGCTTGTAGCAAACAAGGTATAAGCGACGAGGATGGTGCCTGCATAGTCAGTGCTCAACCAAAGGCAGGTGTTACCGTTATATGAGAGATTGGGATTCAAACCCAGGTCCTGTGCCTCACCACTTTCCAAACCTTGTCTGACGTATGTCCATCATTCTATTCCCAAAGACCAGCCCCTCCTCTCCCACCAGCAGGGCCACAGGGCTGATAGCCCCAGGTCCAGCTGGCTGCTCTTGTCCTGCTGAGAGCATAGTTTACCACACAAGAGTTATACGTTGAATTGTGTACCTCCTCCACCCCCACCCCCCAAATTCATATGTTGGAATCCTAACCCCCAGGACTTCAGAGTATGACCTTGGAAATAGGGTCATTGCAGATGTGATTAAAGATAAGGTAATAGAGAGTAGGGCTCGTCCAATATGACCAGTGTCCTTATGAAAGCGGGGAAATTTGGATGCAGACATGCATACAGGAAGAGCATCACGTGGAGGTTGGAGTGATGCGTCCACAAGCCAACGAACTACAAGGAGCCAGGAGAGAGAGAGGCCTGTCACAGATCTTCCCGAGTGCCTTTGGAGGGAGCTGGTGATACCTTGATCTCAGACTTCTGGACTCCTGAACTGGAGATAATCCATTGCTGTTGTTTCAACCACTCGGTTTGTGGTACTTTGTTATGACAACACCAGCAAAGCAATACAAACACCACAGGCTATTTTCTCTCAGTCTGTGGTGGTGACGTGGAAGGGCAGCTACCCAAGGCAGTGACCAGACTGAGAGCCACAGAGGCAGGGGCTGTGCTCACTGCTGCCTCCCTGGGCCCAGCATGGAGTCTGGCCAAAGCCAGTGTATGTCAAGCCTTAGTGAACTGTGGGTTGTTTTTTTGTTTTTGTTTTTTAAATTGATGAATTTTTACTACCTAGATGAAGATCTAGAACACTTCCAGCACCCCAGATGTCCCCAGTATGCCTCTCACCACAGGGTAACCACTCTCCTGACTTCTATTGCCAACAAGAATTTTTGCATATTCTTGAACATAATGTAAATGGAATTACACTATGTACTCTTCTCTTGCCTGACATTGTTCATAATATCAATGCATCTTGTTGAATGTAGTTGTAGCTCATTTTTTAAATTGATGTGTAGAAATGTACACTATACAAATGGAACAAACTGTATTTGTCCATTCTACCATGGGTGAACATTTAGGTTGTTTCCAGTTTTTGGATCTTATGGATAAAGCTGCTATAAACATTCTCCTATGTGTCTTTTTAAAAAAAATATTTTATTTATTTGACAGAGAGAGAGAGCACAAGCAGGGGGAATGGCAGAGAAGCAGATCCTCCACTGAGCAGAGAGCCTGGCACGGGGCTTTATCCCAGGACCCTGGGATCATGACCTGAGCCAAAGGCAGATGCTTAATTGGGTGAGCCACCCAGGCACCCCTCCTATATGTCTTTTATGGAACATATACACTTTTTCTCTTGGAGTGGAATTGCTGGATCATAGAACAAGCATATATGTTCTCTCAGCAAAAGTTGTTACACAGTTTTACAAAGTGGTTGAACCAATTTACACCACCCTATGCCCTCCCCAGCAGGGCAGGAGGAGAGTTCTAGTTGCTCCATTTCTTGATTGTAGGTCTTTTTACCTTTTTGTAGGTCTTTTTACCTTTTGCCATTCTGGTGGGTGTGCAGTGGTATATCACTGTGGTTCTCATTTGCATTTCACTGATGGGCAAGGCTTTGAGTACTTTTTCATATACCAGTTGTCCATTTGTACCTGTTTGAGTGTTTTGTCATTTAATAAAATTAGGATGGTCATCTTTTTCTGGTTTTTAAATATTTTATTTATTTATGAGACACAGAGAGAGGCAGAAACATAGGCAGAGGGAGAAGCAGGCTCCCTGTGGTGACCCTTATGTGGGACTCGATCCAAGGACCCTGGGATGACTCCCCGAGCCGAAGGCAGGTGTTCAACCACTGCACCACCCGGGTGCCCCTGCGTATGAGTTTCTATTTTTTGTAATTAAAAGATATTTTATTTATTTATTCATGAGAGACACAGAAAGAGAGAGGCAGAGAAGCAGGCTCCCTCCGGGGAGCCGGATGTGGGACTTGATCCCAGAACTCCAGGATTATGCCCTGAGCTGAAGGCATACACTCAACTGCTGAGACACCCAGGTGTCCCTGCATCTGAGTTTTTAAATAAAGTTTTATATCACCAAAAATTGACACACACACACACACACACACACACACACACACACACGAACCAGTCATCACTTCAGCTTAAAAGTCATTTTGCTCTTATTTAATTAAGTACCAGCAATTTTTTGTCTCAGGATATGACCCCAGACCACATAATGCATGACATATTCATTTTGTATGTACACAGTAGGGCTGGGGCCCAGCCTGATTTGCACCTGCTTGAGCAGAGCACTCTCTCTGGACTTGGCTCCAGAGCAGACTTTAATTCTGTTTGGTTGAACAGGCAGGTGGTAAGCCCACTTGTTTCTTCTCCCAAGATGGGCTGACAGTGAATCTTCATCACTGAAGGGTGATGGGAAGCACTGAGTGAGGGGACTAGGGTAGAAACAATATCCTCTGGTTGGTTTCCAGAGCTGGGCTCCCACAACTGAGCTGGGTGCTCCCAGTTTACTGCAATCTGCCCTGTGGCAGGCTCTGGGGACCTAGAGATGGTTAGGACACCAGCTTCATTTCTGGGTAGAGCTCACAGTCAAGGAGAAGCGTTGGCAGGGAAGCAAGGAAGCATGACATGGGGTACTAGGCATAATAAATGCTAGGTGTTGCTGCTATGAAAAGGGATGTTTGGCCAGGATACAGTGGGAGGAAGACTGGAGGCTCCCAGCTCTCAGCAGGTCTCAGAAACATCTTCACAGTGGAGCTGATGTCATTTGAGCTGTGCCTTGATTGAGGAGCAGAAGCCATCAGGCAGAGGGTGGTAAGAAGGAGGTTCCAGGCAGGCCTCAGTGCAGGGCTTCCCAGTGAGTGACAGTTTTGTGGCTGGAGTGTAGAATATGTTGGGAGACAGGGAAGGAACATTAGGGTAGACCGAGGATGCCAGAGCCTTCCCTCCCTCAGCATCCAGAGAGCCTTGGTGCCTGTGATCCTGTTTCTTGGGAGGAACTCTGGGTTACAGCTTTCTCAGGGCCAATGTGTGCAAAGTGAGTGATTATTTGTGAGGTGGCCTTTCTGTTTAGAGGAATCACTCTGGTCCCTCCCTATAGTTACAGCTGTCCATGAAACAGAGCCTGCTGTCAGCCAGGCTTGGATACTTACAAGATGAAGAGCTTCTCCTCTCCTCTTACCTGAGAACACATCTCTAAAAAAGAGTGACATTTGGTTCTGTGTTGTTTTTCTTCTGGAGTTGGGACCTAGTGGACAGGAGATGAAATAAGATGATCCCCCATAATGCCCAGATTTCTGGGCCTGGTGGGGAGAAGCAGGGCAGGAGCTCGGGATGGAAGGCTGCCATGATCAGGATGGACTTGGTCTTAAGGAGGCCCAGGATCTGGGCAGGCTGGAGCCACGAGGCAGGTGGGAGGGGCTGCTCAAAGGGTATACCTGAAGGACTGGGCCTTCCAGAGGAAGCTTCTGGCCTTGGTGATCTCCTGGGCCAATCTCCTTAAGTCATCTCCTTCAAACAGTGGCAACGTGGAATCCTTGGAAAGGGGAAACAAACATGAAGTTAGATCCATCAAATGACTGGATGTAACCTGAACATCCAAAGTCTCAGCAGAAAAATTTTAGAGTTAATCAAATGCAGCCTCTCACCCAGGGCAGGAAATCTGTGGGCCTTGGTTTGCATCCTTCCAGGCACAAGGAGCTCACCACCTGACAAGGCAGTCATTCTGCAAATGGGACACTTTAAGATGAGGCACCTGAGAGTCTGTGTCGGGGTGGGTGGGCAGTGGCAAACCGAGATGGCCACCGAGCTTCCCTGAAGTCTGTCCCTCTCTTCCCAGCAGAAGTGGGACATGCTCCTTATCTCACTGTTAGGCAGCAAAATCTATTCCGCCCTTTCTCCATTGCTTCTATTTTTCCCCCCATTGCTTCTAGTAAAACCAAGCTTCACAGACATGTTTTTCTCGTATGTCAAGCCGTGGAATTCCAGAGGCTCGTGTTAAAAACACAAGTTCTCACAATCAGCAAGAGAATGTAGGAAAGAGATGAAGCTGCCTCCACTCCTTGGCAGCAGGAGCAGAATGATCCCATTCTGCATCCAGACACGATTTAAAGAATCTGATCTGAAGAGGTATTAAACTGCGGACCTTTGCAATACTGTCAAATGTATTCTCCTGTGTATAAGGACACAGGTGAGGGGATCCCTGGGTGGCTCAGCGGTTTAGCGCCTGCCTTCGCCCAAGGGCGTGATCCTGGAATCTGGGATCGAATCCCACATTGGGCTCCCTGCATGGAGCCTGCTTCTCCCTCTGCCTGTGTCTCTGCCTCTCTCTCTGTCTCTTGTGAATAAATAAATAAAATCTTTTTTTTTTTAATTTTTTTTTTTTTTTAATTTATGATAGTCACACACACAGAGAGAGAGAGAGAGAGGCAGAGACACAGGCAGAGGGAGAAGCAGGCTCCATGCACCGGGAGCCCGATGTGGGATTCGATCCCGGGTCTCCAGGATCGCGCCCTGGGCCAAAGACAAGCGCCAAACCACTGCGCCACCCAGGGATCCCTAAATAAATAAAATCTTAAAAAAAAAAAAAAAAAAGGACACAGGTTATTAGTAATTTTCATTACTTCTACTTGTTCTTTTTTTTTTTTTTTTTTAGATTTTTATTTACTTATTCATGAGAGACAGAGAGAGAGAGAGTTGTAGAGACACTGGCAGAGAGAGAAGCAGGCTCCACGCAGGGAGCCCAACACGGGACTCCATCCAGGGTCCCCAAGAATCAGGCCCTGGGCTGAAGGTGGCGCTAAACCGCTGAGCCACTTGGGCTGCCTACTTCTACTTGTTCTGTTCTCTGAACTATTTGTAATATTTGTCCCTAGAAGAGGTACTTGAATAAAGGAGTCATGCAAAGCACTAGACTTCAAAAATTATGCCATGTCCTATAACATGTGCTTTAACCTCCAAAACCAGAAACCTGGAATCTGGTTGTTTGTCTTACTTGATAATTTGTTGTCTTGAAATGTTATAATTGATAGCACCATTTTCCTAAAATGTATAAACATGTGTATAACTTTTCAGTCAGATCAGAAGAGCTTGGTTGGTATTCTTCTCTTACCTGGCCTGTGTGACTTTATCAGATTTACTACTTAAGATCATTTGCATATCTGTGTTTTAATGAATTGAACACTGGGAGACAGAAATATGCACGACTCAAAGGAAATAGGTTAAGAGCTTGGGTGTCTGAGCTCTGGTTTTACCATTTGCTATGTCCTTAGTTGTAGCCCTATCCCTTGCTGAGCCTATTTATTCATCTGTTTAACGGCTATAGTAATGGCTGAGAGGATTGAAAAGTCATCTATAAAAGCAATGGACCTGCACAAAGTAAGTGCTCAATGAATGTGATCTGTTCTATTATTTTTTTAACGTTTTATTTATTTATTTGAGAGAGACAGAGATAGCCACAGAGATAGTGAGAGAGAGCACGAGGGAGAAGCAGGCTCCTGGCTGAGCAGAAGCCCAACATGGGGCTTGATCCCAGGACCCTGGGATCATGACCTGAGCTGAAGGCAGGTGCTTAACCAACTGAGCCACCCAGGCACCCCTGTTCTACTAATTTTTTAAAAAAATATTTTTAAAATTTATTTTAGAGAGAGAAGGTGTGTGCCTGGGGAGGGGGGAGAAACAGAGGGGGAGGGAGATGGTGAGGGAGACAATATTAAGCAGATTCCCTGCAGAGTGCAAGGCCCCACTCAGAACTTGAACTGATAACCCTGAGATCATGACCTGAGCTGTAATCAAGAATCAGCCCAATGGACTGAGCCACCCAGATGCCCCTGAACTGTTCTATTGTTAAATAACACCTCCACGCTCTGCTTCTTTCCCACCTTGAGGAGAGCCAGCCGAGAGGAAGAGCCACAGGGAAAGAGAACCCTTTCTAGCCAATACTTGGTATTCTTACAAGAGAAGCAGACGGGGAGAAGCCCACATCTGCTGACAGTATATCGAGACAGTTGAACAGCCTTCACTCTGCAACCTACCCTTTCGTCCATGATGCCCTTGGTCAGCAGGCCATGGATTCTGAGGAGTGTGTCCTCATCAACGGGGCAGTGATAGCGGCCCCCCGTGAGGGCGGCCAGATTTCTCAGGAAGTCACCCGCCGCCCTAGTAGGGAGAACAGAGGTTCTAGGGCCAGGCCCACTGACTGGCTAGGCAAGCTCCCTGCACACCCCCAGCCCATTGGGAGCTCAGGTCTGCTGGGCACTGGGCCTCGGGCGCTGAGGCTCTGTGCCCTTGAGACCATGTCAGCATCGCAAGCCCACACCCTGTCAGCTTAAGGGCCGTGGCGGCCACATGAAGCAGATTCAGTGCTTTCATGTCGCCACTTAGCATGAAAGCACACGGCCAGCACACGTTCCTTCATTAGACATCTAGCCAGGGCCTGCTCCTGGGTGTTAGGCCTGGCGGGGACACAAGTGTGACCTTTACGGAGCTCGTGGCTTAGATAGAGATCACATATGCACCCAAGTCATCAGAGTTTTGCCAACAACATTGAAGTCTTCTGGAAGGAGTAGAAGCTCTCTGGTCTAACACACGTTCCTCTATGGTGATCATTTCTAAAAAGAACCGTAACAAAGCTACTTTAAACTTTTCCCTCCTCCACATTCACTAACATGCTACAGAGAAAGATCAGGAAGGAGAATGCCCCGTGCGCCCAGGGAATCAGCACCAATCGTTTCCAGGCTGGAGAAAGTCAAGAGAGCGGGTTCTGGGGGGCTGAGTGGGAGGTGGAGAGAGGGCTTTCACTCCGGCCTAACCCTTGCCGGCCCCTTCTTGCTTCCCGCTCACTGATGGGGGCCAGGAGAGGTCAGGGTCTAAGGGGAGGCCTTGGCCCTCACACATGCAGCCACAGGAGAGGCACACAGCGCGGCCCACCTGCCTGAGTGGTTCAGGGCAATGGTGTGCATTTTCACATCTCTTGTCTCCGTGAGTCTTTGGACTTCACGCAGAATAAGGCTGCAGCTTGTATTTGGCTTCCCGTCGGTCAGGAGGTACAATCCTTCCACATCGTGAAAAGTGAAGGCTTTCTGAAAGAGGGCGGGCAGGTCGTCTGGCTCAGGGGTCAGTGCTAACAGGGAAGGGTAAAATCCAACTGCCTGCTGTCCCCAGGGAAACTGTGTCTGACTGGATCCCACTGACTTGTCCATTAACAGTGAGAGATGACCAGCCTCTTTCAGCCTACCACAGACCGAGGAGACTGCCAAGGTTTAGGAGAAAGAGCACGGCCCACTTCCTGGCTGGTTAACCCCAGCCAGTCACTTAACCTCTCTGAACCTCTGTGTCTTTACCTATAACATGAGAACCAGAATCCCTTTCTTACTGGGTTGTTGGGAAGATGAAATAAAGCAACAGTTTTTAAATCTAAGAAAGTGCTCTTTGTAATTTGAAAGCCTCACGCAGTATCAGTTTAGGGGGTGATGGTATTTTCTGTTTGGCCAACAGGGTTGGGCTTGGTGGTAGAACTTGCCAGTAATGCCTGCAAGACGGAGGTGCTCCCATGAGCACGCAGGTGGGTCACCCACTGCATAGCCTCATGACATGCCTCATCGGTGGTATCCACCAGGGTGTCCCGCCAGAGTTGCAGGTCCTCTGCAAAGCTAAGCAGGTTGAAGCTGGGGAAAGAGGAGAGATGGGGGGGTGGGGGGCAGAGAGGAGGTGAAAGAGAGTGGCTAGAAAATGCCTGGCTGAAGGATCCCCTTGAGGAAGCTTCATGCCGATGAGCTTCAAGCACCTATGGTGAGTGCCTGGGGCCCCCCGGGGAGAAGGAGAAGGTACACATTGGATGCAGACTGAAGTAGATTGATGTCCCACCTCGGCCACTAACAGAGTATGTGATCTCTGGCAGATTACTTAACCTAAGTCTCCTTTTCTGAAAAATAAGAATACTAATGGCAACACCTCCTAGGGGCGCTGTGAGGATGGAAGGAAATCATGCACTCAAAATGCTTGGCCTGCAGAAGGTGCTCAATCAATGTTTACTTATTAATAAGAAGGCAAGGATGGGTCCCAGCCTAGGATCAGAGTCTCCTGCTGTCTCCTAGCGTCAACCTGTCTGGGCAGAAAAAACAACCCCAAACCCCCTCTCTTAAAAAATCAGGTTAGCTGAAATCCACAATTCAAGGCCACCTGGTGGTTCCTTGGCTCTGCTTGCAATGGTCCCTGGGCCTGAGATGGATTTCTAAAGGCTGCTTTACTTCTACAACAGAGTGCAGTGTTTTTTACTACTTAAATAAGCTTTGCCTCCAGGCCTCGTGAATGGTGAAGACAGAAGCCCCCAAAGGGCCCCTTTGATCATCCTGCTCACACCCACTTGCACCCCTGCCTCTCACCTGTCGCAGTGCTTCCGCAGCTGCTCCCAGATCAGCAGAACCAGCTCCGTCTTCACTTGCTGCAGGTAGGGGCCCATGGATCCCGACGTATCCACCAGGATGCACACTTTGCGCTCCAGAATGGTGCCAAACAGTCGGCGGCTCCCTGCTCCGAGGTGGTGGGGGCAGAGGTAGGGAAGGAGTGAGGGGTCGTTCCCTCCCCATTCCCGGGGTGGTTTTCTCACAGCAGCTATCAAATACAAGGTCTACCAAATACACCTGTTGCCTGACTGATCACCAATCAGATGTCAGCCCACTGGGAGATGGCCTTTGTGGCGGTGCTGATGGGGTGTTGGTTGTCCAAGGGCAGAGCCAGTCAGTGGTCGGGGCTTTGGAGGTCAAAGTTTCAGCTGCAGCTTTGCCTGTGATCTATGATCACTTGCACAAGTGGTTAAAATTGCTCTGGCCTTGGGGCGCCTCGGTGGTTCAGTTGGTTAAGTGTCTGCCTTCAACTCAGGTCATGATCTCAGGATCCTGGGATCGAGCCCCGTGTTGGGCTCTCTGCTCAGGGGGGAGTCTGCTTCTCCCTCTCCCTCTACCCTCTCTCTCTCTCAAATAAATAAAAAATCTTTAAAAAAATCTTTTAAAAATTGCTCTGGCCTTGAGTTTCCTCATTCCTATAGTTGAGCGATGGGTCAGAGTGGTATTTACAGTATTGCTTGGAGCTGGAAAAGATGTTAAAGAGCATGGAGTCTGTCAACTGGTCAACAGAAATCAGTGGAGTCTGGTGCTGTGCCCTCATGGGGTCAGGCAAGGAAGACAGATGTTAGATTTACAGTTATGGCTCTCCGAGGCTCATGACAGAGTGTCATGGGGCACACCATGGGGAGAATCTGAATTCTGTGGGTGAGCTACCACTGCAAGAGGAGCAGGAGCGAGTGGAGGAAAGAAGTGGAGATAAGGAGGGAACAGCCTGGGAAGGCCTGAGCTGGAGGAGGAGAGCATGGTGTGCTCCAGGACAGAGGGAAAGCCCATGTGAGCAATCAGAACCCCTGGGATGGAGAGACCCGTGGGGAAAGGGAGAGGAGGTGAAGTTGGTGACGTGCTGAAAGGATTTGGGATTTATCCCAAGGGGAAACAGAGAGGGCCAGTGACTTGCCAGCGTCACAGAGACTGGCGGTGACCGCAGACTCTCATACCACATCCTCTGATCCACACTTTAGTCAGGGACACCTGCTACCCTACCCTTACGGCTCCACAGGCTAACTATGGAGGAAACCTAGGGGGAAAGCTGAAGGAACAGAAAAGGACGCATAGCATTCTTGATCACCCCTCAGGGACCTCAGCAGAGGCAGTAGTAGAAACAAGGGGAAAACTGCTACAAAACAGATGGGCTGCTTTCCAGGTAGATGGAGCTAGCTGGACCCTCTGCCCAGGAATCTGCCGGGACTCAACTGGGGGTATTCTCTAGCAGTGCTCATGTCAATATGAGGAGTCATCCTGGGGCAGGGAGACGTTCCATGAGGATGGCCCTCCAGGCAGCCCGCTGAGGGACCTCTGACCACAAACAGCTGGCTGATCCATTGTAGGAACCAGACGGTGGAAACATAGTGCAAGTCCCCAAGCCCTGTCGTTTCTACCTCAAATCTCTCGGACTCTTCCTACTTCATCCATCTCCATCATCCCCACCTCTTTGAGCTGGCATGGTCCTTCACCTGGGCCACTATGATGCTACCTGATTCCACTCCATCCCCTCAGCAACTTATATTCCATGCAGCAACCAGGGGGATTATTGCCGATGCTAACTTGATCACTTTCCCCTTATTTAAAACATTTAGTAACTTCCAACTGCTCTTAGGGTGAAGTTTAGACAAGGCTTCATCTCTCTGGGATGGTCTCACTCTTATTCTCCCTCATTCTCAGCCATATCGGCTTCTTTTTTAGTCTTTGTACTCAGCATTCCCCCACTGCCCCAGCACCTCAGACATGCCTGTCTTTCTTCTCTTGGCCCAGCAACATCTATTCACTTTTCAGATCTTGGCTCAAATATCACCTCCTCAGGGAAGCCCTCCATGATCTTCCTGTCCAGGCCTGTCACTCCTCTTGGAGGCTCTCACTTCACCATGCCCATCTCCTGTCTACACGTCACTGTTGTGACATTAGACTTGTTTGTGAGACTCTTTGGTTAATGTCTGTCTCCTAGACCATATGCTCCTTGAGCTCAGGGACCCTGCTGGGTGTTGCCTCCCACCATCTTCCAGCGCCTAATGAGACAGCAACACATTTGTTGAATAATGAATGAGTGAATAAATGAAGTAGCCCTGGTTTTTAAAGTGTTGGTGGCTTTTGAAGTATTAGCTGGTGCTGGGGTGAGCACTTGTATGTGAGGTGGGGATTCCACTGGTCATCACACCCTTCCCAACAACAAATGTGCTTTGGGATTGGACAGAGGCATGTGACCTTTTTGCTCCATGTCAGCCTCTGACCTGACAACTACACCTGGAGCTGGCAACACTGCCCCTCATCCCACCTGAGGTTCTGGGAAGCAGCAGTCATCACTACACACTACACCCCACTGTAGAGTATGGTCTGTTTTACCAGGTTCTACTGCAGAGGATTGGACCTGATGAATTTGCACAGGATCCTGAGGGGCCCGTCTAGGGGCCTCTATAAAAGCCTCCCCCTCTCCTTCCTCCTGTTGTCCCAGGAACCATCCAGGCCCCAAAGCCTCAACACCCCCTGTCCAGCTCTAGCTAGCTCCCTGGTCTCTTGGACTTGATGCTTCTGATCATCTCTCAATCCCCAGCCCACCCTTCCCTAGGATGTGAGCCTGGCTCTCCTGGGCCAGCCCTGCCATTTGCCGGCCCGAAGGAGCCTCAATACTCTTTGTAAGGAAGAACAGGGATTCTGCTTTGCTGGGAGCCCCTCCCATTTCCACCTTCATGGACCAGTTCTGTGGGGTCCAATCAATACTGAATTGAACCTCTTGAGAGTGAGCCCCTGAGTCACGTCCAGGAGGGCAAGGGGTGGGAGATGGCCTTGCAGGGTGGGCCTGGACAGGCCTGGTTTCTCTCTGGTGCCCTTTGGCCTACACTCTACCTCCCTGACATCCAGCACCTTGCCTGACCTTGGAATCCAGAAAATCATGTTGTACCTGGATGGCCCTCCTGGTCTCACCCCTGATCTGATGGTTTGTGCACCTGGCCTGGGAAGGGCTGGCCCTGGTCCCTGGGGTTGACCCTGCACTTCCCCTCATGCCCTTCCTGCACTCCAGGACAGCAGGAAGGCTCACCAGACAACAGCCACTGCAGCCTCTGGACATAGCGCTTCATCACCTTCTCCAGGCACGTGATGTATACTTCAATTTCCCTGGGCGTCCACTGGATATGTCTCACTATCCCCTGGATGAAGGCAAATTTCCCCGCATCAGCTATGTCTTTAGATCCCCATCACTCCCATAAATAGTTCAATTGGTTGTGGTTAATAGTTTCCAAAACATCTATTAGGCATATATATATTTGCTTACAGGCTTTTTTCTTTTATCAAACTATTAGATTTATGGTTCTAGAGGAGTAGGGGAATTGGGATGATGGTTTTGTGGCAAATGTGGTCACTGAAATAATAAAAAATGTAGCATCTCTAAATTTTAAATTAGAAAACCCTTAATAGTAGGATGGGAAGTCCATAAATGTCAAACTAAAAGATGACCATAGAGAAGGGGACAGAATGATAAAACTCCCATAAAAATCCTTCTGGTGAATAATTTTGAGTTTTGTAGCTACTTTTGACTTTCTAGTTTCTCCTAACGCGATAATGTCATATAAAATGGAAAGAATAGAAAACAGGGTCTTCTAAACACACACACACAGACATACACACTCACACACACCATGATTTGTTGCTCACTTGTACTAAATTTCCTTGTTCTAGTGTTAAAGCAATGAAAAAAAATTACCCCCAAACTAGAAACTAGAGAACACAGTAACCTCCCCTGGGGGGCAGGGGAGAAGGGAAGCCCGCTATCCTAATAGAACCATCAGCAGCACTGGGGGTACAGAATTCTGGTGAGTTCTTCAGCCACAGCCTATTCTCAGCAACTTTCTTTCTTTCTTTTTAAAATATTTTATTTATTTATTCATGAGAGACACAGAGAGGCAGAGACATAGGCAGAGGGAGAAGCAGGTTCTCTGTGGGAAGCCTGATATGGGACTCGATCGCAGGATCCCAGGATCACGACCTGAGCTGAAGGCAGACACTCAGCCACTCGGCCACCCAGGCGTCCCTCTCAGCAATGTTTCTAATTCTCACACCATGTAGCCCATCTAGCTCTGGGGGGTGGTATTGGGCCCTCCACGGGTTGACTTTTCTTCCAACGGGATCTGTATTTCCTTATGTGCCGAGAGCAATCCCACATTTGGGTGGAAGCAGGAAGAGAAGCCATGGCAGAGACATGCACATGGAGTTCTCCCCAGCACACTTGTGCCATTTGTGGCTGATCACAGACTGGGGGTGGCAGGAAGAGAAGAGCAATGAAACCCACAACTTACATTAATTTCTATGCTGGGCAGGATGGAGCAGTGTTTGGCTGACGCCAGCCCCTGGACTGATTTTTGATGGGCGCAGCTGGGACCCATGTATCTGGAGATTTCCATCTTCAGTTTTTTTAGTCCGTAATTTGCTACCCACTGGAGAAGAGAGGAAAGAACTATTATCTTGGGTAACATAGGCTTAATTGAATGATGGTCTGACTCATCTATTGAACCTTATGTTTGAAATCTGTCTCATATTGGAAATGTGGGGTTTCTCCGTCCTCATTGAGCATCCGTTGCCTGTGGATTCTTTCCCCTGTGCTGGGGAGAGATGCATAAGAAATATGGGCAACGGGGGAACACAATTTATTGAGTATCTGCTACTTTCTAGTCTGGTGGACACTGTTAGTTCCCCAATTCCATTTCAACTCTCTCCCACAAAATTTGAGTGGAAAGCTATGATTGGTCTGAAGTTCAGCCTAAGCCAATTTGGAGAATCTCAACCTCCCTGTCACAGTGAGAGAGATAAGAATGGGCAGGTTCACGGCAATTACAAGCATGGCTCCGGGATCAGCCCAATCAGACCCAAGCTCAGACTTTTACTGAATGGTTGTGGGAAGAAAGATGTTCTACTTTCAGGATATGAACAAGAAGGGGAATTTCTGCCGCTTGCAACCAAAAGATTGACACCACTAAGTGATTTACACAAAATACACTTCAACTAGCATCAGTCCTATTAGGTAGGAACATCTGTCTTCATTTTTACAAATGAGGACCCCGAGATTCTGTGACTAGCTGGATGATTTGCCCAGCCAGGAAGTGGCAGGCCCAGGTTTCAAACATAGGTCTACTTAACTCCTCCTCCCCATTTGCCAATTAAGCAGTTATCATAAGCAGCTTTGTCCCCGCTTCCTTTCTTTAAAAAAATAAATTTATCTTTTATTGGTGTTCAATTTGCCAACATATAGAATAACACCCAGTGCTCATCCCATCAGGTGCCCCCCTCAGTGCCCATCACCCAGTCACCCCCACTCCCTGCCCACCTCCCTTTCTACCACCCCTAGTTCGTTTCCCAGAGTTAGGAGTCTCTCATGTTCTGTCTCCCTCTCTGATATTTCCCACTCATTTTTTCTCCTTTCCCCTTTATTCCCTTTCACTATTTTTTATATTCTCCAAATGAATGAGACCATATAATGTTTGTCCTTCTCCAATTGACTTATTTCACTCAGCATAATACCCTCCAGGTCCATCCACGTCAAAGCAAATTTTGTCCCCACTTCCAACGATGCCCATCTTCCTAAAAGTGGAAGGTTGGTAGAAGGAATTATTGCTTGGGGGGCATGTGCTGGTGCTAAGAAATTCATACCTCTTGGCTTGAGCAAATTGTATCCTTCCTTGGCAACTGTATAGAAGAATTAACCCTTCGTATGCCCCTTCCTTGAGGGTACTTCTTGTATACAGAACCTAGGAGAAACAGAGTGAGGTTACTTTGTACACCTCTCATTCCTCCACCCCTCCCTTCCCCCTTGGGTTTCCTTTTGCATGTTAACTTCTCTGTGAATCAAATCAGCCAGGGGTGTGTGGGTGGCTCAGTCAGTTAAGCACCTGTCTTCTGTTCGTGATCTTGGGGGTATTGGGATCGAGCCCTTCATCAGGCTACCTGCTCAGTGGGGAGCCTGCTTCTCCCTCTCCCTCTCCCCCCACCCTGCTTGTGCTCTCTCTCTGTGTCAAGTAAATAAATAAAATCTTTTAAAAAAAATCAGCTTTTAAAAAAATTTGCTGAAGGGCAGAAGGAAGGCTTTTAGGTGGATCAGGGGAAGCAGGCTCAACCTCCCCATCTCCGCACCTCAGAGAATCCTTGCTGGGATTTGTACCATTTCACAGTCATCAATGGTGGGGTGCTCATCTCCACTTCCTTCCCTATTTTTCAATCAGACTCAGCGGAGAACGCTGCCTCTGATGGATGGAGGATGAGTGGTGTCAAGAATTTGCACGTCCGTTTCCCTGGGTTGGGAGACCTGAGTGGTTTGAGGTTAGGCCTGCTCTGGAGGTATAGCTGCCCATGTCCTGGGACAGTCAGAGGGGGTCTCCCTACCTTGGGGCCTGCTGACCTTACAGTTCCCCAGGGGCAGGGGGGCTGTTCAGACATTTGTGTAGTTTTCAACTCACCCACATTATTCCTTGTCTCTGTATAAAACAGTGAGAGAGATGTCTCTGCTTCCCTCCACCTGGTCTTCCTCCTCTGTTGTGCGGTCCCTCCTTTCACTGGCTGGGCTGCAGCTAGGGGACAATTGGCCTGTTGGCTGGAGCGACCTTGAGGGTGTCATGTGGTGACACTGTCCAGCTTGCCTTAGAGACTTGTCAATTTCAGCTATGTTGCACCCTGAAATAGAGCTCCAAGATGGCTTTGAGGTCCTTTGGGACTATCCCAAGTCTTCTGGCCTCCCCTGGATCAGCCATAGCTAGAGCTGCTTGTTACCAAGTACTGATGTATACCAGGAGAGGTGATAAGAGCTTTCCGTACCGTCTCATCTTATCCTCATGGTGCCCCCATTTACAGGGGGTATGGGGGTCTCCGAGTCAGCAAGGATCCCACCCAGGTCTCGCTCACTCCACAACTCTGCTCTGAACCATTCTGCTATGTCCTTGCCATTAGAAATAAGATACATGGTCTTGGTTCTATAAACTGAATACTTTAATAAAAATACTTGATGCTGGGATCCCTGGGTGGCGCAGCGGTTTGGCGCCTGTCTTTGGCCCAGGGCGCGATCCTGGAGACCCGGGATCGAATCCCACATCGGGCTCCCGGTACATGGAGCCTGCTTCTCCCTCTGCCTGTGTCTCTGCCTCTCTCTCTCTCTCTCTGTGACTATCATAAATAAAAAAAAAAAAAAAAAAAAAAATACTTGATGCTCTATCACGACCCGCTGGCACTGGTCATTAGCCCGTCTGGGCCTAAATTTCTTTATTAGTAAAACGGGGAACAAATAGATTACCTGTCACACAGGATTGATTGTTGTAAGCTTTAAATGGGACAATCTTAGCAGATGGGCTGGCATGTGATCAAGACTCATGCTCATCAATCATTTTAGTTACTATCATAATTAATTCACATCCCACCCATGCCCGCCACCCTCTACGCATGAGCCTGAGTGCAGCCATGCCTTACCTTGTGGGACACCTGCTTTGCCACTGAGTGGCCGCCTTGTCAGAACTTGCAAGGGGGATCTCTTCTCTCTGTCAGGGTCCTCTTTAAGGCTCTAGAAAACAGGCAGTCTGTCCCATCAGTGACCTGTTCTCCTTGGCAGGCCCAGACTGTGCGTAGCTCACTCCCATCCCAGGGGCTGCATTTCCAGGAAGTCTTGTCCACACAGGCACTGCCCTCATTCAAAGAACTCCATGAGGTTGTAGGAGCCAGCCCAGGGGCATCATCACCTTCCCTTGCCTTCCCAAACTCTGGGATGAAACCCCAGGCTCAATCTGTCCATTAGGAATCTGTACAGGGAGGGGTCAATGGGAACAAAATCTTTGGACATGTTTGCCCCATCTCCTGCTGCAGACTCAGAGGAGACTGTGGGTTTAGGTAAAAAAGTGTATTCATGTGTGTATGTGCATGTGTGTGTACATTTCATAATAGAGAGAGAGGGCATGCTAGGACAGCCGTGGGATTTGCCAGAACTTTCTTCAGTTACCTGCCCTGCTTCCTACTGGACTGGAATTTCTGGGCTTCCAGCGTGATAGGTAAGTTCTGTGCTGTATCGGGAGGAGTTCTTCCTTACTGGGAGAACTGGGCACAAGGGGAAAGTGACAACACCTGAACAAAACTACCTGGGTGAGCTGTTGTGGAAAAGGTCTGGTTGCCGCTACCCCAGGGAGCCTCCAGCCCTGGTTCTGGGAGGCTCTTTGGAGGCCTGGGCACAACCTAAGCCTCTTCATGCTGAATTAGCTCAGGAAGCACTGGAGGCCCAAGAGGCAGCCTCTGAGACTCTCGGGTTTCATCCCAGAATTTGCCTCTGGGCTGGCTCGTGGAACCTGGTGGAGTTCTTCGAATGAGGGCAGAGCCTGTGTGGATAGAAACTTCTGGAAGTGCAGCCCCCAGGATGGGAGTAAGCTACACAGGGTCCAGATGGATTCCCTCATTCTGCAAATGTTTACAAGGATCTGTCAGTCAGTGAAACGCTGAAGGGCTCCAGATGCTTCCTGTCTGCTCAAAAGCACTGGAGCCTGGGGTCCTTTGAGGGCCCTCTGATTTCTGCAGTGGGGTGCCTATTTTATGCAGGGCAGATTTGACAGGCTGTGACAGAGATAAGGCCCGAGAAGGCACAGGTCACCCCCAGGGTCCTGTGGGCCCCCACCAAGCCTTGGGCATCAGTAGCTGCAGTAGCAGGAGCCCATTACATACCCTAATACCCTAGCTCCTTTGCCCCCGAGAGACCCTCCAGGACAAGCCCTCCTGCCTTATAGCCATCAGATGTCACGGTGGGGACCAATTCCAAGGAATCCTTAGTACCTGGCTGAGATAACCAGGCAGTCAAAGGTGGGTGGACAGGAGGCCAGGGATGCCCCCAGAGCTAATAAGCAGGTCCCCCAGAGGAGTTCTTCCCCTGGGAGGCCAGGGCTGGAGGTACCCTTGGGACACTCACCACAGAGTACCCTGCCCCCACCCCTGCTGGCTCTGGCATTTCAAGATCTAGGAAAGACCAGGAGACAAGGTGGCAGCAAAGTCCTCTGTGTGTTATTAGGGAGGGGAGTCAAACCATTCTGGCCACCGAGGGAGCTGTGGGTTTGGAAGAACAGAGTTTCTTGGGCTGACTTCTTTGCTTGAATATCTTTGGCTTTGCTTTCAGGAGGACTGCACTCTCTAATTCTTTTCCAGATTGGTTCTTCAGGGAGGACACCAGCAAGGCACACTGCAATGGGGATTGGGAGCGTTAGCAGCACCCCAGCCATGGCGTGCCTCCAAGCAGGGAACACACACACACACACACACACACACACAAACACACATGCACACCAGGAGGGGCCACTGGGGCCTCTGGACTCCTCTTCCTGTCCTTAGAATGCCACTTGGGACTGAGAACACTGTGGATCAATCTTATTAATAATAAGCCCGATGCATTATTGGGATGCCTCAGGCACTGAGCTGCTTAATGCCCGGGGGTCTCGAACCCTCTTGCCAACAAGGCAAGCCAACTATGCTTTTAGGGAAAGTGCTATCTTATCCCCGTTTTGCAGGGGAGGAACCCAAAGCTCCATGAGTTTAAGGGATGTGACCAAGGCCACTCGTATGTGGAGGACCTTCAATTCAAACCTGGGTGGGTCTGGTTCCAAAGCCAGTGCTTTCCATATGTGGATCTAGCGTTAACATATGCCTGTCAGCTCACCATGTACCCAGGGCGGATGCTAGCAGAATAGTGATATAATACTTGGTTCCTTTTGCCAACACATTTCTCAACTGCCTGAAAGCTTCTCCAGTAATTCTCAAAGCATGAAGACACCATTTGTTTTTTTGTTTGTTTGGTTTTTTTTAAATTTTTATTTATTTATGATAGTCACAGAGAGAGAGAGAGGCAGAGACACAGGCAGAGGGAGAAGCAGGCTCCATGCACCGGGAGCCTGATGTGGGACTCGATCCGGTGTCTCCAGGATCATGCCCTGGGCCAAAGGCAGGTGCCAAACCGCTGCGCCACCCAGGGATCCCTGAAGACACCATTTGAATGTAAATAACATCCTAGGAAGGGTGGGTTCAACCATTATTGCCACTAACACTTGGCAAATGTTGGGAGGAGGAAACAGCCTATGTGCATTCGAGAAGGCAGAAACAAAGCACCAAAGAGGTGTCCCTGCAGGGAGAGCAGCTAAGGCATGGTTAGGGAAGCCACGGACGTGCCCACCCAATGGACACGGAGGAAGGAACACAAAGCTGTGGCCCTGCCCTTCCAGGAGCTCACAACATTGTCAGGAAGATGTTGCCCTGCCAATGGCTGCAAAGAAAATGTGAGTCAGGCTGAGTCTCCTTCATGGGGTATTCCTCCCTCCCCACTTTGACTATGACTCCCTTCATGCTGTTTGTCTACCCTGATGGCTTGAACTGCTCTACATCTACCTCCAGCCCTTATCATTCTTCCTTGTTTGAAGTACCCCCATTTGTCAGCTCATGAGCCCCACAAACTCACCTTTGTCCTAGGCCTGCCCTCCCACATTCTCTATAGGATTCTCTCCTGTTTTCTCTCTCTTGGTAAATGGCACCGCTGTCTACCAGGTTCCCCAGCAAGGAACTCGGAAGTTACCCTGGGATTCTTCTTCCTTACCCTATCTATACATTCAATCACCATAAATTTGGTCAATTCTTCCTTAAATGTTTTCATGTCCATTCCCTTATCCCTGTTCTTATTGCTTATAGGAAACTCCCATGCTTCATCCAAAGCCTTGGGTGTCTGTGGAGCAGGACACAGGGAAGCTGATATGGGGTGAGTCGTGTCCCCCCAAAAGATATGTGGAAGTCCAAACCCCCTCTTCCCCCATATATGTGGTATATGTGAATGTGATATTCCTTGGAAATAGAGTCTTTGTAGATATAATTAAGGTGTAAGTTAATGAGGACATACTGGAGAAGGGTGTGCCCTCAATACAATAGGACTGGCATCCATGCAGGGAAAGAGATGCACACACAGCAGGAGGGGAGCCATGAGAAGATGGAGGCAGAGCTGGGAGCTATGTTGCCACAGCCAAGTAATGCCAAGGATTGCTAGTGACAAGGACTCTGTCCTTGACTAAACTTTTTTTTTTTTTTAGAGCTTTTATTTATTTACTCATGAGAGACAGACAGAGAGAGAGAGAGAGAGAGAAAGAGAGAGAGAGAGAGGCAGAGACATAGGCAGAGGGAAAAGCAGGCTCCATGCAGGGAGTCCGAAGTGGGACTTGATCCTGGGACCCCAGGATCATGCCCTGGGCCAAAGGTAGACGCTCAACCGCTGAGCCACCCAGGGGACTAAACTTTTGTTGGGCTCCTCTGAGTACTCTTCTTGACTCAGTTTTGACTTTGGCCTATTAAACCCAGTTTTAGTGAAGAATCCTGTTTAAGCTTGTTTTGTAAGAATCTCCCTACCCTTAATATTTAATCAAGTTCCTCTCAGCAAATTTCTATCCACTGACCCTTTCGCTGTATTGGCTATATATCTTGGCTGCTACCTTGGCTGTAGATTCAGAGCTGAGTTCAATCTCTGTGCTCTACTGTAGTAGTTTTGGATAAAATCTTCCTTGCCATTTTTAAAAAAAATATTTTATTTATTTATTCATGAGAGAGAGAGAGAGGCAGACACACAGGCAGAGGGATAAGCAGGCTCCATGTAGGGAGCCCGATGTGGGATTCGAACCCGGGTCTCCAGGATCACACCCTGGGCTAAAGGCGGCACTAAACTGCTGAGCCACCTGGGCTGTCCCTTCCTTGCCATTTTTAACAAGCATCCAGTGCAATTTTTAAAAACACCAACCAGCACCAGAAGCTAGGAAGGGGTAAGGAGGGACTCTACCCAGAGCCCTCAGAAGGAGCATGGCCTCTCTGAGACCTTGAATTCAGAATTCCAGCCTCTGAAACTAAAAGGATAAATGTCTGATGCTTTAAGCCACCTGGTTTGTGGTACTTCACATATCAGCCCCAAGTCACTACAACAAAAGTGTGGTCATTCGCCCCACACCTAAGCCATACCTTCTGCGAGTAGTTGAGCGCTTTTTCCATCTCAGACATGATGGCGTTAATGTCATCGCTTTCGTAAATACCTAGACACAAAGCACATTGTGAGCATGGAGAAGGGGTGTAGATCCTGGCAAGTGTCCATATTTGTACACACCAGGGCTGTGTGAAGGTGCCCTGAGCCTGAAGGTCAGGGAGGGATCCCAGTGGGCTGAGCTGACTAGCCCCCATGCCTACGCCATCCAGTGGTGAAGGGGATGGGCAGGTATGGTGAGGCTCTCAGCAGGAGGGCTGGCCCTGGGACCCAGCACCCTGCACCCAACCAACTGCTCTCACCCAGAGGAAGGGTAGGTTAGGTAGGAGCAATGGTCCTGATATTCTGGTGAATAATAAGACCCACCTTGGGATGGGTGTAATGTAATGTGTCTGTAATGAATATTGGTGACTTATTTGAGAGGGTTTGGAGTGTAATGACTAAGAAGACAGCCTATGAAGTTGCTCTCCTGGTTCTACCACTTTTTACTTCTGGGCTTTTGGGCTCTATGTCCCAGCTTTCCCATCTGTAGAATGGGGATAATAGTAACCCACTTCATAGGGTTATTGTGAGGAATGAATAATAATATATGTAAAATATTTGGAACCATGTCTGGCAATATAATAACTGTTATAGAAGCATGTGCTATTATTAGTAATAATCACTAATAATAACAAATGTATATGTCCAGTACTTTTCACAGGATGTGGGAAATGGCCCCAGAGTTCCAGCCCCAGCTATGCCACTAACTATGTAACCATAGGTAATGCATGTCCCTGAGAGTCATTTCTTCATTTGTATATTGGAGAGGGTGGAATGTACTAGTGTGTCCTGAGCCTCAATCACTCCTGTATCCCTGTCATGATTTCCCCTTATCTTCATACCACCCAAACCATTGTCTCCTTAATATACATTTTATCAGGGGCACCTGGGTGGCTTAGTGGTTGAGCATCTGCCTTTGGTTCAGATCATGATCCCAGGATCCTGGGATCGAGTCCTGCATAAGGCCTCCTCCCTCTGCCTATGTCTCCGCCTCTCTTTCTGTATCTCCCATGAATAAATAAATAAAATCTTAAAATATATATATATATATTTTATCAATTTACTTTTATTTACTTAGAAGCATATATATATATTATTGACATATGTTAGTTTCATGTATACAACATAAAGATTGGATATTTGTGTGTATTATGAAATGATCACTATAATGTCCATCTAACATACATAAAAGCATATTTTAAAAAATAAACTTAAGGGTGCCTGGGTTGCTCAGTTAGCTAAGCATTGGACTCTTTTTTTTTTTTTTTTAAAAAGGTTTTTATTTATTTACTCATGACAGACACACACCGAGAGAGAGGCAGACACAGGCAGAGGGAGAAGTAGGCTCCATGAAGGGAGCCTGACGTGGAACTCTATCCAGGGTCTCCAGGATCACACCTTGGGTTGAAGGCGGCGCTAAACCGCTGGGCCACCAGGGCTGCCCAGCATCTGACTCTTGACCTCAGCTCAGGTCTTGATGTCAAGGTCATGAATTTAAGTCCTGCATTGGGCTCCATGTTGGGCATAGAGCTTACTATAAACAAACAAACAAACAAATAAATAAAACATTTTTAAAAATAAATTAATTTTAAAAAACAATTTTCCTTTTTTTTAAGAAAAAAACTTTTATTTATATTTAAGTCAGCTCTAGGGCCAATCTGGGGCTTGGACTCATGATTCTAAGATCAGTCAGTGGAGCTAGCTGGGCTCTCAGGAAGTTAGCACTTGCTTTTTTTAAAGATTTATGTATTTCTTATTTTAGAGAGGGGGAGGGGCAAAAGGAAGGGGAGAATCTTAGGTAGGCTCCATGCTAGGAGCCTGACCTGGGACTCAATTTCATGACTCCAAGATCATGACCCGAGCTGAAGAATTGGTTGCTTAATCAGTTGAGCCACCCACATGCTCCAAAGTTAGTACTTTTTAATGAAATGTTAAAATAAGCAAATAACTACTTAGGGGAGGAAAAAAAAAAACATTTTTTTTTTCTCTATTCTCTTAGATTTCTCCAGCTGGGAGGATTAAAGAATTAAACTGACAGGGGCACCTGGGTGGCTCAGTAGTTGAGCCTCTGCCTTTGGCTCAGGGCGTGATCCCGGGGTCCTGGGATCAAGTCCCACATCAGGCTCCCTGCATGGAGCCTGCGTCTCCCTCTGCCTATGTCTCTGCCTCTCTGTGTGTCTCTCATGAATAAATAAATTAAAAAATCTTTTAAAAAAGAAAGGATTTAAACTGACAAAGACAGATTAACAACAACAAGGAAAAGTCTTTTTAACATGTACAGCATGTACACAGAAAGGAGGAAGGCAGTAACTCAGAGCGCATGATTGGAACTCAGAGGCCTATGCTGGTGTCTTAACCAAGGACAGTTCATCTGTAAGGAAGTGACAAGGACAAGACAAAGGGAAGGGGGTTAGGCTTGTAGGAGCTGCAGACTGTGGGAAGGCAAATATGGGGAGGGACCTGAGGGAAGAGAAGTGTCATTTTTGTAAGATTTGTTGTATCCAGTGCTTCTCTCCTCTTCCTGGCACAGGAGAGGGAGACACCTGAGATGGAAACGTATTCCTGCTTTTAGGCAAGTGGGGGTGGGAAGGGGCAGAGAACTCCTTCACTGTTTCTTAGTTATCTTCAGCTCAAAATAATCCATATGCCACAGTGGATATGTGGCAAACTTTGGGATGGCATGTTCTGATCCCTATCATAAGAGAAACTATTGCTCTGCATTCCACCTTCACCCGTCTTGCCACCTTCTTAGTTTTTTTAAAAAAGATTTATTTATTTATTTATTCATGATAGACAGAGAGAGAGAGAGAGGCAGAGATACAGGAGGAGGGAGAAGCAGGCTCCATGCCGGGAGCCCGACGTAGGACTCGATCCCGGAACTCCAGGATCATGCCCTGGGCCAAAGGCAGGCGCTAAACTGCTGAGCCACCCAGGGATCCCCACCACCTTCTTATTGTGAACGTATCACCTTTTGGGAAACGCTAAACTCCTGAAGAGACCCTTCAGCCCCCTTCCAGCTGCGACATTCTGAAATATTTTTAAGTCAGGGCACCTGCCTGGCTCAGTCCATAGAGTGGGCCACTCTTGATCTCGGGGTTGTGAGCTGAATCCCTACATTGGGCATAGTGCTCACTTAAATAAATATTTTTAGTAGGTTTACTTTTTTCTTTTTTACTTAAAAAATCGCAGTAAAATATACTTTATATAAAGTGTGTACCATTTGAAACATGTTTTCTTTTTTTCTAAGATTTATTTATTTGAGAGAGAGAGAGAGAGAGAGCGAGCAGGAGGGGCAGAGGAAGAGGGAGAGAATCTCAAGCAGGCTTTGTGCTGAGCATGGAGCCAATGTGGGGCTCTATCTCACAACCCTGAGATCGGGACCTGAGCTGAAACCAAGAGTCAGATGCTTAACTGACTGAGCCACCCAGTCACCCCCGACTTGAACCATGTTTGAAGTATCCAGTTCAGTGGCATTAAGTACATTCACAGCATTGTGGAGCCCTCACCACCATCCATCTCCAGAATAGGAATTCTGTATTTCCAAATGGGATTTTTCACATACTCCATTTCTGGAACACATCTATGGCACAGGGAACTATGTTGGTACTGAGACAACTTTCTAGAAGGAAGGAAGTGAAGGGGTCTGCCAACCCTCACACACCTGTGTCACCAAACCAGTGGAAGCGCCCAGCAGTAGCCTGGGTGACCTCCCGGTAGGCGTTGGCAGTGTCTGTGCGGCTGGCATAGCAGGCAGGGGGCATGATGTCCATCTGGGGCTCACCCACGTAGAAGAGACACACGTTCAAGTGGAGGTCGCAGCCCCCACAGGCCTCGGTCATGTAGGCGCTGAGCATGGGCTGTGGGGGAAGAGAGGGCAGGAGGGCCTCACAGCTGACAGCTCCTGGAGTGGCTGCTCTCAGGTCAGCTGAACCAAACCCTCTTTCTTCAGAGCCTGCTGGGCACCTGGTCTACTACTTGGTGTGAGGATAGAAAGATAACTGAGCTTGGGCTCAGTTTCTCTGTCTTAATAGGGTATGGCCTGGGAATGGACCCGAGAGCCCACTCATGCCGAGTGTGGTCAGGGGACCAGAAGCATGGACATCTCCTGGGAGCTTGCTAGGAAGGCAGGCTCTCAGGTCCCAGGCCAGACCTTCAGTAACATGATCTGCATTTTAGCAACGCCCCCAGGTAATTCTTCTGCCCATTATAGTCAAGTTTGGGAAGTCATACTGGAGAAACCAGTTGTTAGGCACCCACCAAGAGGAAGATGCAGGCTCATAAAGGATGCCCAGGACAAGGCCTACTCACCATGTCCTGGTCAGGGATGCCCCCTGTGAAGAGGTAGATGCCCTGTGACTGGTGTTTGTCTTTGTCCTTGAAGTCCACTTCCACAGCCTTCCGCAGGGCGCTGAGGACATTCCTGCTGCCCCGACACTGCAGAGTCAGGGCCCACCTGGGAAGGAAGGAGGCTCAGCTGAGGGAGACCAGCCACGAGGCTCTGGAGCAGGAGGGCAGGGATTCTGCTGGAGAGGGCAAAAGAGCAAATGGCACCACAGAGGCTGCCCCCAGACCCAGCAGGTGCAGTCTCTGATGGTCACCTACCGCCAGGCGCTTTGTAAGTTTTCATGGCTCACGGCAACCATCTCGGACCTCCAGCTTTCAATTGTGCTTCCAAACCTTTGGAGGGAAGGAGAGCAGGTGTGTTATTAAGCAGGAGATATATTCACTCTATACCCCGGGTCTTTGGGCCCTCCGGGCTTTTAGAGGGGTAATAGTCTGACTGTACCCAAAAATGTTAGGATGTCTCTGGCCAGGGCCAGTCATAAGATTTCCTTGCCTGGGTGGCTCAGCGGTTGGGTGCCTCCCTTCCACCCAGGGCTTGATCCTGGGGTCCCAGGATCGAGTCCCACATCTGGCTTCCTGCATGGACCCTGCTCCTCCCTCTGCCTGTGTCTCTGCCTCTCTCTCTCTCTCTCTGTGTCTCTCATGAATAAATAAATAAAAATAAAATATTGAAAAAAAAGGAGTGGGGAAAAATTTCCTGTGTGAGCTGAGTGGGGGGGCGTGGGAGGGAGGTTTCAGTCATAACTCAGAGCCAGGAGCAGCTCTGGCCAGACTTCTTTTCTGACTTCCCCACCCCTCAAGGAGGGAGTCATTGCCCCATTTTAAATTCCCCTAGAACCAATCTGACCCCGCAAATGACCTTTTTCACTCAGTCTGTACTATAGTATTTTTTCAATATATAAATTTATTTTTTATTGGTGTTCAATTTGCCAACATATAGAATAACACCCAGTGCTCATCCCATCAAGTGCCCCCCTCAGTGCCCGTCACCCAGTCACCCCCACCCCCCGCCCACCTCCCCTACCACCACCCCTTGTTGGTTTCCCAGAGTTAGGGGTCTCTCATGTTCTGTCTCCCCCTCTGATATTTCCCACTCATTTTTTCTCCTTTCCCCTTTATTCCCTTTCACTATTTTTTATATTCCCCAAATGTGTACTATAGTCTTTTAAAGATTTTATTTATTTAGGTTTTTTTAAAAGATTTTATTTATTTATTTGAGAGAGTGAGAGCTTGAGCTGTGTGGGGAGGGGCAGAGGGAGAAGCAGACTCCCTGCTGAGCAGGGAGCCCGATGCAGGGGCTCGATCCCAGCACCCTGAGATCATGACCTGAGCTGAAGGCAGACACTTAACTGACTGAGCCACCCAGGCACCCCTATATTTTTTTTAAAGATTTTTATTTATCTATTCATCAGAGACACACACACACAGAGAGAGAGAGAGAGAGAGAGAGAGAGAGAGAGAGAGGCAGAGACACAGGCAGAGGGAGAAGCAGGCTCCATGCAGGGAGCCCGAAGTCGGACTTGATCCTGGAGTCCAGGATCACACCCTGGGCTGAAGGCGGCGCTAAACCGCTAAGCCACTCGGGATGCCCCCATATGGTTTTTAATTTAAAAAAAAGCATCATCTCATTTTCCTATGAAACAGAATTTAAATCTTTGGGAAAAGGCTGATCCCCTTTATCAAGAAAAAGGTGTCCCTTCTCTGGATCAAGGTTAATTCCTTTACCTGGTCTTCTGAGACCCTGCCCACATATAGCTCCCTCCCCCACACATCCCCTACCTCACTCTATTTTCCTCTACCCCACTGTCTCTGCACATGTTTGAGTCTGTCCATTCTTTTTTTTTTTTTTTAAAGATTTTGTTTATTTATTCATTAGAGACACACACACAGAGAGAGAGAGAGAGAGAGAGAGAGAGAGAGAGAGAGGCAGAGACACAGGCAAAGGGAGAAGCAGGCTCCATGCAGGGAGCCGATGTAGGACTCGGTCCTGGGACTCCAGGATCACGTCCTGGGCCCAAAGCAGGCACTAAACTGCTGAGCCACCCAGAGATCCCTGAAGACATTTTTCTAAATGCAAACATGTAAATCTCCCTCGTTCTTTTGAATAGTTGCACTGTCAGGATTGTTTTACCCATTTTGCCAATGATCATGCAGTTTGTTCCTGGGTTTATCTACTATTAGAACTCCTGCCTGGTTATCTATGCACACTGATCTTTGTATTTCCTTCAGGTAATATATAAAGGTTTAATTGAAGGAATGAAAAATATACACTTAAAAATTTAATACAAGGGCTATACCAAATTACACTTCTACAGACAATTTTCAAGAGTGCCCTTTCCATCACATCATCACCAGCACTGGGCATTATTATTATTTTGAATCTTTTAAATATTTGGTTGCCAAACTGAATTGCAAAAAAAATATATATATCTCATTGTTTTGTTGTCAGTGAGCTCTACTGCCAAATTTAGTGGATTCCTTTATTCTTCCCATTCCTGCTTGCTTCTGCAGGATCAAACTCTTTCTTTCTGAGATGTGTCTTCTCAATATCATCCTCTCCTCATTTTTCTCCTACCTCTCTGGCTGCTCCTCTCCTGTGTGCCTCTGCCCGCCCTCCAAACATCAATGCCTCACCAGTTGTGTCTTTGGTTGTCTTCTCTACCCTTCATGTCTTCACAGATGCCTTCATGCACTTCTGTGTTTTCTCTTTTTTTTTACTTCCGTGTTTTCAACGACGTAACCAGAACTCTGATGGTTCGCAAACCTGTATTTCCTGGCTAGAACTCCTCACTGGAGTCCCTACGAGGACATCTCCACTTGACAATCTCCAATTCTACATGATTAAAACTATCTTCTACTTCCAAGATCTGCTCCATCTGGGACATCATCTTTTCACCATTCTCATATCCTATAGCCAAATAATAACTCATTTTGTAGATTCTAACTCTATAGCCTCTCACATGCATCCCTTCTTTCATCCCCATGGCCATGGCTCAAGCCTACTTCACACTAGTACAGACCACTGTAGCCATCCAAATGGCTTCCATCCCTCCAGCATCACATCACTTCAAAACATCCTTCACACTGTGACTTGAGCATTCAATATCTGATCATCTTATTACCTTGCTTAAAATCCTCTAATGCCTATATGTCCTATAGTATAAAAGCTCCTGAGCATATCATATATATGTATATATATGATATATATGATATATGTATATATTTGATATATATATGTGTATATATGATATATATATATATACCCTCCATCATCTGTTTTATTTTGTCAAGCACAGTTTCTCTTTCTCTCCCTATAACCTATTGAACTCCCTGATGCTCCCAAAATTCCATAGTTTGTGACCCCACAGTCTATGTCTCATAATTACAACACATCTAAGTTTCCTGTTCCTTCCTTTACTGAAAATGTCTTTCCTCCCTGCTGCCCTCATCATTTCCATGTTCTGGGCAAACACCTACTCATTTAGCAAGACTCAGCAAAAGGATCACCTCCTCTGTGAATATTTTCTTTTCTTTTTAGTTTTATTTACTTATTTTTTAAGAGATTTTTAAAAAGATTTATTTATTCATGATACACACACACACACACACAGAGAGAGAGAGAGAGAGGCAGAGTCACAGGCAGAGGGAGAAGCAGGCTCCATGCCAGGAGCCTGTTGTGGGACTCGATCCCAGGACTCCAGGACTACGCCCCGGGCCAAAGGCAGGCACCAAACCACAGAGCCACCCAGGGTTTCCCTCTTTACTTATTTGAAAGTGAGAGAAAGCATGAGTGCAGGGAGAGGGACCAAGGGGCAGAGACAGAGGGAGACAGAGGGAGAGAATCTTAAGTAGGCTCCATATCCAGTTTGGAACACGATGTGGGGCTTGATGTCACAACCCTGTGATTATAGCTTGACCTGAAACCAAGAGTTGGACATTTAACCAACTGAGCACTCAGGTGACCCTGTGAAGATTTCCTGATCTCCTGTGTTCAGGTAGGATGGTCTGATCCTGCCTTCTACCTCTTTCTGCAGAAATCAGTTAATCACACTTATTTCTTAACATGCCTGTCTCCCTCTAGTAGATCCCAAGTTCCCTGAGGACAGGTATTATATGTATTCACTTCCATATTCCCCAATGCTTAGCGCAGCAATTTGTACATGGCAGGCTTTCAATAAAAGTCTGTTGAATGAATTAATGGTTGGATAAATTAATGAAAACATTGCCTAAAGTATTTCTCTAGGCATTTTTTTTGGTAGAATGTATTAGAAAAAGATGAGGCTCTGGTACAGAATAATATATAATATGAATGCTGACTTAATAGGTTTAGAATATTCTCTATTTGATATGAAGTGGTATAAAAATGTATAGTCTGGGGCACATGGTGACACAGTTGGTTGAGTGTCCGACTCTTGGCTTTGGCTCAGGTCATGATCTTGGGGTCATGAGCTCAAGCCCCATGTCTGGCTCTGTGCTCAGCAGGGAGTCTGCTTGAGATTCTCTTTCCCTCTCTCTCTGCCTCTGTGCCTCCTATTTGTACTCATTCTCTAAAATAAATAGATCAATCTTTAAAAAAAAATTGTCCAAGTGGGTTCCTTTTCTCTCTTAATTAGTGGAAAAGTTATGCAATTATAATAAATATATAAAACTATATATGTTTAAATTAAATGTAACTATATGGATTACATATAGTACATAATTTAAATATATGGTATATAGTAATGTATAATTTAAATATATATAGTTATATATAATTTTTTTTAATTATAAATTTTCAGTAATCTCTACATCCAAGATGGGGCTCAAACTCACAACCCTGAGATCCAGAGTTGCATGTTCTACTGACTGAGCCATCCAGGTGCCCCAGTTATACATAATTTTAAAAATATATATTCTATACACAATATTTATGTTTTATACCTATGTATCAAATTATTTATCTGTGAAATATAGAATTTAAATACACATAATTTATATAAATTATATAGTTACACATAATTCAAATATATATAGTTATATATATATATATATAAATCTATATAATTAACATTTGGAATTAGAATCTTCAAAGTTCTTGACATAGTGTGGCTTGCTAGACCTGAATTGGGACCTAACACTGGGGCATGCCTGGGGGCCCTTCTTTCTTTCTTTTGCTGTTTATCAGCTTGGAATCCAAATGGGGCAATGGGCTAAGTTACTTTATCTTGGTTGATCAAGCACTGTGTTTTGGGGCCACTTATCACCTTCGCCCCAGTGGGACTGTCTTGCCACCATTTAATTATTCAATACCCCAAACAAGATGATTCAAACCAGATAAACTGATGGTCAGCGTAGCATGCTAGGTGCTGGTGACATGTCATCTAGCCACCTGCCAGGAATGTTAGCCCAGTGGCAGCACTGAGCACACGCGACCCCTGGCCCCAGCATCCCCCGCCTCAGGGGGAACTAGGAACTTACGCAATGATGTTGAAGCAGTCCTTGTTGGACAACTGTTCTTCCAGCAGAAGCCGCAGGGAGTGCTGGATATGAATAATGTACATGGAATTGGTCACAGAGATATCCAGCAGTATAACCACTCTAAAAAGAAACACAAGCTTTAAGAAGAGAACCGAATAACTCAGATAATGTTTATTTTGTTCCATTTTACTATTTAAAGCTTTTTCCAGAGGAATTTTGCATGCCAAATTCACAGCTGGCCAAAATCTTTCTCCAGGGAGTGAGGTTTACAATAGTAGACTAAGGGGGTGTTGGAAGCTTCTCTCCCAGGGGCTTCTAACATGGAGTAAAGCCGATGGTAGAGATGGTTTACAGGGCACGGGGGCTGCCTAGAATGATTTTCACACACTTCCCTGTTTTAAAGCATTGGCATTCGATATTATTATAGTTTGGGGTCTCTGTAGGGGAAACAGAAACAAGTAAGCAAATAAGATGGGGACTTAGGTGTATTGGGGCTTCTAGGGAAATAAGTGTATCTTTTTGTTTCTTCTCTCTGTCCATTTGGCCTTCTTTCACTACTTCAAATCAATTCCTAACTCCACCCTCCACTCTCATTTTGAGGTAGCAATTATGGGGTTCCATTTCTTTATTTTTATTTTTTTAGCGAATGTGCTGCCAAAGCGAGCACAAGATGGCAATTACAGATGCAAAAGAAAATCCACTGGATTTAGCGTCAGAAGATCTTGTTTCAGGTCCCACTTCCTGTGTGACTTAGGCAAGTCACAAAACCTCTCTGATCCTTGCTGTATTTAACTATGAACTATTTATAATAAGATTCCTTCCAGAGTTGCTTTGAGAATTAAATGATAGAATAGTATGGTACTTTGTAAGTGGTAATGCATCCAATAAGGTATGGGATGGTAATGATGCTATAAACACTGCCAGTTTTTTCTCCCTGTTCAGCATCCATCACCTCCCCCCACAGCAGCATCCTGATTTTCCTTTGGAAAACTCCTCTGCTCCTATCAAGTGAGTGGGACAGACCCACCCTAAGCTTGAAGGGTGGGCATTTGACATTAGGCAATTAGAATTTGACATTAGGCAATTAGTTCACTGGCCACAGTGAACTGCTCCTGGACAGGCCCTGTCTCAAGCCCCAGGAATGCTAAATTGGTAAAGTAAGTGGGGAGCTGCAGGTGGCTATTCCTGGAAGGGAAAGCCTGCCTGACAACAAAGCCAACAGGGAAGGAAGTAGAGCTGAGAGATGGAGATAGATTCTTGACATGCATGAACCCCTGGATGGAGCCATGCCTGAAGACAGCTATCAGATCTATTTTAGAATTTTCAGTTACCTTCAACCAGACCTCCTTGTTTTGTTTAAGCCAATTGGCATTTATTTTATGTTGCTTTTTAACTGAAAGAATCCTGAGTAACACAATGATGATAGTATTGATAGTGATGCTGGTAGTGGCAACTTTTTTCTGCAGGGGTTCTACTGAGTGACCATTGATCCTGAATCTAAGGGATAGTTTCTTTCTTTTTTTTTTTTTTTATTTATGATAGTCACACACACACACACACAGAGAGAGAGAGAGAGAGAGAGAGAGAGAGAGAGGCAGAGACACAGGCAGAGGGAGAAGCAGGCTCCATGCACTGGGAGCCCGACGTGGGATTCGATCCCGAGTCTCCAGGATTGCACCCTGGGCCAAAGGCAGGCGCCAAACCGCTGCGCCACCCAGGGATCCTTAAGGGATAGTTTCTGATGCTACCAACAGGGAATCATGAGTTGGGTAAGTGCTTAGGTCACAAAGGGGGTCTCAAAAAGGACAACAATACTACTTGAGGGAAGGTACCTTTTTTCACAGACGGTGCCCCAGATTCTTCGGCTGGCCAAAGAGAGCCACTCAATCCGTCTCTCATACATCCGCATAGCTCTGGTGAGCTGTTTCTGCAAACCCATGGGCCACACAGAGTGAGAGACTGACCAAAGGATGTCCAGTTAAAGGGTCTGTAGGGGGAGGTTGGCTTCTGGGGGTGGGGACATGGGTATCCAGGCAGTATAAACATTCCACTGATCCTGGTTGAGTCTGCCACAAGACCAGGAAGAGAAGAGTCCACATATTTCATTGTCTGGAATAGGAGAGGGAGTAGATCTTGCCCCAATAGGTTAGAAACTTTTGTCTGTTTGACAGGTCCCTGCCTGGAGAGCAGGTAGAGGAAGCTCCAGAGGTACCTAGAGGCAGAGCACAGTCTATTTATAAGAGGGAGTTCAGTCAATGGCTTGGTCTCCACATTCCACGGCACCTTCCTCCTGTCCCCTCTTCCCAAACCCCATATTCTTTTCTTTTTTAAAGGATTTTATTTATTTATTTGTGGGGGGTGGGGAGAGAGAAAGAGAGAGAGAGAGAGAGAGAGTGAGAAAATGAGCAGGGGGGAAGGGCAGAGGGAGAGGGATAAGCAGACTTCCAGTTGAGCAGGAAGCCCAAATGGGGGCTCGATTCCAGGACCCTAAGATCATGACCTGAGCTGAAGGCAGACACTTAACCAATTGAGCCACCCAGGTGCCCCCTCACTCCTCCCCTGCCAGACCCCATATTCTGACCAATTGGACCCATTACTAACCTGGTACTCATAGAGGAAGGGCGGGTCCACGTGAACATTCTTCACTGTCCCGTCATGCCATTCAAACTGTACCATTGCCTTCTGCACACAGATGTGGCCAGGATGGGCAGCAGGTGAACAGAGCACATGCGGGAAATGATTATAAGTTTAATTTGGGCACCGGGTTTCTCCCAATCAGATGTGTGAGAGGGAAACGGGCTTTGAGCACATCTGGGGCTGGATTATGCCTCCCTGGTTCAGCAGCAGAAGGTTCAGGACAGTGATCCCTGAGTGCACCACACCTGACAGCAAGCCAGGCTGCCTTCTGGGGGTGGGGGTGGGTGGGGGAGTCTTCCAAACATCAGAGTCTTAATACAAGACATGGTTGGAGGGTTTGAGGTAGCAGCATTGGAGACCTTAAAACACACAGGCCAGGGGCTCTTAGGGTTGGGAACCCAGACAGGCCTCCAAGGACACTTTGAAAATCTAATTTTTCATCCTTCGCCAAGTTGTCACATCCACCCACCTACTCACTCATCAATCTGCTGCTACAATTCTCTATCCCTCTTCTCTTTAGTTCTTCCATATTTCCATGACCTTCTTCCTCTTCACCTATTATACCTTCCTTCTATTTCTCTACCCTTCCATCCTCTTCTTTTCATACTTCTATATGTTCACGTTTCCATCCTTCCTTCCACCAGGCAGCTGTCCAGGGAATATGTACCAGCTGCTTGCTTGTGTTAGATATTGGGGATATGAGATTGGGGAAGGGCGGTTTGTTCTTTTAAAGGCTCCTACTCTGGCAGGGGTGTAGGCATGCACCAGGGGCACATGCTAACACATTACAGGAGGAGCTAGAGCAGAAGTGTCTGCCAGGTACAGTGAGGATATGATGAGAGCATGTGTGTTCTGCATGCCTGCCAGACAATCCTCGCAGAAGAGGTGACCGCAGAACTTGACGTGCTCACTCTCGCCCCATCTCCCAGAGCTCATTTTCAAATCTTTGCAAAACAGCAGTTGGGGTATATCTGTTGAGAGTTTTAGAGTCCTGGGTGGAAAGCCTGCATCCCACCCCAGGACCCCAGACCCCTGCTCCTTGTGCTCTGACTTATGATTCTTATTTCCTGAACATTTAAGAAGGGAACTGCCACAGAGGAGCCCCCCTGCAGAGGAATGGAGAGAACTCTGAGTTGGAGTTACCTCATGGATAGTGGAAGATACTGTTTTCTGGAGAATAGGCACAAATTCCTCCACAGAAGAGAATGCGTTGGGTGCCAGAACCTGATAAAGGCTTAGCTTCCTGGCTGTAAATAAAGGGTGGGGCTTGAGATGCAACTCTGGAAGCCCCAGAGGGCTCGTGCCTTTTCATCAGTCACCTGAATCCTGGGGTCTGCCCTCTTTTGGGGACTTACCTTTTAGGCCATTGATCTTTAGCCATTCTGCAGAAGTCTTGTCCAAGTTTGGGAACTCAATTGTGAGGGGACCCTCATGCTTTGGGGGTTTAGGCAAGAGACCTGTGAGTGGCCCTTTTGCAATCTCTGTGGAAATCTAAATTAAATTTAAAAGCCCTCATTACAAAATCATATTTTAGAACCAATAAGTCCTTAGTCTCCCCGTCCCACCCAGTTCCACTAAGTGGAGCATCTGAAAACATTACCTGATAAATTAAAGGCAGTTCTATCTTCTCCTCCAACCAGCCCCATCCCCTTCTCTGGAGATGGCTGGAATTTCCAGGGAAAGAAATAGATGTCCCCAGCAACTTGCTTCCTCTTTGATTTGTCTGTCTTCCTGGCCCCTTCCCCAACCCTTACCATCAAGATCGACACGGTAGGCTCCAAGATGGCGGGTGGCCCCTCCATGAGCTCCTAATGCAAGGCTTCGAAGAAGTAAAAAGTAACTCCTACACCAGATCATTTCAGGAGCCCTGGTCTAGCCTGGCCTCCCCTTGCACACATTTATAGACTGAAAGCCTGATGTTCTGAGACGTTAAGTCATAATTCCTGTATAAATAAGACACAGAACAGCAATTCCCAAACTTTAGACATCTGAGTACTGCTTTCAAGAATTATGCTGTATCTGAGTACCACTGTGCTGTTATTTAGACTTTTTTAAAAAAAATTTACTTTTTTATTTTTAAAGATTTATTTATGTGATAGAGAGCAGAGAAGCAGAGGGAGAAGGACAAGTGGACTCCATGCTGAGCATGGAGCTCAACTCGGGGCCTGATCCCACGACCCTGAGATCATGACCTGAACCCAAAATCAAGAGCCAGATGCTCAATTGACTGAGTTACCCAAGTGCCCTTAAAGATTTTACTTTTAAGTAATCTCTACATTACAAAACCCTGAGATCAGGAGTTGCATGTTCCACTGACTGAGCCAGCCAGGCACCCCTAGAATTTTTTAAAAATAAATCAAATATGAGGGTGTCTGGCTGGCTCAGTTGGTGGAGCATGTGACTCTTGAACTGGGAGTTGTGAGTTCAAGGCCCATGTTGGGTGTAGAGATTACTTAAACAAATGAAATCCTTAGGGGCACCTGGGTGGCTCAGTCAGTTAAGCATTCAAATCTTGATTTTGGCTCAGGTCATCTTGGGGTTGTGAGATTGAGCCCCACATGAGCTCCGTGCTGGGTATGAAGCCTGCTTAAGATTCTCTCCTTCTCCTTCTGCCCCTGTCCCCAACACTCTCTCTTTCAATATGTAAATAAATCTTTAAAAATAAATAAATAAAATCTTAAAAAAAGAAAACAAACCCAATATGTACCTTTAAAACTTTTTGTTAATTTGATTTAATTTTAAAAATTGACTCCCTTTATTGTACTTAAATAATTTTAGAAAGAAGATGTACTGGGGCACCTGGGTGGCTCAATGGTTGAGCATCTGCCTTTGGCTCAGGTCACAATCCTGGGTTCTTGGGATCGTGTCCCACATCGGGCTCTCCACAGGGAGCCTGCTTCTCCCTCTGCCTATGTCTCTGCCCCTCTCTCTGTCTCTCATGAATAAATATATAAAATGTTTAAAACCCCCCACCACAAAAATAGGTGTATTACTACGTAACAAGCTAGTTTTAAACGCACATTGAAAAAAACTAATCCACTTGTAATTATCTTGTAATTATCTTGCAAACCGTGGGTAAAACGTGCGTTGCACTGTGGGAAACTCCTGGTTCAGGTTTTGGCATCAGGCAGACCTGGGTTCAGCTCAAACTTGTTCTATCTCTGGGGTCTGAGGCAAATTAGTTAGCCTTTGGACTTCAGTTTTCTCACCAGTAAAATGGGGGTAATACTATATCTACAGCAGACTGTTGTGCTGAAATAAGACATTTAAAGAATTAAGCATTGTGCCTATCTTAGAATGAGCACTCAGTAAATGAGAACTATTCTAATTATAATACCAAGAGTTGGGGTGCATGGGTGGCTCAGTTGCTTGGGCGTCTGCCTTCAGCTCCAGTGATGATCTCAGGGCCCTGGGATCAAGCCCTACATTGGGCTCCCTGCTCAGCAGGGGGTTTGCTTCTCCCTCTCCCTCTGCCTGCGGTCTGTGCTCTGCCTCCTTTTGCTCTCTTTCTCTCTCTGTTAAATAAATAAAATCTTTAAAAAAAAAATTACAGTTTTTGTGATTTATAGATACTCAGTAGAAGAGCTGGGACTGAAATGTAACATTCCAGTTTCTAGGCGCTGTGGTCTCCCACCCCATCCAGCCAGACCAAGACATCTTGTCTGTCCCATCTGCACCCTCATTTGGTGGAGCTATAAATCCATTCTCAGTGCCTCCTGTCCACAGTTACGTTTTCTGCGTGGACTAAACAGCTCACAGCTTTTATGGTGCCACTTCCATGAGTTGGCCGAGCTATTTTGCTGTCGTTATATTAATCAAGTCACCAGCAGGGACACTTGCCCTGAATGGCAAAGACCATCTTCAAGACAGCTCACTCTGTGTGGTGAGGTTTCCATCCTCCAAACTGGGGGTTAGGGCAGGGACAGTGGGAGGTGGGTGGGGTGGCCGGAGCCTGCTGGCCTTTCTCTGAAATACATTTTTCAGATAGAAAATCCATGAGGGGGACGCCTGGGTGGCTCAGTGGTAGAGCATCTGCCTTCAGCTCAGGTAGTGATTCCAGGGTCCTCCACTGAGTCCTGCATTGGGCTCCCCATAGGGAGCCTGCTTCTCCCTCTGCCTACGTCTTTGCCTCTCCCTCTGTGTCTCTCAGGAATAAATAAATAAAATCTTTAAAAAATCCATCAGGATCCTTCTAGCACAGGGGAGGGCCCACCCAGAGCTGCGGGGTACAGTGAAGGGCAGGGCTTTGCCTTGTTTCTCTGTGAGCACACGGGGGGCTTGGCAACCATATTCTCAGAGAAACAGGTGGGAAAGGAAGATGGAAGTGAGCCAGCTCCAGAATCTTTGCCTACACCACCTACCTCCTTCATCATGCCGGTTAGCTCCTCACAGGGGGTCCTTTGGCGCAGGGCTTGGATGTGGCCCAGGAGGCTCTGGGCTTTCTGGATTTCTGCCAGCAGCTGGTCCATGTCCCAGCTGGTGTAGACCTGGGGGTAATAGGAGCAATCAGCCATTAGAGGTCACTTGGCTACTAGCTGTGGCCAACACAGGAAAGGGCAAGCAGTCATATCACTTCCTAAAGCTGAGTGGTGGGTTGGTTAAACTAGACATTATAAACTAGCATCCATGTGCCAGATAGAGCCTGGGAACGTGTTGTGTTCCATTTAAACAGTATTGGCCTGCAGTGTTTTTAAAGAACTGAAGAAAATCCTCACCTTAAAGATATGAAGAAACATTTTACACTCACTAGACTGGCTATAGCCATAATTTAAAAAGGACTATATCAAGCGTTGGTCAGGATGCAGAGACCCGGAACACTTGTGCACTACTGGTGGGAAACAGATTGGCGGTTTTACCACCAAAGAATTAGACACAGAATTACCACCTAACCCAGCAGTTCCACTTGTAGGTATATACCCAAAATAATTGAGAAAGGGGACTCAGATACTTGTGCATCAATATTCATAGCAGTTCACAATGGCCAAAGGCTGGAGACAGCCCAGGTGTCCATCAGCTGATGAATGGACAAACAAAAGATCTAGACAATGGATCATCTGTAAAAAAAGAATGAAGCTCAGAGACAGGCTTACAAGATAGATGAACTTTGAAAACATTATGCTAATGGAAAGAAGACCGATACAAAAGGTGCATGATTCCATTTATAGGAAATATTCAGAATAGGTGAATCCAGAGAGACAGACAGATCAGTGGTTTCCAGGAATGTGGGGGAGGGGAAATGGGGAGTAACTGTTTAATGGGCACAGATTCTTCTTTTAGGGGGATGAAAATGTTTTGGAATTGGATAAAGGTGGTGGTTGCATAACCTTGTGAATGTACTAAGTGCTGCTAATGGTTCACTTTAAAGCTGGTGGCGCCTGGGTGGCTCAGTCATTGGGAGTCTGGCTAGGGTCATAATCACGGGGTTCTTAGATAGAGCCCCACATCTGACTTCCCGCTCAATGAGGAGTCTGCTTCTCCCTCTTCCTCACCCCCCTGACTCCCACTCAAATAAATAAAATCTCAAAAAAGATAAAGTGATTAGGGACACCTGGGTGACTCAGTGGTTGAGCATCTGCCTTTGGCTCAAGGTGTGATCCCGGGATCTGGGATCGAGTCCCTGCGTTGGCTCCCCACAGGGAGTCTGCTTCTCCCTCTGCCTGTGTTTCTGCCTCTCTCTCTGTGTCTCTCATGAATAAATAAATAAATCTTAAAAAAAATAAAGTGGTTAACTTTTAACTTTATGTTATGTGAATTTCACCCTCATTTCATTTTCATTTTTATTTTTTTTTTTAGATTTTATTTATTTATTCATGAGAGACACAGAGAGAGAGAGGCAGAGACATAGGCAGAGGGAGAAGCAGGATGCTTGTGGGGATCCTGGTGTGGGTACTCGATCCCAGGACCCCAGGATCACGTCCTGAGCCGAAAGCAGACGCCCAGCTGCTGAGTCACCCAGGTGCCCCTCACCTCCACTTTAAAAGAAAGTACAGAAGTCACACATACACACAGAACCAGATTTCTGGTTCAAACAATTGGAAGACCTGGCAGCATGGGGGTCACACTCCTCCAGAGCAACAATGGGTTGGGGCTGAGCAGGGGTGCCTCCCTAGATGGGGCAGGCGCTATCTAGTCCTCCATAGCCCGATGAACTCTCTGCTGTCCCCTCTGAGTCAGCTTAAGTTTTTTGTTATCCTTTTGCCGTTGTCTTGATTATATTAACATAAGACAATGAAATTTATTGCACTTATATTTCTACCAAGAAAAACAATAGAGAAGCCAAGATGGGCACAGGTTTTAAGGTAAAAGATTTGTTTTTCTTTTTCTTTTTTTTTTAGAGACAGAGTTGGTGCTTGGCAGGTGCACATGAGAATGGGGAGGGGCAGAGGGAAAGGGAAGGGGAGAAGCAGACTCCAGGCTGAGAAGGGAGCCTGACTCCCCACTGGATCCCATGACCCTGAGATCACGACCTGAGCCAAAACAAGAGTCAGACACTTAACTGACTGAGCCACCCAGGTGCTCCTAAAATAAAAGATTTCTTAAACTGGTTAGTTTCATTCATTTACTGTACTTTCCTACCCCTTGTAATCTGTGGCCTCAACAAACAAGAGTCTGGGAAATGATGTAACCAGAAAGGGTGTAAACCAAGGAAAATGTTGTTTGGCCTTGGCTCCTTGGTATGAAACGGTAGATTCTGTGACACTTGAATACTGTGAGATGCAAATATTCACTGGCTTATGGCTATTAATGGTTTCAGGCAAGACACAGCCTGTGAGCTGAACAGATGGTTGGATTCTCAATCTGCCAAATGGCTCTACACATGCATTTGCTAATTGTTATCTCCATTGTGGACACAGGGTGTGTGATGCTATTATTAATCGGGACAAGGACACTACTGGATGGACGGCTACAAAATTCATCATTCATTCAGAATTGATTGCTGTGGGTCCCCTGTAACAGCAAGGATGTATCTTGGAGAAAGACCTGAGGCAACTGTTTCAGACTCAACTTTGGTGGGAGCAGAGGTAGGGTGGAGCTCATGTTGATGACAGAGAGTCAGGATTCCACCAGCTTTAAAAGGCCTCTAGGCTCTCTAGTGTGCAATTGACTCATCATGCACGCTGAGCAAAGGATCTCCCATGACTTCATACTGTCCCTGTTCTTCTCACCTTCATCTTAAACTGACTATACTTGTACAAACCTATTGAAAACAGCGGGCAGGGAGGGGAAGCACCTATGTACTTACATAGATAGCATGGTCTGTCCTGGCCCTGGTCGCCTAGACAGGGAGGTAGGAGGGGCAGTGTGTTGGCAGAAGGGCTTACCTCCGTTTCTGGGCTGTAGCAGTGGTAGTATCCCCCAAGATGTTCTGCAAGGTTCTTTAGGACAGCCTGTAGGGATGGTGATAGGGTCAGCCCTCACTAGGGCAATGCCAATACTCCCATAAGCCTTCTCCTTGACTGAATCTCCCAACTGCCCAAAGGAAGAATTAGGTACAAGGAGAGTCATATTCTGTTCCACAGCTTCAGGGGGCCTGTCCATGCATGGAGCCTCCAAGATGGCCCACCTGAATCACTATGGCCAACCCAAAGGAAACATTGGAGAATCCCAGGTACTTACAAGGGGCACCTGATTGTTGCATTTGTAGGTGATGATGTGGGTGATGAGGCCCATTCCCATGGTTGATTGTTGGATATAGTCGGACAGAATTTCAGAAGGCTGATCTGGGCTTGAGAGGAGACAGAAGAACAGGGGGTGCCCCAGGTCAAATCACTTTGAGGACATTCCAGAGAAAAATGGGACCATCTACCAAATCTAACTGGCCACCTGTGGAAGATGCAAGGTGGAGTGGACTGCAGGCCTGCCCTGCCCTGGCTGCCCTGCCCCAACACCCGTGGACAGATGGCCTGTGAACTAAGTCCTTCTCTCAAGTGTGTGTGAAGAGTCCTGTGTGATGGCCTTTTCTCAAACACCAGTTTGGTTCCCCAGCCCCGTTTGTGTGGTCTGTTACCCACATAGGAAAGGAGACCTACCAGCTTCCCATTATGGTCACCAGAGAATTCAGCCCTTTCAGGGTGAAGATCTTCCTCAGGGCTTGTAGCAGATTGCTGCCTCCATCAGGTTGCAGCTTCTTCACCCAGAGCTTGAGTTCCTGGAGGCTGAGGAGATGACAAACATGTAACCACGGTGCCGGGTTCAGGACACCCACGAGCTGGTTTCTGACTCACCATAATTCTTGAGGTGAATACCTTTATTCCCATTTTATAGATGACAAAACTGAGTTAGGACTTGCCCAAGGTGATATTGTAAGCAGCTGGCAACACTGGGATTTCAAACCAGGCCTGACTCAAGCCACTCTGCTACCAGAGGGTCTGAGCTAAGCTCCTTCTGTATGCCCCAAGCCACTACCCAGTCCCCCAAGTGCAGATTTAATCCCCTGGCCCCGAGAGGGCTCCAAGAGGGGGCACCATGGCCATGTGGTGGCATCTTGCATGGGCTGGGGTACACCCCAGGCCTAAGAGGGAAAATTATTTCACGCAGAGCTTTCTTGGTTAAATACCTCACATTGTTAACAGTGAGGGAGTTTTGCTCTTTCCATTTCTCTTTCCATCTGATCGAAAAAAATAAAAATAAAATTAAGAAAATCTTAGTTCATTGCCAGTAAGTCTGTCTTTCATTATGATAACTGTCAAGTCTCCCCTCTACATGGAGAGCAGATCCCAGGGCTACCACTTTCTCCAGCCGATGAGTTTCAAGTTGGAATTTGAGATCATTGTTTTATTTGCTTTCATTATACTTATTGTTATGGCTGCATTCTAATTACGGCAAGTGATACGGGCTTCTTGTTAGGTACTCATAGTTTCCTTCAATAATACATGTAGATGAAAAAAAATAATACATGTAGATGAGAGTTGATGTTTTAAGATAATACATGTGGCAGAGATATGATCAAAATCACAAGTGGCCTCCAGGAGTGAGAAGCTCTTGCCTATGACCTCAGGGTGACTTCTAGGTCAAACATCCCAGAGATCGGGGGTCTAACTGGAGCAGAAACCACAGCTAAAACTGCTCTCATTCACTGAGGACCCCACTACACACCAGATGCTTATCCCTCACCTCATGGTCACAGTAGTTGAGTGAGGGGTAGGCATCTGGGCCTCACTCTGCTAAAGAGAGTTCGAGGACTGGTCACAGCCACCCAGTAACTGTCATAGCAGGATGCAGAGCCAGTGCTGCTGGAACTTAGCTAGAAGTGCTGGGCAAGGGGACCTCCATCCCAGAAATACATACACGTGGGTTTTCCGGGAATCAGCTCTGGGCTTTGGTAGCCAATCCTGGTTCTGCCACTCTAGACACATGCCCTAACCCAAGTCCCAGTTTTTTCATCAGCAAAATGGGGACAAGAATCCTATTCCATATGCTAGTTGTAAGTATTGAATAAGATAGCACATGAAAAGTGCTTAGCATGGCACCTAGTACCTGGTGGGCAACCAAGGATATACTCTTCACAGGAAAGAAATTTTTACCTACTAGCATAAGAAAGTAGAAATTCTTTTTTTTTTTTTTAAGATTTTATTTATTTATTCATAGACACACACACACACACACACACACACACACACACACACACACACACACAGAGGCAGAGACACAGGCAGAGGGAGAAGCAGGCTCCATGCAGGGAGCCCCACGTGGGACTTGATCCTGGGTCTCCAGGATCACACCTCAGGCTGCAGGTGGCGCCAAACCGCTGCGCCACTGGGGCTGCCCGAAAGTAGAAATTCTTACACATCATCCCTTGGCCCCCCCTCAGGAATCCCCCCCAAAAAACCCAAACTACAAGCTTCCAAATAAAGGACTAGTTAAATCACAGTACATTTATACAGTGGAATAATATGCAGCCATTAAAGAAGAATAAAGTAGATTTGTGTGTGCTAAGCGAGAACGGTACTCAAATTAAGTGCAAAATCAAAGTGCAGGATGGTGTGATGCCTTCCCGTTTATGTTTAAATAAAAGAGGACAAACATACCGAAGCATGTACGTGACAGGCTGTGGAAGTATGTAGAAGAAACAGTTATTGAGAGGTGAGACAGAGACTCTGCAATTATTTACCTCTTCATACTGTGTTAATTTTTAAACGCGTATTATTGTCAAAATAAGCAAACTATCTCTGCTAGTTTGCTGGACAAAAATGGCACCTTGTAGTTGTCTTGTCTTTTCATTTTGTGGATTGTTCACAAGAGTGGCCACTTTCCCAAAGGTTACTGATCCCTGTGTGGCTGCTTTGTGGGTCGTCTCTTTGTAGTCACTCACCTGTCAGGGTCTTGGGTTTGCACTGTATTCATTCCAGAAAGATGCTACCATGCAGGAAGGTAAATGAACAAGCAAGCACCCTGGCCAAAGTGTAGTCACTCACGTGGAGGTGTTGACATCCACGGGGTCTGGCCAGAGGGCGCTGGTGGCAGTGCCGAAGGACAGGACATACAGCTTCTCCTTGTGGCTCAGCTGCTCATCGATGAGGCTCTGGCAGACAAAGGGACATACTGGCTCCCAGAGCTGCGGGCCACTTGGAGCCTTGCCTCACTCCCCACACTGGGGCTGGCCCCTCTGGACCGGGGTGTCAGCTGTGCTGGGACAGGGTCGCTTAGTGGACCCAAGCTGACATTTGCTTCCTGCCCACTGAGTCAGAGAGGGGTGCGAGTGCCCAGGTGACCCATCCCAGCCTGTGTGTGTGGTAGGGGCAGAGCACAGATCCCCCCTCACTCTCTCCCAGTGACTGCAGGCTGATGTCCTCTTCTGGAGCAGCTCCTTAGGGCTGCCACACACTTGGGTCATGCACTATGGGGGAGATGAGCATCTTAGCTACCCAACTCAACATGTGCTATGGTTGGACCGTTAACCGTGGCATCCAGGGAGGGAGGACAGAGGTCGGGGGCAGTGATTTCTCTCCAAAGCACATGAGGTGGGGACAGAGCCATGGGGCACAATGGCAGCCTATTTGACGCTCTCAAGCTATAGTGGATGAATATTCAACAGTAAGACAGCGCCTGCCTCCCCCCTCTTCCTGGCTACGTAGAATTTCACCTCTATGCCACCAACACAGACCTTACTCTGGCTAATCTGCAACTAGCCCACCTGGGGGAATCTTTAGAAACTCAACCCTGAAGACTTGTTATGAAGGGACAACGCTGTTTCCTGACATCTGCTGAGACCAGGAAAGGGGACCGAGTCTCGGATGACTAGCCCATGCTGAGTTCTACAAAGTGTCCTCAAACTATTACATCCAAAGCTCTAGGGGTCCCCATAGGAAAAGAACCCCTCCACGTTAGTTCACAGAAGCTACAGGTTTTTTTTTTTTTTTCCCTGAGCACTTAACTTGCATGAATTCCTTTCATCCCATGGCAACCCTGTCAGGTGGCCACTATTCTCATCTGCATTTTACAGATGAGGAAAGGAAGGCACAGGGAGATTAGGTGGCAGGGTCACAGCCCAGAAGTAACACAGGTGATGGGGCTTGAGCCCAGTCATCTGGCTCCAGAGTCCTTCGCTTCTTTGTTATGGACAGGCAAAAGATAACAAAGTAGCTCTTTGGTCCAGAAAAAGGTCTGGGACTCTGTGCTACCCAGTCCAACTGATTACTGTTGGCACGTCCTCTTTCCAGGGAACTGGGGGCTCCTGTGGCCAAGTCTAGTTGGTCGGGCCTGCTGTGGTGAGAATGCTAGAAGCTCACACAGGAACTGAAAATGAGCTCGACATATTTCTTTAAACTGTAGGTGCTAATTAAGTGTGAATTGTTCTTTGCAAAACACCTCAGTTTGCAGTTGCTATAAACAAAGCCGGTTAGCAAGACTCACAAAGGGGAGGGGGGTGTGTGTGGGAGGTGGTTCCAGGTACTTCTCTTGCCAGATAGACTCACCAGGAAGTCATTTTGGAACTCCTCTTTCTGAGAGCCACTGCTCGTGGCTGATACATCAACGACAATGGCGACTCTGGCTCCCTTGATGAGACCAAATGCCTAAAACCAAAGAGGGCAAGTGGAAACAACCAACACAGCTCTGTGCTTCTCTTAAGCCTCTCACCGGGCACTTCTGCATGATGCAGAATTTGGAATGCACCCCCAACCTCCAAAAGCAGCAGAAGGCAGGCCCATTTTGTAGATGAAAAGGCAAAACCCATTGTCCTGATTTTAGTTCTGGGCCTCATCTGCTCCTATTTTGTAGTAGCCTGGTCTGCACAAGTTTTTTTTTTTCCCCTAATATTTACAGTCCATTCTGATAAAGGAATATATGTCCATTAAAGAAAATTTGGAGATCACGGCAAAGCATCCTTTGCAAGATATACAGTTGGATTATCTAATCACATCAGCTGATTTGATTCTACTTCTCGACATCTTTATTTGTTTTCCGCCCACTCTACCAATCAAAGGCAGATGTGTCAAGCTGCCGAGGTATTTCTGTGAGCTTCTAATTATGTTTCTAACACTGCGCTCTACGTGCAGATGCGTTGGACTTCGCCTTGGACTGTTCGTCCTGTTACAGCTGCGTTGTGAACTGGGATTTTCATTCACACGAGACGGATCGTTCTCTTGGGGCAGTGGGTTCCACTTAATGCTTTTTGCCTTAAATCCTGCCTTACTGCATTTTCCTGTTCAATTTGTTTCTCTACTCCCACAGAGGAGTATTTTATATCTCTCACACCCCAACATTCCCTTTGAACGCTCCCTCAGCCAGGGATTTTGCCTCTGATTTCACTGAGAAAAGAAAGACAACCCAGAGTTTTGTTTTTATTTTTTAACTTTCCACACAGAACCTACCACCCTGCCTGCCCCCTTTGCCCACACACTTGGTCTTCTTCCCCCGTTATGACGCATCTACTGCAACTTCGAGCTCTAAGGCCAACCTTTGACTTCCATTACCCACTGTTCTCTTGCCAACGAGGGGCTTTGCTGCTGTAACCATCCCTTCTCCTAGGTCACCAGCTCCTCCTATCTATTGTACCATTTCGATCATCATACAATCTACAAAATACTATTTCCCATCTGAAAAAGGAAAGAAACCTTTCAGGACCGCACCTGTCCCTCCTGCTTCCCTCATTTCCCTGCTTCACATTTTAGTGACACTTCCTTACCCACACCCATTTCTCTGCAACCCCTGGGGTTAGGCTCCTGTCTCCCCACTCCCCCGAAGTTACACTTGTCAAGGTGATCCATGATCTCACTCTTGCCAAACCCAATGGTCAAATGTAGGTTCTCAGCTTCCTCTAATTGGCTTTCTTTAATTGGCTGCGTCAAGCAAGCTGAAGCACTTAACAAGTACGCTTGTCTTTCAGGACATCAGGTTTTTCTGCTTCTTCTACTTGCTGTCCAGTCCTTCTTACCCTCTCCCACCTCCCCGCAAAGTCTACATAGTAGAATGTCCTGGGAACTTGTTAGATGCAAAATCTCAAGTCCTACTCCAGATCTGCATCTAATTAGAGTCTGCATTTTAACAGCCCCCCCCATCCTGCTCCGCCCACCAAAAGGGATTTGGCTGCCTTGAATGTTTGAGAAGCACAGGGTAGGGCTTCATCTTCTTTTCTCTTCCTTGTTCATATCAGAGTTTGTCAAGCCCTGAATTACTGACATTTCGAGCTGGACAATCCTCTGCTGTGGGGAGCTGACCAGTGTACTGTAGGATGTTTGGCAGCTTCCCGGGCAACCTCCTGTCTCACTCTTGACAACCAAACATTCCTGCAGACCTCGCCAAATGTCCCCTGGGGGCAAAACTGTCCCCTCCTCCCCACCCTGTTAAGAACCACTCTTCTGCATTCACTCCCTAAATGATCTCATGTGTCATGGGATTAGAACACCATTAGGACCCTGATGATTATCCAAAGTCCATCTGCAGACAGAGCTCTCTGGCAGCTCCAAACATATGCATTCAACTGCCTGCTCTGTGTCTCTGCCCAGATGTCTGGTAAGCCTCAGATTTCATATGGTAAAACCAAGACCTCTTGCTTTTCCTCCTCATACCTGGTCCTCTTGTGAATGGCATTCAACAGGCACCCAACCATTCTGGCCCCAGACACATCAGCAATCCATCAGCAGTCCTGCTGGCTCTACATTCAAGCCACGCCTTGAGCCCACCATTTCTCATTCCATCCATCCTAGCTCTTAAGCTGAAGTCACTACCATTCTGACCTGGCCTCGGTTCTCTACAGTCAATTTATGAAGCAGCCACAGTGATCTCTTGGAAACTTAAGTCAGATCATGTCACCCTCCTGCTTAAAAGCCTCACCTGTGGAATGAGCTCTGAACTCTGCGAGGCCACCCCTGATTAGAGCCTCATCTCCTCCCCTCTCCTTCATATCACTCACTGTGCTTGCTACATTGGCCTGCTTGCTGCTTCTAGAACATGCCAAGCTTGTTCCTGTCTTAGAGCCTTGGCATTTGTTGTTTCCTCTGCCTGGAATGTTCTCCCCTAGATCTCTACATGAGAGTACCCTCATCTCCTTCAGGTGTCTGCTCAGATGTCTCCTCCTTGACCATTCTATTTAAATAGCCCTCTTTCTAACCTACTCTCTATTCCCTTGCCTTGCTTTATTTTTCTTTATAGCACTATCACTAACTTGGCTTGCATAGGATTTGCTGATTATTCATTCTCTGTCTTCCCCCATTGGACTATAACCTCCATGAAGGTGGGACCTTTGTACTGGTCATGTTTCTAATCCTCAATCCTGGACCGGTGCCTGATATATAGTAGTCATCCAATCAATATATGTTGAATCCATGACCCAAACAACCCAAATTCTGAGGCCTCCCAGAACATTACCAATCCTCAGGAGCCAAAAGGAGTTCAAGTGTGGGGCCAGTTCTATTCCTTTTACAATTTACAGAAACTGTCTTTAGAGATTTTATAATTGAAAGCATTAATTCTCTTAAACTTAGCCATTGGAATTCTAGACATTTATCCTGTAGAAATAACTGGGTAAGTACATAAGAGGGAATTGAAACCTGGTGATGCCAGATATTCCCATTTTTCAAGAGAGGGCTAAAAACAGACATAAACACAGAACACCAGGATTTTAAGTCTTGGCAACTAACTCGAGAAATATTTTTAAACTAGGAGGGCCAAGAAAAACATGGCTGTGGGCCAGATTTGCCAGCATGCCACTGGTTTTTAAGTCCTGCTTTTATCCTCCATAAATATGGAAACAGACACCCAGAGAAGTGAGGCCACTTGCCCATGGCCTTGCTGACAGTAGTTGGGAAGCAGGCCCAATGCTGGCCTGTCCATCACCCCAGGCTGCCTCAACACCCAGAGGACCCACAAACTGATTTATGGGTGATTGCTTCCCTGGGATCCAGCCTGTGCTTGTTTCATGGCTCTTTTGTAGCTTCATCAGAAAAGGGTATGGTGGGGCCTGCAGATGGCTCAATCACTTAAGTGCCAACTCTTGGTTTTGGCTCAGGTTGTGATCTCAGGGTTGTGACATCCAGCCCCAACCTGTGTTGGGCTCCCCACTCAGCATGGAGTCTGCCTGAGATTCTCTCTCCCTCTACCTCTGCCCCTCCCACTCATGCTCTTTCTCAAATAAATAAACAAATCTTAAAAAAAAAAAAAAAAAGAAAGAAAAGAATAAAACCAACCCAGAGGAAAGGAGAGCCCAGAGACAAAGAGGTGACATCATCTGAGCCCCTGGATACAGCTGTGTTTGGGTTTTTCATTTATGTAGGTTGAGAAATTCCTTTTTCAGCTTAAGCCAGTTTAAGTTGGAGGTCTGTCATTTGCAACTAAAAGAACTATAACAAATACAGATGGAATGAGTAAAAGGGGGCAGAAAATGAAATCCTTGTCTCTTACCTTTCTGCTGCTTTCTGTGAGCCACTGGATTCGCTGTTGGTAGAGTTTAATAGCCCTGTCAAAACACCAGAAAGACTCATCACCTAAGGTCAGCTCCAGCACTGAGTGACAAGCACTTATGTGCATGTGAAAAAGATGTGGATGGGATTTTTGGGTACTGTCTTGCTCTTCTCAAATCTATACCTCCTCAGGTGAGACTTCCTAGTCACAGGGAGATGATCATAAATGCCAGTAGAGGCAGTTCAGCCTCAGGTTCTTAGTGGACTGATTAACAAAAACCCCACTCAGTTTCCAAAAAGTAGTTGGGAGAACTTCTTGAACTTGCCCTATTGTATACCATTCCAATGACTGGATAGAGAGCATGTAACAGGTGCTCAAGTTCAGGAATCATCACTTGAATTTAACTGAGCTGCCCTCACTGAGGGCAAGAGGTATTTGGCAGCCTACAAAAGGGCAAGCAAGACCTTTGGATGTGAAATCATGGGGCAGTGGGTGGTGGGTAGAGTTTTAAGGTATACATGAGGGTAAATAGAACGAAGAGTATGAGCTTCATAATAACATGCGCTGGTCTTTGAGAGCCAGCTGTGCTGTTTACTAGCTGTGTGACCTTTGACAGGTGTGCTTTTGGATATTTGGTTTGAGAGTGATATATCTCCAGTTGTGATAATTAAACAAGATAATGTACACAGCCTTTAGTAGAATTCCTGACACATTAATAAATTACAGGTATTAATTATTACAGGCTTTTAAGAAACCCCAAGTAAACAGTAATAATGGATCATAGATTGCTACAATAGGGATGGAATATATATATATGTGCTCTGAAAATCTGGTTTGGGAGAGGATAGACTGCCTATTTTTGTTATACATTTGCAAAAGTATAAACCCAACCAATCTGTCATCGAAAGTGGTCACTTAACTATTACACCTTGAATGAAGGTGTGAGGTTTTACGTGCTCACCCAAAGGGCCCATGGATTTTAAAAGGCTGAGAAAAACTAGTATGATTCAATGTCTTTATTTGAGGAAAGAGGCTTTAGGACCAGATGTGGGAGAGACCTGCCCAAGATCCCAGAGATTGTTTTTCAAACAAACTTTTTTTTTTTTTTAAGATTTTATTTATTAGGACTCCTGGGTGGCTTCAGTGGTTGAGCATCTGCCTTCAGCTCAGGGTATGATCCTGGGGTCCTGGGATCAAGTCCCACATCAGAGTCCCTGCAGGGAGCCTGCTTCTCTTTTTGATTATGTCTCTGTCTGTCTCTGTCTCTGTCTCTCTCTCTCTGTGTCTCTTATGAATAAATAAATAAAATCTTTTTAAATTATTTATTTATTTATTTTAGAGAGAGTCAGGGGGAAGGGGCAGAGGGAGAGAGAGAGAATCTCAAAGAGACTCCATGCCAAGCATGGAGCCCAACATGGGATGGAGTTGGATCTTATGACACTGTGATCACAACCAGAACTGAAATCAAAGAGTTGGTTGCTTACTGACTGAGCCACCCAGGCACCACTGGACACAGTTACTTTCAGGCTGCTGGAATGAGGAAATTCCTGAGCTCTCATACTTACTCAGAAAGCCTTGATTCAAACTGGTGGATGATCTGGGTGGAGAAGTGCACTTTCCTCATCACATTGCTGCCTTCCTCCCTGAAGAAGCAAAGTCTTATGAAGGGGTCTCCCAGGATGGGGCAGGAGTGTGCAGGACCTGCAGGGTTGGGGTGAAGGGAAGGGTGCCAGACTCACAGCACAGTGGTGCCCTGGCTAAGCAGGTCAGCCAGGGTGAGCCTCTCAAACTGTAAACTGCGTGTTGAAAGCCAGTCTTCTGAGTCCTCCCAAGCCGAAGGTTGGGTCTCATCTCCCTGCAGCCTCTGTGAGACGGAGCCAGAATCAAACAGAAAAGTGGGGAAAGAGGGCAAGGCTGAGGACGCCCTAGGTCCCCTCCACCCAGATGCCCAAGGCTTGCCAGCTCCAGTGGGTCCTCCCTGAATGCAGTCTGTTCAAGAACTCAACTTGCGGATGCCTGGGTGGTTCAGTGGTTGAACATCTGCCTTTGGCTCAGGGAGTGATCCCGGGGTCCTGGGATTGAGTTCTGAACCGGGCTCCGCATAAAGCCTGCTTTTCCCTCTGCCTGTGTCTCTACCTCTTTCTCTTTTTCTGTGTCTCTCATGAATAAATAAATAAAATATTTAAAAAATCTTAAATAAAATCTTAAAAAAAAAAAAAAGAACTCAACTTGCTGAGGGAACTGAGGAGGCCTGTGTCCAGGGCCAGCTGCTCTGGAAATACCCATTCTCATCCCTCACCTCATCCCCAGTGTGTGGCTAGACAATCTGAGTGTTGCTTACCACATCTTGCCTGTGAGAGACTGAATATGAGAGACAGTGGCCGGACCACATAGGACAATAACACTCCGACCCACCACCTTGATAGCAACCAGTCCATGAAGCCAAACCACAACTGTAGCAACTGTCCCAGAAGGATCAAGACATGGTCAATGACCCCCAGCTTTCCTATTTTTGTTCCACATCCAACTCAGGACCCACCAGAGACAGCCAAATATGCCCTCAAAACCAATCATAGGAGATGCCTGGCTTCTAGTTAGCGCACTTCCAGCTTCCTCATGCCAACATTTCCCTTCTGGGCATACCTGAAGCTTTTCCCTTTTTCACTCTAAAGCTCTCCTACTCCCCTGCCTTTGAGTCTCTGCCAAACACAAGTGAAAGTGGCTGGCTCCCTTGCTATAAACTCTGAATAAACTTCCTCTCTTCTCATGTGGGTGTTCTTTATTTCCGTACTTGCATTTTCTATATCTTGCCCAGAGTCCTGCCTTGCTATCAGTCTGATGGGTCCTCACCCAACATTGTCGGCTGATGGAAGAAGGAATAGATTTATCCCATCTAGTCCAGAAGCCAGAAACAGGAACAGCAGGTAGGAATTTTAAATACAGAATTCCCTCGCCATCACAGGAGTCTGACCACGAGGACTGTGCCCCCTTGCTTATACTTAGGGACACCTGTGTCACTTTCACTGTGCCAAGCTCAGGATTTGGGTGGTGGCCTTGGTGGTGGAGCTGAAGTTGTTCTTGGCAATCATTCAACACTCGTGGTGCTTTCTGGAACCCAGAAGGCAGAGAAAACAGACTGGAAGCTCTGAGCCCTTTTGGCCTTGATCACCTCTCCTGGGGGCAGGCATTTCTTTCTTCCCCCAGTAGGTGTTTCTGAGCCCTTCTATGAACTAGGTGCTGTCATTGGTGCTTGGGCTACAGTGTGAACAAGATAAAAATGTTCTTGCCTTCTTGGACTTACATTTTCGTGTGGGTAAGGTAAACAGTAGAGAAGAGATGAAATCAGTGTATGTAATTTCAGAAAAGAACAGTTCTAGTAAGAACATGGAGCAGGCAAATGTAATAGTGAGTAGGGTGGAGATGGGGAGGTCACTTCAGCTGGGGTGGGGGTAAGAAAAGGCTGCTGTGGGCGCCCCAGATGGCTCAGCGGTTTAGCGCCGCCTTCAGCCCAGGGCCTGATCCTGGGGACCCAGGATCAACTCCCACGTCGGGCTCCCTGCATGGAGCCTGCTTCTCCTTCTGCCTGTGTCTCTGCCTCTCTCTCTCTCATGAATAAATAAATAAAATCTTAAAAAAAAAGAAGACTGAACTTGAAAAAAAAAAAAAAGAAAGAAAAGGCTGCTGTGAGCTGAGATCTGGAGGTTAAGAAGGAGCTGGCCTAGGGGCCTGGTGACTCAGTTGGTTAAACAGCTGCCTTCAGCTCAGGTCATGATCCCAGAGCCCCACAGTGGGCTCTTAGCTCTGCAGGGAGCCAGAGCCTGCTTCTCTCTCTCCCTCTGCTTGTTGCTCCCTCTGCTTGTGCTCTGTCAAATAAATAAATAAAATCTTGAAGAAGAAGAAGAAGAAGAAGAAGAAGAAGAAGAAGAAGAAGAAGAAAAGAAAAGAAAAGAAAAGAAAAAGAAAAGAAGAAGAAGAAGAAGAAGAAGAAGAAGAAGAAGAAGAAAAGAAAAGAAAAAGAAAAGAAGAAAAGAAGAAGAAGAAGAAGAAGAAGAAGAAGAAGAAAGAAGAAGAAGAAGAAGAAGAAGAAGAAGAAGAAGAAGAAGAAGAAAAAGAAGAAGAAGAAGAAGAAGAAGAAGAAGAAGAAGAAGAAGAAGAAGAAGAAGAAGAAGAAAGAAGAAGAAAGAAGAAAAGGAGCCGGCCCTGTGCATAGCTAGGGCACCACTATTCCAGACAGATGCATGGAGTGGGGAAGGCGTCGGACTGTTTGTAGAGCAGAAAGGTGGCAGTTGGAATGTGTAAGGTGACATGAAAAGGGGCTGGGAAGGTGTGCAAAGCCTGGTTCAGACAGGGCTTCCAGAGTAATCACTGTTGTGTAATATACATAAGATGTAAGTGTTGCCAGAATTGGGCATGACTCGCCCTGGGCATGGTATGGCATCATAAGGGAGGTCGGCTGAGTCCCACTACGATGGAGATTGCCCTGCAGCATCTGATGGCTGGGGAATGGGCCTGCGCACTGTTTAGCCCACCTGGACCACATCCACATCAGACATGGCTGTGCCCATCTCCCAGGCACCTGACTGAACCCTAAGTGGGTACTGCTTAGGCTTGTATCTTCAGGACTTTTGTAGTGAGTGAGGTGTTTGACAAAGGGTTGAAAACTGCAGATAGCTGATTGAGCTCCACTAGACAGGGTAGAGGACACAAGGAGAGTCCAGAGAAGAGCAGGAGAGAATAAAGGAGTGCAGTATGTGGGGTTCTCCATCTACTTGCTTTGTGATACTGGGCAAGTCCATGTGGCTGTTTTTTCACCTGTACAAGGGGCATTTGAGGCTAAGCCAGCACATAGCCTTGGGTGTCCCTGCATTAACAGATCTCAACAATGGTCCATATCTCCCCCTCAATGAAAATGAAATCCTGCTATTATATTCCAGCTAGATACTGTTGTAAGCCCTCAGTTCTGTGCCTGAGGCCTGTTCACTGCCCTGTTTCAAAAGGAAATTAGCAAGTAAAAAAAGTGCGAATAACAGTATAGAGCAAACACTTAAATCGTACTTACTATCTTACTGTCAAGCACTGTCCATATGTTAACTCATTTAATCCTACAAAGTAGTTTCCAGCATTACCCCAGAGAAACCGAGGCACAGAAAATTTAAGGAATTTTCCCAAAGTTGCATAGTTGGTAGGTAGTACAGCTGGGATTCAAACCCAAGCTGCATAGCTCATGTTAGCACCAAACTGTGAGTATCTTTGTGAAGGATTGAGGGGGAACTGACTAAAAAGATAACTTTCTCATATGATTTTATGCTAATAATGTCCTGCCCTTGGACAACACCACCTAAAATCATGGTCCCTATCTTGCACTTAGGGAAACGCTGCTTTACCTTGTATAAACAGTAGATGTCACTCTCTTCATCTTTCAGGACTCAACTGACTCCCTGGTTGATAACATCATGCATGGTAGACTGATAATTCACCTTTCTTCCATCTTACTTGCATTTGAATGTGAAATGACCCATCGTGTTTTAGGAAATGGGTTTGATATTATTGCTATTTGAAGTCCACCATTACCACATGGACATGATAGATTTTCACTGTAGGGCCCACTGATTACATACTAAGGTATGGGCTTCATATAGAAAGTAGGAAGATCTTTGTTTTGGGGCAATCCTTTTTCTTTCCCCTGCTATTCATCTGTGAAGTAAAGGAGGTCCCAGCTGTAGCTGGTAAGTGTATGAGGGGTCCTTGTACACCTGGGAAGTCATGTATTGGATATGAAATGAGATGAAGTAAAGACTCATATTATATCAACCTCTGAAGTCATTGAAAAGAATCCCCCAGAATCTCCAGACTATTGACATTTCCTCATTTTCTTCTAATTAAAATTACTTTCCTCTAGTGCCAATACTTGAGAAAAGCAAAACAGGACCATTTTCCTGATTGTTTGATTGCATTAGAACTGTATTATTTTTGATAGATTGTCATCTCAGACATATAATCTTTAAACTCTCATGTAGATTAGGTAGGTGATTATAGGCCAGGCTTGCACCTAACTATCCCAATGACAGTTGTTTCTGTGGTAGAGTGAATTCTGAGGTCTAGACCATCCATCTACCATCGTGGGAAAACAGTTTATCAACACATTGAGAGTCAGCCTAAAACCACAGTTCTGGTTATTCTAGAAGTTAATTCTCTTGCTGCAATGCTCTTGCCCTGATAGCACTTCCAGAAACTGATTTTTGGATCCAGGTTTTAGGAAATCCTGAAAGAAACACAAATCTCAGAAAGGGGAATTTTAGAATTACATTCTCTAGTCTTCAGGTTTTGCTAACATAGACAGTCTTCATATACTCCTGAATATTTAATGATATGACCAAGAAGGCTATAAAATTTCTATACACAGAATAGAGGTTCCTGTCACTTCTAAAGGCAGAGGATTAGAGGTGAATGCTTAATGATCATTTTCTATCCTGAGATCCTATGTGAGGAAAGAAACACCCAGAGTTTAACACATTCTGCATTCCCTGACTATGATTTGTAAGCACTATGACTCGGTTAAGGCACTGATGTTTTTACCAGTAAGTCTTGTGTCTGGTTAACATGTGTAACCAGTAGTCCATTGTCTGGATTTTGGTCAAGTCCATGGATATCCTTCTGGTCCAATTGCTTCTTTGGATCTCTGTCATTGTTTCTCCTCACACTACAAAACACACAGTGAGTGACTGATCAATGTCCCAGCACTAGACATTGGTTCCACATTGCCAGGGTTTCCAGAGACATTTTTATTTCTATATGGTAACTGGGAAGGGTTCCTATAGAGTCCTGATAAAAGGTGGACTCCAGGTTCATAAGACATTTTATTCAATTGTTCAGGTAGTGAGAAAACTGAAGCCCCTGGGCGTGAGATGATGCCATGACCTTTTATCCAGTCTCACTTGGAGACAGGTCCCCCCTCCCCCCCTCAACCAGAAGGAACAAAATGTGGTTGCTGTTGTTTTCATTTGAAAAATCAGAGAGGATGCTTACCAATGATTTTCCAGAAACTTATTATCATGACCATGGAAGTCATGAGTAATATGTGTAGCCATTATAAAAACACACGGCACTTATTTTCCTGGGGAGAAAAGGAATACCAGAAAGAGAAAGATAAATGAGACAATAGCATAGAGAATGGCTTTCGCAGTATCTATAGTTCACTCAACTCGTCTGTCATTCATTCATTTATTCACTAAATGCTTTTCGAACACTTCCTAGGTGCTAGGTGCTGAGGTTATGATGGTGAATAATGTAAGGGAGGTTTCTTCACTTTGGTACTTTTGACATTTTAGACAGGGTCATTCTTGGTCGTGAAACTGTCTTATACATTGTGGGATGTTAAATAGCATCCCTGGTCCTCCCTAATAAAGGCCAGTAGCATACCTACCTCCCAAGTTGTGACAACCAAAAATGTCTATAAACATAACCTAACATCTTCTGGGGAGCACAGTCGTCCCCAGTTGAGAACCACTGAGCTAGAACTTCCATCCTAGAGGGGGAAGATGGATGTTAAAAAATGAAATATAGTATATATGGAAATTGTGGCACATGCTAGGAAGGATGTGAATAGGATGATGAGATGGAGAGTAATTAGGAAAGAGGTCTGGTTTGCATAGGTAAGGTGGTCAGTGAAGCCTTGACCATGAGGAGCTCAGACCTTCGTGAAGGACAGGAAGGAGATGGCCTTGTTAAGAGTATGGTGAGGGCTGAAGTGGGCAGAGAAGGCAATGAGTGAGGGCTGACCCTGCAGCCTGCTCCTCACAGCTTAGAGTCAGCTGTGGACAGGAACAAGATGGATCAATCAGATCCTCTCTGGGAATTTGGAATAAGAGTTGCAGGACCACCATGTACATTCAGAAGCAGGAAAAGCTGGTCTTCAGATAAAGGGGAGTGAGTGGTCCTTCCCTGCCTTGGTTTCCTCGGGGCCGTTCTCTCTTGCCTTCTTCCTCTCTCTGCTGGCTCCTTCCTGGTCTCCCTTCCAGACTCATTTTTTCCCCTCTACCGGAGAATTTTAAGTCGGTATTCCTCAAGGCTAAACTATGCCTTCTCTACTCTTCTTTATCTTTTTTTCCTAGGCAGTCTTATCTTTCACTGTCCATGGGCTCTAACTACCATGTACATACATCAATGACCCCCCCCCCCTTGGCTGGTCAAAAATCCCTACCTCCCACTCTTACTGTCAACCTCCCACCCTGTGTTCAACACGGGATATTTCCACCTGGAAACTCCACGTGTCCCAAGACTGAATTCATATTCCTTACAAACTTATCCTCTTTGTAGTATTTTCAAGCTTAAAGAAAAGACCCACTCTCCATCTCCTTATATGAGTCTGAATCCTAGGAATTATTCCTGATACCTCATTCCCCATATCAAATCCATCACCCAAACTTGTTAATTTTCCCTCTCTCAAATCTCTCCACTTATCTCTGTCTCCAGTGACATTTTCTGTCTAGGCCACTGTCATCTCTGCCACAAACAACTCCAATAGACCCTAACTGGCCATGGGTCACCTCACCTTCCCTCAGACCCTCCCATCCAGTCTGTTCTCACTGAAGCTAGAGTGATCTTTTAAAAATACAAATCCAATGCCATACCTTCTTTTCTTCCTCCTGCTTCAAACTAATCAAAGCCTTCTCTTCATTTCTAGGATGAAGACTAAGATCCTTACAATGGAGTTTGAGGTCTTGCATGATCTGGCTGCTGCCCACCTACCTTTCCAGATTTCCCCCTGCTCCCCCATTCTGTGTCCCATGACACCCCCTTCAGTTCCTGGAATGTTATATAGTCCCTTTAACCACAGGGCCTTTGCATGGGCTGCCTTTGCTCTGGAACATCCCCTCCTGCCTCCCACAACTCATTCCTGATATTTCGGCCTAAGTGTTACTTTCTCGGGGAAGGCTTCTTCACCCTCCTGCTGTATTTCGGGTCCTTATGTGTTATGTAAACTTTCACAGAACTGTGCTCGTTTCTTTCAGAGTACTTATTTTAATTTAGAATGATACATTCACTAGTGATTTTTAAAAATTGGTGTCTCTCTCCCATCAGACTATAAGTTACAAGAGAGCAGGGACTGGCAGGCCATAAATTCTTGGGGGAGGGGACGTGAAAGGAGGGGAGGAGGTTGAGAAAGTGCCTTGGTTCCTGAATTTCTAAATGCTGATCCCAGGTACTTGTGAGAACTGCCTCCACTTTTTGCTCTTGGGTTCCATAAAAAACCCTGTTCCTTGTAATTCCCTATCTTTCTGCTTCAGCTAGCTCATTTAGATTTCTGTTACTTGCAACCAGAAAAAATTGGCTAAAATACAACAAGAGAGAAACTTGGGAATTGCAGCTTGAAAATTTGAGAGTGTGCATTCTTATGAAATCATTAAAGAAAATAGCATAATGATGGTGCAGCAACTTGGTTTTCTCTCTGGGGTCTTTAACCTTTTACTCATAGGATGCTTTGTTTTTTTGGGAAGCACCAAGATAATGTGGCAACGTTGTTAATGTTAAAAAAAATGTTTAAAAAACAACTGGCTTTCCTTCAGGACGCTTGGCTGAGAGACCAGTGACGGAAACTGTTGAAATAGAAATGCTTCGTGAACACTGCATGCCCCGCAATGTCCCAGTTCCAGTTTTTCAGTGAATGATTAACAATCTAATGAATTCAGAGGCCTACACGACTGGATTATAGGGTGACTGTTGTGACTGATGGAGGAGGGTGTGGTCAGCATAAAACACGGACACAATGTAGTGTTCTAGAAAGCACTGGACCTTGGGTTTCTTCATCTACAGAATAGAACGGGGTTGCTAGTAACTGCCCTGCCTGCTTCAACACAGCCATCAGGAGACCCAACTCTGACGTGGGAATGTCAAAGAGCTCTGTAAATACAGACTACTATAGAAATGCAGAATAGTGTTGGAAGGATGTGCTGCTTCTTCAAGCGCTTCAGCATGTGACACATAAACCATCACTCATCCCATGAACATTTTTAGGATGTTTGCTGGGTGCCAGGAAGAGCTGGTACTGAGGAGGCAGAGATGAATTGCAAAAGGCCCTTACCCTCCATCTTTGCTCAAATGAAACGTCATTAGAGAGCTTTGATTACCCCATCTCAAATAGTACCCTCTCCACACCCTGCTTTACTTTCTCCAGAACATCTTTTGTTTTATCATCTGGAGTATTATTTACTTACTTATTACCTTTTCCCCTCACCCATCAATCCACTAAGAGTAAGATCCATGAGGGAAGGGACTTTGTTATGTTCACTGTCGGAACCCTTTTGTGTAGTCAATGCCTAAAACATAGTAGCTGCTCAAAAAATTTGTTGAATAAGTACCCTCAGGGCAGGTCTGGAGTTTAGACAAAGGTGGGCCAGGTAACCCTGGGGGACTGGGCTCAGGTGGGGAAGGGGATATGTAGACTGGCCCCTAGGAGATGACATCTTGGTCAAAGGGAGAGAGGGAGTAGCCCTGGTTACTGGATAAAAGAAAACCTCCAGCTAGTTTCCTCGTTTGTTAATAGCTGGTCTCCTAAACATCCAGGACACAGCCATCCCCAGGGTTTGTATTTTGAATAGCTGAACAACCTAAGCCTTGCCCGCATCCAATCCATTTTATGTTCTGCTGACAGAATGATTTTTCTGACATGCAGAGTTGTTCACCTGTTTAGAACCCGCCATGGGCTCCTCAGGGCCGGGGATCATGAAGCTGAACCTTTCTCACAATGTTTACCATTCTTTTCAGGACCTGTTCCTTGCTTACTCCTCCACCTTACCTCTTACCCTTCTATAGCCCCTGGCAACCCCTACTTACATGCACTATTTCACACCCTCTATGTTCAAGTTGGACCTGCCTCTAGAAACACCCTTAGCCCTTTTTGTTTGACAAGAAAACCCAGCAAGTCTATTCTGAACCGCATTTGCTGCCCCCAACTCCCAGGAAGGAAATAATTTCCTCCAGGTGGTGCCAGGAAGAGCACCCTCCAGTGCCAACCCTCCAGTGGGGGGGCTGCCTCATACCAAGTTGTCATGATCCTTTTCCCAGAACAGCCCAGCTACTGCCTAATCTACGGTTGCACCCCCAGCACCTAGCACAGCACCTGGTATGTAGGGAGCAGAGGCCCATGGGCCCAGGCTCCTTAAACCTTTTTCACTCAGTCCAGAGCTCAGAGTCTGGCTGTGCCCCACCCTCTCTCTCAGCGTCCTGCCCACCTCATGACACTCACCCTCATCTGCATTTCTCCATTTATTTCTCCATCTTTGGGAGAGGGGTCCCTGGTCATTCCAAGACTCTGCTTTTCCTGGTTCCCACTTCCTCTAAGCTCCTCCAAGCAACTCAACAGCAGAGCCTGCCCTGCTGGGGAAGTGTTAGCTGGTCTCCAAGGTAACAGACTGCACCACTGCCACCTGAGGCAGGGTCAGGGGAAAACCTCCCTCACCCCACTTCATCTTAATAACTGCCTTTCCCCAGGCACTCTGCTTTTCTCCACTCCTACAAAAGCCTGGAAGCAATATTTGGGCTTCTATTTCTAGAATCTCTGGGTTGGCAGGAAACTGTGGTTTAGACTAGGAGAGCCCTGGTACGTGCTGCCTTACCGTGGTAGGAACTGAAGACAGGTAGCAGAGAACCTGCACCGTGCCAGACGTGAAAGCTGGTAACTGCCTCCTCCTTCTCAGATTCCCTGGGGTCCCCCCAGCACACACCCTGAGAGAGGTCTGGCATTCCCTCACCTCCACCAGGTCCAGCCCCACTCAAAACTGGCTAAAACAGCAGCAGGCTCAGTGACCTCTTAGCGTCAGAAGAGATCATCTACTGCAGTGGTTCCCACACCCAGGTGCCCATCAGAATCATCTGGGTTGTTTGCTAAGGAAACATACATACATTCCCATTTGGGAGACTGATACAGAACTGTGAGAGAGTGTAGGAACATGAGTCTTTAACAATGGTCCTGGTGATTGTGATGTAACCAGCCCTTGGCCGATAGCTGGGGGACCCTCTTCAACTCCTTTTTTTACAGAAGTCAAGAGAGATGAAGTGATGTATCCCTGTCAACCAGCTTGTAAGAGGCTAAGAGATCTCCACTTAGTTTATCTAGGTAGTTTCTCAAATGTCTGTACTTCCTGAACCTTTAATTTGATAATGTAGAACATGTGCTCCTTGCAGTAATCATCCTATGGCAGAGAACCTCTTCTGATGTTGACACTAGCAGTGGCTCCTATAGACCCGATCAGAAACAACAAAATCCCTCGAAATAGAAATTGCTTACCTACCACCAGTCACTGTGGGCAGTAGTCATGGGTTGACAATAGTGTGGCATTCGGAAGGGCATTTTGTCAAAACCAACAAGGCAGGAGAGGAAGGAGATCAGAGAGAGGTAAAGTCAGAAAATGGAAGTCACAAGAGGCCGAGAGCAACCAATAAATGGCTACTCTGTGAATAAGAGGGGAAGGTCCTTGTGCCCTCCCTCTTGGAAATCCTGGGCAGAAGGGGCTGGCTAGCTTTGAGATGCCATTTTGGAAGACATGAGGGCTGAAGACAGGTAGTTTAACACCTTCACAGTTTCCTTGGCTCCTGGATACACAGGTTCTCAACATTTTGCAAGAAGTAAAACCCAATACTGAAACGTCACTGTTCTTGCTTTTTTTCCTCCTTGAGCCTATACAATACACATATTCTGAATGTATTTGTGTCAGATGGGTAAAGTGGTGTAAGATTTTCAGGCTGTATGACCAGGCAGGAGGAAAACTATGTGTGCATACCATCTTTCCTATCTCTCCTCAGATGGTATGTAGCTCATTTGGGCCCCCTGTAAGGAATTAGAGCACAATAGGAATTTGTGTTTCTTACCTTAGGTTCTTGGAACCTGATTACAGTCAAACCTCTGATCTTTATTTAAGAGCTGTAGCCTGGTCCCTCTGCCCCAAATATATTGATTGCGGGATTTCCTAATTCTCCCATTAATTCTATTTTTGTTTCATGTACTTTTAAGTTCCGGTATTACAGAATACACACTTAGATTGTTCTTTCTCCTTAAATGACCATTTGCCGTGGTCTGAATTTTTGTGTGTCCCCACCCCTACCCACCAGCCCCTAAATTCGTATGTTGGAAACTTACCCCCTAAAGCGATGGTATTAGGAGGTGAGATAGGAGGCAGTTAGGTCAGGAGGGGAGAGCCCTCATGAATGGGATTAGTATCCTCATAAAAGAAGACGGATAGAACTCTGTAGCCCCTTCTGCCTGTGAGAATACAAGGAGTTCTGCAACCCAGAAGATGACCCTTACCCGACCATGCTGGTACCCTGATCTTGGACTTCCAGCCTCCACAACTGTGAGAAATATATTTTTTTAAAGTGTTGTTGCAATGAATATTGTTTTACATCCTTGTGCACTGTGAGATTTTATTTCTGTAAGATAAAGACACAAAAGTAAAATGTATGAACCTAAGGGCTTTATTTTAGAAGTATAGGCCTGGGGCACCTGGGTGGCTCAGTTGTTTAAGTGCCTGCCTTCAGGGATCCCTGGGTGGCGCAGCAGTTTGGCGCCTGCCTTTGGCCCAGGGCTTGATCCGGGAGACCCTGGATCGAATCCCACGTCGGGTTCCCGGTGCATGGAGCCTGCTTCTCCCTCTGCCTGTGTCTCTGCCTCTCTCTCTCTCTCTCTCTCTCTCTCTCTGTGATTATCATAAATAAATAAAAATTAAAAAAAAAAATAAAGGAGGAAACTTTCTTTAAAAAAAAAAAAAAAGTGCCTGCCTTCAGCTCAGGTCATGATCCCAGAGTCCTGGGATCGTGTCCTTCATTGGACTCTCTGCTCAGCAGGGAATCAGCTTCTCCTTCTACCATTCCCTCCCAACCAAATCCCCCTCCCCCCCCACCTTGGGCTCTCTGGCTCTGTCAAATAAATAAATTTTTTAAAAAAATATTTTATTTATTTATTCATGAGAGACACACAGAGAGAAAGAGAGAGGGAGAGAGGCAGAGACACAGGCAGAGGGAGAAGCAGGCTTCATGCAAGGAGCCTGACGTGGGACTCGATCCAGGGTCTCCAGGATCACGCCCTGGGCTGAAGGCGGCGCTAAGCCGCTGAGCCACCCAGGCTGCCCAAATAAATAAAATCTTAACAAAAACAAACAAACAAACAAATAAACAAGTATAGACCCTAAAAATGAAGTTTTTCCCTAAGTGCATAGCAAACTCATAAGTACCTCCTTGATTTTTTTCAAATCTGGAAAAAAAAATGAATTCCAAAGCTCTTTTAACTTGTTGATGAATGCTATAGTGTTTTGCCATATTTAGTCTATAAACCTCCTGTGTTGGACTGAGCAAATAGTGGTGACTTTGATGATCTTGTCTTCAGCATTTAAAACCCCCTTTGGGGGTGGGGGCGAATGGGTGACGGGCACTGAGGAGGGCACTTGACGGGATGAGCACTGGGTGTTATTTTGTATGTTGGTAAATCGAACACCAATAAAAAATAAATTTATTATAAAAAAATAATAAAAAAATAAAACCCCCTTTGTCTTTTTTTAACTGAGATATGACATAACATTATATTAGTTTCATGTGTATACCATAATTCGATACATAATATATTGCAAAAATGATACCACAGTAAGTCTAGTTAACAGCTAATTAGATTTGTGTTTTATAAGCCACCTAGTCTGTGGTATTTTGTGATAGCAGCCTAAACAGACTAAGATGATATTATTGCGCAACATTTTTTAAAGATATTAAGTTGTATTTTGCTTTCTTCCTTTCCTTTATTTCAAGCCAGTAGCAGGTGCTTTTTGTTGGGTTGAGAAGTAGCCTGAAATCAACATTTTTTTCTGTCTTTTGTAAGATCCTAAGCTAACTGAAAGATTAAAGTGACGTGCCAAAGCACGGGAGGTGAAGGATGTGTTTAATGTCAAGAGGAAAAGTGTGAGAGTATCAAGATTCTTTCAGTTAAAAGACACAAACCCAACTCAAACTGGCTTAAGGAAAAGAAGGAATTTATTTGCTCAAACAACAGAAAAATCCAAGGATTTTCTGGCTTTGGCCATGGCTTGATCCAAAGGCTAATATGATGTTAATAGAAATCTGTCTCCATTTTTCAGCTCCTTTCTTCTGTGATTGCTTTATTCTTAAGTAGGGTCTTCATGAATGGTTGTCAAACTTGGGACACTAGCAGCGCTCAGCTCCCCCAGATCCCCCAACTTAGCAACCCTAAAAGAAGAGCACCTCTTTCCCAAGGAGCTCCGGGAAAAGCCCAGCCTTGGCTTGGTCACGCGGTCCACTCCTTTCTGAAACAATCTCTGTAACTCTGATTGGCCAGACCTGGCTTCTGCATCCAGTCTTGGAGCCAGAGGGTGAAAAAAGCTGGGTTTGTTTTGTTTTGAACCAAAGAAGGGGACCTGGGTACTAGGCAAACATGCTTCTGAGGGAAGTCAAAGGGGAGAAGACAGAGACAGGTCAAGAAATCAAGTATCTGAAAATCAGACGGAGTAGGGGCTTGCTCAGTGTCTGGTAGCAATACTTTGAGATGGCAAGACTTAAGAGGAAGTGGGTCTCCAGTCCAAGGAGAAAGCTTCTCAGCTAACCAAACTTCACCATGCCCCAAACAGAGGATGGACACAGACTATTGTACCATTCAGCCTGAAATAGTTGATATCTCAGCAGTAATGAGTGTAGACAGATGAAAAATGACTGGAGGGTGCTTTCTAATGTTTGAACCATGGATCTCTGCACAACCCTAGGGTGACACAATAACCAGATTTCCTATGAAAGGTGGAAGGTGGAATGGATCTAGTTAGTTGTTTTTTTAAGCACTACAGAGGGGACAAGACATAGCCTGTTTGGGGAAATTTCCTTGGGTGCTCAATTCCCATAAGGGTCCCAGTAAAATCAAGGGGGGGTTGATATCATTTGGTTCAGCAATCAGTGAAGTTATCACTTAGCAGGATTGCAAAAAGCTTGACAATGAGAGGGGAATGATGGAAGACTGAACACAAACAGCTTAATAACTTACATACTTTTTTTCCCCAATAAAATATATAATATTTATAGGTTGTTTCTAAGCAGGACTACCTTTTATGGTTGCTTGCATTCCACATCCAGAAGAAGCAAACCATAGATTCAGCTGCTCATGTCTGAGCCAAGAAATCATGCAACTGGGACAAGCTATTTTTATTTCCTTCACACTAGCCAGGACAGAAGTAGTCCTCGATTTGAAGTCAGAGAACCTAGGTTTGAAACCAAGATTCAACAGTTACTAGTTACTGAACCTTGGGTAAATTATTCCCCCTTTGATTCATGGTTTTCTGGTCTATAAAATACCACCTCCACTTAGGAGGAGGATTAAGTAAGATGACATATGGAAAAACACATAGTATGAATTTAATGTTAGTTTCTTTCTCCAACCTCTTATTGAATGCCACTATTTCTTAACCACAATATTTTAAAATATATGAACTGCCTTAAATTGGGTAGTTGATATGCTTCAGTGAGAATATCAGGTTATCATGGTATTTGGGAAGTTTCTGTTATCTAAGGCCTAACTTCAAGCAGCATGATTTGTAATAGCAAAAAACTTGAAGACTACCTAAATGAACATCAACCAGGGAGGAGATAACACACACACACACACATTGTTTATGTTTACTGACACAGAAAGATATCCATCATAAAGTAAAAAAGTAGTGGCAGGCATGTATAATATGATTTCACTTTTGTTAGAACTGAACAAGACATACCCATCATATACACACACAACATGCATATTATACATATGACATATATATTGTACATACAGCAAGAAATCTAATATACCATTAATAGTGGTAATTTCTTGAAGGTAGGTTGAGAAGTGACTTTTAGTTTCCTATATTCATTTTTTTAAAAAAATTTTACATGTTATTGTAAAAAAACAAAAAATCCCTTCGCCCCAGTTTAGAGTTATGGTAACTTCCTTCTCCACAACAGCACTTAGGCCAAGAAAAAGTTATTGATGATCCTGAAAGTAGAAATGAGGTAAAGTGTTAAGACTGGTGTGTGTATGAGTGGGGGTTACACCGCAACACGAGTCCACTATGCTACTCACTAATGACATTAGTAAATTATGAAGTAGTTAGCTCTCTTAGATACATGGATTATTGTTCCCCTCGAGCAATTTATTATGCATAATGGAAAGGATTTTCTTTGATGGGTTCTTCAACTGCATTTGCATTTTGCCACAGAGAACAAAGCAATGTAAAAGAATGAGTTGTTTTTTAAATTTATTTAAGAAAATACTTGAATTGTGTAAGACAACCAAATTAAATATTTAAACATGAAAAGAGTGCCAGAGTCAGGACACAGCATTTATTTTGCTGACTTGCTCTGACAGATAATAGAGATTGATTTAATAGTGGCCAAATACAATGGCAGTATTTACTAAAGGGACAGAAAGTGGCTAGTTGGGGATAACTGCATTTAAAAGGAGATCCAATCCTTGAGTCCATTCCTTTTAGCAAAAATAATTAAAACCATGTTGGCAGAACCAAGTCTTTGCAAAACATACCACATCTATGGCCTCAAGATAGCTGAGAACCCAAAAGCTTGAAGAAGCCTCCAGTGTTCTCTCAGGATCAACAGGGTGCTTGCATCATCCTGGTCCTCTGTATTGATACCGACATTGGAGCACTGTGAATTTGTTAGTAAAGGGTCTTCAGCCTACAAAGGGTCTTGAGTAGTAAAGGTCTTAGGTCTTGAACCCTAAGGAGGTCAATGAAACTGGCATATTATACAAATACTTACTAATAAAATAACCACATAAGGGCTGATCTAGGAAAGCCTCTGCTTTCAGGAAGAATTTCACTGAAACCCTCCTGGCAGGTAGGTGACTGGGTCTTTCAAATATAGTGTCATAATTTTTCTTTATAACCTAACCCCGAATTTAATTATAATAATTCAATTTACATGTAAAGCAACGTGCCATGTCTCTAAGGAAAACGAGAAAGCCACATTCCTTGCATTCAACAGTTTATCATCTAGTGTTAGGTGTTTATTGAACAGCAGCAACTGACATTTGAATGCTTACTATGAGCCAGGCACTTTCCATGCTTTCTCATTTAAACCCTCACCCTATGACACTGGTACTATTAGCCTTATTCTACAGGTGAAAAAACCAAGGCTCACAGAGGTTAAGTGATTCACCGAGGGTCACACAGCTAGTATTCTGGAACTGGGATTTGAATCCAGGCAATCTACTCGCCTCAAGTTTTATGACAGAGGTACAAACCAAAGAGAAAGCAAAACCAATTAGATAGGTTTCAAATATGGGAGGGATTTGGGAAAACTGCCAGGAGGAGGTAGTGCAGTCACAGCCAAGACAAAGCGCAGGTGTAGTGAAAGAATGGAGACTAGCTAGTTTGGCCATGTAAGGTGAAAAGGTACAGTGGTGGATATAAAGAGTGAAGAGACAGCCTGAAGTCGGATCATGAAGTTATGCTTAAAGAAGTTTAGATTTCATTCTGTAGAGTGGGAATGACAGGAACTCAAAGAAATGATATGCTTTCTTTTGTGTTAGGATTATTTTGGTAGAAATTATTTGGATAAAGTAGTTGGAGATGAGTTGAAGGAAGACTGGTTCAGACGCTGTAGAAGTCGAATAGCTTCTCCTATGTCAACTGTCCAAGGACTATTTGTCAAAGACATTTCTTCTGTGTTGAGGGCTCTGCTATTGTGTGACTTCTGGCAAGTCATATACCTTTCTGACGCCTTGATTTCTTCATCTGGAAAATGGAAAAACTGGGTGAGCTCTTTTCGATTTCATCCAGCTCTAAAATTTTCTGAGTTTCATGAAAAAAATTGTCTTCTTGAAATCTAATCCTGGATGGTTTTAGTCTGGGAGTGGAACTGGGCTGAATTGTAGAAAACTTGAATGTACTTGAAAATATCATCCCATTGTTATCTCCTCCTGGGAAAAGAACCAAAACTCTAAAAAAATAATACAGCATTATGCTTTCTATCTTTGATACCATTTATAAATACCTACTTTTATTTTGTTGCTGGGTAACTGTGACCCAGAGGAGTTGACTTTGCATAAGAGAAACCCAGTCCTCCAGTCTTGGTGTTTTTCCTATAATCTCCTCATAGAGTGGTTAGGACAGAGTTAGTGGAAGACCAAGTCAAAATATGGTGTTTTTGGACTCATGTTACAGTGGGGTTTTTTGGCCCCAAAGTGGGGCTTGGACTCACTGACTAAGCCAGCCAGGCACACTCACGTTATTGTTTTTAAAGCTAATCTGTTTTTGTCCTGAGATATTACCAAGGAGAAGGAAAAGTGTTTTCTCCCACTCTCTTAGAAGTTGTGTTAAGTCTACCATTATAATTTCCAATTGACCTGTTGGGTAATATTTATAGAACTTTTCTAATACATCTCATCTGTGTTCTACATCAGGATAGATTTGGATGGTGTGAAGGTAGGGTGATTACCTCTTCCCTTTTGCCTGTAGTTTTCCCAGTTAGGCACTGCAAGTCTCATGTCCCAGTAAACCCTTCAGTCTCAGGCAAATGGGGATGATTGGTCACCCCAAGATAAGATGCCTTTATGATACAGAACTCAAGAACATCCAAATCCTACCTTGTCTTTATCTTTCAACTCCCCACGAGAATCCTGTAAAGGCTACATAAAGTAGAGACAGGAGCAAAGGGTAAATATAGTGCTTTACTTGATTACTAGTTATCTTTTGGCTGAGCTAATCCTGAGGCCCCTTAAAAAAGCTATAGTAAAGCTGTGATGGAACACATGAAGGTGTCTAGAGACTAAAGGCCTCTATACTCTCCTTCAACCCAAATTTTATAATTTTAGAAGTTAAGATCCTTTGGCCTACAGTGAAGTAGAAACAGAAGACTGAAGCAAAGATGAATGGGCCTAAGTCTACGTGTGAAGCAGAAACACAAGTTGGCTGGCTTTGAGGGCCTTGGTTCAGTGGCTCTCAATTCATAGAAACATCATGCAGAAGAAAGAGCCACAGATGTGTGGTCTTTTATCGCTGAGTGACTCTTCTAATTGGTAAACATGGTCAAGTCCATATTCTGGAATATTAACAGCATCTCTTCCCAAGGAGGGAGCAGGGAGTGGAAGTGGAAGAAGAGAGGGAGATCTTCTCCCCGTATGATACTAACGAAACCAAACCAAGAGGCAGTGCAGTGTCACTGTGTGAATATGTAAAACCTCTGTAAGAAAGCAACTTCTGAAATGAATTTTTAAAATCAGAGCTTACTTCAAAGCAATAGAAGCCTTTTTAGTTTCTTTAGTAGACAATTTATTTTGATAAACTTGCTCAATAACAAAAATACAAGTGAAGAAAATTATGTTCATTTTATACAGTTTGTATTAACAATTTGTTTTGAAACTATTAATTGAAAAATGTTATAACCAATTAGAAAACAATTCTTAATAAAATTTGGGGTAATATACAGACCTTGATCACAAACTCTAAAATCTCTTGAGGTGATACAACTAATAAGTCCTGTGTAGGGAATACAACCTACACAGGCCATGTTTTTCCTTCATATATTTTTATCCTTCAAAAATTAGTTCTGAAAGACAGCTTACTGTTTTGAATTGTGAATGTAAATTTAATTTTTAAAAGAAGGTCAAAGTGGGTTGATAAAAGTTACTACAATCAGAGTAACTTGTGGCTAGTAGTCTTTTAATAAAGACAAAATAAATGCAACATGTTCTTCCCAAGAAGCCCACGATGCAAAATAATAGCTAAGAGTATATCTAAAGTTAGTTTCCAATACTTTTGCAGGGCCTTTCCTCTAAATCAATAGGTTGTATGTCACCAGGACTATTATTTTACTTAATAGATTAAACAGTGAATTCACAGAAAATCAAGCAGAGATATCAAAGCTTTAGGCCAAAAGGTAAAAACCAATGAAGTGTTTTGGTCATTTAGAATATTTAAAAAGAAGAAGAAGAAGAAAGAAGAAGAAAGAAGAAGAAGAAAGAAGAAAGAAGAAGAAGAGGAGCCATCCTTCAAAAACAAAACAAATGGAAGAGAAAATAGGGTAAGAAGAAGAGTCAGAAAAATTACATACACACATTAACAACATAGAACATGGATTACCTTTGGAAAGAATCATACTGAAATGTTTGCTTTTAATGAATTGAAGATTTTTCATGTTTACAGATGTTTAGGCATGTTCAATAGGAGCTTCCAAAACTTTCAAACTAATTTAAGTCTTGTGCAAATAAAACCTATAAATAGTTTTCAGCAGATTTTACAGTGATGTTCTTAGGTATGAGAAGAATGCACACACTCTAAAAACAATGTAACAGACAAAGTTTGACAAATGATTGCACCATAAGACAGTGTTTTATATACAGTTTACAAGATATGATTTCCTGCTATAAATTAATATTGTACTATATAGTACTTATTATAGTGACCTTTTTAAAAGCAACTGCTGACAGTTGTCTAACTTTTCACTTACAGGATTTATAGAATTTTTATATGAATGAACCCATTTCATTGTTTGGTCTGGAAGAGTACAAAGATTTGACTTCACATACTACTTGATGGGACAGTCCCAATTCTGGGTTAGAGTGCTGACTGGTTAGAGGGAGTGTTCCCCTACCAGCTCTTTATGCACTGGACCTCCAAGACAATGATGAAATTAAAGACAATTTAATGGTTTGGGTAATAGATACAAATAAAACCTAAAATTTTGTAATCTTATATGCAATACCACTGTAAGTGAAAGAAGTAAACAGTGGGGGAATTCTTAGCAGCTGAGAAACTTTCTCTCCCCATGCTCATGATCCAGTTAAAAATATTTTGAGAAACTATTTACAATAAAATTCATCTTTTGGAAGAGAAAAGCTCTTGGTCATATCATAAATTAATTTGAACCATACTTTGCTAACACTTTATCTCAGTGGTATAATGGTGACAACCAAAACTTTCCTTCGAAGTGATCCATTTGACGAGGACCAATCAAATCACAATGGGAACTGCAATCCCAAATGTCCGTAGAACACGTCCAGTGGTATTCTCAGAATTAACTAGACATCATAATACTTGGGGAAAAAGAGTCTCCTTCAGTCATTTCCCAAAGGTTTCTTTGACCCTGGAAAGGAAGAGTGTGACATTCCCCCAGAACACTCAAGGAATGCACCACAGTGGTGGTTCACCTCTTACCCTGACTCCTGAGTGAGCTGAAACACTGGGGTTTTCTTTCACAATAAAATACTGCTGAATTAACAGTAAGATATATGAATGTCAAACAAGCCAGTGTGAAACACATCAGGCTCCTCCATTTTATACTCTGAATATCCAAGGAGGCAGCCCCGTTTCTGAAGTAATAATTTTATAATTTATAATTAAGCTTTCAAAAAACAGTGCATTTGTTTCTGTTTGTGTGAAGCATGGACAACACGGGACTCTAACTCTACTGATAGGGACATTTGGGTTGCTGTTTCACTAGAAAGAGGAAAAACTTTTAGCTCCATTGCCAAGAAAGAGCCTCCTGCCCCACATTTCAAACAGGAGATTATCTATAGTGTTCACCTGGAAAAACAACTGGTATGCAAGCATGGAAATGTGGAGAAAAGAAACAATGTATTTAAAAACTATTTGTGGATTGATTTGAGGGTTAGCTGCAATGCTGCTTCTAAGAAAAAATGTAAAGCTGTGGGTTTAGTACAGCCCTTTAAAGTAAATGCAAAAGTGTTAGCTTTTAGCAAACAAAGGCATATAGTATATAAAGAAAATATTGTATTGCTCAGGTTTTTGGTAAAGGAGATGTACTAATAATGCTTACAGATGAAAAGAACATAAATTCAGCTTTTATAGCAGAGTGAAGTTAGTGTTGTAGAAAGCCAAAATATTATAAATTGATATTACTAGTGAACTTTGTATTTATGTAAAGTTGTGTGCTTGAACATAGAAAATGCATTATTCAGGTAACAGACCAAGCCAGTAGAAAAAAGAGAACCTCTGTACAACAGACGACAGTTGCCAATAATTTAAATAGTGTCAGATTCCCCAAATTATAAGGTTTTACATGATCTTACCTTCTACTCTCATATACAAATAAATTAACCCTACAAAGAATTTTAGCTTAACTTAAAATTGGACCTAGAAAGGTATGGGATTATTTGTACCTATTACAAAAACCTGTTAAAATCAAGGGCTGCTACAAAGAATGAGGTAAACTGAAGACTCTCTCCACTATGCAGCCTTCAGGTAAATGGCTTTTTTTTCTATTGAGTTCTAGGTTTGCACACCACAGTGTTTTGCTAGCAAAGCATTCAGAGTTCTCTTCCAGGAACTGTTTGCATGTGTGTGTATATAAATTTACACACACATACACACACACACACACACATATATACACACTGTATACTGCATCAGCAAAATATATATATTATATATATATTTATATAAATATAAGTAATATTTCCCCCACCCACCCACCCCCAACAACATGTTTCTTAGTGTTTGATTTTGTTTTGTTTTGTTTTGTACACAGAGAATAGGGAATTTCAGGATTTTTACATACATTTTAGCAAACAAGTTTTGATCTATTGGCTTCTTGGTGTAGTAATGCAACAGCAAATCATTCTGGTGCCAAAGGCTCATACCATTACAAGGAAGCTGTGAACACTAATTTCTTAGGAGGTGAGGCCAGCCCCACATGAACTTCTCTTGCAACCCTCTGGTCCACCATGATTCATAAATACTTAGACTTTTTTTCCTCAATTAATCATTAGACGTTAAAAACGGAACAACAGAGTCACAAAGGGCCACATGCTTTTCAGTATAAAGCATTCTCCTTCACTAGGTTGCTATCACAGTGCAGACCTGACTGCCTGAATATGCTCAGGAGATTTAGTCAATATTGTCTGTATTTGGTTATGGAAAAGGCTCTCCTTTTTTTGTTTGTTTTGTTTTGTTTTTAAATCCAAAGTGCATAGTGAGAACAAATCAAAGCATTTTTTTTTTTTCCTTTTTAGCATCAGTTGCATCTAAGCATCTTCCCATGAGAGGACTACTCAGATGCCTTGTCTTTGTCCTCCCCCCTCCAAAAATAAAAAAATAAAATAAAATAAAAAATAATAAAAGAGTTGAGCAATTTAGACATTCATCAGCCTGGTAAACAAACTTTGCCAGCAAATAGAAGTCCTACTATTGTAAAGAAAATTGATAAGACAAAAAGTACATATGATGACCCAACTACTGTGTTGTTGGGTAATTTATAAGGTTGGCCTCCGACTTCATTGATGTAAAATCCTATTGGAAATATTAGGGCAGCCATACAGAAAAGGATCACTGTAAAACAAACCAAAACACAACATTAGTAACACGGTTTGGTAATTAGGAAAACAATGAAAATTTGGCACAAAGGAAGTTTATAAGAAGGGCTGTGGATTGATAACATGGTCAAACCTATTAAAACACTGACCATTTGTCAAAAGATTTTACATTTTCTATGGATCACAAAATATTGCCAATGCCTAACTATTCAACACAGTAAAAGCTAGACTAGCCTTTTTTACAAGCGTTAGGACAATTTCAAATATCAGCATTAAGAAAGGGCTTCAAACCTACTAAGTAAGTGCTTACTTACTATTAACTATATAAATGATTTGTTTTTACATTTTGATTTAAAAAGTTTAATTCCAGTATATTTAACACAGTATTATATTAGTTTCAGGTGTGTGCATAAAGTATATTTGACCACTTAAAATAGTGGTTAAGGGCTCTAGCTAGAATGAAAGAGGGTTTATGATCTGGCTCCACTACTTGCTGGCTGTGCTTAGGCTTCTGGTTCCCTTCTAGAAATGAGGTAAGTACCAGAAGGATAAATAAAACAATGTTAAGTCCTTGGCCTGATGCCAGGCTGATAGTAAGTGCTGAATAAATGTTGCATATTATTATCATCAGTTATTATTCTGCCAATTCTCTGTTCCTCTCAGTATCAGGAGGAATTGGAGAAAACGTACATAGAGATAATAGTACTATTTTTCTTACTCTGATTTAAAATCACTTAGTGGAAAGAACCTCAGGCTTTTGAGATGATTAGTAAATTCATTAGAGTGGTTATCTCTCATTATCGACAAAGTTCGAAAAAAGATCTCTCTCAGGTTGTCTGAGTACATAGAGGTTAAAGTGGGGTGTGGGGGGGCTTCTTTGTGTTTTGTATAGGAACACAATGAAATATATTATTTGCTAAAAATATTTCTAGAACAGTCCCAGAAAACCCATCTGGGTGGAATTACACAGTCCTATTTCAGCAAACAGCTTGTGGCCCTGGGCTACCAAAGAAACACTCTTCCTAATGAATAGAGATTACCATTGACAGGCTAGCTTTTCCAAGAAAATATTTTATGCTTTTTGAAAGCATTTTGGTTAAATGTTCACAGTCCTTCAAATTTCTTTGCAGGTAGAAACATTTCTTCAGTGTAATATGAAGACAGGTTACTATACTCACTGCATATGAAGGGTTGAAGCTTTCCATTATTAATCGAATGAGAAACTTCTTCCAAGTTAAACATATCCCCACGAATACAGACAGAGTCCTGGATAATCAGCAGCTGACACTTGTCCTAAATTATTTTTGTGTTAATCAATCAACAAATTTAATAGGAGAGTCCTTTAAAAAGCCAATTAGGAATCTTTTCCTGGAAGACGTACCTCCAGGGTAATATCCAAGGTATTAAAAAGTAACATTTTCTTAATTAATATACTAGTCTATGGAACACATCAGCACTGTTGTTTGCTTTGCACCACCTAGATGGATGATCTCATATTATACATACAGCCTACTTCATTACTTCATTTTGGGCCAACGACCACACCAAATAATGTTACACAAGTGAATTTGTTCTAATCCAGGTGCCTACTACTACAGAACAAATGAAAAATTTAGATATTAAGTATTAGATCTTTTTGCCTTTCTGTTGTAGAGTCAGCAGTAAAAGACTATTAGTGCTGCCAATGTCCACTTATCAGTGTTATCTGTCACCAATTTCTAACAGTTCTTATTATGCTTTAATATGGTTTGGTAAGTAAAATGAAACCGCAATCTAAGTAGCTATAGACCATCTAATAGAAAAACAATGGGAGAAAGTTATTGCTTTAAAAACAATTTGTTTCTTAATGTTGACTAATCTAATCAAGAAACATAATTTGGAAGTGCTTTAGCAATACGCAGGTATTATAACTGTTCATTCTGTTAATTAAAGTGTCAACTTCATTCCTATCTTTTTCTATTTTCTACTGTAAAATAGAAATCTATCCTTTATAATGAAATAATCATTTAATGATTATATTTAAAGTAGAGTTTAATATTTTACAAGAGTTAAATACATTCCAGTTAGGAAAAGCTTAATCAAATATTTTTTTAAATTAATTTTTATTTATTTATGATAGTCAGAGAGAGAGGGAGAGGCAGAGACATAGGCAGAGGGAGAAGCAGGCTCCATGCACCGGGAGCCCGACGTGGGATTCGATCCCGGGTTTCCAGGATTGTGCCCTGGGCCAAAGGCAGGCGCCAAACCGCTGTGCCACCCAGGGATCCCCAAGCTTAATCAAATATAAAAGAAGCAGTAAACTCCTATTTGATCTAATCCTAGTTTTTAATCCAAAGAGTTTCGTTCTCTATACTCTGGGAAGATTTAATGTAGGTAGCTGAGTTTTCTTTTAAGCTCCTGGGACCTGTGAGGTTAACTTTAGATCTTAAAATCTTATTAATGGTGATAGTATCTATCAACTTTTTACAATTAAATTTTGAGTCCTAAATAAGCCTATAACACATAACTTCCAATCTTCCATGGCACAGATTTCTTGATGGTGAGAATCAGATATTGAGTTTACTGGGAGATAGGAATGTAAATTACAAGGGCAGAGTTAAGGATAAGGGGGAGACTTGAAGAAAAAGACATCTTTGTCACCTTTGCCCCCAACAGGCAAGCTGCGTCACATGTGGCTCTCCTCTGAGAGTTCTCCACTGTGTAAACCTATTAGAAAATGTTACCCTGACATTTTTACCAGAACTACAGTTTAAGCAGAATAGAAATATATACAGTAGAGATGAAGTATATTTTCAAAAGCTGAATGGAAATAGCAAGGGAGCTCAATCCTCAGGACTGCCACCCCCGTGGACTAGCTCTGGTAACAATGACAGTGGATTTAAGGAAGCTGAGAAGGGTAAAGCAGCTCTAAGCTTACTGAGATGACATTAACTACAAGATAGATTGCTGAGCTAAAAAACCAAGGTACGGAATAGTATACATAGAATATATTTTCATAGAACATCCAAACATATACACATATGTTTCTATGCACGGGACACCTCTGGGAGGAAATCCCAGAAACTTGTAACAACGGTTGCTTCCAGCAGAGGTATTGAATGGCCACAAATGAGACTCACTTTTCACTTGGTGACACTTTCCTAGGCTTTGAATTATGTATCATATGCACAGATTATTTTTTAAAGTTATTATTTTAAATTATTTAACTAAAAAATAAAGGCAAAGCACATTACATTTGGAGGCAGCTACATATACTTAAATATCTGTTGAAAAGAAATGAAAAACAAGATAACCCTAGTTCTTTCTGTTTATTGGGTTGCAAGAACCAAAGGCATCTTAATGCTTCCGTTAACTCATACTAAAGTAGTGTTGTTATCAAATTATATTTTAGATTTTTGGTATTCAGAGCACATGCATTCCTAAATGTTAACTAAGTCCCCAAACTAAATCCTCCTTTTTTGACTTTATCTTACTCCTTAAAGAATGAATTCTATCTGGATTAAGTGGTCGTTATCTGTGAATAAAGATTCTCTTCAAATCTGCATCAATTAATTTAGCAACACTGTCTCTACAGCTGCCTGTGGACCCCACTATCCAGAAAATAATTAAACAAGGTCATCAATTGTTTCACATTTCTTAACTAGAATGGAGAAGCCTCTCTAGTCAAAGTCAATTTGATCTAAATTTTAAAATTAAGGGAGAAGTATAGACTGAAATAAGACAACAAAGCCAGAAAGATATACATTAAAGAGTTTCATAGGGAGATAGGGAGAAACTGACACTCATAAACGAATATCTCTATCTTATGGTCTTTAAAGATAAATTGAGCTTTAACATTAATAGGGCTCCACGGGATTATGCCTTACCCTACCATACAAGTTCTAAATGAAAATATTAAGTGAAAGTAAGCCGTGTTATAATATTCACTTTTTAAAACTTATGCAAACCTGATATAATTATAAGGTATTGAATTAGAAGTTAAATCCCATGGTATGTGGCATAAGGATTATTATCCTGTTCTTCAGAGCAGAGTTTCTCAACAGGGCCCCATTGCCATTTTAGGCCTGATAAGTCTTCGTTGTGGGGAGCTGTCCTTTGCATTTGTAGGATGTTTTGCCATTATCCCTGGCATCTACTCAAGATGCCAGTAAAATCCTCTTAGTTATGACAACCGGAAATGTTTCTAGACATTGACAAATATCCCTGGGTAGGGGGGTACAAAATTGCTTTAGAGAGAAAGAAAGCAAAATTTCAGAAATATCTTTCCTTCGTGCATTTTTGCTGCTTTTAACTTGGGAAAAGCCCCTGATGTGTTGGGAAATTAAACCAATTTTGTAGAGTACAAGAAAATGTATAATATATATCATACCCTGGGGCATAGCTTAATAGAATATGAAATGATAAACAATTATTAACCAAATGTGTTGATTTTGCAAGGTCATGCAACTTACAGTAGAAACTCAAAATTAATATTAAAAAGCAAATCACCACCTTAATCTAATTTATATTTCTGTACATTTTCTTCTAGATTTACCTTTATTTGGTGGAGGATACCAATACCTTCAAGAAGAGTAAAAGACTCAGGTTAGTGACAGCTCTTAGCCACAGACCTGGAATGCTTATGTCACAATGTGAGCAAAAATAAAATTCATTAAAATAGCATTTCATACAAAGCAATTAAGGTTTTGGATGTCTTGGTCTTGTGGTGAGAATTCTGAAGAACTGATGGGACTGTGTAGAGTCTATAGGATGGCCACAGCAAGTGGTGCTCTTTGATGATTATGGAGTCTTTATGACTGATTCTTGATATCTTCATTAAAATACCAGTGTGCACGCCTTCTAGACAAATTTAGCAAGCACAGGTTACTTACTTCCAGTGAATGCTATCCATCGAGCATATTTTGTAGCTTCTCTCCGCCAGTGGGAAGCCACCAGCAAACCACATGTGACAGTCAATGAAATGATTCCCATGATGATAAAAAACAGTGTGGTGACCCACTCTGGGGGAAGCCGAGGTGGGATGCACGTCCGGTCTCGTCCATGGATTGTTTGACACTGTCGCACAAGGCCCACAGTGAGTGCTCCTGGGAAGATGCAAAAGGTGGGAGTATTTTAGTGGGTTTGGCATTCCCAAGGAATATCCCCCACCAATACCCCTTTAGTCCTTAAATCTTATTTCTGTGTAAGCCACTCGGGCATTTAATTCCACTGAGTCTCACTAATCAGCATTCTGTTGTAGTCCACAATGCAGTCATACTTAACAAAGTGAAATTAAAACCTCACAAAAACCACAAAATGCAGTTCTTTCAGTCATTTATTAAACAAAGTACTTTTTTGAGTACTTGTATCAGTCAATGTTCTGGGTTCCAGGGAAATAACAATGAACAAGACATATGAGGCTCCTGGTCTTGCTACGCTTACGTATTAGCAGAAAGAATTAGAACTTTTCTATTCTCAAAGACTCATTGTATATTATTCGATTTTGGATGAGAATAAAAATGCTTTTCAGGAAACTGAAGGCAAACGAGATATGTCTAATCATAATATACAGATAAAATTACATAGTGGATTAAATATTAGAACCAATATATTTTATTAAAGTTTTGCCTAAGAATAGGGGTGCCTCGGTGGCTCAGTCGGTTAAGCGTCTGACTCTTGGTTTCGGCTCAGGTCATGATCTCAGGGTTCTGGGACTGAGCCTCACATTGGGTTCCGTACTCAGCATGGGGTCTGCTTGAGATTCTCTCTCTCTCCCTTTCCCTCTGCTCCTCCCCCGGCTTGTAACCCTCCCCTCTCAAATAAGTAAAGAGATACATAAAATCTTAAAAAAAAAAAAAAAAAAAAAAAGGACTAAGAACATTACAATATAAATACTTATCATTAAATTCAAGAAAATATTGGGAAAACTAGTAGGTTCCCTCCTATGGTAAGCTCAACAATTTCTGTGCAATGCACAAGTGTTCAGATTGCTAAACCATTACTAACATGCTTTGGCAGAAAAGCATAAAGGCATTAGTGGTAATTTTTCAAAGGCCCCTTTCCCATTTAAATAACATGGTGATTTTTGTAAAACCTCAGGTGCTATAGTTATATAAACATGTTCTTATGTCAAACCCAAGGAATTCCTTTACCAAATTTGGGGTGAATTAATTTATAGAAACCTAGATAAAAAAGGTGAAAATGTTTATTTTCTTCTCTTCCCCATTAAGAACAATACAAATGTTACTTTTTTTTTTTAAGATTTTATTTATTTATTCATAGAGACACACACAGAGAGAGACAGAGGCACAGACAGAGGGAGAAGCAGGCTCCATGCAGGGAGCCCTACGTGGGACTCGATCCCCCGTCTCCAGGATCACACCCCGGGCTGCAGGCAGCACTAATCTGCTGCACCACTGGGGCTGCCCCAAATGTTACTTTTGAGTGAAAATTGCTTATTTCTCCCTTTAAGAGCAACTGCAAATGGGAAAACTGTTGCCTAAAACACAAGAAATTTCTGGAACCATTGAAAACATGGGGCATCTGGGTAGCTCAGCTGGTTGTGTCTGCCTCTGGCTCAGGTCATGATCCCAGGGTGCTGGGATGGAGCCTGGCATTAGGCTCCCTGCAGTAGGGAGTCTGCTTCATCCGCTCCCTCAACCTTGTGCTCTCTGGCTCTCTCTGTCAAATAAATAAATAAAATCTTAAAAAAAAAAAAAAAAAAAGAAAACATAACAGATTTCTGAATCTTTTTTTAGCCTTAATTACTTTCTCAATTTGAACAAAAACACCACCAACAACAAAAAGATATTAACCTCAAAATCATAGCACTTGGCACAAAAAAGTACCTTTTCTGAGGACAGTCAGTGAAATTCTGAGAGGCATTTTGGGAAGCTGCCTTGGTGGGAGAAGACAGCAGAGATGGATGTGTGGATACAGATGTGTGTGTGGGTAGGTGGGACTGCTGGAGGGAGGGGTCTCTCCTGCAACCTGTGTTTTGCCACTGATATATTTTTAGAAATAAGGCAATGTATTCAAAGAAAAGGAAGCAAAAAAATCAGCTTTCTCAAAGCTGAGTTGTAGTTTTTTCCCCTCTCTCTCATGCTAATTCTGATTCTTTTGATCAAGTGGGAGAAGAAAACTCAGACAAGTAGTACCTTTTTCTCTCAAATCACCTAATAATTAGACCCGTCTTGTAATTTCTGCAAAGGTGTAATAAACAGCATTCTAACTGTGGGATCATCTCCAGCAGGATGGAGGCAGACGGGGGTTTAGAGGGGAATAGGAAGTGAGCAAACCTTCATAATAATGCCACACACTATCCCTCTTTCTAGCTGCTGCTTGAGACACTTAGTAGGTTGAAGAAAAGGAAGTCAGCTAAAAGTTTTGATACTTAAATTGCTAACCTTAAAAATATCATGGTAATTGCTTGAACCAGAAAAAGGGAGAGGGTAGGGGTGAGTAGGTATCAGGAAGTTGCATAACTGTTTTTAAATTGAAACACTAAAAAGTTTCCTTGAAAAGAAAACTTGGGGGACAGAGGGTGTCTTATTATGATAAAGCATTTTATTATAATTTTGGAAATAAAGTATTCACAGCAGTGCTCAAGAATGAACAGGAAACTACTCTTGATCATTCAGCAAAAAACTTCTAACAAATTACCCTGTATAGTCACTATCCCATTTCTTATACTGTAATTGCTATAAAAATAGACAACAGGCAATGAAGGTCCTTTGAAAAATGCAATATTGTGGATTCTGATTACAGCAGTAACTTACTTTACAACTTAAAATACAAAGAAAGTTTTATTGGTAACTCTAACTAATGGACTTAGATTTACATTTGATAATTACTTTTTGCTGGCAAATACTTAAAATTGTACATTCAGTAAATCATAACTAAAATATCTGTCCTCCAAAATATTTTTGAGTATCTTATGTTACCTCTTACTTTCTGTTTATGGACATGGCCAAGAGGTTAGGGTTCAAATTTAACAAAACCTCCTGTGCTTAAAGACTGTTAAGTTTTCTGAGTGGGATTCCTCTTGCTTCTCTTCCTGACTGGCATACCACACACCAGGTGAATATGAATAGAACAAGTAAGAAAATGAAAATTAGAGCTACCCCTTCCACAAACCAAATGGAAATAACCTGACAGATGTTCAGTTTTAAAAGAATTATGCTCCTGTATACAAAAGTCCTTCTTACCACAAATCAAGATCAAATACTCAGCAGTTACATTCTGGAAGAAAAGAAAGATAAAGCTAGCTGATAGCCAGAAGATATGCTGTATATAAGAAAATCAATTCACAAACATTTTATTGAATGTGTTTGTGCCCAGCATTAAGTGGTCAGAGAGTCCAAAAGCTAATAGTCTGTCACACTTTTAGTGAAAATAGACTTTCCTGAAATAAATTATACAAGCTAGTACAAAGAGTCAACATTCTTGCTTAAGTTCTTTTTCATGAGTAAGAGTCTAGGTCAACATAGTTTATATCATAGTCACATATTTTCCATAAGCTGCCTGGGGAGAGGATCTGCAAAGGTACCTGTGCTGCTACTATTACATCTTGTAAGTTCAGGTACCCAAACTCACATCGGGTCTTTAAACCTTATCTTTTACTTCCAAGAATAATCTCCTGCCTATAGATTCAAATCCCTCCCTTATGTTGACTAGATAAGATCTTTTACATCCTCCAAATTCTCTGGATACATTTAGTTTGTATCACACAACCATGTATTTGATTTTAAGGTAACTTCTTTTTACCTCAAACAGAAAATGAGCTTTTCAGGAAGGCACTGAACCTTCTACTTCATTGGTAACCCCCAGAATGGCTGGCAGCAGTGGGCACAAAGCAGGAATTAATAAAGCATTTGGTGAACTTAAAAAAATTAAAAACAAGCTAAATTTAAAACTGCATCGCATTAAATAGGTTCCTCTATAGACCTTGTCTTAGTGATTTCCTAAAGCACACTAACTGATAATTAACCACAAGCTCAGCCGTTCAATAATTTTTGTTTTATTATTATTTTTTCCCAATAGGTCTTTTGCTTCTGTGAGGGGCTTGTAACTCCATTTCTCAAACAGCCAATCCATCTTTACCTTGAAGCTGTTTCCTAGGTAACCAATCCAGCAAATAAAAGATTTGCACACAATAGGAAAAAGGAAGCCAAACCAGGAACTACAGCATCCCACATTCCTCTCAGTAGCTCACCTGTGTATCATTACACACAAAAGGAAGTCATGAGTCTTTCCCTGTTGAGAGGGGTATCTTAACTAAAGAGGCTTTTGACTCTCATCATCTATAGATCCAGACACCGCTGAAAAGATTTAGCACAGCCAGTGTGAGCATGTCTGTTGCCACAATGAGGATCATTATAAGGCAAGTCATCACCACAAGTAAAAGATGTGCCACGGAAAATTGGAAACACAGGGCTTGTAACAGACACACAGACCCAACAGAGTCTATTAGAGCTAATCATGTCCAGTAAGTGCTTGCTAACCTGGCTACAGAGGGCATAGGCTGGTCAAGGTTTCTGATGACAAATCAGGTGTTAATAGTATTGAGGATCTCATGTATATGAAAATTCACTTTTTTCCTACTGTTTTCAGGGTTTTATGTCATTGGTTTTTAATTATGATTTGAGTGTGGATTACTTAAAGTCTACCCTACTTGGAATTTGTTGAGATTCTTGAATGTGCAGATTTAAAATTTTTCACAAATTTGGAGAGATTTCAGTCATTATCTCTTCAGATATTCTTTCAACTCCCTTCTTCTGGAACTCCCATTATATAAGTGCTGGAGAACCTGATAATGTCTCATTGGTCTCTCAATTGCTCTGTTCATTTTTTATTATTTTTTTCTGCTCAGATTAAATGATTTCAATTGATTTTGTCTTTGAATTTGCTGAATCTTCTGCCAATTTTTCACTTCAGTTATTGCTCAGGAATTTCTATTTTCTTTATATAATTTCCATCTTTTTATTAGGTATTCTCTATGTGATGAGATACTGTTTTCTTACTTTAAGTCTTTATACATGGTTTCCTTTATTTTTTGGAACATACTTATAACAAATGATTTTTTAAAACTTATTTATTTATTCATGAATGGGAGGGGGAGAGAGAGAGAGAGAGAGAGAGAGAGAGAGAGATAGAGAGAGAGAGAGAGAGGCAGAGGGAGAAGCAATCTCCATGCAGGGAGCCTGATGTGGGACTCCATCCCAGATCTCGGGATCACGACCTGAGCTGAAAGCAGGTGTCCAACCGCTGAGCCACCCAGGCGCCCCATAACAACTGATTTAAACTCTGTCTAGTAAGGGGATCCCTGGGTGGCTCAGCGGTTTAGCGCCTGCCTTGGCCCAGTGCACGATCCTGGAGTCCTGGGATCGAGTCCCATGTTAGGCTCCCGGCATGGACCTGCTTCTCCCTCCTCCTGTGTCTCTGCCTCTCTCTATCATAAATGAATAAATAAATCTTAAAAAAAAAAATAAACTCTGTCTAGTAAGCCCAATGTCTGGGCTTCCTCAGGGGCAGTATCTATTGATTGCTTTTACTTTTCTTATGTATGGGGCATACCTCCCTGTTTGTGTGTCTTGAAATTTTTAGCTGAAGACTGAAAATGTAAAATATTACAATATGACAACTATGGAAATCAAATCCTCCCTTCCCCAGGGTTTGTTGTTGTTACTGTTTGTTTACTGACTTTCCTGGAATAGTTCTGTGAAGTTTGGGTCATTGTTGTATGCGGCCTCTAAAGTCTTTGTCCATTAGCTTAGTAGTCAGCTAATGGCTAGAATAAGCTTTCTTTCTTCTCAGATTTTGTTTATTATTTATTTGAGAGAGAGAAAGAGCATGAGCAGGGGTAGGAGAGGGAAAGGGAGAAGCTGACTTCCTACGGAGCAGGGAGCCTCCTCTGGGGCTGGGACCCAGGACCTGAGCCAAAAATAGATGCTCAACTGACTGAGCCACCCAGATACCCCTGGAATGAGATTTCTTTAAATGCCTTGAATCAACGTGTCTCTTAGCCTTTGCTTTCTGTGTCTGTTGTGGTACATTTTCAATGCTCCAACAGGCAATTTACAACTCTGCTTTAGTACTCACTTCCTGCTTGCACAGAGCCTCAAGGTTAGCTAGAGGCAAGACATTAATTAAGGACTTCATAAGTCTTTCCTAGATATGTGAAAAGCCCTAAATATGTGTATAGCCTTCTAGAATCCTAGAAGTTTTTTAAAGATTCCTTTGGACATCTTGTTCCCTAGTTTTTCCTTTATGTTTTTTGGTTAGCCTTTTGTTAGTGTCAAATGATAACACCTCAGGTACTTGCAATTTTTTTTTTTTTTTTTTTTAGATTTTATTTATTTACTTGAGATAGAGCATGAGCTGGGAGGAGAGGGGCAGAAGGAGAGGGACAAGAGACTCCCCACTGAGCAGGGAGACCGATGTGGGGTTGAGTCAAAGGCAGATGCCCAACCAACTGAGCTACTCAGGTGCCCCAGGTACCTGTAATGTGAAACAACTGCTACTGATTGTTTCTAACAAATATCTTGGGACTGAGACAGAGCAAACTCCAAATCTGGTCAAATGAACGTAAGGCCTAAGGAAATTCTCAGTGAGCTGACATACCAAATGGTAGCAATTCTCTGAGGATGGGGCTTTAAGAAGGACCAGTCTCATTTGCCATCTCAAGTGGTTGCTGAGCTGCTGGTTTACACTGCTACCAGCCAATACCAAGGCTATTGACTTTCAAGGCTACTGTGTAGCTGAGGGGAGGGGAGTGTGGTCAGTGCAATTTAAACTGCCACAAAGCTTGCTGTTATTGCCAAGATTTAGGTGATTTTCTTAAATAAATACTCCTTGATTGCTGTAAGCCTTAGTTAATTTCCAGAGTTCTGAAAAAGTTGATCTGACAATTTTTGTCAGTGTCCTCAGTACATTTGTGGAGGAGGAGATTTTCAGAAGTCCCTAGTCCACTATCACAGGAGTTAAACCCAACAGGTTACAATTTGAATCTCAGCTTTGACACACTTAGGGCAAGTCCCTTAATTTTCCTAAACTTGCTTCATCAGGAAAATAATGACAATATTTAAGTTTCTGTGAGAACTGAATAAGATGATGAGACAATACTTCCAAGCAACTGCAACTGTAAGCACTAAATAACTATTACATGTTTTCAGGGTTACAAGTAAATGAGATATTTTTGTTTTAGTTAAAAAATACAAACACAGGGAAGTAGTAGACACAATGATACACTCGTGAAACTCATATTCTAAAATAAAAAGGTTGACATCTGATGGTTGCTATGGTTGCTAGTCGTAAAAAGTACTCAGGACATCACTCTCCTGCCCAACTGCTTTGGTGTATCATTCAGGTTGAAGATTAAGCACAAGGCAAGTTCAGACTTGCTGAAATAAAAGCTCTGGAAACAAATTTTATAGGAATAGCAAGCTGGGAACATTGAGATTGAGAATGCTTTGTTAACAGAATGAAATTACATGTTTTGTTAGAGAGCAAGTAAATAAAGAACAATCATTAATCTTTTTTAGTTTGATTTTCTTTTCCCTTAAACTCTACTGGCTGTTCCATCTCTACTTAAAATACAACTGTTACCAGCTGTTTGCAAGTAGGACTGTAGTTCAGAGGTCATATCTCATTTTAAAATTGACTAAATCATACTAACACTGTCCTCTCATTGTAGCTTATTCTGTTAGCCCTTGCTCCATAAACTTGGCATTGGGTCTAATCCTATAAATACATTAAACATAAACCAGCAGTGAATTTCTATTTTAAAATCTGCCTTATCAACATGAACAATATGGTACCAGAATCTGTCCTATTACAATTCCAATAATTGGAACTCTTAATATATATAATGCATGAAGTCATTAAAGAAAAGCTCACCACAATGTTTAAACTGTCCATACAATGTATGAAAAATATGTGGGAGAGTATTTCTTACATGGCTGAATAGCCTACTCTGGCTGAATAGGATTGGAGGGTAGAGTGGGGTTCTCAAGTACAAGGGGTTCTCAACCCTTGTACTTTTCACTGTCTTATGTAAGTGTAGATAAATTCATACAATTTTGTCCTTCAAAAAAAAAACTGTGCTATTTATGTATTTATGAATGAATGAATGAATGAATGAGTGAATGAATCAGAGGGAAGGGCAATGGGAGAGAATCTTAAGCAGGTTTCATGCCCAGCACGGACCTGGATGTGGGGGCTTGGTCTCAAAACCCTGAGATCATGACCCGAACTGAAATCAATAGTTAATTGACTGAGTCACCTAGGCATCCCTAAGCATTCACTTTATATTTTAAAATTCTAAAATGTTTGTAGAATGTTACATATCCTATTTAAAGAAAATTACTTATTGCACTTATATTACACATTATGAAGTCTTTCAACCATGTATGAATTTAATCACATGTTCTGGATCTAAAATAAATTAGAGAATGCCAAAGGGTTTAGAGTAAAATATATCAGGCAGAGAACTAAAATGCAGGGTGCTTGGGTGACTTAGTCAGGTAAGCATCTGCCTTCTGCTTCAGGTCATGATCCCAGGGTTCTGGGATCCCTGCTCAGCTGGGAGTCTGCTTCTCCCTCTCTCTGCCCCCTACTTGTGCTCTCTCAAATAAATAAATAAATAAATAAATATTTTTTTTTTAAAAAAAGAACTAAAATGGGACTTAAATTACTTTGTCTCCATTTTCTTTTCCATTTCAATGAAAGTATCATGAGAAACCACCTTGGAAGAATTCAACAGATCATACTGGAGTACTGACGTAGCAGAACAAACCCAAAACAAGTTTAACATTCATTTCACTTAAATGAATAGTCTCCATGTTTTACATGTAGAAGTGAGCTGGTTTAAGGGAGAGGATATGGATAAAGAAAATAAAATCAAACAAATTTGGTAGACCAAATTGTTTTTGTGGGCAAAAAAGTGTTGCAGAATTATTTACAAAAGTATTTTAATAAAAGGGCTGAACATTAATAACTCTAGCCTTCAATCACTGAAAAGGTTCGTCTGTGGACAATGATCAAGACGTCAACAATACAGCAGACCAGAATGGCTTTCAATCATGCAAAATTCCTGGCCAAAAGGAGCCATAAAATTAGAGAATTTAGAGCTAGAAGGGATCTCAAAGATCATCAGTCCTAATCTCCCCAAGTTAGGGTTTGAAGAATACTGAGGCCCAGAGAGGTTACATGCTAAGTCCAAGGATGGAAAGTAGCTAGCAGTAGCTAGCTTAGCAGTAGCTAAGTCCAAGGATGGAAAGTAGCTGCCTCTCTCTCTCTCTCTGTGTGACTATCATAAATAAATAAAAATTAAAAAAAAAAAAAAAAAAAAAAAGAGAGACACAGAGAGAAGGCAGAGACATAGGCAGAGGGGGAAGCAGGCTCCTCCCTGGGAACCCGATATGGGACTTGATCCTGGAACTCTGGGATCATGCCCTGAGCCAAACTCAGCAACTGCTGAGCCACCTAGGCGTCCCAATAAATAAAATCTTAAAAAAAAAAAAAAAATCACACTCTAAACTAGTTGGTCACATATTCACTGACCTAACTGGGAGATATCCTATCACAGTGGCTGGACTTCAGGCTCTGGATTCAGATTCCAGGCCCACCACTTACTGATAATGAGATTTCAGGCGAGTTATTTAACCTTTGTGTGCCTCAGTTTCCCCAGCTGTAATTGAGGCTAACAACAAAATGACCTCATAGTGTTGCATGGATTATGTGTTAAGCACTTAGAACAAATGCCCGATACAGTACTCTGTTGGTCAATGTTAAATATTATTAATGATATATTGCTCTTTCACCAAAAGTATGTATTTTTACTTTAAGAAAAGAAACAATCTATGGGATTCCACCTTCTTTTTAAATTTGTTGTCTCTCTTGGGCTTAAATGAAAAATATAACTGTTCAACTCCTGTAGATTTATTGAATTATTTAAAAGTGAATCAGAGTTGTAAAAGTTTAAAGTCTGGAAAATGCAAGGAAAATGAGTTAAACATTGAGATGAGTGTTTATTCCATTAATACAGTCCCTCAATTATAAAAGAGGATGGATTTAAGAATGGAGAGCTTTGGGCAGCCATGATGGCCATGGCTTAGCGGCCACCTGTGGCCCAGGGCCTGATCCTGAAGACCCGGGATCGACTCCCACATTGGGCTCCCTGGATGGAGCCTGCTTCTCCCTCTGCCTGTGTCTCTGCCTCTTTATCTCTCTCTGGGTCTCTGTGAATAAATAAATAAATTCTTAAAAAAAAAAAAAAAAAGAATGGAGAGCTTTGGAAAAAGACAAAAGTTCCGATATTCTGACAGCTGCTCTTCTATTTAATCTTTAAGAGGAGTTTGTGTTCTCACTGTAGTTATATTTGGCTTCAGATTGAAAATGTAAAGTGATATCTCCCTCAATTTCCAACATCAGAAAACATTACCTAAGCTGTCACAGAAATATATAAAACATCAATCCCCCATTAATTAAGCTTACATTTGCGGTAGATGTGAACTCCTAAGCAAAGACATGGTGGTCTAGGGAAACCATACATCAGAGAAGGTCTCTGCTGAATTTGAGAAGCCTGGCGCTATGCCATGAGATAGTCCTGACTCTTCTGTCCAAGTCTGGGAGGCACGGTGCACTATGCTAACGTTTCATTCATTCAGTAGATACTAAGCACATGCTCTCTGTCCAACACAATGTGGGAAGTATGAAGAGAAACATAGACATGATCTTTGTATTTCCAGAGGTTATAATATATACAGAGAGCTAAGATGAACACTCAAAGAAAATTTATAAAGCATAATTGTGAGATAATAGAAAACATATATATTGGTCTCTACCTCTGGGCCCCTAACATCCTTGTAATGTCTAAAGTGATAAAAACACTAGGACCATCTCATGTTCTTATATTGGTCTTTGACCTTTGTTCCTGACACAGGGCTCTTTAAACCGTTGTAATTTCCTGGGTGATAAGAGTGTCTTTTGTTCTTTTTTTTTTTTTTTTTAATTTTATTTATTTATGATAGGCACACAGTGAGAGAGAGAGAAGCAGAGACATAGGCAGAGGGAGAAGCAGGCTCCATGCACCGGGAGCCCGACGTGGGATTCGATCCCGGGTCTCCAGGATCGCGCCCCGGGCCAAAGGCAGGCGCCAAACCGCTGCGCCACCCAGGGATCCCGAGTGTCTTTTGTTCTAATGAGGCAACTCACTAGACTCCTGGATGAGGCCTGGTCAAAGGAAAAACTAAGCCATGATTAGAAGCTGGGAATTTTCAGCCCTGCCCACCCCCCTCATTCTCTTGAGAAAAGTTATGAAAATGGAGTTAATGATCAATCATGCCTACATGATGAAGCCTCCATAAAATCTCAAAAGTACAAGGGTTGGAGAGCTTCCAGGTTGGTAGTGGGAGAAGAGCATACACAGAGAGGTTGGAAGCTCCATGGCCCTTCCTATATCCCTTGCCCTATGCATTTCTTACATTTGGATGTTCATCTATATCCTTTATATACGCTATGTCCTTTTATAATAAACTGGTAAACCAAAGTAAGTGTTACCCTGATTGAACCCAAGGAGGGAATCTTTGGAACCTCCAATTTTTAGCCAGTTGATAAGGACAGGTGATAGTCTGGGCTTCTGATTGGCATCTTAAGTGTGTGTGGGGGGGAAATGGGGTGGGAGGGGCAGTCTTGTGAGAGTGAGCCCTAACCTGTGGGATCTAACATTATTTTTGGGTAGTGTCTGAATTCAGTAAAATTATAGGACACCCAGCTAGTGTCACAGAGAATTGTCTGTTGTGGGAGAAACCTCTATACATTTGGTGACCAGAAGAGTCAGAAGTGAGGAGTGCTGTGAGTGGTAAAGGAGACTCACAGGAAAGAAAGACATAGTAGGGAAGAACTGGGTTTTGGCCTACACAGGATGGAAAAACCTGAGTTTTGCCTTTACAACAACATATAGCAGGATGTGATCTAATGCCAAAAGGATTGTGCAGCCTCGTGACAATAGGAAGCTGGAGATATACACTCTATCCACAACACACCATCCATGGAATTTTGAACAAAAAACTTCACTTCTTTAGGTATGTGCCCCATTTTACAATGAATTATTTTCTGAAGGTTTCCTGATAACTCTTCACAATTGTTTAAATTAGCCTTATTGAGATATACTTTAGATACAATGAAATTTGCCATTTTATGTGTATAATTCAGTGAGTTCTGACAACTGTACATAGTCATCTCAGTCATTACACCGATTATCACCACAAAAAATTCCTTCATCATCCTTTGCAGTCAATCCCTTCCCCTAAGCTCCCAAGATAGACTTGCTTTCTATTACTATAGTTTTGTCTCTTGTAGAATTTCATATAAATAGAATCATACATTGTTTGCTACTATGAATAAAGCTGCTACAGACTACAAACCTCTGCATACAGGTCTTTGTATAGACATGTGTGGTGGTGTGGGTAGGCTATCATCCAATCCGTTGAGGGCCTGAATAAAACAAAAGGCTAAGGAAGGAGGAACTCACCCTTTTCTTTTCCTTTACAGATATTTTCCCCTAGTCTTGCCTATATTTTTTTTTTTTTTAAAGTAAACTTTATGTCCAACCTGGGGCTTGACTCATGACCCCAAGATCAAGAATTCCAAGCTCTACCGACTGGGCCAACCAGGTACCCTTTGCCTTTAAATTTTCTTAACAATGGTTTTCGAAGGATAACTGTTTTAAATTTGACAGAGTCCAATTTATCAATTTCTTATCCTGCCTTCTATGACTACTTAGCAGCAGAGGGAGCATATTTTACCATTCTAATCCCGAACTGAAATTTAGGCAATCAGAGACCATATCAGGTAGGACACCAGAATAATAAACTTTCTTTGTTTTTAAAGCTGTCTATAAGGAGATTACCAATGGCTCACAGAAAAAGACTGCTTAGCAGTACTCAATTTTCTTTATTACATCTGGATAGATAGCTAAAAATAATATTTCTTTAACCACTTAAGAGCAAATACATTGTAAGAATAGTTCTTCACTCCTTATTTAAACAAACTCATTGCCTAGTCCAGATGCTTAAAAATATCAATTGCATTACTTTGGGAAGATTAACTCATTGCAAAATCTAGTCACTGAGTAAATAATCAATAGTATACAAATAATAATAAAGAGATGACAAATACATCTGGCAAGAGGAAGAGGGTTATTATATCACAACAGTAAGCTTCAGTTGAAACAACCAAGGTTATTACAAAGGACCTTCTTATAAAACCAAACCTTCTCAATAACAAAAATTATATAGAACATCATCAGTGAGCTCTTCAAGTTCGTTCCCAAGTTACCTTTTATTTCTCCACATTCTTTCTAGGTAATTTCAATTAGGTTCACAGATTCAATTATCACCTATCAGCCAATGACTCACAAATTTTTTCCTGTGAGAATGCTTAAGATCTACTCTCTTACTTAGCAAGTTTCAAGCACACAATAGAGTATTAGAAACTATAGCGACCATACTGTACATTAGATCCTAAGAACTTATTCATCTGATAACTGCAAGTTTGTTAACTTTTGATCAATAGCTTCCCATTTCCTGCCCACCTCAGGCCCTGGTAACTACCATTCTACCTGTTTCTAGAAATGCAACTTAAAAACAAATATTCCATATACAAATGACACCATATAGTATTTGTCTTTTGCTTTCTCTGTCTGACTTATTTCACCTAGTATAATGCCCTCCAGTTTCATCCATCCATTCATTTGTCACAAATGTCAGAATTTCTTTCTTTTTTAGTGGGTGAATAACATTCCATTTTACATATAAACAATATTTCTCTGCTTATCTGTTGATGGACTTTAGATTCTTTCCATATCTTGGCTATGTGAATAATGTTACAATGAACATGGGAATGCATATATTTCTCCAAGACACTGATTTTGTTTACATCAGATACATAACCATAAGTGAAATTGCTCGATCATATGGTAGTTTTTTTTTTCTGAAGAATCTGCATACTGTTTTCCATTGTGGCTATATCAATTTACATTCCTAGCAATGATGTACAGGGGTCCTTTTTCTCCACATCCTCACCAACATCTGTTATCTCTTGTCTTTTTGATAATAACCATCCTAACAGGTATGAGGTGATATTTCACTGTGGTTTTGATTTGTATTTCTCTGATGATTAGGGAGAAAATACTGTTAAAATGTTCCTACTACCTAAAGTGATTTACAGATTCAATTCAATGTAATCCCTACTAAAATTCCAATGGTATTTTTCACAGAAATAGAAAAAACAATCCTCAAATTCATATGAAACCACAAAAGACTCCAAATGGCCAGGCAATCTTGAAAAAGAACAAAGCTGGAGGGCATCTTACTTCCTGATTTTCAAACTACATTGCAAAGATATAGTTATCAAAACAGTGTAGTACTCACATAAAAATAGACTCAGGGACTAACAGTGGAGCAGAATAGAGAGCCCAGAAATAAATCTATGCATATACAGTCAACCAACCTTTGGACAAGGGCATCAAGAACATACTGGGGAAAGGATGGTCTCTTTTGTGTTGGGAGAATTGGATATCCACATGCAAAGGAATGAAACTGTACCCCTAGCTTACACCATGCACAAAACTAACTTAAGATGGATTATGGACTTAACTGTAAAGGCCTGAAACTATAAAATCCCTAGAAGAAAGCTCCTGGACACTGGTCTTGGCAATGATTTTTTTTTTTTTTGAAATGAAAACAAAAGCAAAGACAACAAAAACCAAAATAGACAAGTGGGAGTACCAACATCAAAAGGCTTCTGCACAGCAAAGGAAACAATCAACAAGATGAAAAGGCAACTTGTAGAATGGGAGAAATATCTGCAAACTGTATATCTGGTAAAGGGGTTAAGATCCAAAATATATAAGGAACTCATACAAGTCAATAGCAAACCCCCCCCCCCAAATAATCCAATTAAATGGACCTGAGCAGAAATTGTTCCAAAGAAGATACATAAGTGGCTAACAGGTACATGCAAAGGTACTCAACATCACTCATCATCAGAAAATGCCCTTAATATTAACTGAATGAATAGTGAATATTCTTTATAATCTTTGTGACTACTATTTAATAACCCATATTTTATCATATTATTTTCTCCCTCCAACATAAAAGATAAATTAGGATGTAATTATTTTTCATTTTAGTTTCTCAGGCCACTGACACTAGTTTTCTAACTATTGGAGGGGTGGGGGAGAGGAAAAAAGAAAAAAATAGAAATGAGTATTCACTTAAATAAGCCCACAAAACATGTTACATTTTAGGAACATATCCTGATAATATTCTCATTTACTTCATAAATTAAAGATATCCCTACAATAGAATGAGAAATGTATTTTTTTAAAGATTTATTTATTTATTCATGAGAGACACACACACACACAGAGAGGCAGAGACACAGGCAAAGGGAGAAGCAGGCTCCATGCAAGGAGCCTGATGTGGGACTCAATCCGGGGTCTTCAGGATCACACCCTGGGCTCCAGGTGGCACCAAACCGCTGCGCCACCGGGGCTGCCGGAGGAACGTATTTTTAATGTGGCCAGCCAACTGTTAATTAAGATGTGGCCTGGGGAATATACTAGTTCTTGGTATATTTACAGTGAAATGTAAATAGAGATTTTCATAATTCTGTTTGTCTAATTTGAAAAAAAGGAGAAGGAATAGCAATAGAGACTTGGAGGGAATAAAAAAGACTATAGAAGTGACAATGTCTGACCTGGGGCTTCAGGAGCAAGTGCTAATGTCACTATATCCCAGAAAATAGGTTACATTTGTGAAACTCAAGGTTTTAGAAATGGGATTAGATAAGTCTACTCCCCAAGAAGAGAGGGCTTCCAGGCAAAGGTACAAGGTCTAGCATGGGTTATATAGCCTAGTTTTTGTTGCCTCTGTGAAAGTAAGGATACTATCCCTAGTTTTAAAAGAACCAAACTCAGTTCCTTTAGGTTTACTCCTCTTTATGGACCACAGTGTGGAGAACATAAGCAAACAGATTTAAAATTTGGCAATGAGGGTGCCTGGTGGCTCAGTTGGTTAAATGTCTGCCTTTGGCCCAGTTGGACTCCCTGCTCATGAGGAGTCAGCTTCTCCCTCTGCCCCTCCCCCCGCTCATGTGTGTTCTTTTTCCCTCTCATCTCTTTCAAATAAATAAAAGCTTAAAAAAAAAGAGAATTTGACAATGATCCAACCCCATACTTTGTACTGTTCAATTCAATAAGGCAGCTAAATTCCTCCTCCTCCAAGATTAGCCAAAGGCAGAGCTTATTAGAAAGTCATTTCTTTCATCCTGAAGTGTCGGCTGAAGGTGAAGGTGACTAAAGTCTTCAACTTCTTCTATGATCCACCTATATTGACTAATTTTCCATTATAAGACCTGATATATGACAGAAATTTTGTGATTTGGGCTCCAGGGTTACTCTTCCTTAAGAAGTTTATTTGCATTTAAGACTGGAGATTGTTCTAGGGCAGAATTTACTCTAATGGAAGAAAAAGTCTAGGAAGCAAATTTAACCTGGTAATTAAGCCTTTATCATCCATCACAGAGGAGTGATTCTGAATACTGTATGGTATCAATTTTATTTGCCTCTTGTGGATTTGTATTTAAGCCCAAGGAGGATGTGAAAATTGTGGTGGTGGTTAGGACAGGGATAAGAGAGCCAGTTCCATAAAAAATCTGTAAAAAACTGGAGGAAGTAGCAATACTGTCTGCTACTGCTCTAGTCAAGGTATAACATAAAATGGAATATATCTTCCATTTCAGGAGAACACAATGTACCTAACTTTAATATTCTGTCATTTGGAGGATACCAGTCTATCAACATTAATGTAGAGGAAGCAGTTAGTGGTGCCTGTGGATATGGTGTGCCCAGCAGAAGCAGTGGTGACCAACAGATGCCAAGCTGCCCAGTATAAATAGCACCAAAGCCTGGATGGACTCACTGGTACTATACAGATGTAAGATTTTGCACAAAGGCCAACCTTAAAAATAATTGGAAGAAGGTAAGTTTTCAGAAGGCTGGAGTCTTGTAGTAGGAAGAGAATGTAAGAAGAGTCAGCTACAGGGATGCCTGAGTGGCTCAGACCTTTGGCTCAGGGTGTGATCCCGAGGTCCTGGGATCAAGTCCCACATCAGGCTCCCTGCATGGAGCCTGCTTCTCCCTCTGCCTACGTCTCTGCCTGGGTCTCTCATGAACAAATAAATAAAATTAAAGAAAACAAGAGCTACATACAGGTGATACTTAGAGTGTTTTAATCACTTATACCAAAGATAACAAACAGAAGAGAAAAAAAAAAAAACTTTAAGAAAGAGAATGGATTTAGTGATTAACGAAGACAAATGCCTTCAACATTTTAAAATAATTTTAATTAAGTAATAAGACCCAAAGTATTCCCCTAAAAATGTGGAAAAATATTTGTGAACAGTCTTTAGAAAGAAGAAAAATGCTCAATTAGTAGATTCTTTTTCTAAACACTCAAGGTAGAGGAAGAAAGATTGAATTTTGCTATACAGACAGGGTCTGAATAAATGTTTTGGTGAGATACATATGTATTCAAATTACTAGGCAATGCTCTAATTTAAATGCAAGTACTGTTTACTAAGAGTTGAGATATGAAGAGAATTAAGAAAGGACACAGCTTCAATAAGACATTAAAAACACTTGTGGAAATCTTCCGAGATTCCTCACTGCATAATATAGAGAAGAAAGGTTAGTGAAGCTTTAGATCTGGGCTAAGAGTAGAATATCACTCATCTATAACAAATATATTATATTCCATGGAATTTAACCTTAAGGAAAAATTGGCATGAGAAGTGAAAGAGCTTGTCAACAAAAATGTGTACTTCCAGGGCACCTGTGGGGACTCAAGTCAGGTGCATCAGACTCAATTTCGACTCAGGTCATGATCTCATTGTCTGTGCTCAGCACAGAGTCTACTTCAGATTCTCTCTCCCTCTCTCTCCCACAGACTCTCCCTCAAATAAATAAGTAAAATCTTGTAAAAAAAAAAAAAAACCAAACGCGTACTTTCATCTCATATATGATTTGGCACAGCTTGCAAAGTCACCAATGGTAGAAATGATACAGGACTTTTTCCAGCCATCTCACAAATGATAAATGACTTTCCTTTTCCTATGCATATTTTTAAGCTAAAATATAAGTATGTACTATATACATTTGCTACAAAAATTCAAAAGGTACAAAAGGTGTAATGTAGAGCAGTAAGTAAATTTCTTTTCAGTGACTGGCCTCCAACCACCAGTTGATTTTCCTTGAAGCAACAAACATGGTTACCAGTTTCTTGTGTATCTTACAGAGATAATGTATGATTATATGTGTGTGCACATTATTTTAAAATGCCCATGTAAGATAGTAACATATTATATGTTTTATATCTTGCTTTCAAAAATTATTAAATAATATAAAGAATATAACATATACATAAAATTTTAAAAATCCATGATATAATGAATACCCATGTACCCACAAACCAGTTTTTTTTTTTTTAAAGATTTTACTTATTTATTTGAGAGAGAGAGAGAGAGAAAGACCAAGAGCGCATGAGTAGGTGGAGGGGCAGAGGGAGAGGGAGAGGGAGCACACTCTTTGCTGAGCGGGGAGCCACACACGGGGCTGGATCCCAGGACCCCAGGATCCCGATCTAAGCCAAAGGCAGACACTTAACTGACTAAGCCACCTAGGTGCCCCCCCACCACATGCCAGTTTTAAGGGGAAAAAATAATTATTTTTGAATCCCCTACGTGCTCTCCCTAATTCCTCTCCCCCTAGGTAATCACTTTCCTTGGTTTTGTGTTTGTTAATTTCCTTGTTTGTAGTTTTGTAATTTTTTTTCCTAAACAACATATTTAGTTTTGTGTTTCCAAACTTCATATGAACAGAATTTTATGGGTATACTTACATGACTTGCTTTTCTTATCTAACATGACTGTCTAAGATTCATTCAGACTGTTGTGTAGCTGTAATTCATTCATTTGCACTGCTGTATAGTATTCTAAAATTTATTTATTCTACTCCAGACATTTCAGGTGTTTCTAGTGGGCTGTTGCTATTGTTCTGTTTTCATGATTATAAACAGTACTATGTCTCGTAGACAAATGAGCAAGAGTTCCTCTAGAATTTATTGACAAGAAGAAAACTACCAGGCCATAAAGCATATGCACCTTGAATTTACGAATGATACCAAATTGTTTTCCAAAGTGGTTGTGCCAATTCTACCAGCAGTATATGTGTTCCAGTTGCTCTGTATCCTTACCAACACCTTATACTGCCTGTACCTTGCTGTTTTACTTCATAATATATTACGGAGGAGTTTATAAATTAGAATACATAGAGCTGCCTCACCTTTAAAACAGCTTCATAGTGGGATGCCTGGGTGGCTCAGTGGTTCAGTATCTGCCTTTGGCTCAGGGTGTGGTCCTGGGTTCTGGGATGGAGTACCATATTGGGCTCCCCACAAGGAGCTTGCTTCTCCCTCTGCCTATGTGTCAGCTTCTCTCTTTGTGCTTCTTATGAATAAAAAAATAAAATCTTGGGATCCCTGGGTGGCGCAGCGGTTTGGCGCTTGTCTTTGGCCCAGGGCGCGATCCTGGAGACCCGGGATCGAATCCCACGTCAGGCTCCCGGTGCATGGAGCCTGCTTCTCCCTCTGCCTATGTCTCTGCCTCTCTCTCTCTCTCTGTGACTATCATAAATAAATAAAAATTAAAAAAATTAAAAAAAAAATAAAATCTTAAAAAAAAAAAAGCTTCATAGTATGCTAACATACAGAAGTGCCATATTTTATTTACAAAGTTTTATATTGAGAGGACTCTCCAGTATTTCCCCTTATTAATTTCTAATCTTTTCCTATTTTGAACACTAATGTAATGAACAGTCTTATATATTTGCTATAAAATTTATTTCACATATGAAATTGTATCTGTAGAATAAATTCCTAGAAATAAAATTTCTGGATTAAATAATATATGAATATAAAATATTCCCATATTGTCCTCCATGGAAATTATATTAATTTACCCTCAACCAGCAATTTGTATTTATTTCATCACATCCTCACTAATACAATATTTACCAACCTTTCTATCTCTACCAATATAATATGTGAAAAATGGTATCTCACTGTATTTACTTTTTTATCATTCTATTTTTTAATTTGTATTCTCTTACCAGAGGCAGAACAACTTGAAGGGCCATTTGTAGAAACTTTACTGAAATCATGTGTTCACATCCTTTGCTTTTTAAAATTGAGTTGTTGATAATTCCCTATTGAAGTAGAAGAACTCTTTAAATATTAAAGAAATTAGCTATTTGCCTATGATTTGAGCTACAGATATTTTATCCTGAGTATTTTTGAGAACTCCTGCTCTAGAGATAGGTTTACTTTCAATACTTGCTTCTAATCAAAGAGATGATCGGACCTAAGGAAGAACATCCAATTACATTTGGCAAGAAAGATGTTTTTTAAACACTAGAACTATTTTCTTTTGGAGTTTAGTATTTTAAATAACGAAGTATCTGGTGCTGATACTTCTTTTGGACAGTTCTATCTCTAGCTCTGTAGCAGCTTAAGAACAACCATTATCTCATGTCCTCGAAAACTAATCAAGTATGTTGTTTACAGACCACAAGGCAGAATGTTGACAGAAGGCACTCAAGCAGAACTTAATGCAATTAATTTCACTTACACTAGCTTACAAGGGATTTTCTTTTTAACTTCCAAAATTAAAGTCAATGTTTGAAAAAATCATTCCATAGAGTGCTTTCCAAGGTGAATTCTCTCTAGCCACAAAACAGATATACCAATCAATAGAACAGAAGCAAACACACCTCAACAGATCAACAACTTTATAAAAGATGGCATTAGAAATCAATGGAAAGAATGGATAATTTACCTTTTGTTGGCAAACTGAATTTAAATAAAAATTAAAACAAAACATAATAAAATATTCTTTAAGAAAAAAAAGGACAGATAATTTAGTAAACTGTTTTGGATAATCAACTTATCCACTATTTAGAAAAGAAGAAATGAATTAATGCACCATAAGATGGCAGATGAATATAAAAATTAAAATCACTTAAGTAAAAAAAAGGAAAGTATTTGAATTATGTAGTCTTAGAAGCAGAGAAATATAGAAATATATAGACCTGTCTAAATATGCAGAGTCAGACTCTATTAATAAAAAGACCATGAATGTAATTTAAACAATAGCCTCTGTGCAATACACATGAAGAGGTAATATAATTTATATATAATGAGGCCTTCCAAATTGACATGAAACCAAACACCAAAGTTGAAAAATGGACAAAGAGTGATGCCTAGGTGGCTCAGCGGTTTAGCGCCTGCCTTCAGCCCAGGGCATGGTCCTGTAGTCCTGTAGGATTGAGTTCCGCATCAGGCTCCCCTGCATGGAGCCTGCTTCTCCCTCTGCCTGTGTCTCTGCCTCTCTCTCTCTGGGTCATTCATGAATAAATAAATAAAATATTTTAAAAAGAAGAAAAGAAAAAAAAGAAAAAAGGACAAAGAATATGAATAAACAATTCATAGAAGACGGCATACAGAGCATTATAAGTACATATATTTTGGGATGCCTGGGTGGCTCAGTGGTTGGGCGTCTGCCTTCGGCTCAGGGCATGATCCCACAGTCCCGGGATTGAGTCCCACATTGGGCTCCCTGCATAGAGCCTGCTTCTCCCTCTGCCTATGTCTCTGCCTGCCTCTCTGTGTGTGTCTCTCATGAATAAATAAAATCTAAAAAATATATATACATATATTTTAATGTTCACTCCAGTAATTGAACATTCACTCTAGTAATCAAAGAAATGCAGACCAAAACAACATTTCTATTTTTTTACTATTAACTTGGAAAAAACTGAAAATATAAAAACTAAACAAAAAAAATTGGTTGAGAGGATGCAATAAAACATTTCTAATATGACAAATTTCTAAATGTATTCCTCAGGATAATTGGGCAACACATACTAAAACCTTCAAAAATATCCATACCTTTTCATCTAACACTTGTAAGAATTTGGAACATGGTAAAAGTGCCATTTCAAAGCATCAGGGAAAATAAACTATTTTAATTATGGATAAAAATAAATTCAAGATGATTTGCAAAGCTGAAGTTTGCAAAAACTATAAGTTTGGAGTAGGAAAGTCCTCTTCTTTTTTTTTTTTTTTAAAGGTTTTATTTATTTGAGAGAGAGAGAGAGAGAGTGAGCAAACATAAGCAGGGAAGGGCAGAGGAGAGGGAGAGGTAGGCTCCCAGTTGAGCAGGGAGCCCTACATGGGGCTAGATCACAGGACCCCAAGATCATGACCTGAGCTGAAATCAAGAGTTGGACACAACTGACTGAGCCACGCAGGTGCTCCTTGAATACTATTCTAAGTGCTTAAGATATGCTAGCTTATTTCATCTCTTTGAACACATCGAGGTAGGTACTATTATCTCTCCAGTTTATAAATGAAGAAACTAAGACATATAGATGTTGAACAACACCTACACAAAGATGTTGAAGCCAAGGAGTTTGGCTTTAGCCTCCACTATCATCCTGTAGGCTCTACTATACTGCAGTGGTGGCTACCTTGGTACACTGCTAAGATCTCCCTTGAAGATGCCTTGCGGTTTAGCTCCAAAGGGTACAGTTGGCCTCCAGTTAGTGCTTTTAAGAGTCACCTTATTTTTCAAGATGGAGCCACTTTCCTCTCAGGCAGTCCTTTGTCAATAACTGAGCATGAGGGAGTTCTAGGGGCTAGCCATCTCTTCCCAATAAGATACAGCTCCTGGAAGAGGCACTCTTACTCCTAAGTGCCCCAGTGAGCTGGCTGAGACTCAGATCTGCATTAGGATCTGACTACTGTCCTATTTTTAAGCTTCCACTCCCTGTTTTTCATAGGCACTAACCTTCGAACACTGCTTGCAGTTCTAACTCCATCTCAGTGTCAGCTTCCCAGAGGATCCAACTGACACAATTACCTTCCTAACAAAATTTAAAGTGTATATACCCCTCCGCTCAGCAATTTCATTTTTATATATGTAATCCTAAGAAAGCCTTGTACATATGGACAAATAGGTACAAAATATTCACTGCAAATTATTTATAATAGTGAAAAATTAAATACTTATGAATAGAGAAATGGTTAAATAAATTATGGTACATGCACACCACAGAATATTAAAAAAGAATGAGACAATTCTGTGCATATTGATGTGGAAAGATCTCCAAGACATCTTGAGAAAAAAAAAAGCAAACTACAGAACAGTATGTATCATGAGATCCACTTATTAAACAATACATATTTACTTCTATAAGTGCACATATATGTAAATGCACAGAAAACTGGTTACTTCTGGAAAGATGGAGTGGGAATAGAAATGGTAGAATGGGCAAGAAGGTCCTCTATTTTTACTTTTCGTTTTAATATTTAGAATGCATTCGTAAACAGTCCTCATTATTTACAGATTACATGCTTGCAAATACTCCTACTCACTAAAATTTATTTGTAACCCCTAAATAAGTAGCTATGGTACTTTTGTGGTCATTTGTAGACATAATTCATGTGCCAAATGGCAAAAATTTTGAGTCACCCAACACACATTTCCAGCTTAAGTCAAACTAGGTAATCTTCTATCTTATTTCAGCTACGATACATTAAAAAAAAGGGGGGGGTCCTTTCTATGCTCTCTTAATGCCATGTTTTTCTATTTTTGTGCTTTTTGTTGGTGATTTCACTGTTTAAAATGACCCAGGTATAGTGCTGATGTGCTGTCTAGTGTTCCTAAGCTCAATAATTCATTAACATTGAGTCAACAATATATAGTAGTGTCTTTAAAGAGAAACGCACATAAAGGGGCACCTGGGTGGCTCCTGGAGCTCAGGTCATGATCCTGGGGTCCTGGGCTGGGACCCCATGATGGGCTCAGCAAGGAGTCTGCTTCTCCCTCTCCCTCTGCCGCCCCACCACTCTACTCAAGCTTGCTCTCTCTCTCTCAAAGAAATACACCAAATCTTTAAAACACACATACATACACACACCAAGGTAATACAGTGACAGGTGGACAAAATGTGACCAAAGACTCCTAGGAACTGAACCCTGTATTTCCGCTAGGGGCAATGATCCAATATTTACTAAACCAGCACTCACAATGACTTTATAGAACATAACTACCAGAAGAGAATGTTTTAAGATTTATGTTAGCCAGAGTTCTTTAAAAATAGAGCAAGAAAGTCATCACACAGCTCTCCTGTGTATTCTAATCCCATAGCCGGCTGCTTGTCATAGTGATGATACAGCTGTTTCAACTTTTCTTAATTCATTTCTTTTTAACAGAGCCCCCCAAAGGAATTAAATCAGAACGAGTTACTACTGACACCCAAAGAGACTTAAAATTTTATTCTATGAATGAGCCTTTGGACAGCCTGAATCTGCACTAATATGATACCCATTAGTATTGAGTACTTGAGATATATATATTAAAAAATTTTTTAACACTAATTAATGTCTTTAAATTTACTATAACCCTTTTAGCATAGGAAACCTTTTTTAAGAAATGAAATAGCAGACACATTTTTATTTTCAGGATCCAATAACTGATCATTTTTATCAAGTTTCCAAATATTTTTACTACCCACCAAGGCCCAGAGCCAACATTAGAGAACTCAATACATTTTATTTATAAAGATTCTAAAGATCTAGCACAAAAACTGCCCTTCTTATGCCTTTCCCACTCTGGTAAGGTGACAGCAGAAAACATATTCATTTTTCTCAAATACTCAAACTTAACACTATGAATTAACTACAAGTATGTTAGAACTTGACTGTACATAGAACTGATTCTTTCCTTTCACTTAGTTATATTTTTGCTATTAAACACAAGTTAATCAAGATAATGCAAAATAACTTGCTAAGCTGTTTGAAAAGTTATCCTTAACATGAGGGCCATGAAAAGTGGCAGAGACCATTGGTTAGGAGCACAGTAAGTGAGGTATAGAACAAGTCTGCCTGGGTCTGTGCCACTAACTAGCTCTGTAACATCAAGCAAGTTACTGATTGATCTCTGTGATTCCCTTCCTTTACCTGTAAAATGGGGATAATAAATAGTACCTATCTCATAGGATTTGGGGAAGTTATTAAATGAGTTAATTTTGCAAGAAGCTTAGAACAATGCCTGGCACACAGATGTGCTTCATAAATTAGCTGTTGTTCTAGCAAACTATAGAAGTACCTTTTCAGTTGTAAGTCTGGTAAGTTCTAGATACTTGATATCTTGTAAATTTATGAAGTTCATTATTCCATGAAGTGGGTCAGGCTAAAAACATAAAAAAGATATAAATCTGCAGATGATGGAATCATGATGAATAACCAAGAGAAGAAATATGTTCTCAGGGCTATTCCTCACTTTTAAAAATGTCAGGTAACTGCTGACCATGCCACCTAATTTAACAGCAGCCAGACACTGCTCAGTATTGCTTATATTCCTCCTCTGTCCTCTCTGCTGCAGCCCCCACAGCATTTTCAGACCCTTTCAACACTCCTCAGATTCTCTAATGCCTGCCCAGAGTAGATAACCTTTCTTCCCACCTACAGGAAAAAATCAAGGTCATGCAAATAAAGCAATCTCATTTGCCCTCCTCTCTACCTGAAAACCTCTTTGAAGCTCAGTGCATCACCCCCAAACTTCTCTGTACCATCTCTTCCTGTTTATTTTAAAATATTTTTTCAGTTTTATTGAGATATAATTGACATAGCCAAATCTCTCTCTCTCTCTTTTTTTTAAAGTAAACTCTGTGCCTAATGTGGGGCTTGAACTCATGACTCTGAGATCAAGAGTCACATGCTCTTCTGACTGAGCCAGCCAGGTGCCCCTCTTCCAGCTTATTTTAAAGAAGATGAGGGCAGCCCAGGTGGTTCAGTGGTTCAGCGCCACCTTCATCCCAAGGCGTGATCCTGGAGATCTGGAATTGAGTCCCACGTCGCGCTCCTTGCATGGAGCCTGCTTCTCCCTCTGCCTGTGTCTCTGTCTCTGCCTCTCTCTCTCTCTCTCTCTCTCTCTCTGTCTCTCATAAAAAAAAAAAAATCTCTTTAAAAAAAAATAAAGAAGATGAATTCCTTCTTTTTCCCAAACTTTCATTTTTCAAAAATCAAATTCCCTTCCTACCCCTTTCTTTTGACTTCAATTTTCACTCCCTGGACCAGTGTTAGTGTGATTCTAGAATTTAACTACATCAGAGTCTTCTGGGGGGTAGGGGAGGTGAGGTGGAGTAGAGGTGTGTGTGTGGGCGGGAACTTGTTTAAAGTGCCGATACAGGTAATCTTTACTTTTTGAAAGTTTGCACTATATCACTTCATTTTTACAAAAGACCTACATTAGTACTAGTTTTCACTAATCAGAAGAAATCCAAAGAGGATTTTTGCTTTTACAAAAAAAAAAGAAAAGTAATTTACAAATATATATATATATATTTTAACGGTGAAAAGGGAAATAGTGTTTGGCATTTGTTTTGTAGCAGGGCATTATAGAAGGAGCACACATCCCAAACTATACTCAGCATCAAGCCACCACAGCTTTGAACTGTATCTGTGAGCTTCTGTGCTTTACTTCAACTTATCCTGTGCATCTATTAGCAAGATATGTCTTAAGATATCAGAAAAGCCTAAGTTATTTTTTTAGGTCTAGGAATGCTCAAATTTTTTTCCAGGGAATCAATGGTAATGATTTCCAAGAAATCAATGGTTTTCTTCACTTTATTTTTTTTTTCAAGATTTTATTTATTTATTTGAGAGAGAGAACAAGCAGTGGGGATGGGCAGAGGGAAGAAGAAAGAGAAGCAGACTCTCCTCACTAAGGAGGAAGCCTGATGTGGGCTCCATCCCAGGACCCTGAGATCATGACGTGAGTAGAAGACACATCCTTAATGGACTGGGCCACCTAGGTGCCCCACTTCTTCACTTTATACTATTTTAGCTTACAAAAGCTTTCTTAGGAATGTTCTACCTTCAGATAGCAGGGGAAACCTGTATCTGGTCCCCACATCCACCGAATCAGATTCCCTATATGTGGTGCCAGCAACCTTCCTTGTGAACAAAATTCTCTTCCAATTCTTGTGCACACTAAAATTTGACAAGTGTTTTGGATTATGGATCTTTCTTTCTCTCCCTAAAAACACGCTTATGAAAAAAAAACACGCTTATGTCTTTATATAAAAAAAACAAAACAAAGTGTATTTCTTTTATTTTTATTTTTTTTAAATTTTATTTATTTATTACAGAGAGAGAGAGAGGCAGCGACACAGGCAGAGGGAGAAGCAGGCTCCATGCAGGGAGCCTGACATGGGACTCGATCCCAGGTCTCCAGGATCATGCCCTGGGCCGAAGGCGGCGCTAAACCGCTGAGCCACCTGGGCTGACCAGTGTATTTCTTTTAAATGACCATCTCAGATGACCACATTGCCTCTATTCCTTTGGCTCTGTGGGGGAAATTTATCTCTACTCATTCCTCACACCCTTTGTGTTAGGACTTTGACATAAATGCTCAATATAAGTTGTTCTGTCCGAGATCATTCCTGGCCTTTCAGTCTCTAAATCCAAAGATCATTTCCAGTCTTCACTTTCTTCAGCTTTTCTGAAGCACATAACATTCTGAAGCACAAAACTATTTCTTTTGTGTGACTGCTCTGTCTTTGCTTTCATGAAAGTACATTTTTGTTGTTTTCCTATCTCTGAGGCTGCTCCTTCTATTTAGTTGGTTCTTTCCTCTTAAATGTTATAAATCCCAAAGCCCTTTATTCTTTCCAGAATTTTAGCCGCATCCTCCACCTGTGGTTGTCCTACTGTTACTTTAAAAACACAACATATCTAAGATGTAACCTTCTGATTTCCCCTACTTTCTCTCATTCATTCAAATATTTACTGTTCATCACTTTATGCTAGGCACTGTTTTGAGTATTGGGCATAAAAAATTTAAAAAGGAGATGAAGGCAGACACTTTCAATGATACTGTTACTGCTTCAGTCACCCAGTTTGGAAATCTAGGAATTATCTTGTTGCTTGCCTCCTTTTTGTCCTTTCTACTGCATAAAATAAAACAAAACAAAACAAAGCATTCTTTCTTTGTAGTTTTTTTTTTATTTGTTCCTTCCTTTCTTTCATGGCTATCATCCCTGTCTAGGTCTTCATATTCTAATATCAAAATTATTGTTACAATTTCTTCAGTAGTCTCTCTCCTTCCAGTCCCTCTTTATATTTTATTCATTTATTCAACATGTGTTTACGGAATGAATGTCTTCTATGTCCCAGGCACTGTTCTGGGCAGTGGGATATAGCAGCAAAGCAGAAACATCCCTCTTTGCATGAAGCATATATTTTAGTAGAGGAGACAGGAAAAAAAAAAGTAAAGTAATAAACAAGGTGATTAGTAGATAGTCACAAATGTCATGAGGAAAATTATATAGGGGTAAGGTGTTAGAGAAGCATTCTCTAGATTCTCAGGGTGGTTAAGGAAGGCCTCTCTGAAGAGGTGGTATCTAGTTGAGACCATAAATCCTATCATACCACAGATAAATTTATATTCCCCCAAACACCATTTTTATGCTATCTCTCTACTCATGAACTTTTAAAGGCTGTCTGCTAATTACAAAGCAAGGCCAAAATTCCCATCTAACTTTCCAATTTAATTTTCTAAAAATCTACAGATTCTGCTTCAACTCATATTTACTAAGCAGGAAAAAGGATGTGCCATACACAGTGCTTAGCATTTTTTTCCTCCAAAAGATATCCAAATGATACTCCCAATAAGTATTATAATTCCCTTTTTACAGATTAAAAGGAAAGAAATTTGCTTAAGGTCACTCAGCTACTAAGTGACAGTACTGGGCCACAGATAATAATATAAGCAGTTATTTATTAACATTTATTATGAGCCAAACAATGTGTTGAGGGACTTGTTTGTCTCATTTACTTTTCATAATTGAAAGAGATAGCTATTATTATGATTAGGCCACTGATGTGATTATGTGTGATTATTATTAGAAACCTAAAGCTTAGAGAAGGTTAAGTAATCTGCCTAAGTCACTAAGTGGACAAAGCAGGATTAAAACTAAGACCCGTCTGACTTCAAAGTCTGTATATGAGACCACACTGCTTAGTTCATTTAATGGCTCATTCTCCAATGTCACCTGGGACAAACTCTAACCCTAGATCAACACGATGGTTTCTTTTCCTACATCTCCACCCAGGCTGCTGAACTCTGCTGGAAAAAAAAAGACAAAACAAAAACAAAAGCCTGAAGACAGGGTTAAAAAAAAAAAAAAAAAAAAAGATGCCTACAGGCCCAACTAGGCCCTCGTTATGACCTAGAAATCTAGCCAGCTGTCTATCATTCTCTATAGCAGCCACCTCCTCCTTTTCCACTCTCCTAAAACTTCCTACTGTACTATGCCTTTTCTCTCCTACCAGATGACCCTCCCTCTGCTATCTCACAGAGAAAATATAAGCCATCAAAAGTAAACTCCTTCCACTTTCTACCATCATATCTAAAACCTTACCTTACCTGCTTCCTTACTTCCTTTCCCCTTGTCACAAAGGAAAATGTATCTTGCTTCCTGAAGTCTATCCCTCTGCTACGCTCTATCTACCACTCCGTGTGGTGTCATCAGGACCCTTGCTCAATCAAGCATTCCTTCCTTTGGTGCATTATCAACCCCTCCTGTCTACTTATCATCAACATAAGCCTAAATCTCTCTAAAACTGACCCACTCTCTGGGAAACGAACAAGGGGTAATGGAAGGGGAGGTGGCAGGGGGATGGGGTGATTGGGAGATGGGCTGAGGGGGGCACTTGACAAGATGAGCACTGGGTGTTATATGTCGGCAAATCAAATTCCGATAAAAAAATATACAACCCCCCCCCCCCCCAAATTGACCTACTCTGGACCTCACATTCTTCTCTAGTTAACTTTTCTCTCACTTCCACAGGCAAAATTCCATCTCCATCGCTACCTTACCTTACCTACTAGTCATTTCAACTCATTGTGAATAAGGCTCCTTGTGTGTGTGTGTGTGTGTGTGTGTGAATAAGGCTCCTATCATACTACTTCACTAAAACTTCTCTCACTGGGATCCCTGGGTGGCGCAGCGGTTTGGCGCCTGCCTTTGGCCCAGGGAGCGATCTTGGAGACCCAAGATCGAATTCCACGTCGGGCTCCCAGTGTATGGAGCCTGCTTCTTCCTCTGCCTCTCTCTCTCTCTCTCTCTCTCTCTCTGTGACTATCATAAATAAATAAAAATTAAAAAAAAAAAAAACTTCTCTCACCAAGGTTATTAACAAACTCTTTAAAACTATGTATTTTTCAATTTCACACTACTTGCTCTTTGGTAACACTGTTGATCATGTCTTTCTTCTTCTCCCCACACCTCCACAGTATCAAGTTTTCATGTCGTTTCCCTCTTAAGTCTAGCTCTTTCCCAGTCTCCTGAAAATATTGGTGATCTTCAGGGTTCTGTCCCAGATTCTGTTTTCTCCCCCCCGCCCCCCGCCTCACTCCTTGTACTTTTGCTGGAAAATACTACCCTTACCCATAGCTTCTACAATAAATCATACACTGATAACTACTCTGTATCTCCAGTCCAAGTCTGATTTGTGAGTTTCAGATCCATATGCTTACCTGCTCAGCAGGTGTATTCTCTGGTTTGACAACCTCTTCAAATTCAAAATATTAATACTGGGATTAATATTTAAATGACCCCTTAATGCCCTCACAGTCAAGTCCAAATTATTACCATGCTTTAAAAGGTTAAAAAATATTTTGACAATTCCTTTAGAAACATGCAACTATTCTATGACCTAGCAATTACACCTTGGGCATTTATCCCAGAGAAATGAAAATTTAAGTTCATAACAAAACCTGCACATGGATGTTCAGAGCAGCTTATTTGTAATAGCCAAAAACTGGCTCAGATATACATCAGCAGGTGAAGGATTACACAAATTCTGGTATATTTATACTATAGAATAGTATTCAGCAATAAAAAGAAATGAACTACTGACATGCACAAGTTGGATGTCTGAACCTGACTGTGACAGTGAACAAAATTACACAGGTGATAAAGATGCACAGGACTTATTAATACATAAACACAAGTGAGTACAAGTAAAATTAAGGAAATTTGATTAAGGTCTCTGGAATTCTTCAATGCCAACACCCTTTGTGACATTACATTATAGTTTTGCAAAAATGTTACCACTGTGGCTAGAAATAGAAATGATCTTCCTCAACCAGATAAATAGTATATACCAAAAACCCACAGCTACCATAGTTAATGGAGAAAAATGGTGAATGCCTTCCCCCTAAGATCAGGAATAAGACAAGGGTGTCCACTCTTGTCACTTGAATTTCACACTGTTCCAAAAGTTCTAGCCAAGGCCATTAGGCAGGAAAAATAAACCCACTAGAGCACTTAGAATAAATGACTTTTAAAGGTTGCAGGATATCAATACGCAAAAATTGAATTTCCATACACTAGTGATGAGCAATCTGAAAATTAAGATGGTAATGCTTTTATAATAATAGCAAAAAGAATAAAATACCCAAGAATAAATCTAACAAAATAAGTGGGAACTTGTGGTTTCTGGTCCAGCAATGTAAGGAGCTAAGAAGTTGTTACTCTTGCCCACAAAACAAGAAAGATGCTGAACAAACTGAGTATCAACAACTTTTCCTAGAGCCAAAGAGCTGAGGACATATGGCAAACCATTGCCTCCAAAGTTAGAGGGACAAACAGGCAAATACAGAGAATCAAAACTTATCAGATAGAAACCTAGAAACTTCCATGGGAGCAAATAGGATAGGAAAACCTAAACTGTAAACGGATACATTCTTGGAGGTCCAGTGTGGTCAAATTTGAGAGTTAAAAATTCTCCGGGGTGGCAGGGCGGGGTTCGCGGAGTCCCAGGGGATCTCCCATACTTTTGTGAGTTTTATCCACAGAAGTCCTTACAGCTCTCACAGTGAAAATAGGAGAAGAATTCCCCGTGTGTCTGGCAGGAAAAGTTAGTGGGAAAACAGCTATTTTGAAATAAACCCAGAGTATCCTGTTCTCAGTGAGGCTTGGTCTCAAAAGAAACTATTTCACCAGAGCCTAAATAACTGGGGTTTTACCAGGGCCCAACAGAGCCGGAGAAAGAGAAATAGCCAACTCCAGGACTTCTTTAGCCTTCGTGTCTCATCTAAGGAGGGTAGGGGGAACTGAGAAACACTTGTTAAGAGGACACCCCAGGGGCACATATTCACTGAAAGACTGAGACCTAATCATAGAACTGTAGAATGTTTTCCCTTCTACAGACATATAGATCAATGGGACAGAATTGAAAGTCCAAAGATAAACATTATATTTACGGTCAATTGATTTTCAACAAGGGTGTCAAGATTATTTAATGCGGAAAGAATAGTCTTTTGAACAAGTGATAGTGGGACAAGTGTATATTCACATTAAAATAATGAATTTGGACCTTTACTTCATACCATATACAAAAAATTAACTCAAAGTAGGCAAGAGAGCTAAATGAAGAACTCAGACTCCCAGAAAAAAGCTTAGGAAACAATCTTCATCCCACTGGATTAGGCAATCATTTCCTAGATATGATAACAAAAGCACAAGCAACAAAAGAAACAATAAAGTGGACTTCAGATTTAAAAAATTTTGCGTATCAAATGATACCATAAAGAAAGTGAAAAGACGGGATGCCTGAGTGGCTCAGCAGTTGAGCATCTGCCTTCAGCTCAGGGCGTGATCCCAGATCCAGGGATTGAGTCCCATATTGGGCTCCCTATGAGGAGTCTGTTTCTCCCTCTGCCTGTATCTCTGCCTCTATCTCAGTGTCTCTCATGAATAAATAAATAAATAAAATCTTAAAAAAAAAAAAAAAAAGAAAGTGAAAAGACTGGATGGGAGAAAATATTTGCAAATCCTGAAAATGACTTACCTCTTACAACTTAACAATAGAAAGACAATTCAATAATGGTTAGAAGATCAGATAGACATTTCTTCAAAGATATCAAAATGGCCAAAAGCATATAAAAGATGCTCAACATTACTAGCCATCAGGAAATGTAAATCAAAGCCACAATGAGAAAGTATTTCATATCCACTAAGATGGCTATAATAAAAACAGGTATAACAAGTGTTGGTGAGGATGTAGAGAAATTGGTATCCTCATACATTGCTGGTAGGAATGTAAAATGGCACAACCACTTTGGAAGACAGCATGCTAATGCCACAAAAAATTAAGGATATGATATAGCAATTTCACTCCTAAAAATGCTAGAGAAATGGAAACGTATGTCCACACAGAAATGTGTACATAAATGTTCATATTATTATTTATAAGTTACAAAAGGTAGAAACAACCCAAATTTCCATCAGTTGATGAACAAAATGAAGTTTATCCATAAAATGGATTATTATTTATCAATAAAAAAGAAATGAAGTACTGATATATGATAGAGCATGAATCTTGAAAACATTAGGCTAAGTGAATGAAGCCAGTCACAAAAGACTACATATTATATGATTCCACGTTTATGAAATGTGCAGAATAGGTAAGTATACAGAGACAAAGTAGAATAGTAGTTGCTTAGTGCTGGGATAGTTGGGAGGGGAGAAATGAAGGATACACAGAGTTACTTTCTGAAGTGAAGAAAATGTTCTAAAACTGACCATGGTGATGGTTGCTGCATAACTCCTCTGAGAATATACTAAAAGCCAGTGAATGGTACACTTTAGGGATAAACTATATGGCATGTGAATCATATACCAATGAATCTGTTTAAAAAACAGGGAGCAAGGAGGAGGTAGCTCTTAATCAAAATAAGCTCTTCATCATCTAGTCCCTGCTTCCCCATCCAGAGGCATCTAATGCCACTCCTCCCTTCAAACTACTATTATCAGGCACACAAAACTTTCAGGTCCCTACACAAAACTTGTTTTTCCTTCTACCTGGACCATTTTTACATCCTTCCCTTCTCTGGTCAATTCCTGTTTGCTCTTTAGATCTCAGCTTAGATGTCATTCCTCCCTATGGTCCTTTCTAACCTTCCAAGCCTGAATTAAAGGTACTCTGATGTGCTCCCACAGCAACATGTGCTTACTACTCTCCTAGTGCTCTTCTTACTGAATTCCAATTAACTGTTTAATTATCTGTAGCTCTCACTAATATTTTAATTTTTAAAATGTTTTATTTATTTATTTTAAAGAGAGAGAGAGAGAGAGAGAGAGAGAGAGAGAGAGAGAGAGGATGCATGAGCAGAGAGGGCAGTGGGAAAGGGTTGGTAGGGACCAAGAGGGAGAGAATTTCAGACTCCAGGTGGAGCTCGTAGCTGCAATATGTGCCTCAATCTCATGACCTTGAGATTACAACCTGAGCTGAAATCAAGAGTCAGATGCTCAACCACTGACCCACCCAGATACCCCTAAAACTGGGTTTTATTTATGGCATCTTGCCTTAGAGAGGGTAAAAAATACTTTCCAAAGGTTGGGCTAAACGAACTTTAAGTCAGAATCACTTCTGTGGTCATTTGCCAGCTCAAAAGAATACTTAAGAAAAAGAAGTTCCAAGCTACTAGAAATATTTAATTGTAAAGAGAAAACAACTGATTTCTAAGAAATAAGTATGTGAATGAGTAGTGAATGAAGCCAGTCACAAAAGACTACATATTATATGATTCCACGTTTATGAATCGTAGAAATAAGTATGAAGAAATAAGTATGAAGCACTTAATGTTCAGACATTCTAAGCAAAGTTTCAAATAGAAAAATAGTGATCTGCCTTATCTGATTAAGATCTGTGCAGACATGTTTAACCTGACCAGAAAATAGTTTTGATTTTCAAATACTTTGTATTTGAATCTTTTCCTGCAATGATGCATCATTACACATTCCGTATCCCAGTGAATATCTATCTACAAGCAAGTCTGCAAAATAAAACACCCAAGAGAGTACTAAGGCTCAGTTCATTCTCCTTTATCAACCTGAATCAGAGCTAAAGTAGAATATATGCTATAGATTATATCTAGAGTAGGAAATAACAACAAATAATAACTACATATTTTGCTAGGTAACTTTCAGAATCGGGGTGGGGGGTAATGTGAAGAAACAGGTTTATGGGGGAGGAATCTGAAAAACCAGTCTTTTAGAAATTTCTCTTTCTCTTTCAGAAATTTCTACAAGAGGTCCAAATAACTGCTGAAAAGCTGTTAAGAATTCAACAGCATTTTCTGTCCAGATGATTTAATTGTCTAAAGTTCCAAGTCAACTGATTGCCAGACCACATTTTAGTGATACAATGAAAGGAGGGGTAAAAGCTTTAAAAAGGAAAGAAGAATGAAGAAAAGAGAATCTTCTCAAACCATAAGACCTAATTTAATGTATGTGACATTAGAGTATGTTAGATTTTGTCCCTAGACAGATAAGGCCAGAAGACTGTAAATGTCAACTCAATTAAGAAAGAACAATAGGCAACCTGTTTCGTGTTATGAATCATACATATATCTAACAGCTTAGAAAAAAAGTACTTTTGAACTTGGAGGGATTTAAAATCCTAGGAATGTGTATTAAACAATCTGCCTTTTATGACTTAAAAATATGAACACTGCAAATGTGGTAAAGGAAACAAAGCTCTGAACTCATTCACATATATGGTAGTAAGGGAATGCTAAGTGGAGTATAAATGCAGAACATGAGATATATAATTTATATCACCTTTAGGAAAATAAAATATTAGAAAGAAAAAATTAAAGGAAATATGACTGAGTAGATTATACACAATAATTGCTAAAAAGAGTAAATACAGAAAAAGGTAAATTAAGAAAGGAAACAGTTACTTTAGAAGTAAGGTTAAAGCACCCTTCAGATATTCAGAAAGTATGAGTTAATGTGCTTCTGATGATAGAATTCTCTTTCTTTACATTCCAGAGTCCAGCAGCCTATCTATCCATGGTGACGCTGACATGATTATAATCAGACAAATATCATAACTTCTGCTACTTACTGCAACTGATCGGTCACATAAAAGAAAATTGCATTTGTATATATGTGCGTATATGTATATGCATGGATATGTTTGGTGTAATAACTGTATTACGAAAATTTGAAAATAAGAAAGTTTCCAGTTTTCCTTTCCAGTTTAACTGATAATGATTTTTTATTGATGTCAATTACATACTTTATATTTTCTGGATAAAAGACATACAGCTCTTAAAATGGATGGGCACAATCTAGGAAAAGAACTGAAACCAATAATTTAGAACTATAGGAATTTAATGACCTAAAAAATTATAGACTTTAAAGACTGAAACTGCATCCAGATGTTATTCCAAAAGGGTATGGTTAGCTCTAATAAAACTCCTGGAGATTGTTCTCTGTTTCTGTCAGGCAAGAATCTCCAAAGGAACAGAGAAATTTTCATACTGAGGCAGAGGAATTGAAGGCAGAGGCTAAGGGCAGGGAACAAATTAGAAATTCAATCTTCTTGCCATTGCAGAGTAGGTATCGGGGAGCTTCCTTTCTCACTTCCCAAACAGAATCTCAAGTGTTTAGATTCAGAAAAATCTAGTTTTATCTTAAATTTCTACTTTAAAACTTTGACATTAGGGATCCCTGGGTGGCTCAGCGGTTTAGCGCCTGCCTTCAGCCCAGAGCATGATCCTGGAGTCCCAGGATCAAGTCCCACATCGGGCTCTCTGCATGGGGCCTGCTTCTCCCTCTGCCTGTGTCTCTGCCTCTCTCTCTCTCTCTCTCTGTGCGTGTCTGTCATGAATAAATAAATAAAATCTTAAAAAAATAAAATAAAATAAAACTTTGACATTAAAATGAAGGACACTCATAATAAATTTCCTTTCTCCATCACTCTTAATCTGGAGGTAATAAGATCAATAATAGCTGCCACTATATTATGGGTGTTTACTCAGTGCCCGTCATGGTGTTAAGTGCTTTACCTATACTCATTTAATTCTTGAAAAAATCCAGTGAGGAAACTGAATAAAAGACTAAATGACTAGGTGCCAATTAAAAAAAGCTGGAGATAGAATATGAACCAGGTCTGACTCAACAGCTGTGCTCAAAGTTAACTATTTAGGAATACTTTTGTAGAACAGTTTGATTTTTCTTGAATGTTTGTCCAGAGAATTAAAACCTTTGGATCATCAATAGAGAGGTCTTATAAACACGGACTTCCACAGCCAAGTGGCACATTCCCCACAAACAGCTATTCTGGATAGGAAACACTAAAATAATTTTCTCCAGGTGTTAAGAAACTCGGTTAATCTAATAAAAGACTGTAACACTATTTTACATTCTTAATTCTGGTTAAAAGCATTTTTTCAAATTAATCTGATTGCCAACCCTACTTTTAATAATAACTATGTTAAAATTCTGGTCCTCGACTTCTAGACAATTTCTCTGGTATATTATTATGAAATTACATTTTTTTCCCTTTTTTTTTTTAAATTTTTTTAATTTATTTATGATAGTCACAGAGAGAGAGAGAGAGGGGCAGAGACACAGGCAGAGGGAGAAGGCAGGCTCCATGCACCGGGAGCCTGATGTGGGATTCGATCCGGGGTCTCCAGGATCGCGCCCTGGGCCAAAGGCCGGCGCCAAACCGCTGCGCCACCCAGGGATCCCTGAAATTACATTTTAAAAGTCACACATTTAAAAGACAGTTCAGGAATGGTTTAAAAAGAGTTCCATTTTGATTCTGCTAATTCAAGAAAAGGTTCTTCAAATGCTATAATGTTAAAAATAAGTTGAGAGATTTACTACACAAAGTACTTTAAAGTAGATTCAACTAAATCTTTGTAAGGTTTGATTCCTCCCATCATTTCTACTCAGCAAAATCTCAAATAGTAGCTTGTGTACTCAAGATATCTACATACTTTCCCCCTTCATCATGCTCTGTTCAAAAGACAGAGTTCATTTAAATACCAGTTATTACGTCTTTGTTTCATTGCTATTTTTATTTGCCTTCTTTAATGAATGCATCATTTCAAAACCAGAATTTAAAAAATAATACCCAGGGGGTCCCTGGGTGGCTCAGTGGTTTAGTGCCTGCCTTTGGCCCAGGGCGTGATCCTGGAGTCCCGGGATTGAGTCCCGCTTCAGGCTCCCTGCATGGAACCTGCTTGTGTCTCTGCCTCTCTCTCTCTCTCTCTCTGTGTCTCTCATGAATAAATAAATAAAATCTTTAAAAAAAATAAAATAAAAAGTAATACCTGTTGTACTATTTCTCATGCAAACAATGCAGGTCCAACAAAGACATTCTTTACCACTCTCCTCCTCCATGTCTTACCAAGTCACCATGTGATATCTTAAATTACAAATAGACTAATGTATTTAAGTATTTAAGAGTGCAGCTCTCTCATGTACAAGCTCCAGGCTTGGTTATTAATACAGACAATATCTGTAATAATTATGACTTTGACACTAGCCATAATTTAGGAAACTAGTTATTGATGAAGTAGGACAAATGAGAATCAAAAGGAAAATCTATCGGGTCATCTAAGAATTCATTAAAAAAAAAAAAAGGGTGGGAATAGTCACATACCCTTTAATTTAGGAAGGCAGATTTCAGAGAAGTAGGCATGATTGCATGAAATGAAATTCTTGAAGGAAAGGAGATTCAAGAGGTTAGGGAGCTCTTGAAAATGTGGTTCTAATAATTACAGTTTATGCCAATAAAAGAAAGGGGGGGTAGGTACTAATGAAACCAGGATGATAGCACAGGAACTCATTTGAATAGCACACTATAAACATTAAAAAAGCGGTGTGGTATAATGAATAGAACACAGACTTCTGAATCCAGCTCTACCACCTAATTAAATGATGCCAGGCAAATCATTTCTCTCTTTGAATATGCTTTTTCATCAGCAACATGGGAATAACATTTCTTGAGAAGAGCTATTACAGAGGGTTTGCTACCCACTGAATTCAATATTTCTTTGCTGTTCTTTTTGTCCTTAGGCTATATCCCATTAAGGGAGCACAGTCAGAATTCTATGTTCAAAAGTTACTTCTTTTTTCCTTGGTAGTTACATTATCAATTTGATATCGTTAAGCTCACTGTTTTCAATTTGTACTCAGCATTAGGATTTGCTTTCTTTCCATCATTCTTATTTTTTTTAAATTAATTTTTATTGGTGTTCAATTTACCAACATACAGAAAAACACCCAGTGCTCATCCCGTCAAGTGTCCACCTCAGTGCCCGTCACCCATTCCCCTCCAACACCCGCCCTCCTCCCCCTCCACCACCCCTAGTTCGTTTCCCCGAGTTAGGAGTCTTTATGTTCTGTCTCCCTTCCTGATATTTACCAACATTTCTTCTCCCTTCCTTTATATTCCCTTCACTATTATTCATATTCCCCAAATGAATGAGAACATACACTGTTTGTCCTTCTCTGATTGACTTATTTCACTCAGCATAATACCCTCCAGTTCCATCCACGTTGAAGCAAATGGTGGGTATTTGTCGTTTCTAATTGCTGAGTAATATTCCATCATTCTTAATTTTCTGAATATATAAAACATATGCATGGTTCAAGCAAAGCATCCTCCTTCTACTTCATTATAGTAGTAGTTCTATTTGTTACATAAGGTAGAAATTCTGGCAATTTGTCCATGGGCTAGAATGTGAATTCTAGTAATGGTAACATTTACATGTACAACTTAAAACTACATAGCACTTATCAATTTTAAGATAGGGGTCTATGGCTACTGAAAAGATTATAGCTAAGATTCTTCAAAAGTTAGTCCCATTAATTTTAGTTGATGCTTATGCTGCTATGTGCCAAGCACTTAAGTGTTTTATGTACACGAATACTTTAATCTTCAAACAGACCTCTGAAGTATGTTGGCCAAGATCATGCGGCTAGTAAGCGACATAAATAGAATGTGAACCCAGACTCCAGAGTCTGTGCTATTAGCCACTTAACTATAATGCCTCCTGCATTCAAACTGATGACACCTATGTTCCTGCCATATGGGGACTATAGAATTTAAGCCTTTTCTGGCTTACATAAAGAAAATATGTGATCTTAGGAAAATTACTATATCATAACGTTCCCAATACTAATAAAAATTTAAAAGATAGTATGTCAATATGGACTAAATCTCTTATAAATATTTGTAAATATTTACACAACTCAGCTGCACTAGCCATTCACTGACTTCTCTCATTCAATGAATATTTATTAAATGCCATTGAGAGGTAAAGTGAGTCAATTTACTCTTTCTCCAAATTCCACTGAAAAGACAAGGTTTTATATATATATAAATATATATATATATAATTATTTTTTTAAATTCTCTAATAGCATGGGAAAATGACAACAAACAGAACTACTGAAGAGTTTCTGGAATGTGTATAAAAGAACAGGTTCACACAAAAGGAGTAAGTACCACTACAGCCTGTAAAACAACACAGTCAAAAGATAATCCTCTTCCTCATTACAGAAGTGGATGAATTCTCCTAAAAAAGACTTCAGTGACACCCTGAGCTCAGAGAAATAGGAACTGAGCACAATATGAGGGTTATGTGTGGTATCTAAGTGGGATATAAGAAAAGTCAGTGGGAACTGCATTAGTTCCCTGACCATCTGGAAGAGCTGATGACATCTGCACCCCAGACTTTTTTTTATCTGGGTATGAATGCCTAAACGGCCAAGTTAGGAATATGCTACAGGCTCCTAAAGAGGGGGGGCAGTGGGCAGTAGGAGGGAATGCATGAGGGATACAACACTTTAGTTAACTCTAGGCTAACAAGAGAGAACAAAAGCACTAGCCATCATCTTATAAAGACAAAAAACTAAATAAAAATAGCACAGTGGGAAAGTCCATAAAGTACCCAACCTCCTTGATAACTGAAGATACAATAAAGGATACTCACATCTTAAATAGAGGGAGGTCTACTTAAAGCAGGCATTTTACTAGCTACTGTGGAATTCTAAAGTTATTGGAGAATAGTTACCTACTGGGTGGTAAGTAGGCAGATACCACCAGAAATAGTCCTCTAAAGCTCCTGGGCTACTCCTATATTAGTGATGTTTCAACATATAAAAGTTGTCTGTTGTCTTCTTTTTTTTTTTTTTTTAAGATTTATTTACTTATTTGAGAGAGAGAGAGAGAGAGAGAGAGAGAACGTGAGCCGGGGGCAAGGGGTAGAGGGAGAGGGAAAAGATCTCAAGCAGACTCCCTGCTAAGTGCAGAGCCCAACATGGGGCTTGGTCTCATGACCCTGAGATAATGATCTGAGCCAAAATCAAGAGTTGGACACTTAACTGACTGAGCCACCCAGGTACCCCAAGAATTGTTTGTCATCTAATCCTAACCCACTAAATCTTAGCTAGAGTGGGAGTCCTAAAGGTGATCTAATATGCTGATATATAACTGTATACATCTGTTTAAAATAAGATTTCCTGGGGGATCCCTGGGTGGCTCAGCGGTTTAGCACCTGCTTTTGGCCCAGGGCGTGATCCTGGAGTCCCCGGATCGAGTCCCACATCGGGCTCCCGGCATGGACCCGGCTTCTCCCTCTGCCTGTGTCTCCGCCTCTCTCTCTATCATGAATAAATAAATAAAATATTTTTAAAAATAAAATAAGATTTATTGATATGGTTTTTTAAGCAATTTAACTATTTTTTATTTTATTTTTTAATATAGAATTTTCTTTTTTTTTTTTTTTTTAAGATTTTACTCATTTATTAGAGAGAGAGAGAGAGAGGCAGAGACTCGGGCAGAGGGAGAAGCAGGCTCCATGCAGGGAGCCTGATGTGGGACCCGATCCTGGGTCCCCAGGATCATGCCCTGGGCTGAAGGCAGCGCTAAACCACTAAGCCACCGGCGCTGCCCCAATTTAACTATTTTTTAAAATTTAAATTCTGAAATTATTTTATCTTCAGGATAATGAAATATAGTTACTCATCTTATGCTTCATAATAAGCAAATGAATAGGATTTAAGCAAATGATCTTATAGGCTACCTGTGATCATCAATCATGCTTTAACTTTTTAACTTTCAAACTCTTTATCTAACTTGGTTACTGACTTCAACTAATGAGGTCACTAATGCTTTATATACTTAGCCAGTTGGGGGTAAATCTACTCTAGGGCCACAGACTACAATCCATAACCCACTTAGCAAATGTTAGCTAGAGTAAGGTTGACAGTATGTTAATGGCTTAGTATAATCCATCATCATTACTGGGAAATATCCCCAAACATGTCACCTTTGACATGAAGAACAGCACTTTCATATAAACATTTGGATAGGTTTCCTGGTACTCCTTGCTCTTAGTGGAAGGCGGCAGCAATCCAAGTAAGTAGCAGGGGCACAGTACAGTGTGTATGTTAAAAATGAAATGGGGTACGGGGTCTAACACAGGACATATCCTAGTTAAAAAAAAACAGACTGCTTTTGATGACTGTATAATAGGTAAATAATCAATTGTATTATATCCTATTTATCCAATGTAAGAAGAGATTAATCCATTTAATTACATAACAACAATTAGCTACTATAAATGTCTGTCCTGGTAGGTGTTTCAGATATATTAACTTTAGTTCTTAGAGCCACCTTGCAAGGTAAATGGTATTATTCCCATTTATAGATGAGGAAACCAAATCTTAAAGAGGCCAAGTAACATGCCCAAAGCAACATAGCTGGTAAATGGCAGAGGCAGAACTTCAACTGAGTTCTGACATCAATCCCCAATCTATTTTCACTATGATTTTCTTAATAAAATAATTGTTTAAGAATTTATCGTACAGGGTGGCTCAGTCGGTTAAGCACCTGCCTTTGGCTCAGGTCATGGAGCCGTGTCAGGCTCCCTGCTTGATAGGGAGTCTGCTTCTCCTTCTCCCTTTGCCTCTGCCTATCACATCCCCCGTTTGAGCGGTCAAATTTTTTTAAAAAATTAAATCTTAAACAAAAGAGAGGCACACGTCAAGTTAAAAATATTTTGCACCATCTTAAACCCTAACTGGCATATAAATTTTTTTTTCTCCTTACTCTGTCCATTATGGGTCCCCCTCAACAAACAGTAATCATACTAGTGCAGACTCACAGCCCTTTCCATTGAATGAGGACACTGGATCCAACTTCTTCTGTAACACCTTGTTCCCCCCTGAGAAAGATCATTTACCCATTACAAATTCCTCATCTCCCCCATGTCCATTCCCCACCATAACACACCACACATATCCATGAACTTTCATGCACTTAGACACACCTTCCTGGTCTCCACTGATTTAACTCTGTCTCAGGCTATTTCACCTGAGGGAATCCCTTAAACATACCATTTCCTGCAAATTCTCTTGTCTTTCTCTGATAGGCAATTTGGAAGTAAAAAAATGACAAAAAATATTGTTGACAAATGTAAATAGAATCTCAGTGAAGCACCTGATATCACATAGCAGGAATGTCATAAGTTTTTTTTTGTTTTTTTTTGTTTTTTTTGTTTTTTTTTTTATGATAGTCACATAGAGAGAGAGAGAGAGAGAGAGGCAGAGACATAGGCAGAGGGAGAAGCAGGCTCCATGCACCGGGAGCCCGACGTGGGATTCGATCCTGGGTCTCCAGGATCGTGCCCTGGGCCAAAGGCAGGCGCCAAACCGCTGCGCCACCCAGGGATCCCAAGCTTTTTTTTTTTTAAATTGAAATACAGTTGACACTCAATGTTACACTAGTTTCAGATGTACATTGTGATTCATCAAGTCTATACAATATGCTGTGCTCACCACAAGTGTGGCTACCCCCCTGTCACCACACAACACTATTACAATACCTCTGACTATAGGAATCTCAAAGCTTTAAAGTCAAATTGGCAAATTAAAGGATCAGAGAAATAAGCTCCCTTTTCTTAGTCCTTTTTATCTTTTTTTTTGGGGGGGGGGAGACTTTTTATCTTTTTAAAAATGCTATTAGCAATGCAACTGTACTGCTTTATACTATTTTTTTGTTGTTACAGAAGTGAATATTTCAGCTACAACATGGTCTTACCTAGTAATCTAACTCCTGTATTGATCCAGGAACCAACATACAACCTACAAATTAACTTTCATCTTTTTTTTTTTTTTTTTTTTTTTAGAGAGAGAGAGAGAGAGAGCACATGCATGAGAGGTGGGGAGGAGGAGAGGGAAAGGATCTCAGATTCCCTGTTAAGTGCACAGCCCAACATGGGGCATGATCTCATGACCCTGATACCATGACCTGAGCCAAGCTCAAGAGTTGGACACTTAATCAACTGAGCTACCCAGGTGCCCCTCATCTTAGTATATGTATGTACATAAATATATATTATATATTATATATATGTGTGTGTGCGTATATATATATATATATATTTTTTTTTAAATCAAAGTTGGGAATGATAGGATGCCTGGGTAGCTCAGTGGTATGATCTTTGGCTCAGGGTGTGATCCTGGGGTCCTGGGATCAAGTCCCACATTGGCTCCCCCCTCGAGCCTACTTTTCCCTCTGCCTGTGTCTCTGCCTCTGTGTGTCTCTCATGAATAAATAAAATCTTTTTTAAAAAGTTGGAAATGACTATATGGTAGCTGAGTCTTGCTTCCAAAATGAAAACCAACTGATAAATGTAAAAAAAAAACAAAAAAAAACCTGCATTCCATGAATATGTAGCTACTAAGCAATAATTTGATCTATGTAACAACATAAGTGTTATGCTAGTAAAAATGAGATAAGATTAGGAATGGCAAATATGACTCTCTTTAGTCCATTTTTGCCTGGATATTCTATTCTGACTTCAAACATAACATGTCTGAACCAAACGCATCACTTTTGCCCATAAATCAGCTCATTCTCCAAAATTCCCAATTCTGTTCTTACTCTAGGTTTAAAATCTTAGGGTCAACCATAACACCTTCTCTTTCTTGCCATTTGCAAGGCTAGACAGAGTGCTACCAAAGGTATAGAGATCAATAAATCATATTCTCTACTGTTAGGTAACTAAAAAAAAATCTACCAGATTTCTACTAGAAAACAGGCAAGTGACACACAAATAACCATGATATAGACATGCTACCATGAAAAGTGTGTGAGGTATTACCAAGGGGTTGGTGTTAGGGGTGGGGGGATGACTTTGAGGAAGGGATCAAAAAAAGTTTTTACAAAGATGGCAGTTGAAATATACTTAAAAGATGGGAAAGGCTGATAAGACTGGGCAGAGTGAGAGAGCATTTCAGTCTGAAAATAGATAACACAAACAAAGATGTAGAAATAAGAATACAGATTGTATTTAGGAAACAAAGTAATACTAGAGGAGCTAAAACACAGATCCATGCAGGGGAAAAAGTAGGATCTAAGGTTGGAAAGGTAAGATAACGCCATATTGTGAAGATACTTGAATGCCTTTATACTGTGGAAGATTGAAGAGTCACTGACGGTTTCTGGTACAAGCACATGAAGTGGTTAATATCCAGGATTTTGGAGCTAAACTTCCTGGGTTCAAATCTCAGTTCTTCATATATCAGCTGTGTGACCCTAGGCAAGTTACATAACTTCTCCGTATCTCTGTGAAGGCTAATAACAGCATCTATATATGGATGTTGCAAAGGTTAAATTAGTAAATACACATAAAGTGCCTAGGAAAGTGTCAAAAAGTAAATACTATATAAGCAGTTGTGATTATTGTAACATTTATCCTTTAGAAAGATGAATTTAGCAGCAATGTATAGAAATGGACTGGAACAGAAATTTCCCTGCTTTTACTCATGCCATTTTACCCTCAAGGACATGCACTGCCCAAATCTTCAAAACTATTTAAATATTCATCATTAAGTGTATCTTCTGTTAAGTTCAAATGTCATCTCCTCCGCGACCACCTGGGCAGAAATCACATATTTGACACATTTCTTACATATATAATTTTACCTTCCCAAATAGAGTGCAGGTTTATTGAAGATAAAATACTTTTTCATTTGCTTACACGCAATCTCTAAGAATATTTAGTACACTTCCTTAGAGGTCTCACGTACTTCAATAAACATTTGTTGTGAGGCTGTCTGGAATAAAGTCCAGTGGTATAGGAAATATTTATGGGAAGATCTAAGAAATATGCATAGTAAATTAAAGATTTTATTAAAATGAATGGTACTTTTAAAATGAAATGGTGATAAGTGAAATGGTCTTAGAAATCTTTGCCTCTTAAGTTAGTGGTCTGGTCAGCAGAACCAACTTGAACATGGCCTGTTTTTGAAAAAAAATCTTCTATATTACAGCTGAAAGTAGACCCAGTGATGTTCCAGGTAAATAGCTTACTGTGAATACATCACAAATGGGGAGACTCTGTGAAATTTTGTTCTCCCATATTCTTTCTTACCCAACCAACGCATTTATCTTTACTCCTTTTTAATCTCTAATGATAGCAGTATATAGTCCCTGGGTCAACAGGGACTATATTAAAAGTCAACAGCTGCCTTTTTGCTCAATATATACAACAGCCAAGTGTCAAAATGCCACATGTGACCTTTTATTTATAGCAGAGCTAGTATAAAGAGACATACAAAAAGGGCAGCCTTTTCTCCCTAATTAAAAAAAAAAAAAAATAGAGCAGTAATTCAAAGAAATGTCACTTTGCTTTGAAACTGGAGTCATACATTGAAACCTCATGTAAGTAAATTACACATTTTTGGTATATACTCATAAATACATGTATCAGTGAGAGTAACACCCAAATTCATATGCTTCTCTATTTTGTCAACTCTAAGGCAGTAAGTCCCAATCATCACATTCTACTTGCTCATGGAATATCTGGTAAGGATTCTCCTCCCTATAATTTACAGCTAATGAGAGAACACAGAGTAAGGTTTGCATACGTATGTTACTGAAAGGTGTCTTTGACCCAGAAACTTATTTTTAGGCACCTTGATAATCGAAGATTCCTAGGTTCCTTCATGGCTATTGTTTAACCTCTCCAGTATTTCAATAAATATTAGTTTTTCTCATCAGTTTGAGCCAACAAAGAGTGAAATAATATAGCCACTAGATCCAATCTGTTGTTATCAATTTTATCAGGTGATGTAAGTATTAAACTTTTTAGCAGCCAGCTGCTAGATGGGCAAAGAATTAGAGAAAGCACTTGGGAAAAATCGTGTAGCTCTAGAGCTTGAAAATAAAACATTCTGACAACCAAAAAGATATGATGTCATGTTTACATAAATCATCATAGACAAGTAAAGCTGTAAATATGAAATTTATACCTATATACTGTCACTGCTGTCACTTTATAACCTAATCCCCTGGGTTATTTAGGGGGTATAAAATAAGGTCACTATGTAAATAGTTATCCATTCAACTAATTAAGCTCTTATTTACAATCCAACAATAACAATTTCATAAACAACAATACTTCATTATGTGACTAAATCTCCCCTATAAGGTTATAGAATACAGCCCACTGCTTAAATGTGCATTAAAATGAAGTATGGAAAAAAACCAAAAACTCACAGTTGCATTACAGAAGCTAATGACAACTAGACGAAATTTTATTCCATATCAAAGATTAAATTTTCAGTTATGCTATTTGCCAGGTCTCTATAAAGAAGCGATCTCATATATCCAAACATATTTCCAGGCTTTGAGGTGAGATTAATTGACTCTTGATATCGAACTGTGAAGTTTATAGACCACCAGCTCTTAGATATATTCCTTTAAAAATAACTTCTGAACTAAAGGATTTTCACAATGCACTGTGGTTCTTACTCCTTAACCTACAGGAAAACAGAAAGCTGGGAGTCTGAGCCTGCATAACAATTGGAAGGGTTGAAAAAAGTATTAATCTAGTCTGAATGATATAATTTTTATTAATAAAAAAACTCTCAACTGCCACTTGTTTAAAATTAATTACATGGCTGGTAAATAGCAGGACTGGGATCTGACTACATGTTGGTTTTGGTTTCACTCCAAAACCCGTGTGCCCTTTCTACTACAGCTAGGCTGCCTTTCATTTAGAAAGCCTCTTCAATCTGCTCCAGAGACATAGAAACCCAATGCACGTCTTAGTTTGAGTGCTTGTATGTGTCCCCTGAAGTTGATATTACCACTACAATGGCCTTTGTAGTCTTTCTTTCTAGATTGGACTTGGCTTTCAGTTATACTCAAATACAGACATACCATGTTACCTTAAGTGTCTCTTCTAAAAATATTTTATTTATATATTTATTGAGAGAGAGAGAGAGAGCACGAGCTGGGAAGAGAAGGAAGAATCAGGCTCCCTGTGAGCAGGGAGCCGATGTGGGGCTTGATCCCAGGACCCTAGGATCATGACCTGAACTGGAGGCAGACGCTTAACTGACTGAGCCACCCAGGTGTCCCATTCTTAAGTCTCTTTATGGAACAAGGCAAGCTGTAAGGAAGTAAGACTGATGGGATGTCTGGGTGGCTCAGAGGTTGGGCATCTGCCTTCAGCTCATGGCGTGATCCTGGGGTCCTGGGATAGAGTCCTGCATCAGGCTCCCTGCATGGAGCCTGCTTCTCCCTCTGCCTATGTTTCTGCCTCTCTCTCTCTCTCTCTCTCATGAATAAATATTTTTTAAAAGGCAGACAGGAATAAAAATGGGAATATTAAAAAAAATGTCTGGACTTTTTTTTTTTAATTTTTATTTATTTATGATAGGAACACAGTGAGAGAGAGAGGCAGAGACACAGGCAGAGGGAGAAGCAGGCTCCATGCACCGGGAGCCCGACGTGGGACTCGATCCCGGATCTCCAGGATCGCGCCCTGGGCCAAAGGCAGGCGCCAAACCGCTGCGCCACCCAGGGATCCCGAGCACGTGTGGACTTCTTATACAATAATTATGACTAACATTGGAGCATTTTGCTAGGTACTAGACCATGTGCTAATTCCTCATATGCCATGGTTTATTTCCTCACAACCACACTGTCCCCATTTTATAGCTGAGAAATCAAATTACATGCCCCAAGTCATAAAACTTATAAAAAGGGAATCCAAAAAAAAAAATAAATAAATAAAAATAAAAAGGGAATCCAAGAATCAGATCTAGATATGGCTGACTCTCAATCCTGGGGGACTATTTTAATTTTCCTCTGTTGTAACTCCAATACAAACCCAGTATTTATCAGAAAAGAGGTTAAACAACAACACTACTGTAGGTCATACCCTGCTGAACAGCGGAGAGCTGATGTAGACAACACAGTATTCCAGCTTTCAAAGCTTTGGCTCTAACAGCCAAGTGACAGAATTTAAGAAGTCTGGTCAGTCTAATAAATGGAATGGCATCATCACTCTGTCATTACTTTTTCAGAATTTCCTGCCTTTTAGGGATTTCCATTTATTCCTGGCTTGTGTCCATGTTCTTGGTCCCAAATTCCCCTTCTTCAAAACTTTTAGGCCTACTAGCTTATATCCTTTATCCTGAAGTGCCTACATCCCTGTTGATAGTGGTAAAAAGAGAGGACTTCTGGAATGAAGGCTGTAAAGGAAATAAACACTTTGTTCAGGAAATCTCATCTCATATTAGAAAATCTGGCCTACACTGTGAAATTTACAGCATCATAAATGATTTCAAGCTTCAGGTATGTCCTGTGAACACTATAAAAAAGACTGGTCTTTGCATTTTTATTCAAGGTTCTCATTATTTGCTAAGTACTATATATACTGATAATGTCACTTTTTAAAAACCCAAATTAAAAAAATGAAGTATTATTTGAAAAGAAGTGTACTGGTCCAAATGTTCAACTGATGAATGGATAATGGAGAAATTAATTTGACAATAAAAAGAAATGAAATACTAATATTTACTATAATAATATGGATGAGCCTTGAAAACATTATGCTAAGTGAAAGAGGCCAATCACGAAAGACCATATATTGTATGATTCCATTTATATAAAATGTTCAGAATAGGTAAATTCTGAGACAGAAAGTAGACTGGTGGTTGCCTAAGAACAGGAAGTTGAGGGGTGATGGCTAAGGGAGGGAGTTTCTTTTAGGTGGGGGTACTGAAAATGTTCTAAAATTGATTGTGGTGACAGTGGCACAACTTTGTGAATATACTAAAAGCCACTGCATGCACACTTTAAATGGGTGAATTTTATGGTTATGGGAATTATATTTCAGTAAAGCTGTTTTTTAAAAAGCAATCTACTGGAAAAAGATTCAAAAGGCCATTGAAGAAATTTTGTTAATGCTTCTTAAAGAATACAATCTCAAGATTTTGTTTTTTTTTTTTAAAGATTTCATTTATTTGAAAGAGAGCATGCATGCTCAAACACGAGTAGGGGGAGGGGCAGAAGGAGAGTGAGAAACTGATGACCCGCTCAGCAGGAAGCCGGAAGAGATGTGGGGCTTGATACTAGGACCCTGAAGATCATGACCATCATGACCTGACCAGAGCTGAAGGCAGATGCTTAACCAATTAAGCCACCCAGGCACCCCCAATCTCATGACTTTTGCCCTCTTAGGCAGAACCAAATTCTGTCCTTCACTAAAAGTCATGTCCAAAGTGATAAAATGAAGTTCTGGATAGACTACTTTGTTTATTTTATTTTTATTTTTTTAGACTGCTTTGTTTAAACTTGATGTTTCAGAGCTGCTTCGTGGTAAAGCACCTTTGTGATCACTGAAGTTTCCGTTCAGGGGAAAGTGCTTCCTGTTTAATAATTTTCTAGTATTTAATTTTAAAAGTCTGCTTGGATGGCTTATAATTTTAATGTCTTAAACCAAGGACCCGAAATTGCCAGTACCCACTTACAGATCTTGAACTCTTACATGACAAATGTCAAGCACCCTATCTGAGGTTTACCAGGATTTCCTGTGGACAGGGCAGTGGGCAGCAGAATGGGAAATGACACCCTATTCAAATCTTTCACTTCCCCAAGCTCCTGCCAGGTTTTATGCTTGAGCAGAAAGAAATCTCTTCCTCACAAAAGGTCAGCCATCTCCTAGGTTTCAAAGCCTTTCTCCCCCATGGCGGATAGGGGTAGGGATGGGCTGTAGAATAATGTTCTTAGCTTATCTGTGTCCCCTCACTTAATCTACAGATAAAAGCCGCATTCTCCAATATCCACTTTATCAGTAATAAAATAATATTTTGGATCCTAATTATTCTTTTTTCCCTCAGTTCAGAATATAAGCAGGAAAGAGTGTGTTAATTACTGTGATTCCTAAACATTTTAACATCCAATCTAAACAATTTAAAAAAGAACAAGAATGAAAATATCAGGAATAACTACACTAACTACAACAGACTACAGAGTGAATGTGATAACCAACTGTACAGAGGGAAATTCGGATTAGACATAAAAGAGGAGTTTCTTTATGTACTGGAAGAGACTTTTGGAAAATATTTGGAAATCTTCATCAAGAATACTAAGCAAAAAGAAAAAAGAAAAAAAAAAGGAAAAAAAAAGGAATACTAAGCAAAGCTATCCCAGATGATTTAGGATAGTATAACCCCGGGCAGCCCCGGTGGCAGTGGCGCAGTAGTTTAGCACCACCTGCAGCCCAGGGCATGATCTGGAGACCCCGGATCAAGTCCCACATCAGGCTCTCTGTCAGGCTCTCTGCGTGGAGCCTGCTTCTCCCTCTGCCTCTCTCTCTCTCTCTCTCTCTTCTGCATCTCTATGAATTAATAAATAAAATCTTAAAAAAAATATGAATTAATAAATAAAATCTTAAAAAAAAAAAAGGATAGTATAACCCTAAATGGTCACTAAAATCCTTGCTGTAAAGGGATGATAACTCCATAAAGGGATCTCTAGATCATTTTCATTTATCAGAAGCAGCTTTGCTGAATCGTTGAGCTTGTTAGAATTAACTCAATACAACTAAACCTTTTTTCTCCACAAAAATTTGTCTCTTTAGGGATAAGAAAACAGTGACAGTGAAGTTAAAGGATTTGTACAAACCAAAAGACATCACTTTAAGATTAAAAAGAAATCTCCTTCTTTCCTTCTTCTGAAATCTGGCAAGAACTTCAGCCACTTAAGAATTTTTATCTCTGGTAAGTAAATAAAAAGATATGCATAAATAAGGTATTAGTAATACTTCAATGAAGAGTTTTCTTGAAGGGAGTCTGCAACACTGAAACTCAAATCTCATGAGCAAAGCACTGACATGTGGGAAAAGACGTGGAAATGACTATTCCATATTGGCCAAAATCAAAAAGCATAAGAAATCAAACCAAGTCATGGATATTATTAAGTTGCTTTCAAAAACTATAAAGCACTATGTAAAATGAAAGATATTGCTACTGATGTTGAGTTCCAGTAACCAGAAGACATTTGACCCAGACACAGAATTATGCAATTATATTCACCTACCATTTAATATTTCTTATTAATAGGAACCACTAGGATCCTTACTAAGGAGCCCTTCCCCATGTACTTTCCTCATACATATAATATCTACCTCTGTTTCATTATATCTTCAATAGTTAGTGCATAACTTCAAGCCATCAGTACAATTTCAGGAAATGTTACCACATACAGATGAAAAAAAAAAAAAAAAGGAATGTATCTTCTCTGTATGTGCACCAATACAATAAAAATGAACTAAAAATTCTGCCAGTACGAAGCATAGTCCACAACCTTATGATAATACAGTTTATTAGTCAGGATTTTAGGAAGTTATCCTGTTCAGTTTTTTGTTTTTGGATATTTCATTTCCTTCTGTGGTAGTTCAAGTAGAAACTGAAGAGTAAAGAGACCAGAATATGGCAAGGAAAGGCTAAATGACGAAGAACAGTATAGGAGTGATCACAAAGTCCTATGCCAAGAGGGAAGATGAATTTGGCTTGTGCGAAGCCTGGTCATATTATTCTTCATATTTCCTTATTTCCAAGAACATCTTAAAAAGAAAATGTGTCAGTTTTCACAGTAACAAGTTCTGAGCTTTAATTTCAAAACCAGAATTCTAACATATTATAAACGAGACCAGCAATACAACAATATCTAACTTTTAATGAGCACTTAGTATGTGTCAGACTGTTCTAAGGGTTTTACATGGACTAACTCAACCATCATAACAATCCAGTGAGGTAGGTATTATTAATATCCTTGTTTTACAGAGGAAGCACTGTAAACAGAGAAGCTAAGTAACTTGCTCCAAATCAAAGAGCTAATAAGTGATGAAGTTTGGATTTGAATCTTGAAACTTTCTTGTTCTAGTTCACTAGTTCACTGCTGTGGTTTTCAAATTACATCTGCAGAAGCTTTCAGCTCTAGGAGTCAATTTTCAAAATATATTTTGTCCATTTAAAAAAATGCAGTAAAAACACCAAACACCACAATCAAAATATGCTGTATTTAATGCACCGAAGGGAACCAACACATTAACTTTTTGCTGCTAGGCTGTCACTTCTGTGCAGATCTTAAAATAAAACTAGTTAGTCCTGTCACCTCTGCAATCTTATTTGAACTTCCTGTAAATGTCCCACTAAATTGGAAGATGTAATTCTGTCCAGAATTTCTTTAAAAACTCAAGACTAGATCTGTCTGCTCAGATAAAAGTGTACATTGAGCATACATTTACTGTACCAGGCAAAGTTCAAGTACGTCTTATCACAGCACAAGTCAACAAAGGAACTTCCCATTTAAGTTTTGGGGGGCTTACAGTCTGACATACTTAAGGTAAGAAACATAGTTAGGGGGATCCCTGGGTGGCTCAGAGGTTAAGCGCCTGCCTTTGGCCCAGGACGTGATCCTGGAGTTCCGGGATCGAGTCCCACGTCTGGCTCCCTGCATGGAGCCTGCCTCTCTCTGCCTGTGTCTCTGCCTCTCTCTCTCTCTTTCTCGCTCTCGCTCTCACTCTGTGTTTCTCATGAATAAATAGAATCTTAAAAAAAAAAAAAAGAAAAGAAACATAGTTAGATATGATTTTGAAAAATTTCCTACTATTCCTACCATCTCCTGCAATTATTCCTCTTCCAAGTTACGGAATAGTTAATTGAAGGGTATCCTGAGATGGTTAAGGAAAAAAGGAAAACTGTTAGGAAAAAGTTTACCTCCTCCTCTACCCCATTTTAGTCACACATCCCCACTGTCACTTTGGACCAAAATCTCCTGCCTTTCCACGTTGATATATCAATCATTCCTAGTCAGGTCTTCGATTCTATTGGGTCTACTATTCCATTGACCATATACCATCTGCTATTCATTGACCAATACATCAGCTCTTTCCTTTATTCACTTTTACTTTTGATCTAGCTGAGAATCCATTAGCCATCATTACAGTGACATTTTGGCCAATACGTTAAATACCTTTGCTCCTCTGTCATTTTGCTGCATTTCATTGGCAAACCCCAAATGTGAATGAAACCTTCTATTGGCTTTCACCATGCAGTGGTATCAAAGCAGTTGAGCACTACTAGAGGAGGTCGCCAAGATACATGGCTTATTACACTATATGTTCTAGACCACTGACTTCATTGAGGCTTCCATGCTGCTAGACAATCCTGCTGGATCACTGGTTGGCCTTTCTCTGCAACTATTTACTTATTTCAAACATTTTCAGTCCTTGAACTTCTGTTCCTCATCTCTGCAGCAACTCACAGCTGAAGACTTAGTCTACCAATATGAAGGAGTTATTCCTGTCCTGCACAGTTGAAAATTCATGCATAATTTCTGACTCCTCTAAATCTTAACTACTAATAGCCTATTGATTGGAAGCCTTGCCAATAACACAAATAGCTGGTTAACACGTTTTGTAGGTTATATGTATTATACATTGTATTCTTAGAATAAAGCTAAAGAAAAAGAAAGTGTTAAGATAATCATGAGAAAATACATTTACAATACTGCATTTATCAAAGAAAACCCATATAAGTGGACTAGTGCAGCTCAAACCCATGTTGTTCAAGGGCCAACTGTGTCTTTTTCCATGGACAGTTACTTTGGGATTCATGTAAAAGCACTTTGCAAAAAGCATCTTCTCTGCTAGAACAGTGAAACCTCTTTACCCCTAAGTATATAAAGCCTCAAAGAAAGTCTCATAAAAGAAGTCACTGCACATATAGTTTGAAAACAACTGTCCATGAAGTGGATGTCACACATATAACTGTATAAACTAACTAGTAGTAACATTGACACTGTCAAAATTTTCAGAAACAGCCCAATTTCATCAAATTCCAAACCATCCCGACACTTTCTTATACACAATTTTTATTTTTTTATTTTTTATTTTTTATTTTTTTTAATACATTTTTATTTATTTATGATAGTAACACACACACACAGAGAGAGAGTGAGAGAGAGAGAGAGAGGCAGAGACATAGGCAGAGGGAGAAGCAGGCTCCATGCACCGGGAGCCCGATGTGGGATTTGATCCCGGGTCTCCAGGATCGCGCCCTGGGCCAAAGGCAGGCGCCAAACCGCTGGGCCACCCAGGGATCCCCTACACCTTACAATTTTTAAAAAACTAAGATATAACTGACATATGACATTGTGTACATAAGGCATACAAGGTGTTGATTTGATACATTTACATATTGCAAATTTACCACAGTAGCATTAGCTAACAGCTCAATCACATCAAAATAATCCTATATGTTTTACAGCTAAGAGCTCTGCTAAAACTGTAAAGGCAAAAAAAGGAGAATTTTTTAGTGTGTTATTTTAATAAGCCGTAAATCTGACAGCATGATTTCGTGTTACTAGATCTAGATGGAGGAGAGAAGGGAGGAAGGAGGGAGCAACAAATGTCCCAGCTACAGCTTTTTTAAAGAGCTAAATATATTGCAGGATAAATACAGAACCATAAGTAATACTTAAGAAGTAACTTTGACAGCACAGTGATACATTTTTATAACAAATTATTCACGGAGGGAGTCTGACATTCCCAGCCCCCAATACTCCCTTCACCTGCACTGAACAAGCGGTTAGAAAACAAGCTCATTCCTTCATTCTGATCAGCTCTCCTGACAGCTGTGACATTAATTAGAGGTTTGGTCTCACAGGTCTGAGTGAGTATGTGAGTATGTGTGTGACTCTGTGTGTGACTCTGTGTGTGTGTGTGTGTGTGTGTGTGTGTGTGTGTGAGAGAGAGAGAGAGAGAGAGAGAGAGAGAGAAACAGAGAGACAGAGAGACACCCACAGAGAGAGAGAGAGAGAGAGAGGCCGCCAAGATGAGAAAAACCCTGCAAGGGCATTCACCTGGGATACCCTTCAGAAGGATGCCTACTTCTTTCCTGAGGGCACCACCTCGTCTCTGCTGCCTACAGCTCCGCGGTGTGACAGCAGGCACTGCTACTGCTGCTGGGCTGCTTGCAACTCTAATGTGTTATTTAATTTTGTAACTACTATTAAGATCTCTAAAGCGTTTTGTGATGCGCTGGAATGAAAGATGCTCCATAACACGAAGTTTATTATTAGTATTATTATAGCTCCCGGGCCTAAAATAAAGCAAAATTATAACTACACAGACTTCAAAGGGAAAAAATTCGGAAGCCACATGCGTCTTAAACACTGCCAAGCGGGGCAGGGGACCCCCCACCCCCCAACCCCGCACCCAGCACACCAGCTCCCTCAGCACCATTAACCCTGTCTGGGCGGGACTCCTGGAACCCGGCCGCGGCTCCTCTGGGGTCCGGGGCCCGCACGTCACTCCCCGCGCGGCTTTCCCGTGGTTCTCGCTTTTGCCCCACGGGCTGCGTCCCTCGCGGCCCCGGCTCCCCGCCTAGTTTCTAATTCCTTCGCAGCCGCCTCAGTTTTCTTCCCGTCTCCCACCCGGACTTTCTCCCCCTGGCGCGCCGCCTCCCCTCGCCCCGCCGCCTCTATCCGGGACGAAGCTCGTTCCTCCGCGGTCCCTCAGGTCCGAGTGACTGTCTCTCCGCCACCCTGCTTGCTTCCCCGTCCGGGAGCCGCCAGCGCAGCCCGGGGCTCGCCGCCCCTCGGCCACTTTTCCTCAGCCTGGGGCTCGGCTCTCCTCAGCCCCAGGGTGGCGGTCGCGACCGCGCGTCCTGCCCTCCGCCCGCCCTCCCGCTCGGCCCCCCGGGCACCCCCCCCGCCCCCGCGGCCCCGCTCGCCCCTCCGCCCCCTCCCTCCTCAGGCCGGCCCCCGCCTCGCACCCTCCAGCGCCGCTCCCCCTCAGCCGGGTCTCCCCTCCGCTCCCGCAGCCCCTCAGCCAATCCCCCGCCTGGCGCCGCGCGCGCCCGCCGCTCACCCGCGGACTCCCCGGTGTTGATCCAGTCCGGGTTGGCGATGCTGGCGATGGCGAAGATATCGGCGGCCAGAAAGAGGCATCCTGAGATGATGGTCAGTTTATCCATCTCCCCGCCCCGCTCCCCCCCCACCCCCCGAGCCCCGGGCAGGCCGCGGCCTCACGCCTCCCGCCCCATGGGCCGCCGCCGGGGCCCGGAGTCCCCGCGCCGCCGCCTCGCGCCCCCTCGGCCCCCGCGCGCCACTCGCGCCCTCCGCGCGCCCGGGACCAGCAGCCGCGGCGCGGCCCGCACAGCCGGAACCGCCGCCCGCCCCGGAACTGCTCGGCCCGCCCGCCCCTCACCCGGAAGCGAAGCCGCGGCGCTGGCGAGGCCGGGCCGGCCCCCGGCCGCCGTGACCCTGCTCGGCGCTCCCGGCCCCGCCGCCCCTCCCGGGCGCCCCGGGCCCGCCCGCGTTCCTCCGGCCTCTCCTCGGACTCCCGCCTCGCTGCGCCCGGGGCGAGCCGCCGGGACCCGCCGCCTCTTGGCTTTCTTGCGTATAAGAACCACACCGCCGTCGTCGTTAATGAGTGTTTCGTGACAGGATGCCCCTCGGTCTTTAGCCTTCCGGAAGGGAGCGGGCAGGCGTAGGTCGGGGAGCCTGCCCAGAAGCTCGCGGCCCCGAACGGCCCCCGGCGCCTCCTGGCGGCCTCGCCCCCTCGGAGCCGTCGGCCCGGGGCTGCCCGGGTTTGGCATATGACTGTCGACACCTAGTGGGGATGCCGGCCTGGACCTGCGAGACAAGGTTCCCACTCTCCGAAAGCTTCCGTCCCGGTGGGGAAGAGACCGACACGTTAACGTTTTATCTTTAAAGATCGTTTCAGGGCAGCCCCGTGGCCCGGCGGTTAGCGCCACCTTCGGCCCGGGGCGTGATCCTGGGGTCCCGGGATCGAGTCCCGCATTGGCATCGGGCTCCCTGCATGGAGCCTGCTCCTCCTTCTGCCTGGGTCTCTGCCTCTGTGTGTGTGTGTGTCTGTCATGAATAAATAAATAAAATCTTAAAGAAAAAAAAAACATTTCAGGGACACCCGGGGGGCTCGGTGGCTGAGCTTCTGCCTTTGGCTCAGGTCCTGATCCTGGGGTCCTGGGTTCGAGTCCCTCCTCTGCCTGTGTCTCTCACGAATCAATATAAAATCTTGGGGGTGGAGGTGGGGAGATCGGTCCAGGTTTTGCTTTAAGAATTAAATGGGGAGGGGATTGGTCTGATGGCAGGGGAGGAGGAGGGCTGCGGTGATAACTTAAGATGGGCAGGGAAGGCTCACTGAGGTTGCCAGGACCACGAAGACCTGAACTCTGAAGATCTGGGGAAAAGCAAGTGCAAAGAGGATTAGGGGAAGGGACAATGAAGAGGTTGGCTTATTAAAGGAACTGTGGGGTAAATAGCCTGTTTGGCCGGATTGTAGAAGGAAAAGACAGGTAGACAAGGCCAGCCTTGGCTTTGGGAGCCATACTTAAAAAGTCTGGATTGTGTTGTAAGTGGAAGGGAAAGGGACCAGAGGTTTTCAGCAGGAGACTGACAAGGTCTTATTTCATCTGTGAGGATAGTGTAATTAGTAGGGGGGAGGGGCCACAGGGAAGCAGGGATACCAGTGAACAGGCAAAATTACAGAAATGCAGCTTTGGCCAGGATGAGAATGGTGAGAGTGGAGGAAAATGTACAGCTTTGGATGTTTTGGAGGCAAAGGAAAGGGCTAACTGACAATGGGGGAGGGGATGAAACAAAGAGAGTCCTCAGGAATGTCTCCTGAGGTTTGGGCCTGAGTAACCAGGTTGTTGGGGGATAGGGTTGACCAAGCTGAGGCCTGAGAGGCTTAAACAGAAAACAAACAAACACCACAAAAAAACAAGACCTTGGCATAATTTGTTATGATCAAATACTAATGATTGATCTATCTACAATTCTGCTGTATAGTGGAGGTTTCTTTTTCTCTCATGACTCATGGACCAAATCAGCATTAACCCTACCTTTGGATCCAGCGCTTTCCTGGATAGTCCCCCATGCAGCAAACTGGAGATGGGGCACTCATTTTTCTCTTTAAATGCCGCATAGGTCATCTCTAGAAAGACCTAGAAGAGTGACATCTGTCTCTATTTTCAGAATGCCTGCACATTCACAGAACTCAGCAAGTTTCAAATTCCACTAAATCCAACAGCCTTGCAAAAACACAGGGAGTTATCAGTGTCACTACACAGATTGGGTAAGGAGGGATTTGATTGCTAGTCTATAGACTTCCCTGTCCAAACATTGGTCTCCTGGGGGGAAGGATTTAAAAAAATATATTCTTACACGGTTTAGTGTTCCTCTGCCACAGAAATTGGCAGAAGCTGATTGATATATTCCAGGGATTCAGATATGCATATCACATTATTGCAGGAGGGCTTCACTTTTTTTTTTTTTTTTTTTAAGTACTGGAAAAATTTGATGGAATCACATTCTTAGATTCTTATCCAGAGTTTCTGTTGCCCAGGAATAAACTCCAACTACATAGTTCTGAATTATCAAATAATGTCCACTAATGTTGTCTACTACGCAGTCGATGAGAATCCTGAGGTGAAATGTTGAAACAGTTTGCCTATTCTAACTCCAATGAGTGGAATGATGATCATTTGAATATTGCGTTTAAAAAAGACAAGTATATGGGGCGCCAGGTTGGCTCAGTTGGACAGGTGTCTGACTCTTGATTTCAGCTCAGGTCATGATCTCAGGGTTGTGAGATTGAGCCTGTTTAAGATTCTCTCAGGACACCTGGGTGGCTCAGGTCATGATCCCAGGCAGAGGGTGGATGGTGGGATGGGGGGTGGTGTTTCCTGTGATCAAGTCCTGCATCAGCCTCCCCACAGGAAGCCTGCTTTTCCTTCTGCTTATGTCTCTGCCTCTCTGTGTGTGTCTCTCATGGATTAAAAAAAAAAAAAAAAAAAGATTCTCTCCCCTGCCCTTCCCATCTCCCTCTCTAAAAAAAATAATAATAAAGTTTTAAGAATAAATAAATAATAAATAAAACAAGTATAAATTTCTCCTTCTACCTGGGCAGTACTTCCCAATCCCTCCTATCTCTGCCCCTCCACAAAAGGTGGATCTAAGATTAAAGGATAAAAACAAGCAGTATGATGGTATCTAGACTTATGGTGGTGATCATTTCATAATGTATATGAATGTCGAATCACTGTTTTACACCCTAAACTAATATATGTCAACTATACTTAAATTTATAGAAGAAAATAGTGTGAGGTTAAAAAAAATTGAGAATATTTTTTACCAGTTTAGTGGTGGCATGTCACTTTAGACAATAGTTACCGATCCCATTCCTTCTTACCATCCAGGATCAAATATTTTGGGACCAAATACTTTGCTTATGGATTTTCCATTAACCCTGTTTTTAGCCCCACATCTCATTCTTGACTTACAACATACCTGGTGTTTCTAAGTCCCAGGCCTCCCTTAGATCTATAAGATAGAGCAGTTTGCTTCTCCTCTGTATCTCAGTCTAGATTTTAGTAGAGGCAAAGCCTATGGGTTAGGGAGAGGTGGTGTGATGGAACAAAAAGGATACAGAACTGTATTCTAGGGATGCCTGGGTGGCTCAGTGGTTTGAGCATCTGCCTTCGGTTCAGGGCATGCGTGATCCTGGGGTCCTGGGATTGAGTCCCACATCAGGCTCCCCTCAGGGAGCCTGCTTTTCCCTCCGTCTATGTCTCTGCTTCTCTCTGTGTCTCTCATCAATAAATAAAATCTTAAAAAAAAAAAAAAAAAAAGAACTGTATTCTAGTCTGCCCTCCCCTCCCCCCACTGACTTGAACTTGGGAAAATCCTGTCACGTCTCTGGGCCTCTTTCCCTTATCTTACTTAGTAGACTCCGAGTCATTGCACGCTGCTCCTGTGATAGAACCTCCCCATCCCCTCACTCACCCCTAAGCAAAGCAGCTACGACTTTTCTATTCAGAGATAGATGAACTACAAGGATCCTTAAGGCAGAAAATCCTTGGGGACCCAGAAAGCGCCCAGGAGGGATCTATACTGGCAGCCTGGAATCATAAACCAGGCAATCTGTGGCTGTTAAGGGGCTGTGAACACAGTGTGCTTTATCATGATGGATGGTAGGCCTTGGCCGGCAGAGGCTGAATCCAGATGGGACCTTGGTGCAAGCTGTAGAGGGACCGTGTAATCATTCTTCTCTTTAAGGAGTATCTTTGGCCTGACAAGATAAAGAACATGCCGCCTACCTCCCTACCCCCCTGCCAGAGGGTCAAGTTCACCATACAAGCCAGGAGTGTGGTAGATGGACCATATATGTGCACATGGGTTTTTTGGGATTAGATAAAACAAAAAAAGCTAAATCCAGAGTTTCACAGTTTGTGCCTCTGGCTCACATCTCCTTTTCTCTCACAGACTGGGTTCCACTGGAGCTGACTCAGAGACAAGAGATTATCGATTAGATTAGTGTGCTGGGTGCGCTCAGGAGCAGCTCCTGCGGAGGGTGGGAGGTGGGTGGGTGGGCAGCAGGGAAGCCCAGGGAGCAGTCTAATGGTGGTGCAGTCCCAGAAAGCTTTGGCAGACCCCATGGGAACCTCTGAAGCTGGGATGGCTGTTTGGAGTTGGGCCAAAGGGGCCAAGCCTGTGCATACCTGCATGGACCAGCCATGAGGTGCTAGGAATGGGGCATGACCTGGGGTGAGGCTGGTCTTCAGCCAGGGTCAATTCCTTGAGAGAGCTGAGATCTGCCTACCTTCCCAGCAGCTGGGGACTAGGCCCTTCAGTCTTCAGGGGTACCAGATCGTACAGGGCAATGTTGGCCACTGTGCACCATTGTACTCTCAGGTCCACCAGCTTTTCAGTTCTGAGAGCAGGACCCTGGTGGGCATCTCTTCCTGTGGGAATCTTAGAAGAGGAAGGGTATTGGAGCAAACTACAGCTCCCACTGCAGCTGCAGCTCATCTTGAGGCCTGACACACTCATCACTTCCCTCCTCTCCTGCTCATCCTAAATTCCTCTCACCTTCTGCTAGCACCTCTGGTAGTCTAGGTGGCTTATGTGGTGGTGGGGGCTCACACCTCCATCCCTAAGGAGTTTGAGCCACTAGTTGTCATGTATTTTCTCAGCCTGTGGCTTCTTTGTCCATTTACTGTCAAAGTAGGGCAAAGGAATACCAAGAGATACACAGGCAGATCATATGGGTGCCCAACCATTTCATTTACTCAGGTGAAGAATGGAAGGCTACTCCTCCTCTACTGAGGATAGGACCCTCATGATTACCTGGACAGCAGAGTCATCCAGCCCCCAAATCCTATCTTAGCGTCTGCTCTTTCAGACCATCCTGGCACTAGCTGCTGCAAGTTGGGGAGGGTTCTCTGGGAGACACTGTTGAGTCACAGGGAGTTTACTGGGATGTACTCTTGGACCCCACACCTGTGAGGGGAGGGAGGGGAAGCAGCACCAGGCCGAGGGAGGTGCTCAGGTGGCAGCACAGCCACAAAAAGACCTCAGTGGACCCCCTCCCCGCTCCAGAGCTCCTGGAGGGATTGCTCCCAGAGCTGGGATTGCTCTCCAGAGTTGCCTGAATTGGATGGAGGGAGGCAGGTTTTCACCCTATGGTGACCAGCCACTGAATGGTAGCTGCCCTGGGAAGGTGTGAGCCTGGGCAAGGAGCTCAGCTAAAAGCAGAGGTAGGGTGGAGGAGCAGGAATCAACCCTTCAGCCTGCAGGGGATGCTGGGCAGCACAGGACAGCATCCACCACCCTTTGTGTCCTGCAACTGCGCCCATCAGTGTGATCTTGACTCTGCTCCAAAAAGGTTTTTAGCCTGGGATGGAGGGAAGGCAGAAGGACCTGCTGTTTGCCAGGTGCTGATACACTCCCCTCACCAAATCTCCATTGTGGACTTACTTTAGTCCCACAAACTCTCACCATCCCCCCACTCATAGGAAAGTAGAGGAAAAGGATGCATTTTATGATGGAATTAATTTGGTGTCCCAACAGACACCTCGCCAGACTGTTTGGAGGAGGAAACTGGTGATTGATCACAAGAAGCCACCTGCTGGAGACTCCTGGAGGTTGAGAGTACAAAAGTGGACAGGCTCTGTTCATTTCCCTGTCTCAGCTTCTGCAAAGACAGGATTTATCCAGTGAAAATCTTCCGTGGTTTCTTGTCTGGGTAAAGCTACAGAAACAGCCGATGAAACTGGAACCTGCCCGTGGAGTGTTTTGCACAGGGTCTGACACTTAACAAATGCTTGATAACTACTTGTTGAAAGCATGAATGCAAGGTACCTACCCTCTCTGTGTCATCAGAGTGGGGATGACAGCAGGACCTACCTCATCACATTGTCTTCTATTTCTTCTAGAATATATTTTTGATCATTTACTAGTTTCCTAAAATTGTCTGCTTCATCTGCTTTTTAAAAATTGAGTTCCAAAAGGATAGGGCCCTTGTTTGTCTTGCCTACTCTTGTGTCCCCCAGCATCGGTACAAACCACAGAATGGGCTTCCAGTAAATATTTGTCCTGTGAGTGAATGTGTGTGGGGGAGGACAGATTATTTTGGAAAAAAAAGAAGGAAGAATTAATTCCTCTCCTAATCGTGACTCATTTTTTTTTTCGAGCCATCCTTGGCCTTTCCTCATTCAAAACATCCACGAAAACAGTGCAGTTCCAGAAACAGTTGGAATTGTTGATGCAACAATATTTTAAAATACCATTATTGGGAGCACAGCAGGGGCTTCTGTGCTCTTCTGTGGTCCTCTCGTTATGATCCGCCTCTGCAGACCATTTCGTGTCTTTGCCACATCCTCCTCTGTGCTTTCTCCATCCTCCCCACCTCAATTGTTTTCCAAGGATGGATGATGGACCCACTGTGAGCCAGGCGCTGCGTTACCTAGGCCCCCCCCTCCCCCTGCACAAGTTCTGTTTCTCCACCAAAGTGTTCCCTCCACTTGCTTTCCGGGGTCCACTGAGGCCTTGTGGCCACACGGTCGCCCAACTTCTGCCCCCTGGCGGCCATCCCGAGAGCAGCGCCCGAGAGCTTCCTGCCTCCCCGGGGTACCCCGTGGTCCGCTCCGGCCCGGGCCCGCAGTGCGCCGGCGCCTCGAAGGTTCGAAACAGTTGGGAGTTGGATCCACTCCAGCTTCGGCTCCGGGAGGCCCCCCTGAGCGGCCTGCCCCCCTGGGGCCATGAAGAAGGCCGCAAACAAGAACCGGAAAGGTAACGGGGCCGTGGGCAGAGGGGGCCGCCCTGGGACAAAGGCTCCATCATTTTGCCTCGCCTGTAAAATGGGCACATCACACGCTTGGCCTGGGAGGCGGCCGCTCTCCATCATCTGTTCACTTTACATACTACTTTACATACAGTAAGAGCCCCCTCCCCATTCTTAGTATAGCTTCGAGTTTTGACAAACGAATACCCACGTTAAACAGCCACCATCATGGCACGATCAAGATGTGGAACGATTCCCCACCCCCCCCACCCCCGACCCCGTCCCCCAACCTCGTCCCCCAACCCCCCAATGACTGTGCTGCCCCTTTGCCGCCGGCCCGCACTTCAGAGCCTGATCCCGGTGCCCATCTGCTTCCCGCAGTCTGGCCCTTTTCACGGAGAATGTCATAAAAGTGAAATCCTCGGATCCACGGAGGCTTTTGAGCCTGCCTTCTTTCAGCCTTAGCCCCGGTGTCTTCTGAGACTGGGCTTCCCAGGTTGGTTTATCCCATGCACGTTTATTTAACTTGCAAGCTGAGGTTGGAACTCAGACCCTGCCTGGGAGGCCACTTCTCGGCATGTTCAGGAAGGCCAGGCTGGAGAGGGTATGACCGCTCCAAATCGCTCCTATAATCCGGTCAAGTTTCCAAAGGTGGTATCTTCTTTATATGGGGTTCCTTTATTTTCTAGAGAGGTTCTGTGGTTTGCGGGAGAGTGAGGTTGAAGATGAGCAAGAACGCTTGCCTAGAGGGAAGAGCCATGAACCCTCCCCAGACCTCCACACCTGGGGGTAGGGACTGGGGGACCCCTCCCTCAGCAGTGGGGGAGGACTCCAGGGGCCCTCAGAGCACCACCTTCAGGTGGATTTGGCGAAGGTTCTCGCCAAGTAGCAGTTTGTCACTTGGCCTTAAGGAAAGGTGTGCTGAAAGTGAATGTCCCCCAGAAGTTTCCTGTGTTCTGAAAATGAGTCTTCTGAGAAGCTTCCTCTTGGGAAAATAACTTGTTTTACACCACCCCACAGTCCTTGAAACTTTCCTTGTGACAATTGGTTCTGTAGAAAACATGTTTCAACACCCTTCCACCACCACACATTGTCCCAGATTTTCCTGCCAAATGATCTTTTCCTACTATTTCCACCGTCATTGCCATGGCATGCTTGGGTGATTACAGCAACACTGATTTCCCACTTCCACACTGGACCCCACAATCCGTGCTCCACACAGAAGCCAGAGGGTGGGTTTTGTTTTGGTTTGGTTTTAAGAAAATGCAAATCTTACTGTGTCCTGCTGAAATTGCTCCTAAGCTTTTCCAGTGAGGTAAGCCAATGAAGCAGCCCAGGTTGGCTCTGCCTTTGCTCCTGATGCCTCCACCACAAGTCTCTGTTCTTTCTTGTCCCAGAGCCTTGTTCCCATGTGATCCCTCCCACCTTCCTTTGTCTAAACATTTCCTGTTGGTCTTTTGGACCTCAATTCAAATTTGACTACCTTCCCTACAGGATACCCGGTCCTTGTGTCAGCTCCCCTCAGAGCTCTCTGTACTTCCTAGCATGTGTTACAGTTGGTTACTCAACATACATTTACGTGACTGATGCCTATCTGTCTCTTCCACAAAGCTGGAAGATCCATAAGGGCAAGAAACTGCTCTTTCCTAGCACACTGCCTCCTTCAAAAAAAAAAAAATCATCAAGTGGACAATTGATAACGGACAGTGATTAAGCACTCGGCAGGTGCTAGGCGCTGTGCAAAGCCCTTGAGTGGTCTCGTTTACACTCCCAACAAGCCTGCAAGCTAGACACGTGTTGTCTTCACTTTACTGATGGGGAGACTGAGGAATAGAGAGGTTGAGGAACAGCCCCAGGCATCTGGCTTTAGGATCCCCCTGGTAACTGTCATGCTGTCGTCTAGGTGACTGGAATGAAATGTCTCCCTCTTTTTTATTAGACAAACAAATCGACTTCAAGGTCAAGTCATCTGTACACAAGTTGAGCAAAACTCAGCAGACCAAACTCACCGTTGGGAACCTGGGCCTGGGCCTGATCATCATCCAACATGGGCCCTACCTCCAGATCACCCACCTCATCAGGAAGGGGGCTGCGGCCAGGGACGGAAAACTCAAGCCAGGTGACTGTGGTCTCCCCTGCCTCCCTCCTCTGCCTTTGAGGAGGCTCCAGTTAACAGGTTTCCATGTAACCGTAACAGTGATGCTGATGTTGTTTGGCAGCCGATTTCTGTGGGCCAGCCAGTTGCTATCACTTCTTTGGCTCTTGCTGTTGTGTGTTTTTATTCATTGAATGCTTACAAGAAGTCTCTAGGTAGGAGCCTTTATCATCCCCCTTTCACGGGGGACAAAACTGAGGCTCAGCGCGATTGAGTTCTTGCCCAGGTTCACCTCACATGCAGAGGCACAGTGGCGCTCCAGAGTTTGAGGCTCTCTGTGGAGAAACCCTTCTTTAAAAGGCAGTATCATTCATTGTTACCATTCAGATGCATGAATTCAGAATTATTCAGACCCTCCTGACAATCCCTGAGCTAGGTTCTGCAGTAAACCACCTTATAGATAACGAATTAGGTATTAATAACTTGCCCATGGTCACACCAGGGATCAGGGGCTGGACCCTCTCTGTTAGACTTCGGAGCCCAAGGGCTTTATCCACACCTCTCTGCTTCTCTTGTCGTTGGTGAATTTTCCATTCAGCGTAAGACATGTTTTCTGGTGTCTGCTCCAGTTTAGCAAGTCAGGGAGACGCAATGGGCTGGAAGGGTGCTAAGAGGGAAGAACCATCCAGTTTCAGTTGGGCCTGAATTCATGCCCAGGCGCTGCCACTTTGTAGTTCTGTGACCTTGGGCAAAGTCATGTAATCTTCCAGGTGTATCCTAAATCTCTAATTTAGGATAATACCACCTTCATCAGAGGGGACAAGGATTTGGAGAGATAATCTTTATGAAAGTGCTTTGAAAACTACAGTTCTCTGGGAATACTGGCAATCATTTCTCTGAGGCTGTTCGAGTTTCCAGACTTGTGTCTTTTTTTTTTTTTTAATAAAAAATGATTGTGGTACAGGAGCCCCCATGGATTAAGCCGCTGGTTTGTAACTCTCGTTACCTATTAGAATCATCTGGGAGTTTATAAAACTGAGATGGTTAGTGCCCATCTCCCCAGAGGTTCTGATCCAATTGATCCGGGGCCAGGGATGGTTTCAAAGCCCCTTCGGTGATTCTAAGTGCAGGTCAGGTTAGAAGCAGTGGATTAAAGATGAAAATAATTAAATGATGCCATTATGAAAGTTTACCTCACCTTAAAATCCAAAACATTTTTCTCCAAATGTCACTACCTGGTGCCGGGGCACGAAGTGCCAGAAAGAGAGTTCTGGACTTTCCAGACCAAAAAAAGTCCAGGAGAGGTTGTGTCAGCTTTTCTGCTTGTTCTCTTCAGCTTCTCTGGGGTCAGGCGACAGATGCTAGTTGATAGCCAGAGTGCACACTGGCTGGACTGAGACAGGAGAGTGTATTTACGCACAGGAAGTAGGCAGGACCTCATGGTGCGGTCATGGGCTCTGTGAGGTCAGAGGCAGTCTTTAATTCGTCTTTTAAAGCCAGGACTTAACCTACAGTGCTTGCACAGTTGCTATGTCTGCTTAATAAACAAATAATGAGTATTTGTTGCAGCCATTGTGCAAGGAGTTTCCGCACCTATGATCTCATTCAATCTTTGCACCACTCCTGGAAGGGAGGTAAACTAAGCCAGAGGGTTAGAGAGATGAAGGAACAGGGTTGACACACAGAGCTGGGACTCAAGTCCATGGCCCCTGACTGGAAGTAAAATTTCAGTACCAGAGAGTCCAGAGTCCCAAATCTCTTCAGGATAGGTCAATCACTTCTCTTCAGGGGCTTGGTTTCAAAGACCCGAATTCAGTGCTTTTGACATTGATGGAGAATTTCAGAGGTGACAGTCCCACAAGCCTGCCATTTCTTTGACCCTATGACCTCCCGTTCCCATATTTGTTATTCAGGTGCTTCACATTTTTCTTTTCTGGTGTTTCAAAATAGGGTTTCAACTTGATTTCCTAGTTTAGTGTTAGTGTATTCTAGCTAAACTTTAAATTCCTTTTGCCCAGTATGGCTTTAAACAGCCCCTGGGGGGCACCTGGGTGTCTCACAGTCAGTTGAGCATCTGCCTTGGGCTCAGGTTGTGATCCCCGGGTCCTGGGATCGAGTCCTACATCAGGCTCCCCAAAGGGAGCCTGCTTCTCCCTCTGCCTATGTCTCTGCCTCTCTGTCTGGGTCTCTCATGAATAAATAAATCTTTAAAAAAAACAGACTCTGACACCTAGAATCTTAAGAAATTATTATAGCTTTGAAGGCAAACACAGGTCGCTCACTGGCCACATTCAGTAAGTGTTTCCTGAATGCCTACAGTGTGCAGGGGTCCTGCGAGGCACAGAGGTATACAGGTGAGCCAACAGATACGGTCTCTAACCACAGGGAGCTTATGGAACTCACAGCCTCATCGGGAGAGATGAAGAAGAAACAAAATCTATTTTTTGGTAGTGGATTGGCTTCCATAAATTTGATTTAATATAGGTAATGGAGACAATGTTTATAATAATGTAGTTCCTAAAGCCCATTAAAAGAGGAAAAAAAAGTGTAATGAGGTTGGTGTTCATAAATAGCAGATTGGCATTTCTTTATGAAGGGCAATGTTAATATCTATTGCCGGAGTAATCACATTCATACAATGACATGTTTGGTTTACAGCCAGGATGGTCAGGGAATGAAGCTGTTTATTTTCTGCCCTCTTGATAAAAAAACACCCTTTAACAACGTAATTAAGCAGAATGCCAAACCATAGCTTTTAGCTATAAACACCCCTTTTAACATTAGGCACCTAAGCTCATCCAGTGAGGGGTTTTTGTTGTTGTTGGTTGTGTTGTTTTTTTTGCCATTGTAATTAACCTCCATAGGATGAACAGCTATTTCAGACTGCACACTCCGCAGGTAGCTGGGAGAAGCTGGTCTCATTTTGAAGTTAGCTGCAGATACTTGGCTGGTTTTACCCTCTTACTTTCTAAGACCCAAGCAGGTTTTCTCCACTCTTCTAAGTATTCATTTTCTTTACTACTTTGAAACTGAAGTTTCTGATAGGATCTAGCACTATGGGAGTTTGTCCTTGGCATTCCCTGGAGGCTTCCTCTGAGATTAGCATAATTCTCAACTACACCACAGTGGGATGTGGTATCAGAGAAGGTACTTCATCCTCTTTTCTCCTTGGAGGTTAGGCTTCAGCTCTCTTGGAATAGGGGTGTTTGAGGGGGGTCCTGGCTTCCCTGGAGCAGAGAGATGAACACACCCTTTGGGACTTCATTGGAGTCCCTTCATCCAGTGTTAGCTGTAAAGCCTCCATCACCATTTGGCAGGCTGTTAGTTCTAGTGAGATCTAGCTAAGACTTTACCCAATGCGAGCTCTTAAAAAGTAATTTCTTTGTATTCCTTCCTCTCTTGCTGTGCGTCCTTGTAGTCAGGATTATTTGGTGCCAGCAATAGAAAACAGTTTTTATTAAGGCACTGAATTTAGAACACTCAGTCTGACAGAACTGCCAGAAAGGCTGGAGAACCAGGCTTGGAAAATGATGAGAACAAAGGACCACGCATAACCACCCCTGGAAGCCGGGTTGCTCCTGTCATCCCTCTTCATCGCCTTGCCTGCTTGGGGTTCAGGGACCCAGGTGGGAGTGTCCAGTGGCTGGATCTCTTTACGTGTCCCTGCTGTGCCTGCTGGCGGTAGAGACGTGGGCACAAATGAGTATCATCCACTTTGGGGGTCCAGGGGCTTGCTGTCAAGGTGTGGTTTCCATCACACTTGCAGGGGTTTCAGAAGCTCCACACTTGACCATCACACTTCTCTCCAGGTCCAGTAATGCCCCAGAGTGGGCCGCCTAGCTGTCAAATCCCTTTAACCAACATACTCTCTGTGTAGACATCATAAGCTTAATTATTATTATTATTTTTTCGTAAGCTTAATTAAAGCATGCTGAATGTCCAGTGTTTTTCATGCAGAATTATTTGCTCAACTAATACTGTGCAAGACAGAAAATTAAAATCAAAGTCTTGAATCTTAATACCAGAGGAGGACACTGGATATTGCCAGGCAGGTAGAATAAAAACTAGGTCATTTATATGCTTAGTTTAAGTGTTTTTTTTTTTTTTTCTTTGATAGTAATAGCTATTCATTTTACCTGAAACAAACACATTTTTAGAATCTTAAAGGATGGTTCAGATTATAATTTTTTTTTTTAAGATTCTATTTATTTATTCATGAGAGACATACAGAGAGAGGCAGAAATATGCAGCGGGAGAAGCAGGATCCCTGCTGGGAGCCTGACACAGGACTCCGTCTCAGGACCCCAGGATCCTGCCCTGAGCTGAAGGCAGATGCTCAAGCACTGAGCCACCCAGGTGTCCCGATCATTTTTATTAAATAAAGGCTGAAGCCTGGTTTGGGTTCATAATGAACCAACAATATGAAGCCTTAAGATGAAATAATTCACAGTAAAGCCAGAAGTGGTATGAACCAACTGACCCATTATCTTAATTTTACGGATAATTTTCTCCCTCTTTAGGTGATGTTCTGATTAGTGTTGGCCATGCCAATGTGTTAGGATATACTCTTCGAGAATTTTTAAAACTTTTGCAACACATCACCATAGGCACAGTGCTACAAATCAAGATTTACCGAGATTTTATCGACATACCCCCAGAATGGAAAGAAATCTATGATTTAATCCCTGAGACCAAATTCCCAGTAATACGGTAAGTAGTTTATTTTAGGAAATCTTTTGTTATGCTAGTACCCCAGGGTCTGTGAAGCACTGGGTCTTGGTTTCATGTGAGAATGATCAGTTGGCCCAGGGGAGAAGGGATAGGTGAAACCAGCACAATAATTTGGTGGGTTCTAAATCCCTCTGGAAAAGTACACTCTACAGGACCTAATGTGAGGCAGATTAATGAAGGTGAGAGCCTTGAACCTGGAGCTATAAAAAAGAGAACGATTCAGGGGAGGAGCTCTGCCTCCAAAATCTACCTGCAATGTGTCCCCTTGTCCAGAGTCAGCTTTAAACACCTGCTGTGAATCCCACTCCTTCATTTGTCTCCCACACATTCAACTTTTTTCTAGCTAGAGTCTTCTCGATAACATGTAAGCCTTTTTTAGGCTTCTGCCACCTTCACAAACCCCACCTTGACTCGGCTGCCCTCTTCCTGCCCCCTAGGACAGGAAGACACAGTCCTGTTTGTTTGACTTCAGACATGTGGAAAGAACTGTAGCAGACATGGGCCATTTCCCCAGATGATTTCTCAGGTGCTCTGCCCCCCACCGCCTCTGTGTAGGCCTCTTAGCAGGGCCACTCATAGCCCTCATATTCCTGATTCCAGTGGATCCTTCTCAAGTCTTCATTGTACTTGGCTCCCGAGCAGCATTTGACACTGTACAACTCCCACCCCCTCTCCTGTTGAAACACCATTTTCCCAAGGCTTCTGCCTTGGAGTTCCCCAGGGCTGAATCTTTGGCTCCCTTCTCTCAGTCTCCTGGGCGATCCCTTACTTAGGCCTGTGGTTTCTATCACTCTCCAAATATGAGTGATTTTCAGTTTGTATGATCTTCAAACCTTGTACACTTAAACCCTTCATCTTCCACTTGATAGCTCCATTTGGGTGCAACACAAATCCCTCACACTCATTATGCCAAAAAATCAAAGCCAGCTCAATGCTGATCTCCCAGTGGTCCTATCTTACTGGAGGAGCATTTGCCTTGTTGAACAAGTCAGAAATTTAGGGATTGTGCTAGATTTCTCCATCTCCCTTGTTTCCGCCCAAAATAATCACAAAGACTTGTCATTTTACCTTCTAGTTGTCTCTCACATTTGTCCATTATCTCTGGCCACTACCATCACCCCAGTCAGGGCCACCATTTGGTTTCTACCATCTACTCCTGTCCTCTCTTCATTCTCTACACAGAACAATTCTTTTACAATGCAAATCTGATTGACGTGTTCCTGATTAAAACACTGTCTGGTCCACCCATCATATGCTTTCACAGTAACCTTCACAGCATTTATCCTAATTTCAGTGAAGTAATCTGTATAATCCATTGTTTACTATGTTGCCCTGGGAGAACGTAGACTGTAAGGCAAGGAGTAAGTGTGTGGTTATGCTAAATCTGCCACAGGACTTTCACATGGTTTCCCTTATTCAGAATGAATGAAAAAATCTGGATTTGAAGCTCAGGCTAATCACTTGAGGTCTGAGAGCATATTTATCTGGAGCTCAGGTATACCAGAGACTCTTCTGAGAATGAGATGTGTGAGGAAGTTCTCTTGAATATGAGATCATTTTCCTTTAATGATGAGTTCGGTGCTCTGATGCCAAAAGTGGTCCTTAATAATTTGACAGGATTTCTGAGTACTAGTCACTACAGCTTTGTATCTTTGGTTATTGGGATGGGCTCAAGGAAATCTGGCTAGGGACTTTACTAAGGACTAAAAAAAAAATGGCCCACATTGCATAGATGTTACTTCAGATATTCCAACTTGTGGTCCAAGGGGCTGATATGGCCAACAGATGTGCTTTGCTAGTCTCCCAGAGCATTTTAAAAAGCCAGAATAGCAGTGACTTGTATGGAGAAAGGCAGATCCGTGGGGGCTTTTCTGGGGGCCAATTCTTATTTCTCAACCTGGGGATGTGGCTACCAAAGTGTTTATATATTTTTTCATTAAACTATTTTTATATTGTTCTGTATATTTCAAACGTTTTAAAATGAAAAATATTTGAATTAGTTGCCAAATTTACACATCTAAGATTTCACGGAAAGAATCTACTTCTCTGGTGTCTCCCGAAAAATCAGAAGATGGGCTTGCATCCCCACATGGTGACAGTGGGCTAGAGCTGTCCCCTTAGAACAGGCACAGACTGGGGACAAGGTTTTCCCCCAATAACCAAACTACTCATGATTTAGCTAAAAATTATTAATGATAACATTGCTTACAATGTGGTAGACCTTGCTTCCAAGCATTATACCACTTAATCCTCAGGCTAATGCTTTTTATTATCCTGATTATAGATAGGAAAACCAAAGCCAAGAGAGGTGCAAGTAAACTTGACAGAGGTCCCAGGGCTAAGTGCAGCTAGGCCTGTCTCTAGAACAGCAATGTTCAAAAAGAACTGTGGTGGTGTCAATGTTCTCTATTTGATCTGTCGCATGTGGTAGCCACTCTCAAGCACCTGTAATGTGAGGAATTGCAACTGAGGAATTTTAAATTTTATTCAAGTTTAACTATTTAAATTCAGCAGCACAGCTGGAGGACCTTGTGCTGGAGAGTGCAGCTCTCAGGCCTGAGTTGTTAATCATTTGTTTATAGAATGAATGTTTCTTAGCATTTGTTCAGAGTCTGAGATTCAAAATATTAAAATCTAAGAATGGCAGACTGACCAATCAAAAGCAAAGAAGAAACAGAATAGCACAACTCAAGAATGAGGCTAACGCCCACAGACTTAGGACCAATACCAAACACTTTCTGACTCCCTTAATTAAACAAAGCATTTTATATATCTAAGGCACTTTGGTAATTTATAGGGATGGGGCAGGGAAGGAACAAAAAGGGAAAGAGAAGGCTTATTCCCCAAAGCTGTTATGACCTTTTTCAGAAGCAAATGGCACTGTCAACATTGGAGAATATTGCACATAATAATCCGGACAGGCCTAGTGGTATAAAAACTGTTTCCAACCAACTCTGACCTCTGCTGGCTTGTGGCTTTATAATCTTACTTCAGTTGAAAAAGAACATAGCTCTACTACTTGTTCCTTATAGTTACCTAATACAGAGTTAACAAAGGATATTCTTTGCAGTCTGGAAAAAAAAGTAACTTGGATTTTTCCCCCCATTCTTGTGCTGTTCAGGAAGTCCTGTGCATGTTTGAAAGCAAACTGTTCTAGTCCTGAGAAAATCCACATTTTAAGACTAGTGGCTCTCAGTGAAAATGACTCAGTTACTAATTGTTACCAGAAGAGATAAGCTTTAGGAAAACCTGTTCCAATTCTTGGAAGCAAATAGAACAGTCAGAACTGCAAGAATATTAGTGATAACGCAAGCCAGTCTGAAAGGCTGGTGAGGGGGATTGTGGGGGAAGAAAACTATTTCCTATTTCCCTGTAGCAGGACAGATGTCCCAGAGGGCCATAATCACAAAGACCAGGATGAGGGGGAGCAGGAAACAGCACTTTGTTCAGGCTCAGGAACTGCAGGCATTAGAAACGTCAAGCACTGCCCAAGTTTCAACAATCGAGAAAGCCAGTAGCTGGAGATATGAGGGTGATCTGGCTTGCCAGGCAGGCATCCCCTTCCTTCCTCATTGCTCATGTGCATCCCTTCTGAAGCTGTGTACTTGGTCAAAGAGGACAATTGTTCTTTCGTCAAGGGTGTACAATTAGCTGCGCTCCTCTGTTGGAACCTCCAAATGAGCTCTCAAGAAAGCCAACAGTTGGGGCAAGTTATATGGGCAGCCCTGGTGACACAGCGGTTTGGTGCCGCCTGCAGCCTGGGGTGTGATCCTGGGGACCCGGAATCGAGTCCCACATCGGGCTCCCTGCATGGAGCCTGCTTCTCCCTCTGCCTGTGTCTCTGCCTCTTTCTCTCTGTGTCTATGAATAAATAAATAAAATCTTTAGAAAAAAATAAAAAATCTTTAAAAACATTTGGTCAGCAACAGAGAAGTGGAATAGTGAATGAGACACATCTGGGTGCAGAGGGTGTTGTATAAATCTGTTTGTAAACCCCAGAGAGAGGCAAATGATGCTTAGGGGAAAAAAGAAGACTCAAAGATTTCTCAATGACTAGTGTGTTGAAGATCTTAGAGGCCCATTGGTTTCCGAATACTCTGAAAATGGGTAATATCCTGCTATTGCTGACTCAATGTGACCCATAAGAGAGCTCTGTGGAGGAGATGGCCAGGTTGACCTGTCCTTCTGGAGGGAAATTAACCTACACTTTAAGGCCTGCTAATATTCTGGTCAGTAGTCTGGCTTAAGTTAGTACAAAGCAATATAAAATAAGTAACTTAAGGCAGAATTTGATTTACACTTAGGAATGGAAACAAATGTAAAGGTATCTTTAAAGAGAAAAATGTCAACAACACAGAAAATGCTAAAGCTAAATTACATCCTTTTAAGAAGCAAAGCCGCTTATAAGACATCTTGTTAGGGGATAATGTTTAGACAATTAAAAATCCATTTCTTTCACTATTTTTTTCATTTTAGCACAACGAAAACTAAGCAGTCAAAAGATGACTCCTTCACAAGCAGTGATGAAAATGAAGATGTAGTCTCAGATAAAAAACTGAAGTATTATAAATATTCACAGTCCACTGGGCACCAGTCTGCAAGGAGACCAGTGTCTATCTCCAGAGAATGGCATGGATATAAAAAGAAGAACCATACCATTAGTGTAGGAAAAGACATTAAATGTGATGTGATGATTCACAGAGATCTTAAGAAAGAAGTGAGAGCCCCTTCTCCATACTGGACAATGGTGAAGCGAGACAATGAAAGTTCCTCCTCCTCCACGGCTTCCTCCACCTCAGATGCATTTTGGCTGGAAGACTATGCCCACGTTGAAAAGGGCAAGGGTCAACCTGTATTGAAAGTTGCTTAGGAGCAGTTTGTAAATTGGTGATCTTGAAAACACCCAATTTTTGTGCATTGCTATGTACAGGTTTGCTATACTTAACAGGAATATGTGCAGACTTACCACTTCTTTCACAAGTGCATTGTAATGCCTTCAGAGACCTTCTTCAATGATATCCAAACACTTCCCTGGGGTCGGACAGGCCTCACTGCCTTTTCTCAAAAGAGCAACATCATTCACATCATTAACACACTCCCTTTGGAGAAGAATGTCTCATCTTTTACAAAATGCAGCAGAAGAGTCCAGGACCAGAATGTCTGAACATAGAAAATTTTTAAGGTAAGTATCACATTTTTATTTAGATATTTAGTTGCTCTTGTTTTGCAAACTTCAAATGCCCTATTTATAATAAATAAGTGATACATTTTCTGGCTAGTTGTTCATGTAATAATTTTTCCCCCTTAGCCCTAAGAAACAGAATAGAAACAAACAAGGGAGAGGGAGAAGATAAGGAGAAAGACAAAACTGTCACACAGTGAAGATAAAACTGACATAAAATAAGGCAGTGGAAATACAGAATATGATTAATAGGGAATTTATATTCTTCAGAAATAACTCTATTGCGAAAAAGACAGAAAGGGGGTAAAACCCAGACTGCTTAATAGTTCTGATCCAAAAGGATAGATTTTAAAAGGATAATTATTGATGGCTTATCTTTAAAAGCCATCAAAAATTACCTTGATTTTAATAGTTTCTGATGTTTCTGGGCTCTATTGTTATACTCCTGTTCTCTGTTACAGCATCTAAGACAAAGATCTCAGCGTATAATAAATACTTTATTAGCCAATTGCAAAGATGCAAGAAAAACATTTAAACAGAATGTTTTATTGACTTTAAGTCAGCTGGGAACAAAAACCTGTATTTATGTTCTAAGACATTTCATCTCATTGGGAAAAAAAAGATAAATGTTATATTAAGAGATTTTTGACTTTCATGTGTTTTCTGCTCTGGGTTGAGAAAACGTTCAGCTCTTCTCTGAAAGATGTGTTTCAGTATTACAACTCATCAACAAAAGGTGTATGGCCCAAATTTCCGCTTGCTGCCATGGACTTCCGGCCAGAAACAAACTTCTTTGCAGCCTTTAAAAAAAAAAAAGAAAAGAAAAGAAAAATGAATGGAGATAAGAGGATGTATTATCTAGTAGACAAACTTATTCTTCTGTTATTTCAAGAGTGTATGGGCAGGGCATCCTGAACTAGCAATTCTGGACTAAGCTCTTGTGAGGGTCAGTGCATTATTCTAATTTGGGACTTTGTAAGACAACAAAGCTCAGCTGTTCCTTTGAATGTTCCCTCCTATGTGTGACTGAGAAAGTGTGGTGCTCCAGATATGAGGAGAGCTATTAAAAAGGGGAAAGGGAAAATCTCACTGATGTTGCAAAATAGGGCAGAGTTGGCCTCAGGCCGGGCAGTACTTTCCTGTTTCTGTATTACCATGGCAAATAGTCTTGAGTCAATAAAAATACACTGTTAACATAAAAGTTACTGTGTTCTTTATGCCACTATTTCAAGTACAGAGGCTGGTTGTTTAGGTTGGATGCACTGCCACAAGTAGCAGCCCCCACATTATCTCAGTTTTTTCATGGGGAGACGGTGGGGTAGTGGCAGCCAGGGCTGGGACTCACATGATGATCATATACAAGAGGAAGAGAACCATTTGGAAGAGTATGAAAATGATGAACTTAGGGGCCAAGTGAAATCAAATCAAGTCAAGGTTGCTACCTTAAAATAACCTGTTTCTTTTTTCTATCCCCGCTGCCCCTACATAAGGTAGAGCTGTTCATGAGAAGATGGCTGAGACCTCTAACAACGCCAAAGGAGTCGACATTTTTAATATAGGAAGAAACTGGGAAAACCCACTGATTTTGGATTTATTCTGTAGTTTACATATTTGTTAGGCACCGTAAAGAATACAAAAAGGTATAAGACGTAGTCCTTGCCCTCAAAACAACTCAATCTCATAATTATATATGTGAAGAAAAAAAAAGCAATAGCAGGAGAATGTCTTCGGTTAAGAAGACAAATGGAAATCTTGAGATGCTGGATGGTGCAGGACTGTCATAATAAAGTTTATTTCGTGGGAAGGAGAAAGAAACGCCAAATTCAACTATTAGGTTGAATCACATGAAATGGCCAATATTCAACTCTTCCTGACCTCTAAGAATTTTAAATGGTTTACTCTGGTACTTTTAGTTGAATGAGGAAGACACACACCCTGAGTTGACAAGGAAGCCATCTATGGAAGTGATGGTAATGAGCCCTCCCGCCTCTGAGCCAGGCAGAGAGGCACCAAACAGTAGGACAGTGACATATATGGCCCAAAGGAGCTTATGCATTCTTTCCAAAATTGGATCATTAAGGTCAAATTATTTGATGTTAAATCATAAGTTTTCATTTGCTTACATTTACAATATCAGCGTCAGCTACGGAATCAATCTGCTGAAGGACCGTGGCTGGCGGCGTGTACGACCCAGCAACCAGCGCCTGGGACCCGACTTCATCCAGGAACCCCTCAGAAGACTCCACTGACATTAGGTAGGCAGCTTTCAGCTTGTTCCTGTTCAGTAAAAGGTATGTAACTAAGGCAAAAGCCAGTTTTATAAGAGTAAGGAGATTTTAAAGTACGTTCTCAAACCAAATAAAATATGTTCTCAAACTCAAAGATGTTTTCATGAATACACAAATTAATAGCTTTGAAATCTTCCAGGCCTAAAGCCCTCCCTTCTGTGTCTTCAGTTCATCAATTATGTTATTATTTGATTATTTAGAAAGCTGTCAATATAAGATTATACTGGAAACCCAACAGACTGCCTTTTGATTTTACACTAGAACTTAAAGACTTTTATTTAATTTTTATTTCTTTAAAGACTATTTTAATGTGAAGTTTTGATTAATGAAGTAAACTCTTGCCTCCTAATACTTTTCTGGTGATTTTAGACATTTCTATTAAGCAGAATATCTATGTGGGGTCTTAAGGCACTGTCCACTTGTAGAATATTACAAGTGTGTGCTGATTCTCAATCTATCTGCATCCCCCGAGGCCCACTGCTACACTGAGATTTGTCTCAGTGAGGATGGGGCGTGATTGAGAAGGCAAGTGGGGAAGGACAGTAGAGGTCTTATGGTCTTTGCTGCTTAAATATGAGCACAAAGCATGAATTTGAAATAAAAATCCAATTCATAATTCTCTCAGAAACTGGTGTTCAGAAAGGCACTCAAGTAACTTAATAAACTACCCTCGTCTGGAACTCTGTAGCAAGACTTCCATTTACACATAAACACAATTTAATGCAGCAGTTTTGCCACATTGTCAGCTTAATTAAAATAAGACTTTACCTCTTTTTTTTTTTTCTACCCAAGAGAGGGCGCGGGGCAGAGGAAGGAGAGAATCTCCAGTAGGCCCCACGCCCAGTGAGGAGTCCAATGCAGGGTTTGATCTCATGACACTGAGATCATGACCTGAGGTGAAACCAAGAGTTGGACGCTTAACAGACTAAGCACCCCCAGGGGCCCCAAAGATTTTACCTCTTCACTCTAGGTGACAATCTGATCACCAGAGGGGCGGTGGGTGGGGGTGAAACAGGTGATGGGGATTAAGGAGTGCACCTGCTGTGATGAGCACAGGATGACCTATGGAGGTGTTGAATCACTATACTGTACACCTGAAACTAACATAACACTGTATGTTAACTAACTGGAGTTTAAATAGAAACTTAAAATATTTCTTTACTACCATAAACTTTACCAAGAGATTATCAGTTTGTTCCTTCAGCAATGACACCTTACTTTCTTTCCTTTCCTATAGGAAGACTCATAAGAACCTTACAAGAAAAAGTATCAACCCAATCAAAACGGCAGAAAAGAAACATCTTGATATTAGTAGCTGAAATTCCATTTTCTACATGTTGCCATACCTTATAAAAACTACACTAAGCTACGCTTATGGAAATACATTTTCTTAAATAAATTAGAATTGAAACCAATTTTTAAGTAAATCTAGGGTTTCGATTTATTCTCATTGTGTTTTGTTTCTGGTGCAATCATGAAGAACAGCATCCTATTAACCAACCTTGGTCCCATGTACGTAATATTTAATAAACTACTGTGCTTATTTAAGAGATGAAATTTTTTAGTGTGTTCAGTCTAACAGAAGTAATAATGCTAATGGGAACAGAAATGACCAATAAGTTGTCCCCTCCTGGGTAGTAATCTGCTCTGTCATACTTCCTTTGTGGACAATACTAAAGGGGATCATGAAGATAGTCTGAGTTTCATGATTCACATTTTGAACTGTCCTAAATGGATGAAGTCAAGTTTAAGTGTTTTAAACTGACATATGAAAAGGCAAGCTTGGTCCAAAGTATGCCTCTTGTTAGAGCAACTCCCCGAACTAACCAAGTGAGGTTTTGCTGGCACTCCCAGTTGCTGGAATTCCCATAGTGGGAATTTAAAAATCATCAAATAGGAGACAGATATTTCAATCTTTTAATCAGACACAGTGATCATCCTTTATCCATGTTGAATACCATCCAAGACCTACAGTGGATGCGTGAAGCCATGCTTAGTACCAAGCCCTATATGTACTATGTTTCTCCTACATACCTATATTTAACTTAGGCACAGGGAAAGATTAACAATAACTATTAATAAAACAGAACAATTTTAACAATATAATAAAAGTTATGTGAATATGGTCTACCTCTCTCATTTAAAAATATCTTATTGTCCTGTACTCACCTTTCTTGTGATGATATGAGATGATCAAATGCCTATGTGATGAGATGAAGTGAGATGAGGGACATAGATGTGCTGTGACATAGTGTTCAGCTACTAGTGACCTTCTGACAATAAGTCAGGAGGAGGATCACCTGCTTTCAGACCATGGTTGATTGCAGGTAACTGTGGAAAGCGAAACCATGGATAAGGGAGGACTACTGTATTTTTTTTGGGTCTATCAAATCAGTAAAGAGGTAAAAAAAAAAAAAATTGCCAATGATTATGGCACAACAGGTACTCTCATATACTGGTGGTGTGATTATAAACTGGTACAACCTTTTTATGCTGGGACTTTGAAATACAAAAATAAAAATATTATACACACACACACATATATTTGAACAGACTTTCATTATAATATTTATAATTCTTGACCCAGTTGGGAATATATACCAAGAATGTGGTATGAAATACAAAAATGTTTTAAAGCCAAAAATATCTTTTATAGTAGGAAATGTCCAACAAGTATATTTTGATACACCTATTGATATTGTTTATAATACATTTTTAGTAATCTGAATAAGTGGAAACATTATGATTTAAAAAAAAGAGGAATCATTGGTAAGGAATGAAAGATCGTTTTTGACTTATTTCCAAATTTCAAATTTCTACCATAAACATGCTTATATACTTATAGGATATAAGTATATATAATAATAGTAACAATTACGTTTAGAAATCATAAAATGGTCAAGAAAATAAGCAAAATGTTGAAAATTATATCTCTAGGTGGTATAAGATGTGGGTGTGTTTCCCTTTTAAATACTCTTCTGTATCTTTCAATGCTTTTGTGTGTATGTCACAACAAAAAATACAACTTTCAAGGGGACCTGGGTGGCTCAGTCAAGTGTCTGCTTTTGGCTCAGGTCATGATCTCAAGGTCCTGGGATAGAGCCCCAACTCAGGAAGGAGTCTGCTTCTCTCTCTCCCTCTGCCCCTCGCCACTGCTTGTTCTCTCTTGAATAAATAAAATCTTAGAAAAAAAAACCCTTTCAAATAGGCGAAACACAAAAAAGTTAATACTGAAACATACTTGGCAACCTGGACATCTACACTGGAAAGGTTTCCTTGAGCAACTGTTTTTACTTGATTATAGGCAGCCTTGATAACCTAGGATAGATAAAAGAAAGCTGGTCATTTTTGATCAGTGCCAGTCTTCCTGAAGCAATCAAATGCTTTTCTACTGAGGCAAAAACACAAGGTGGAAGGTTAGTTCCATAGAAACAGCACTTGGAATTCTTGCCACTATGTGTTCTTTATTTTTCCAGTGGTCCATAAAGCAGCTGTTTGTACAAATTTATAGTATCCAAGTAGCCAAGCTTTTTAGAAAAGTGGCAGAGAATGCCAAGATGGTTTAGGAAAAGCAAACACAGAAATTCATAATTGCCCTTAAAGAATAAACACTTTTTAAAATTTCCCCAGACTTTCATCATGCAATTAATACTGCTATCCCTTACTATTCACTAAGAAGAAGGTAGTAATTCATACATGGCCGATTTGTAAAGCTTGTCCATGCCTGGGATGCCAGAGTCAAGGAGGAAGCAAGTTCAGTAATGTGGGTGGGCATTTGGCAAATATTTGTTGAATAAATTCATAAATCCATTCAATAATTTTCTCCAACACAACTTTGGCACCATCCTGGGTCACTGACCTACCCCTAATCACTTAAATTCTAGGACCTCCATTTCCAGTGCATTTTAGCTACCCATTTCCATAGCCACACCCGACCTGTATATAACCTAAATTTGCCCTCCCTGTGAAATCATCAATTCCAAGACCCCTGGCCTAAGTCTTTAATCACACTGTCCTTGTTCTTCCACCTCATCATGATCTTTAATTCCTTGGTGTGTCCACTTTTTATCAGACACTTTGGCTTCTCTATCTGGCCAAGATCCAAGATTCACTCCTTCAGTCCCTCTCGCCAGTGTGCCCCACTCCTTTTCCATATGCCCATGCTTCTGACCTGCCCACTTTGCATGCTTCCAATCTTGGATTAACCCTACAACCTGTCTCCTCCATTTCTCCATTGGGAATACCACTGAAGAAAAACTATGAAATGACTGTAATACATGACAATATGTGTAATAAATAACTGCAGTACAAATTTGTGGTCTCTCACCTCTCTCACCAGGAGACATTTACATGTCTGTCGATCCCCACTCTGTGTGTATCCAGCCATTCACTTGTCCCAAATCCCATTATTTTCTTTACACTCTCCTGCCTTCTCTTACTCTCAAGATCTGACTTAGCCTCCTCACTGGGATGTACTTTTGCATCTTTCCAACATCTCCCAAACATCAGCGTTTGTGTCCAAGGCTACAATGTCCACTTGTATACTCTGTTATCCCACCTGTTTGCACTTTTTCAGACCTGATCCCTTTAAAATTTCCTAGCTACTACACCTGCTCCCATCTTTCTTTCCGTTAGGTATGAATTCTCTCCCAACTTAATCTCTCAGTGTAGGCTCTCCTAAAACTACCACCCAGTAAGTCTGAGCTCCACTTGCCTATGCCAACCTCACATTTCTTTCTTCTCATTCATTCCTTAACACTTCTAAACACTCTGGTAAAAACTCTATTACCAATGATGTCCTGGTTTATTATTCACTATTGGGGCTCTCTGTGGTAACTAAATGGACATTAATCCAGATTGGATCAAAATGGTGTTAACTGTTCTCTCTTTTCTGGCCTCCAAAAATTTCAGTTTCTCTTCTTTTTCTTTCTGTTTTTTGGTCCATTTTCATTAGTCACTTGGTGGAACGCCCTAGAACTAGAGCTTTGGTTTTCTTCTCCTACAATCTTTCACATACTATCCTGACTTCAGCACAATTTCTGTACTGACAACTCTGGCCTTGATATCACTGGGGTTCTCAATGAGATGTCCCAGAAACAACTCAATGCCACCCGTCAAAACAGAACCAAAATACCAAGGAGACACTTCCTCCCTTTTCCCTGAAAGCAGAAGTATACATTTGTAAGTTCCTTGCACAGCAGACACACTCTAATGAGATCCACTATATACAGAGCTCCAGTAAGTCATGGCTTTCAAACACTCCCTATTTTTACTAGAAAAATGTTAATGGAGGAAAGACACTTTTGAGAGATAGTGAGTTTGCAACTTACATCTCCAGCTGCAGCAGCCTGTGAGATAGTGTAAATCCCAAAGAGGCCGGAATCAGAGTAACTAGCGTTAAAAGCAGAAACCTGAAATATAATGAAATTTTACTGCATATCACTTTATCAGGTAAAAGGACACAATTTTCCAAAGAGACGAAAATTTGGGACCTTCAGAGTATAAGCAAGAGAAACTAGTATTTCACATAACCAGCTATGTCAGACTGAAGTGTTTCATATACAGGTTACTTTTGTTTTGTTTTAAAGATTTTATTTATTCATGAGAGACAGAGAGAGAGAGAGAGAGAGAGAGAGAGAGAGAGAGAGGCAGAGACACAGGCAGAGGGAGAAGCAGACTCCATGCAGGTTGCCTGATGTAGGACTCAATCCCTGGACTCCAGGATCAATCACATCTTAAGCTGAATGCAGACGCTCAACCGCTGAGCCACCCAGGGGTCCCCAGGTTACTTCTTTTGAAACCATAATGGTTTTTAACTTTTTTCATTTAAATATTTATTAAACAGATTGCTTGCTTCACTGAGTATTTTCTAACCTTTGATGATTAAAGGTTAATGTAAATATTACTTTGTGACAATTATTATGGCTGAATGGTACAGACTGTGGGCTTTGGCATTAAACAAACCTGCTTTCTTCCCTCTGCTACTGCTGGTGACTTTTTTATTTTTTATTTTTTAACCAGTTCACGTACACTTCTACACAAAGTTAAAGGGTTGGGGGGAAATGTCTGCTTAGTGGATGTTATTCAGGTATCCAAGGCAGCCACAGGTCTCTGGATAGCAGGGGTACTCCTGCCTGCAGTCTGAGCAGAGTGTTAAGCTCTGGTAGGTGATCACAAATGCTTAGTATCATGTTTCCCAGTGTTTATGAGGATGATTTACATAAAGATCACCTGATCTGTTATTAAAAATACAGACTTTCAAATTCCTCTAACAGATTTACTCACTCAGATCCCTATAGATGCAAACTGGAAAAGCCACATTTCAAAAATAATTCTAGGTGATTCTTATGCATGTTAAAATTTGAGAACCACTAGCTCAGCCCATATAGAGCACAAGAAGAAATGTTCTTTAATGTTTTGAAGTTTAATTACCATTTTGAGACTCTCTTGTTCATACCTCAAATTTCTGGCCAAATGCTAAAGTAGGAATTTCTGTTAAATTACATCACTGGGATTAAACTCCATCCACCCAGAAGCATCATTAATATTCAATGGTGAAGACTAGCATGAAGAGAATAGAGCAGACCATGAACCAGAAGAGAGAAAATGTAGAGGGAATTTAAAAAGCAGCAGCTAAATTTAATGTAAGACTAATTTAAGGTAATGGTTTTCAAACTGTGCTCCAGGAGGGAACTCCATGGTTCTGTACAGAAGGTTCCAAGGCTTTCAATGTTAAGTAAACATTAAAAATTTATTTAAAAGTGAAAATTTTTATGCTCAGCATTGCAGTTGGGAAACTGTATGGGATAAAAAAGGTTCCTCTACTTAGAAAAAGAAAAAAGTTTGAAAACTATTATGTAAGAGAGAAAAACTCTCTCAAGGCCTGATATACAGGAGAACCATTTTAGATTTCTAAGTCAACATGACCATATATAATAAACTTTCCTCAAACCAAAAGCCTGATTTATGGCCTGCCACATATCACTGTACATCTGCTTTGTGAATGAGTAGCCTAAAGGAAACTATGTTGTCCTTAAGATACCGATCAGTGCTCATACCCCCTGCACTTCTTTATAGTAAAACTCATGATTCCTGCCCAGATGCTATTCTATGATCTTTTAAGGTTTTACGAGATATAAAAAGTATATGATTCTGTAGAAACTGTTCATTCTACAGAGCACTTTCTTCCCTGTGAAGAACATGTTTCCTGGGCAGGTGTCCTGACTTGTGCTCCAATAAAACTTTCTTACCTTCAGAGATTCTAAAAGGTCTGTTCATCTTGTGTTGACAATATTAAACTGAGGAATGAAAAGTGAGGTGATTTTAATTCTACTCAAGTGTCCAATGGTCAAAGGCTACCTACTTGTGCCATGTACTGTTGTAAAATCGTGAACAATATTAAATCCTATAATTTAGTATATTTGTTGCCCTTTAAAGGCTTATCATTGAAGGCCATGTGGGGTATTACATTGGCCAAACAATGGTCATTCATTAAATTAGTAACTGCTGACATTTTACATTCTCTTGATTTGAATATCATTATTTTGAAAGTTTTTCTGTCATAAAAAGTGTGTTCTAGAGTAACATGGCTTTTTGTTACAATTTCTTTTTTAATCTCAAACTGGAGGGATGAGTCTGTAAACAGTTTTTCGTGTATGATATACATCTGGTGGGAAAACATGAAGAGCAATGAAAGTCATTTAGTAGGGGTGCCTGGAAGGCTCAGTGGTTGAGTGTCTGCCTTTGGCTCAGGTCATGATCCTGAGGTCCTGGGATTGAGTCCCGCATCAGGTTCCCCACATGGAGCCCGTTTCTCCCTCTGCCTGTGTGTCTCTGTCTCTCTCTCTCACGAATAAACAAATAAAATCTTAAAAAAAAAAAAAATTCATGAAGTAGCCACAAGAACACAAGACGACAGAAGAAAACTTAGAAAATAGACTAATTACAATATAGGAAAATATTTAATATCTAAAATTTTGTTCTAAAGGGAACTGAAGTATGAAGTTTCTAATTTTTAAGCATTTCCTTCTTTCTATATTAGAATAATTGAAAAGAGAGGAAGTTTTCTATTAGACCCTATCTCTTCAATTTTACAAAGATTTTCTTTGTTCTTACCTTAGACTTTAAGAGCAGACTAACAGGACTACATCATACACAGTAAGCCTTTAAAAACAAAAAGGAGAGATGTTGACTACTCAGACTCACATCAAATGGCTGGTGAACTCCCTTGGCAACAGCCTGGTATAGGGAACTGGTGGGATTGCTGCCCCTCTTGACGTGTGGTCCAGCACCAAGGACATACTGGAGAACACTAAATGCATTTGCTTCTGTACTTCCTATGGCAGCACCTTCTGCTACAAGAGCCGCATGAACAAGACTGTCTCCATTCTGCTCTCGGATTTCACCTGGTACCACATAAGGAGAGAGTAAAGAATAAAGGGGCTTTGTCATCACTTGTTTTATTCTTTCATATTCTCTATGACGAAGTATAACCCACTAAGATTAAGATTTTCTGTGGCCTGGTGCTCTCAGCATGCCATCCTGTTCTCCCCATAACACACACATGAAACATATTTAATACACAACACCCAAACAATCTAATCTTTCCCTTCTACACTGAGTCTGTTTGGTGGTAAGTAATCAGGCCTATCCCACTCCATTATGCTATTCTGAAGGGGAACGTCCTTCTGATAAATCAGCTCTAACAGAACAAAATGCTTACCTCCACGGTATCTGGCCTTTGCACCAGGTAAACCAAGCCCGCCCCTCATGTTGAGAAACTGTTCCGCAACTTGCTTTAGAACAGGGTGACCCACACCTATTTCAATAGAAACAAAACCAAGCCAGAACCATAGTTTTTAAAATACAGTTATAACATATAGGTTTTAAAAATATGTGATTATACAATTCAAGTTATTACAGAAATAGTAAAGAAAACAAGAGCCCCCCCCACAGTGCTACTCTCCCAGAGAGTCCACTTACAGTTTACTAATACATATTCATCTAGCACTTTTTTCTACATATATACTCCTCATTTTCTTTTCCTTTTAAAATGGTGTTATTCTATTCATATCGCTTCTAACTTGTTTTTGGTAATTTATATCTGAGTGAGTGGTCTACAGCAAAACATTTAATGGCTATAAAGAATTCCTTAATATGGATGTACTATCATTAATTTAATCAATCCCTTCTGGATGGACATTAGCATGTTTCCAATCATTGACTATTAAAACAGTATTGCATTGTGCATCAAAGAACACTTTTTTAATATTTAAAATCAATTAATTGACATAGTGTATTAGTTTCAGAGGTAGAGTTTAGTGATTCATCAGTTGCATATACCACCCAGTGCTCATTATACCATGTGCCCTCCTTAATGTCCATCATCCAGTAACCTCATCCCCAATCCCTACTTCCCCTCCAGCGACCCTGTTTCCTATAGTTAAGAGTCTCTCATGGTTTGTCTTAAATTCCACCTATGAATGAAATCATAATATTTGTCTTTCTCTGACTTATTTCATTAGCATAATGCCCTCTAGTTCCATTCATGCTGTTGCCAACAACAAAATTTCATTTTTTTAATGGCTGAGTAATAATATTCCATACACACACACATATGTATGTAGGTGTATGTGTATATATATATACCATCAAAGAACACTATCAAGAAATGGAGCCAAAGAATGGGGAAAAAAATGTCTGCAAATGATATAACTGATAAAGATTTAATATCCAAGATATATATAAAAAAACTCTTACAACTCAAAAATAAGGACAACCCAATTCAAAAATAGGCAAAGGACTTGAATAGACATTTCTTCAAAGAAGATATACAAATGCCCCAAAAGTGAAGATGTTCAATGGTATTAGTTATTAGGGAGATGCACAGCAAAACCACAAGGAGATACCGCTTCATAGACACTAGGATGTCATCAAAAAGACTGATAAAAGTACTGGTGAAGAAGTGGAGATAATGGAACTCTTGTGCATGGTCAGTGGGGTTCAAAATGGTTCAACTGCCTTGGAAACAGTCTGGCAGTTCCACAAATGGTTAACAGTTACCATAGATCCTGGCAATTTTACTTCTAATAATATACCCCAAAGAATTAAAAACAGGTGTTTTACCTAAAACTTATACACCAATGTTTATATTTACAATAGCCAAAAGGTGAAAACAACTCAAATGCCCAAGTGACAGACTGATGAACAAAAGGTGATAATGGACTATTTTTGCCAGGAAAGGGTACTTTGCCAAGGAACATTGGTACTTGCTACAGTATGGATGTACTTGCAAACATTATGTTAAGTGAAAGAAGTCGGCTATAGGGTGCCTGGGTGGCTTATATGGTTAACGGTCTGCCTTTGGCTCAGGCCATGATCTCACAGTCCTGGAATTGAGTCCCGAGTTGGGCTTCCTGCTCCATGGGAAGTTTGCTTCTCTCTCTCCCTCTGCCTCTTGCCCTGCTTGTGCTCCCTCTCTAATGAATAAAAAAGAAATCTTTAAAAAGTCGGCTATAAAAGGCCATACACTGTACGACTCCATTTACATTAACTATCCAGACAAGCCAACTGTACAGAGACAATAAGCAGGTCAGTGGTCACCAGAGGCAAGGAGGAGGTGGAGTAAGGAGTGACTACAGTGAAGGCAGAGTTTTTCTTGGGGGGGGGGGGGGGGGTATGATGAAAATATTCTGAAATTAGTGGTAATAGTTACAGCACTCTGAATATAATAAAGCTCAAGGAACTGTATACTTTAAAAAGGTGGATTTTATGGTATTTGAATTAATACCTCAATTAAGCCGTTATTTACAAAACGAATGAACCAAAAAACAACACTGTAAATAATACCTTTGTGCAACTGTTTTGTAAACTTGACCAACTGCTTTGTATGAAAAATGCTTAAAAGTAAAATTGCTGGGTCTAAAAATATAAATATTTAAAACTTTAATATATTTAAATAGACGTCCAAAAATGTACCAGTTTATACTCCTACTGACAATTTTTGAGTGCTTAATTTCTCCATATCCTGGTTAATACTGGGCAGCATCAATCTTTTAATTTTTGCCAATTTCACTATTAGCAAGGCTATGTTTTACAACAATTGGCTACACACACATTTTCCCCATGATTTGTCTGTTCATGCCTCTTGTCTATTTTCAATTAAGTTATATTTCTTTAAAACATAAACAAAAAACTTGTAAAAGCACTTTGCTTAGAGAAATTTGCCCTTTGTCATAGATTTTTCAAATACTGTAATGAACTCAAAGCCATTTTTTGCTTGTTTTTGTTTTCTGGATTTTCTGAAATGAACATGTCCCTTTTATGATAAAAGCTGTAAACTTACAGTTAAATGTTGGATGCTGCTTTTACTAAAACAAAAGAACCTACCCATTAAAATCCTATCATACAGTCCATACCTGACATAAACAGAGGACCGAGTTATCAAATTTGGTTTAATTCTGTGCTCATGTAATTACAGATTAAAAGACTACTCTTAAAGAAAGAGAAGGACATGAAGCAATTCCCAACTTACCAAGTCCAATCAAAGCCATTCTTGCACTTGTGAAATGGTTCTGAACATAGTAATGCAACTGAGGAAGTTAAGAACATTTGTGAGGTTATATTGGTCTAAATACAAAAAGCTGTAAAAAATTAAAACTGCAGGTCAAAAGAAAATAAATACTCAGGCTTAAAAGTTGCTATAGTGAACTACTGACTACCTGGTGTTGAATTACACTGCTTTTTTTTTAAACTATTGCTTAAAAGAACTAGAACTTAATGTGGTAATGGTTACATGGCTGTGAATATAGTGAAAACTACTGAATTGTGCACTTTATTTTTTTTAAGGCTTTATTTATTTTAGAGAGAGATCAAGAGAGCACATGCATGGGCACGAGTGGGGGAAGGGGCCGAGGGAGAAAGAATCTCAAGCAGACTCCATGCCCAGTGTGGAGCTGACACGGGACTCTTGATCTCACAACCCTCACACCATGATCTGAGCCAAAACCAAGAGTCAGACACATAACCAAATGAGCCACCCGGGCGCCCCTGAATTGTACATTTTAAGTAGGTGAATTGTATGGTACATTAATTTTACCTCAATAAAGCTGCACTGAAAAGAAGGAATTTAAAAAACATTAGAGCACACACTGGTTTAAACTTGAAAAAAATGAGGCTAAGTTTATCATTTTTATTATAATGTGATTTTAGCAGATGTGCATCAGATTTCTTTATACAGATACAGATAGTTAATAGTACTATTAACGTTCTACAGTAGAGCTAAAACCGGTTCTCAATAGGAACACTGTTGCTTCCAAGGGAGTGAAAACGCTCTCAGGAGCAAAAAACAATTTTATTCCTTTAAATATAAAACACAAACACATAGTTAAATGTATATATGTAAACCTAGATAGGCCGTGTATCTGATATTAAAAATTCACTGTGAGTCAAGAATAGAAAAAATTGGCTAAAAAATGTTCCTTGGAAATGGGTCATAATGTTGAGAATCCCTTAGGCTAAGGTAACGTGACGGAATCAAGTTACCAGAATCTGTGCCCTAGAGTGAATGGTGCCTACATCTTGGGAGTCACCTTGGAATCATATTCTTTTCTTTTTTCTACTGAATGCCACCATCGCTCAAGGTATTTTAGCACCAATTTCTTTAGAACTTCCTTTAGACTAAGGACACATTTAAATATGCTAATAACTTTGAAATAACCATGGTTAACATCTTGGTATTTGTTCAGGATAAACACACACGCAAGTGCGTGCACACATTAACACCCCCCCCCCACACCTTATTTTTAAAAAGTTGAGGTCCTATGGTATATCCTATTCATAAATTCCATTTTCTACACTTGATCTTAGCCAAAAGGCCAAGAAGCGATGATAAATTCCATTTTCTAACTTGACAATATGCTATGGAATTTTCCCATACCAATATTTTTGAATGGCTGTATAGCATTCCATTCCATTTCATAGATACTTAATAAGTTGCTTAACTAGTCCTCTAAATTTGGATATTTAACTTGTGTCTAATTTTTCACAATTATAAACATGCTACAGTAGATATCCCTGTGGATAAATGTTTTGCATGTACACTCTTTCCAGTTATAAATTTTTAAAAGTGCTATATGGGGTGCCTGGGTGGCTCGGTTAAGGTCTGCCTTTAGCTTAGGTCATGATCCTGGGGCCCGGGGATCAAGTCCCATATCAGGCTCCTTGCTCAGTGGGAAGTCTGGTTCTCCCTTCTCTCTCTACTCCTCCCCTGCTTGTGTTCTCTCTCATGTGTGTACTCTTTGTCAAATAAATAATAAAATATTGGGTGCCTAGGTGGCTTAGTTAGTTAAGCATCTGCCTTTGGCTTGGGTCATGGTCTTAGGGTCCTGGGATTGAGTCCCACATCAGGCTCCCTACTCAGCAGGGAGTCTGTTTCTTCCTCTGCCTCTGCCCCTTCCCCCCCTCAGCTCATAAGCACTCATGTGCGCACTCTCTCAAGTGGATAGATAAAATCTTAAGAAAAATTAAAAAATAAACAAATCTTAAAAACAAAAACAAAAACGTGTCATATGAATGGTAGGCATTAAACTGTTGATTAATAAGTGTATAGTTTTCCAACAGGGAAATAAGAGTAAAGAGAGACGATACACAGTTCAGTTTTCTCTAGTGGCTAACCAGAAATGAAATGAGAATAAAACCTAACTTCCGAGCTGTATATACTTTGCAAATATTGATAGTTCCCAATTTTTCTTTTAATGTCTTTTGATAAAAAAATTTTTCCAAGGTCATAGGAGTAGAAAATTAAGATTATATACATGTATCTACACTTGCAGGTTTCACATTCTGGAAGTGAAGTTTTACATTATATATACAGCTGTGACATGTGACAAATCTGTCCTGGCAGCAAAGTAAGGCCAATGTGCTGGATGAGGCAAATGAGCTACCAAGCAGGCTGATGATGGATGGGAGGTGATGTGGGCTTATTCCTAACTGCATATTCAGAGGAGTTACAGGAAGACTTCTGGTCACAAGATTATGAAATTTAACATTTAAATACTGTTTAAATAAGATAAATACACACAGAAAAAGGTCCTGAAAAAGGCATTCACATTCAGTGCCTTTAGGTATGTGAGAGGTTTTCCTTTTTTGCTTGTTTTTATTTTCTGGATTTTCTGAAATGAACATGTCCCTTTTATGATAAAAGCTGTGAAAATTGTTCAGATAAAATTTTATTTAAAAAGCCAAGCTGAGGGGATCCCTGGGTGGCTCAGCAGTTTGGCGCCTGCCTTTGGCCCAGGGCACAATCCTGGAGTCCCGGGATCGAGTCCTGCGTCGGGCTCCCAGCATGGAGCCTGCTTCTCTCTCTGCCTCTCTCTCTCTCTACGTCTATCATAAATAAATAAATAAATCTTAGGGAAAAAAAAAAAAAAGCCAAGCTGATAAAAATAATAAAGCCAGCAGGTGAGTCTTTAAAATTTGAAGATAAAAAGAAACGTTAACAAATATACCTGAAATGGCAGATGGATGTTCAATTTCACGTGAAAATAAGCACATTTGAAAATGTAATGTGTTTTATCAGTACCTCATCTGGTGTCACTTTTCCAATCCTGTAGTCAGGGCAATACAGGGAATTAGCCAAGGCATTTCGGTAAGCTGCAGCATGCAAATTTTCAAGGACATCTGTAAAATAAGTAAAGAAGCATTTGTAGGAACATAATTCAAATAAGAATAATGTTTTTAGAACCTAGAAAGCACCTAGTCTATACAATTTTGGTCACCTTATGGCATTCAAGTGTTAAGAGGGCTTGAAATTTAAAACTCTGGCAGGCGAATGTGCTGAGAAAAATAGGAAATTACTTGACAGCAGCTTCTACACACCAGGGCTCGCCTACCACTAGAAAGTATAATGGCCTGGGTTTCAGCAAGTCTGACTCTAGTTGTAGCCCTGCCTGATGTGCCATGTGACCTTGGATAAGTCATTTACCTGAATGTTACTTCTAGGCTAAGTAATGAGTTGTCAGGTTAAGATACACGCCAGTGCCAGTGTTAAGTCGAGTTGTCCTCACTGCTGCACTGTCCCTGTCCCTGCCTTCCTACTTCAGTCATGCCTTTGACTGGGGTATGTCCCTTTATTTACTCACTAACTGGGTAATCTCCCATGCCAGGCCCTGCTAGGTGCTGGAAATAGAGAAATGAAGGAGACAAAATGCCTGCCCTCAAAATGCCTAGAGGGAACACTGAAATAAAGCATTATGGGTGTGATGCCAGCAGATCAAAAGAGCATCAGGGATGCAAGGGAAAAGCAGTGGGGATTGGAAAGGAGTAGAAGAAGTAAAATCTGGGCATGAGTCTTTACAGAATGAGTAGGTGTTTACTAGGGGAATGATGAGAGAGGGGCATTTCAGGCAGAGAAGAGAAAACAGACAGTAGCATAAAGCTCAACAATGGATTCAAAGGGAACTGCAGCTAGAAGGGAACAAGGCAGAGCAAGAGGCAAGAAAGGAAGGCCAGGGCCAGACTGTGAAAGCGAACATATAGGTTACATGAAGGACAAGAAGAAGCCCTGAAAGGATATTCATGTCAGAAGGATTGCTGCAATGGGATGTGGTAGATGGACTAAAGAGGCAGACGTGGCAGACACCAGTCAGAGACAGTAGTAACTGTGCAGGCAGAAAGGATGAGGGCTGGACCCTCACTGCTAACAGCAGGGAAGAAGCCACTGTTGACACATAAGTCATTTTTTCTGCAATTTTAAGAAAGATCATACTCCTTTGTAAAACAGGGTATCACTGTGAAATAGATTAGCTAACCTAAATCAAGCTCTCATTTGTTGCAAACACTTGAGCAAATCCCATTCCATGCTAGGCCCTGGCAGCCAGTAACCTGTTTCGACCCGAGTGGCCCACCTGCACACTTCTGCTCCTGCCAGAAGTTGTAGGACTTGCAAGAATCAGTGGTACTTATTTACTAGTTTGTTTTGGTGATTATACTTGTCAAGATCATATGAATACCAGAAAGTCCTTATTTTTTAAAAAGTTAAATTGTTTGCTTTGGAAAGATCCAGTAAAGGTAAGTGGCTAAATAATAATACCAGCAGTAGCAGCAGCCCTGAACTGTTGCAGGATTTGCCGTAAACAAACTATTGAAAAAAACACTGTATTATTCTTTCTTTTTTCTTTTTCAAAGATTTTATTAATTTATTCATGAGAGACACAGAGAGAGAAGCAAAGACATAGGCAGAGGGAGAAGAAGGCTCCCCATGGAAACAGTGTATTCTTCAAAACAGGGATTCTATACATATACCAAAGATGAAAAATAATCAAGAATATCAACGTTTAGAAACACACGAAAAGATACGTTAAGATATTAGACAAATTTTTGGAAAAGGCATTTTTAAACCCAAGCAGAGAAGAAATTCAATAGCAATTTCTTTCCTCCACAAATTGATCTTCCCTAAAACCCATTATCTTAGAACAACTGAAGCAGGATCAGAAAATGTACTTACAAGCCTGTGGGTTCTGAAAAGCCACAGCTTTGTCAATCCTTAGCTGAGACTGAAGGGCAGCCACTTCCCAACGACGAAATTCTGGTGATGTGGTGACATTAAGCAGGAACTCCATTAGAATATCACTACAGAAGATATCAAGATGAGAGTTTTGAGCCAAAAATTTAAAACCAACGTCCATGCTCTGTAAATGTAATGTTCTCATATATTAAGTTTGGACTTATGGTAAGCACAATGTTCTACAGTTTGTGATTAAGAGCCTAAAACCAAAATCAGAGGTCATAAAATGCCACATTAAAAAGAGACAAGAACTGAGTGGCTAAGTGTTTCTTTAAAAGCAGATGTCCTCAACACATGCAGGTACTTACACATCATCCCGCAGGCATTCCACAGTGTAGGCCATATTTTCCCTGGTTGAAGTCACACTGCGTCAGAAATAAATTACAGTGATTTATCTAAATCAGAAGAATAAGCTCTCCTTACATCTTTGCTACATCAACCAATTCCTTTGGAAAAATTATTTTGAGGTATAAAAATACACATATTCATCAGCTAAAATATAAAATATTTAAGAAAATATTTTCAAGGAAGGAAATCTTGACATGTTATACATAGATGCACCTTGAAGACATTCTGCTAAGTGAAATAAGTCAGTCTTGGAAGAACAAACACTGTGATTCCACTTTCAGGAGGAACCTAGAGAAGTCAACATCATAGAACATAGAATGGTCATTGTAGGAGGTTGTGGGAAGAGAGTGGGAATTTACTGCTTATTATTTATAAAGATTTTACTTTTTCATTTGACAGAGAGAACATAAGCAGGGGGAGCAGCAGAGGGAGAAGGAGAAGCAGGCTCCTTGCTGAGCAGGGAGCCCAATGTGGGGGCTTGATCCCAGGACCCTGAGATCATGACCTGAGCTTAAGGTGGATACCTAACTGACTGAGCCACCCAGGTGCCCCAGGAGTTACTGTTTAATAGCTAGAGAGTTTCAGTTCGGGAACATAACATTCTGGAGATGGATGGTAGTAGAATTTCTTAGTCACTTCACACCAAAGACCTGTATATTTAAAGCAGTAAATTTAAAGTATATTTTACCACAACTTAAAAAAAATGGCAATTAAAGCTGAAGATCTCTTTGTACCCTTCTCCTGCTAACCTCCATCCCCTCTTCCCACTCTAGAGACAACCAATTGTAATAAGCACTGTGTATTGTTTAAAAAAAAGTAATAAATGCCTCCTGCCTTAAAAATATCTCATTGTTCCACAAAACATTTCATTGGAATGATCTAGCTTATCCCTTAATTGCTGTGTACTACTAGTCTTGTCATATCACTAGATCATACTTTATTTATCCCATTTCCCTGAAGATAGCATTTAGATTGTTTCCAGTCTTTTTTTTTTTTTTTTTTTAAAAAAAGATATCTTTGTACAGGTGGATTAAAAACAGAAGTTGTAAGATATGCTCCTTTTCAATATTACTAGATTTTCCTTAATTCTTTTCTAAGTAGTTTTATCAATTTATTCCACTAATTGTAGAAGACAGTCTCCCTCTTCCTTAACACCGCCAACACAGTATATAAATCTGATAGGTTATGGCATCAGACTGTGATTACAGGTAAATATCAATGCTTCTGGCTTCCTCCTCTGGGAAGAGCCTGTTTCCATCCTTTGTCTATCCATTTTCTATTTACTTGTCTTCTCTTAACATATAGTTCTTTATTTTTCCTCTTTCTGTTATGTTGCAAACATTTACTACCAGTTACTTGAATTTTCACTTTAAGGCATAAAGATGTTTTAATTTTGATGTGGTAAAATTCATTAGCCTTCTCCTGCTTGTGTCTGTTTAACAAATCCTTCATGCCTTGATAATAGAGAAAAAAATCCCTTATGATTGAATACTTTCTAGTGTTTTCACTATTTATTTCCTGTTACTTATTTTAAACAAACCTTAATTTACCACCAACTGCTTCAATTCCACGGGTTATCTTGAAAGATGAAGCTCCTTTTGTAGTCTAGAAAAAAAAGGAACAACTGTACTTTCAGTAATTTTTTAATGCCAAGTTTGCAAACATCACGCTATATCACAATTTAATGTCTAATTATGATTAGATTCAAAAAGAACTTTACCTTAACAGCGGATCCTTTTTTCAGCTTTAAGAATTATAAAGTGAAGTTTGCCAAGAAGCACACAATAGTTTCTCTTTTCCATAGGACCAAGATACCATAGCATTTCTGAACAGAGTGAGGTAGTAAAGATGCTTACCAAACTGGATGCAAGACGAAGCAAATGAGAGGTTCCTAAGTGGTTGGAGTCCTCGTATCTACTGCCTGCTTTAATAAACAAACCAATTCTTGATGCAGGAGCATAGTTTTCCAGAGAAGCAATCACTAAGCCATTTGGTAATTTGGTAAACTGTATTTAAAATAAAGTGAGATGTGATCAATGCTTTTATATTTCCAAAGATGCTAAGATGTATATAGGTTCCAGTGAGTAACTCAGTGGGACTAACCTCAAGGTCCTGAGGATGTAAAGGCACTCCTGCAGGGGCAGCTGTGGCTTTCACTTTGGGAGCAACTTTCAGGGAATAAAATCTCTAAACACAGAAAAAACAGGTTATATACATTTCTCTCAAATGTCTTATATTCTGGCGTGCCCAAGCAGCAGAAGGTATTCAGTGATAAAATATCTTCATGGGAGGATTTAGCTTATTATTTCCCAACCACTTTTAAATCTCTATTTGTGATTTGTAGAGGCTAAAGGTATATCTAATCCGGTATTTACTTTTTAAAGTGTAAAAAACTACTGTATTTTCTCCCTCCCTCCACCTTTTAAAAGATTTTATTTATTTATTTGACAGAAAGAGAGGAAGAGAGAGCATAAGCAGGGGGAGCAGCAGGCAGAGGGAGAAGCTGACCCCTGCTGAGTGGACCACCTTGATCCCAGTAACCTGGGATCATGACCCTGACTCGCTGACCCTGACTGAGCCATCCCCAGGTGCCCCTTTCCCTTTTAACTATCTAACTAAAGGTTCAGGTGGTTCTTTCTGGCTCTAGCGCTTTGGAATTTTTTGAAAAAGTTTGGGACTGCCATTCCCTTTCATAGATTTTAGCTTTACTGTTTCCCTTATCTGCCCAGAGTCTCATTTTAGTCTACTTTTCAAGTGAAATGCCTTCATCTCCGTAATCATTTCAGTAACCTTTAAAAAAGACATAGTATACCAAGGAAACTTCCTCCAAGCCCCCAATATCTTCCAAAGTATCTTGATTCTCTTGGGTGGTACGGTAAGACCACACAACCAAGGATTTTACTTCTTTGACTAATACAAATTTACGTCATCCGGAATTAACCATAGCTGCAGATTCTCAGTTCATTATATGCAGCCACTGGAAAGGTAAAAAAGGTCCTCTTAAATTCTGGATAATGGATCCAAGATGTGCAACTTTATTGGCTTTTGGTAATGATACACAATGCTACAGAATTCATCCTAAGGTTCATGAAGTTATTAAGCAGAGATGTTTTCCCAAAATCAAGTGAACATGCTGGAGTTTCCTGAGGATTCCCTAAGATCAGGGGCTGCAATGCCCCTACTCTGTGATGTCCTGGAGGGCATTTTGTTATATACTCAACATCAGTGCTGTGCTAAGTTGGTTCCTAGTTTTCACTTGTTATTAGTACTTTTTAACAATAAATTACAATTAGCTTTTTTTTTTTACCATCAATTTCGTCTCCTGGGTGTGGTATAGTTAACCCTACTTGTGATTTGCCTTTTGGTTTTCTAAAAGTAAAGTTTAAGATACGTGAGCATAGCTGTTCAAATATGAATAATAGTCTATAGTTCCACTACCAAGGGAGATTTAGGGCTTTCACCTCAAGAAATAGTGACACTTTGATTATGTACTGCCTATAATTTGTCCCATTCAAATCAGATGCAAAGAACTACTCCCATAATTGTTATACAATCACTAGATAACTCTAATAGCAAAATATGTACAAATTTATTATGTCAAATGAGGGATACAATTATAAACACTAATTGCTTTCAAGTTTACTGCTATTTTTTTAATTGGTCCTCTCCAACTGTTACCTTGGACTTTTTTAATCTACTGCAAAGTGGGGATGGATGGAATGGGTATTTTGGGGGTCTTTTGTCAGTCTAACTGGGCTGCTCTCAGCGCTGTTAATCATTGGTTTGTCTAGGTGTGCCCAGATGTGTAATTTAGGCTATTTTATAGTTTAAATCACAACCATTTGTATAATCTACAGTGTATATGTATTTAAACGTTAGGCACAGGGAAACTCCATTCCCTGTTCTTCTACACCTCCGTCTAGGTTACTGGTCACCTACTAAGGCAGATGCTATCAGCATTTTGGGCTAGGTTAATGTTTTGGTTGTGTGCGTGTGGGAGGGATGGACGCGCTTGTGTACGTAGACTATTTAACAGTACCTCTGGACTCTAGATGCCAGCTGCGCTCCTCCACAGGTTGTTACAACCAAAACGTACAACCCGGCAGCCCGGGTGGCTCAGCGGTTTGGCACCTGCCTTCAGCCCACGGCCTTGTCATGGAGACCCGGGATCGAGTCCCACATCAGTCTCCCTGCATGCAGCCTGCTTCTCCCTCTGCCTGTGTCTCTGCCTGTCTCTCTCTCATGAATAAATAAATAAAATCTTGAAGAAAAAAAAAAAAGCAAGCAGATATTGCTAACTATCCCCTGGGGGCAAAACTGACCCAGCTGAGATTTTTAAAAGTGTTTCTCACTTCCACTCCGGATAAGCAGCGCTCCACACCGGTAGCAAACTGACATTTGAGGAGTTTCCCCCCAATGACAGCTATGTTTGGCTTGGCCTTGGAGAAGGAGTCTTAAGCAGCTCCCGAGGACAGACCAAGAGCCCCTTCTAGATGTCTCTAATAGGACATCAAGAAAGATGCGTTTATCCCGTTCGGGCACCATAACAAGGTGTAGAACTTATGCATAAGCTCACACAGGCATTAGCTCATTTCTTCCTTAGGATTTCGCTCATAAGCCCACCTAGCCGTTGGGGAGACTGACACTCGGTAATACACTAAGAGCAGAGGCCAGAGCTGAAGGGTAACGGTGGAGGGCTAGCTCGACGCCGGCCTCCTGCCCCCGAGGACTCGCGGCTTCCTCCTCGGGCACCCAAGTGCAGCAGTGACCTTCAGCGGTATCTCCACCGAGTCGCTTCACTTCCGTTCTCAAGCCCTTTCACTTTTCCCTTCAGGTTTTCCGGCGTTCGGTCTCTTCTGCTAGTGGCACGAGATGGGCCTCGAGCGCCCGACCCTCACCCAGCTTGCAGACCCCTGGGCCCGCAGAGTTCGGCTGAAGGGCAGGCGGGAGCCTCAGGCCCCGGAACTCTACAACAGGCACCTCCGGTCCGTATCACCTTGCTGACAAACTGCTCCCCCAACCTTTCCCCATGCCCGCCGGCTGTGCTCACCGAGAGGGACCCGGCTCTCCTCAGCAGCTTCATAGCTCAAGATTGCTCTGCTCCACAGGACCCGCCGGCTTGAAGGGAAAGCAAGATGGTGGCCGAGGACAGGAGTTTCCCAGTTTCCCCCGCGCGCCCTTTCCCACGCCTTCGACGTGAAGAGGACTCTCTATGCCGCCCGCGCTCTACTGCTCCCTGGCCCAACCTCCGGGCCAGTCCAATTCCTCCGAGACGCAGTATAGGCCGACGCAAAGTTTTTAAGGTAAATACTCAGATTACTTATGTTCCCACTTTTTGGATCCTCGTCCTTGCTCGGATATCCACTCTGTGATCTTGCTCTGACTACGTGTAGGACAACCTATCATTATTCCCACCCCCGCCCCTTTGGATTCTCCCGATCCGGACTGTCCAATGAGGAAGTCCCTTTTCCTCGATTCCACCTGTTGTATCCAGGCTCCTGCCCGCCGGAGCGCCTGCGCAGGCCTTCCCCCCCCCCCCCCCCCACCTCCCGCAGCGCGAGTATCTCAGCTTTCTGACCCCTCCTGCGCGTGCGCCCCGCGCCCCCCCCCCCCCCCCCCCCCCCCGCCCAGCGCGTTCTTGCCGCGCCCAGACCCCGGCGCGTGCAGCCTTGGGTCTGGGTTTGGGGTCTGATCCCTGTCAGCTCCCCGCAGTGCTCCCCGCCCCCTCAGTCCTTGTGGATGCCTGGGGATCTCTCAGCCTTTAATCCTCCACACCCCCACCCTACACCCTACACCCTTGGCCTCCCACTGTAACTGTCCGCCTTTCTACTTCCCTGTTCTCTTTTTCCTGCAACAGGTTCTCTTCTTGTGAGGCCCTCCTGCGCCCTACCCTCTTCATCCCTTTCCACCGACTAGCATGACCCATCCTTGATTAATGTATGCTCTTAAGATTATTCCCTACATAAGGGAAGGGAGAAGAAATGTGTGGGAAATATCAGAAAGGGAGACAGAACATAAAGACTCCTAACTCTGGGAAACGAACTAGGGGTGGTGGAAGGGGAGGAGGGCGGGGGGTGGGGGTGACTGGGTGACGGGCACTCAGGGGGGCACTTGATGGGATGAGCACTGGGTGTTATTCTATATGTTGGCAAATTGAACACCAATAAAAAATAAATTTATTATTTAAAAAAAAGATTATTCCCTACCTATGCTTCGGAGATTGAATGTGTGTGTGTGTGTGTGTGTGTGTGTTCTTTCGTTTAAATTTTTAGTCTTTGGATTCCGGAGGACATGGTGTTTCTCATCCCTAAAATGAATGGAATGGAAATAAACTAACAAACGAGGGGGAAAAAAAGCAAGGGTCATGAGTGGGTTAACGATATCAAAGACTGGAAGTTGGAACGCAGACGGAAGTTTTCATTTGTTGACAAATGAAAACAAGAGAAATCGACTGTTACCATGTAAGTAACAGGGGATACGCTAGATCTGGGTGCAGATTTTCTCAGTGGAGTCCTGGAGAGGCCCAGGGCTTGGAGCTGGCATGTGATTTGGAGATCTTAAAAATATAGGGGGAAATATGTACATATTTAAACATACATATAAAATTTATATGTTGAAATTTATATGTGTAATTTAAACATACATATAAAATTTAACAGTGTTTAGAACAGTTGTGCCAGTTGGGTAGGGTACAGAACCCACATGGCTCTATGTGTAAGAATCTTCAGGCAATTAGAAAAGCCTGCAATGCCTAAAACCAGAGGATGCTTTTTGAAAAAAGGGGCCCTTAGGGGGGCAGGAACACTTTGAAATGAAAAAATGTAATTGCTTAAAAGAAACAAGAGCTAGAAGACAAAATGGAGGCACTCTCTAAGAATACAGAAAAAAGAAAAATATGGGAGAAAATAAACTAATGCAGGAGATCTCACATTTGAATAATAGTAAATACAGGAGAGAACAGGGGAAGATAGAGGGGAGCAATTAGTAAATAATTGAAAACATTTCCTTAAAGCCCCAAAAGACTTGAGATTGTTGAGTAACAGGAGGAATATAACAAGGCTTACACCAAGACTTCTCCTCATGAAATGTATGAACCCTTGAGGGACGGGAGACCTGGGTATGTTCATGTTTGGGTTGGGAACTGTTTACCTATAAAGGAATGCTAATCAGCAACCCTGGATGTTAGGAGACTGTGGAAAAATATACCACTTAGAGTAGAATTCTATAAGCAGACATTCTGTCCTTCCAGTGTGAAGTAAAAAACATTTTCAGCCAGGCAATCACTCAGAAACTTTACTACTCACTCTTGCTTAGAAAGTTACTTGTAGTTTCACTCTACCAAAAAGAGAACCACCAAGAAATAGGAAGATGCAGTGTACCAGAAAAAGTAGAACCCAGGAGCATAATAAGATGGAATACCAGGATGATGATGTAGAGAATATTTAGAAATCTGCCCAAATCTGTGTTCATAATTGAAATGGAATTAAAATAGTTTTCTTGAATTATTCTTATCCAGTGTTGGTATCAAAGTTTATATGATTGTTGGGATCAAAGTTATATGATCTCATAAAATGAGTTTGATAAATTTTGCAGTTTTGTATTTTCAGGAACAACTTACAGAGATTCCTTGAAAGGAGGGAAAAAACTCACCTGGGCTTTTTTTTTTTTTTTTTTTTTGAGCGTCAGATGGGATGAGGTGTTTTCTTTTTTTTTTTTTAATTGGAGTTTGAGGGGGATCCCTGGGTGGCTCAGCGGTTTAGCACCTGCCTTTGGCCCAGGGCGCGATCCTGGAGTCCCGGGATCAAGTCCCATGTCGGGCTCCCGGCATGGAGCCTGCTTCTCCCTCTGCCTGTGTCTCTGCCTCTCTCTTTCTCTTTCTCTCTCTGTGTCTATCATGAATAAATAAATAAATCTTAAAAAATAATTAGGGTTCGATTTGCCAACATTTAACACCCAGTGCTCAACCTATCAAATGTCCCCATCAGTGCCCATCACCCAGTCACCCCATCCCCTCCCCTTCCACTACCCCTTGTTCGTTTCAGATGGGATGAGTTTTGATTAACATTATCATTTTTAAAAAGTAGTTATTAATAAGTTTAAGTTTTCTACTTTTTCTTGGGCCTATTATGTCTACACATAATCAAAAATTGTATGAGACAAATTAAATTTGGTCCCAAACTCAGATTAACCAGAATGGCTGATATGGTGGCATACTCAGGAAGAAATTTGCCAGAAGCCATTCTGGTGTGGAAACAAGGGGCAGATGTTATTGGGAGACAATTCTTCATGGGTCTCTTGCATTTCTGCATGACTGTGTTGCCTTGTAGAATTAGAAATTAAAGAACTGGCACAAATATAATCTCTGAATACTGGTGTTGCTGTAACAAACCCCTGTGTCTTTGACCCAAGACCCAATGTCCTCTGATAGTATTTGTAAAACTGTGGAAAGCCAACTTGATAACCTTCAATTAGGGTAAAATCGCAGTTCAGCTCTGCACAACAGGTCACTTAATCTCTAAAGCTAACAAATTTTCTTGTTTGGGGGATTAACCTGTGTATACACACGTGCACACACACACCACATAAAGACACAGAGGTTGAAAAGAAGTCCCTCTGTGTATCTAAGTGCAGGCAGCAATCTAAGAAAGACACTGGTCACTAGTTGGAATTGAATCTCATAGCAGTTTTATTTCTTGAATGCCTTCTGTTTTATCAATATTAGCAATGGTCAGGAAGATTTGCTCCAGTGTTATCCGGCTGACAGAGTAGTCTTCTAGATTGAATAGGGCTTTAGCTTCCTCCAAAATACTAAACACCTTTAACAGAAAAAAAAAAAAGATGGTATTACTATTGTAATATCCCCAGTGACTCTTTTCCCCACCCAGTCATTCCCCAACTCCTGCCAGGCTTTTTCTCAAGGATAAAAAGACATGGAAGGGGGAAACTAGAAAGCAGAAGGAACAGGTGGCTGAAAAATAAAGAGGAGGCAGTTTTCCATCCTCAATTTCTTGATAGTATGGAATAATAGAATATAGGGTCAAAAGTCTCAAACTACAGGGCCTTTGAAAAGTAACTTAAGGGTTCTCCTTTGTCATTGTCAGGATCCCATTCTACATACTTGAATTTCAATGCCTCCTTCTGTCAGTCCTCTATTATACATGATGCTAGAAGTGTATGATTTCTATAATCACCTTTCCCCAGCAGATTTCCTGTTTTGGAATGTAGTAGCAAATAATCCCTTGGTGCTCCTGGTTTATGATGTAACCTAGGAAAGGAAAGTAACAGAAGGGCCGCATATTTGGTAAGAGTTTTACACAATTCCCAAATAAATACCACTTCAATTGTCCATACCAATTGCAGAGAGAATATATGTTAATACAAAGGACAGCATAATCCCAAAGCCCATTCTCTTTTAGTATATGTCACTTTGTTAAATATTTCAATAATTTTCGTGTGAAATATGGTCTTAATTGCCACAAGCTAAAAAATAGTTTGTAAAAATTACAGAGGGTCAAACAATCATGGCAAGCTCAGACACTTACTTTGCCAAACCTGACTTACATAAATCATAGTTTCATTGTCCTGAAACTGCTCATAAAATTTGGGTGCAGTTTCTTTCTCCAGGTGTGTGTGTATGGGTGTGTGTGTGTGTGTTTAGGGTAAGATCCTTATACTGTTCTTTTTTTTTTTTAATTTATTTATTCATGAGAGAGATAGAAAGAGAGAGAGGCAGAGACACAGGAGGAGAGAGAAGCAGGCTCCACGCCGGGAGCCCGGCGCTGAGCCCGACGCTGAGCCGGAGGCGGGACTCGATTCCGGAACCCGATCCCGGGACTCCAGGATCATGCCCCGGGCCAAAGGCAGGCGCTAAACCGCTGCGCCACCCAGGGATCCCACATATGTGTTTTATTATGATGATTTTTTTTCTTTCCTTTAGGATGAAGATTACCTAGTTGTAAGAATAGTGTAAGGATCTGGGGATCCCTGGGTGGCGCAGCGGTTTAGCGCCTGCTTTTGGCCCAGGGCGCGATCCTGGAGACCCGGGATCGAATCCCACATTGGGCTCCCGGTGCATGGAGCCTGCTTCTCCCTCTGCCTGTGTCTCTGCCCCTCTCTCTCTCTCTCTGTGACTATCACACATAAATAAATGAAAATTAAAAAAAAATAAAACACGTATGTGAAGACATTCACTGGAGAAATGGGATATTACAGCTTTTGAAAATACAGTAGTAATACTGTAGCCATTCCTGATTGATAGAATGCACTTGTATGCATTATCACACAATTGAAGATTATTGCAAATGGAATTAATTGAGATTAAAATATTTAAAAAGTACATGTCAATAATACTGATTTTATCTTGTAATGAGTCCCTAAATAACCTCCACAAGGTAAAATGTTAAAAAGCTCTTCAAATTGGGGAATACATCAAACGTATAAACTATGTAACATGTATGGAACATAAATGTACAGCTCAGTGGATTATAATAAAGTTAACAAACATGTAAGTGGAACCCAGCACTCACTCCAACAGTCAGTTATGTGCTACTATTAAGACTCTCTTCCTCCCTATGGTAAGCATTTATTTTCCTATTCTTTATGGTTTTATTGTCTAAGTATGGAATCCAAAATGCTATAGTTTGATTTTGCCTGTTTTGTACTTCATATGAGTGCAATTATACAGTCTGTATTATTTTTATCTGGCTCTTTCACTCATATTTTTAAGATTCATCAGTGCTGCTATGTATAACTGTACTTCATTTGTTTTCATTACTATAAAGCTGACAGTGTATGACTATACCTCTATTGTTGGTGGATATATGGTATGGTATCCAGCCTCCTAAATGGCCTCAAATGATCCCTACTTCCTATTAATCACAAAATTGTCTAGTCCTCTCCTCAAAGAATAGGGCTGACATATTTTCACTGCAGAAACAACAGAGTGTGACTTCTGAGGCTGATTCATAAAAGACATTGTGGTTTCTATTTTGCTCTCTTTAGGATCAGTTGATATAGAGGAAGTCAGACACTATGTTGTAAGGAGGACAGTCAAGAGGTCCTGTGGAAGGAGAGAAGCATGTGGTGAGGAACTGTCAAAAGCCATATATGCAAGTCATCTTGGAAGAAGATCGTCCAGCTTCAGTGAACCTTCAGATGATTGAAGCCCCAGTCAACAGCTTTACCCCATTTTCATGAAAGACCATGAGCGAGAACTACCCAGTTAAGCCATTCCTAAATTTCTAACTCACAGAAGTGAGTGTTTATTTTTTAGACTACTAGTTTTTTTGGTAATTTGTTATGCAGCAAGAGAAAATATAGCTTCCAGTTTGAGGCTATTACATATAATTAAAAAAAAAAAAACTCTCTCCCTACCTCATGGTGCTTCTATGAAATCATTTTCCTAGGAGTGGAACTGTTGGGGTAGGGGTTTGAGATTCACTAGCATTAGTAGATACTGCCAACATTTTTCAAGTATTTTTTTTTTCCAGGCAGCCACGTTTGAGAGTACACCTTATCCATATCTGTAACAACTCTTGGTATGGTCAATTTTTAAATTTGTAGCCTTTCTTATGGGTGCTCAGTGTTATCTAATTGCAAGTTTAAATTTGTATTTCCCAAATGCCTGGGTGGCTCAGTCGGTTAAACGTCTGCCTTTGGCTCGGGTCATAATCCCCAGGTCCTCAGATGGAGCCCCACATCAGGCTTCCTGCTCAGCACGGAGTCTGCCTCTCACACTCCCTCTGCCCACCCCCGACTTGTACTCTCTCTCTCTCTCTCTCTTGCTCATTCTCTCTCTCAAATAAATGAAATCTTTAAATTTGTAATTCCCAGATAACTAATGATGTTCAGCACCTTCTATATGTTTGCTATTTTGGTTACTTTTTAATTTTATGTTATTAATTAATTAATTAATTTTTAAATATTTTATTTATTCATTCATGAGAGACACACACACAAAGAGAGAGAGATAGAGAGAGAGGCAGAGACACAGGCAGAGGGAGAAGCAGGCTCCACGCAGGGAGCCTGACATGGGACTCGAACCGGGGTCTCCAGGATCAGGTCCTGGGCTGAAGCTGGCGCTAAACCGCTGAGCCACCTGGGCTGCCCTTGGTTACTTTTTTAAATAGAAAATTGCTCTATCCAAAACTTGACTATTTCTAGAGTCCCTAGCTATTTAATATCAATGTAAAAATATTTAATATCCAAACCATCCTTTCTCTTCCCTTGGCTGTGTCCAGCATAACTGCCGATTGTACATGAGTCTTGTTGCTGTCAGTGGTTTTTGCCTACCTGTTTGTATTCCAGGTTTTTTGGGAGATACTCTATCACTTAATTTTTGTTATAGATATTATAGATGTTTACCACGGTGTTTCACTTTTGTCATTCTATTTGTGTGTATGTATGTTATGTCTATATACATTTACAATAGCCAAGATATGGAAGGAACTTAAGTGTTCACTGGTAGATGAATGGATAAAGAAGATGAGATATACATATATCTATGTATCTATATCTATACACACAATGGAATATTACGTAGCCATAAAAATGATGAGATCTTGCTGTTTGTAACAACATGGTTAAATCTGGAGAGTATTATGATAAGTGAAATAAGGAGGATGGAGAAAAATACCATGTGATTTCACTTTTATGTGGAATCTAAAAAACAAAACAAATGAACAATTTGGGTTAGAATCAGACCTGTAGATATGGAGAAAAAAATCGATGGCTGCCAGAAGGAAGGGGGTGATGGGACAGGCAAAATGGGTAAAGGGGAGTGGTAGATACAGGCTTCCAGTTATGGAATGAATAAATCACAGGGATAAAATGTACAGCATTGGGACTATAGCTAATGTTATGGTAACAGCCTTGTATGATCACAGATGGCTCTGCTTGTAGTGAGCATTGCATAAAGTACAGAGATGTTGAATCACTATGTTATATAACTGATAATAATGTAACAATGTGTCTAAAATGTACTCAAATAAGATTAGACATACATACAGCAAAGTGAATAATGATGAAAATACTACATATAAAACTTTTGGAATGCAGCTAAAACTATCTAAGAGGCAACTTTTTTTTTTTAAATTTTTTTTTTTTTTATTTATGATAGTCACACAGAGAGAGAGAGAGAGAGAGAGAGAGAGAGAGGCAGAGACACAGGCAGAGGGAGAAGCAGGCCCATGCACTGGGAGCCCGACGTGGGATTCGATCCTGAGTCTCCAGGATCGCGCCCTGGGCCAAAGGCAGGCGCTAAACCGCTGCGCCACCCAGGGATCCCCTAAGAGGCAACTTTATGTTTCATATTATAAAAGAGGAAAGATTAAAAATTAGTAAGTTAATTATATAATTAAGAAGTTAGAAAGGGAATAACAATAAATCCAAATAAAATAGAAGGAAGGAGATAATATAGTTAAGAGGAGTTAAAAATACTAATATGGGATGCCTGGGGGGCTCAGCAGATGAGCATCTGCCTTCGGCTCAGGGTGTGATCCTGGAGTTCCTGGCTCCCTGCATGGAGCCTGCTTCTCCCTCTGCCTATGTCTCTGCCTCTCTCTTTCTGTGTCTCTCATGAATAAATAAATAAAATCTTAAAAACCACTAATAGGAACGAATAGTGCTTTTAAAAAACAACCTTGTACATATTTTTTAGTGAACATATGTACTCATTCCTACTGTGTATTTCAGAAATAGAGAGTATACTTCACAATTCATTTTATAAGAGCAACATAACTTTGATCCTAAAATAAGACTTTACAAATTATAAGGGAAAATTACAGAATGATATCTGAGCATAGATGAAAATATAATTATCAAATACTAGGGTATTAAATCTAGCAGTATATAAAAGAATACATTAGAGCTATGTGAGATTTATTCTGGGAATACAAGGTTGGCATACACTAAAAAATCAACAAAAAACTCAATAATTAGAAGGCAAATAACCCAGTTAAAAATGGGCAAAAGATTTAAACATACATACCTCACCAAAATATATTTCTTTTTTTTTTTAATTTTTATTTATTTATGATAGTCACAGAGAGAGAGAGAGAGAGAGAGGCAGAGACACAGGCAGAGGGAGAAGCAGGCTCCATGCACCGGGAGCCTGATGTGGGACTCGATCCCGGGTCCCCAGGATCGCGCCCTGGGCCAAAGGCAGGCGCCAAACCGCTGCACCACCCAGGGATCCCCAAAATATATTTCTTTTTTTTTCCCAAAATATATTTCTATATGTATATGTATATATAAATACAGATGGCAAATAAGCTTATGAAAGATGCTCAAAATCCTTTGTCATTAGGGAATTAAACAAAAACAATGATGAGCTATCACTACATACCCATCAGAATAGCTAAAATCCAAAACACCTAACAAATACTGGCAAGGATGTGGATCAATGGGAGCGCTCATTCATTACTGATGGGAATGCAAAATTGTACAGCCATTTTATTTTTTGTTAATATTATTTTTCATTATTAAAAAAGTTTAAATTTTAATTACACTTACAGCCATTAAAAAAACAATTTAGCAGTTTCTTTTCTTTTTTAAAAGGTTTTACTTCTTTATTTGAGAGCATGAGTAGGGGGAGGGGCAGAGAGAGAGGAGAAGCAGGCTCCCCACTGAGCAGGGAGCCTGCCAATGCAGGGCTCCATCCCAAGACCTATGAGATAACATCCTGAGCCAAAGGTAGACACTTAACTCACTGACCCACCCAGGTGGCCCCCTTGGCAGTTTCTTATAAAACTAAACATACTCTTACATTTGATCTAGCCATCCTAGTCTAGGTATTTACCCAAATGAGATGAAAACTTAGGTTCAAGCAAAAACCAACAGATGAGTGTTCATAGCAGTTTATCATTAAAAAGTGGAAATTACCAAGGTGTCCTTTCCTAGGTGACTGGATAAACAAACTGTAGGCCATCTATACAATGGAATGGTATTCAGTGATAAAAAGAAATGGGCTATCAAACCATAAAAGACATGGAGGAACCGTAATACATGGCATAAATGAAAGAAGCTGGTCTACAAAGTCTACATGTGTGATTCTAACTACTGAACACTCTGGAAAAGGCAAAACTTTAGAGACAGTAAAAAGATCAGGGGCTGCCATAGGTTACTGAGGAGAGAAGGGATAAATAAGTGGAACGCTGAGGCTTCTAGGACAGTGAAACTATTCTAAATGATACTTTAGTGGTGGATTCATGACATGCATTTGTCAAAACCCATAGGACTGTATGACACAGAGAATGAAATGAACTCTAACGTAAACTATGGGCTTCAGTTAATAATGTATCAGTATTCTAACTATGTTACCTAAGACACAAAATCCATTAACAATTTGTTATCAGTGTGGTCTTACCGGAAATTCTTAACTGTACATTTGTTTCAACAAGTTTTTTTTTGTTTTGTTTTGTTTCAACAAATTTTATTTATTTTTATTTTTTTAAAGATTTTATTTATTTATTCATGAGATACACACACACACACACACACACACACAGAGAGAGAGAGAGAGAGAGAGAGCGAGGCAGGCACAGACACAGGCAGAGGGAGAAGCAGGCTCCATGCAGGGAGCCTGACATGGGACTTGATCCCGGTCCCCCAGGATCACACCCTGGGCTCAAGATGGCGCTAAACCGCTGAGCCACCCGGGCTACCCCAAGTTTTATTTTTTAAATGATAAATTGTCTTAGTCTAAGTTACTGCATTTTTATAATAAAGTAATGAATGGCACAGCTAGTGCAAGCAAACTTAAACCCAATTCAACTACCAGCTGAAAAAATACTTTGGTTCTTCAGGAGAAAAATGAGCAAAGCAAAAAAAACCTGTTTCATTTAATAGTTCTGAAATCTAACACCTGGTATGGATATTGGTTACTATAGAAATGTACTTTTAAATTTAACCATTAACTAAGCATCTTTTCTTTATGATAGCGTCTACCTTCTGCTTCCCTAGAAAGGATGAATTTATATCATTTGACAAGCCTATTTCAAGTTTTTTTGTTGTTGTTGTTATTGTTTGTTGCTTGTTTTTACCTTTGCAGCCTAAAATAAAAATGTCAAGTATAGGGGCACGTGGGTGGTTCAGTCAGTTAAACATCTGCCTTCAGCTCAGGTCATGATCCTGACTCCTGGGATTGAGCCGTGCATTGGGCACCCTGCTTAGCAGGGAACCTGCTTGTCCCTCTCCCTCAGTCTACACCCCATGCTGCCAGTCTCTCAAATAAATAAGTAAATAAAATCTTTTAAAAAATATCATATCAATGTAGGTTCTTCACTTGTAACCAATGTACCACACTAATGCAAGAATGCAAGGGAAAACTGTGTGAGGGATGGGATGCCTGGGTGGCTCAGTGATTGAGCACCTGCCTTCCGCCCAGGGCGTTATTCTGGAGTCCAGGGATCGAGTTCTGCATTGGGCTTCCTGAAGGGAGCTTGCTTCTCCCTCCGCCTATGTCTCTACCTCTCTCTCTGTGTCTCTTATGAATAAATAAAAAAATCTTAAAAAAAAAAAAAAGAAATTGTGTGAGGGAGAACAGAGTGCATGTGAAAACTCATTTATCAATTTATCTGTAAACTTCAAACTGTTCTAAAAAGTAATGTCTATTAATTTAAAAAAAGTGAAGATGCACCATCCTAAAAATAGCCATGAATATATTTTACCACATTAACAGAAAAAAGGCAAAGATTATAAAATCATTTTCATAGATGTGAGCAAATCATAAGATAGAATTCAACATCCATTAATAATTAAGGTTCACAGTAAACTTGAAAGGAACTTCCTCAATCTACTTTATTCACTTTTGGTAATCTCTAATGGTTCTTTTTTTCATTGTGGTAAAACATGCATTGTAACATCATTTAAGCCATTTTTAATTGTATAATTCAGTGGCATTAGTTACATTCATAATACTGTGTTCTCACCATCATCTATACCAAAACCTTTTCATCATCTGCAACATAATTTCTATACTCATTAAACAATAATTTCCCTTTACCTCAACCTCTATTCTTTCTGTCTCTATGAGGTACCTCATATATAGGTGTTATCATACAGTATTTGTCCTTCTATGTCTGGCTTATTTCAGCAAGTGTAGTATTTTCAAAGTACAACTATGTGATAGCATATATTAAAATTTCATTCCTTTATGTGGGTGAATTTTGCATATGTATCAAATTTTATTTACCCATTCATCTTTTTTTAAAAGATTTTATTTATTTGAGAGAGAATGAGAAAGAGAGGTGAGGGAGAAGCAGACTCCCTACTGAGCAGGGAGCAGGACGCAGGGCTCAATCCCAGGACCCTAGGATCTGAGCCAAAGGCAGACACTAAATCAACACAGCCATCCAGGCGCCCCTACCCATTCATCTTTGATGAACATTTGGGTATTTTCCACCTTTTGACTACTGTGAAAAATGCTGTTATGGACATTGGTGTACCAACATTTGCTCAAGTCCCTGCTTTCAATTATTTCTGGAATCTACCTATGAGTGGAATTCCTAGATCATATGATAATTCTGTTTAGCTTTTTGAAGAACTCCCAAACTGTTTTCCACAGTGGTTTGACCATTTTACATTTCCACTATAATGCATAAGAATTCCAATTTCTCTATATCCTCACCAACACTTATTTTTCCTCTTTGATTATAGCCAACTTAGTAGATGTGAAGCAGTATCTCATTGTGGTTTTGGTTCACATTTCCATAATGACTGGTGATGTTGAGCATCTTTCATGTGTTTATTGGCCATTAGTATATCTTCTTTGAAGAAATGTCTACTGAAGTCCTTTACCCATTTTTGAATTTTGTTTTTGTTTCTTTACTGAGCTGTAGGAGATCTTTATATATTCTGGATATTAATCTCTGGTCAGATACATTACTTGCAAGTATTTTATCCCATTCTGTAGGTTGTCTCAACTTTGATAGTGTTCTTTGGTACACAAAAGTTCTTAATTTTGATGAAGTCCAATTTATCTATTTTTCTTTGTTGTTGCTTGTGGTTTGGGCTCATATCAATGAAGTCATCACCAAACTCAATGTCATGAAAATTTCTCTCAATATTTTCATGTAAGAATTTTATAGTTTTAGCTTTTATGTTTAGGCTTTCAATCCATTTTGAGTTAATTTTTACATATGATATAAAGTAAATGTTCAACTTCATTCTTTTGCATGTGAATATCCAATTTTGCCAACACCTTTCTCTTTTTTTTTGTATTTTTTTTTATTGGAGTTCGATTTGCCAACATGTAGTATAACACCCAGTGCTCATCTCATCAAGTGCCCCCCTCAGTGCCCGGCACCCATTCACCCCCACCTCCCCCTCCCCTTCCACCACCCCTAGTTCATTTCCCAGAGTTAGGAGTCTTTATGTTCTGTCTCCCCTTCTGATATTCCACACATTTCTTCTCCCTTCCCTTATATTCCCTTTCACTATTATTTATATTTCCCAAATGAATGAGAACATACACTGTTTGTCCTTCTCCGATTGACTTACTTCACTCAGCATAATACCTTCCAGTTCCATCCACGTTGAAGCAAATGGTGGGTATTTGTCGTTTCTAATGGCTGAGTAATATTCCATTGTATACATAAACCACATCTTCTTTATCCATTCATCTTTCGATGGACACCGAGGCTCCTTCCCCAGTTTGGCGATTGTGGACATTGCTGCTAGAAACATCAGGGTGCAGGTGTCCTGGCGTTTCATTGCATCTGAATCTTTGGGGTAAATCCCCAACAGTGCAATTGCTGGGTCATAGGCCAGGTCTATTTTTAACTCTTTGAGGAACCTCCACACAGTTTTCCAGAGTGGCTGCACCAGTTCACATTCCCACCAACAGTGTAAGAGGGTTCCCTTTTCTCCGCATCCTCTCCAACATTTGTGGTTTCCTGCCTTGTTAGTTTTCCGCATTCTCACTGGTGTGAGGTGGTATCTCATTGTGGTTTTGATTTGTATTTCCCTGATGGCAAGTGATGCGGAGCATTTTCTCATGTGCGTGTTGGCCATGTCTATGTCTTCCTCTACAGTAACATATTTTGAATTAATCTTTGTGAAGTTAGATATGTGTTTAGATTCATTTTTTTGCATGTGGATATCCAGTTATTATAATATCATTTGTTGAAAAGACTATCTTTGCTGCACTGAATAGCTTTTACTTCTTTGTCAAAGATCACTTGGTTTCAAATATCTGGGCTCTTTATTCTGTTCCATTAATCTATTTGTCTGTTTTTTTCCCCAATGCCACAATGCCTTGATTGCAAAACCTTTACATTAAGTCTTGGAGTCAGGTACTGCCAGTCCTCCAACTTCCTCTTTTTCTTTTTTGTCATTTTAAAAATTTATTTATTTATTTATTTATTTATTTATTTATTTATTTATTTATTCATGAGAGAGAGAGAGAGAGAGAGAGAGAGAGAGAGGCAGAGATGTAGGCAGAGGGAGAAGCAGGCTCCATGCAGGGAGTCTGACGTGGGACTCCATCCTGGGTCTCCAGGATCATGCCCTGGGCAGAAGGTGATGCTAAACCGCCGAGCCACCTGGGCTGCCCTTTTTCAATATTCTGTTGGCTATTTTGGAACTTTTCCCTCTCCATATAAACTTTAGAATCAGTTTATTGATATCCACAAAACTACTTATTCTCTCAATGACCAATACATTTATTTAGTTCTTCTTCATCTTCCTTTATTACAGTTTTGTAGTTTGCCTCATATAAATCTTCTACAAATTTGTTATATTTATACCTATGTATATCATTTTGGGAGGTGCTAATATATATGGTACTGTGTTCTTTTTCTTTTTCTTTTTTTAAGATTTTATTTATTTATTCACAAAAGACACAGAGAGAGGCAGAGACACCGGCAGAGGGAGAAGCAGGCTCCTTGTAGGGAGCCTGACGTGGGACTCGATCCTGGGACCCTGGGATCACGCCCCGAGCCAAAGGCAGACGCTCAACCCCTGAGCTACTCTGGGGGCCCCGGTACTGTGTTTTCAATTTAAAATTCTTCTTGTTCAGGGATCCTTGGGTGGCGCAGTGGTTTAGCGCCTGCCTTTGGCTCAGGGCGTGATCCGGAAGACACGGGATCAAGTCCCACGTTGGGCTCCTGGTGCATGGAGCCTGCTTCTGTCTCTGCCTCTCTCTCTCTCTCTCTCTCTCTCTCTCTCTCTCTGTGTGACTATCATAAATAAAAAAAATTCTTTTTGTTCATTGGTGGTTTACAAGAAAGTCATTGACTTTTGTATATTAAACTTATATTCTGCAGCCTTGTTTTAAGCACTTACTAATTACCAGAGTTTCTGGTTCATTCTTTCGATTTTTCTAACATGTCAATCATATCTTCAGTGGAAAAAAAGGCCCAAAACAAACCACATTCCTTCCTTCCTAATCTGTATATATTTAATTTCCTTTTTTTCTTTTATTGCATTAGCTGGGATCTCAAGTGCAATGTTGAAGAGCAGTGATTAGATGGGGCATCTTTCCTTATATCTGGCCTTAGTAGGAAAATTTCAAGTTTCTCATATTTAAGTATGTTGATAGTGGTAGGTTTTTGTAGACATTCTTTATCACATTAAGGACATTCCTCTCTGTTACTATACTGCAGGTGGGTGTTAGAGTTTGCAAGCGCTTTTTCTACATCTTTTGATAAAATCACGTGATTTTTCTTCTTTAGCCTGTTGATGTATTGGATTTTTTTTTTTTAAGATTTTATATATTGGGATCCCTGGGTGGCGCAGCGGTTTGGCGCTTGCCTTTAGCCCAGGGCGCGATCCTGGAGACTCGGGATCGAATCCCACGTCAGGCTCCCGGTGCATGGAGCCTGCTTCTCCCTCTGCCTGTGTCTCTGCCTCTCTCTCTCACTGTATGCCTATCATAAATAAATAAAATTAAATTAAAAAAAAATAAAAAAGATTAAAAAAAAGATTTTATATATTTATTCACAAGACACACACACACACACAGAGAGAGAGAGAGAGAGAGAGAGAGAGAGAGAGAGAGAGAAGAGAGAGAGAGAGAGGCAGAGACACAGGCAGAGGGAGAAGCGGACTCCATGCAGGGAGCCCGACGTCGGACTTGATCCCCCGTCTCCAGGATCACGCCCTGGGCCAAAGGCGGTGCTAAACCGCTGAGCCACCGGGGCTGCCCGGATGTGTTGGATTATATTAATTCTGTTTTGAATGTCGAATCAGCCTTGTATACATGGAATAAATAATACTTGACTGCATTATATTTCTCTTTCTGCCTTTCTTCCTTCCTTTCTTTGTCTTTCTTCCTTTCTTTGTCTTTCTTCCTTTCTTTGTCTTTCTTTCTTTCTTTCTTTCTTTCTTTCTTTCTTTCTTTCTTTCTTTCACTCCCCAGCATGGAACCCAATATAGGTCATTAACTCTTTATCCTGAGATCAAGACCTGAGTTGAGATCAAGAGTCAGATGCTTGACCAAACCCCACAGGCACCCTTGTCTGATCTTGGTATTAAGATAATGCTGAGGGGCACCTGGGTGGCTCAGTTGATTAAGCATCTGCCTTTGGCTCAGGTCATGATCTTGGGGTCCTGGTATTGAACCCTGTGTTGGGTTCTCTGCTCAGTGGGGAGTCTGCTTCTCCCTTGCCCTTTGCCCCTCCCCCTCAGCCTGTGTGCTCTCTCTCTCTCTCAAATAAATAAATCTTAAAAACAAAAAAAAAGGTTAGAACATATTCCCCTTGCTTCTATCCACTGAAAGGTATGGTAGAGAATGGGTATATATTTTTTTCTTTTAATGTTTGGTAGAATTCACCAGTGAATCCATCTGAGCCTAGTGCTTTCTGTTTGGGAAGTTCAATTAGTGAGGCAATTTCAGGCAATAGATAAGGTCCTATTCTGACTATTTTTGTGTGAGTTTTGGCAGATTGTGTCTTTCAATTGATCCATTTCATTTAGATTATCAAATTTATGGACATAGAATAGTTCATAGTATTGCTTGATTATTCTTTTAATGTCTATGGGATCTGTAGTGATGTGCCCTATTTCATTTCTGATATTAGTAATTCATGTATTTTCTCTTTCTTAGACATTTATGGCTAGACATTTATGGACTATATTTGTACTTTCAAGAATAAGGTGTTGCAAACAAAGACAATTTTACTTCTTATTTCCTACTTTGTATGTCTTTTATTTTTTTCTTACCTGATTTATCTGGCTAGGACTTCTGGTACTATGTTGAATAGGAGTGATGGGAGTAGACATCCTTGTCTTAATCATGATCATAAATGAAAAGCTTTTGACCTCTCACTGTTGAGTATGATGTTATTTCTGAGGTTATTACATATTGTCTTTATTATGTTGAAGTACATTCTTACTATAACCAATTTGTTGAGAGTTTTTGTCATAAATGGATGTTGAATTTTGTCATGCCTTCTTTTTTGAGGGCATTGGTTGAGATGATCCTATGATTTTATCTTTCATTCTATGAATATGATGTATTCTACATTCGATATGTTGAGCCATCCTTGCATCATAGGAGTAAGTCCCACTTGATCATGATGCATGATCCTTTTAATATTCTGTTTAATTCTGTTTGCTAGTATATACTTTTGTTTTTCTTTAAGTTCCAGTTAGTTAACATACAGTGTAATATTAGTTTCAGGTGTATAATATAGTGATTCAACACTTCCATACAACACCCAGTGCTCATCACACAAGTGTACTCCTTAATCCTTAATCCCCATCTTCTGTTTACCCCCAACCCTCCACCCACCTCTCTATGGTAATCATCAGTTTGCTCTCTATAGTTAAGAGTCTTTCTCTTGGCTTGCCTCTCTCTCTTTCTCCTTTGCTAATTTCTTTTGTTTCTTAAATTCCACATTTGAATGAAATTATATGGCATCTGTCTTTCTCTGACTGATTTTGCTTAGCATAATACTCTCTAGCTCCAACCATGTTGCCAGTGGCAAGATTTCATTCTTTTTTATGGCTGAGTAATATTCCTCTGTGTGTGTGTGTGTGTGTGTGTGTGTGTGTGTGTGTGACAACTTCTTTATCCACTCACCATTTGAAGGACACTTGGGCTGTTTCCATAGTTTGGCTATTGTAGATAATGCTGCTATAAACAACTGTGAGAGAAGGAAAAGCAAAGCTGGAGGCATAACAATTCTGGACCTCACATTATATTACAAAGCTTTGTGATCAAAATGGTATGGTACTGGCACAAAAATAGATACATGGATCAATAGAACATATTAGAAAACCTAGAAACAAACCCATAACTATATGGTCAATTAATCTCTAACAAAGCAGACAAGACTCTTCAATGGGAAAAAGACAGTCTCTTCAACAAATGGTGTTGGGAAAACTGGACCACTTTCTTAGACCAGACAGAAAGATAAATCCAAAATGGTTTAATGACCTTAATGTGAAACAGGAAACCATAAAAATCCTAGAGGAGAACACAGGCAATAACCTCTTTGACAATGGCCATGGCAATTTCTTTCTAGATATGTCTCCTGAGGCAAGGGAAACAAAAGCAAAAACTACTAGAACTTCATCAAAACAAAAAAAGTTCTGCACACCAAAGGAAACAATCAACTAAACTAAAAGGCAACCTATGGAATGGCAGAAGGTATTTGTAAATGACATATCTGATAAAGGGTTAGTATCCAAAATATATTAAGAACATATAGAACTCAAAAAAAAAAAAAAAGAAGAACTTATAGAACTCATCACACCTGAAACCGAATAATCCAATAAAAAATAGATGTGAATAGACATTTTCCCAAAGACATACAAACAGCCAAGACACACATGAAAAGGTGTTCAATATAAGTTTCATCAGGGAAATTAAAATCAAAACTATAATGAGATATCACCTCACTCCTGTCAGAAAGGCTAAAATCAACAACATAAGAAACAACAGATGTTGGTGAGGATGGGGATGGGGATAAAAGGGAACACTCTTGACTGCTGGTGGGAATGCAAACTGGTACAGACACTCTGGAAAATGCCATGGAAATTCCCCAAAAAGTTGAAAACAGAACTAGCCTATGATCCAGCAATTGGACTACTAGGTATTTGCTCAAAGGATAAACAAATACTAAAAAGGACATATGCACACCTCAATGTTTACTCGTATTTTGTTGAGAAGTTTTGCATCCATATTCACCAAAAATATTGGCCTGTATTTTTCTTTTCTTATAGTGTCCTTATTTGGCTTTGGTATTAGGATAATTCTGGCCCTGTAAAACGAATTTGGGAGTGTTCCCTCCTCTTCAAATTTTTGGGAAATTTTGAAAAGCATTGGGGTTAATTCTTTATGTGGTATAATTCATCTGTGGAACCATCTGGAGTTGGGATTTTCTTTCTTGGGAGGGTTTTTCATTCTGCTTCATTCTCCTTACTCATTTTTAGTCTGTTCAGGTTTCTATTTCTTCATTATTCAGTCTTTGTAGCCTGTATGTTTCTAGGGATGTATTCATCTAGTCATCCAATTTGTTCACATAGAATTGTTTCTAGTAGTCACTTATGATCCTTCACATTTGTGAAGGATCCATCAGTTGTCATGTCTCTACTTTCATTTCTGATTTTTTAGTACTTTCTCTTTTTTTCTTAGTCTAGGTACATGTTTGTCAATTTTGTCTATTTTTTTTTAAGCAGATCTTAATTTCACTCATTTTTCTGCTGTGTTTCTGGTTGCCATCATTTGTTTCTTTTCTGAACTTTGTTATGTCCTTCCTTCTGGTAACTTTGTGTTTACGTTTTCCTTCTTTTTCTAGTTCCTTGAAGTGTAAAGTTAGGTTGTTTATTTAAAATTTTAATTTTTTTCTTTTTTTTTTAAAAAAGATTTGTATTTATTTATTCATGAGAGACAGAGGCAGAGCAAGCAGAGGGAGAAACAGGCTCCCCACAAGGAGCCTCATGTGGGACTTGACCCAGACCCTGGGATCATGCTTTGTGATCATGGTATCTCCCCTGCCAGGTAAGTATCTGGGATCATGCTTTGAACTGAAGGCAGACACTCAACCACTCAGTCACCTAGGCACCCCTATTTTTTTTCTTAATGTAGGCTTTTGTTGCTATAAATTTCCCTCTTAGAATTATTTTGCTGCATCCTATAAGTTTTGGTATGCTCAGTTTCCATTTTAATTTGGTGCCAGATATTTTTTAAGTTTCCCTTTTTATTTCTCTTTTGACCCACTAGTTGTTCAGGAATGTATTAATTTCTGCATACTTGTAAATTTTCCCCTACTTCTCATGTTATTGATTTCTTGTTTCATATCATTGTTGTTAGAAAAGATAATTGGTTTATTATTATTATTTTTTAATTTGGTAAGGCTTGTTTGGGGGCTCATACAGGTTATATCCTGGAGAATGTTCCATGTGTGTTTGAGAAGAATGTGTTATGTTGTTTTAGATTTATTTGGTCTATTGTGTCATTAATGTTTGCTGTTACCTTATTGATTTTCTGTCTGGATGATCTAATCATTGTTCAAATTATGGTTTTGAAGTCTTTTTACTATTTTATTGTTGCCCTTTTCTTCCTACAGACCTGTTAGTATTTGCTTAATATATTTAAGTACCCTAATATTTGGTGTGTATATAATTGTTATATCATCTCGATAAAATTGACTCCTTTATCATTATATGAACTTCTTTGTCATTTGATACAATTTTTGACTTAAAGTTCATTTTATCTGATATGAATATAGCAATTCTGATCTCTTGGTTCTATTTGCATAGGGTATCTTTATCCATCCCTTCACTTTGAGCCTAGTCTTTACATTTGAAATAGCAGTCACCTCCTCCAGTCTTTTCTGACTGCCTTCACATCCTTAGCATGTTAATTATAATTGTTTTCAGTTACTGGTCTGGTCTGATAATTCCAACATCCTTGCCATGTCCGATTCTAATGCTTGTTCTGTCTCTTCAAATTGTGGGTTTTTTTCTCTTTCCTTTTAATATGCTTTGTAATTTTTTCTTGATAGCCAGACTTCTTGGGGAAAAGGAACTAGTGTAATTAGGCTGTTAGTAATCTGGTGGTGTGGTGTGGGGGAGGGGAAGTGTTCTATAGTCTGTGTATCTCTCACTCTTTTATTTTTTTTTATTTTTTTATTTTTTATCTCTCACTCTTTTAGTGAGCCTATGCCTCTGGATTGTAAACTTCAAAAGAGTTTCTTAGCTTTTTTCTCCCCTCTTATGTGGGACAAGATGGCTGAAGTTGGGTATTTCCCTTCTCCAAGGTCAGTTAAGCTCTGATAATACCCTACCCAGTTAGGGTTAGGTTAACTAGTTTTGTCCTGTGGGCAGGTCTTGTTATAAAGAAAAGAGTTGTCTGATATATTTCAAAGTGATTCCTCTTCTCTTCTCCCTGCTGGAAGCATGCAGGGTTTTTTCCCTCTGATTACTGTAATAATCTGCTTGTAGATATCCCCCATGATTTCTTACCTGGAATCTTTACCTCTCAGAATTGTCCACACAGCACACTCAGCAATTCAATTACAGATCAGGGTTTCCGATCCTGGCCCTGGTTACCACTGTGGTTTCTGCTTGTAAGTCTCTGCTCAGGTAAGCCAGGACTACCTGTATTTGCCTGTCTCTCCAATCTTGGCTGCAGTGGTTTGCCCTGTTTCATCATCTCTCTTTCAGATTCTAGAAGAGTTTGTTGATATTTCAGTTTGTTCAGCTTTTTACTTGTTATGACAGAGTCGCAATTTCCAACCTTTTTACATGCTGGACTGGAAACAAGAGCGTCTGTTCAGTTTTGAAGGTCCTTGCTTACTATGGGAATCTTAGGTTAAGCTACCCAACCTTGCAGTGAGTCCAAAGTTTCGCCTATCTCAGTACTGGCATTGGAACTTGCTTCAGGAAAATTAGCTTTTGCATTTTTAAATTACTATCAAGTTTCAGCTTGATGATTTTTTTCTGTACAGTTTTCCTTTTTTGAATTGTTGTAATGTTCTTTGTGAGTCTAAGTAAATCATTAAAAAACAATTTTACTTTATGTTTCCAGTATGTATTTTTATTTAATAGAAGACCTTTTCTGAGAGTATAATCTACCGTTCTATAAAAAGAGCAACTGTTTTCTTTTTTTCTCCTTTTCTGAACAATCTGGATAATGTACCTAAAAATTATCCAGAAAAGGAGAAAGAAAGAAATATGACATTTGGAAAACAGCATATGTGAGATACTTTGTGGTTAATTCCATATCTTCAGCATTGCATGCAATAAATGCTCCATCAATCTTATGAATGAATGACTAAATGAATATTCAACTGCCTAAAAGACATATTTATCTGAATATTTAGGTATAATTAATATGGTCAATTCTGAGTTAATGATCTTTCCCCCTTAGTGGTTTCTCCCTTTAACTGAACATGCACTCATGTGTATATGTATCCATTTCCTATCATATCCTCCTCTCTATTCTTACTGTGACTTCCTTAGTGCAGTCCAATACCATTCGCTGCTTTATCATCATTATAGACTCCATGTTTTTAATCTTGTATCTTGACCATCTGGCTACCACACTGATGATAGAGTGATCATTCAAGTTGGAGACTCAAGAAGTCAAAATTCTTAAAGGGCTTACCATGTCTCTGCTTAATGATTAGAATAATGTAGTGGGAATAGAGGTAAATATAGAGCTGGCTATAAATGACTCTACCATGAGTACAGAGAAGTACTTACTGAATTTAGCCACAAAAGCAGAATTATTGATTTTTATGTTACACATCCAGGTTATTTTCTTGAAGCAGTAAAGGAAGTTTATTGTTCTAGTTTACATTTCATAAACATTGCCTGTCTCAGGGACCAAGGAAAGGCAGAAGATACATGGTCAGGGGGAAACCTTAAAGAATTATCAAGAGAGGGTGCCTAAGTGGCTCAGTCAGTTAAGTGTCTTCTCAGGTTGTCATCCCAGAGTCCTGGGATCCTGTCCTGCATTGGACTCCCTGCTGGTGGGGAGTCTGCTTCTTCCTCTCCCTCTACCCCTCCTCTCTGCTTGTGTGTGCTCTCTTTCTCTTACACATGCACACTCTCTCTCAAATAAATAAATAAATAAATAAAGTCTTAAAAAAGAGTTATCAAAGTTAAAAAGGTTACTTAATCTCAATAACTTAATTCTAGATGAATACATATTAACAGGTCTGTCTTACTGGTTGATTCCTATAATAGACTGGTTAGAGCCTCTGCTATTTTGAGAAAGTTTCTTGGCATTATCATGGATAATATCTCAGAGAAATTATTCCAAAGGAGCTTGGTATAAAGCTCAGTAAAAATAACTCCTAGGAGGGGCGTCTGGGTGGCTCAGCCATTGAGTATCTGCCTTTGGCTAAGGTCGTGATCCTGGAGTCCTGGGATTGAGTCCAGCATTGGGATCCCAAGAGGGAGCCTGCTCCTCCCTCTGCCTGTGTCTCTGCCTCTCTCTCTGTGTGTCTCTCATGAATAAATAAATAAAATCTTTTAAAAAGTAACTCATAGGAAAAGGATATGAGGATATGAAGCAGAACAAAGTAAAAATTTAACACAAGGCAGCCCTGCCTACATTACCTGGGAAAGTTGTTGCTATGAATTCTTTGAACTTCTCTAGTTTACTTTTATTGTTTTCAAACTTAATCTTTGCTGTCAGACTGTATGCATTACCAAATTTGTTCTTGAGGTGCTGAGGGCTGCCCAGGCACTTGAACTTCCCCTTTACCATAATGGCCAATCTGGTACAGAGGGCCTCACATTCTTCCATGCTAGGGGGACAAAGGAGGTATGGTTAAAGAGATTCCCTTTCAGCAGGCAAATTCCGTATATCAAAACTGAGCTAGAATTATAAAGTAACAGTTGTAGTAGGAAAGCTTGATAATGCAGATGATCACCATTAAGACCATATCTGGAAAGAGGAGATCTTAAAATTCAAAGCAGTTGATTCCTAAATAATAATAGGAACACAGCTCCTTAACTTCCTATCTTCTGTTATTTCTGGATTACTGGATTCAGCTGAGGATTCTTGGCATCAATCAAGAATCAGCCTCTACTCACAGTCCCTCCTACATAGCTCATGTACTTAGACAAGTTCACTGACTTATACTCCTGGTTCCACCTAATTCCCTCCTATACTCTTCTGACTCTCAACCAAGCTTCCCAATGGGTCATACCTGTGGGAAGTTATGATGATAGCTTTGCTTCTACACATCCATGTAATGGTGTTCCACAGCAGGCGCCTGGCTACTGGGTCTAAGCCAGTAGACGGCTCATCCAGAAAGACAACTGAAGAATCTCCCATTAGGGCAATAGCAGTATTCAGTCTACGTCTGTTTCCTTCACTTTATTGACAAAGAAGGAGAAAGTAGATGAAAAAGAAGATAAAGGTACACATGTCATTAATTCATAGGAATTAGGTCATTTATACAGAATGCTGATTTGATATGACTCACAAAGCAGTAGGCCCAAGTCCAGATGCATGTATCAATTCATTTTCACTGAAATAATTTTTTTCTTGGTAATTTATTACAGCATCATTATTGGTAAAATATTTTTGTTTTGGGGAGATAAAAACCTTAAAGAAATAGGGATGAAGGTACTTTTCTTTTAATAAATTAATTTTTTATTGGTGTTCAATTTACCAACATACAGAATAACACCCAGTGCTCATCCCATCAAGTGTCCCCCTCAGTGTACTTTTTTTTTTAAATGAAGCTCAGAGTCTACAGCTCACATCTGCAAAAGGTTAATTTCATGTAAGTGGGATCTGCCTTATTCCTGACATCTGAACGCTGACAGGACATTAGACTATCTCACAGTCATTACCTCTGTGTGACAGATGGATTGGGTTGAGTTTGCAGGCTTTCATTCTAAATAGTAGAAACACAAGTAGGCAGCTTAATTGCAACAGCATAATGTCTGACCTGTATATGTAGACAAAATCATCAGCATTTGCTTCCAGTTGCACTGCATACAAAAAGGTTTCCACATACTTGGAAATGTCTGGCTCAGGGACCCCTCTCAGTCTGGCATACATGATCAGTACTTCCTGACCTGTCATGTGGTTCAGCACGGGGTCATCTTGAGGACAGTAGCCAATTCTTGACCTAATCTGAATCAAGAGAGTAATCATTAGGATAGACCTAAGTCAACTATTCCACTGAGCATATAGTTTACATGAATAAGATAGAAAACCTGGTTTTCTAGCCCATGTTACTAAGAAGGTTTGATACCCAAAGAGCTCCCAACAAGGATTATCTCTTTTCCAGGTAGAATCCACTATAGTAAGATGGAATACTAACATCTCTAACTGGAATTTTAAACACATATCCATTGTGCCCTGCTATGTACCCAAGACAGAATTTTGTTAGAGGAAATTGCCTATTTAAATATCATTGGGAAGAACTCTTCTATTGAATCAATTAAAATAATATATAGGATTTTATTTCTAATAATGGTCAAGTTGTTTCGATTAAGAAGTATATGATATATATCATACATGTATCTTTATATGCATAAAAATACAAAATAAACAAGTCAGACAATACCAAACTAAAAAGCTTTTGCACAGCAATGGAAACTATCAATAAAATGAAAGGGCAACCTATTGAATATTTGCAAATGATGTGTTTGATAAGGGGTTAATATCCAAACTACATAAGGAACTTAACACAATTCAATAGCAAACAAGCAATCTTATTAAAAAATGAGTCTGAACAGCAACATTTTTCCAAAGAAGATGTTCATGAAACAGAAACAGAAACATGAAACATGAAACATGAAAAGGTGCTCAATATTACTAATAATCAGTGAAATACAAACAGAAACCACAATGATTTATCACCTCACACCAGTTAGAATAGCTATTATCAAAAAAACCAAAAGATAACAAATGCTGGTGAGGATGTGGAGAAAAGGGAAGCCTGTGCATGGCTGGTGGAAATGTATATTGGTACAGCCAGTAGAGAAAAGAGTTTGAAGTTTCCTCAAAAGATTAAACATTGAACTACCATATGATCCATTAGTTCTACTTCTGGGTATTTATCTGAAGGAAATGCAAACACTAACTCAAAAAGATAACCGCATAATAAAAAAGGTATCTGCTGTTCATTGCAGCATTATTTATCATAGCCAAGACATGGAAACATGAATTCAATGATGGTTGAATGTATAAAGAAATATTATATGTATATGTTGTATATTTATACAATGAAATATTATTCAGCCATAAAAATACAGAAATCCTGACATTTGTGACAACATTGATGGCTCTTTAGGGCATTATGCTATATGAAATAAGTCAGACAGAGAGACACAGTATGATCTCACTTATATGTAAACTTTATTTTTGTTTTAAATATATTGTTATTTTATATTGTTCAGTTTTAATTTTTCTAGGATCTGAACATTTAGATATCGTTGTTCTTATCTACTCTTTAAAAGTTTATGGAATAGCCTCTATGAAGCCATCTGGTACTTTATCTTATTTCATTGAAGAGTGAATCTTTGACAAGTTTATTTCTGTAAAAATTTTGAAAGTTTCAGTTTTCTGTTTATTTCTTCTGACATCAGTTTTAATAATTTGTAGTTAGAAAGTTATGAGTTCCATTAAATTTTAAATTTTATTGGGGTGACTGGGTAGTTCAGTTGGTCAAGTGTTTGACTCTTGGTTTTGGCTTGGGCTATGATCTCAGGGTCATGGGCTCCAGCCCTGCATCAGATTCTGTGCTTGGTGTGGAGTCTGCTTGTCCCTCACCTTCTGCTCCTCCACACATCTGCTCTCTCAAATAAAATGTTAAATAAAATATTTTTTAAAAATTTAAATTTTATTTGCATGGAATTCAAGTACTTTGTGTTTCTTATTTCTTTTTAAAAAGGTTTTACTTAGGTTCCAGTTAGTTAACATACAGTGTAATATTAGTTTCAGATGTATAATATAATTTCAAGTGATTCAACACTTCCATACATTACCCACTGCTCATCATAACAAGTGCACTCCTTAATCCCCATCACCCATTCCCCTACCTACCTCTCCTCTGGTAACCACCAATCTGTACTTTATAGTTAAAGAGTCTGTCTCTCGGTTTGCCTTTCTTTTTTCCCTTTCTATTCATTTTTTTTTGTTTCTTAAATTCCATATATGGGTGAAATCATATGGTATTTGCTTTTCTCTGACTGACTTATTTTGCTTAGCATAATACTCTGTAGCTCCATCCATTTTGTTGCAAATGGCAAGATTTTATTCTTTATGGCTGAATAATATTCCATTGTGTACATATACCATATCTTTATCCGTTCATCATTTGATGGACACTTGGGCTGTTTCCATGACTTGGTTATTGTAGATAATGCTGCTAAGACATCACTGATTGTTAGAGAAATACAAATCAAAACTGCAATGAGATATCACCTTACACCTGTCAGAATGGCTACAATCAACAATACAAGAGACAATGGGTATTGGTGAGGATGTGGAGAAAAGGGAATCCTCTTGCACTGCTGGTGGGAATACAAACTGGTGCAGTCACTGAAAAACAGTATGGAGGTTCATCAAAAAATTAAAAATAAAACTACCCTACAATCCAGCAATTGCACCACTAGGTATTTACCAAAAGAATAGAAAAATACTATTTTAAAAGGATAAATGCATTCCAATGTTTATAGCAGCATTATCTTATCATTTCTTTGAAATATATTTATATCTCCTTTTTAGGGGCAGGTTTTTCCATTTCTTTATTTTAACAAAGTTCTAGTTGTCTTAATTGTTGGTTAGCTGGCTTTATATTTTTAATTATTCATGTATGCACTTGTCTACATTTTTTTAAAATTTTTTTTATTATTTATTTATGAGAGTCATACAGAGAGAGAGAGAGAGAGAGAGAGAGAGAGAGAGAGGCAGAGACATAGGTAGAGGGAGAAGCAGGCTCCATGCACCGGGAGCCCGACGTGGGATTCGATCCCGGGTCTCCAGGATCGCGCCCTGGGCCAAAGGCAGGCGCCAAACCGCTGCGCCACCCAGGGATCCCACTTGTCTACATTTTTATATGTTTTCCTTCCATTCATTTTAAAAAATATTTTTCTTTTTTATTGAAATGAGTGTATAATATATATGTATATTATTCACCCAATAGTTAGTTATTGCATCTCATAGTTTCTTATATATAAGGTTTTCATTATTTTCTAGAAATTTTTGTAATTTGTGGGGCACCTGGGTGACTCACCTTCAGCTCAGTTTGGGATTGAGCCCTACATCAGACTCCCTGTTTAGTGAGGGGCATCCTTCTCCATCCCCCCTCATTGTGCTCTCTCCTGCTCTCTCTCTTTTTAAAAAATAATTTATTTATTTTTTCATTAGAGAGACACAGAGAGAGGCAGAGACATAGGCAGAGAGAGAAGCAGGCTCCCCATGGGCAGCCTGATGCGGGACTCAATCCAAGGACCCCAGGATTTTATTTATTTATTTGAGAGAGACAGTAAGAGCATGAGCAGTGGGAAAGAGGGAGATGGAGAGGGAGAGAGAGAGACAAGCAGACGCCAAGCAGAGCAGGGAGTCTGATATGGGACTCAATCCCAGAACTTCAGGGTCAAGACCTAAGCTGAAGACAGATGCTTAACTGACAGAGTCACCCAGGTGCCCCTTTAAACCTAATATTTTTGACTACAGGTGTGTTTTTAGTGATCTTTGGCTAATGAGTTTTACTATAACAATGACTTAGAATCAAGTGCCCATCAAAGAGAAAGAGTGATATATTTACTTACTTAAAAGTTTTTGCAAGATGAAAACAGTATGAGCTAAGTCACGAAGCAAACATGAAATATATTTGAAACTCATGTTACAGAAAATGATAATATGTGAAGAACTCAAGGAAATTAATAAAAGTGTCAATAATTTAAAGATGTATAAAGATTATAGATAGACATTCATAGGAAAGGAAATGCAAATAACTTTTAAACATATAAAAAGTTGGAGTGAATTCAACAAGATGGTGGAATAGGAAGCTCCTCAATTTCTCTCTTGATGGATGCACCAAATAAACAGATGCCTATGGCTCAATTCCTTTTGAGAGAAATACAGAAAAAATTAAGAGACTCCTACATATTGGGTAAGAAAATGCCCACATCAAAATGGGTAGGAAAAGCTGAGACACACTCGTTCTGTAAACCCTGCTGTTAGCATACTGCCTTAACAATTAGAAGGGAATCCCAACTCCCAACTTCTCCTTGAGGAGTGAAAGCTTTGGCCACACATCTTTTTTTTTTTTTTAAAACTAAGCCTGAAGAATGGAGAGAAGTTAGCCAATTAAGATAGGGGAAGTCATTGTGAGCTTAGTAAGTGTAGTTGCTAAGTTGGAAGTCTCACCCTATAACAAGTAAATATTTTTGTTTGTTTTAAGTTTATTTTTTAGTAATTTGTACACCCAGTGTGGGGCTCAAACTCACAACCTAGAGACCAAGAGTCACATGCTCCACCTACTGAGCCAGATAGGTGTCCAGAACCCTTAACTTCTGTGGCTGCCATCTAAGGGACCAGATCCCAAATTACCCAGCTCAGAGCTACGTAGCTTGGCATTTATTTGTCCTTAGGACCACAGAAAGCAAAGATGTATTTTATTTTATTTAAAAAAGTTTATTTTATTTTCGTTTTTATTTTAATTTCAGTTAGTTAACATACAGTGTTATATTAATTTCAGGTGTACAATATAGTAATTCAACAGTTCCATACATTACCTTGTGCTCATCAGGACAAGTGTACACTTTAATCCCCATCACCTATTTAACCCAACTCCCCCATCCACCTCTCCTCTGGTAACCATAAGATTGTTCTCTATAATTCAGAGTCAAGGAGGTGATTTTAAACAAGCATGTAATCATTTGCTGTGACTATACCATCAGGTTCAGTGCAGAAGGAAAAGGTTAAAACATCCAGTTTCCATATTCTCCTTATAATGGTTAGACTGAATACTTTCCTAAATGCAGATGGAGAGTTGTGCTTCCATTTAGTCTGAATTTGGGAGCTTATAGAACATATAATTAGTTGTTTTTCAGAAGCCTGGATTAGCATGTAGGAATTTCCTGTACCTTCTCTCTATGGCTTCCTCCAATGATAAAACCAAGTTTCTAGCTTCTCTGAAAGGAGTTTGTCCACATATATAGCACCCTGTGCTACTGGCTCTTGTGGGACTGGCTCCTAACTCATCTGACTCTGGGAGCTAATGTTTCTCAGCATTTGCTCGTCCCCCAGGACCATAGAGAACAAGCACAAGCACTCCAGGCAGCTATTCCCACTGGCTAGGGACAAAGAGAACACAAAGAGAACAGGCAAAAGCACCTAGCTATGTTTCTCCCTAAAAGGGCTTAGACTGTGTATCTAACATTGCAACTTTCCCAGCTGCAGTCCAAAGGTTACACTTCTAATTATCTTGCATCTAGGAGCTGATGGGCAGTCACTTTGTAGTACTTCAGCAGCCGGAATGTGTGTGTACCTTTCCTTTGCCTTGAAAGCACTGATGAAACTTGACATAACCTAATTTCCCAGGGGCCACTAAGAAAGATGGCAATTTGGACAAGCACAAAGGTTTGAGAGGCACCTGTATCTCCAGCTGGGCTGATTGGCAAGGGTTATCTCCTATTAGCTTCTACAAGGCCACTCTGTTAAGACTAGGAGAGATGGTTTCTACGTAAAGTATAGAAACCAATTCAAAAAGCTAAGGGAAATGAAGGAACAGAGAAATAAAAGAACAAAGAATAAGTTAAATCTCCAGAAAATGACCCTAATGGGATGGAGATAAATGATTTATTTACCTGACAGAGAATTCAAAATAATGGTCATAAAGATGCTCACTGAGGTAAAGGAGAGAAGTGCATGAACAAAGTGAGAATTTCAATAAAGAGAAAATATTAAAAAGTATGAAACATAAATCATAGAGGTGAAGATTATGATAACTGGATTGAAAATTCAATAGCAGGGATCAACATCAGACCAAATGAGGTGGAATATAAGATCAGTGAACTCAAAGACAAGCCAGTGGAAATCATCTAGAGAAGAAAAGAGGGATGACACTTTAAGGGACTTAATGGGATACCAGTAAGTCTACCAATATTCGCACTATGGGAGTCTCAGAAAGCAAAGAAAGAGAGAAGGAGCAGAAAGTTTATTCAAAGTAGTGGCCAGCTTTCCGTGCTGTCCAGAGAAGAGATACTGTCATAACTTAAAGGAAAACTTTCATCATGTCTGGAGACCTTGATGTCTTGTAAATGAAGAAGAAAGGTATGGGACCAACCTTGAGTTCCAAATGGAACAGCACTTCTTCTTCTTCTTTTTTTTAATATATTACTAAATTTTATTCCTAGTATTTTGTGAAGAATTTTTGCATCTGCATGTGTGAAAGATGTTGGTCTTTGGCTTTCTTTCTTTCTTTCTTCTCTTTACTTTCTTTCTTTCTTTTGCCTTTGTTTTTGTTCTTTTGGTTTTTTGTTTGCTTATTGAGATATAATTGACATAGAACATCTCTTCTACAAAAGGAAAAGTGATAGCATCCGTATCAAAAATCTGAAGAGAACCTGAGAAGTTTCTGCTAGTAGCTCATGCCATTGCTGACACTGAAAACCTGGCCGATGTGTGTCTTATCCTCCAGGAATATTGCCCAGCAAACTGTGTTGAAGTTTGCTACTGTCACTGAGAGCTTTCCCCTAAGGTCAGGAACACAACAGGGATGTCCACTTTCACTACTGTTGTTCAACATAGAAGTTCTAGCCTCAGCAATCAGATAACAAAAAGAAATAAAAGGCATCTAAATTGTCAAGGAAGAAAGCAAACTCTCAGTCTTTGCAGATGACATGATACTCTATGTGGAAAACCCAAAAATTCCATTGAAAAATTGCTAGATCTCTATAGCAAAGAGGCAGGATATAGAATCAATGACAGAAATCAGCTGCATTTCTTTTTTTTTCAGTTGCATTTCTATACACTAACAATGAGACAGAAAAAAGAGAAATTAAGGAACCGATCCCACTTACAATTGCATCAAAAACCATAAGGTACCTAGGAATAAACTTAACCAAAGAAGTAAAGGATCTGTACTCTAAAAACTATAGAACACTTATGAAAGAAATTGAAGAAGACACAAAGAAATGGAAAAACATTCCATGCTCATGGATTGGAGCATGGATTCCATGCTCATGGATATTGTCAAAATGTCTATTTTACCCAAGGCAACCTACACATTCAGTGCAATCTCTATCACAATACTATGAATATTTTTTCACAGAGCTGGAACAAACAACCCTAAAATTCATATGGAACCAGAAAAGACCAAAGGGCTATTGAAAAAGAAAACCAAAGCTGGAGGCATTACAATTCTGGACTTTAAGCTGTATTACAAAGCTCCAATCATCAAGACAGTATGGTAAAGGCACAAAAATAGATGCATAGATCAGTAGAACAGGATAGAGAACTCAGAAATGGGACTCTCAACTCTCTGGTTAACTAATCTTTGACAAATCAGGAAAGAATATCCAATGGAGAAAAGAGTTTCTTCAACAAATGGTGTTGGGGGACACGTAGGTGTCTCAGCGGTTAAGTGCCCGCTTTCAGCTTAGGGCATGATCCTGGAGTCCTGAGATGGAGTCCCACATCAGGTTCCCTGTATGAAGCCTGTTTCTCCCTCTGCCTATGTCTCTGCCTCTCTCTCTGTCTGTGTCTCTCATGAATAAATAAAATCTTTAAAAAATGGTGTTGGAAAAATTGGACAGTCACTTGGAGAAGAATGAAACTGGACCACTTTCTTATACCACATGCTAAAATAAACTCAAAATGGCTGCAAGACCTCAATGTGAGACAGAAATCCATCAAAAGCCCAGAGGAGAACACAGGCAGCAACTCTATGACTTTAGCCACAGCACCTTTTTAGTAGGCATGTCTTCAAAGGCAAGGAAGGCAAGGGAAACAAAAGCAAAAAATGAACTATTGGGACCTCATCAAGACAAAAAGCTTTTGCATAGCAAAGGAAACATTCAACAAAACTAAAAGACAACCTACAGAAAGGGAGAAGATATTTGCAAATGATAGATAAAGGGATAATATCCAAAATCTATAAAGAACTTATTAAACTCAGGGACACCTAGGTGGCTCAGTGGTTGCATATCTGCCTTCAGCTCAGGGTGTGATCCTGGAGACCCAGGGTTGAGTCCTGCATTGGGCTCCCTGCGAGAAGCCCGATTCTCCCTCTGCCGATGTCTCTGCCTCTCTATGTCTATCATAAATAAATAAAAATCTTAAAAAAAAGAAATTATCAGTTGAGTTTGGATGTAAAGTTCTGTAGATATCTGTGAAATCCATCTGGTCCAGTGTATCATTTAAAGCTCTCGTTTCTTTGGAGATGTTGTGTTTAGAAGACCTATCGAGTGTAGAAAGTGCTAGACTGAAGTCACCAAGTATAAGTGTATTATTATGTATGTCTTAATTTTGGTTATTAATTGATATATTTGGCAGCTCCCATATATATTGATATATGGGCATATATATTGATGATTGTTAAGTCATCTTGTTGGATAGATCCTTTATGATATAGTGTCCCTCTTCATCTCTCACTACAGTCTTCAGGGTAAATTTTAGTTTATCTGATATAAGGATGGCTACCCCTGCTTTCTTTTGAGGACCATTTGAATGGTAAATGGTTCTCCAACCTTTTATTTTCAGGCTGTAGGTGTCCTTCTGTCTAAAATGAGTCTCTTGTAGACAGAAAATAGATGGGTCCTGCTTTTTTTATCCAGTCTGACACCCTGCGCCATTTGATGGGGTCATTAAGCCCATTCACATTCAGAGTTACTATTGAAAGATATGAGTTTAGTGTTGGGTGGGGGTGAATGGGTGATGGGCACTGAGGGGGGCACTTGACGGGATGAGCACTGGTTGTTATTCTGTATGTTGGCAAATTGAACACCAATAAAAAAATAAATTTATTATTAAAAAAAGAAATTATCAAACTCAACATCACTCATCAGGGAAATACAAATCAAAACCATAATGAGATACCGCCTCACGCCAGTCAGAATGGCTAACATTAACAACTCAGGAAACAATAGATGTTGATGAAGATGTGGAGAAAGGGGAACCCTCTTACACTGTTGGTGGGAATGCATACTGTTGCACCCAGTCAGAAAACAGTATGAAGTTTCCTCAGAAAGTTAAAAATAGAACTACCTTACAACCCAGAAATTGCACTACTAAGTATTTATCTAAAGTGAATAGAAGGGGCACCTGCACCCTAATGTTTATAGTAGCTATGTCCACAATAGCCAAAATATGGAAGAAGCCCAGATGCCCATCGACAGATAAATGGATAAAGAAGATGTAGTATGTATATGTATATATAAAAGAGCTACAAAACTGACAGGTAAGTTTACAAAGTGGCAATAGTAAATCCTCTATCAGTAATGATTTTAAATGTAAATGAACTAAATCCCCCCCAAAAGACACAGAGTAGCTGAATGCATAAATTACCAGAATCCAACTGTTGTTATCTACAATACACTCACATTAGATTCAAAGACACAAATAGGCTGGAAGTGAAGGAGTGGAAAAAGATATTCCATGTAAAAGGTATCAAAATATAGCAGGAATGGTAATACCAATCAGACAAAATAAACTTTAAAGCAAAAACTATCTCTGGAAGCACGGAAGGTCATTACACAGTGGTTAAAGGTTCAAATCAACAGGAATATAAAACAATTGTAAATATACATGCACCCAACATCAGAATACCTAAGTATATAAAACAAATATTAATGGAGAAATTGATAACAGACTCAGGGCAAGATGGCGGAAGAATAGGGGTCCTCACTCTCCTGGTCCCACCAACTTACCTATATAACTTTCAAATCATCCTGAACACCTATGATTTACCTGAGATTTAAAGAGAGAACAGATGGAATGCTATAGAGAGAAGGGTTTTTGCTTTTAGCAAGAATCATCTAGGGTGGAATTTACTTAGGTCATGGTTGATATTTTTTATTAAGCCCGCTCATACAGCCACTCTTCACTGAGCAAAATGATAGAAGGAAGAACTCACCACAAAAGAAAGAATCAGAAACAGTACTCTCTGTCACAGATTTACACAAATTGTATTACAATATGATGTCAGAAAGCCAATTCAGAAGCACAATTACAAAGCTACTGGTGGCTCTGGAAAAAAGCATAAAGGATTCAAGAGACTTCATGACTGCAGAATTTAGATCTAATCAGGTCAAAATTAAAAATCAATTAAATGAAATGCAATCCAAACTGGAGGTCCTAATGACGAGGGTAATGAGGTGGAAGGAAGAGTGAGCGATGTAGAAGACAAGTTGATGACAAGGAAGGAAGCTGAGGAAAAAGGAGAAAAACAATTGAAAGACAATGAGGATACTAAATGAGAAGAACATGCAGCCAAGAATACTTTACCCAGCAAGGCTCTCATTCTGAATAGAAGGAGAGATAAAGAGCTTCTAAGATAGGTAAAAACTGAAAGAATATGTGACCACCAAATCAACTCTTCAAGAAATGTTAAGGGGGACCCTCTAAAAGAAAGAGGAAGTCCCAAAAAATAATCCACTAAAACAAGGACTGAATAGGTATTATGATGACACTAAATTCATATCTTTCAATAGTTATCTGAACGCGACTGGGCTAAATGATCCCATCTAAAGACGCAGGATAGGGACTGGATAAAAAAGCAAGACCCATCTATTTGCAGTCTACAAGAGACTCATTTTGGAACTAAGGACACCTCCAGACTGAAAATGAAAGGTTGGAGAACCATTTACCATTCAAATGGTCCTCAAAAGAAAGCTGGGGTAGCAATACTCATATCAGATAAATTAAAGTTTATCCCAAAGACTGTAGTAAGAGATGAAGAGGGACATTATATCATACTTAAAGGGTGTATCCAACAAGAGGACCTAACAATCATGAATATTTATGCCTCTAATGTGGGAGCTGCCAAGTATATCAGTTAATAACCAAAGTAAAGACATACTTAGATAATAATACACTAATAGTAGGAGACTTCAACATGGCATTTTATGCAAATGACAGATCTTCCAAGCACAACATCACCAAAGAAACAAGGACTTTAAATGATATACTGGACCAGATGGATTTCACAGATATACACAGAACTTTCCAGCCCAACGCAACGGAATACACATTTTTCTCAGGTGCACATGGAACCTTCTCCATAATAGACCACATACTGTGTCACAAATCAGGTCTTAATACCAAAGATTGGGATTGTTCCCTGCATATTTTCAAAGCACAGTGCTTTGAAACTAGAACTCAATCACAAGAAGAAATTGGGAAGAAACTGAAACACGTGGAGGTTAAAGAGCATCCTACTAAAAGACAAATGGATCAACCAGGAAATTAGAGAAGAATCAAAAAGATTCATGGAAACTAATGAGAATGAAGATACAATCGTTCAAAATCTTTGGGATACAGAGAAAGCTGTCCTAAGAGGGAAATACATCGCAATACAAGCATTCCTCAAAAAATTGGAAAAAACTCAAATACACAAGCTAACCTCACACCTAAAGGAACTGGAGAAAGAACAGCAAGTAAAACCTACACCAGGCAGAAGAGAGATAATAAAGATTGGAGCAGAACGCAATGAAATAGGGACCAGAAGAACTGTAGAACAGATCAACAAAATCAGGAGTTGGTTCTTTGAAAGAATTAATAAGATAAACCATTAGCCAGCCTTATTAAAAAGAAAGAAGACTCAAACTAATGAAATCATGAATGAGAAAAGGAGAGACCACAACCGATATCAAGGAAATACAAATGATTTAAAAAATGTATTATGAGCAGCTATATGCCAATAAATTAGGCAATCTAGAAGAAATGGATGCATTCTGGAAAACCACAAACCACCAAAACTGGAACAGGAAGAAATAGAAAACCTGAACAGGCCAATAACCAGGGAGGAAATTGAAACAGTCATCCAAAACCTCCCAAGATACTAAAGTCCAGGGCCAGACCAGATGGCTTCCCAGGGGAATTCTATTAAACATTTAAAGAAGAAATAATACCTATTCTACTAAAGCTGTTCCGAAGGATAGAAATGAATGCAATACTTCCAAACTCATTTTATGAGGCCAGCATCACCTTAATTCCAAAACCAGACAAATACTCCATCAGAAAGGAGAATTATATATCAATATCCCTGATGAACACAGATGCAAAAATTCTCAACAAGATACTAGCCAATAGGATCCAACAATACATTAAGAAGATTATTCACCATGACCAAGTGGGCTTTATCCCCGGGATGCAAGGCTGGTTCAACACTCATAAACATCAACATCATAGATCATATCAACAAGAGAAAAAATAAGAACCATAGGATCCTCTCAATATGTGCAGAGAAAGCATTTGACAAAATACAGCATCCATTCCTGATCAAAACATTTCAGAGTTTTGGGATAGAGGGAACTTTCCTCGACATCTTAAAAGCCATCTACAAAAAGCCCACAGCAAGTATCATTCTCAATGGGGAAGCACTGGGAGCTTTTCCCCTAAGATCAGGAACAAGACAGGGATGTCCACTCTCACTACTGCTATTCATCATAGTACTAGAAGTCCTAGCCTCAGCAATCAGGCAACAAAAAGAAACAAAAGGCATTCAAATTGGCAAAGAAGTCAAACTCTCCCTCTTTGCAGATGACATGATACTGTACATAGAAAACCCAAAAGACTCCACCCCAAGATTGCTAGAACTCATACAGCAATGTGGCAATGTGGCAGGATACAAAATCAATGCCCAGAAATTCAGTGGCATTTCTATACACTAACAATGAGACTGAAGAAAGAGAAATTAAGGAGTCAATCCCATTTACAATTGTACCCAAAAGCATAAGATACCTAGGAATAAACCTAACCAAAGAGGTAAAGGATCAATACCCTGAAAACTACAGAACACTTCTGAAAGAAATTGAGGAAGACACAAGGAGATGGAAAAATATTCCATGCTCATGGATTGGAAGAATTAATATTGTGAAAATGTCTATGCTACCCAGGGCAATTTACACAGTCAATGCAATCCCTACCAAAATACCATGGACTTTTCTTCAGAGAGTTGGAACAAGTAATCTTAAGATTTGCATGGAATCAGAAAAGACTCCAAATAGCCAGGGGAATATTGAAAAAGAAAACCAGGGCAGCCCAGGTGGCTCAGTGGTTTAGCATTGCCTTCAGCCTAGGGTGTGATCCTGGAGTCCCAGGATTGAATCCCGCATCGGGTTCCCTTCATGGAGCCTGCTTCTCTCTCTCCCTCTGCCTGTGTCTCTGTGTCTCTCATGAATAAATAAATAAAATCTTTAAAAAAGAAAACCAGAGCCAGGGCATAACAATGCCATATTTCAAGTTGTACTACAAAGCTCTGATCATCAAGACAGTGTGGTGCTGGCACAAAAACAGACACAGATCAATGAACATGATAGAGAACCCAGAAATGGGCCATCAACTCTATGGTCAACTAATATTTGACAAAGCAGGGAAGACTATCTACTGTAAAAAGGACAGTCTCTTCAATAAATGGTGCTGGGATTATTGGACAGCCATGTGCAGCAGAATGAAACTGCACCATTCTCTTACACCATACACAAAGATAAACTCAAAATGGATGAAAGATCTAAATTTGAGACAAGAATCTATCAAAATCCTAGGGGAAAACACAGGCAACACCTTTTTTTTTTTTTTAAAGATTTATTTTTTTTAAATTTTTATTTATTTATGATAGTCAGAGAGAGAGAGAGAGAGAGAGAGGCAGAGACACAGGCAGAGGGAGAAGCAGGCTCCATGCACCGGGAGCCCGAAGTGGGACTCGATCCCGGGTCTCCAGGATCGCACCCCGGGCCAAAGGCAGGCGCCAAACCGCTGCGCCACCCAGGGATCCCGGCAACACCCTTTTTGAACTTAGCCACAGCAACTTCTTGCAAGATACATCTATGAAGGCAAGGGAAACAAAAGCAAAAATGAACTATGGGACCTAATCAAGATAAAAAGCTTCTGCGCAGCAAAAGAAACAGTCAACAAGACTAAAAGGCAACGTACAGAATGAGAGAAGACATTTGCAAATGACATATCAGTAAAAGGGCTAGTATCCAAGATCTATAAAGAACTTATTAAACTCAACACCCAAGAAACAAACAATCCAATCATAAAATGGGCAAAAGGCATGAATAAAAATTTAATCAAAGAAGACATACACATGGCCAATAAGCACATGATAAAATGCTCTGCATCACTTGCCATCAGGGAAATACAAACCAAAACCACAATGAGATGCCACCTCACACCAGTGACAATGGTGAAAATTAACAAGATAGGAAACAACGAATGTTGGAGAGGATGTAGAGAAAGGGGAACCCTTTTGCACTGTTGATGGGAATGTGAACTGGTACAGTCCCTCTGGAAAACAGTGTGGAGGTTCCTCAAAGAGTTAAAAATAGAGCTACTCTATGAATTGCACCACTGGGTATTTAGCCGAAGGATTCAGATGCAGTGAAACACCAGGACACCTGCCCCCCAATGTTTATAGCAGCAATGTCCACAATAGCCAAACTGTGGAAGGAGCTTTGATGTCCATTGTCAGATGACTGGATAAAGAATATGTGATATATATTTATATATACACAATGGAATATTACTCAGCCATTAGAAAGGAGAAATACCCACCATTTCCTTCGATGTGGATGGAACTGTAGGGTATTATGCTGAGTGAAGTAAGTCAATCGGAGAAGGACAATCATCATGTGGTTTCACTCATACGGGGAATATAAGAAATGTGAAAAGGATTATAAGGGAAAGAGGGAAATGAGTGGGAAATATCAGAGAGGGTGACAAAACATGAGAGACTCCTAACTGGGAAACAAACAAAGGGTAGTGGAAGAGGAGGTGGGCGGAGGGATGGGGTGACTGGGTGAGAGCACTGAGTGGGAACTTGATGGGATGGGCACTGGGTGTTATGCTATATGTTGGTAAATCGAACTTCAATATATATATATATATATATATATATATATATATATATATATATATATATATATATATATATATCTGTGTGCAGCTCCAAACTGGGAAGGAGATGCTAATTAAAGTGAAGACACTGATCAGAAAGGAGATTGAGATTGACATTGAACCCACAGACAAGGTGGAGCGAATCAAGGAGCGTGTGGAGGAGAAAGAGGGAATCCCCCACAGCAGCAGCGGCTCATCTACAGTGGAAAACAGATGAATGATGAGAAGACAGCAGCTGATTATAAGATCTTAGATGGTTCAGTCCTCCACCTGGTGTCGGCTCTGAGAGGAGGAGGTAGGTGGTCTTAGGCAGTGATGGGCCCTCCCTCCATTTTACCTCCTTACCCTGTCGCTCATAATGAGGCACCATATATCCTCTCACTCTGTGGCATACCAGAGCCACTGCCCCCTCTCCTGGATGCCCAGTCTTGTTTGGTGGGAGACCGTGAGGACCCCAGGATGCAGTGTTCTTGGCCCAAAGGGCCCTTGCTGGCTATTGGGTTTTAGTTTGCAGTCCTGTGTGCTTCCCTCTCTTACAGCCATGTCCCTAGTTGTCAATAAAATATTTCCTGACCTCCTGGAAAAAAATATATATTGTGCATATATATGTATATATAAAGAAAGTTCCTCAAAAAACTGAAAATAGAGCCACTATATGATCCTGCAATCCCTCTTTTGGTGATAATACCCAAAGAAAGGATGCCTGGGCGGCTCAGAAGTGGAATGACTGCCTTTGGCTCAGGTTGTGATGCTGTGGTTCTGGGACCCAGTCCCACATCGGGCTCCCTCCAGGGAGCCTGCTTCTCCCTCTGCCTATGTCTCTGCCTTTCTCTGTGTTTCTCATAAATAAAATCTTAAAAGAAAATACCCAAAGGAAATGAAATCAGTACCTCTAAGAGATATCTGTATTCCCATGGTCATTACAATCTTTTTTGCAGTAGATAAAATATGGAAATGACCTAAGAAACTGTCAATAGATGAATGGATAAAGAAAATGTGATGTATATATATATATATACACATACAATGTAATACTATGCATCCTTAAAAAAGGAGATTCTGGGATCCCCGGGTGGCTCAGTGGTTTAGTGCCCCCCTTTGGCCCAGGGTGTGATCCTGGAGTCTTGGGATCAAGTCCCGCATCAGGCTCCCTGCATGGAGTCTGCTTCTCCCTTTGCTTGTGTCTCTGCCTCCCTCTCTGTGTCTCTCATGAATAAATAAATAAAATCTTAAAAAAGGAGATTCTGACATTTGCATCAGCTTCAATGAACTTGGAGACTGTTAGGTTGAATAAAATAAACCATAGAAAGAAAAAAAAAAAACAACCCTGCATGATCTCATTTTTATGTGGAAGCTAGAAAATACAGAAAAACAGAGTTGAATGGCAATTACCAGGGATGGGAGGCAGAGGAAGAGTGTTGGTGTTCGGTAAAGGCTACAAAGTTGCAAAGATGTAGGATAAATAAGTATGGAGATACAATATACAGCATAATGACAAGATGCCATTAAAAAAATCTACCAGACTGGTAGATTGATACAAGAGTTGTTCATATACTCTATTGTGATTGGTTCAGGGATATAGGCATTTGTAAAAATTGCTTGTTTAGTACATATTTATATAACCATATATGGAAAGCACTTTGGCAAGATTCAAAAGATTGTGTTTATTTTTTTTAATAAATTAATTTTTATTGGTGTTCAATTTACCAACATACAGAATAACACCCAGTGCTCATCCTGTTCAAGTGTCCCCCTCAGTGCCCGTCACCCATTCCCCCCCACCCCCCTCCCTCCTCCCCTTCCACCACCCCTAGTTCGTTTCCCAGAGTTAGGAGTCTGTGTTTAGTATGCTACATTTTGTGTAAAAGAATGGAAGATAGATCATTATATTTTATTGACTATGCATAAAATATATGTAGTGTGATAAAAGTGGTTATCTTTTTCTGTGGGAAAAAATAAAGGAAAGGTGGGTAGGAGAGGGAATTAGACTTGTATACCTTATTATATTTTTTATGATTTATTTGAATGAATGCCTTTTTTTATCCTAGAGCTCCTATTGCTACATATTTTAAACTTCTTAGTGCTTCCCCCCATTCATATAAACATGTTCTAGTTACTATAAATTATGATTCTTTCTTTGTCATTTCCTAAAATGCTGGGTGTCACTCTTTTTCCTCTTTTGACAGCTGCCTTTCTTCTGTTTTGTTCACATTCATTATTTCCCCATCCTCACCTGTCTGTGTGTCAACCCACTGCTTCAGCTTTCAATGAATACTATTGAGGTCTATTTTGCTTCACATTTCTGTTTCATTTTCTTCTTGACACTTTCTCTTCATGTGGATTGTGTAATAAAACTTTATCCATATTTTCCTCCTATCTCACTAGTTCTGCCCAATTTTTCTTCAGTTATTCTCTATCATAGAAATGTTGATAATCCTCAGGATTCAGCCCCCATCTCCCTTGTCATTATTATCCATACTCCCAATAGATTATCCATCCTGTTCACATTTCACTTGTGCTTTGATGAATCGCAAATTTATATCTCTGTATCAGTTCATAGATTCCAATGGCATGTTGGCTGTTCTCCCATTTGAATGTGTCACAGATATCTTACACTTGACATATCCTCTTCCAAACAGACTCATCTCTTGTGTTTAGTTATTGGTAAGTAACTTTCACCTATTCATTGACTCATGATAAAAACACAGGCAATATCTTAAGATCGTTTATTTTCCTTAGAAGTTACATCCAAAAGGAGTCCAAACACTGTCAATTTGACTTTCTTAGTATCTTTCACAACTACTTTTTCTAATAATTGTTTCATACCAAATTCTTATGTCATAGCGGGTTAAGTGAAATAGCCACTCTTTTTGTTTCTAGTTTGTCCCATTAAAGATAATCATACTTTATTTCAGCCAGAAAGAATATTTGCCTTTTCTCAAACTCAATTATGTTATCATGACTATTGCTGTGTCTGGATTCTGTTACTTTTGAGGAAAGAATATATAATATTATATATTATATAATATATAATAATATATATATATTCCAGCTTCCCTTTTAGGTCCCCCACCCACTTGCCCAGTTGCCTCCTTCTTTAGGGTACCAACTCAGTAATTAGGAGCAGAAATACCTTTCTGATATTTTTGGTGATGTTAAAGCCATCAATCAACACAGCTCCAGACGTTGTGGTCTCCTCTCCAGTCAATATTTTGAATGTGGTGGTTTTCCCAGCTCCATTTAATCCAAGTAATCCAAAGCACTCGGATTTCTGGACTACAAGGGAGATATTTCTTATAGCCTTTACAACTGGACACTTATAATAAATCTGAGAAAATAAGACAAAAGACCCCACAATGTACTGGAGCACTGGTTATGGGCCTACCACAATCATAACCTCAAACTCCTGTAGTGCTCTTCCCCTCTCACTTTCTATTTTACCAGATATATCCAGATCCCAAAGAACTCCAATAGATTAGGAGTACTACTAATAAATTCTTGTGATGTTGATTACTGAATGACTTTACCTTTGTAAGTTCTTTCAGAACCAGTGGGGTATTCTTTAACTTGGGAGGCAGTGCCAGGGCTCTGTTTTCTTCATTTTTTATATCTTCATCCTCATAGTCGTTGATTACTTGACAGGACACTGTAGACTATATTAAGACAAAAGTCACAGATATGAATTCACTTTAGGTATCTAGTTTAAACTGAGTGACCGTTTCAAAGCTGACCTGAGGAAGAAATATCAAAGACATCAGAAAATGTTTAATTTCCAAGAGCCTTCCCACCAATTTCCTAAACTCTCATGTGTAAGTTTATTCTTGACTTGCTTAGATTTGGAAATTAGAGACATGAGCATATTTTTATACAGCTATGAGTAAGCACTATGTTCTTGCCAATAACATGGGCACTTCATGGAAAACAAAAGCCACACTTGTACTTGTTGTCTAGTGTGATTTGTTCCAAATAAAATATGTTGAAGACACCATTAGGTCCACGTTAAAAAAAGAATGATTTTTTTCTCTTTTGAAGGAAATACCCTCTATAGGTGAAGTCAGAGCTTGAAGAATAAATTAGGATTTATTGAAAGATTGAAGGTAGGATGGGGATGGAAGAAAGCTGCCATCAGCAGTGGGAGCTTGGTGAGAGATAAGTAGGATTGAAACAAGACATATTTTGTGAATAGTAATTTGTACTGTTTGAGCACAACTTTTTAACTGTCTAGTTTTGCATCAAGCACTCATTTAACAGTACTTCATTTCTGAGGAATGGAGCAGAAGAATGTAGTTAGCTCAGTAAACATGCTAGTCAGAAGAGTGAGAAGAGAGCTGCTTTAAGATTTTTTTTTCTTTTCCATTCTAAAAATTGGATGCATAGCAGCTATAAGAGTGAACAACTTTGTCCTGCTTTCAATATTAGGGGGAAAACATTCACTCTTTTGTCATTATGTTCACTGTAGACTATATAAGTAGAGGCCACTTATTAGGTTGAAATGTTTCCTTTCTTTCCTTAGCAGTCTTTTAAAAAATCACAAATGTTGAATGCTTTTTTTTTTTTTTGCAACAATTGGTGTTAAGATGTGGTTTTTCTTCTTGAGATTATTAACATTGTGAGTAACAAATTTTCAAATATTAAACTAGCTTTATATTTATGGAATAAGCTCCACTTGTTCATAGTGTATTATTCCTTCCATATATTCTTGGGTTCGGTTTATGAATATTTTGTTGAGAACTTGTGTGTCTGTGTTCATGAGGGATATTGGTTTCTTGTAATTTCTCCATTTTGGTATAGGATGATGGTTTCACAAAATGAATTGGAAAATGTTCCCATTTTTACTTTCTGGGAGAAGTAATGCAGAATTGATGCTATTTCTTTAAAATTTGGTAGAATTCATAAGTGAAATTATATAGGCTTAGCATTTTCTTTTTTGGAGGCTTTATATATGCACATGTCTTTAATTGAAATAAAACTAGTTTCTTTATTCTTGAGTGAGTTTTGATAGTTTGTGTCTTTCTGTTCTGTTTCATAGAAGGTGACAAATTTATGAGATAGACTGGATTTCAATTTCTGTGGTATCCATAGTGGTAGCTCTTCATTTGTCCTCATACTGGTAGTATGTTTCTATTTCATGATTACTCTGGCTATTGGCTTATCAATTACAATCATTTTTTAAATTAGTTTTTGGTTGCATTCATTAATTTATCTCAATTGCTTTTCTGTTTGCAATTTTATTTCTTTTATTTTTATTTACTTTTGCCTGCTCTGAGTCTATTTTACTCTTTTTATCCTAATTTATTGAGGTGGAAGTTTCAGTCATTAACCTGGGACCTTCTTTTTTCTTCTAAAGTTTCAGAGGTGGAATTTAGTCATACATCAGTTGCATATAATGCCCAGTACTCATTCCAAGTGCCCACCTTAATGCCATCATCCAATTATTCTCCCCCCCTCCAGTAATCCTCAGTTTATTTCATAGAGTTTAGCGACTCTTATGGTTTGCTTTCCTCTCAGAATGGCTAAAATTAAAGACTCAAGAAACAACAGATGTTGGCAAGGATGCAGAGAAAGGGGAACCCTCTTACACTGTTGGTGGGAATGCAAACTGGTACAGCCAGTCTGGAAGAATTACTTTTTATACAGCTATGAGTAAGCACTATGGTGCTTACTCTTACACTGTTGGTGGGAATGCAAACTGGTACAGCCAGTCTGGAAGACAGTATGGAGATTATTCAGAAAGTTAAAAATAGAGCTACCTTATGACCTAGCAATTGAACTACTAGGTACTTATCCAAAGGATACAAACATGTATTGGTTTGTATCGGTGCATGTTTTGAAGCGGTACTTGCACCTCAATGCTTATACCAGCAATGTCCACAATAGCTAAAATATGGAAGGAGCCCAGATGCCCACTGACAGATGAATGGATAAAGAATATGTGAGATATATATATATATCTCACATATTCTTTATATATATATAAAATGGAATATTATTCAGCCATCAAAAAGAATGAAATCTTGCCATTCGCAATGATGTGAATGGAATAGAGGTTATTATGCTAAGTGAAGCAAGTCAAAGAAAGACAAAAATAAAAAAAATAAAAAAAGAAAGACAAAAATACCGTATGATTTCACTTGTATGTGGAATTTAAGAAACAAAATGGATGAACATAGGGAAAGGGAAGGAAAAATAAAATGGGACTTTTTTTCAATAATAATGTAAACCATTTAATACTATAAATTTCCCTTAAAACACTGCTTTAGGCACATCCCACAAATTTGGTATGTTTTGGTTTCATTTTCATTCAGTTCAAAATATTTCTTAATTTCCTCTTTGATGGAGGGTTCCAGAGATGTATGTTGTTTAATTTCCCAGTGCTTATAGATGTTCTCCTGTTATATTTTTATCATTCATTTGTAGCTTAATTTCAAGATAATCAGAAAACACTCTGCATTATTTCTTTAAAAATTGTGAATGGTATTTTGGGTGAAGTTTCCATGTGAAATACTCTTATTAGGGGAAGTGTTCTATAAATATCATCTAGATCTAGTTGGTAGTGTCTTATAGTTCTTCACTGACTTTGTCTTTGTTTTCTACTGATTAGTGAGGGACTATTTGACTATTGACTATTTGACTATTCACCAAAAGCTGTGAATAGGCACACGTTGTTTTGCAGGGGAGACTTCCATATTTTCTTCACCTGAGAAGGGAGTGTGACTTCTTAACAGAGAGAAGTATGCCACTTCAGTAGACTCTTTGTGTTCAGGGGAATCTGGAAATTTAAGATTTTTGGGTCATTAACTCAGATGTTCCTATTCTATGTGTCAGGGTTCCATCCTTTTCTAATAAGAGCTGTGATCTTGGGCAGCCCCAGTGGCTCAGCGGTTTAGCACCGCCTTCAGCCCAGGGTGTGATCCTGGAAACGCGGGATCGAGTCCCATGTCGGGCTCCCTGCAGGGAGCCTGCTTCTCCCTCTGCCTATGTCTCTGCCTCTCACTCTCTATGTCTCTCACGAATAAGTAAATAAAATCTTAAAAAAAGAAATCCGCAGTATTATAAAAAAAAAAAATAAAGAGCTGTGATCTTGGCATAGCAGATCTGCGTTGGTTGAATTTGACCTTCCTGGAACTCATCAAATCTGAAAATTGGACCTTGAGCCTAAGTACTCACTTTTCTTTGCTTTTCCACTGAAGGAAAATAGAGCTCTCTTACTAATAACTCTCTGCCTTTTATAGAGTAAGGAGTTTAGCAACAGTCTCACAATTCCATTGTTCTAATGGTTGCTATTTTCCCCCATATTTCTTGATTCCTTGATATATCTATCAATTAGTGCATTCTCTTCCTGACATATCATCCCAATTCAGTACTGGTGAAATTTTAACAACTGGAACATTACTTTGTGTCAGAGGAAATCCGTGTTTCCTTTTCCATCAGTAACATGGCCCTCATTGACAGTGGGGAATCATCTAGTCCTAAAACTCTATCTTATTATATTCTTACTTATTAGAACTATCCTGGTACTAACCTGCAGGTAGAGTTCCCTTGGGGCCAAAACCTGTGTAAAGGAGAGGAAGGAATCAGGAATAGGTAAAGAGAGGAATCAGGCCAAAGGACATCCTCAGTTGACCCCCTGGGAGGAAGCGTGAAGTTGTTTGAGAGGCATTGAGATGACCAAACATTTTACTCTTGTATCTGTAAGTGATTGGATGCAGGCCATCTGGGAAGAAGTGTCACCTTGGAAGACAAGAATTTTTGTAGATGAAGCAATCCATAAAGATAATGACAATTTAAAATTATCTGAAGATAGTGCTCCCAAAAGCTGGGGGCATCAACTTCTTCCCTGAAGGGGGATCTGGGCTAAGAACCCTATGATCATTTCACCAGATGCAGAAAAAGCATTTGACAAAATATAACATTCATTCATGATAAAAGTAGGGTTATAGAAAACATACGTCAACATAATAAAGGCCATCTATGGAGAAAACCCACAGCTAATATCATCATCTATGTGGTAAAACTGAGAGCTTTTCCTCTATGGTCAGAAACAAGACAGGATGTCCACTCTTATCACTGTTTTATTTTTTTTTAAAGATTTTATTTATTTATTCATGAGAGACACAGAGAGAGACGCAGAGACAGGCAGAAGGAGAAGCAGGCTCCCTGTGGGTAGCCCGATGCGGGACTTAATCCTGGAACCCCGGGATCACGCCCTGAGTCAAAGGCAGATGCTCAACCACTGAGCCACCCAGGCATTTTAAAATGGTTTTTAGAAAAGATTTTATTTATTTATCTGAGAGAGAGCGAGAGAGCAGGAGCAGGGGAGAGTGGCAGAGGGAGAGGGAGAAGCAGACTCACCACTGAGCAGGGAGCCTGACATGGGGCTTGATTCAAGGACCCTGGGATCATGATCTGAGCCAAAGACAGATGCTTAACTGACTCAGCCACCCAGGCACCCCTAATCACTGTTATTTAACATGGTACTGGCAGTCCTAGCCATGGCAATCAGACAACAAAAAGAAATAAAAGGCATCCAAATTGGCGAGAAAGAAGCCAAACTTTCTCTATTTGCAGACAACATAATCCTCAATGTAGAATGTGGAAAGACACCACACACACACACACACACACACACACACGAATGTAGAACTGATAGATGAATTCAGTAAAGTTGCAGGATATAAAAATCAACATATAGAAATCTGTTATGTTGCTATATACCAATAATGAAGCAGTATAAAAAGAAATTAAAGAATCAATCTCATTTAGGATTGCCCAAAAAACAATAAGATACTTAGAAATAAACCTAACCAAAGAAGTAAAAGATCTGTACTCTAAAAACCATAAAACACTGATGAAAGTAATTGAAAATGACACAAAGAAATGGAAAGACATTCCATGCTCATGGATTGGAAGAACAAATATTCTTCATAAAAAGTCTATATTACCCAAAGCAATCTACACATTAAATGCAATCCCTATCTAAATACCAACAGCATTTTTTTTTTTTGCAGAGCTAGGACAAATAATCCTAAAATTTAAATGGAACCACAAAGGACCCTGAATAGCCAAAGCAACCTTGAGAAAGCAAAGCATGAGAGCCTGGGTAGCTCAGTTGGTTAAATGTCTGCCTTTGGCTCAGGTCATGATCCCAGGGTGCTGGGATTGAGCACTTGCATCGGGCTTCCTAGTCAGCTGGGAGCCAGCTTCCGCCTCTCCTCTCCTCTTGTGCTCTCTGTTGCTATCTCTGTCTATCTCAAATAAACAAATAAAATCTTTAAAAAAAAGCAAAAACAAAGCAAAGCGAAGCTGGAAGCTTCAAGTTACATTACAAAGCTGAAATGATCAAAACAGTATGGTGCTAGCACAAAAATAGATACTAGATCAATGAAGCAGAATAGAAAACTCAAAAATGAACCCACAACTATATGGTCAATTAATCTTAAAAAAAAAGCAGGAAAGAATATCCAATGGGAAAAAGACAGTCTCTTCAACAAATAGTGTTCAGAAAACTGGACAGCAACATGCAAAAGAATGAAACTGGACCACTTTCTTACACCATTCAGAAAAATAAATTTGAAATGGATTAAAGACCTAAAGGTGAGATAGGAAATCATAAAAATCCTAGGGGAGAATACAGGAGAATACAGGCAGTAACCTCTTTGACATAGCAACTTCCTTCTAGATGTTTCTCCCGAGGAAAAGAAACAAAAGCAGAAATAAGCTATTGGGACTTCATCAAAATAAAAAGCTTCTGCACAGTGAAGGAAACAATCAACAAAACTAAAAGAAAACCTATGGAGTGAGAGAAGATATTTGAAAATTATATCTATATCTATATGTCTATGTATCTATATCTATCTATATGTATGTATGTATGTATGTATCTATCTATCTATCTATCTATCTATCTATCTATCTATCTATCTATCTATCTACTATCTATAGAGAGAGAGAGGGAGAGAAAGTAGTGCAAGCCCAATGCAGAGCTTGATCCCATGACCTGAGATCATGGGATCATGATCCCAAAACTAAGAGTCAAACATTCAAGAAACTGAGCCACACAGGTGCCCCTGGAGAGATAATCTTAAGCAGTCTGCAAGCTTAGCATGGAGCCTTACACTGGGCTCAATCTCAGACCTGAAATCATGACCTGAGCTGAAATCAAGAGTTGGATGCTTACTTGACTGAGTCACCCAGGTGTCCCACAAATGACATATCTGTTGAAGGATTAGCATCCAAAATAAATAAAGAACTTATAAAAGTCAATACTCAAAAATGAATGATCCAGTTAAAAAATGGACAGAAGACATGAATAAACATTTTCCCAAAGAGGATATCCATATGGCCCACAGACACATGAAAAGATGCTCAACATTACTGATTATCAGGGAAACACAAATCAAAACTACAATGAAATGTCATTTGACACTGTCAGAATGGCTTGAATCAGAAACACAAGAAATAACAGGTGTTGGTGAGGAAGTGGAGAAAGGGGAACCCTCTAGCACTGTTGGTGGGAATGCAAACTGTGCAGTCACTCTGGAAAATAGGACCTTTTAATTCTCATAGATAATTGTGATTTTTTTCTCATCCTAATTAAAATTCCAAGTAGTGGAAGAGACCATATGGTCTCAAGATATCTTTCCTTGTGAAATAGTAAGGATATGCAGACTCAGAGAAATTTATGGCCAAGATCTAGAGCCACCCCTGAATAGCACCCAGGGACAGAATTCAAATGAATGAAATTACAGAGAGACAGATATAGTGGTTCCTGCATCAAGAGGTTCAAGTATAGACTGGAAGGAATTCAGTAATTGAATGGATGGACCATTAAAAGAATTTTTAAAATCCTAAGCAAAACCCTGAGCTTATGTGAAATCTTGAGAGCTATATAAAGAAGTAATGAACAATCTGACTGGTAGAAGCCATGAAGCCCTACAATACTACATAGTTTTTTGTTTTCTATAAAATAAATAAAGATTTATTTATTCATTTAAGGGGGAGAGAGAGGGAGAATCTCAAGCTGACTCCCTGCTAACTGCAGAGCCCAACATGGGGGCTCAATCCAACCCTGAGATCATGACCTGAGCTGAAATCAAGAGTCAGACACTTAACCAGCTGAGCAACCTCGGCACTCTACTACATAGTGTTTAAAAAGTCAATTCCATATTTATAGCTAAATACAACTCAGACTGTAGGTGCAAAAAGCAGTGCTTTCTATCATAGTCAATCCAGTTAAAATGAGAGACTTATGATTCAAATTAGTTCCAGTTAGATCTTGAGATAATTGTGTGCTATTTTATTTATCAAGTAATAGAGGTAGGAATATGTATATTCATACATTTTGGCCTAATAGTGAGATTTCTTTGAGTTGTATCTAAAGACTATGTTAGTCACTTACCTTCTTGCCTTTTGTGAATATGTTGTGGACATTAGATATAATTTTATGAAAAACAAAGTTTTCCAGGCTCCAGGATGTAGTCTCCAGACACAAAAGCAAAAGTAGATAAAATAAGCCCAAGATAGCCAATGCAATCAAAAATTTTGCAATCCCATGTTTTCCAAAATTATAGACACTGTTCTCGATAACTGAGAATGATAAAAGAGAGATAGCCTTACTTTAAAAACTAATGCAAAGTCTAAGATGACACCAAATTTAAGAAATATAGGATCAAATGAATTTTAAATTCGATTTAAAGAAGTATAGAATATGGAAAATAATTATTTTAATATTTTATTCATTTCTGCTATCTTTCTGGATATCTATAGTTTTTATAATAGTTTTTCTGCCAGTGATTTTTTCCTCTAGTTTTTACCAGTTTGGATGGGAGATAATATTACAACATACTCAATGAATTTTAAAGGCTGAGCCTCCATAAATACAATGCTTAGTAATGAAGAAAACAAATAAATTAAAGGTATTTATGGCATACCTAATGATTATTGTAGGCCATGTCAAATAATTAAAGTCCTTTAAAGTGAGAAAAACTTTTATTCTATAAATAGGTAAAAGTTTTAAGTAGGAAAAGAATATAACGGCAATAATCATAAGGAAGAAAACAACAAACAGTTGAAATGGACAGTGGCTTATAGTTTTTGGGTTTACTACAGAGAAAATTAACTAATACCAACAGCTAAATTCTAGATATGCAAATAACAGACATCTCTGAGATGTGAGATACATCACCGTCTTTTCATCAGAATTGTATTTTCTGATGTGCCAATATGCAAAAATGCAATGTTTTGTTGTAACAAAATACACATAAAATTGACCTTTTTAAAGTGTACAATTCAGTGGCAATACATTCATAATGTTCTGCAAACTTACCACTACCTAGATACATAACATTTTAATTACCCCAAAAGAAAACCCAGTATCTATGAACCAGTCATTTTAATCCCCCTTCCTCTAGCCACTGGTAACCACTAATCTACTGTCTCTATGAATTTGCCTACTTTGGACATTTTATATAAATGGAATCATACACTAAGTGGCCTTTTGTGTCTCTTTCACTTAGCATAATGTTTTGAAGGCTCATCAATGTTGTAACATGGGTCTGTAATAAATTTCTCTTTATTGTTGAATATTATTCCATTGTATGGATATACTACATTTTGTTATCCACTTAGCAGTGGATGAACATCTTGATTATTTCCATTTCTGGGAAAAAACTTTTATGAATAATGCTGCTATGAGCATTTGTGTGCAAGTTCTTGTTTAAATACTTATTTTCAATTCTTTTGGATATATATTCAGGAGTGCAATTGTTGGGTCATATGGTAATTCTATGTTTAGAATTATCAAACTTTTTCAAAGCAGCTGCAACATTTTACATTCATACCAGCAATCTATGAGGGTAAGAATTTCTCTACATTCTCATCAAACCTTTAATACTTTTCATATTTTGATATAGCCATCCAAATAGGTGTGACGTGATATCTCATTGTGCATTTTTTATGGAATATATTTGACATGTAACATTGTGTAAATTTAAGGTGTTTAACATGCTTCTTTAAAAAATTTATATATTGTAACATGATTGCCAATGTAGTGATATTGATCACATTACATATTTATAGTACAATATTATTATCTGTATTCATTATACTGTGTATTAGAGATCTATGGCTTACTTAGTACTCATTACAAGTTTGTGACCTTAAACACCATCACTCTTAGCATCTGTCCTCCATCCCCAAGTAACCAACATTTTGTCCTGTGTTTTTTACAGGTTTAAGTTTTTTAGATTCTGCATTTAAGTGATACTACTATACAGTACTTGTTTCTGACTAACATTGTTTAGCATAATGTGCTTGTTTCACCCATGTTGTCTCAAATGGTAGAGTATCTTCTATTTCCATGGCTTAATAACATTCTGCTGTGTTTATGTACCATATTTTTTTTATCCTTCATTCACTGATGGGCATTTGGGTTGTTTCCATATCTTGGCTATTGTGAATAATGCTGTGATATATGCACAGGAGTGAATATATCTTTTCAAAATCCTGTTTTCATTTCCTTTGGGCATCTACCTAGAACTGGAATTGCTGGATCATATGGTAGATATATTTTTAGGTTTTTGAGGCACCTCCACATTGTTTTCCATAATAGTTGGGCTGATTTACATTCCCACCAACAACGTATAAAAGTTCCCTTTCTACCATATCCTTCCCAGAACCTGTCATTTCTTATCTTCTTGGTGACAGCCTTTCTAATAGGCATGAAGTGATAATTTCATTGCAATTTTGATGTCCATTTCTCTGATGATTATTGACGTGAAGTATCTACTCAAGTGCCTGTTGGCCATCTTTTTGTCTATTTTTTTTATTGGAGTTCAATTTGCCAACATATAGTATAACACCCAGTGCTCATCCTGTCAAGTGCCCCCCTCAGTGCCCCTTACAAGTCAACCCCATCCCCCCTCCCACCTCCCCTTCCACTACCCCTTGTTTGTTTCCCAGAGTTAGGAGTCTCTCATGTGATTTTTCCCACTCATTTTCTCTCCTTTCCCATATAATCCCTTTCACTATTTTTTATATTCCCCATATGAGTGAAACCATATAATATTTGTCCTTCTCTGATTGACTTACTTCACTCATTATAATACCCTCCAGTTCCATCCACGTCAAAGCAAATGGTATTTCTCCTTTCTAATGGCTGAGTTATATTCCATTGTGTACATAGACCACATCTTCTTCATCCATTCATCTTTTGATGGACACCGAGGCTCCTTCCACAGTTTGGCTATTGTGGACATTCCTGCTATAAACATTGGGGTGCAGGTGCTTTTCACTGCATCTGTATCTTTGGGATAAAACCGAGCAGTGCAATTGCTGGGTTGAAGGGTAGCTCTATTTTTAACTCTTTGAGGAACGTCCACACTGTTTTCCAGAGTGGCTGTACCAGTTCACATTCCCATCAACAGTGCAAGAGGGTTCCCCTTTCTCCACATCCTCTCCAACATTCATTGTTTCCTATCTTGTTAATTTTCACCATTGTCATTGGTGTGAGGTGGCATCTCATTGTGGTTTTGGTTTGTATTTCCCTGATGGCAAGTGATGCAGAGCATTTTCTCATGTGCTTGTTGGCCATGCCTCTGCCTTCCTCTGTGAAATTTTTGTTCTTTTGTCCATTTCATGATTGGATTGTTTGTTTCTTGGGTGTTGAGTCTAATAAATTCTTTAGAGATCTTGGATACTAGCCCTTTATCTGATAATGTCTTCTCCCATTCAGTACATTGCCTTTTAGTTTTGATGACTATTTCTTTAGCTGTTCAGAAGCTTTTTATCTTGGTTGTACTACAAAGCTGTGGTCATCAAGACAGTGTGGTACTGGCACAAAAACAGACACATAGATCAATGGAACAGAATAGAGAACCCAGAAGTGGACCCTGAACTTTATGGTCAACTAATATTCGATAAAGGAGGAAAGACTATCCATTGGAAGAAAGTCTCTTCAACAAATGGTGTTGGGAAAATGGGACATCCACATGCAGAAGAATGAAACTAGACCACTCTCTTTCACCATACACAAAGATAAACTCAAAATGGATGAAAGATCTAAATGTGAGACAAGATTCCATCAAAATCCTAGAGGAGAACACAGGCAACACCCTTTTTGAACTTGGCCACAGTAACTTATTGCAAGATACATCCACGAAGGCAAAAGAAACAAAAGCAAAAATGAACTATTGGGACTTCATCAAGATAAGAAGCTTTTGCACAGCAAAGGATACAGTCAACAAAACTAAAAGACAACCTACAGAATGGGAGAAGATATTTGCAAATAACATATCAGATAAAGGGCTAGTTTCCAAAATCTATAAAGAACTTCTTAAACTCAACACCAAAGAAACAAACAATCCAATCATGAAATGGGCAAAAGACATGAAGAGAAATCTCACAGAGGAAGACATAGACATGGCCAACATGCAGTTGAGAAAATGCTCTGCATCACTTGCCATCAGGGAAATACAAATCAAAACCACAATGAGATACCACCTCACACCAGTGAGAATGGTGAAAATTAACAAGGCAGGAAACAACAAATGTTGGAGAGGATGCAGAGAAAAGGGAACCCTCTTACACTGTTGGTGGGTATGTGAACTGGTGCAGCCACTCTGGAAAACTGTGTGGAGGTTCCTCAAAGAGTTAAAAATAGACCTGGCCTACGACCCAGCAATTGCACTGTTGGGGATTTACCCCAAAGATTCAGATGCAATGAAACGCCGGGACACCTGCACCCCGATGTTTCTAGCAGCAATGTCCACAATCGCCAAACTGGGGAAGGAGCCTCGGTGTCCATCGAAAGATGAATGGATAAAGAAGATGTGGTTTATGTATACAATGGAATATTACTCAGCCATTAGAAACGACAAATACCCACCATTTGCTTCAACGTGGATGGAACTGGAAGGTATTATGCTGAGTGAAGTAAGTCAATCGGAGAAGGACAAACAGTGTATGTTCTCATTCATTTGGGGAATATAAATAATAGTGAAAGGGAAAATAAGGGAAGGGAGAAGAAATGTGTGGGGAATATCAGAAAGGGAGACAGAACATAAAGACTCCTAACTCTGGGAAATGAACTAGGGGTGGTGGAAGGGGAGGAGGGCAGGGGTGGGGGTGAATGGGTGACGGGCACTGAGGGGGACACTTGATGGGATGAGTACTGGGTGTTATTCTGTATGTTGGTAAATTTAACACCAATAAAAAATTAATTTATTTAAAAAAAAGAAGCTTTTTATCTTTTTAAAAAAATTTTTATTTATTTATGATAGTCACAGAGAGAGAGAGAGAGGCAGAGACACAGGCCGAGGGAGAAGCAGGCTCCATGCACCAGGAGCCCAATGTGGGATTCGATCCCGGGTCTCCAGGATCGCGCCCTGGGCCAAAGGCAGGCGCCAAACCGCTGCGCCACCCAGGGATCCCAGAAGCTTTTTATCTTGATTAAATCCCAATAGTTCATTTTTGCTTTTGTTTCCCTTACCTTCATAGATGTATCTTGCAAGAAGTTGCTGTGGCCAAGTTCAAAAAGGGTGTTGCCTGTATGTTCCTCTAGGATTTTGATGGATTCTTGTCTCATTTAGATCTTTCATCCATTTTGAGTTTATCTTTGTGTATGATGTAAGAGAATGGTTCAGTCTCATTCCACTGCATGTGGCTGTCCAATAATCCCAGCATCATTTATTGAAGAGACTGTCTTTTTTCCAGTAGATAGTCTTCCCTGCTTTGTCGAATATTAGTTGACCAAAGAGTTGATGGCCCATTTCTGGGTTCTCTATCCTGTTCATTGATCTATGTGTCTGTTTTTGTGCCAGTACCACACTGTCTTGATGAGTACAGCTTTGTAGTACAAAAATTTGAATTTTGAAATTTGGCTCTGGTTTTCTTTTTCAATATTTCCCTGGCTATTTGGAGTCTTTTCTGATTCCACACAAATCTTAAGATTATTTGTTCCAACTCTCTGAAGAAAAGTCCATGGTATTTTGGTAGGGATTGCATTGACTGTGTAAATTGCCCTGGGTAGTATAGACATTTTCACAATATTAATTCTTCCAATCCATGAGCATGGAATATTTTTCCATCTCCTTGTGTCTTCCTCAATTTCTTTCAGAAGTGTTCTGTAGTTTTCAGGGTATTGATCCTTTACCTCTTTGGTTAGGTTTATTCCTAGGTATCTTATGCTTTTGGGTGCAATTGTAAATGGGATTGACTCCTTAATTTCTCTTTCTTCAGTCTCATTGTTAGTGTATAGAAATGCCACTGAATTTCTGGGCATTGATTTTGTATCCTGCCACATTGCCACATTGCTGTATGAGTTCTAGCAATCTTGGGGTGGAGTCTTTTGGGTTTTCTATGTACAGTATCATGTCATCTGCAAAGAGGGAGAGTTTGACTTCTTCTTTGCCAATTTGAATGCCTTTTATTTCTTTTTGTTGCCTGATTGCTGAGGCTAGGAATTCTAGTACTATGTTGAATAGCAGTGGTGAGAGTGGACATCCCTGTCGTGTTCCTGATCTTAGGGGAAAAACTCTCAATGTTTCCCCTATTGAGAATGATATTTGCTGTGGGCTTTTTGTAGATGGCTCTTAAGATGCTGAGGAATGTTCCTTCTATCCCTACACTCTGAGGAGTTTTGATCAGGAATGGATTCTGTATTTTGTCAAATGCTTTCTCTCCATCTATTGAGAGGATCATATAGTTCTTCTTTTTTCTCTTGTTGATGTGAATTGTAAAATTTGAAAATTCCAAAGATAACGTGAAAATCCTTACAGCAGCAAGAGACAAGAGATTCCTAACTTATTTGAGGAGAAATATTAGATTAACAGCAGACCTCTCCACAGAGTCCTGGTAGGCCAGAAAGAGCTGGCATGATATAATCAGGGTACTAAATGAGAAGAACATGAAGCCAAGAATAGTTTATCCAGCAAGGCTCTCATTCAGAATAGAAAGAGAGATAAAGAGCTTCCAAGATAGGTAGAAACTGAAAGAATATGTGACCACCAAACCAGCTCTTCAAGAAATATTACAGGGGACCCTCTAAAAGAAAGAGGAAGCCCCAAAAAATAATGCACAAAAACAAGGACTGAATAGGTATTATGATGACACTAAATTCATATCTTTCAATAGTTACTCTGAACGTGAGTGGGCTAAATGATCCCATTTAAAGATGCAGGATATCGGACTGGATAAAAAAGCAAGACCCATCTATTTGCTGTCTACAAGAGACTCATTTGGACCTAAGGACAACTCCAGCCTGAAAATGAAAGGTTGGAGAATCATTTACCATTCAAATGGTCCTCAAAAGAAAGCTGGGGTAGCAATCTTCATATCAGATAAATAAAAGTTTATTCCAAATACTGTAGTAAGAGATGAAGAGGGACATTATATCATACTTAAAGGGTGTATCCAACAAGAGGACCTAACAATCATGAATATTTATGCCCCTAATGTGGGAGCTGCCAAGTATATCAATTAATTAATAACCAAAGTAAAGACATACTTAGTTAATAATACACTAATAGTAGGAGACTTCAACATGGCATTTTATGCAAATGACAGATCTTCTAAGCAACATCTCCAAAGAAACATGGGCTTTTTTTTTTTTTTTTTTTTTTTTTAGTTTTTAAAAATTTTATTTACATATAATCATACAGTATGTCTTTTGTGTCTGGCTTCCTTTACTGAACATTACATGAGAATCATACATGTTTTATAACAATGCTGATTTTCATTCTGTATAGAAAAGATCTTTATATTCATTTAGATAACTGGACAATTCATTTTTATCCCCTCCACAGTTGAACCTTTGGGTTACTTAACTTTTATTTTTTTTTATTTTTTTAAGATAGATAGATTTATTTGTTCATTCATTCATTCATTCATTCTTGAGAGACAGAGAGAGAGAGAGAGAGAGAGAGAGAGAAAGAGGCAGAGACACACAGGCAGAGGGAGAAGCAGTCTCCATGCAGGGAGCCCAATGTGGAACTTGATCCCGGGTCTCCAGGATCACACCCTCGGCTGAAGGCAGTGCTAAACCGCTGAGCCAGCCAGGCTGCCCAGTTACTTAACTTTTAGAAAGTATGTATGCCTTGTCTCCCCAGCTGGAATGTAAGTTTTGTGAGGGCAAGGACCGTTTTTATACTATTTTATATTTACCTTAATATTTGCATAATGCTAAGCACATAATGAGTGCCCCCAATCACACTAAATAATGCCTAAATAAATCTATGAGTAGATTAGAAGGTGAAGAGGAAATAGTGCTGGAAATCAATTAGTATTTATTTATTTATTTATTTATTTCAAATCTTTTTTTTTTTTTTAAGATTTTATTTATTTATTCATAGAGATGCAGAGAGAGAAAGAGAGGCAGAGACACAGGCAGAGAGAGAAGCAGGCTCCATGCAGAGAGCCTGATGTGGGACTCGATCCAGGGTCTCCAAGATCATGCCCTGGGCTGCAGGCGGCGCTAAACCGCTGCGCCACGGGGGCTGCCCCAATTAGTATTTTTTTAAAAGATTTTATTTGAGAGTGAGCAAGAGAGAGAAAGAGAGAGGGGATGAAGAGGGAGAGGGAGAGGCAGAGGAGAGGGCAGAGGTATGAAGAGGTAGAGGGAGAAGCTGATGGAGAAGCAGACTCCCTGCTGAGCAGGGAGCTCAGTTCAGAGCTTGATCCCAGGACCCTGTTCATGACCTGAGCTGAAGGCAGATGCTAACTGACTGAGCCATCCATATGCCCCATCAATATTTTTAGAGATAGTTATGTAACTGGCTTTTGTTTTGTTTTGTTTTAAAGATTTTATTTATTTATTCATGACAGACACAAAGAGAGAGAGGCAGAGACTTAGGCAGAGGGAGAAGCAGGCTCCATGCTGGGAGCCTGATGTGGGACTTGATCCTGGAAACTCCAGGATCATACCCTGAGCTGAAGGCAGACCCTCAACTGCTGAGCCACCCAGGCATCCCGAGCTCCTTTAGTTTTTACTCTATTTCCTTGTATCTATATTAACCATGAACTATTATAAATTTAAAAACACACAGAGAAGTCCAAAGTTAGATTCTCTACAAAACAGAAGCAAAAATTCTAGTTATCTAGGGTCAGCAGGAAATTAATCATTTTCCTATTCAAAAGTAAAACAAACCAAATAGCTTTTTAGTTCTAATAAGCTCTTCCATAGCCAGTGAATGTTTCCTAGGCACTGTGTAAACGTCTCAAAATGGTACTTATAGGACCTAATCTTCAGACGTACTCTGATATTCTCTTGGAGAGTCAGGTTTGCACTTTCATTTGTTTGATTTTCATTAAACTAGAGCTTCATCAACTTTCTCAGCAAACAGGAAAGTCAACTTGTGGGCAAGATTTTCTGATATATCTGTGTCTTGGCCAAATACGTAAGTGCATGTCTCAAATATTGGTTTTAACAATACACAGGCTATAAGAAGTCCTGTAAGTTTTGTTCAAATCAGTAATTTGATGTGACAAAAAACAGAGAAGGGAAAAATGGTAAAGAAAGTAAAATGCAAAGGCTAAGAAACAAAGGTAATCCCAAATTGAGGAAGCAATGCAGAAAAGAACAGATGTTACTAGATATATGTAGCCAAATCATTCCTAGCTAAGGATAATTATCAAAGCCAAATTTAGTTTTTTTAAATGCAAAGTAACATTTTAATTTGTTAAGTTTTCAAAACTAAGGTCAATAATAAATGTGCCTTTATTATTATTATATGTACTAAAAGACTTTCTTGGAAAAGAAGCAGATTGTATAAAATATTACAGTTATATTTCTTCGTAACCTCTTCATGAGGGAAGAAAGTGAAACACAATAAAAAGTTAAATTGCAAATGAAGGATAATGTACTACTAGTAGAAAAGCCAACAAATATGTGGTTATACTGTAAGACTTGCTATCTCAAGACTAATTCTCTTATATTCTATTAATAATGGAAAACTTAAGGGAAATCTGCAATTAATTTAAAAACATTTTCTCTAAAATTAAAATATTCCTTTATCAGTTATTTAATTTCTAAAGATCCACAGAATACAATTAAAAAAAAAAGTGATTTCTACTGTCTTTCTTTTAAGTTGAAATCTATCCACTGTTTATTTTTGTAAGACAGCTAATCATTTATGTTTCTTGTCTTGTCATTTAAAAGATTTTCCTCTTCACAGCTCAAGACAATTTCCACGTGTGGGTCCTCTTTGTTAGTTCAATAGGAGGCTATTTCACCATCAATCTCACTTGGGAAACTCTTTATCTTTTAGTCCCAGGAGCAATACCTCTTCCATAAGGGTGAGGCGAATATCTTTAGAGTCACCAGAGTCTTCATTGTCTGGACCCCTGTCTTGATTAGTGTCTTCTTCACATTCCACCTTCTTTTCAGAGCTCTTGCCTACTTCAGTATGACGGGCTCGGTGAGTTAAAGTGGTCATTCTCACCTGTTTCTGACGTTACTCCTGGGTTACGGCCGGACACAGGTAGCGGCTTGCGCTCTATTTTAGGGGGGGACACCTGGTTCCCCCACGTCCCTCCCCCCTCCCCCCCCCTCGGCCTAGTAGGTAAAAAACTTCTCAGCCACGCAGAGAGCACAAACTTCCTGATCCTTCGATGCAGAGAAGGAATAACACATCAGCGATCTCAGGATCGCTAGGCAACCTCGAAACATGGGCTTTAAGTGATACATTGGACCAGATGGATTTCACAGATATACACAGAACTTTCCAGCCCAACGCAACTGAATACACATTCTTCTCAAGTACACATGGAACTTTCTCCACAATAGACCACATATTGGGTCAAAAATCAGGTCTTAACCAATACCAAAGATTGGAATTGTTTCCTGCATATTTTCAGACCACAATGCTTTGAAACTAAACTCAATCACAAGAAGAAATTTGGAAGAAACTCAAACATATGAAGGTTAAAGAGAACCCTGCTAAAAGATGAATGGGTCAACCAGGAAATTAGTGAAGAATTAAAAAGATTCATGGAAGCCAATGATAATGAAGATACAATCATTCAAAATCTTTGGAACACAGCAAAAGCAGTCCTGAGAGGGAAATATGCCTGTTGGCCATTTTGATATCTTTTTTACAAAGATGTTTCTTTAGTTTTTCTGTTTTTAAATTGGATTGTTCGTTTTTATTTTAAGTTGACTGCATTCTTCATGTATTTTGAATATTAACCTCTTATGGTTTGCAAAAATTTTCTTCCATTTTCTGGGTTGTGTTTCTCATTTTGTAATATAGTTTTATAGTATAATGGCACAATGCTGTGACCATATGCAATAATACTAAGTAAAGCAAAAGCAGGAGCAAATTATGAAAACAATATTTGAAATGAACAAAAGAGAAATTTTAAAACTTAAATTTAAACTAAAATCTTTTTTTAAATAATAAATTTATTTTTTATTGGTGTTCAATTTGCCAACATACAGAATAACACCCAGTGCTCATCCTGTCCAGTCCCCCCCTCAGTGCCCGTCACCCAGTCACCTCCACCCCCCACCCTTCTCCCCTTCCACCAACCCTAGTTCGTTTCCCAGAGTTAGGAGTCTTCATGTTCTATCTCCGTTCTGAAATTTCCTACCCATTTCTTCTCCCTTCCCTTCTATTCCCTTTCACTATTATTTATATTCCCCAAATGAATGGGACCATATAATGTTTGTCCTTCTCCAAATGACTTATTTCACTCAGCATAATACCCTCCAGTTCAATTACATATAAAGAACCTAACTAGATATATACCTTTGTGAGACTTTAAGAAGAAAAAGATGAGGCAGATATTTGGTTAGAAATTTGAAAAAGCACAAGAAAGTTAAAAATATTGCAACTAACAAAATAAGATTTAAAAGAGTTAAAAGAATAAAAACAAAGGCTGATTCTTGAAAATGCTGTATATTTATATAAGCTTTTGGTAAGAAAGAAAATAAAAAATAAGGGATCCCCCTCCCTGCAAATATGCTATATTAGGAAGGAGAAAGTAGATACGACTTATAATTATGGAAGAGAATAAAATAATTATATTCAGCTTTATGTCAGTGACTAGAAATCAGAGTTTTTTCAAAAATTATGTTTTATAACAACTTTTTAAAGAGAAAATACAGATTAAAAAATTCTAGTTAGTTATCACACAGTGTAATATTTTTTTCAGGTGTACAATATTGTGATTCAGCACTTCCATATAACATCCAGTGCTCATCACAACAATTGTACTCCTTAATCTTCATCATCTATTTCACCAGTCTCCCATCACCTCCCCTCTGGTAACCATCACTTTGTTCTCTATAGTTAATACTATGCTTCTTGCCCCTGAGAGCCTGAGGGTTCCACTGCCCCTCCTGGCATCCTGTCCGAGGTTCCTCAAAGAGTTAAAAATAGACCTGCCCTATGACCCAGCAATTGCACTGCTGGGGATTTACCTCAAAGATATAGATGCAGTGAAACACCGGGACACCTGCACCCCAATGTTTATAGTGGCAATGTCCACAATAGCCGAACTGTGGAAGGAGCCTTGGTGTCCATTAAGATGAATGGATAAAGAAGATGTAGTATATGTATACAATGGAATGTTATTCAGCCATTAGAAATGACAAATACCCACTATTTGCTTCAACATGGAGAGACCTAGAGGGTATTATGCTGAGTGAAATAAGTCAATCGGAGAAGGATAAACATTATATGGTCTCATTCATTTGGGGAATATAAAAATTAGTAAAAGGGAATAAAGGGAAAGGAGAGAAAATGAGTGAAAATATCAGTGAGGGTGACAAAACACGAGAGACACCTAACTCTGGGAATTGAACAAGGGGTAGTGGAAGAAGAAGTGGGCGGGGGGTCGGGGTGACTGGGTGATGGGCAATGAGGGGGGCACTTGGTGTTATGCTATATGCTGACAAATTGAACTCCAATAAAAAAAATTAAAAAAAATTAAAAAAAATACTATGCTTCTTGGTTTGCTTCCCTCTATCCACCCCCCATTGTCTTTTGTTTTGTTTCTTAAATTCGACATATGCACGAAATGATGTGGTTTCTGCCTTTCTCTGGCTGACTTATTTTGCTTAGCATAATACTCTATAGCTCCAACCATGTCACTGAAAATTGGCAAGATTTCATTCATTTTTAAAAATTTTTTAAAATTTTTAAAAAAATTTTTTGATTTTTTAAAATTAAAAAAATTTTTTTTTATTTCATTCATTTTGATGTCTGATCCATGTCACTGCAAATGGCAAGATTTCATTCTTTTTTATTGTGTGTATATATATATATACATATATTTTATATATATACAATAAAAATATATTTTGATATATACATCTTCTTTATCCATTCATCAGTTGATGGACATTTGGGCTCTTTCCATAATTTCCCTATTGTAGATAATGCTGTTATAAACATCGAGGTGCATGCATCCCTTCAAATCAGTATTTTTATTTTTTTGGTAAATACCTAGTAGTGCCATTGCTGGATTATAGGGTAGTTCTATTTAACTTTTTTTTTTTTTTTTTTTTTTTTTTGAGGAACCTCCATATTATTCTCGAGAGTGGCTGCACTAGTTTGCATTCCCACCACATCACCCTTGCCAACACCTGTTGATTCTTGCCTGGTTGATTTTAGCCATTCTTTTTTTTTTTTTTAAAGATTTTATTTATTTATTCATGAGAGAGAGAGAGAGAGAGAGAGAGAGAGAGGCAGAGACACAGGCAGAGGGAGAAGCAGGCTCCCTGCAGGAAGCCCAATGTGGGACTCGATCCCAGGTCTCCAGGATCACGTCCTGGGCCGAAGGTGCCGCTAAACCGCTGACCCACCCAGGTTGCCTGGTTTTAGCCATTCTGACAGGTGTGAGGTGATATTTCATTGTGGTTTTATGTTTTTCTTATGATCAGTAATGTTGAGTATCTTTTCATGTGTCTGTTGGCCATCTGGATGTCCTCTTCAGAAAAATGTCTATTCATATCTTGTCTATTTTTAAATGGATCATTCATTTTTTGGGGGGTGCTGAGTTTTATAATTTCTTTATATATTTGTGATACTAACCCTTTATCAGATTTGTCATTTGTAAATATCTTCTCCCACTCCTTAGGTTTTCTTTTAGTTTTGTTGATTGCTTTGCTATGCAGAAGCTTTCTTTTTCTTTTCCCTTCATTTCTTTTTAAAGTAGGATTAAATGCAGAGCTTGAACTTATGACCCTGAGATCAGGATCTGAGCTGAGATCAAGAGTCAGACGCTTAGCCTACTGAGCTACCCAGGCACCCCTGTGCAGAAGCTTTTTATTTTAATGAAGTCCCAATAATTTATTTTTTGCTTATATTTCCCTTGCCTTAGGAGACATATTTTGAAGGAAGTTGCTTTGGCTGATGCTAAGGAGATTACTGCCTGTGTTCTCCCCTAGGATTTTATGATTTCAGGTCTCACATTTAGATCTTTAACCCTTGTTGAATTTACCTTTGTGTCTGGTGTAAGAAAGTGGTCTACTTTCATTCTTATGCATGTTGCTGTCCAGTTTTCCCAACACCATTTGTTGAAGAGACTTTTTCCCATTGGATAGTATTTCCTGTTTTCTTGGAGATTATTTGACCATATAGTTGGAGATTAATTGACCAGAATAATTTTTAAAAGAAAAATATAAATTACCATACTCATGTGGATTGAATTATGGAAAGAATAGACCAATAACTGAAGAAATTGTTAAAGAGCTCCCAGGAAAAAATATAACAAATTTAAACAGCTTCACAAGCTTAGCTCTATCAAGAATCAAAAAATTTCTATATTATCTGAAAATTTTCAGAGTTCCCACTTCCAAATGGTCAGTTGAGCACACACATTTCCTTCCTTCCTTTCCTAAAATCTCTTTCAAATGTCATTAGAGCTATACAAAGAAGTATAAATCCATAACAACATGGAGAATGGAAGTGGGGGAAATAGATAACTTGAAATTTTGTTGACTTTTTGTAAGAGGGAAAGATGTCTGGGTGGTGGTGATGCATAAACCAAAGAAGAAAAAAATCGTGGCCCTCAGAGTCAAAATCTTAGAGAAGTTCTAAATGAAATATTGCCTGTTGTGGTCTTGTGAAACAGTATTTATGGTATTTAATAAAAGTGCTGTACAGCTTTATTTCTATCTTAGACATACAAACCTCCATTCTGTTCTTTAAACACATATGGTCCTTTAATTTGAGGCATTTGTTCTTACTCTTCCATCAGTCTGAAATATCATTCCTCCAGCTCTACACTGGCTAGTTGAATCTCATCATTTTAGCCATCAGATCCAATACTACTCTGCAGAGATGTTCTCTATAAATGTTCTATCTGAGGTGGCCCAAGTTTATCTTTTTTTTTTTTTTAAACAAAGATTTTATTTGAGAGAGCATGCACAAAAGAAAGTGAGCGTGAGCGGGGGGCGGGGGAGGAAGACAGGGGGAAGGTAAGAGGTAGAGGGAGAAGCAGACTCCCCAATAAGCAGGGACCCCGATATGGAGCTTAATCACAGGACCCCAGGATCATGACCTTAGCTGAAGGCAGATGCTTAACTGAGTGATCCACCCAGGTCCCCCTGTTACTCTATCTTATACTTCATTTATTCCTCTTATTGTTTTATTTCTACATGCAACCATTGTTTTTATTTACTAACCTTTTAATTTTTTCCCCACCTGTCCCAACCCTTAGAATAAAAGCCCTGTGAAACCAGGGATCTGTCTTCTTCAGTATTAGTACACAAGGTATAGCAAATAGTAAGAGTTCAAGAAAGAGAAAACAGAAGAAATGGAGGAAAAGTGATAAATGAAATTATAGATTTTTTTTCCCCTAGCACTTGATGACTAGAGCCTTTGAGTTGAAATAGCCATCAAATGATAAGTAGAATTAAGGGGGGGAGTTATTGATGCCTGGACAGTTCATGGTACAATTTCACAAGAAAAAAGATAATGAGGGAAGCCTGGGTGGCTCAGCGGTTGAGCGCCTGCCTTTGGCCCAAGGCATGATCCTGGAGTCCCAGGATCAAGTCCCACATTGGGCCCTCTGCATGGAGTCTGCTTCTCCCTCTGCCTGTGTCTCTGCCGTTCTCTTTCTCTTTCTCTTTCTTTTTCTCTTTCTCTTTCTCTTTCCCTTTCTCTTTCTCTTTCTCTTTCTCTTTCTTTCTCTTTCTCTTTCTCTCTCTCCCTCTCTCTCTTTCTGTCTCTCATAAATAAAATCTTTAAAAAAAGATAATGATTTTCTGAAGATAGAAGTTTTCAAAGTCTATCTGTAGAGAAAATAAATTAGCATCAGAATCCTCTTAAGCAATATGGATTACCATCAGAAAATCAATTAACTTAATACACCATATTAAAAGAATAAAGCACAAAACCCCCATAAGATCTCAAAGACACAGAAAAAGCACTTGATCCAACTTATGACAAAAACTCTTAATAAACTAGGAATAGAATGGACCTTCCTCAAACTAATAAAGAGAATCTATGAAAAACCTACAGCTAAAAATCATACTTAATGATGAATGACTGATTAAGATTCCTCTTAAGACTGGGAACAAGGCAAGGATGTTTACTCCCATCACTACAATTCAACATTGTACTGGAAGTTTTAGTCAGTAAAATAAAATATAGAAAAAAATAAAAGAAACCTTGATTTTGAAAGGAAGAAGTAAGGGTATTCACAAACAACATAATCCTCCATATGGCAAAATCTTAAGGAATCCACAAGAAAACCACTAGAACTAATAAATGAGTTAATTAAATGCACAGGATATAAGACCAAAAAGTCATAGTATTTTAAGTATGTACAAAAAATCATTTGGATTTCTATATACTAGCAGTGAGTAGAAGAAAATAAAATTGAGAAAACAATGTCAAGATTGCTTTGGGTATTTGGGATCTTTTGTGGTTTCATACAAATTTAGGATTATTTGTTCTACTTCTGTGAAAATGCTGGTGGTATTTTGATAGGGACTGCATTAAATGTGTATTTTGCTATGGGTAGTATGGACATTTAAACAATATTTGTTCTTCTAACTCATGAGTACGGAATGTCTTTCCATTTCTTTGTGTCTTCTTCAATTTCTTTCATCAGTGTTTTATAGTTTTCAGAGTACAAGTCTTTCACCTCTTTGGTTAGGTTTATTCCTATGTATTTTATTATTTTATTTTCTTTTTTGTGCAATTATAAATGAGATTGATTCCTTAATTTCTCTTTCTTCTGCTTCTTTATTGATCTATAGAAGTGCAATAGATTTCTATACATTGGTTTGTATCCTGCAAATTTTCTGAATTCATGTTATCAGTTCTAGCAGTTTTTTTTTGTGTAATCTTTTGGGTTTTCTATATCCAGTATCATGTCATCTGCAAATAGTGAAAGCTTTGCTTCTTCCTTGCTTTATTTGGATGCCTTTTAATTTCTTTTTGTTGTCTGATCTTGCAGCTAGGACTTCCAGCACTATGTTGGGTAAGAGTGGACATCCTGTATAAGAATACTGATTTGAAGGGGCACATGCAATGTTGATAGTACCACTATCAACAATAGCCAAATTATGGAAAGAATTTAAATGTCCATTGACTGATGAATGGATAAAGATGATGTGGGATAGATACATACATATGTACACACATATACATACACACATATGTCCATGTATACATATGTAACACACATATAGGTACACATATGTAGGCATGTATATGTGTGAATATATGCACACAATGAAATATTAGTCATCAAAAAGAATGATACCTTACCATTTGCAATAACATGGATGGAACTAGAGGGTATTATGCTAAACGAAATAAGGCAGTCAGAGAAAGACAAAAACCATATAATTTCACTCATATGTGGAATTTAGGAAACAAAACAGATGAACATAGGGGAAGGGAAAGAAAAATAAAGATAAAAACAGAGAGGGGGACAAATCATAAGAGACTTTTAATTAGAGAACAAATGGAGAATTGCTGGAAAGGAGGTGGGTGGGAGCATGAGCTAAATAAGTGATGGCAGGCACATGTTGTGATGAGAACTGGGTGTTATATCTAAGTTATCAGTCACTAAATTCTATTCCTGAAACTAACACTACACTATATGTTAACTTGAATTTAAATAAAATCTTAGAGGAAAAAAAAAAGTGGAATCCTTGTCTCTTCACCATAGAGGAAAAGTTCTGTTTTTCCCCATTGAGGATATTAGCCGTGGGTTTTTTATATATGGCCTTTATTATGTTGAGGTATACTCCCTCTAACCCTATTTTGTTGAGTTTTTTTTTTTTCACCAAGAATGGATGTTGTACTTTGTTAAATGCTTTTTCTGCATCTAGTGAAATGATATGGTTCTTATCCTTTCTTTTATTAATATGGTGTATCATGTTGATTGATTTGCAAATATAGAACCACCCCCTGCAACCCAGGAATAAATCCCATTTGATTGTGGTGAATGATTTTCCCCCCAAGTTTTTCTTTAAATTTAAATTCAGTTAACATAGAGTGAAATTGCACCACTAGTTATTTACACAAAGGATACAAAAATACTGATTCAAAGGGCTACATGTACCTGATGTACTTATACATTCAACTAATTCTGTTTATATGAAATATCCAGAAATATCAAACCTATAGAGGCAGTGGATGTCTGGGCTGGATGTGGTAATGAAGATTAAGCTGCCAACAGACCTAATGGATATTTTTTAGATGATGGAAATATTCTAACATTTATTTGTGGTAATGGTTTTACAGCTTTATAGATTCCTAAAGATTATAAATAAAATAAATTAACTAAAACTAGTGACCGTGGTATGTAGATAATAACTGAACAGAGCCATTTTTAAAAAGGAGAGGAATTTATAGTGAAAATATGATGCAAAGCTAAAATGTGGTATAGTTTTTCTTATTCAGAGATTGCAAAAAATATAATCCATTTGCTATTTCCAGATTAAGAGGTATATTTCAACCTGTACTGATTTAGGGAAATATGACTTAATTTTCTTTCTGTGGCAACATATAAATTATTTGGTTCCAGAATGAATTACACACACACACACATTCAGGGTAAATATGCTTGTTATTTCTCAATTTAAAAAATCAATTTGAAATATGAAATATGGAAGATTTAATAGAATGCCTTTATTTTTTTCCAATTTTGATCTGGCTGTGAATTTACCTTTCTTCACCTGTGTTACACTTAAAGCTTAGTGGCCCAGGGAACTAAATATTCAGTTTAAATAAGGACTTCAGTTTCCTCATTTATAAAACTGAGATAATAATAGCTAACTTTTAGGGTGTTGTGAAGGCTTAAAATTATGTACATAAAGTTTTTTCACATAGTATGATATACCAAGATCTGGTGGTGGTGACTTCATGAAATTTATCTTAGATTTTATTATGATGCTTCCCTCCCCGCTCCCCCACCTCGCAGTCTGTGAAAATAACTTTGGTACAGAAACATATTCAAAACAGCAAGCCTGACTATCTTCATTGGAGGAAGAACGGGTTTATCTTTCAGAATATAATGTTAAATGTGAACACCTGAAAGGAATAGGTTGTTTTTAAGGACCTAAGGAGCCTGAGATACTCACATGTCTTACTGCAGTTCACATATATCTTTGGAAATTGTCTTTTACACAGCTTTTTCATCTCATAGTCATTAAAGAATTTGCTGATACTCATTGCAAAGTTGTAGCTAGGAAGCATCACTAATACACTATCTATGAGGGTTCTGATGTAGTGAGGAAAATCAAGGTCTATGATGAAAAAGATGATAGATTAGCTTTAATTATCAGAAAATAATGAACTTCCTATAACAACAGAATTCCCCAAGATGTCTAAACATTCATCTGGTAAACCAGAGAATTATCGATCTAACAGATTATCCTTGAGAAAATATAGTTATTAAGTCACTAAACTCATTCCTCAATAGCTCATGGCATGGATTTGTCAATTACAGAGTTCAAGAGGAGACTTTTCCAAACAGTGCTTCCCTAGGATCTGATTCCTTCCCTTTGTATGTGTGGGTCTGCTATTAAACCCCCCACATCTTGGCTCTAGGTCTTTCTACTCTTCTCTGTTCCCTATATGGGCTACAAAATGGAAAATTATGGGATTCTGAATTTCACTTTATTGTTGGCCTCTGCATTCTTTTTTATTTTTAAAGATTTTATTTATTTGATACAGAGAGAGACTGAGAGCATAAGCAGGAAGAGTGGCAGGCAGAGGGAGAGGGAGAAGCAGGCAGGGAGCAGGGAGCCCCATGAGGGGCTCAATCTCAGGACCCTGGAATCATGACCTGAGCTGAAGGCAGACACTTACCCAACTGAGCCACTCAGGTGCCCCAGCCTCTGCATTCTGAAATTTCTTGCTAGATCAATGAGGTATTTGAAAAGTTTAAGCAACTTTTAATCGCCAATATTTATAGAAGCATAATCAACAATGGCCAAATTATAGAAAGAGCTCAAATGTCCATCGGCTGATGAAAGGATAAAGATGTGAGATACACACACACACATATACACAATGGAATATTATCCACCATAAAAAAGAATGAAATCTTGACATTTTCAACAACATGGATGGAGCTACAGTGTATTATGCTAAGTGAAATAAGTCAGAGAAAGACAAATACCATATGATTTTACTCGTGTGAAATTTAAAAAATGAAACAGATGAACATACGGAGAGAAAATATGAACATAGAGTGAGAAAAGAGGCAACCCATAAACAGACTCTTAACTATAGAGAACAAACTGAGGGTTGCTGGAAGGGAGGTAGGGGAGATGGGCTAAATGGGTGATGAATATTAAGGAGGGCACTTGTTGTGATGAGCACTGTATGTATTTGAGTGCTGATGCGATAAATCACTAAATTCTACACCTGAAATAAACAAATAGAAATGCTAGCAAAAAAACCCCCCCAACAATTTAAAATCCAATGTATATTATTGTTTTACATGGAAGGTCAATTCACAATTTTCATTCCTTCATCCCTCTGAACATGGAAATCTACACTGAATTTCTCATTGCCAAATCCAATAGCCTCTGTGTCATATTTCTTCTATTTGTCCCTTCAAATTAACACTCTACCTTTCTCCATTACATTTTCTGTCCTGGGAAGATTATCTGTATAAATGTAATCAGGGATTTCTTTGCTCCCTGACTTCTGGTTGATCAAGACCCATGGGAAATTCTGTCTAGGGAAGAGGGATGTTTTACTAATATGGTCACTTTGTGAAAATTTACCAAGCTGTGCATTTATGGCCTCTGCACTTTATGCAAATTATACTTCAATAAAAGGTAAAAATAAATACTCTTGAAGAGCTCTGTGTTGATTGTCTTCTGTAGGGTGAAGATGCTGCTAAGGTATGTTGCAATGGAATTTGGCTCCTTGGTATCAGTGGGAACAATGGGATCCTAGAATGGAGAAGCCAGGTGGCAGAACTTACCTATTAGAAACAAGGTAGGAAACAACAATCAACAAGGACAGAATGGTAATCAGAGTTATTTTTTTCAACTACAGGAATGGAATTGATTTTCTAAACTCAGTATCTCTTGCAGACAAATTTTATTTTACTTTAAAAATATTTTATTTTTATTATTATTAGAGAGAGAGAGAGAGAGAAAGCACGAGTGTCAGCATGAGTAGAGAGAGGGGCAGAGGGACAAGCAGACTCTCCACTGAGCTGGGGGCCTGACTTGGGGGTCCATCCCAGGACCCTGGGATCATGACCTGAGTGGAAGGCAAGACATTTAACTGATTGAGCCACCCAGGAGCCCCAACAAATTTTATCTTAATCAAGAACTAAACCAACAGGTTCATGAAACCACACTCCAAGAGAAGAGTCTTCATAATTAGATACTGGAATTCAGAAAACTCATAGTATCTGGGTTTTAGATAAAAGCAAAATCAAGGTTGCTGCTTCAGTGTGCCCCTAGTGGCAGGAAATACGGATTCTTCTAGTTTAAGACCATACACTATGGTCAGACAATAAAGTCTCAGAAATGAATATAATAGTGAAGATTAACATTACTACTTAACTATTATTTTCTGTTAGAAGAATCTGAGGAAGTTATAGTCTGGCTGCTTATAGGGAAAAGGATTCACTGAGAGAGAAGGGACAGAGAGCCTGCTCTAAGAAATGACCTTCAGTTCCACCTGGGGTCAGGGAAAATAAATGGACGTTAGTGCAAGAGTCCAATGGTTTAAGTTACTAGGAGAGGAAAATTTTAGGAAAGAAATACATGCAAGACTGAATGGGTAACATGATCAATTAATAGGGAGACCATGGTAGAATCTGTAGGTAGTATAAAAGTGATTGATAATAGTATCATTATTGCAGGGAATGAGCATGAATGCATAACTCCGACTTCACTTTTAGGCTATTATTCAGGGGCTCAAACCTTTCCCCCATGGCATAATACTACTTTTTGCAGAGGTGGGCAAAAGAATAAAAAAGTTATTTCTAGTTCACACACTAAATTTTATTTTGTGGAAGGCCAAGGCATAAAGTTAGGGAATGAGTCTGGAAGCCTCTTTTGGTGGGATTCTGCAACTTGAGGCAGGTTGAATACAATTCAAAATTCATGTTTACAAGAAGTTAAAAAGGAATGTTCTAAAAACAAACAAATAGGGGCACCTGGGTGGCTCAGTGGGTAAGCCTCTGCTTTTGGCTTAGGTCGCGATCGAGTCCTGAGTCCCGCATCAGGGCTCCCCGCAGGGAGCCTGCTTCTCCCTCTGCCTATGTCTCTGCCTCTCTCTTTGCGTCTCTCATGAATAAATAAAATCTTCTTAAAAAGTATTAAACAAATCTTATCTGCGATAACCAATCACCAGCAGAGTCTGCCTCTCTTTAAATTTCATAATCAGGGATCCCTGGGTGGCGCAGCGGTTTAGCGCCTGCCTTAGGCCCAGGGCGCGATCCTGGAGACCCAGGATTGAATCCCACATCGGGCTCCCGGTGCATGGAGCCTGCGTCTCCCTCTGCCTATGTCTCTGCCTCTCTCTCTCTGTGTGGCTATCATAAATAAATAAATAAAAATTTAAAAAAAACTTAAAAAAAATAAATTTCATAATCAGAGAAGAAAGATGGGATCCTGCTAAAACCATGCCTGAAAGGAATAAACTGGTTTAATGATGATTACATTTATTGCATATTGTGTTTCCTTCTGTAAAAAAATTCTAATTAGGAAGTTCAAGATTATGTGCTTCATTAAATTAGGGAAGAGTCATACAGAAGACTTTCCACTCTCCAGTCTTCTCATCTTGCTCCAAAGTGCTAAAGATGGGTAAAAACTGAAGAGCCAAGTCTTGAGGTGGAGATGGGGGATCTTTCAAAGGAAATCAATGATTGCATACTTATAATCTCTTATTCTTCTAACTCTTTCTTTCATGAGGCTAGAGTGATACTGAGTCCAGAACCTTTAAAGGGCTTAAATTCTTTCTCTTTCTTCCTTTCTCTTCCCCATTTCCTCTCTTTCTCCTTCTCTCATTCAAACTCTTTCTCACATACTCATTTGATAAATATTTGCTGATTTTCAAAAAGCACAGGTTTTCAGATTATTATAAAGTAAATGCTTAGCGATTAATATTTTTATCCTCAAGCTCTTTCATCCTCATTTATCTAACATATTTCCTAGAGAAAGGGAAAATTGTGTGAAGTTCTTACCATAGTGGTGTCTTATGATGTCAATGCTGATACTGAAAATAGTTGAAAAGTAGTTAAAGAGGGTGAGCTTGATGTAGGCAGCAGTACTACTAGAAAACAGGAAGCTTCCAAGATACATGAGAGGTACAGCAGACCAACCATACAGCATAAAGATCATCATTGTATCCAGAAAGTTGTAATTTGCAACAAATGCATCCATTCTGCAGTATGTGAACACTCCCTGAGACACAGAGTGCAGAGGTTAAGTGCAGGGTGAAGGACATTGTGCAATAAGAAGTCAAGCCAGAAAACTTATAAAATAGCAAGCCCTGCCTTCATTAAAGCACAGAACTATTCATTACTTCAATCACTTTACCCATTAGAAATAAAGGCCTTAGTTTATCAACCTGAAGTAAACTACTTCTTCCCCAGTACCTCTTGCACAGAAAGGAACTTTATCTGTTTTGTTTTTTAAGATTTTCTTCATTTATTTGAGAGAGAGAGAGGGCGCACACAAGTGAGTGTGTGTGGGGTGTGGAGAGGCAGAGAGAGGGAGAAGTGGGCTCCCCACTGAGCAGGGAGTCCAAGGTGAGGCTCTATTCCAGGACCTAGGGAACATGACCTGAATTGAAGGCAGATGCTTAACTGACTGAGCTATGCAGGCACCCCAGAACTTTATCTCTTTTATCCATGTGCTTACCCCTAGAAACTATATAGCTTTACCTCTCCTTCTCCCTCAAATATGCATCTAAAACAAAAGAAGTTGCAAAGTTCATTAATGAGCAAAATAATTACATTAAAAGATGTTATACCATCCTTGCTTGCTCTTTATACCACATCCTCAATGTCTAAAATTGGGTGTCCAAGTAAAAACTACGTCTGTTTTGCTGACCCAGCGAGCTTGGATTTGTGGAATGAAAGTGGTGGAATGGGAGTGGGATGGTGGTGCTGGTGGTGAATAGTAACAGGAAGTTTCACTTAAGCCACAATTATAAACTGTGTGATGCTGTCCAACTTCCAACCAGAGGATTCAGCATTGGGAATTAGTGCACAATTGCTTATCTATATGAGTAGAAGGGACATAGTGGGGAATAAAAATAAGGGACAAGTGACAAGTAATAGCCCTTATTTCTTTAGAGTAGTTTTTGGACCATGCATAATGCTGAGCAATCACATGGGAAGACAATTCAAGAGAGACTTTTCAAAGAAATATGTTCTCCCCAACTGAAAAAATATGAGGGAGAACATTTCTATAATGAGGTTTCCACAATATATTCTCTGGCATAATAAGCCAAAGTAGTTTCAAATTTCTTTACAAGTTTTATTTTGGGACACAAATCATTGAATAGGAATTTCCTGTGGGTGACATTGTACAATAAACCTTCATGCAACATCAGTAACACTCACCAGTAGTAAGCAGCAGAAAATGGAGAAGTAGATGAGATCCCATAGAAAAGCAGAGAGCCAGTAAGTAAGTACAGAGACCCCACTCACAAATTGGATGTGCTTTTCCCTAGTTGTTCTCTCAGTCACTGTCTGAAGGCAAAAGGTACCAATCAAAACAGCCAGGCTGAAAGCCAAGCATATTACTATTTGTAATCCATTTGTAGGCCTACAGAGGATGAAATAAATGATGAAAGAAATTATGACATATAAGTAGAAAATGATTTTAGTAGCTATTTTCAAGTATATATGGCCAGCTAGCAAGGGAAATATTAAGGCTCAATTCTAGTAAAAGGAAAGTCATACATACATTATGTGAGAGTCATGAAGAGGGAGAGGTTGAGGCTTGTTGGCAACTTTAATGGAAGCATTGGGGCCAGAAAGTGACATAAAAAGAACGTTGTCTAACACTGCCAATGATGTTGCAGCTGAATGGTATGCCTCATTATTGAATAAAACAGTAAGTATTGTTCTGTTTTCCTCAACCTCAATGGAAAGTGCAGTAATGGAGAAGTCATGAAACTCTTTGTTTTCCATTAGATATTTTGTTACTTTACCTAAAATAAAGAGAGAAATTGGTCAGTGGGTCAACATGTAATAAATAACCTACTACTTAAGTTGGAGAGGAAAAACAAAAATATCTTTCCTTGTATCTTTTCTCTTTCCAGCCTCCCACAATGGTTATTTCAAATCTTTGTTTCTCCTCAAGAATTCCACTGCATCACTAATCCCTACAATAATCTCACATATAGTCTATAACTTGAAAAAAACAGTAAGTTACTAAGAATTTCTTGCTTTACTCTTGCCTAAAACAAGCATGGCTTATTCTTTTTTCAAAGTTATTTTGGTTATTCTAGGTAATTTGCATTTTAATACACATTTTAAAATTGGTTTGCCATTTCTCTAAAGTCTTCTGGTATTTTGATAAGAATTGCATTGAATCTATAGGATCACTTTAGAGAGAACTGCTATCCTAATATTATTCAGTCTGATTTTTAAAAAAAAGTTTTTGTGTATTTATTTGGGAGCGAGAGAAAGAGAATGAGCAGGGGTGGGCGGGCAGAGGGAGAAGTAGGCTCTCAGCTGAGCAGGGAGCCCAACATGGGGCTCAATCCCAGAATCCTGGGATCATGACCTGAACAAAAGGCAGATGCTTAACCAACTGAGCCACCTAGGCATTCCCCGTCTTCTTTTCAATGCTACTATGAGTCACAGTAATTTGTGTTTTCCTCCTATAGGATTGTGTTCATTTCACCTAAGTTGGATTTATAAAATTCCAGTTTGGAAAGCTCTGCCTTTTTATTGGGGTGTTTACTCCATTTATATTTAATGTAATTATTGATTTGCTAGGACTTATATTGTCATTTTGCTATTTATTTTTAAAAAGATTTATTTACTTATTAGAGAGAGAGAGAGAGAGAGAGAGAGAGAAAACACAGAGGCAGAGGGAGAGGGTGAGGCAGACTCCTCACTGAGCAGGGAGCCCAATGCGGGGCTTGGTCCCAGGACCCTGGGATTATGACCTGAGCTGAAGGCAGATGCTCAACTGACTGAGCCACCTATGCACTCTTGCTATTTATTTTCTATGTCTTATCTCCTTTTTTGTTCCAATATCTACAACTGCCATTTTATGTTAAATGTATTTTGTATTATACCAATGAAATTCCTTTGTTGTTTTACTGTTTTTTTGATTTATTCATTTTTATTTTAAATTATTTTTTCATTTGTTTTTATTTAAATTCAATTTGCCAACATATAGTATAATACCCAGTGCTCATCCCATCAAGTGCCCTCCTCAATACCCGTCACCCAGTTACCCTAACCCTCTGCCCACCTCCCCTTCTGCAACCCTTTGTTTGTTTCCCAGAGTTAGGGGTCTCTCCTCTCCCTCTCTAATTTTTCCCACTCAGTTCCCCTCCTTTCCCTTATAATCAATCCCTTTCACTACTTATTGTTTTTTTAAAGTTTATTTTCTCAGTGGTTGCTCTGGGGAATTACAATTTAATTAGTTCAGGTAAACACCAACATACTTCCAATAGTACAGAAATTTTGTTCCAACATAGTTCCCTTCCCTCCTCCCTCCTTCGTGCTATTATCATAGTAAAAATTACACTTTTGTATATTATAAGTCCATTAACACAGTTTCATAACTATTCTTTTATGCAATTGTCTTTTAAAATTTTTTTTATTTTTATAAATTTATTTTTTATTGGTGTTCAATTTGCCAACATATAGAATAACACCCAGTGCTCATCCTGTCAAGTGCCCACCTCAGTGCCCATCACCCAGTCACACCCACCCCCCGCCCACCTCCCCTTCAACCACCCCTAGTTCGTTTCCCAGAGTTAGGAGTCTTTCATGTTCTGTCTCCCTTTCTGATATTGTCTTTTTTAATTTTTTTTTAATTTTTATTTACTTATGATAGTCACAGAGAGAGAGAGAGAGGCAGAGACACAGGAAGAGGGAGAAGCAGGCTCCATGCACCGGGAGCCCGATGTGGGATTCGATCCCGGGTCTCCAGGATCGCGCCCTGGGCCAAAGGCAGGCGCCAAACCGTTTCGCCACCCAGGGATCCCTGAAATTGTCTTTTTAAATGTGTTAGACAAAAAGAGTTAATATATATGTCTATACTTCTTTCATATTTACCTATGTAATTATCTTTCCCAATGCTCATATTTCTTTGTATGGATTGAAGTTACTAGTGTCCTTTTATTTCAGTCTGAAGAAGTCTCTTTAGTATTTATTAATGGTGGATTTTTTTTTGTGCCAAATTTGAGAAGTTTTAGCCATTATTTCTTCATTTTCCCCCTTTTATCATTCTCCTCACCTTCTGGTACTCCCATTATTTATATATTGGCATGCTTGCTATTATTCCATGTTTATCAGAATTTGTCCCCCCCCCCCTATTTTTCTTCTTTCTGTTCCACAGACTAGATAATCTCTACAAATCCACCTTCAATATAGCTGACTCATTTTTCTGACAATTCAAATCTGTTGCTGAACTCCTCTGGTGAACTTTTAATTTCAGTCATGCTTTTCTTTTCCCACTTTTAAAAAAATTTTAAGCATTTTTAGTTGTAACTCCAATTAGTTAACATACAGTGTAATATTAGCTTCAAATGTACAATATAGTAACTCAGCACTTCCATATGTACCCAGTACTCATCATGGTAGATGAACTCCTTAATTGCCATCACCTATTTAGCCCATCCCCCATACACCACCCCTATGGTAACCATCAGTTTGTTCTCTATGATTAAGAGTCTGTTTCTTCTTGATTTCTCTTCTATTTTTTCCCCTTTGCTTGTTTGTTTTGTTTCTTAAATTACAAACATGAGTGAAATCATATGGTATTTTGTCTTTTATTTCTTTTCATTGTCTGACTGTTGTGGCTAGGACTTCCAGTACTTTGCCTTCCCCATGTGAGCTCTGTGCTGTGAGGGCCTTGTTCTCTGCCCTCTCTGCTCTTGCAGCTCCCTCCTAATTGCAGGCAGCCTCCTGCTGCCTTTCTCATCTTCCTAACCCTTCAGCTGCAATTTCTCTATATTTAGTTAGTTGTAGTTTGTTCTGCCAGTCTTTGGATCACTCTCTGGTTTGTTGACTCGGATGTGGACAATAGAGTAACAACTTTGATATCTGAACTTCCCTCCCCATCCCTTGCTTGCTGTTACTGAAAATGTGGATGGAGTCCTCCTATTCCGCCATCTTCCTTCCACCTTTTTTCCCATTCTCAGTTATGCTTTTCAACTACAAAATCTGTTTTTTAAAAAAATTAGTTTATCAATATTCTTTTTGTGGAGACATAGTTACTATATGTAACTTTAAACATATATTTAATACTTTAAACATATATTTCCTTTAGTATTTTGAAAATATTTGTAATAGCTGATTTAAAGTCTTTGTCTACAAAGATAAACTCAAAATGGATGAAAGATCTAAATGTGAGATAAGATTCCATCAAAATCCTAGAGAAGAACGCAGGCAACACCTTTTTTGAACTCAGCCACAGTAACTTCTTGCAAGATAGATCCACGAAGGCAAAAGAAACAAAAGCAAAAATGAACTAAAACCAAAAATGAACTATTGGGACTTCATCAAGATAAGAAGCTTTCGCACAGCAAAGGATACAGTCAACAAAACTAAAAGACAACCTACAGAATGGGAGAAGATATTTGCAAATGACGTATCAGATAAAGGGCTAGTTTCCAAGATCTATAAAGAACTTCTTTAACTCAACACCAAAGAAACAAACAATCCAATCATGAAATGGGCAAAAGACATGAAGAGAAATCTCACAGAGGAAGACATAGACATGGCCAACACGCACATGAGAAAATGCTCTGCATCACTTGCCATCAGGGAAATACAAATCAAAACCACAATGAGATACCACCTCACACCAGTGAGAATGGGGAAAACTAACAAGGCAGGAAACCACAAATGTTGGAGAGGATGCGGAGAAAAGGGAACCCTCTTACACTGTTGGTGGGAATGTGAACTGGTGCAGCCACTCTGGAAAACTGTGTGGAGGTTCCTCAAAGAGTTAAAAATAGACCTGCCCTACGACCCAGCAATTGCACTGTTGGGGATTTACCCCAAAGATACAGATGCAATGAAACGCCGGGACACCTGCACCTGATGTTTCTAGCAGCAATGTCCACAATCGCCAAACTGTGGAAGGAGCCTCGGTGTCCATCGACAGAGGAATGGATAAAGAAGATGTGGTTTATGTATACAATGGAATATTACTCAGCCATTAGAAACGACAAATACCCACCATTTGCTTCAACGTGGATGGAACTGGAAGGTATTATGCTGAGTGAAGTAAGTCAATCGGAGAAGGACAGTGTATGTTCTCATTCATTTGGGGAATATAAATAATAGTGAAAGGGAATATAAGGGAAGGGAGAAGAAATGTGTGGGGAATATCAGAAAGGGAGACAGAACATAAAGACTCCTAACTCTGGGAAATGAACTAGGGGTGGTGGAAGGGGAGGAGGGCAGGGGGTGGGGGTGAGTGGGTGACGGGCACTGAGGGGGGACACTAGATGGGATGAGCAGTGGGTGTTATTCTGTATGTTGGTAAATTGAACACCAGTAAAAAATAAATTTATTATTAAAAAAATAAAGTCTTTGTCTATTAAGTTCAACATCTGGCATCCCTCAAGGATATCTACTGGCTTCATCCTTCCCCCACAATGTTTGGGCCATATGGTTGTTTCTGTATTAGTTTTCTGGGATTTCCATAAGAAATAATTCTAGAGGTGAGAAATGCAAGTTAAGCTTGTCAGCAGGGTTTGTTTCTTCTGAAGGCCTTTTCTCTTTGGTTTGCAGATGGCTGTCTTCTCATTGTATCTTCACATGGTCTTTCCTCTGAGTATGAATGTGTCCTAATCTTTTCTTACAAGGATACCAGTCATATTGGATTAGGGGCAACCCTAATGACCTAAATAAGTTTTTTTTTTCTTTTTTCTTTTTTTTCTAAATAAGTTTTATACTTAATTACTTCTTTAAAGAAGTTATATCCCACACAGGGACACCTGGGTGGCTCAGTGGTTAAGCATCTGCCTTCTGCTCAAGGTAGATCCTGGGGTGCCAGGATCGAGTCTTGCATCAGGCCCCCTGTTGGGAGCCTGCTTTTCCCCCTGCCTATGTCTCTTACTCTTTCTGTGTCTCTCATAAATAAAATAAATAAATAAATAAATAAATAAATAAATACCTTAAAAATTATATCCAAATATAGTCACATTCTGAGGTACTGGGGGTACCGACTTCATTAATGAATTTTGAAGGGATACAATTCAGCCCATAATTCCTTTTTCTGTTACTATTATTGTGGAAACTGAACATTTAAGATAAATAGTGTAACAACTTTGATATCTGAACTCACCTCTTCATCTCTTGCTTGCTGTTACTGCCTTTTAATTTTTTTTAACTTGTTGCTGTTCATTTGGTAGTGACTTAAATGGATTAATTCCGTAGATTCAGTATCTACATGTGCAGCCACTTTTTCTCTGAAAGGCTTAAAAAATTTGGCTCTCATTTTTAAAACTGGTTCCTAGGATTCACACCTGGGTCAGCATAATTTAGTAATTGGCTAAAAGATTTCTTTAAGTGCCTAGAACCAGTAAATCTTCCATTCTTTGCCAGAGGAATCTGTGTATGAAGGTACACCCTTCAAATTTAAGGAAGTTTACAAGTCAGCCTCAACTTTTACTTCTTGCTTGGCAGGGTCTCAACATTAACTAGAGGTTTCTGACTGGAGTCTTTTTTCCTAGGTCATTTATGGTCATACACACTACCATTCTGAAATTTATTCAGAACTTTTCAAAGTTCACTTTGGTTATCTAGCTCTCCAGGTATTCCTTTAAAATTAATTTTTGCCCCATTCTTGTTTGGCTCAACTGAAATCACAGCCTTAGCCAACTGTGATGATGATGTTACCAGTAGATTGCTGCTGTATTTATTAATGCCCTGGGGGATAGGTTTTTTTTTTTCTTTCTCCAAAAAGCTGAGCCCTGTGCACATCCAATAGGAACAATCCCCTGGGAATGGAATTTTTCAGAGACCTGCTATTTTAAATTATTGACAGTGCGCTAGGGATGGGGGTTTTAATATAGCTCTATATAGATCAGTTTTTTTTTTCAATTAATTTTAAGGCTTTTCATGGCTACCATTTCACTGAGCTGAGGAAGGAAAGTGATAGAAATAGTTCTAAGTTAAAATGCCACAGACTTTATTGTTTTTATAGAGGTTTGGTAGGGTTTTTTTTTTAAAGATTTTATTTATTAATTAATGAGAGAGACACAGAGAGAGAGAGAGGCAGAGACACAGGCAGAGGGAGAAGCAGGCGCCACGCAGGAAGCCTGACGTGGGACTCAATTCCGGGTCTCCATGATCAGACCCTGCCCTGAAGGCAGCACTAAACCGCTGAGCCGCCCAGGCTACCCAGGGTTTGTTTTGATTTTTGTTTTTTGTTTTTTTTAAATAGAATCCTTTTAGTTTGTTCTGTACTTTTGGTTAACTTCCAGTGTTCTTAATTGGCTGATTTATTAAATTGTTTTCCAAGTATTTTTGTTGCTTTTGTGAGAGAAGGGGTTCATTCCATCATACCAAAAAATTCGAATTTTCCATTCACTAGGTTTTGGGGTAATTTGCTACAAAGGAATAGATAATAACCTACATAAAAGGGTTGTTTTTATCATTAAGAAAGATAATGCAGAGATAGTATTTAATATGGTTTTTTTTTTAACCAAAGGTAGGCAATGAACAAATTAAATTATTTATACTACCTTCTAAAAATTAGTTTTGAGGAGCCAATCTATTAAGTCTTCTGCCATCTATTTTTAAAAGATGAACATAGTAGACTGAAGGGCGAACTTCAGATCTTGGAATCAACATTTCGCCTTGAGAGCTTAGAGAAATATTTCTGTATCTTGATCAGAATAAAAATTCTATGCTAATTTCACAGCGATACAGTATTTTGGCTCTTTAACTCATCCTCTGAAAGGTTATGCAATTAGCTAAAAGACAATCTATCTCCAAATACCTCCATTAATTGTTAACTTTTGTGGCCAGTTGTATTGAAGTATCCTTTCCCCCTCATTACCCTCCCACCCCCCAATTTAACTGCCTCTAAAATACTGGTAATTAGTAGGAAAAGAAAGAAATAGGTGACTAAATAGCATAGTTAAATCCCTTCTTTGTAAATAATATGAATGGGTCTTCATATAGCAGCAGTCTCTCTTTTTTTTTTCCTATGGTTCTTACCTGGCACTTCCCAAAGTTCTTGATTCTTATGTTTTAGAAAAATCTTAAGATTATTTATGAGATTCAAAGCCAAATCAGAATTCCCTGAAATTGAGTAAGGCACAATTGTTCGACCATATTGACTCAAGTCCAGTTCTCTGGTGGGTAGGTCATAATCGAACTGTACAGTTAATAAGAGATACGTAGTGAATACCAAAATTACTGATATCTGTAGCAACATCAACTTCCAATTGCGCCAAGTGAATAGTGCTCTCTTTATAAACATGGAATGAAATTGCTGACAGTAAAGTGGAAACTAAAAAGAGGAGAGAAACATAGGAGAAGCATTATGATGGGTGGTGACCCAAGTAGGAAATTCATAGTGAAGTCCATTAATATAAATGCTCCAAATTTTTATCACACAGATATACACATATATACAAATATATCCTTAAGCCCAAGAAAATAAGATGGCATAAAATTTTATTTGTGCAAGGTATTAAAGGAAAGGATTAATATGTAGTTTCTGATCTAACTACATCGAAAGTCTTATCAAGACTATTTTATTCATCAATATACTTATAGTCCTTCTGATCAGAAAAACAAAATTATATTAATTTATTTTATTTAATATTAAACCATAGTCTATTTGTCAATTTTAGAGGGAAATATCCCCATAAAATTTGTATATAACTATTATGCTTTGCTAAGTTTTGATATACAAACTTTGGTTCATCGTGAGAAAATGTCCCTAACCTGGTCAGTGAATATCTTCTGATTATAACAGTCATAACTTTTGGGTCTTGTCTTGGAACTGAACAAAGGAGAAATTTATAAGAAAATAAATGAGAACTTTTCAAAGTGATTCTGGGAATTAACAATAGCGATATTAGCAGCTATGACCTTTATCCAGAACCCATTTCTCCTGTTTCAGGAGATTAATGGGGTTGTAACACACATTTGTTCATATCTGTCTGGATCTTCTATGTCTAAACTCCAAACACCTTTAAGTTCAAATATTAAACAAAATGTACATATTATACCCAAACCAAACATACTTTGCTCACCCCAGTATTAAATTTAATGTTAGCCATTTCATTCAATCTAGAATAAACAGATGTCTCAAGATATCTGGGCATATTCATATTCCGCTTCATATCTTGTCCCATTTTTTGGTCCTTCAAGAAAGGGAAGTGGGTAGCTTGAATATCCATTTGGGAATCTGCCAGGTTATTGACCCTACAAACACACATAAACAACAAAAAGCACAAAACATTTCATTTTGAGTATAGCCTCAATCTGTTTTATTTAGGGAAAGTCACACAAGATTCCAAATTTGGAAGAATCCTTGATCTTTCTCATTGGTTATAAGGTATACTGTATAGAGGCAGCATGATAACAGCGGGTCTCAGTAAAACAGAGGGCTGCTGAAAATCCGTAGGAAAGTTTATACCACTCCGAGACAATATGAGAAAAGGAATTACAATACACTGTATGTTTCATAAACTGAACTTATTTAAAACTTACCTCTAAATCAAAGATAATAACTATCCATTGGGAGCTAAAATGTTCTTTGTTTTGTGAAATGATGGGGAAATTTATAGAGTTTTGTTTTGTTTTGTTTTTTTTTAGATATACTGCCTCTTTCTAAAACTGGCTCCATGTGTGTGGATACTTGAAAGAGATGAAGAGATATATATGAGTGATTATAATTTAAGGAGAAAAATTATAAGAAGAAAAATGGAAGAAACAATGTATCACAGTATATTGAGAGGAAAGATTAATTATTGGTCAAAGTGGTAAAACCCATAGTAGAAAATATATGATTTAAAAGGTGTATTTTTTCTAAATCACAGGATTATCAAAATATTTTCAATACTCTTCCCGTTAGCATTTGTATGAAAAAGAACATTAAAAAATTCTGAACTATGACAATCAAAAGCAATGAGTAGATTGATATGACTTCTGTACCTTAAAAAATCCATTACATATTGAAAAATCTACTTTAAGGTATTCTTGCAGCATGTTTATTGTTTGATGCTAAAAGTTTGAGGACCATTGTGATTTTTTTTAAATAATAAATTTATTTTTCATTGGTGTTCAATTTGCCAACATACAGAATAACATCCAGTGCTCATCCCATCAAGTGCCCCCCTCAGTGCCTGGCACCCATTCACCCCCACCCCCTGCCCTCCTCCCCTTCCACCACCCTTAGTTCGTTTCCCAGAGTTAGGAGTCTTCATGTTCTGTCTCCCTTTCTGATATTTCCTACCCATTTCTTCTCCCTTCCCTTCTATTCCCTTTCACTATTTTTTTCATACTCCCCAAATGAGTGAGACCATATAATGTTTGTCCTTCTCCGATTGACTTATTTCACTCAGCATAAGAAGTATTAGGGTAACAACAGACCTCTCCACAGAGACCTGGCAGGCCAGAAAGGGCTGGCAGGATATATTCAGGGTCCTAAATGAGAAAAACATGCAACCAAGAATACTTTATCCAGCAAGGCTCTCATTCAGAATGGAAGGAGAGATAAAGAGCTTCCAAGACAGGCAGGAACTGAGAGAATATGTGACCTCCAAACCAGCTCTGCAAGAAATTTTAAGGGGGACTCTCAAAATTCCCCTTTGCTTTTAAAATATAATGATTAAATATTTTTCTCTTTCATTTTTCTTAAGTTTTTTGTCTTCATATTTTATTTAATGGTAATAAATTTCTATTAGGAAAACACTGGAGAATATAAATAAGTGCAAAGGCAAAATATTCCTAGTACCTAGAGATAGCACTGATATTTTTCAAATACCTTTATAAAAGGCACAAACATCATACATTCTCTTAAAAATGGCAAATGGGGATGCCAGGGTGGCTCAGCAGTTAAACATCTGCCTGTGGCTCAGGTTGTGATCCCAGGGTCCTGGGATCAAGTCCCACATCAGGCTCCTCGCAAGAAGCCTGCCTCTCCCTCTGCCTATGTCTCTGCGTCTCTCTCCATGTCTCTCATGAATAAATAAATAAAATCTTTAAAAAGGTGGCAAATGGATTATATTTAGTCCATTTATTTTCTTTTTATCTTATTTTCCAGCTTTTTTGAAATATAACTGACAAAAATTATATCTTTAAGGTATAGAACATGGTGTTTTGATATATGCATATGTATAATTGTAAAATGATTACCATAATCAAGCAAATTAATGTATCTACTGCACATACTTTTTTTGTGATAAGAACATCTGAGATTTATTCTCTCATCAAATTTCAAATTTGCAATATATTATTAAATACAGTCATCATGCAGTACTTGTGGAAACCAAGAAGTCTCCCAAACTGACTCATAACGGAAAGTTTGTATCCTTTGATAAACATTTCCTACTTTCTCCACCTCTTTGCACCTAATAACCACCATTCTATTCTTTATTACTGTGAATTCAACTTTTTTAAATAATAAATTTATTTTTTATTGGTGTTAAATTTGCCAACATTCAGAATAACACCTAGTGCTCATCCCGTCAAGTGCCCCCCTCAGTGCCCACCACCCAGTCACCCCACAGAGAAGTGAAATCATGCAGTATTTATCTTTCTCTGTCTCGCTTATTTCACTTAGCATAATGTCCTCCAGAGATCCCAGAAATAAACATACACTTATATGATCAACTAACCTACAATAAAAGAGGCAAGAATATACAATATTTTGTCTTTTCAGAATTGTTGGGAAGACTGGACAGCCATATACAAAAGAATGCAACTGGATCACTTTCTTATGCCATACACAAAAATAAACAAAATAGATAAAAAACCTAAATGTGAGACCTGAAACCATAAAATTCCTAAAATAAAAGAGGCAGTCATCCCTTGGACATTAGTCTTAGCAACATATTTGTGGATATATTTTCTGAGTCCAAGAAAAAGAAAGCAAAAATAAATTATTGGGACTAAACTAAAATAAAAGACTTCTGCACAGCAAAGGAAGCCATCAACACAAATGGCAATTTAGTGAATGGGAGAAGATATTTGCAAATGACATATCTAACAAGTGTTTAGTATTGAAAATACATAAAGAACTTATGTAACTCAATATGCATATACATATGCACACACACAAAATCAGATTAAAAAATAAATAGATTTGAGGGGAGGAATGCACATGATGTGATGAGCACTGAGTGTTATATGCAACTGATAAATTATTGAATACTACATTTGTGATTAATGATGTACTATATGTTGGCTAATTGAGTTTAAAAATAGATAGATAGATAGATAGATAGATAGATAGATAGATGGATAGATAGATAAACAGATGACCTAAATAGAGATTGTTTCAAAGAGCACATACAGATGGCCAACAGACACATGAAAAGATGCTCAACATTACTTATCATCAGGGAAATGCAAATCAAAATCATAAAGAGATGTCACCTCACACCTGTCAGAATGGCTAAAATAAAAAGACAAGAAACAATAAGTATTGGTGAGAGTGTAGAGGAAAGGAACCCTTGTGCACTGTTTGGTGGGAAGCTAGTGCAGCCACTGTGGAAAACCATATAGAGGTTTCTCAAAAAATAAAAATAGAACTACCATATGATCCAGAAATTCCACTTTTTTGCAAAGAAAAAAAAACACCAATTTGAAAAGATATATGCACCCCTAGGCTTATTGTAGCATTATTTACAAAAACCAATATAAAAGTAACCCAAGTGTTCACTGATAGTGCATAAATAAGATACGACACACACACACACACACACACACACACACACACACACTATAATATTACCCAAAATAAAAGGGTGAGATCTTGCATTTGCAACAATATGGATGGATCTAGAGAGTAAAATGCTAAGTAAAATAACCAGACAGAGAAAGATAAATACCATATGATTTCACTTATTTGGGGGATCTAAAAAACAAAATAAATGAACAAACAAGCAAACACCCCAGCCTCTTAAATGCAGAGAACAAAATAGTGGTTGCCAGAGGGAAGGTAGGTGTGAGGATGGGTGAAATAAATGAAGGGGATTAAGAGGACAAAGTTCCAGTGATAAAATAAATATGTCATAGAGATGAAAAGTTCAGCATAAGGAATATAGTCAATAACATTGTAATAACATTGTATGGTGATAGATGAGGGCTACACTTATTGTGGTAAGTATACAGAATATTTGAATTATTATGTTGTACACCTGAAACTAACATAACATTGTATGTCAGTTATACCACAATAATAAATTTTTAAAAAGGCATTATCAACAGAGTAAAAATGCAACAGAGACAAAATATTTGCATATCATGTGTCTGAGAAGGAATTAATATCAAGAATATATAGAAAATATTATAAAACACAACAATGATAAAGAAATGACCTGATTTAAAACATGGGCAAAGGAGAGAGGGGTCAGGAAGATGGAAGAGTAGGATGATCTTAAAGCTCATCTCATTTTATGGACACACCAAGGTAACAGCTACATCTGTGCAACTAACCATGGAAACAACTTGAAGATGGGCAGAAGAGACCTTCCACAGTTAATCATAGAGAGGAGGCCACATTGAAAAGTGTAGGAGGGGTGGAAACACTGTTGGGAAGCAAACCTCTGGAGAGACTAACCAAAAACAGGAGGGATACGAGAAGCACAGAGAAGTGAGAGGATCAGATTCTACACCAGGGATCTCAGGCCCTGGGGATCCACATGGTGAAGATGAGTCCCTATAAAATCTGGCTTTGAAAACCAGTAGGGTTTAACTTCAGGAGCTTTGAAAATTGGTGGGGCTTAATGCCAGGTAATTTAACTCTGGCAGAATAGGAGGGAAAATGGATACTGAGTCCTTAACCTTAAAGAGCCAGGATTTTAAATAACAGCCTGGGACACCGCAAAGAAGCAGCAGATTGAAAAGCACCCAGAGTATAGATGAAAAAGAGTTATTTGCTGATCTCAGAACATGCCCTGGAAGTGGGAGGAATCTTCAGGAGATTTCTTCAAGAAAAAATTCTTGGTGAACAACATTTTTCTTCCCCTCTGCAGCCTACATACCTAAACAATTGTGGGAACCAGGCTAATGCTCTTCATTTTTTTAAAAAAAGACTTTATTTATTTACTTACGAGAGACATAGAGAAAGAGAGGCAGAGATACAGGCAGAGAGAGAAGTAGGCTCCATGCAGGGAGCCTGATGTGGGACTCGATCCCGGGTCCCCAGGATCCCACCCTGGGCTGAAGGCGGTGCTAAACCACTGAGCCACCGGGGCTGCTCCTAATGCTCTTCATCTATCTTGGTAGTACCACACATCCCATTTCAGCATTTCTTGTGGATGTGCCCTGTCCAACCCACTCACCTCAGCAGATGTCCCTCCAAAGAGCATTTCCTGCCTCACCACTTTCTACAAGAAACCCCAACATGTAACAGCACCACCCTAAAGAAAGGGAGAAGATAACCCCATACACCAGCATGTCTCAAGTTCCAGTAGCAGAGCTATTTAGCTGGCCATGCAGGAAGAAAAACCTACCATGTGGTTTGGCTGCAGTTGTGGCAGGAAGACTAATTACAGATGTCTAGTCTGACTTCCAGCTCACCCACGAATGGAAGCCTTTGTTGGTCATACAGGAAGAAATATTGCATTTAGTGTGCTCAAAACTGTGGCAGAGAAGCTAACTGTGGACAAGTAGCCTGACTGCTAACCCAGCCCACCTAAGAAACTACTGCAGCCTCAGACAGGTCCCTCAATAGTATAGAGACCAAACTCCATCCAGTGTGCAAACAGCAAGTGAAGCAGGTCATTTCAACTGAGTGGACTGAAAGCAAAGGTGGCTTAGCCATAGCAGTAGGGCACACTTGGCCTACATAGGAGACCTGTGAAGTACCTGGTTCTAGAGACCAGGAAGCATTGAACTACAGGGCACCACAGGACCTTTTATTTTATTTTAATTAATTAATTAATTAATTAATTAATTAATTAATTAATTTATTATTTATTTATGATAGTCACAGAGAGAGAGAGAGAGAGAGAGAGGCAGAGACATAGGCAGAGGGAGAAGCAGGCTCCATGCACTGGGAGTCCGACATGGGATTTGATCCTGGGTCTCCAGGATCGCACCCTGGGCCAAAGGCAGGCGCTAAACCCGCTAAACCTCTGCGCCACCCAGGGATCCCCACAGGACCTTTTCTATACAAAGCTGCTTCTTTTTTTTTTTTTTAGATTTAAAAAAACTTATTTATTTGACAGAGAGAGAGAGAGGGAGAGAGAGGGAGAGAGAGAGCAGGAGGAGTGACAGGCAGAGGGAGAAAGAGAAACAGGCTCCCTACTGAGCAGGGAGCCCAATGTGAATCTTGATCCCAGGACAACTGGTATCATGACTTAAGCCAAAGGCAGACACTTAACCAGCTAAGCCACCTAGGGGCCCACACAAGGCCACTTCTTTCAAAAGTAGATATAGCTGATCTCCCTAATGCATAGAAACAAGTACAGAGAGTTAAACAAAATGAGAAGATAGAGGAATATATTCCAAATGAAAGAATGAGATGAAATCACAGCAAAGGACTAAATAAAACTGAGATATGCAATATGCCTGGAAAAGGATTCAAAGTAATAGTTATAAAAATACTCACTGGACTTGAGAAAAGAGTTGATGAACTTAGGGAGAAATTCAACAAAGAGGGTTGCCTGGGTGGTTCAGCAGTTGAGCATCTGCCTTTGGCTCAGGGCATGATCCTGGAGTCTGGAGATTGAGTCCCACATCAGGGTCCCTGTGAGGAGCCTACTTCTCCCTCTGTTTGTGTCTCTGCCTCTCCCTCTGTGTCTCTCATGGATAACTAAATAAAATCTTAAAAAATAAATTCAACAAAGAGACTTATGTGTGAAAAAGAAAAGATGAATAATTCCATAACTGAAATAAAATATACACTAGCGAGAATTGACAGCAGGTTAGAGGATGCAAGAAGAGTGAATCAGTGAGATGGAAGATAGGGTCTTGGAGAGGAGTCAAGCAAACAGCAAAAAAGAAAAGGATAGAATAAAAATTAGAATAAGTTAAGGGGATTCTGGTGACATCATCAAGGATAATAACAATCATATCATAAGGATTCCAAAAGAAAAAGAGAGAAAGGGGGAAGAAAACTATTTGAAGAAATAATAGCTAAAAACTTCCCTAAGGAAGAGAGGAAACAGCTGGATCCAGGAGGTTCAGAGAGCCCCTAACAAGACTAACCCAAGCAGGTCTACATGAAGACACACAGTAATTACAATGGTAAAAAGTAATGATAAAGAGAGAATTTTAAAAGTAGCAAGAAAAATTAAAAGTTATGGCCAAGGGATACCCCATAAGGGTATTGGCTGATTTTCAGCAGAAACTTTCAGGCCAGAAGAGTTGGTATGATATATTCAAAGTGCTATAAGGAAGAAAACCTGCAACCAAGAATACTTTACTTGGCAAGGTTATCATTCAGAAAAGGAGAGATAAAAAGTATCCTAGATAAAAAAAAGTTAAAAGTGTTCATCACCACTAAATAAGACAAGAAATGTTAAAGGGAATTCCTTGAGTGGAAAGAAAAAGCCATAACTAGAAGTAAGAAAATTATGAAAAGAAAAAATTTCATAGGTAAAAGAAAATATATAATAAAGGTAGTAGATCAATTACTTATAAAGCCAGTATGAAGGTTAAAACACAAAAGTAATAATTATACCTACAAAATCAGTCCAAGAGATACACAAAATATAAAGATGTCAAATATGACATTGTATACATAAAGATATAGAAGGGGAATAAAAATTTAGTGCTTTTTGAACATATTCAAACTTAAGCAACCATCAAATTAATATGGATTGTTACACACATAAGATGTTATATATGAATATAATGGTAATGGTAATTACAAATAAAAAACCTCTAATAGATAACACAAAAATAAAGAATGTGGAATCCAAACATAACACTAAAGAAAGCCATGAAATCATAAGGGAAGAGAACAAGAAGACAGACGAAGAGAACTCCAAAGAAAACAAAACAAAACAAAAAAACCAATGAATAAAATGGCAATAAATACATACTTATCAATAACTACTTTAAATTAAATGGACTAAATGCTCCAATCAAAAGACAAAGGGTTATTGAATAGATAAAAACATAAACCCAACCCTTCTATATGTTGCCTACAAGAGACTCACTTCAAACCTAAAGACACATACAAGCTGGAAGTGAAGAACTAGAAAAACATATAGCATGCAAGTGGAAGCAAAAAATAAAGCAGAAGAGCAGTACCTTTATCAGACATCATCGATTTTGAAATAGACTGTAGTAAAAGACAAAGAAGAGGGATAATGATAAAGGGAAATACCTAACGAGAATATAACAATTGTAAATATTACACACCTGGCAGTTTCGGGTCAAAACGGCAAGCAGACCCACTATAGTAGCATCAAGCTGGTGGCTGGATGGTATTTGAAAATAGTATTACAATGCTGCAGGGTTCAATAAACTTAGGTCAATGTAAGATGATACAATATATTAGAATGATGCTGTGAACAAGGACTTAAGTAGTCTTCCTGAGAACATTTATAATGACAGGATGTTTCACTTAAGAGATGACATGATACTCTATGTAGAAAACCTGAAAGACTCCACCAAAAAATTGCTAGAACTTATACATGAATTCAGCAAAGTTATAGGATATAAAGTCAATGGATGGAAATCTGTTGCATTTCTATACACCAATAATGAAACACCAAAAAAAGAAATCAAGGAATCAATCCTGTTTACAATGGCACCAAAACTAATAAGATACCTAGGAATAAACCTAACCAAAGGAGTAAAAGATCGAGGGGCACCTTGGTGGCTCAGTGGTTGTGTCTGCCTTCAGCTCAGGTCATGACTGGGGTCCTGGGATTGAGTTACACATCAGACTCCCTATGGGGAGCTTGTTTCTCCCTCTACCTATGTTTCTGCCTCTTTCTCTGTGTCTGTCATGAATAAATAAATACAATCTTTAAAAGAACCCCAAGGCCCCCAAAGAAGTAAAAGATCTATATACTGTGAAAACTATAGAACACTTATGAAAGAAATTGAAGAGGACACAAAGAAATGGATAAGCATTCCATACTCATGGGTTGGAAGAACAAACACTGTTAAAACACCTATACTACCCAAAGCAATCTACACATTTAATGCAATCCCTATCAAAATACCACCAGCATTTCTCATACAGTTGGAACAATCCCTAAAATTTGTATGGAAACACAAAAGAGCCCGAATACTTCAAATGACTGTGACAAAGAAAAACAAAACTGGGGCATCATGATTCCAGATTTCAAGCTTATTACAAAGCTGTATTCATTAACACAGTATGAAACTGGCACAAAGCAAAAACACAGATCAATGGAACAGAATAGAAAAAAACAGAAATGGACTCACAACTATATGGTCAACCAATCTTTGACAAAGTAGGAAAGAATATCCAATAGAAAAAAAAGACAGTCTTTTCAATTAATGGTATTGGGAAAACTGGAAAGCCACAAGGAGAAGAATGAAACTGGACTACTTTCTTATACCACACACACAAATAAATTCAAATGGATAAAAGACCTAAATGTGAGACCTGAAGCCATCAAAATACTAGAAAAGAACACAGGTAGCAACCTCTTTGACCTTGGCTGTAGCTGAGGCAAAGGAAACAATAACAAAAATGAACTATTTGGACTTCATCAAGATAAATAGCTTCTGCACAGCCAAGGAAACAATCAATAAAACTAATAGGCAGCCTATGGAATGGGAAAATATATTTGCAAATGACGTATCTGATAAAGGGTTACCATCCAAAATATACAAAGAACTTATCAAACTCACCACCCAAAAAACAAATAATGCATTTAAGAAATGGGCAAAAGACATGAATAGACATTTTTCCAAAGAAGACATCTAAATGGCTAACAGACATGAAAAAATGTTCAACATCGTTCATCATCAAGAAAATGCAAATCAAAGCCATGATGAAATACCACCTCATACCTGTCAGAATGGCTAAAATTAACAATGCAAGGAACAACAGATGTTGGTGGGAATATAGAGAAAGGGAAACCCTCTTGCACTTTTGGTAGAAATGTAAACTGGTGTAGCCACTCTGGGCAATGCTATGGAGATTCCTCAAAAAGTTAAAAATAGGACTACCTTATGATCCAGCAATTGCACTACTAGGTATTTACCCAAATACAATATAGGCATATGAATCCCAATGTTCACAGCAGCATTATCAACAATAGCCAAACTATGGCAAGAGCCCAAATGTACATTGACTGGTGAATGGATAAAGAAGATGTGAAATATATATATATATATGTATATATATGAATATTGAACATATATAATGGAATATTGCTCAGCCATAAAAAAGAATGAAACCTTGGCATTTGAAATAATGTGGATGGAGCTAGAGTGTATTATACTAAGCAAAATAAATCAGTTAGAGGAAGAAATACTGTATGATTTCACACATATGTGGAATTAAAAAAACAAAACAGATGAACATATGGAAGGGGGGGAAAAGGAAAAAGAGAGAGGGACACAAACCATAAGTGACTCTTAAGGATAGAGAACAAACTGTGAGGTGATAGAGGGAGGTGGGTGGGGGATGGGCTAGATGGGTTATAGGCTTTAAAGATGGCACTTACAATAACCACTGGATATTGTAGGTAAGTGATGAATTACTGAATTCTATCCCAGAAACCAATATTGCACTGTATGTTAATTAAAATTTATTATTATTTTTAGCTTTTTAAAGTTCATTTATTAGAGAGAGAGAGACAGTCAGACAGACAGACAGACACAGATAGCCTGGAAGAGCATGAGTGAGGAGGAAAGGGAGAAGCAGGTTCTCCACTGAGTAGGGGAGTCTGATGAGGGGCTTGATCCCAGCCAGGACTCTGAGCTGAAGGCAGATGCTTAACTGGCTGAGTGTCTCAGGTGCCCCTTAACTAACTAAAATTTAAATAAAAAATTGAAAGAAAAAAAATGGGCAGAAGCCCTGGATAGAGAGACAACTCAGATACTATGGTGTTGGTTTAAGGTTTTAACCTTTAATTCCCAGTGACAGGTAGAGCAACTACTGTGCAGATAATGGCTTTGAATAGTATTGATTCATTCATTTATTCATCCAAGAACTTTTTTGAGTGCCTATTATGTGACATTGTTTGTGGACCAAGTATAGTCAGTGAATAAAACTTTCCTGGTCCCTGTCCTTATAGAGCTTGTCCTAGTTATATTCACAAAGAAGGTTTCTTATTATAATTTTGCCCCCTCTGTAGCTTGCCTAGTGACAGACAAAAGAACATATTATTGAATGGCTAAGAGGCAATTTCTTAGTATAAATTATGCGTATTATAATTTATCATAAATTAAGCAGCATTTTAATTTATATATATCAGTCTTCTGTAAACCTAATTCATGTGAATAAATTACCCCAAGTCAACTCTGAGATATTGACAATATTAAAACACTGAGTCTGAGAGAATGAAGTCTAGACCTAGCTCTGTCATAACCTTAGCATTTTGGACATTTCGTGAAAGGACATTTTTTGTGAAATCTTTTGAAAGATAACCAACTTATTTTTGCCTAGGAACAGCCTGAATTCCCTGGACATTTTCAATTTGAAGTTTTTTACAGTGCAAGAAACAAAACAAACCATACCTAAGATTATGAAAACATGGTTAGGTTTAATATTTAAAGTTATTTCTAGTATAGACTTCAAGTTAGAACTAGAACTTTTCCTATGATGACACAGATATTAATTTTTTTCTTTTTGACTAACTCTTAAACTATCTACCACAAAAAAGACACATGCATCAAGACCAAAGCCTAAAATCTTTATGTATTCTCAGCTGACTATATGTGAATGCATTAACAGAAAATACTAACATATTTGAAAAAATCTGTACCTATGAGTACTTCATTCCAGTACAAATAAGATGGGTTTTGTTTTCCAACTATTGTAGCATTTTAGAGGTGGAAGTTTGTTGTTGTTGTTTTAAAGGTTATTATTACTCACTTAACAAAGACTTCTTCCATGGTAGTGATTGAAGCACCAAAGCTAGCAATGCCCAGCTCTTTTTGTTTCTTCTCCAAGTGATCAATCAGAGCTTCAAATCTGAAAGGAGAAGAAAGGAATGAATCAGCACTAATCTAGATGAGTTTATTTCTATTGTATGTTCCTCATATAAGATGGAATCTTACAATATTTATCCTTTTGTGTCTGGCTTATTTCACTTAGCAAAATTCCTTCTAGATTCATCTATGTTGTAGCATGTATAAGAATTTACTCATTTTTAAGGCTGAATAATAATCATTTTATGTATACACAACATGTGGCTTATCCATTTATTTGTCAATGGGACATCTGGGTCATTTTTTTGTTTTGGATTTTATGAATAATGTTATGAACATTGGTGTACAAATACCTGTTCAAATTCCTACTTTATTTTGGGTATATACCTAGAAGTGGAATTGCTGAATCATATGATAATTCTATGTTTAACTTTTTAAAAAAGGATTTATTTGAGAGGGAAAGAGAAAAGTGAGTTGAGGGTGGTGGGGGGGGGCGCAGAAGGAAAAGAAAAGCAGCAGACTCTCTGCTCAGTGGGGAGTCCTATGCGGGGCTCAACCATGACCTCATGATCATGAACTTAGCCAAAATCAAGAGTCAGTCGTTTATCTGACTTAGCTACCGAGGTGTCCCTCTATGTTTAACTTTTTAAGGAACTGTCATAGTGTTTTCCATAGCAGATGCACCATTTTACATTCCCAAAAGCAATGTACAGGGTTTCAAATTTTCCATATCCTTTCCTGTATTTGTTACTTCTTCTGTTTTTTATTTGCATTTCCCTAATGACTACTGATGCTGAGCATCTTTCCATATACTTATTGGCTATTTGTACATCTTTTTGAAGAACTGCTTATTCAATTCCTTTGTCCATTTCTGAATTAGGTTGTTTGGGTTTTCTGTTAGATGTATTTTAATACTGTTTGATTCCGTAATAACTTCTAGTTAGCCGTGGAAAAAATGTTTAGTAGATATTCTTCACTGTAATACTTATTGTGAAACAAACAGAAATAAGGAAGAGATATTTACTTTTAGCAAATTTGTCCCCACTATAACTCCATCTTTGATACACGGTCTTTTGTTGTCCTAAAAAAATACAAATTAACTTTTTGTAAGTATAAAGAACAATAGCTAGTTCAATCTGACCCCTTTTCCTATGACAACACTTCACATTTTCCCTCTTCCTTTTGAATGTTCTCAGTAGGATCCCTCCTGTTGGAGATTATTGTATAGTAAGATTATTCTTATGATGTATTTGATTGATTTTGCTAACAGCGTAATACTGGCCATATAAAACAAATTGGGGATATTTCCTTTTTTTTGTTCCAAAAGTAGTTTTATTTTATATTTTTATAATAAATGTATTTTTTATTGGTGTTCAATTTACCAACATACAGAATAACACCCAGTGCTCATCCCGTCAAGTGTCCCCCTCAGTGCCCGTCACCCACTCACCCCCACCCCCCGCCCACCTCCCCTTCCACCACCCCTAGTTCATTTCCCAGAGTTAGGAGTCTTTATGTTCTGTCTCCCTTCCTGATATTTCCCACAAATTTCTTCTCCCTTCCCTTATATTCCCTTTCACTATTATTTATATTCCCCAAATGAATGAGACCATATAATGTTTGTCCGTCTCCGATTGATTTACTTGACTCAGCATAATACCCTCCAGTTCCATCCACGTTGAAGCAAATGGTGGGTATTTGTCGTTTCTAATGGCTGAGTAATATTCCATTGTATACATAAACCACATCTTCTTTATCCATTCATCTTTCGATGGACACCGAGGCTCCTTCCCCAGTTTGGCGATTGTGGACATTGCTGCTAGAAACATCGGGGTGCAGGTGTCCCGGCGTTTCATTGCATCTGTATCTTTGGGGTAAATCCCCAACAGTGCAATTGCTGGGTCGTAGGGCAGGTCTATTTTTAACTCTTTGAGGAACCTCCACACAGTTTTCCAGAGTGGCTGCACCAGTTCACATTCCCACCAACAGTGTAAGAGGGTTCCCTTTTCTCCGCATCCTCTCCAACATTTGTGGTTTCCTGCCTTGTTAGTTTTCCCCATTCTCACTGGTGTGAGGTGGTATCTCATTGTGGTTTTGATTTGTATTTCCCTGATGGCAAGTGATGCAGAGCATTTTCTCATGTGCATGTTGGCCATGTCTATGTCTTCCTCTGTGAGATTTCTCTTCATGTCTTTTGCCCATTTCATGATTGGACTGTTTGTTTCTTTGGTGTTGAGTTAAAGAAGTTCTTTATAGATCTTGGAAACTAGCCCTTTATCTGATATGTCATTTGCAAATATCTTTTCCCATTCTGTAGGTTGTCTTTTAGTTTTGTTGGCTGTATCCTTTGCTGTGCAAAAGCTTCTTATCTTGATGAAGTCCCAATAGTTCATTTTTGCTTTTGTTTCTTTTGCCTTCATGGATGTATCTTTTTTTTTATTTTTTATTTTTTTCGTGGATGTATCTTGCAAGAAGTTACTGTGGCCAAGTTCAAAAAGTATCCTCTTGTTGGATAGATCCTTGTGTTCTCCTCTAGGATTTTGATGGAATCTTGTCTCAAATTTAGATCTTTCATCCATTTTGAGTTTATCTTTGTGTATGGTGAAAGAGAGTGGTCTAGTTTCATTCTTCTGCATGTGGATGTCCAATTTTCCCAGCACCATTTATTGAAGAGACTGTCTTTCTTCCAATGGATAGTCTTTCCTCCTTTATCGAATATTAGATGACCATACATTTCAGGGTCCACTTCTGGGTTCTCTATTCTGTTCCATTGATCTATGTGTCTGTTTTTGTGCCAGTAGCACACTGTCTTGATGACCACAGCTTTGTAGTACAACCTGAAATCTGGCATTGTGACGCCCCCAGCTATGGTTTTCTTTTTTCTTTTCTTTTTTTTTTTTTTTTGGTTTTCTTTTTTAAAATTCCCCTGGCTATTCGGGGTCTTTTCTGATTCCACACAAATCTTAAAATAATTTGTTCTCTCTGAAGAAAGTCCATGGTATTTTGATAGGGATTGCATTAAACGTGTAAATTGCCCTGGGTAACATTGACATTTTCACAATATTAATTCTGCCAATCCATGAGCATGGAATATTTTTCCATCTCTTTGTGTCTTCCTCAATTTCTTTCAGAAGTGTTCTATAGTTGTTAGGGTATAGATCCTTTACCTCTTTGGTTAGCTTTATTCCTAGGTATCTTATGCTTTTGGGTGCAATTGTAAATGGGATTGACTCCTTAATTTCTCTTTCTTCAGTCTCATTGTTAGTGTACAGAAATGCCATTGATTTCTGGGCATTGAATTTGTATCCTGCCACGCTACCAAATTGCTGTATGAGTTCTAGCAATCTTGGGGTGGAGTCTTTTGGGTTTTCTATGTAGAGTATCATGTCATCGGCGAAGAGGGAGAGTTTGACTTCTTCTTTGCCAATTTGAATGCCTTTAATGTCTTTGTTGTCTGATTGCTGAGGCGAGGACTTCCAGAACTATGTTGAACAGCAGTGGTGAGAGTGGACATCCCTGTCTTGTTCCTGATCTTAGGGGAAAGGCTCCCAGTGCTTCCCCATTGAGAATGATATTTGCTGTGGGCTTTTCGTAGATGGCTTTTAAGATGTCGAGGAAAGTTCCCTCTATCCCAAAACTCTGAAATGTTTTGATCAGGAATGGATGCTGTATTTTGTCAAATGCTTTCTCTGCATCTAATGAGAGGATCATATGGTTCTTGGTTTTTCTCTTGCTGATATGATGAATCACATGGATTGTTTTACGAGTGTTGAACCAGCCTTGTATCCGGGGATAAATCCTACTTGGTCATGGTGAATAATTTTCTTAATGTGTTGTTGGATCCTATCGGCTAGTATCTTGTTGAGAATTTTTGCATCCATGTTCATCAGGGATATTGGTCTGTAATTCTCCTTTTTGGTGGGGTCTTTGTCTGGTTTTGGAATTAAGGTGATGCTGGCCTCATAGAACAAATTTGGAAGTACTCCATATTTTTCTATGTTTCCAAACAGCTTTAGTAGAATAGGTATGGTTTCTTCTTTAAACGTTTGATAGAATTCCCCTGGGAAGCCATCTGGCCCTGGACTTTTGTGTCTTGGGAGGTTTTTGATGACTGCTTCAATTTCCTCCCTGGTTATTGGCCTGTTCAGGTTTTCTATTTCTTCCTGTTCCAGTTTTGGTAGTTTGTGGCTTTCCAGGAATGTGTCCATTTCTTCTAGATTGCCTAATTTATTGGCGTATAGCTGTTCATAATGTGTTTTTAAAATCGTTTGTATTCCTTGCTGTTGGTGGTGATCTCTCCTTTCTTTTTCATGGTTTTATTGAGTCTTCTCTCTCTTCTTTTTAATAAGGCTGGCTAATGGTTTATCTATCTTATTAATTCTTTCAAAGAACCAACTTCTGGTTCTGTTGATCTGTTCCACAGTTCTTCTGGTCTCTATTTCGTTGAGTTCTGCTCGAATCTTTATTAACTCTCTTCTTCTGTGGGGTGTAAGATCTATTTACTGTTTTTTCTCTAGCTCCTTTATGTGTAAGGTGAGCTTTTGTATTTGAGTTCTTTCCAGTTTTTGAATGGATGCTTGTATTGCAATGTATTTCCCCCTTAGGACTGCTTTTGCTGCATCCCAAAGATTTTGAACGGTTGTATCTTCATTCTCATTAGTTTCCATGAATTGTTTTAATTCTTCCTTAATTTCCTGGTTGACCCTTTCATCTTTTAGCAGGAATGTCCTTAACTTCCACATGTTTGAGGTTTCCAAACTTCTTGTGATTTAGTTCTAATATCAAGGCATTATGGTCTGAGAATATGCAGGGATGATCCCAATCTTTTGGTATCGGTTCAGACCCAATTTGTGACCCAGTATGTGGTCTCTTCTGGAGAAAGTTTCATGCGCCCTTGAGAAGAATGTGTATTCAGCTGAGTTTGGATGTAGTGTTCTGTAGATACCTGTGAAATCCATCTGGTCCAGTGTATCATTTAAAGCTCTGGTTTCTTTGGAGATGTTGTGCTCAGAAGACCTATCGAGTATAGAAAGAGCTAGATTGAAGTCACCAAGTATAAGTGTATTATTATCTAAGTATTTCTTCACTTTGGTTTAATTGATTTAAATATTTGGCAGCTCCCACATTTGGGGCATATATATTGAGGATTGTTAAGTCCTCTTGTTGGATAGATCCTTTAAGTATGATATAATATCCCTCTTCATCTCTCACTACAGTCTTCGGGGTAATTTTAGTTTATCTGATATAAGGATGACTACCCCTGCTTTCTTTTGAGGACCATTTGAATGGTAAATGGTTCTCCAACCTTTTATTTTCAGGCTGTAGGTGTCCTTCTGTCTAAAATGAGTCTCTTGTAGACAGCAAATAGATGGGTCCTGCTTTTTTATACAGTCTGAAACCCTGCACCTTTTGATGGGGTCATTAAGCCCATTCATGTACAGAGTTACTATTGAAAGATACGAGTTTAGTGTCATCATGATATCTATTCAGTCCTTGTTTTTGTGGATTGTTCCTCTGGACTTCTTCTTAAAGGGGAATTTTAAGAATCCTCCTTAAAATTTCTTGCAGAGCTGGTTTGGAGGTCACATAATTCTTTCAGTTCCTACCTGTCTTGGAAGCTCTTTATCTCTCCTTCCATTCTGAATGAGAGCCTTGCTGGATAAAGTATTCTTGGTTGCATGTTTTTCTCATTTAGGACCCTGAATATATCCTGCCAGCCCTTTCTGGCCTGCCAGGTCTCTGTGGAGAGGTCTGCTGTTACCCTAATACTCCTCCCCATTAAAAGTCAGGGATTTCTTGTCTCTTGCTGCTTTAAGGATCTTCTCTTTATCTTTGGAATTTGCAAGCTTAACTATTAAATGTCGAGGTGTTGAACGGTTTTTATTGATTTATGGTGGGGATCTCTCTATTTCCTGGATCTGAATGCCTGTTTCCCTTCCCAGATTAGGAATGTTTTCAGCTATGATTTGTTCAAATACATATTCTGGACCTCTGTCCCTTTCGGCACCCTCGGGAACCCCAATTAAATGTAGGTTTTTCTTCCTCAGGCTGTCATTTATTTCCCTTAATCTATCTTCATGGCCTTTTAATTATTTGTCTCTTTTTTCCTCAGTTTCCCTCTTTGCCATCAACTTGTCTTGTATGTCACTCACTCGTTCTTCCACCTCGTTAACCCTCGTCGTTAGGACTTCTAGTTTGGATTGCATCTCATTCAATTGATTTTTAATTTCTGCCTGATTAGATCTAAATTCTGCAGTCATGAAGTGTCTTGAGTCCTTTATGCTTTTTTCTAGAGCCACCAGTAGCTGTATAACAGTGCTTCTGAATTGGCTTTCTGACATTGAATTGTAATCCAGATATTGTAACTCTGTGGGAGAGAGGACTGTTTCTGATTCTTTCTTTTGAGGTGAGGTTTTCCTTCTAGTCATTTTGCTCAGTGCAGAGTGGCCAGAAACAAGTTGTATTGGGAAAAGGAGAAAAAGAGAGGAGAGAAAGAAGGAAAGAAAAGAGAAAAAGGAAAAGGAAAAAAGGAAGAAAAAAAGAAAAAAAAAAAAAGAGAAGAGAAAGAAAAAGAAAAAAAAAGGGTGGGGGAAGCAAACAGAAATCAAAAAGCAAAAAATAAAATAAAAGAACAACAACAAAAAAACACGGGGAGTATCTTCTGTTTCTGTATCCTTTAATTAAGTACCTTGACTTTCCCTGGAACTTGTCCGTCTAGTTGGTCTTCTGGGGGAGGGGCCTGTTGTGCTGGTTTTCAGGTGTTAGCACGTAGGGGAGCTGCTCTGCCCTCTGCCTGGTGCAGTGCTCAGTGGGGGTTGTTTACCCCGTGAGGCCCCAGGAGGAACAACCACAATGGCAGCGGCCAGCTCTGGAGCCTTGGGTTCAGCTCCCGCAGTAACTACAGAGCTCTCGGTCTTCAGGGCTTGGATGCTCTGGGGCGGGGCCGCTGATCGGCTCAGGTCCGGGCAGGAGCGTCCTTGCTGTCCTGGGCCCTCCCGGCCTCTGCCTGTTCCGGGGGGAGGCTGGATCCTGGGCTGTGTCCCCGGTGCCCTGTGCTCCGGGGCCTGCGCTGTTGGATTCACGTTCCTGGCCGCGCAGCCCCCTCCGCGGAGCCTCTGCCCGAGCCCCCTGAGCAGCTCCTGGGTCCAGCCTTGCGCGCTGCAGCCCTTAGGGAGCTCGGCGCACTCTCCCCGGGGCGCAGGTGCCTGTTAGTGTCCCAGGGAGCCTGAGGGCATCCCCGCCCTCCTGGGGTCCTGCTCTAACTCCCTGCGAGCGCCTTTCCACCCGGGAAGATTGGTGCAGCTCCTGCGTCTCCAGGACGGTGCTTTCCTATCCTGTGGGCACTCGCCCCGGCCTTAGCCCGGCTCCTCGCGGGGCCCCTCCTCCTTGGATGCCTTTTGTTTCTTTATTTCTACCCCCCCCCCCCTCCGTCTTCCTACCTTGATAGAAGCGCGAACTCTTCTCACTGTAGCATTCCAGCTGGTCTCTAAATCTCAGGCCAAATTCGTAGATTTTCAGGATTATTTGAAGGTTATCTAGGTAATTTGGTGGGGGACAGGTGATTTGGGGACCCTACTCTTCCGCCATCTTGCCCCTCCCTCGGATATTTCCTTTTCTTATACCCCCCCCCCAAATTTAGGCAGAATATGTATTTTTTCACTAAATATTAGGTAGAATTAATCAGTGAAGCCATATGGCCCTGGATTTTTCTCTGTAGGAATGTTTTAAAGTACAAATTCAATTTCTTTAATAAAGATCTGTTCACATTCTTTATTCTTTTTTTCTAATTTATTTTTAATATAAGTATAATTGATATATAGTGTTATATTAATTTCAGGTATACAGTATAATGATACAATTCTATACATGATTCGGTGTTCATCAAAATAAGTACTCTTAATCCCCTTTACCTATTTCATTCATCTCTCTCCCCATCTCCCATCTGGTAACCATCAGTTTGTTTGCTCTAGTTTGAGTCTATAGAGTCTGTCTCTTTTTCTTTGTTTCCTAAATTTCACATATGAGTGAAATCATATGGTATTTGTCTTTCTCTATTTCACTTAGCATTATACCTTCAAGTTTCATCCATGTTGTTGCAAATGGCAAGATCTTGTTCTTTTTTTTTTAAGAGTAGGTTCCATGCTGGACGAGGGGCTTGAACTCACAACCCTAAGATCAAGAGTTTCACACTCTACCACCTGAGCCAGCCAGGAATCCCAAGATTTCATTCCTTTTTTTGTGGCTGAGTAATATTCCTTTCCTTTCCTTTCCTTTTTCCTTCCCTTTCCTTCCCTTTTCTTTGTTTTTTCTTTTACACACACACCTCCTCCTTTATCCATTCATCTGTTGATGGACACTGGGTTGCTTCTATAACTTGATTCATAAATAATGCTGAAATTAACATAGAGATGCATATATCTTTTCCAATTAGCACTATTGTTTCTTTGGGTAAATACCCAGTTGTGGAATTATTGGGCCATATGGTAATTCTGTATTTAATTTTTTGAGGAACTTCTGTACTATTTTCCACAGTGGCTGTGTCTGCTTGCATTCCCAACAACAGTGTGTGATTATTCCTTTTGCTCTACATCTTGCCAACACCTGTTGTTTCTTGTGTTTTTAATTTTAGCCATTTGGGCAGGTGTCAGATGATATTTAATTTTGTTTTTGATTTGCATTTCCTTGATTATGGGTGATGTTGAACATCTTTTCACATGTCTTTTTTCCATCTTTAGGTTTTCCATGGAGAAACATCTGTTCATGTCTTCTACCCGCTTTTAAATGGATCTTTTTTTTTTTTTTGGCGTTGAATCATATAAGTTCCTCAGATATTTTGGATATCAACCCCTTATCAGATATGTCATTTTCAAATATCTTCTCATATTTGGTGGATTGTATTTTTGTCTTATTGATTGTTTTATTCAGTGTGCAAAAGCTTTTTATTTTGGTATAGTACCAATAGTTTAATTTTGCTTTTTCCCCCCCTTTCCAAAAGAAATATACCTTAAAAAATTGTTTCTATGGCTGATGTCAAGGAGATTATTGCCTATTTTTTTTCTAGAATTTTATGGTTTCAGGTTTCACATTTAGGTCTTTACCATATTTTGAGTTTATTCTATGTGTAGTATAATAAAGCAGTCCAGCTTCATTCTTTTGCATGGAACTGTCCAGTTTTCCCAGCACCATTTGTTGAAGGGATTTTTTTCCCATTGTATATTCTTGGCTCCTTTGTTGGAGATGAAAATTGACCTTATAAGCTGGATTTTTTATTATTTATTTATTTATGGGCCCTCTACTGTGTTTCACTGATGTGTGTGTGTGTGTATACTTTTGTGTCAGTACCATACAGTAATGATTACTATAGTTTTGTAGTATATCTTGAAATCTAGGATTGTGATACTTCCAGTTTTGTTCTTTCAAAAGAATGATTTGACTATTCAGAGACTTCTGTGGTTCCATACAAATTTCAGGATTATTTGTTCTACTTTGAAAAATGCTAATGATATTTTGATGGGTATATTTTTTCTTGAGTCAGTTTTGGTACTTTTTATCTTTCAAGAATTTTTTTCCTCATTTCACCTAAAATATCAGATTTATTTGAATCAGGTTGTTTATAATGTCTTTATTCTTTTGACATGTTATCTGTAGAATATGTCATGATATATCCATATCACCTCATTCTTTCCAAATACAGTATCACTAGTTTTACTGAATGCATTGGTCATCTCAAAGAACACACAATTTCTTTAAAAATCTCAAGTTTACTTTTCTTAGACACATTCTATAGACTGGAATATAGGTATGTAAGGTTAGAAGTATTGTTTCTAAGTGTTTTTCTCTTTATTCTTTCAGTAAATACACAGGTGTAAAGCATTTAGAAGTGTGCCCAGTACAAAGCAAATAAATGATTAAACAATCATTCCAAGTCTTGGAAATAACCAAGAATTCCTTGTCATTTTATTCTTTTCCTACTATAGTAAAATGTTCCATGAATTAAGTGGGTTATGGATGTTTTATTCTGGTTGGTTTTTACTCCCTCTCTTCCAATAGTTGGTTTACAATTATTTTGCTAGAGAAAAATAAATTCTGAGTAAATATATTCTTTCCTATCTTCATGATTTGCATTCTACATTGTGTTATGATCCACTCTCTATAGCTTAGAAATCCATGTCTAATGTGATGACATTAGTCTGTGTGACCATTAATTTCTGAGTCTTCCCTCTCCTCCATATCCAAAATATTTGGTAGGAACACATGATGAAATATTATGTTTGTAAATCCTTGTATTTCCTATTTAACTTGATGATATATTTATTAATCTTGGTCTCTTCTGATATCATTTATATACTTATGATATGGGATGGGCAGATGTTGTAGTAAAGTGTAATCACTTTCTCTAATGTGTTTCTCTCAGAGATACTCTGAATTTCCAGATTTATAATTACTACACTGTGTTAAAAGTACCCAACAAAATATTTGTCTTCTTTTTTAAATTTTTAAAAAAGATTCTATTTATTTGAGAGAGAATGAGTGGGAGTGAGAGACAGCACGAATGGGGGAGGGGCAGAGAGAGAGAGAGAGAGAGAGAGAGGGAGAAGCAGGCTCTTCGCTGAGCAGGGAGTCCGAAGTGAGGCTCCATCTTGGGACTCCAGGAGCATGACCTGAGCTGAAGGCAGAGGTTTAACGAATAAGCCACCCAGGTGTTCCAAAATATCTGTCTTCTAACTGTGCTGAATTAAAGTTCATATAATGAATGTACAGTTGTAATTTCATTCATTTCCTTTATCCTCCTTCATGACTAGGATTAAAGTCCACCTCAGTTCTGTTCTATGCTCCTGCTTCTCAAGAAGTTTGATTTACTTCCTAAATAAATATAGCTCCCACAGGGAATTTTCTGTTTCATTCCTGTTCTGGGATATAATTATTTTTTTTCACTAATTAGAATCTTGGTTGCCTGAAGCCTTGTGTGTGAATTCTTTCATTCTACCAAAGAGCTCTGTATCAGATGGAAATGTAGAACAATGTCCTCTAAGTCTGTCATCTCTATTGTGTATAGCAGCCACCCTGCATATATGGAATATTTAGGTCATAATAATCTTAGACAAAAAGATGAAAATGGCACACTCCCTCAAGGCCAATGATGAGTAATCTTAGTTTCTATTTGTCTTACCTGAGATGAGAATCCCAGGTAGAATTATCATCCCTGTGTTTCCTTTCTATATTTAATTTGCTAATTACTGAGGTCAACCTCCCTGATTTCTGTGTCCTTATCACTCTTGTTCCAAGAGTTGCCATTTAAGCTACTTTTATCTTTCATCATCTTAATATTTCCCTAGACCTTACTTACCATGCCATTGTCACTAGACTGCACACCTCCCTCAGAAAAAAAAATCAGTAGCAGGAAGATGGTGATGGAGTAGGATGCTTAGCTTGCCTCACCCCATGAACACAACTAGGTAACCATCAAATCATTTAAATTCCCCAGAAAATTACCTGAAGACCAACAGAACAAACATCATGACTAAAGGGAGAGAAGAGGCCACACCAAAGAAGGCAGGGTGTGCAGAAACATGGTTTAGGAGAAAAAGAGATTGTGGCTGCAGAAGGGAGGGAGTTGTGGTGGCAGATAAGGGGAGAGAGAGATATAGAGATAGAGATAGAGATAGAGAGAGAGAGAGAGAGAGAGAGATGAGCATATGGTAATGCCATTGGCTTGGGTAATGAAAGGGGCTGATTCTGTGAATTCTTGCAACCAGGGGAGCTTAAAGCTTGGAGTTTTAAAGGATAGTGGGTTTGGCTGCAATAGGGCTCAAACAGGACTATATTGTTCCTGGAAGAAAGCAGGCAGACAACCTGGGGGAATGTAGTGTGAAAACAGTGATCTAAAGAGTGCCTGGAGTGGGGAGATTTTTTGCTCCTTGGAGCATGTCCCTGAGAGGCAACATTCAAAAAGACACCTTTCTGGGAACAAAAGAACTGGCTGGTGCCATTTCACTTCCCCTCCCCTCCCCTCAGCATAAACTCAGAGCAATCTGTGGGAATCAGAGCGTAGCATGGACAATGGCTGCCTAATGTGCTTACACCAAACCCCACCCCCCATGCTCTGGTGGAACTGCCCTTCTCAGTCACGCTTGCCTCAGTCCCAGCCCGTGGGCCTCTTCCCGGAAAATGAGAACAAACCCCTGTCCACACCATGTCTCCTGACCAGGAAGTTTTGCAGGGCCTCAGTTCTGGTGGAGGTGGTGATAGGCCTCATTTCATAAACAGACAAGAGCACACCCAGTTAAAACTCAACAGAGTTAGGCCAGGAACCAAACACTGCCACAGCCTCTGCAGATGACTGGCTTGAAGGATAGAGGATAGAGCAGCCAGAACATGACAACAGAGTGCATGCAGCACACACTAGAGATGCTCCCTGAAGTTCCAGGCCCTGGGCACTACATGACCTCTTCTTCATAAGGCCATTACTCTCAGGAGCAGGAGACATAACTGGCTTTTCTAACACACAGAAAAAGGCAGAGACTGAGACAAATGCCCAGACAGAAAAATGTTTCCCAGATGAAAGAACAAGATAAGGCCACAGCCAGAGATATATGCAAAGCAAATATAAGCATGATCCCTGTATAGAATTTAAAGCAACAATCTTAAGGATACTCACTAGGCTTGAGAAAATAATAGAAGACATCAGTGAGACCCTTACCACAGAGATAAAAGAGTTAAAAAAGAATCAACTAGAGATGAAAAGTGAAATCAATGAGATTAAAAACATACTTCATGCAATGAACAGAAGGCTGGAGGAAGCAGAGGAATGAATTGCTGACATAGAAGACAAAGTAATGGAAAACAATGAAGCTGAACAAAGGATAGAAAGATGAATTATGTAAAATAAGAATAGACTTAGGGAATTCAGTGACTCCATCAAATGTAATAACATCCACATTATAGGAGTCCCAGAAGAAATAGAGAGAGAAAAGGGGGCAGAAAATTTATTTCAAGAAATAATTGCTAAAAACTTCCCTAATCTGGGGATGGAAACAAACATCCAGATCCAGGAGGCACAGAGAACTCCCATCAAAATCAACAAAAGGAGGCCAACACCAAGACATACTGCAATTAAATTTACAAAATATAGAGATAAAAGAATCTTAAAAAAAAAAAAAGAATCTTAAAAGCAGCAAGATCAAAGGAGTCATTAACTTACAAGGGAAAACCCATAAGACGGGCTGGAGATTTCTCAACAGAAACATGGCAAGCCAGAAGGGAGTAGCATGATATATTCAAAGTGCTGAATGGGAAAAATTGCAGCCAAGAATACTCTATTCAGCAAGGTTATCATTCAGAATAAGAGAAATAAAGAGTTTCACAATCAAAAACTAAAGGAGTTTGTGACCACTAAGCCAGTTCTGTAGGAAATACTAAAGATGACTGAAAAGGAGAGACCAAAGTTGACAGTATAAAGTCAAGAAATACAAAACCTAAAAATAAGTATTTCAGTAAAAATCAGTCAAGAAACTTACACACAATAAGAACATAAACCTAATAAAATATATGTAAAAATGGGGAAGAGTGGACAAAAGAATGAATTCAAATTTGAATGGCCATCAACTTAATATAAACGGCTATTTGCAGAAGATGTTATACACAAATGTAATGGCAACCATATATAAAAAGTGACTATAAATATACAAAGAATAAAGAGAAAAATCCAAATATATCACTTAAAAAATCAGCAAAACATGAAAGACATGGAAGTATCAGAGAAAAATATCCAGAGACGACCACAGAAGTAATAAAATGGCAATAAATACGTATCTATCAATAATTACTTTGAATGTCAATGTACTAAATGCTCCAGTGAAAAGACATAGGATGTCAGAATGGATAAGAAAACAAGACCCATCTATATGCTGCCTACAAGAGACCCATTTTAGACCTCAATGGTCTAATTGATCAAACAAGAGGGAATGGAGAAACATTTATCATGCAAATAGATGTAAAAAAAGCCAGAATAACAATACTTATCAGATAAACTAGACCTTAAAAACAGATTGTAATGAGAGACAAAGAAGCACACTATATAATCATAAAGGGGACAATCCTCAAAGAAGACATAACAATATAAATATTTATGTACCCAACATGGAAGCACCCAAGTATATAAAGAAATAATAATAAACATAAAGGAACTAATAAATAATAATACATTACCAGTAGGGGACTTTAACACTCCAATTATGTCAATGGATCTATCTAAACAGAAAATAACCAAGGATACAATAGCATTGAATGACACATTGTACCAGACAGACTTAACAGATATATTCAGAACATTCCATCCTAAAACAGAATACTTATTTTTTTCAGGTGCACAGGGAAAATTCTCCAGAATAGATAACATATTAGGTCACAAAGCAGGCCTCAAGAAACACAAAAAGATTGAAACCATACCATGGATATTTTCTACCACAACACTATGAAACTAGAAGTCAACCACAATAAAAAAAATCTGGAAAGAGCACAAGTACATAGAGGTTAAACAACATGCTACTAAATGATGAATGGGTAAATCATGAAATAAAATAAAAAATAAAAAAATACATGGAAACAAACAAAAATGAAAACATGATGGTCTCCAAACTTTGGGATGCAGCAAAAGTGGTCCTAAGTTGGAAGTATACAGCAATACAGGTCTACCTCAAGAAACAAGAAAAATCTCAAATAAACAATCTAACTGTACACCTAAAGGGGCTAGAAAAAAGAACAACAAACCAAGCCTAAAGCTACCAGAAAAAAGAAAATAATAGAGATCAGACCAGAAATAAATGACATAGAAGCGAAAACAAAACAAAACAAAACAAAACCCAAACAAACAACAGAACAGACAAATGAAACCAGGTACTGGGTCTATGAAAAAATAAGATTGATAAACATCTAGCCAGACTTAACAAAAAGAAAAAAGACTCAAAATCACAAATGAGAGGAGAAATAACACCACAGAGATACAATCTTTTTTTCATTAATCTATTAAATTTCATTTTTCACACTTTAATTTGTATTCCACTTAGTTAACAGTGTAATACTGGTTTCATGTGCAGAATTTAGTGATTCATCACTTACATACAACATCCAATGTTCAACATACAAGTGTACTCCTTAATACCCATCACTGCTTTAACCCATCCTCCTGCCCACCTCCCCTCCAGTAACCCTCAGTTTGTTCTCTATAGTTAAGAGTCTGTTTCTTGGTGTTATATGCAACTGATGAATTATTGAAAACTACATCTGAAACTAATGATGTACTATATGTTGGCAAATTGAATTTAAATTAAATAGTAAAAAAATGTTTCTTGGTTAGCCCCTCTTTTGTTTTTCCTCTATGTTTTTGTTTCTTAAAATTTGCAAATGAGTGAAACATATGGTATTTTTCTTTGATTTATTTCTATGACTGACTCAACATAATACTAACTCCATCCACATCATTGCAAGTGGCGATATTTCACTCTTCCTTTTTGGAAATATTATGTGGCATAGATATACACCACATTTTTTTTGTTTTGTTTTGGTTTTTAGAAAGCATCTTTCAACTAACAACATTCAAGAAGATGGAAGTGTTTTTGTTTTACGTTCAATTTATTTAATATATTGTGTTTTATTAGTTTCAAGAGTAGAACTTAGTGATTCATCAGTTGCATATAACATTCAGTGCTCATTACATCAAGTGCTCTCCTTAATATTCATTATCCATTTAACCCATCCTCTCACCCACCTCCCCTCCAGCAACCCTCAGTTTTGTTCCTATAGTAAGAATTTCTTATGATTTGCCTCTATTTTTTTTAAAAGATTTTATTTATTCATGAGAGACACAGAAAGAGGAAGAGAGAGAGAGAGAGAGAGAGGCAGAGACAGAGACACAGGCAGAGGGAGAAGCAGGCTCCACACAGGGAGCCTGATGTGGGACTTGATCCTGGGACTCCAGGATCACACCCTGGGCCAAAGTCTGGCACTAAACCACTGAGCCACCCAGGGATCCCCGCCTCTCTCTGATTTTACCTTATTTAATTTTTCTTTCCCTTCCATTATGTTCATCTGTTTTATTTCTTAAATCATACGAAAGAAATCATATGGTATTTGTCTGACTTATATTGCTTAGCATAATAACTCCTAGTTCCATCTGTGCCATTGCCAATAGCAAGATTTCATTCTTTTTTTTTTAAGATTTATTTATTTATTTATGATAGACATAGAGAGAGAGAGAGGCAGAGACACAGGAGGAGGGAGAAGCAGGCTCCATGCCAGGAGCCCCATGCAGAACTCGATCCCGGAACTCCAAGATCATGCCCTGGGCCAACGGCAGGCGCCAAAGCGCTGAGCCACCCAGGGATCCCCGATTTCATTCTTTTTGATGGCTGGGTAATATTCCAGTGTGTGTGTGTGTACACTACTTTTTCTTTATCCATTTACCTGTCAATGAACATCTAGACTTTTGATATTTTAGCTATTGTGGACATTGATGTTGCTATAAATATTGGGGTGCACGTGATCCTTTGAATCACTATGCTTCTGTCCTTTGGATAAATGCCCATTAATGCAATTGCTGGTTGTAGGGTAGCTCTATTTTTAACTTTTTTGAGGAACTTCCATACTGGTTTCCAGAGTGGCTGCACCTGTTTGCATTCCACAACAGTGCAAGAGGGTTCCCTTTTCTCCACATCTTCACCAACACCTGTTGTTTCTTGTGTATGGATTTTGACCATTTTGACCAGTGTGAGGTGGTATCTCATTATAGTTTTGATTTGTATTTCCCTGATGCTGAGTGAGTGTTGAGTATTTTTTCATGCATCTGTTAGCTACCTGGATGTCTTCCTTGGAGAAAGGTCGGGTCATGTCTTCTGCCCATTTCTTGACTGGATTTGTTTTTTGGTTGCTGAGTTTGGTTAAGTTCTTTATAGGTTTTGGACCTAGTCCTTTATATGATATTTCATTTGTGAATATCTTCTCCCATTTCGTAGGTTGCCTTTTTATTATTTACTGTTTATTTTTTTCAATGCTTTATTTAAATTCAATTTGCCAACACATAGTGTAACACCCAGTGCTCATCTCGTCTTGTGCCCTCCTTAATGCCTGTCACCTAGTTACCCTATCCCCCCATCAACCTTCCCTTCTGCAACCCTTTGTTTCCCAGAGTTAGAGCTGCTTGTGGCTTATCTTCCTCTCTAATTTTTCGCCAATTTCCCCCTTCCCTTCCCTTATGGCTCCTTTCACTAGTTCTTATATTCCACATATGAGTGAAACCATATGATAATTGTCTTTCTCTGATTGACTCATTTAACTTAGCATTAATACCCTTCAGTTCCATCCATGTCAATGTAAATGGTAGGTATTTATCTTTCTGATGGCTGAGTAATATTCCCTTGTGTATCTATCATCTATCTATCATCTATCTATCTATCTATCTATCTATCTATCTATCTATCATCTATCCATCTATATCTATATAGATATTTATATTTATTATATTTATCCACTCATCTGTCAAAGGACATTGTGGCTTTTTCCACCTGTAGGTTGCCTTTTAGTGTTGTTGATGGTATCCTTTGCTGTGCAGAAGCTTTTTATCTTGATGAAGTCCCAATAGTTCATTTTTGTTTTTGTTTCCCTTACGTTTGGAAATGTGTCTAGCAAGAAGTTGCTGTGACCAAGGTCAAAGAGGTTGCTGCCTCTTTGCCTGTTATCCTGTAGGATTTTGATGGTTTCCTGCCTAACTTTTAGATCTTTCATCTATTTTGGGTCTACTTTGGTGTATGGTGTAAGAAAGAGGTCCAGTTTTATTCTGTATATGGCTGTCCAATTTTCCCCATAACATTTGTTGAAGAAACTGTCTTTTCCACTGGATATTCTTTCCTGCTTTACAGATTAGTTGACTAGAGAGTTGAGAGTCCTCTTCTAAGTTGTCTATTCTGTTCCATTGATCTATGCGTTTTTGCCAGTACCATACTGTGATGACTGGAGCTTTGTAATACAGCTTGAAGTCTGGAACTGTGATGCCTCCAGCATTGGTTTTCTTTTTCAACATTCCTTTGGCTATTTGGAGTCTTTTGTGATTCCACAAATTTTAGGGTTTGTTCTAGCTCTGTGAAAAATGCTGGTGTTATTTTGATAGGGATTGCATTGAATGTGTAGACTGCTTTGAGTACCATAAATATTTTAACAATATCTGTTATTCCAGGGGTTCCTGGGTGGCTTAGTGAGTTAAGTATCTGCCTTCATCTCAGGTCATGACCCCAGGGTCCTGGTATTAAGTCTTATTTGGGCTCCTTGCTCAGTGGGTGCCTGCTTCTCCCTCTCCGCCTGCTGCTCCACCAGCTTGTGCTCTGTCAAATAACAAATAAAATCTCAAAAAAAAAAAGAGAAATGCAACAGATTTTTATATGTTGACTTTATATCCTGCAACATTGGTGAATTCATGTATCAGTTCTGGGAAATTTTTTGTGGAGTCTTTTGAGGTTTCTACATAGAGTACCATATCATCTGTGGAGAGTGAAATTTGACTCCTTCCTTGACAATATGGATGCCTTTTATTTCTTTTTGTTGGGCTGCTTGAGGCTAGGACTATCAGTACTATGTTGAACAACAGCAGTGGAAATAGACATCCTTGTTCTTGAACTTAGGGGAAAAGCTCTCAGGTTTTCCCCATTGAGGAAGATATTTGCTGTAGTTTTTTTTTTTTTTTTTTGTATATGGTTTCTATGATGTTAAGGTATGGTCCATCTATCCCTACTTTGTTCAGAGGGTTTGTATCAAGAAAAGATGCAGTATTTTGTTAAATGCTTTTTCTGCATGTATTGAGAGGATGATACAGTTTTTCTCCTTTCTTTTACTAGTGTGGTGTATCATATTGATTTGCAGATGTTGAACCACCCTTCAGGCCACAAATACTACTTGGAATAATACTTTCAGTGTATTGTTGGATACTATTAGATAGTATCCTTGTAGAATTTTTGGTCCATGTTCATCAGGAATGGGGTCTGTGATTCCCTTTTTGGTAGGGTCTTTGGTTTGGGGATCAAAGTAAGGCCAGCCTTGTAGAATGAGCTTGGAATTTTTCCTTCCAGTTCTATTTTTTGGAATAATTTCAGAGAACAGATATTAGTTCTTCTTTAAATGTTTGGCAGAATTCTCCTGGGAAGCCATCTGGCCCTGGACTCTTGTTCATTGGGAGTTTCTTGATTACTGATTGAATTTCTATGCCAGTTATGGGTCTGTTCAGATTTTCTATTCCTCCTATTTCAGTGTTTTGTTTATATGTTTTAAAGAAGGCATCCCTTTCTTCCAGATTGCCTAATTTATTGGCATATAATTGCTCATAATATTCTCTTATAATTGTATTTCTTTGGTGTTCATTGTGATCTCTCTACATTCATTCATGATTTTTTAAATTAATTTTTATTGGTGTTCAATTTACCAACATACAGAAAAACACCCGGTGCTCATCCCGTCAAGTGTCCACCTCAGTGCCCGTCACCCATTGCCCTCCAACACCCGCCCTCCTCCCCTTCCACCACCCCTAGTTCGTTTCCCCGAGTTAGGAGTCTTTATGTTCTGTCTCCCTTCCTGATATTTCCCAACATTTCTTTTCCCTTCCTTTATATTCCCTTTCACTATTATTTATATTCCCCAAATGAATGAGAACATACACTGTTTGTCCTTCTCCGATTGACTTATTTCACTCAGCATAATACCCTCCAGTTCCATCCACATCGAAGCAAATGGTGGGTATTTGTCGTTTCTAATGGCTGAGTAATATTCCATTGTATACATAAACCACATCTTCTTTATCCATTCATCTTTCGATGGACACCGAGGTTCCTTCCACAGTTTGGCTATTGTGGCCATTGCTGATAGAAACATCGGGGTGCAGGTGTCCCGACGTTTCATTGCATCTGAATCTTTGGGGTAAATCCCCAACAGTGCAATTGCTGGGTCGTAGGGCAGGTCTATTTTTAACTCTGAGGAACCTTCACACAGTTTTCCAGAGTGGCTGCACCAGTTCACATCCCCACCAACAGTGTAAGAGGGTTCCCTTTTCTCTGCATCCTCTCCAACATTTGTTGTTTCCTGCCTTGTTAATTTTCCCCATTCTCACTGGTGTAAGGTGGTATCTCATTGTGGTTTTGATTTGTATTTCCCTGATGGCAAGTGATGCAGAGCATTTTCTCATGTGCATGTTGGCCATGTCCATGTCTTCCTCTGTGAGATTTCTCTTCATGTCTTTTGCCCATTTCATGATTGGATTTTTTGCTTCTTTGGTGTTGAGTTTAATAAGTTCTTTATAGATCTTGGAAACTAGCCCTTTATCTGATATGTCATTTGCAAATATCTTTTCCCATTCTGTAGGTTGTCTTTTAGTTTTGTTGACTGTATCCTTTGCTGTGCAAAAGCTTCTTATCTTGATGAAGTTCCAATAGTTCATTTTTGCTTTTGTTTCTTTTGCCTTTGTGGATGTATCTTGCAAGAAGTTACTGTGGCCGAGCTCATAAAGGGTGTTGCCTGTGTTCTCTTCTATGATTTTGATGGACTCTTGTCTCACATTTAGATCTCTCATCCATTTTGAGTTTATCTTTGTGTATGGTGAAAGAGAGTGGTCCAGTTTCATTCTTCTGCATGTGGATGTCCAATTTTCCCAGCACCATTTATTTAGTCCTTTCTCTTTTCTTTTTGGTAAGTCTGGCTAGAGGTTTATCAATCTTATTAGTTCTTTCAAAGAACCAGCTCCTACTTTTATCAATCTGTTCTCTATTTTTAAATTTCTACACCATTGATTTCTTCTCTAATCTTTATTATTTCTCTTTTCCTATTGGATTTAGGCTTTATTTTCTATTCTTTTTCCAGCTCCTTAGGTGTCGGTTAGGTTGTGTGTTTGAGACTTTTCTTGCTTCTTGAGGAAGGCCTGTATTTCTATATACTCTTAATATACTACTGTATTTCTATATATGCCTTTGCTGCATCCCAAAGATTTTGAACTGTCATGTTTTCATTTTCATTTCCTCCCATATACTTTTAAAATTCTCCTTTAATTTCCTGATTGACTCACTCATTCTTTAGTAGGATGTTCTTTAACCTTAAGTATTTGTGGTTCTTACAAATTTCTTCTTGTGGTTTAGTTCAAATTTCATAGAATTGTGGTCTGAAAATATATATGGTATAATCTCAATCAAGTTGTACCAATTGAGACCTGATTTGTCACCAGTATGTGATCTATTCTAGAAAATTTTCCATGTGCACTTGAAAAGAATGTGTATTCTTCTTTTTAGGATGAAAGGTTCTGAATATATCTATTAAGTCCATCTGGCCCAGTGAGTCATTCAAAGCTCTTGTTTCTTTGTTGATCTTCTACTTAGATATCTGTCCATTTCTGTGAGTGGGGTGTTAAAATCCTCTATTATTTTACTATTATAAGTTTTTAAATGTTTATTAATTGACATATATTTGGGTGCTCCCAAGTTAGGGGCATAAATATTTACAATTGTTAGATCTTCTTGTTGGATAGGACCCTTTATAATAATATGTTCTTCATCTCTTATTACATTCTTTGGTTTAAAATCTAGGTTTTCTGCTATAAGGATGGGTACTCCATCTTCCTTTTCATGTCCATTAGCATGATAAATTGTTCTTCATCCCCTCACTTTCAATCTGGAGGTATCTTTGTATCTAAAATGAGTCTCTTGTAAGTAGCATATTGATAAGTCTTGTTTTTTTAATCCATAGATACTCTAATATGCCTTTTGACTGGAACATTTAATCTATTTACATTCAGAATAATTATTGAAAGATATGAATTTAGTGCTATTGTATTACCTGTAAAGTCATTGCTCCTGTAGATTATTCCTTTCTAGTCTTTGTTACTTTTGGTCTCTCGCTTTAATATTTTGTTTTAAATATGCAATGTATGAAATATTTTATTATATAAATATATAAAACTATATAAAATATTAATAAATGTTAATTAAATACATATTAAAGATATTTATATTAAATATCTCTTAATACTTCCTGAAGGATTTAGTGTTCACAAATTCCTTTAAGTTTTTGTCTTGGAAACTCTCTCTCTCCTTCTGTTTTGAATGACAGCCTTGTTGGATAAAGTATTCTTGGCTTCATATTTTCCCCATTAAGCATGATGACTATATCATACCAGTCCTTTCTGGCCTGCCAGGTTTCTGTGGACAGGTTTGCTGCCAGCCTTATCTATCTACCCTTGTAGGTTTAGGGCCTCACTTCCAAGCTACTTTCAGGATTTTCTCTTTATCTTGTAATTTGCAACTTTCACTATAATATGTTGAGGTGTTCATCTATTTTTGTTGATTTTTAAAAATGATTTCACTTATTTATTCATGAGACACACACATACATACACACACAGAGGCAGAGACACAGGCAGAGGGAGAAGCAGGCTCCATGCAGGGAGCCCGATGTGGGACTTGATCCCAGGTCTCCAGGATTGGGCCCTGGGTGGAAGGCAGTGCTAAAACGCTGAGCCACCTGGGCTGCCCTATTTTTTTTTTTTAAGGGTAGTTCTCTGTGTCTCCTGAACTTAAATGTGTGTTTCCTTACCCAGATTAGGGAAGCTCTCAAATATAATTTGGTCAAATAAACCTTCTTCTCCTATTTCCCACTCTTCATCTTCTAGTACTCCTATTATATGGATATTACTTTGCTTTATGGAATTGCTGGGTTCCCTAAGTCTACCTTTGTGATATAATAGTTTTATTTCCTTCTTTTTAGTTTCCTTATTTTCCATAATTTTGTTTTCTAGGTTACTGATTCACTCTTCTGTTTTGTTCAGCCTGGTTATTTTGGTCTTCACTTGGAACTGATTCTCAATAGTAGCATTTTTAATTTCAGCCTGACTAGATTTTAGTTCTTTTCTCACTCTAGTAAGGGATTCTCTAGTGTCTTCTACGTTTTCAACCTCAGCCAATATCTTTATATTTGTTTTATTTTATATATATATTTTACAATTTTTACAAATATTTTGTTTATTTTAATGAAGCTGGTATAGACAATGTCCATTTAAAATCCATATCCCAGGCCAAAAAGTACAAATAAAATAAAAAGAGCAATGTTCTATTGAATACACTTCTGCATGAATAGCTTTATTAACTGCTAATGAAAATTAGAACTTTTATGGGATCTTCTGACAAGACTTTTTATCTTAAAATGCTTTCTCTTCAGTGAAGCCATCTTTGGAATTAGTCATTTACTCTCACTATCCTTGTCTTCTCTACTCCAGCCTGATATTTCTCTTCTTTTGGTCTAGATCCTCAAATTTTAAAAGAAGCTTCAAGTTAAGGAATGGTCATTTTCCCATTTTCCCACTTTCTCATTTTCAGTTCTCTGAAAAACTTCCATCTCCCACTGAAAGTCACAATCCAGTAGTGTGCTAGAACTTCAGGGCCAATTGGAAAGTCATCACGAACAACTGTATTGGTCAATCTTATCACAAGCCTGAAAATGCACAGTCCTGGAAAAGGTGGCCTCTCTGTGCACACATGTAATTTTTAAAAAGGAAAGGGCAATATGAAAGGGGCTGAGGTTTGGTCACCAAAAATCAGCACAATGAAAACAAGTGATAATCAATAATGGGCACTAGAATTCAAATTGCCAGATGTTTTAAAGAGATGGGGTGCCAGTTTTCAATTGTTTTGAACACATTACAAAAGAACTATTTTTAAAAATAAAAAAGGATTGAGGGTAAAGAAAAAATAAAAAGAATATCTAAACCGTTGAATGTCCCCCTGTTTGTTCTTGATAAACTTCAACCACATCTTCTTCCTCCATTCCCAGTTCTTTTGGAGTGTGATTATCAGCAATTCTCTGACCTTCAAAGAGAAACCTGAGTGAATTCACTGGAACTCCCTGTCTTTGACAGTATGATTATTTGAGTTTCTTGAGATGTGTTGTCATTTTCACTTTGAATAAGTCAATCTCACTGCTATCCTGCCCAATGACTTTCAGTTTAATGTATTCTCCTTCCTTCTTATCCCCCAAGTCCTCAGTTGAAGGTTTGCCTCCTGGTCGAACATGGTGACAGTGGCTTATCCAGGGTTTCCACAAAGCAGCGGCCTTGGGTAGGCAGAACCTTGCTTCAGGGTTTACAAATTCGTCTCTTCCCCACAGCACAACACCGTGACTCTATAATTGTTTTAAATTCTAGTTCAGACATCTTATATCCATATTGATTAAATCCTTGGCTGTACTACCTCCTGTTCTTTCTTTTGGGGTGAATTTCTCCATTTTGTCTAATAATTTTGTCTAGAAAACAAGAAAAAAACAGTAACAAACAAAAAGAAACTAGATCCTGTGTGTGTTTTGGTCTGTTAAAAGAAACTAGATCCCAAAAGAAAGAGGTACACACACACACACACACACATATATACATACATACACACATACATATATATACACACATATAAATTTAATGAAAGGAAACAAAATATAAAAATATATAAAGTATATATAAACATACAAATTAAAAAGAGAAAAAGAATTAAAAAAATAATATAACAAAAAATACGAAAGGCTAAGGAATAAAAATACAAAGAATGCTATATACTTTTTTCCCCAAGAGCTGAAGCTTTGCAGACCTCCATGATCAGTAGACTTTGCGTGAGTTGTTTGTGCTGATCTTCTGGGAGAGGTGCCTGTTGCACTGATTCTCAGGTGGACTTGCCTTAATGGAAATGGGCCTCCAGTTTTCAGGGAGGCAGGGATTGGTGTAAGGGGTTCAAGACTCCACTAGGAGGCGCTGTTTTGCATAATGAAGGCTTTCATCAATTGATGGGTGGGATGAATGTGGCTGTGCCCTGTTCTCTAGCCCTGGAGCTGAAAATTCACACCCCTCACTCTTACGTGGGCCTTCACAGAAAAGCAGTCAATCACTCCCCATCCTCTCAGCTTCCATCAGAACTCTGTGTTTACCAGCCTATGATGGAGGATTTACCTCAGGCATGTGAGATCCAAAACCCCAAATTTTAATAACTTCTGGAGTGTGGACCCATACTGTTCATCCTGGGGTGCTGCGTTTCACCAGGCTTCTACCTTTTGCTGGACTCAGCCCAGGAAAGCAGTCACACAAATGCACAGTGGTTTTCAGTTTATGGCAACACATAGGAGAAAGCCAACACTTAGATGCACTGTTCTCAGCTGGCTTCCATGCTCCTATGCCTGGGAACTCTGCCACACTCAAACACCACCTGTTCTTCTTGACACCCCAGGGAACCTCAGACAATGTTGTCACACCTGGGATTCCATCCTGCTTCACCACCTGAGCACCTTTGGCCAGGCATATTCCTCATTGTAGCAGACTTCTGTTAAGTTCCAATTCTGCACTCCACTGTTTATAATACTTTGTGGTAGCATCCTTAAGCAGGCTCCCTCCCCTCCACTGTATTCTCAGGTGTATCACACTGGATTCAAGTCTCTGCAACTCCTACCTTCCAGAGGGTGGTTGCTTTTCGACTTGTAGACTTGTAGAAATTGTTTTCTCTGATCTCCAATTGGTTCCTCAGGTGTTCAGAATGATTTGATAACTTATCTAGTTGGCTTCAAGGGACAAGACAAACTTAGAGTTCCCCTACTCCTCGGCCATCTTAACTCCTCTCACCACATTTTCTTTATCCATTCATCTGTTAATGGATATTGGGCTGTTTCCATAATTTGGCTATTGTTGACAGTGCTGCTATAAACATGGGGGGTGCATGCATCCTTTGGAATTAATGTTTTGTATTCTTTGCATATGTAGAATTTAAGAAACAAACAATGAGCAAAGGAGAAAAAAGTGAGGGAGGCAAACCAAGAAACAGACCCTTAACTATAGAGAGCAAACTGATGGTTACCAGAGTGGATGTGGTTAAAGGGATGGGTTAAAAAGGTGATGGAGTTTAAGGAGTGCACTTGTGATAAGCACTGGGTATAAGTGCTGAATACTATATGCCTGAAACTAATAATATACTGCAGGTTAATTAACTATAATTTAAATAAACAAAAAATTCAAGTAAGCCTTTTGTGAACTTGAACGTATGAGGCAATCCTCTCGTTCAATGAGAGAAATCTTCAGTTGTGAATTTCTCAAATCTAGTCAGCATCTGACAGTTGTAACTGGACACTGGCTTGTTGGTAAATTACTGCTCACCTTGCTAAACATAAAAAATTAAAAATGATTTCTGGTCACCCAAACCATTCATGTAGAACTTTCACCCTTTACCTGTGTGTATATTCTTTGGGTAGAATAAATGATAATTCAGCTCCAGTAAAATTTTCCACAGTGGCATCTGGAATATGAGAATGAATTATTTCTGAGATCTTTTCAACATCACAATGTGATTCCTTTTCCATGACTATGTGATATCCAGCACCTGAGAGAAATCATTTAAAAGACCACATGAAGCATTTTCAGACTTTTTAATCTCCTTGTAAATCCAAACTTGGCTCTTCATCTTTCAAGTTACCTAGGTCCACAAAGAAGACATAGAATGTCACAAGATACTTTGTTATGACTCAAGGAAGGCTCATGCCTTAAACTTCCAAATGTGGTTCCAAGAACCAAGGTATTGAATAAACATAACTCCTATAATTTTCTTAGTGAACAATAATAGCTTAGTGTATATAATCAGAAATAGTATACATATGAAGAAAGGCCCCTTTAATCTGGCTACTTATCACTCTTGAAACTGTAATCTTAAAAAATATTCATTTATTGTTACTGGTTGTCCAGTGTGTATCAGGCATTAACTAGGCCCTGAGGATTGATCAGTGAACAAAGCATGCAAAATTTCTGCCTTCTTAAGAGCTACTTTCTAGTAAAAGGACACAGATACTAATAAAGAGGAGTAAGTTAAAATATATACTATGTTAGGAAAAAATAAAGCAGAAAAGGGCTATATTAAGTGTTGAAAGAAAGTTGTTAAATTTTAGACAGAGATCCATGAAAAGCCTAAGAATATGATTTCTGACTAGTGATTTTAAAGAAATTAGAGAACTATTACATTTAGTGTTTTCTCTGTTATACAGAGAAATTGTTTTCTGGAATTGGAGAAAACCATCATTATTTTAAATATGCATTACAAATGGTCATTGTATTTGCATTTATGTTTCTATTTAAGATTAAAAATGTGACTAATAGGTTTTTAAGTATATATATCTCTTAGAAGATAATCTGGTTTATCTACTTGGTTTATAGTGTGGAAGACACTATTACATTTTACAAAGAGGCAACTATATCCTGAGAATAAAGTGATTTACCCACTATTTATTAGCTATCGGAACTAGTTTACTTAAAAATTGGTATGTAGGGCAGCCCCGGTGACGCAGAGGTTTAGCACTGCCTGCAGCCCAGGGCGTGATCCTGGAGACCCTGGATTGAGTCCTGCGTTGGGCTCTCTGCATGGAGCCTGCTTCTCCCTCTGCCTGTGTCTCTGCCTCTCTCTCTCTGCATCTCTATGAATAAATAAATAAATAAATCTTTAAAAAAAATAAAAAAAAAATTGGTATGTAAATTGTTTTTATTTCTCAGGAATGATGACACAATTGTGCTCTTAAAACTGAAAAGAAAATGCCTCCTTTAGCAGAGAAGTGAGGTTGTTAAGTGAGAGTTGAATGCTAATACCAACATGGAATTTCCTATGCCATTAAAGAAGCAAACAAAAATCTCAGGCTTTTGATTAAGATGTAAGAAGCAATTTAAGTATATTTAAAGTTTAGCATATAAGAAGGGACTGGAACATCCCAAAGTATTATATCTTTTAAAATACCTAGTTGTGTATTATGTACTATTTTATCAGAAATTAGTAACAGTAGTGAATGCTATTAGAAATTAGAAATAATTTATTAAAAGCATAGCTGTTTAAATGGCATGCCTAGCACAATTAGTTTAGATAAATCTAATTTTGAATTACAAGTCAACTGTACAAACTCAAACCTCTAAGGCGATCATAAACTTTGAAATACCTAAATGGGAATATAAATATGACTTTAGATCATTTTTTTATTTATCTAGGGCCCAGTTTTACATTCTATAAAATGAGGTGGTTGTTTTGAATATTAAATATGATATGTAAAGTGGATACCATAATAACTAGTATAGAGTAAACAATGTGAGTTGAATGAATTCATATACTGAATAAATGATGAAGCAGTTCATCTTTATCTACATTTATGTTTATACCCAATTTTGAATTACTATTACTATAATTTTAGCCCTTGATAATTAACTGTTTGATGTTTCAGTTTTATCTCCTAAAAAAGTCCTATACTTATCAAAGTCAATGACTATATTATTCTACTTGTATGGTATCCTTACTGCCAATTATCATATTTTAGAGTTATCTCACCATATGAGATTTAAAACTTGTTTGGCAAATGAGAAATTAGTCCTTTCCTCTCCTCATCAACCAATTAATTACTCAACACATAAATCTATTTGGACACAACTGTATTCTAGGGACAAAGAAAACTGTCAGTAGGTGTAAAGTGGGAGAAATAAGGATGGCCTTTGTAGGTTGATAAAAGTATTTTGTGAGTCTTAATGTATGTCTTAGAGAACAAACAATAAATATATATAAGGAATATCTAAGTTGCAAAGGGCCTTAAAAACCAATTAGAATCACTGAAATCTAATTAGTAGGACAGAGGGAGTCACTGATGTTTTGGCTATACTGACAATATATCATTAAAATCATGTTAGAAGAATATCACTAAGACATCAATATCACAAGAATGAGCAAAGGGATAGAGAACCATATGTTTGTTTCAGGAAGACAGAAGAGCCACAGCACTGCAGGGTCCCCCTGACCATGATGGCAATGCGGTCACCCAGGAGATCAGCTTCATCCATGTAGTGAGTGGTCAATAAGATGGTACGATTCTGTTTATACTGCTGAAGGAGCTCCCAGGTGGCTCTCCTTGAGACTGGGTCCATACCAGATGATGGTTCATCAAGTAACACTACCTAAAAACCAGAAGAATTCTATGACATTCTAGGCTACTGGTGTCATAATTGCTCTTTGACAGGAACACACTTAAGCTAAGATACAAAATCTAGACTAAACATAGTGAAAAAACCCTAGAGAAAAAAAAAAAATCCCAAACCATGTTATGACAATTGAGCCAAAAAAGGCAAATTCCTTCTATCATTGGCAGAATTCCTTTAAGATTCATATCAACTCTCAGGTTTTTGTCAGCTGAGTTTTCTAGATTAGTTGGAAGGAACCCATGGTTAATGCCTCCTCAACCCCCTCTTTTCTCTCTCTTTTCTTTAATACCTGGGAGCCCCCCATAAGTGCTATGATGATGGAGAGTTTGCGCTTCATTCCTCCACTCAGTGCCTTTGAAAGTGTATCACGCTTTTCTAGCAGGTTAAAAGTAGACAGCATATGGTCAATTTCCATAGAATACATGTTTTGATATATTCTTTTAACCTAAAAAGAGGAGGCAGAATTTACATGATGCATCCAACTTTATCCTTGTAAAGTGTTTAGATCATAGCTTTCTTTGTACATCTATGTAGATAAATGAAATTTCTTTCCAGTGTAAAAAATACCTTATCCCATCTCTTTTCTCACATCAGCTACATAGTGTCTTCTTCACATTGCCTCCCTTTAAAGGAGAGCTCCTAAGGAAAGAGTTTATTCTCAGATTTATAGACATCTGGAACTCAGGAATGGAAGGAGAAAAGAAACATCTCTATTTTCTAGGCATGATGGAGTAAACCACCCCCCCCCCTTCATTTCCCACTGAACTCAATTATTAAACCTGGAGAACTATAAAAAGTAAACATCAGAAGTTGGAACAGAATACCATATTTTGAAGTACCACTGACCCAGCATTGGGTTTACCATTTTCCCCCTTGTGTATCCTGTTAGCCTGAACACAAAGTAATCCAAAGCATGGTAATGCAGATACAATTGAGATTGAGGAGAAATTCTTTAGTTCTGGTTTGAGGAATGGAAAAGAAAAAAAAAAAAAACTCCTAAAGCTCTGAGAGAGTGTGGGAGGTGGGAGGGCCAATTCCTTTTTATTTTATTTTTTTTTAAATAAAAAAGGAACCCATTAGGAGTCTTGCTCCAACCCATTAGGAGCCTGTGGCAGCGATAGTGGCAAGAACAGAAAGGAAAGGGAATCCTGTAAAAGCCAAAATTCTGAGGGAAAGGAATCTTCTCACTTGAGTAGAGCCATGGCTCCAACAGGAGAGGGTCAAACCCAGTTGCTTTTTTTTTTTTTTTTTTTTTTTTTTTTATTTATTTATGATAGTCACACAGAGAGAGAGAGAGAGAGAGGCAGAGACATAGGCAGAGGGAGAAGCAGGCTCCATGCACCAGGAGCCCGACGTGGGATCCGATCCCGGGTCTCCAGGATCGCGCCCTGGGCCAAAGGCAGGCGCCAAACCGCTGCGCCACCCAGGGATCCCCCCAGTTGCTTTTTACCACCCTGTCAGCTACTTGATTGTGGCACAATCATGAAAATGGGCAATTTCTTTCTTTCTTTCTTTCTTTCTTTCTTTCTTTCTTTCTTTCTTTCTTTCTTTTTCTCTTTCTTTTTTTTTTTTTTAAAGTGGGCAGTTTCTGCTAGAGGACTGAGAAAGGAATTTTCAGCAACTAGAAAATACTGGAGAGATAACAGGAGAGAGGAGCAGGAAAGTATGACTGTAAAGTTATTTATGAACTCATGTTTACCCCATCATTTATATATATATGGATCTAATCCTAATTAGCATACCAAACTTTAAGAATTATGCTAATTAGTAAACCTCTACCCATATGTGAATTACTGAGTAACATACAAGGGAGAGCCTGGAATATCACTGCAAAGACTTTGAAGCTGACACTAAAACCATAGTCCACAGATAAGATATAAACAAGATGAAGTCTCATGATTTACTTTTGAAAACATCCAGGATAAAAACAAAAATTACCTGGCACACAAAGAATCACAAAAATCTCAACTCACTTAGGAAAAGACAATCAGCAGATATCAATGTCAGGATGGCACAGATGCTGGAATTAAACTAGAAAGTATCAACAAAATAAAGAAGAAGTTAGTGGAAATCTTAAAACTAAAAAATTTCAATAACCAAAATAAAAGGCTCATTAGATAATAGAATAGAAATTATAGAGTAAAGGGTCAGTGAACTTGAAGGTTGATCAATAAAAATTATCCGGATTCAGACCTGAGATTTATAGAGAGAACAGCCAGAAAACTACAGAGAGAAGGGCTGTCGCTTCTAGCAAGGTAGGAAGACAGAAAAAAATAAAATAAAAAAGAATCAAGTGGGAGAGGGGCACGGTGAGGAGCCGGGCTAAAGCTTCGCGGCAAAAGTCTCTGGGATAGGAAAGCCCAGCCCTGGAGAAGCCAGAACTTTAAGAATCTGCACCAATTCTTCCCCGATGGAAAAGCACTTAGCAGGGAAGTCTAGCAGAACTGCAGGAGGAGCTGTGGAGCCTTCAGGTTCCTGGAGTCACTAAAAGAGGAAGTGCACCTGGGAGAGAGCGTACCACAAACTGTGGGTCAATCTCAGTAGAGGTTTGGCACACGCACCTGGCGGGGCACCTGGGAGAAGCCAGTTGGTCAGGCGTGTGGCTCCGCACAGAGGTGTCTGCACCCTGCTGCCCTCGGTGCCGAGGCCCTGGGAGCACAATTCCAGCAGCACAGGGCCCTGGATCCCAGGGCGCCAGGGAACACAGCCCATGATCCTGCACTCCCCCCGGGACACGTGGTAGCAGGGAGGGCACAGGACAGCAAGGACTCTCCTGCCACCGGGTGCCCCCAAGCTGTGCAGATCAGTGCCCCCCGTGCCACCCCTGCCCCAGTCCAGGAGCATCTAGGGGAGCTGGAGCTGGAGGCCTGGCCAAGCTGGAGGCCTGGCCGCTGTCAGTGTTGTCCCTCCTTGTTTCACGGTGTGCGTGGGAGAGGCGGGGTCACCAGGAAGCAGGGGTCTCACAGGATAAACAGCTCCCACTAAGCCCGGCACCCTGCGGCAGGTGGTGGTGCGGGCATCTCCCCCAGGTACACACACCTGAGAATCAGCACAGCAGACCCCTCCCTCAAAAGAACAGCTGGAATAACAGGGGAAGAGCAAAATCTTGACCAAGCAGTGCTGGAAAGCTCCAGGGGAAGTTGAGGGATTTACAGTATATAGAACTAGAGGATACCCCTCCTTCCACCCCCCTTTTTTCCATTACAATTCGTTTTTATATCAGACTAAAAATTTCCAACTTTTTTCTCTTTTCCCACCTTAACTACAATATTTTTACCACCTCTTCATTTCTAAGTTTTTTCGTTTTTGAGTTTCATATTTCTACAATTACATGTCTTAGATATATTTTCCACTTCCAGATTCCCTTCAACATATCCAACTTAATTTTGGGAGATATACAAGATATGTTTTTTTTAAAATTTTGTTTTCTCTGCCTCACTTTGTTCTACAATGGTGTAAGTTAATACCTTCTAAAACATGACCAGCATATACTCAGAACCAAGTGCTACACTGTGCTGATTCATTCTGTGAGATTATATTCTCTCTTCATTCCCATTCTGTCCCCCTCTTTTATCTCATTTATGTTTTTGTGGTCAATGTTGGGGATCTCTATAAGTATTCCAGTTTATATAAATTTGGGACTGAGCATCTTCTAACATACAGAACTTAATATACTCAGAACCAAGAGGATCACCCTCTGGGACCCCTCAGGTAGACTACATTCTCCCTCCACTATAACTTCATCACCACTACCATCTCCCAGTTCCCCCTCCCCCCCTTTTTTCTTTTTTCTTCTCATTTTTTTTCTTTTTAAAAAAGATTTTATTTATTTATTCATGACACACACACACACACACACACACACACACAGAGGCAGAGACACAGGCAGAGGGCAAAGCAGGCTCCATGCAGGGATCCTGATGTGGGACTCGATCCCGGGTCTCCAGGATCATGCCCTGGGCTGAAGGCAGTGCTAAACTGCTGAGCCACCTGGGCTGCCCTTTTTTCCTCTTTACTTTTGTTTTTTTCTATCTTTTTTCTCTTTTTTGGGATTCTTGGCCTTTTATTTTTTTACTAAAATAGGTTAGAGATAGAATTTAGGATAACAATTATAAAGTACTAGCTGGGCTTCAAAAAAGCATAAAAGACACTGGAGAATATCTTAGTGCAGAAATGAGATGTAATCAGGCCGAAATTAAAAACAGTCTAATTGAAATGCAATCTAAATTGGATGCTCTAACAGTGAGGGTAAATGAGGCAGAAGAGAGACTAGTGACATAGAAGACAAGTCTATGGAAAGGAAAGAGGGAATGAGACAAAAACAAATAATAGCCCATGAGGAAAGCCTTTGAGAAACCAGTGATGCCATGAAAAGAATACATGTCAGAATTATTGGAGTGCCTAAGGATGAAGAGATAGAGAGAGAGTAAGAGAGAGAGAGAGAGAGAGCACACACCGGAAGGTGTACTTGAGCAAATTATAGCTGAATTTCTCTAATCTGGGGAAGGAAATAGGCATTCATATCCAAGAGGTAGAGAAGACCCCTCCCAAAATTGATAAAAATAGATGAACAACCTGACATATAATAAAAACGCTTACAAATTTCAGAGATAAAGAGAAAATCCTGAAAGCAGCTTGAGACAAGAGATTCCTAACATATAGAGGGAAAACACTGGATTGACTGGAGACCTCTCCACATATATCTGGCAGGCCAGAAAGTGGCTGGCAAGATATATTCAGGGTACTAAATGAGAAAAATATGCAGCCAAGAATACTTTATCCAGCAAGGCTGTCATTCAGAATGGAAGGAGAGAGAAAGAGCTTCCAAGACAGAAACTGAAAGAGTATGTGATCACTAAGCCAGCCCTGTAAGAAATATTAAGGGGAGAGGGAGTTCGAGAGTAACATAGACCAGAAAGAAACAGAGACAATATACAGAAACAGGGATTTTACAGGTAATACAATGGCACTAAATTCATACCTTTCAATAATTACTCTGAAAGTAAATGGGCTAAATGCTCCAATCAAAAGACACAAGGTATCAGATTGGACAAAAAAGCAAGACCTATCCATATGCTGTCTACAAGAGACTCATTTCAGACCTCAAGACACCTCCAGACTGAAAATGACAAGGTAGAGAGCCATTTACCATGCAAATGGACCTCAAAAGGAAGCTAGGGTAGCAATCCTCATATTAGAAAAATTAGATCTTAAACCAAAGAGTACAGTAAGAAATCATACTATCATACTTAAATGGTCTAGCCAACAAGAAGATCTAACAGATATAAATATTTACGCTCCTAATTTGGGAACAGCCAATTATATCAACCAATTAATACCTAAGTAAAGAAACACACAGGTAATAATACATTAATGGTAGGGGATTTTAATACCCCACTCACAGCAATGGACAGACTATCTAAGCAGAAGATCAAAGAATGAATGACACACTGGACCAGATGGACTTCACAGAAATATTCAGAACATTCCATCCTAAAGCAACAGAATATATATTCTTCTCGAGTGCACATGGAACTTTCTCCAGAAAAGATCATGTAGTAGGTCACAAATCAGATCTTAACTGATACCAAAAGATTGGGATTATTCCCTGTATATTTTCAGACTACAATGCCCCTCCCTCTGCTCATACTTGTGCTCTCTCTCTGAAATAAATAAAATTAAAAAAAAATAAAACACAGAAACAAAAATGAATAGAATGGAAATGAAGAATAGAAAAATATATGACTATAGTAGGATATTTTAGAAATACTCTTCACTTAGTAATAGAACTATTAGACAGGCATCAGCAACTATACAGAAAACTAAATAAGATCAAGTTACTGAATCTAATTGATGTTTACAGAAAGTTCCAACCAAACAGTAGGAAACATATTCTTCTCAAGTGCAAATGGAATAGTAACCAAAATAAACCATATCCTCAGTCATAAAACCTCAGCAATTTTAAAACATTTATAATTACACAAAATATGATCTCTGACCAAAATAGCACTAAGCATAACAGAAAGAAAGCAAGGCACCTTTCCATCACTTGTACCTTAAGGATCATACTCATAAATGATCTATGAGTCACAGATTAAGTCTCAAGGAATGTAAAAAACATTTTGAACTGAATAAAAATGAAAATATAATAAATTGTATCAAAATCTGTGGGGTGCAACAAAGGAGTGCCTAGAGGAAAAATCATAACAATAAATGCTTATGCTAGAAAGAGAATGCAGATCGTCTTAGAAGCTACATGGGCAAACCAAAAAACAGACTCTTAAATATGTATAAAGAACAAACAGATGGTTACTAGAGTGGGGGCGAGTGGGAGATATGGCTGAAACAGGTGAAGGAGATTAAGAATACACATATTGTGATGAGCACTACCCTACTATACAGAATTGTTGAATCACTATATTGTACACCTGAAACCAACAGAAAACTGTATTTTTAACTATACCAGAACTAAAATAAAATTTAAAAAACAAAGAAAGGCACTTCCTCATACTAATAAATGGTATTTGCAAGAAAAAATTTTAATGATGAAAATAGAATGCTATACCCCGAGATAAGAAACAAGTCAAGGATGCCCACAACATCATGCTGTTACTAGCCAGTGTGGCATGAAGTAAATAAATAAACAAATAGCAAACATATTGGCACAAAGACCTTATACCTATTCTTCTATGATATAATTGTCTACCCACAAAACCAAGGAATCTACAAAAAAACACTCCTAAACCCATTAAGTGAGCTCAGTAAGGTCAAAGAATAAACGGTCAACATATAAATATCAATCATTTTTCCATGTACAAAAAATGAACAACTAGAAATCAAAAAGCTTTTTAAAGCCTCCCAAAATGAAAGAAATTATAAGACTTATATATTGAAAACTAAAAATGGTGATTATATCAAACAATTTAATAGAGATATCATGATCAAGGATTTGAAATCTCTCAACATGATAACAATATTGACTTTCTCCAAAGTGCTATACAGATTTAATGTAATATCAATCAAAATCACAGTAGAACTTTTGTAGACACATAAGAGATAATACGCAAATTTATTTGGAAGAGCCAAACAGCTATAATAGCTAAAACACTTGAAAAAGAATGTAGTTGGATGAGCAATTGCACTGCTGGGGATTTACCCCAAAGATATAGATGCAATGAAACGCCGGGACACCTGCACCCCGATGTTTCTAGCAGCAATGTCTACAATAGCCAAACTGTGGAAGGAGCCTTGGTGTCCATCGAAAGATGAATGGATAAAGAAGATGTGGTTTATGTATACAATGGAATATTACTCAGCCATTAGAAATGACAAATACCCACCATTTGCTTCGATGTGGATGGAACTGGAGGGTATTATGCTGAGTGAAATAAGTCAATCGGAGAAGGACAAACATTATATGGTCTCATTCATTTGGGGAATATAGATAATAGTGAAAGGGAATAGAGGGGAAGAGAGGAGAAATGGGTGGGAAATATCAGAAAGGGAGACAGAACATGGAAGACTCCTAGCTCTAGGAAACGAACTAGGGGTGGTGGAAGGGGAGGAGGGCGGGGGGTGGGGGTGACTGGGTGGCGGGCACTGAGGGGGGGACTTGACGGGATGAGTACTGGGTGTTATTCTGTATGTTGGCAAATTGAACACCAATAAAAAATAAATTTATTATTAAAAAAATAAAGTGTATAGACTGTTACAGGTCATTAGCATATTTGAAGCTTACTAAATGTGCAAAATGTTAATTGCATGGGGCCAATACCATGTAGCCATATTAATAGCCAGATGCTATGATTAAAAAAATAAAAAATTAAAAAAGAAAAAGAATATAGTTGGATGAATAGCACTTTCCTATATTAAACTTACTATAAAGCTATACAAATCAGGGCAGTGTGGATCAATAGCACATAAAAGAAACTCTTGAGTTAATAAGGCCACAGAAATATGACCATTTGATCCTTGACACTGTAAAAAGCAATTCAAAGATGAAAGAACAGTATTTTCAAAAATGGTTTTAGAACAACTGACCATCTATATGCAAAACAATGAACCTAGATCTACATTTATAACTTTAAGCAAGTGGACTGCAGATGGACCATAGATCTGAGTATAACATAAAACTACAAAAATTTAGAAGAAAATACAGAATAAATCTTCATGCCTTGGGGTTAGGCACAGAGTTCTAGAAAAGATGGCAAAGGCAGGATCCTTTAAGAAAAATGTGATAAAAAATGTGATAGACCGGATTTCAGTATTAAAAACTTTTGGTCTATAAAAAGCATTGCCAAGAAAATGAAAAGACAAACTACAGAAATAGGAAAAATATTTGCAAAGCACATAGCCAACCAAGGATATATATATCCAGAATATATAAAGAACTCTCCAAAATTTAATAACAAAATGAAAAATCCTATTTTAAGAATGGACAAAGGGCCTGAACAAATATTTCATCAAAGAGGGTATAAAAATAGGAAATAAGTACATGAAAGATGTTCAACACCATTAGCCATTCATGAAATTCAAATTAAAACCAGGATTATATACAACTACATATCTATTAGAATGGTTAGAATGTTAAGAAGGGATGCCTGTGTTGCTCAGTTGGTTAACCATCTAATTCTTGATTTCAGCTCTGATCATGATCTCAGGGTCATGAGACTGAGCTACATGTCAAGCTCCACAGAGTATGGAGTCTGCTTGAGATTCTCTCCCTCTCCATCTGCCCCTCTCCCTGCTTTTGCTCTCTCACCCTTAAAAAAATGTTAAAAAATATTACAATACCAAATTCTGGCAAGGATATGGAGCAAATGGAATTCTCGGCCATATAGATGGCTGGTGGGGGGTGCAAAATGGTACAGTCACTCTAGAAAGAAGTTTGGAAGTTACTTTAAAAACACTTATAATATAGTCCAGTAATCTCGTTCTGAGAGAAATGAAAAATTATATTTATACACAAAAAACTCTACCTGAAATTCAGAACAGCTTTATTCATACTCATACTGTAAACAACCCAAATATCCTTTAATTGGTGTACTATATTACATCTAAACATGAAGTACGGGTGTTATTCTATATGTTGGCAAATTGAACACCAATAAAAAGTGAATTTATTAAAAAATAAACATGAAGTACTACTTAGCAATTAAAAGAAACATACTACTAATCATACATTAGTATGGATAGATCTCAAAGGCATTATGCTCTGTGTCAGTAGCTAATTTTTTAAGGTTACATAATATAGGATTCCATTTACGATGGTATTCTCAATAAGACATTAGTGATTAAGGATAGACCAGTGATTACCAGGGTGGGGATAGGGATGACTTACAAAGGAATAGCACGAGGGAGTGTTTTGGGGTGATGAAACTACTCTGTGGTGCTAGCTGAATGTGTTAAATTTCATATATCTATATATCAAAAGAAAAAAATAAATTTACTGTGTAGTTTAAAAATATTTTTGACTCACCACAGAGAAGAAAAATAGGTGTTCTGAGATTGTCATGTCATTAAATAACAAGTCTTGCTGTGGGCAGAAGCCCAGATTTTTTCGAATCTCCATTATGTTCTTTGAGATGTCAAATCCATGAATATAGACCTCTTCTCTGGTAGGAGGGTAACGACCTACAAGTAATCAGAAGACATAAAAGAAGCTGAGCTTTGGTGAGAGAGCATGATAAGATAATGCAAATTACTATCTTAAATCCAGCCTGCTTATGGATTACTCAAAAGAATTAGCACTATCTCCTACAGTATACTTATCTTGATGAGCACTGAGTAATATATGGAATTGCTAAGTCACTATATTGTACAGCTGAAACTTATATAACACTGTATGTTAACTACACTGGAATTAAGATTAAAAAAAGAGTGCCCTGGGGCACCTGGGTGGCTCAGTGGTTGAGCGTCTGCCTTTGGCTCAGGTCATGATCCCAGGGTCCTGAGCCTGCTTCTCCATCTGCCTATGTCTCTGCCTCTGTGTCTCTCGTGAATGAATGAATGAACAAACAAGTATCTAATAAAAATAAAAAAGGAATACACTTTTTGTGATGAGCACTGAGTGATTATAGAGTTGCTGAATTATTACCTAGAAAAACTGTCTTTCAAAAATGAAGGATCGACCAGACAAACAAAAGTTGAGAGAGTTCATTACTAAGAGAACTCCATTAACAAGAGATGTTAGAGTTCTTCAAGGTGAAACATAAGGATGCTAAATGGTAACATGAAAGCATATTAACTCATGGCAAAGGTAAATACATAGACAAATACAGAATACTGTAATACTTTGGTGAGTATATAATACATGTAATAGTAGTAAGTAAATCACTCTTAATTTTAGTATAAAATTAAAAGACAAAAGTATTAAAATATAAGTATAAAAATGTTGATCAACATACAACATAAAAAGATGTATATTGTGACATTAATATAAAATGTGTTTATGTGGAAAAAATAATATTATAGAGTTCTATTTTTAATTGAAGGTCATTGTTTTCAGTTTAAATAGAATATTATAACTATAAAATATTTTATATAAGTTCCACAAGGTAAACATAAAGGATATACTTACATAATAAACACATAAGACAAAGAAAAGTGAATCAAAGCCTGTAAACATATATAATATATATAACATATATACTATATGTAATATGAATATGACATATAAATATTTTATATATATGTAAAAAAGAAAAGTAGATGGCAAAAGAAGTGTAAGAAAGACAATTTTCAAAATGACAGCGGTAGGCCCTTCTCTATCAATAATGACTTTAAATGAAAAGACCTAAAAAAAAATAGAGTGGCTGAATGGATTAACTAATAATACCTAACTATACGTTCTTTACAAGGAACTTTAGATTTAAGGACACAAAGAGGCAGAAAGTGAAGGCATGAAAAAAAGATATTCAATGTAAATGGTAACCAAAGAGAGCAGGGGTGGCTATACTTCTATCAGACAAAATAGACTTTAAATATCTCATGAGAGAGAGAGAAAATTATTATATAATGATTATATCATATGACAAAAAATTAAAGTTACAGAAAGATATAACAATTATAAATATATGTGCCCAACATCAGAGCACCTGCCTACATATATAAAGCAAACCTTAGCAGAACTACAGGGAAGAATACATAACAATATTATATTACATGGAGACTTCAATATCACATTTTCAATAATGGATAGAACATCTAGACAGACTATCAACAACAAAACAGCAGAACTGAACAATACTTGAGACAAAATGGACCTAATAAGTATTCCACTTAGCAGCAGAAAATATACATTCTTTTCAAGTGCACATAAAATATAATATTCTCTAGGATATATCATGTTAGGTCACAAAGTTAAGTCATCATAAATTTAAGATTGAAATGATATTAAGTATCTTTTCAAACCACAATGGAAGGAAACTAAAAAGCAAAAGAATGACAATTTAAAAACTCATTAATGTGGAAATTAAAGATCACATTCCTGAAAAACTAATGGTTTGAAGAAGGAAGAAAAAGGGAAATTAGAAAATATTTTGAGGAGCACCTGAGTGGCTCAGTCAGTTAAGCATCTGCCTTTGGCTCAGCTTGTGATCCCAGGGTCCTGGGATTGAGCCCCATGTGGGGCTCTCTGCTCAGCAGGAAGCCTGCTTCTCCCTTTCCCTCTGCTCCTTCCCCTATTTGTGCTTTCTCTCTCTCTCTGTCAAATAGATAAATAAAACATTAATTAAAAATCTTTGTGTATGGTGTAAGAGAATGGTCTAGTTTCATTCTGCACATGGCTGTCCAATTTTCCCAGCACCATTTATTGAAGAGATGGTCCTTTTTCCAGTGGATAGTCTTTCCTGTTTGTTGACTATTAGTTGACCAGAGAGTTGAGAGCCCATTTTTGGGTTCTCTATTCTGTTCACCATACACAAAGATAAATTCAAAATGGATGAAAGATCTAAATGTGAGACAAGAATCCATCCAAATCCTAGAGGAGAACACAGGCAACACCCTTTTTGAACTTGGCCACAGCAACTTCTTGCAAGATACATCTGTGAAGGCAAGGGAAACAAAAGCAAAAATGAACTATTGAGACTTAAGATAAAAAGCTTCTGCGCAGCAAAAGAAACAGTCAACAAAACTAAAAGACAGCCTACAGAATGGGAGAAGATATTTGCACATGACATATCAGACAAAGGGCTAGTATCCCAGATCTATAAAGAACTTATTCAACTCAACACCCAAGAAACAAACAATCCAATCATGAAATGGGCAAAAGACATGAACAGAAATTTCACCAAAGAAGACATACACATGGCCAAGAAGCACATGAGAAAATGCTCCGCATCACTTGCCATCAGGGAAATACAAACCAAAACCACAATGAGATGCTACCTCACACGGGTGAGAATGGTGAAAATTAACAAGACAGGAAACAACAAATGTTGGAGAGGATGTGGAGAAAGGGGAACCCTCTTGCACTGTTGGTAGGAATGTGAACTGGTACAGCCGCTCTGGAAAACTGTGTGGAGGTTCCTCAGAGTTAGAAACAGAGCTACCCTTCGACCCAGCAATTGCACTGCTGGGGACTTACGCCAAAGATACAGATGCAGTGAAAGACTGAGACACCTGCACCCAATGTTTCTAGCAGCAATGTCCACAATAGCCAAACTGTGGAAGGAGACTCGATGCCCATCGACAGAGGAATGGATAAAGGAGATGTGGTCTATATATACAATGGAATATTACTCAGCCATTAGAAATGACAAATACCCACCATTTGCTTCGACGTGGATGGAACTGGAGGGTATTATGCTGAGTGAAGTAAGTCAATCGGAGGAGGACAATCATTATATGGTTTCACTCATACGAGGAATACAAAAAATAGCAAAAGGGATCATAAGGGAAAGGAGAGAAAATGAGTGGAAAAAGTCAGAGAGGGTGACAAAACATGAGACTCCTAACTCTGGGAAAGGAACAGGGGTAGTGGAAAGGAGGTGGGCGGGGGTAACTCAGTGACAGGCACTGAGGGGGGCACTTGATGGGATGGGCACTGGGTGTTATACTATATGTTGGCAAATCTAACTCCAATAAAAAAATATATAAAAAATTTAAAAAATATTTGGGATAAATGAAAATGAAAATGAGACTAGAAAAATAGAGATTAAAAAAGGAATAGGAAAAAAATCACTGAAAGTAAGGTTGGTTTTCAAAGACAAATATAATTGACAAACCTAAACTAGAATAAAAAAAGTGAGAAGAGTCAAAGCCAGAAAAGACATTACAACTGATGTCACAAAAATAAAAAAGTTCATAAGAAACTACTCTGAACAATTACATGCTAACAAATTAGATAAAATTGCATGTTTCTAGGAATTTACTCATTTCTTCTAGGTTATGAAATTTTCTAATATACAGTTGTTCACAGTATTTTCTTATGACCCCTTTGTTTCTGTGGCATAGGCTGTAACATTCCAGCTCTCATTTTTATTTTAATTATTTGAATTTTTTCAATTTTGTTGATATTTTAAAAAACCAACTCCTAAGTCTTATTTTTCCATTCTCTACTTTATCTTCACTGTAATCTTTATTATATTCTTCCTCCCACTATCTTTGGGTTTAGTTTGTTAGTCATTTTCTAGTTTCTTAAAGTATACCGTTAGGTTGTTAATATCAGAGTTTTCTTTTTTTTTTTTTTAGAGTTTTCTTTTTTAATGTGAGTGTTCACAATGATAGAATTCTATCTTTGCACTGCTTTTTAAAGTTTGTATGTTTTTTAAAAAAGATGTTATTTATTTATTTATTCATGAGATACACACAGAGAGAGGCAGAGACATAGGCAAAGGGAGAAGCAAGCTCCTTGTGGGGAGCCTGATGTGAGACTCGATCCCATGACCCTGGGATCATGCCCTGAGCTGAAGGCAATGCTCAACCATTGAGCCACCCAGGTGTCCCAAGATTTGTATGTTTCCATTTTAAATTTTCTCAAGATACTTTCTAATTTGTGATTCCTCCTTTGACACATTGGTTACTTAAGGGTGTGTTGTTTAATTTCCACATATTTGTGCATTTTCCAGTTTTCCTTCTCCTCTTGACTTCTAGTTTCATTCTATTGTAACTTGGAAAGGATACTTTCTATAATTTCATTCTTTTAAAACTTGTTAAGGTTTGTTTTTTGAACAAACGTGATCTCTCCTGGAGGAGGTACCATGTCTTCTTCTTCTTCTTTTTTTTTTAAAGATTTTATTTATTTATTCACGAGAGAGACACAGAGAGAAAGAGAGAGGGAGAGAGGCAGAGACACAGGCAGAGGGAGAAGCAGGCTCCATGCAGGGAGCCTAACGTGGTACGTGATCCTGGGACTCCAGGATCACGCCCCAGGCTGAAGGCGGTGCTAAACTGCTGAGCCACCCAGGGATCCCCCTTTACCATGTCTTCTTAAGAATGCAAATTCTGCTGTTATTGAGTTTAGTACATGTCTGTCAGGTCCAATTGTTGTTAAAGATCTCTATTTCCTTAAAGAGTTTTTGTCAAGTTGTATCCATTATTCAAAGTGGAGTATTAAAGTCTCCTACTATTATTGTGCTACTATTTCTCTATTTATCCAATATTTATTTATCCAAGATTTGCTTCATTTTTTAAGAACTCTGATATTTGGTAAATATACATTTATACTTTTATATTTGCCTGTTGAGTTGATATCTTTTTTCCCCTTTGCAATAGTGTTTGATTTGGTAAGTCATTTAGGCTCTCTTCGCTTTTCTTCACGCTTTTAAAAAAGATTTATTTATATGATAGAGAGAGAGTGTGCACACAAGGGGAGGTGCAGAGGGAGAATCAGACTGACTCCCCACTGAGCCGGGAGCCTGATGTGGGGCTCAGTCCCAGGACCCTGGGATCATGACCTGAGCTGAAGGCAGACACTTTACTGAGCCACCCAGGTGCACTGGCTTTTCTTCATTCTTTTTTCTTTTCACTCTTATAACTTCATAATTTTTTTAAAAAATATTTTATTTATTTATTCATAGACACAGAGAGAAAGAGACAGAGACACAGGTAGAGGGAGAAGCAGGCTCCATGCAGGGAGCCTGATGTTATAACTTCATAATTGCAAATAACCTATCTTCAAGTTTGCTAATTCATTTTCCTGTCTGATCAGCTCTGCTGTTGAAACCCTCTAATACAATTTTTCAAGTTAGTTATTATATTTTTCATATCCAGAATTTGTTTGGGTTTTTAAAAAATTACTTCTACCTCTGTTAGTATTTTTTTTCTGTTAGTATATTAATGATTCATCATTTTCCTTTTTTTTTTTTTATATGCGTTCCCTTTTAAATCACTGAACACCTTAAAATGACTTTTTGTCAGGTAATTCAGAGATTTGTTTTTCTTAAGGGCCACATTCTGGGGCTTTATTTTGTTCTTTTGATTAGGGCAGGTTTCCTTGTTTGTTTGGTTGGGTTTTTTTTTTTTTTTTGTATGCCTTGTTATGTTTTGTTGAGATTTGGGCATTTAAAAAAACAGACATCTCTCATAGTCTTTATGGACTAGCTTCATGCCTTGTTACGTTTTGTTGAGATTTGGGCATTTAAAAAAACAGACATCTCTCATAGTCTTTATGGACTAGCTTCATGCACGGGAAGTCCTTCACCAAAAACATTTTCAGATGAGTCTTTGGGGGTCATGCATATTCTCTCATTCTATTGTATATGGCTGCTTTACACTACCCTAATTTCCTCAGGCAGCTTGGAGATCATGTTTCTTTTGTAGTTTCTCTGCCTGTATCCTTGGCACCTGAATGGGGAACTGCAGATTTCCTGCTGCTTTAAAATACTCTAAGATGCTACAGCATTTGCCTCTGTTTTTCTAGGACTTCCAACCTGGCGTCTATACCATGTTGCCACTACCATTAGTGCTCCATTAGACAAGACAGAAACCAGTCCTTTGGGCAGCCCCTAGACAAGCCAGAACATTGCATACAAGTTCTAGTCTTTCCTTTCTGTCCCACGGGAGGAGCTTGGAATTGGGACATTTCCTCCTGATTGTGCCATGCCATGTTGGGGGAAGGGTTGGGGTGAGAAAATGCCATAAACTTTCTACCCTTTTTGGTATTGGCCATGCATTCATTTGTAAGCTGCAACATCCAAAATGATTTTTGGAGTTTTTAAATAAGTATTTTTGTCTGTATATTGTTGCTAACTTAGTGTCTCAGTGGGGATGAAGGCCTGGAGCTTCCAAGTCCACCATATTGCTGAATGTCACTCTTACCTCCTGTTTCTAAGTTGCCTCTATCTTCCTTTAGTCTTATTTAATTGCTGTAGGTCTTTGTGTATTTCCAGAGTTCTGGCAAAATTAGTTCTGACATTTTGTGCTTGTTTATTTATCTTGTCTATGAAGGGACCAGAACTTGGAACTACCACCTCTGACAATTTGCTCCCAATGGTTGTTTCTGATCTCCATCTTGGTGTATGAATAGGATTTCAATAGGTGGAGAGGTAGTCCAGGCACTCCCATTGAGAAAAAGGAGCACATGCAGATGGAAAAGTGCATTGTATGTGTTCTGAGATAACACGCAGAAGATGGGGTATGTTCCAAGATAATTTATGTAAAGCATATCAACTATACATAATCCATATATTATCATGAAGTTAATAACTCAAATCATAATCTTGTGATACTAGCTAGGTAGTCATATTGCTTAGAAGGCTTTTAATTGAGACTTAAGACAAAATCAGTTCAAATATATAAAACAGCAGATAATGTGGGTAGTATCTACCTTCCTGAGCTAGTTTGGGCATTATTTCAGTTTCAAAGGAGAAGCTATTATATCACAACTACTAAGCTCAGCTCTGCTCCAGCCTTGAGAACTTACGCTAACCTCACACACAACTAGGGATTCACTATCCTAATTGTCCCTAGTATTCCTTGTCCATTCTTCATTTCTGGTGAATGCAGTGTGTCTAATATATAAACCTACATAAAATATTCTTCCATGGCTTCACATTGCAGTCAGCATAAATTCTAATCTTCATAGGATGGTTTCCCCCAAACCTTTCATGATTTGACCTTTTGAAGATTCCTCTAGTTTTATCTTTTGCTATTATTCAAATTCCACCTCTGATCTAGTCAGTTCCCTGCTTTCAAGTCTCCTAGTCTTTGCTTATAATTCATTCACAGGCCTTCATACATCCTATTTGTCTCAGATTTGATGACACGGTCCTTTTTCTTACCCTCAAAATAGGTTATGTGCCATTCTCTTAGTTGAATAGCACCCCACACATAACATCTCCTTTCTGACTTATGATGTTAAGTTTCAAGTTTCTTTTCTATATCTCCACCAGTATACAAAATTGAGTGTAACAATGCTGTAATCACCACTGTATTACCAATTCCTATGAAAAATTATATAAATATTTTTACTGAATAAATGAATGTATTACATTACTAAGAGCACTCTGGTTGTAAATAAAGTGTAATAAAAATTGCCACACTGAAACGACAATACACACAATATCACACAGTGCTGATTGATTTGAAGTCTTAGAAGGAAGCTGACTTCTGCTGTAAACAGCTGAATACGTACCTGTGAGAAGAGACAAGATTGTGGTTTTTCCTGCCCCATTTTGCCCTAGAAGAATAGTGATTTGCCCCTTAAATAAATTCAAGGACATGTTGTTTACTACTACTTTGTCACCAAATTCCTGTGAGATAAAAGAAAGAATAACTTGGTATCTATCACCATCATTTATGAAAGACAAAACATTCATATACTCTATCCTTAGAAGAAACAACATTATAAAACAGGTGAAGGTAGAAAGTACAGGTTTCCAGTTATCCAATAACAAGTCACAGGGATGAAAGGTACAGCACAGAGAATATGGTCAATGGTACTGTAATAGAACTGTAGGGTGACAGATAGTAGCTATGCTGGTGGTGGGCACAGTATAACATACAGACTTGTTGAATCACTATGTTGTCCACCTGAAACTAATGTAATGCTATGTGTAAATGATATGTCAACAAAAAAAAATTTAAAAAAAGGAGAAACATACTATGTAACTTGTGAAAAAAGATAATGTCAACAAGGAACAAAATTTGTAGGTGCACTGAGTTTGTACATTAGGCAAAATAGGTGTGAAGACACAGTGGGATCCATATTTGGTAAGGAAAACAGAGACCTCTCTACATTCTATGTGTGAAGAGTATAATATAGTAATTATGGGGTTATTTAATTGTAGTAAGAGCTAGGAAATCTCATAAAAGTTGTAATCAATGATCAGAAAAATTGATGCTATGATTTTAGCTAGAAGTTTGGTGATTCATAATAACATGCCTGGTAATTCTTGAGATTCTAAGGAGGAGTTGGAAAAATCAAATATGGCCCATTATATGTTTTTGTATGGCCAATGAACTAAGAATGGTTTTTTATACTCTTCAAGGCTTATTAAAAAAGAATAGACACTGTATGTGGCCCATGGAGCCTAAAATATTTATCTAATCTTTTATAGGACATATAAGACAATGCTTCTAAAAGGTTTCTTGAAAACTCCTACTGTTTCATTCTGAAATTAGAAAGCCCTTGGTTCCCAAGAACTCACCTAGATAAATCTAAAATCTGCTTATGTGTCTGTCTGTAAGTGCCTCCTATTGGCAAATCCTAACTAGAAACCAAATAGAGGAGGGAATTTGAGGGAATATAGTTAATGGGTTTTCTTTTGCAATGCAGGAGAAATCATAGAAAAGTTGGTAGTAATGTTGCCAAACTGACAAGAGAAAATACAGAATAGTACATCTACAAACTATCCCTAGGCATGGGTTTTTCAACAGTAGCACTACTGACACTTTGTTTTGGAGGGGTTTCCTGTGCCTCAGTAGCATGTTTAGCAGCTTCTCTGGCCGCTACCTTCTAGATGCCATTAGCACTCTTCACCTCTCTCTATCTTAGTTGTGACAATTAAAATATCTCCACATGTTGTCAGATGTTCTCTGAGGGGACACAATCACCCCTAGTTGAAAACAACTGCCCTAGAGAAACAAATTTTCTCCCATGCTGATAATACTACAATCTGCTTCATCACTATGTCTCCCCAAAGCTATAGCTCTGCATTTTCAAAAGTCTACCAGAAACATAAATTTAAATACTTATAAAAATCTCAAATTCAATATATCTAAAACTCTGCTCATCATCATCCCATGAAAATATGCTTCTCAGCTGTACTCCCTGTTAGAAAATGATTCCAATATTCACTTAGATGTACAAAACAGAAATATACATTTAATCCTGCACTTCTAATTGTTACTAACTACTATATGCAATAAGTCACCAAGTTCAATTAGTTAATTTAGGCCAGGGGTGACCATTCTTTATTCAATAACTATTTACTAAATTATCAGGCATTGTGTTATATGATAGAGTTATATCTAGGAATCAGTTATGCATAGCCCCACCTCAATGAAGCCTTTGTAAAGGAAGTTAAGAAAAAAAGTATAGGAATGTAGTAATAGTTATAGATTATGATCAACATTATGAATAAAACAAAGAGCCTAAAAAATGAGAGGTGTGATAGTATTACGTGTAAAACAAATGTTTATAATGGACATTAGGTAACTAATGATAGTGATTCCTAAGAGTTGGAAAACAAGGTCGGCCCTACAATTACCCCAGCTTACCTAGATAGTGTCAAAGCCATGGAACGGAGACAGTAACTCAGGCACAGTCAAGCAACCTACTGGAGTTGAAGATAGGGAGCTCAGAGTCTACTGAGGTGAAAGTAACCTGGAGTACTAAGGTGAGACTTCCTAGAGTATTCTGGTAAGAACTGATCAACATAAGCATGCGAGGAAACTACAAAGAACCATTTAAAAGTGAGAGGGAACAGCTGCTGGCATTCATCTAGGGCCAGAAAGGGTGCTTATTCCCTAGCCAGACTAGAAAATTTCAAGATTCATAGGGCATTAGGTAGATTACAAGAAGGGGCTGACTGAATCAATAGTGGAGAATAATTACCTGTGGACTAAGCAATGCAGTAATGAAAGTATCAAACTATTTCAGAGTAACTTAATTCTTCTGAAATCAAAGATCAAGAGTTTTCATAGAAAATAAAAATACCCAGAACCCGAAAAATTTGAAGAAGTAGGAAAATTTGACCAGTAATGAAAATATAAATCAATTAAAATCAGCCCCAGACTGACACACATGTTAAAATAAGGAAACACATTAAAATGATTATTATAAGTGTATGTCATATTTTGAAAAAGCTATGATATGGAAGATATTTTAAAAACAGCTCATGGCAATGAAAACTGTAATTTCTAAAATGAAAATACACTTGATGAAATATTGACAAATGCAGGTTAGACACTGCAAAAGAAAAAAAGAAAAAAGTAGTTAAAGATATAGCAGTAGAACAGCAAAGGAAACAGTCAACAAAACTAAAAGGCAACTTACGAAATGGGAGAAGATATTTGCAAATGAAATACCAGGTAAAGGGTAGTATCCAAGATCTATAAAAAACTTATCAAACTCCACACCCAAAAAACAATCCAGTAAAGAAATGGGCAGAAGACACTAAGAGACATTTCTCCAAAGAAGACCTACATATGGCCAACATGCACATGAAAAAATGCTATCACTTGGCATCAAGGAAATACAAATCAAAACCACAATGAAATACCACCTCACACCAGTCAGAATGGCTAAAATTAATAAGACAGGAAAAAACAAATATTGGAGAGGATGTGGGAAAAGGGGAACTTTCTTATATTGTTGGTGTAAGCTGGTACAGCCACTCTGGAAAAGTAGTATGGAGGCTCCTCAAGAAGTTAAAAATAGAGCGACCCTATGACTCAGCAATTGCACCACTAGGTATTTACCCCAAAGATACAGATGTAGTGAAATAATGGAACATCTGCACCCCAATGTTCACAGCAGCAATGTCCACAATAGCCAAATTGTGGAAAGAGCCAAGATGTCCATCAACAGACGAATGGACAAAGAAGATATGGTAATATATACAATGGAATGTTACTCAACCATCAGAAAGGATGAACACTTACTATTTAAATTGATGTGGATGGAACTGGAGGGTGTTATGCTGAGTGAAGTAAGTCAATCAGAGAAAAACAATTACCATATGATTTGTGGAATATAAGAGACATTGCAGAGGATCATAGAGTAAGGGAGGGAAAACAGAATGGGAAGTCATCAGAGAGGGAGAAAAACCATGGGAGACTCTTTACTATAGGAAACAAATTAAGGGTGGACAGAGGGGAAGTAGGTGGGGGGGGGATAATTTGGTGATAGGTATAAGGAGGGCATGTGATGTGATGAGCACTGGGTGTTATATGCCACCAATAAATCACTGCACACTACATCTGAAACTAAGTATTTACTTTATGTCAGCTAACTGAATTTTTAAAAAGATATAGAGGTAGAAACAATTAAAAACAAACAAACAAACAAACAAAGGATAAAGCCTCAGGAAAGATGTTGCTACAGCCATGCCAGAGACCTTATTGCCAGTGGTATTTTCTAGAAAAAAAAAGTTTATTTTGGAGAGAGACTGAGCACAGTTCACGAGCTGGGTAGGGGGAGGGCTAGAGGGAGAGAGAGAGAGAGAGAATCTTAAGCAGGCTGATCAGGGGCTCAATCTCACAATTCTGAGATCATGACCTGAGCTGAAACCAAGAGGTGGACACTTAACCGAATGAGCTACCCAGGTGCCCCTTCTCTGGGATTTTTGTAGTTTCCTGTCTTACATTTAAGTCTCCAATGCATTTTGAGTTTATTTTTGTGTATGGTGTAAGACAGTGGTCCAGTTTCATTCTTTTGCATATAGCTGACCAGTTTTCCTGACACCATTTGTTAAAGATTGTTTTTTCCTATTGGGTATTCTTTTTTTTCTCTTTAAAGATTTATTTATTTGAGAGAAAGAGACAACAACAGAGATAGTGAGAAAGAGCACAAGCAGGGAGAAGAGGGAGAAGCAGGCCTCCTGCTGAGCATGGAGCCTCAGGTGGGGCTCAATCCCAGGACCCTAGTAACATGACCTGAGCCAAAGGCAGATGCTCAACTCACTGAGCCACCCAGGTGTTCCCTCCCTCCCCCATTGGATATTCCTTCCTGCTTTGTCAAAGATTAACTGACCATATAGTTGTGGGTTCATTTCTGGGTTTTCTATTCTGTTCTATTGAACTACGTATCTATTTTCATGCCAGTACTGTACTGTTTGATCACTACAGCTTTGTAATATAGCTTAAAGTCTGGATTATATTCTCTGATATTTTAATTATTGTGTACCATGGTACAGACCTTCTTGAGTTCATCTTGTTTGGAATTCTTTGTTTCTTGAACTTGAGTCTGTGTTTCTTTCCCCTGGTTAGGAAAGTTTTCAGTTATTATTTCTTCAAATAAGTGTTTTACCTCTATGTTTTTCTCTTCTTCTGGGATCTCTATATAATGTGAGTGTTTGTTCACTTGATGTTGTCCAAGAGATACCTTAACTGATCTTCATTTAAAACAATTCTTTTTGCTGTTTAGCTTGGGTGCTTTCCATTACCGTCTTCCTGATCACCGATCCATGCATCTGTTAATCTACTGTTGATTCTCTCTAGCATAGTTTTGATTTCAGTTTTTGTAGTCTCCCCCGAGTGGCTCTTTTTTATGTTTTCTATGTCAGCTACTTCTTCTAAACTTAAAGGAATGGTCTTTATCTTGCTTGTTATTTTCTATGTGTTCTCTCTCTTGTTTGCAGAAGCTGTTCAGGCAGTTCTCAGTTCTTCGGGTGGAAATGCTCGATAAATAGGTATAGATTTGTTGTGTCTGTGGAGAAGACGAGTTCAGGATCTACCTATATCGCCATCTTGGATTGGAACTCAGCTTCTTGTATGTTAAAACTTCAATAGAATGGTTTAAAAAACAAATGGGTATTGCCTAGCTGATATTGCTTTTTTCAAATATGATAAATTATAGAAACATCCAGAAAACTGTTTGAATTTACTATCTGAATTGGAATAAAACTGATACCTTGTAAGTTGTTGTGCTATTACAATAAAATAGAATTCAACAACAACAAAAAAGTGGTGTGTGGCTACCATAACATTAGTAAAAGTACGTTTAAGAGAAGAACATTGCCAAGGATAAAGTGTATCATTATATAATGATAAAGAGATCAACTTTTCAAGAACACATAATTTTCCTAAACGTTTGTGCACCCAATAACAGAGCGAAAAATATAAGGCCAAAGAGCTACAGAGAAAAACAGGAAAAATGTGGTTATTTTTAAGGACTTCAATACTTTTCTCTCAATAATTGTTAGAATGTGTAGAATCATTAAAGGATATAGAATACTTAATAAGGGCAGTCCCGGTGGTGCAGCGGTTTAGCGCCGCCTGCAGTGGGGGGGGGGTGATCCTGGAGACCCCGGATCGAGTCCCACATTGGGCTTCCTGCATGGAGCCTGCTTCTCCCTTTGCCTGTGTCTCTGCCTCTCTCTTGCTCTCTCTGAATGAATAAATAAATAAATCTTAAAAAAAAGAATACTTAATAAATTACCAACTAACTTAACTAACATTTAGGTATTACTCTAAGAACCAATAGCAGATTACACATTATTTTCAAGTATGTATATAACATGTATTTAGACAGATGACTGACGGAGCTATAAAACAAGAATCAATAAATCTAAAGGATTCATGTCATACAAAGTATCTTCTCTTACCAGAATCAGAATTAGATTAGAAATTAGTACCAGAAAGATCTCTGGAAAATCCCCAAGTAACTGCAAACTAAATAATACAAATTGTACAAAAGCTCTTCTGGAAAAGTAAAGAGGAAATACTTCCCAACGCGTTCTATGAGGTTAGCATTATTCCAATATCAAAACTAGAAAAATGCCTTACAAAAAATGAAAGCAACAGATCAATATTCATCATTAACCTAAGTGAAAACATTCTCAACAAATTTAAGAAAAGTAATTCCATAAAAATAGATGATAGAGTTTTACTTTCGGGAAATCAGCATGAAGAACTCCACAGACACACTCCCCAGTGAAACAAGAAAAGCCGTGAAAATTAAAAAACAAAACAATAATCACATAAAATATTTAGGAGTTGTCCTAAGGGCATGCAGCAAATGAAAAAACATTTATTTAAAAAATTCTACTACAACTTGGTAAATAACAGACTTACTGTTTTTAATATCCTACTCAAGTTTGTCATTCTAGGAATTATTCTAGTTTCCTCCTCTTCCTTCAATGTCCACTATCCCCCAGTATTCTCAGTTCTGTTGGAAATCTTTTAGATCTGTCCGTTTCTCTTATGTACACTTTCACAACCCTTATCCAAGTCTTATCAAAAATACCATCCAGTCTTCTTTTTCCCACTTTTCTTCTCAAGTCCCCATTCTTCAAAACCTTGTTTTCCATATTGTAGTCAAAATGATCATTAAAACACATACATAATACTCCTCCAGTGCTTTAAACCAATCAATGGCTTCCCAATGAAGCCATTTACTATCATTCTTTTACCTCTAAATATATTGGTTTTCTTTTTGTTCCTCAAACACATGAACATCTTTCTCACCTCAGGGTCTTTGAATTTGCTATTTGTCTACTTATGGTATTCTTCTCTTACTTAGCTTTTCAAATAATTAGCTCTCATTCTTCAGGTTTCAGCTCAAAGGTCATCTCTTTGGAGAGATTTCCTTTTAACTACATTTAGTGTCATCCCCTCCACTCACACTCAAATGTTATTATTGTATCGTCAAGTTTATTTTCTTCACAGAATTTATTACAAAATTCAAATATCACTTGTTCTAAGCCTATCAGAAAAGAGTAGAAGTAAGCATGATGAATGGAGTAAATACTATGCTGTAAGGATATATCTATATTTATATGTTCTATGAATGTCTCTCTTAAATTAGAACTATATTGATTATGACTCTTAATTAAGCATCTTAAGTGTTTTCTAGAAATGGCCAGTTACAAACCCAGGGTATAGTACATGGCTTTCAGTCTTAGCAGGAGAAAGAGACCTTTGAAACAAATACCTTGTGTAAATGTTTGATCTGGATACCTGCCACCAAACTAGTAGGTTCAGCCTCAAAATGCTTGTTTGGAGTTTGTCCACAATTTTTCACTTCTTTTTTCTCTCTAATTTTTGTTTCACCAAGCCAGTATGAGCGCTACAAAGAAAGCCAAAATGAAATTACCAAAATGAACTTTCAGAACCAAAGCATTCCATCTGAACAGATCTATAATGAATAAAGTGACTGACTTAGTAATCAAAATCTGCCTACAGGGGTACCTGGGTGGCTCAGTGGTTAAGCATCTGCCTTCGGCTCAGGGCATGATCCCAGGGTCCTAGGATCAAGTCCCATATTGGGCTCCCTATGGGGATCCTGCTTCTCCCTATGTCTCTGTCTCTCTCTCTTACGTCTATCATGAATAAGTAAATAAAATCTTTAAAGAAAAAACCTGCCTACAAAGAAAAGTCCAGGGCCAGATGTCTTCACTGGTACCTAACATTTAAACAATAGCAACAATTATTCTCCAAGCTGTCCAAAAAGCTTAAGAGAGAGGAACATTCTCCAAGCTGTCCAAAAAGCTTAAGAGAGAGGAACTCAGCATTACTTGAAAAGTAAATGCCAAAGTTAGGCAAAGATATCACAAGGAAAGAAACCACAGGCCAATATCCCTTTTAATACAGATTTAAAAATCTTCAAAAAATACTCATAAATTAAACCTAATAGCATATCAAAAGGAATATTCATCATAACAAAGTGGGAGTTATCCCAGGAATGCAGGGTACTCCAACATACAAAAACCAATCAATGAAATATATCACATTAACAGAGCCAATGGGAAAGAAAACATACAATTATTTCAACTGATGCAAATAAAGCCTCTGACAAAGTGTCTCATGATAAAGACAATTGGAAAACTAGGAATAGTTTCCTGAAATTCATTAGGGAATTTGTGAAAAAACCCACAGCTAATATCAGACTCAAGAGTGAAAGACTTAAAGCTTTTCTTCTAAAATCAGGGATAAGACAAGGATACCTGCTTTCATTCTTGCTATTCACCACTGTCCTGGGATATTAGCCAGAACAATAAGGCAAGAAAAAGAAATAAAAGACATTCAAATTGGAAAAAGAGAGGAAAACTGTATTTGAAGATATCACAATACTACAATTTAAGGTGCCCAGAGAATCCTCCCCTACACACACTATGAGAGCTAACAGACAAATTCAGCAAAGATGCAGGGTACAAGATCAATATGTATACACCAGTTGTGTTTGTGTATACCAGCTATGAACAATCCAAAAAGAAAACTCTACTCTAACAGTTCTATTTACAATAGCATCCAAAAGAGTAAAATACTTAGGAATAAAATTAACCAGAATGGCGAATGACACACACTGAGACTATAAAACCTCAATGAAAGAATTTAATGAAGACAATAAATGGAAAGTTAAAAGAGAAAAAGATAGTTCATGGACTGAAAGACAATTTTTAGGGGAGGGGTGATTCTGAGATCATCACTGTGATCTCTGCACTGATTCCCAGAGCTCCCTGCATCACTGGGTTCCAAGGATAAACAGTGCAGACATACTCTTTTCTGGCTGCCTTCCTTTCCTGTCTCATTTTACCTTTCTCTGACCCTTCCAAATAAATTCCAAACCCTGTGAAAGAAAACATATTTAATATGGCAATACTACTTAAAGTAATCAACAGATTCACAGTAATTCCTATAAATATTCACTTTTACAGATATAGAAAAACTGATTCTCAAGTTCTTTTGGAACTTCCAGGGCTCCATAATAGCCAAAACAATCTTGAAAAAGAAGAGAAAAGCTGGATGACTTACACTTTCAGATTTCAAAATCTATTATAAAACTATAGTAATCAAACAGTGTGGTACTGACATAAGGACAGACATATGGGCCAATGGAATAAAATTGAGGATCCAAAAATGAAACTATACATCTATGGCCAACTGATTTTCAACAGGGGTGTTAAAACCACTCAACGGATAAAGAACAGTCTTCTCAAAGAATGGTTTTAGGACAAAAGGATATCCACAACCAAAAGAATAAAGTTGAATCCTTACTTCATACTATATAAACATCAACTTAAAATTGATCAGTGATTTAAATTTAACAGATAAAACCATCAAATTCTTTTTTTTTTTTTTAACCATCAAATTCCTAGAAGAAAACACAAGGGTAAATTTTGATGACTTTGGATTTGGCAATACCTCCTTAGATGTGACACAAAATTCACAACCGATAAAACGATTTTTAAATTGGTTTTAATCAAAGTCAAAAATTATTGTCCATGAAAGAGTACTAAGAAGAGAGTGAGAAGAAAATCCACAGAATTAAAGAAAATATATATAAATCATGTATCTGATAAGGCTCTACTGTTCAGAATATATAAAAAGATAACCCAGTTAAAAAAAGTCACAGACCTTGAATAGACATTTCTGTAAGTAACATGTTCAATGGCCAAAAAGCAAGTCCATGAAAATATCTCAAAATGATTAGTCATTAGTGAAATGCTAATCAAAACCACGAGATACCACTTTATCCCACAAGAATGGTTATAATAAAGGGAAAAGAGAATAACAAGGGTTTGTGAGGCTGTGGAGAAATTGGAACCCTAGTACATTGGTTGTGGGAAAGTACAAATGGTGCAGCTATTGCAGAAAATAGTTTAGTGGTTCCTGAAAACATGAAACAAAGAATTATCCTAAGTACTAGCAATTATACTCCTACGTATATTCCCAAAAGAACTGAAACAGGTATTCAAGCAAATACTTAAAGACAAATATTCACAGCAGCACTATTCAAACATCTAAAAGATGCCCTACATTTCTAACTACAGGTTGATAAAGGAATTGTTCTATATACATACAATGGAATATTATTCAGCAACCCAAGAGTGAGGTGCTGACATATATTAATGTAAACTTCAAAAACATTATATTAAGTGAAAGAAGTCTGACCCAAATGGTCACACATTGCATAATTCTATTTATATGAAACATCCAGGATATGAGTTCATAGAAAAAGAAAGCTGATTAGTGATTGCTACAGTCTTGGGTAAGGAAAAATGGGATGTGATTTCTTAATGGGTATACAATTTTATTTTTGGGTAATAAAAATATTTTGGAACTAGATATGTGCAAGTACATTGTAAATGTACTAAATTCCACTGCTCTTTTCACTTCAAAGTGGTTAATTTTAACTTACATGACTTTCATCTTAATTAAAAATTTTAATGTGAAAAAAGAAAAGAGGTACTACAAAAACTTGAAAACACTCTGGCATGGTTTACTATGTGGCTCTTGTATACCTTCAGCAATTGATGTTTGCAGCAAAATTATGTATGATTTATATCTCTAGGATTTAGAAGCAAAAATTGTTTTGAAATGTTAGTGTTCATGGTTTGTCTCCCTCTCTAATTTTTCCCACGCAGTTCCCCTCAAACCATGAGAGACTCCTAACTCTGGGAAACAAACAAAAGGTTGCGGAAGGGTAACTGGGTGGGGGATGGGGTAACTGGGTGACAGGTACTGAGGGTACTTGATGGAATAGCACTGGGTGTTATACTATATGCTGGCAAATTGAATTTAAATTAAAAAAAATGTAAATAAAATAAAAGACAAGGTATAAATGGGAAAAAAAAGAAATGTTAGTGTTCAGAAGTAAGGACAAAATGGAATTACTCAACAATGAAGTTACAGCCACTGCATTTTATCACACTCAGAATACTATTTTTGTATTACATATTATTCAATAATGGCAAGAGTATAGAGGGCAAGATGCAGAAATTCTCCTACTGTACGTAAACTGGTCTAATCCTTGAAAGGAAACAGGTGGTAAGAACACAGATATGGAAAATACCCAATCCTTTACTCACTAGGATCTAAGAAATCATCATATATTATTTAGCTGGGAACAACTTTTGCAGACTTTCATATTTCTTTATTCTCCAATCTAATCTACTATGTACCATGTGGCTGAAGAAGAGTTCTATTACTCATAGTTCTTAATGTATGGTGTCTTATCCACGGATTGTACATTTGGACATGTGGAGGGCTTTAAGAGATCAAGAAATGGCTAGCATTTTCATATGGCTGGTATACACAAAAAAATGATTCTACCAGACCTTTTGATTGGACTATAAATATTATTTGAAATAGGTTCATAAGGACTATGGCTTTCTCCAGTAACACCAGCATTAGTACTCACCAAAAGAAAAAAGTACCATGGTTGGGGCACACCACACTGCCCTGGAAAGATGGTTTCCATATACCAGGTCACAAGGCCATATAAGAAAGCATCAAGTAAAAGCATTAACAAAATATAGCCAAATATGAGGTTATCCTCAAGGTAGACTGGTCTCCAAATGTTATCCCATCTAACACCAATTTCTGAAACAAAAAGGAGATACTATAGATGACTCTGTGAAATAGCAAAGAAAAAAGATTGATAGTTTAAATCCTGTCACTGTAAATAACCTACGTGTTAATACCTTTATTATTTACGTCATCTAAGAAAATGATGAAATATGTAATAACAATGGGTTCTTCCCACCTAACTTCACAATCTACAAAAATAAATAAGAATTACTAAGACGAGGTCAGTGAATGAAACAAAAATAATGAAAAAAGCGAGCCTATTAGATCCTATTTTTCTATCCCCTCATCCTAAATTCACATTTAAACTACCGTCAGAATACACAAATCTGGAAAAATATTCAATAGCACTAGAGATGAATGCTGACTACAAAGCAGAAGAGAAAGATGTTTTGCTTAAATAGAGTTCTGGGACACCTGGTGGCTCAGTTGGTTAAGTGTCTCAACTCTTGATTTTGGCCCAGGTCATGATCTCAGGGTCATGAGATAGAGCACTGCGTCAGGCTCTGTGCCCAATGATGAGCCTGCCTGAGATTCTCTTTCTCTCTCTTTCTGCTCCTCTTCCTCTGCTCACACATGTGTGCACTCTCTTAAAGAAAGAGACGAAGAAAGAAAGAAAGAAAGAAAGAAAGAAAGAAAGAAAGAAAGAAAGAAAGAAAGAAGAAAGAAAAGTTCTGATAGAAGAGAAAAATAAAGTCATCAAAAAAAGGTAATCCTTTGTTCTATTTCTTCTATTTCTGGACAGAGTGTAGCAAAACTAAAAAGCATGGGGGCTTGCAGTGAACTCCAAAAAAGACATTTCATGAATATGGTCAATGAAACTTGTCTTTTCTTCAGCTTCAGCCTCCCTTTCCTATAGACCAGCACCATAAGAAGGATATTCATCAGCACTGCATCTTTGAAAAAGCTATAAAAAGGTAACCACTTAAGAAAAAAATATTTAGTAGTATTAAAAATCATCAAAATGAAAGCAATTTTGAGAGGCAGTGAACAGAAAATTAGAAACGACAACAAAAGAGGTAGAATGCAAGTTTTATGAAGTCTGCTGTACCGTGAGAAATCCTCCTACCTATATAGGAATAATACAGAAAAGAAACAATAACTAAATACAATAAACTAATCCAATAAAAAATAATTCAATTAGAAAACCAAAATGTATACATCCTATTGCAGATTAAGCCAATGAAAACCCCACATCTAGATAAATTCTAGTGAAATTTTTAATGTTTCATATACAAAGAAAGAATAATGCAAGTACCATATAGAAATCATATGTATATTCTTCTGACTGGCACAGGATTTTGTTCACAGGTGAAAAAATTAAGTCCTCAATCATCTTCATTAATCAATAAGTGCAATGAAATTCCCACTAAATCCCAGTAAGATTTTTCATAAATTTTGACAAAGTCACCCTAAAGTTCAAGTAGAAAGCAAAGTGACAAGAATAAAGAACAAGGTCAGGGGCAGCCGGGTGGCTCAGTGGTTTAGCGCCACCTTCAGTCCGGGGCGTGATCCTGGAGACCCGGGATCGAGTCCCACGTCGGGCTCCCTGCATGGAGCCTGCTTCTCCCTCTCCCTATGTCTCTGCTTCTCTCTGTGTCTCTCATGAATAAATAAATAAAGTCTTTTTTTTTTTTTTTAAAGAACAAGGTCTGTAGATAAGACTAACAGAGGCTTCTTGTGGAGAGATGGGAACTTCTAATTTTTCACTCCTTTGATTTTTTTTTTTAGTTCACATAACTGTCTTTAACAATAAATAAACAAATCTAGGGATAAATAATTTGTATAAGATTTTCTTACTTCCTTACCCACTGTCCCACCCATGCTGCCTCAATTCCACCTTTCAAGAATCAAACAGCAAAGGCAAGATTTGCATGGCAAACACTTACGTTTTAATTCCAATTTGAGCAGACGACTAATTCCCAGTGCCAATGCAACATTTGAGCTGAGACAGACAGTCACTTTCTGGGTGAGGGTCATGTGTCCATAGTGTTTAATAATGGTATTAAATGGAAAGAAAGTGGCAAAATACAGGAGACTTCCAGCAGAAGCAGCCAAATGGACTGCAAATAAGGAAATTATAAGGTCAGTTTAAAGCTTGTGCAAAATAATGAATAACTTTTTCTACTACAGTATAGGGTAGTAAGCTCTATGAGGGAAGGATATTTGTCTTTCTTTTTCACCCTCCTATCACTGATGTCCGGCACACAGTATATACTCCCTGAATATGTGTTAAAAATGAATTAACTAACAGTTAATGTGTAGAATATTTAGTCATTTAAACAAAGATTTACTCATGAGCACTTGGCTTGAGAAATTATAAATGTATACCATTATTATTTATTATTAATTATTAATAATTATTAGTGTTCCCAGAGTTTGAAGTATTGGGTAGAATATAAAGTTCTTTATGAAGTTTTAAACACATGCTTCCAATCAAAATCATGATGCCTAAAATAAAGAATAGTTGAATAAATAGATAATAACTACTGAGAGTTAGATGTGGTTATGTCCATAAGCATGGGATCTATAGACTAGAAAAAGAATTCTTGTTAGGATTATCATTGAGATGACATAAAATCAGCACCAAGGAAGAAAGTAAAAACACTCAAATCATGGTCAACTAATCTTCAATAAAGTAGGGATGAATATCCAATGGAAAAAAATCTTTTCAACAAATGGTGCTGGGAACACTAGACAGCCACATGCAGAAGAATGAAACTGGACCACTTTCTTATGCCATACACAAAAATAAATTCAAAATGGATGAAAGACCTCAATGTGAGACAGGAAACTATAAAAATCCTGGAGGAAAACACAGCCAGTAACCTCTTCCATCTTGGCCGTAGTACCTTCTTACTAGACATGTTGCTGGAGGAAGGGAAACAAAAGCAAAAATGAACTTTTGGGACTTCAAGATAAAAAGCTGCATGTTGAAGGAAACAATCAATTAAAACTAAAAGGCAACCTATGGAATGGGAGAAGATATTTGCAAATGACATTATCTGATAAAGGGTTAGCATCCAAAATTGACGGGATGAGCACTGGGTGTTATTCTGTATGTTGGTAAAATGAACACCAATAAAAAATTAATTTATTAAAAAAAATAAAAAAATAAAGACCTTATCAAACCCAACACCCAAAAAACAAATAATCCAGTTAAGAAATGGGCAAAAGACAAGAATAGACCTTTTTCCAAAGAAGACACCCAGATGGCCAACAGACACATAAAAAGATGCTCAACATCACTTAGCTTCAGGGAAATACAAATCAAAGCTATGATGAGATACCACCTCACATCTGTCAGAATGGCTAAAATTAACGACAATGGAAACAACAGATATTGGCAAGTATATGGAGAAAGGGGGAACCCTTTTACACTGGGATTGCAAACTGGTACAGCCACTCTGGACAAAAGTATGAAGGTTCCTAAAAAGTTAAAAATAAAACTATCCTAAAACCCAGCAATTGCACTCCTAGGCATTTACCTAAAGGATGCAAAAATACTGATTCGAAGGGACTCATGCACCCTGATGTTTATATAGCAGCATTATCAACAATATATAGTGGAATATTACTTAGCTATCAAAAAGAATGAAATATTGCTATATACAATGACATGGATGGAACTACTAAATGAAACAAGTCAGAGAGAGACAAATACCATATGACTTCACTCATGTGTGGAATTAAGAAACAAAACAGATGAACATGGGCGAAAGGGGAAAGAAAAAGAGAGGGAGGTAAACCATAAGAGACTCTTAACTACAGAGAACAAATGAGGGTTGATGGAGGGAGGTGGGGGGATTGGCTAAATGGTTGGTGGGTATTAAGGAGGGCAGTTGCTGTAATGAGCATGGGGTGTTATGTGGAAGTGATGACTCACCAAATTCCACTCCTGAAACCATTATTATACTATATGCTAACTAACTAGAATTTAAATAAAATCTTGAAACAAAAAATAAATAAGACAAACTTAAAAAGACACTCACATTAAATTATAATGATATAAACTATCTTTTTCTTTCTTTCAATCACTTTATTGAGATATTACTGACATATAAAGAGCTGTACATGCTTAATGTAAACAATTTGATGAGTTTGGAGGTAGGTATGTACACCTTGTGAATACATCACAATCTATGCTATAAACATACCTATCACCTCCCAAAGTTTCCATCTGCTCTCTTTTTCTCTCCCTCTGTCCTCCTTATTATTTCTTTTTTTGTGATGTGAATACTTAACATAAAAGGTACCTCTTAGCAAGCTTTTTAAGTGTACAGTACTGTACTGTTAACTACAGGCACTATGTTGTAGATGTTTAAGGCACTTATTCATCTTGCATAATGAAACTCTAACGCTATTACCCTTTGACTAATACCTCCTTGCTTCCCTTTTCCCCAACTTCCTGGCAACCACCATTCTAGGCTGTGTGTGTGTGTGTGTGTGTGTGTGTGTGTGTATGTATATATCATATAGTATTGTTTTCCTGTATCTTGCTTGTTTCACTTAACAATGGCCTCTAGGTTTCTGTTTTTACAAATGGCAGAATCTCCTTCTTTTATAAGGCAGAAAAAAACCTCTTTGTATTATATACCACGTTTTTTTAAACCATTCATCTGACGAAGGACATTTAGTTGCTTCCATGTCTTGGCCATTGTGAATAATGTTATAGTGAATATGACAGTGATTGTTTGTTTGTTTGTTTATTTATTTATTTATCTTTTTAATTTATCTTTTTATTTTTTCATAATGATAAGGGTACCATTCCCTATTTCCCCCATCTCTCTATTCACCTCCTCTTTGGTCACATTCAGTTTGTTCTCCATAAATAAGAGTATGTTTCTTGGTTTATCTCCCTCTTTTTCCTTTTTCTCATTTGTTTTGTTTCTTAAATTCACATATGAGTGAAATCATATGGCATATGTCTTTCTCTGACTTACTTATTTTTAGCATAATACTCTCTAGCTTCATCCACATCTTGTAAATGGCAGGACTTCATTCTTTTTTATGGCTGAATAATATTCTGTTGTATATTCATACACCACACCTTCTCTATTTGTTTATCAACTGATGGACATCTGGGCTGCTTCCACATTTTGGCTATTGTAAATAATGCTATGAACATAGGGGTGCATGTATCCTTTTGAATTAGTGTTTTTGTATTTTGGGATAGACACCCCCAGTACTGTGATTACTGAATCGCAGGGTAGTTTTTTAACTTTTTGAAGGGATGGGTGAAACAAGTGAAGGGGATTAAGAGCACACTCATTGTGATGAGCACTGAGTAATGTACAAAATTGTTGAATCACTATATTGTATACTTGAAACTAATATATTTAACACTGTATATTAATTACAGTGTTTTTAATTATTAAACAATTAATTAATTAATAATTAATTATTAACACTGTATATTAATTACAGTTACAAAATTTAATAAACACCCCAAAAATCTGTTACAGGGTGAGTTTTAGACTTACCTTTATTGAAGAATGTGCTAACCATAAATGCAAAGAATATTGAAGCAATGGCATAACACATAAGAAAGACAAAGATGAAACTACTGTCACTGAAGCGAAAGATTGGCTCACTGAAAATCTACAAGAAAACAATTATGACATCATGTAAGGTACACCATAAATACTATCACATAACCATAAGAGAAGAAAGAGAAAATGATACCCCTAATGAGATAGATCACTACTCAGTGATTGAAACTCAAAGAGATGGAAAATTAACTAAGTAATTTATTTTTTACATAAAGGTTTATGTTTTTTTCTCAGATATACAGCAGCCTCTGACTTTCCACAGCAGAAATAGTTAGGGTAAGGCTGCAATCAACTAGAAGATGTCTAACACAGAAGCTATTAAACACATGTAGCTAACAAACACTTAAAATGTAGCAAGTGTGACTTAATTTTTTTCATTTATTTCTCTTTAGATTAAAAAATGAAGGCAGCGTTTAATACAGATCAAGTATTTCTGATGAAAATATAGTATATGAATTCAGATATGCTGTAAATATAAAACATACACTAGAGTGCATGTTTTATACACAGTACAAAAAGGATCAGGGGTGCCTGGTGGCTCAGTTGGTTAAGCATCTGCCTTTGACTTGGGTCACGATCCTGGCATCACTGCTCAGTGGCGAGTCTGTTTCTCCCTCTGCCCCTTCACTCTGCTCATGTTCTCCCTCTCTTTCTCTCAAATAAATAAAAATAAATAAAATAAGATAAAATAAAATAAAAATAATGTAAAACTCTTAATTTTAAAATTGGTTCTAAAAATAAAATTGGTTCTATGTTCAATTAATAATTTGTTCATATTAGGCTAAATTTAAAATATCATTAACATAATTTCACCTGTTCTTTATAGTTTTAAAATTTTCTACTGGCCACTAAAAAACCTTCCAGTATTACATATATGACTTGTGGTATTTCTACTGGACAGCATGAAATTAGATACTTGCCTTGGCAGAGAATAAAACACATATCAAAGAGATAATAATGATATAAAAAAAGAAGAATGTGAAGAAATAGGCAGCCCAGATGATCCAGTTTTGAAGTCCAATTATAAGCTGGTACTCCTATAGGAAAATCAACACAAGTCAAATATTACAATGTATCAAAAATTCATACCACTTACATACATTTTTTCTACTTAAATTCCCATGAAAAACTATGTAAATGGTTAATATCATCTCCATGTTATGAATGAGAAAAATCACGGCTCAGAAACTGTGCTGTTCAATATTATGCATTTAGGGCAATGCTGGCATTAAAATATTTCTCCTGAGTTCAGAGATCTTTCTTCATTACTACACCTAGTATTAGACCAAAAAGGAAAACATCTAAAATTAACCTTCAAAATCTTAAGTCCTCTTTTCTATTATACTCTACTTCTGGGAGTATGAGAGAGATGTGTCTTTTTTTTTTTTTTAATCCAATTGTATGTTAGAAGTCGATTATACTTCTTAGGCTTGTTCCTTGTAGACAATGTGTCTTTTTCCTCACTCTGGTTGCTTTCAAGATTTTCTTTTTGGTCTTTAATTCTCAACAGTTTGAATATGCTTTGTGTGTGTATGTGTATGTGTGTGTGTGTGGTATTTTTTCCTGCTTTGTGTTCCTTGAGCTTCTTAGATCTGTAATTTTGATGTCTATCATTAATTTTGAAAAATTCTCTGCCATTATTCCTTTGGCTCTATTCTCTTTTCTCCTTTTTTTGGGGGGGAATTTAAATTATGTATGTGTTATGCTATTTGATATTGTCCTACACTTCTTGAATACTTTATTCTGGGTTTTTACATTTTGTTTTGTCTTTGCATTTCAGTTCATATAACTTCAACTGTCTTATATTCAATTCTGTGATTCTTTCCTCAAGTCTAGTGATGAGCCCGTCAAAAGCATTTTTCATTTTTGTTAGCATGTCTAGATATTTTATGTCTAGATATTCTATTTTGACTCCTTATAGTATTGATCTCTCTGATAACTTTACCTATCTGATCTTGTATGTTACCTACTGTGCAGAGGAGTTCAAAAAGCAGGCCCAAGACTACTATTCTTAGAAATACATGTAATGAAAAAAAAAAAGAAATACATGTAATGAGCACTGGGTGTTATGTGCAATTGATGAATCACTAAACTCTCTATCTGAAAATGATAATACTCTATATGTTAATTAATTGAATTTACATAAAAGAGCAAATTAATTTAAAAAATAAAGGCATGTTTGCAAGTTGGCCCTTGGGTGGTGTATGGTATCTTGGCTAGTAAACTGTTCCCTACACTGATACAAAACTTTCCCTAAATACAAATCAAAACCACCATGAGATACCACCTCACACCAGTGAGAATGGGGAACATTAACAAGGCAGGAAACCACAAATGTTGGAGAGGATGCGGAGAAAAGGAATCCTCTTACACTGTTGGTGGGAATGTGAACTGGTGCAGCCACTCTGGAAAACTGTGTGGAGGTTCCTCAAAGAGTTAAAAATAGACCTGCCCTACGACCCAGCAATTGCATTGTTGGGGATTTACCCCAAAGATACAGATGCAACGAAACGCCGGGACACCTGCACCCCGATGTTTCTAGCAGCAATGTCCACAATCGCCAAACTGTGGAAGGAGCCTCGGTGTCCATCGAAAGATGAATGGATAAAGAAGATGTGGTTTATGTATACAATGGAATATTACTCAGCCATTAGAAATGACAAATACCCACCATTCGCTTCAACGTGGAGGGAACTGGAGGGTATTATGTTGAGTGAAATAAGTCAATCGGAGAAGGACAAACATTATATGGTCTCACTCATTTGGGGAATATAAATAATAGTGAAAGGGAATATAAGGGAAAGGAGAAGAAATGTGTGGGAAATATCAGAAAGGGAGACAGAACATAAAGACTCCTAACTCTGGGAAATGAACTAGGGGTGGTGGAAGGGGAGGAGGGCGGGGGGTGGGGGTGAATGGGTGACGGGCACTGAGGGGGGCACTTGACGGGATGAGCACTGGGTGTTATTCTGTATGTTGGCAAATTGAACACCAATAAAAAATAAATTTATTATAAAAACAAAAAAACAAAAAAAAAACCCCACAAAACTTTCCCTAAATGATAAGGGTAAGTGACTGTGCTAAAACTGTTTGTACAAACACTATGGTTTATGCTGAATATCTGCTTTCCAGGAGTGTGGAATTTTGGTATATGATAGGCAAATGGTGTCTACCTAACCAGCCCCCTTCAAAACATGAGGTGCTAAATCTGATGACTTCCCTGGCCACAAACATCACAAACATACTGCTGGATTTTCATTGCTGGGGCAAGAGTGGTCTCTGCGTGGCCCCTTGTGAGGTTAATTGAAGAAGCCTGCAGGTGAATTCCTCCAGGTTTTGCCTGTGTCATATCCTGTTATGAGCCAGCTATGTTTATTTCCTAGCTGTGAGCATATAATTAATGCTTAATTAAGTCCCATGAGTCCTTCTATAGACTTTCAGAAATTAGGGGCTGTCTTGAGGATACTGGACACATCTACCTTTCCCTTAGTGCCTTTAAATGATTAATTACAGTAATTTAAAATTCCTTATCTGATATTTCCAACATCTATGTCATACCTGTGTCAGGTTCTGATAATTGATTTGCCTCTTTAGACTATGCTTTCTCTTAATTTTTGGTATGTTTAATAATTTTTTGTTGAAACCCACACATGTTATCTAGGGTAACAGATATCAAGGTGAAGGCCTAAGATGCAGGGTTTTATGTTAATTTAGCCAGGAGTTGCACTGTCCTTGAAATTAACTCTTATTCTTGTTACTTCAATTTCTCTAGTGACACATTCTATCTCCTTGAATTCCTTCAGATTTTCTCTTCCTGCTGCTTCCAAGAGAAAAGTTTCTCTCTGAAATTCTGCCAGCTTGAAAAACTGATAAGTGGCATCAATATTCATTCTCCTTGTTTTATATTTCCTGCTACTGGGATGTAAATTATGTATGTGTTATGCTATTTGATATTGTCCTACACTTTTTGAATACTTTATTCTGGGTTTATACATTTTGTAAAATGTAAAACATTACACAAAGCATATTCAAACTGTTGAGAATTAAAGACCAAAAAGAAAATCTTGAAAGCAACCAGAGTGGGGAAAAATACACATTGTCTACAAGGAACAAGCATAAGAAGTATAATCGACTTCTAACGTACAATTGGATTAAAAAAATAGACACATCTCTCTTATACTCCTGGAAGTAGAGTATAATAGAAAAGAGAACTTAAGATTTTTTCCTTTTTGGTCCAATACTAGGTGTAGTAATGAAGAAAGATACCTGAACTCACCAATGATAAATATGTAGAAATAATCCAACTCTCCATACAAAAGAGCCCCACAGGCGTAAAAACATCTTCACAGAAACAGACAAACACAGGGGTGAAAAGAGAGGCAAACCAAAAAACAGACTCTTAATGATAGAGAACAAAATGAGGGTTGCTGGAGGGGAGGTGGATGGGAGGATGGGTTAAATGGCTGATGTGTATTAAAGAGGGCACTTGTGATGAGCACCAAGGGTTGTATGTAAGTGATGAAACTCTAAATTCTACTCCTGAAACTAATAGCACATTATATGTTAACTGACTAGAACTTAAATAATAACTTGAACAAAAAAAGAAAATAATTGAATTACCTTCAATCTTTTTTCCCTTTCCCAGACAATGTATCGCATGATGGAAAGTACAGTTGGAGAGAACATAAGTATGAACATCAAAGGGAGGAAGGAACTAATGATAAAAATTAATTCATCATGAGAATAAGCTGGGTGTGGAAATCTCCTTATAAAGATACTGGTACTATCAAACATGTTCCGGCTAGCATTGCTCTCATGATACAGCATGATGGCTTTGTCTAGGGCATGCTGTACAGCCAGGAACCCTTCTCTGATGTACCCTGTATATAAAACAAACATGGTCAAGTAAAACAGACTAAGGAACTGCTCAGATATATAAATAACAAGGCAATTCAATTAAGTCATAGCTCATCACCTACAGAACCCAAATTTCCTGCTATATTAAGGCTAATTGCACAAAATTACCCTGAGAACATATAGTTTTTATATGGAAGCAAGGGATACTTCTTCAGCTGAATCTGAATCACATCTTCCCAAAATTAAATACACTTTATGACAGTGGTAGGCTTGTTAATGCAATCTACATTGACAAAAATAATGCAGATTAAATATTAGAGAGATGAAGACTTGGAAATGTAAATACAGAAATGAAGCTCAGAATCACATTTAAATTCTACAGAGTAATGCAGAATAGCCCTTAAAAATTGTTTCACTGAAACCAAGTCAACCATATAACTAAAAGGCAACTTAGAGTTTAATCTTTTTTTTAAAGATTTTATTTATTTATTTATAAGAGACACACAGAGAAAGGCAGAGACACAGGCAGAGGGAGAAGCAAGCTCCCCGCTAGGAGCCAGATGCAGGATTGATCCCAGGACCTCGGGATCATGCCCTTAGGCATGAACATTTGAAGGCAAATGTTCAACCACTGAGCCACCCAGGTGTCCCAGGTTTATTTTGTTTTTATCATTTTTTAAAATTGAAACTAGGATTATTAATTTTGAACTTTTCTATTTTTCTAATATGAACATTTAAAACTATAAGCTTCTTTCTAAACATGGCTTTAGCTATATCCCCCCAGTTTTGCTCCTAAATATTTTTTTATAAATTTATTTTTTATTGGTGTTCAATTTGCCAACATATAGAATAACACCCAGTGCTCATCCTGTCAAGTGCCCACCTCAGTGCCCGTCACCCAGTCACCCCCACGCTCCCAAATCTTAAAGTTATGTTTTCTTTATTATTCAATTTAAAATATTTTCTACTTTCTTTATGACTTCTTTGACTCATGGATTATTTAGAAATGGTTGTTCAATGCCCACATATTTTTCTAATTATCTAATGTTTCCAATTATCTCATTGTTATCAGTCCCTAATTCCACTGTCATCAGAGAACACACTCTATATGATTTCAGTCTTTTTAATTTCAATGAGATTTATTTTATAACTCAGCCTGAGAGTTGTCTTGGTGAAAATGCCTTGCACTTAAAAAGAATGTGTATTCTAACACCGTTGAGTAATTGCTCAATCAATTCAGGGAAACATTTGAAAATGTTCTTCGTATCATTTACTTCTTTACAATTTTTTTTGTTTAGATATTCTGTCAACTGATGAGAGAAGGATATTAATATCTCCATCGACAATGGTAGTATTGCCCAATTCTCCCTTTAGTTCTGTCAATTTTTGCTTCATGTATTTTGAAGCTGTTATTAGATGCATACATATTTATAATTGTTATATCCTTCTGATCAACTGGCCCTTTGTCTTGAAATCTGTTTTATTGGATATGTGTATATCTGCTCCAGTCATTTTATGGGTGTTGTCTTTAATCACATTTAAGACTCTTTTTCTACACATATTTTTTTTCTGCCCTCTTCTCTTTTATCTGTCAGGGACTCTATACATATGTTAAAACTTTTGGTGTTGCTCCACATTTCACTGAAACTCCATTTTTTTATTTTTTGTTTTTCAAATTGAATACATTTTATTTTTTAAAAAAGATTTTATTGATTTATTCATGAGAGACACACAGAGAGAGAGGCAGAGACACTGGCAGAGGGAGAAACAGGCTTCACACAGGGAGCCCGGTGTGGGACTCAATTCCGGGTCTCCAGGATCACACCCTAGGCAGAAGGTGGCACTAAACCGCTGAGCCACCAGGGCTGCCCTGAATACATTTTATTGTTCCAAGTTCATTTATTCTTTCTTCTGTCATCTTCACTTCACTATTAAATCTGTCCTATATTTTCCAATTCTAGACTCTGTGTTTTATTCCTTTTTTTATGGTTTCTAATTCTCTGCTGAGACTTACCACTTCTTCCATTGTGTTATAACAGCCACCTTAAAACAAATTCTTATTTGCTAGTTCCATAATCTGAGTTATCTTGGAATCTCAGTTGGATATTAAGACACAGTACACAAAACCACTGTAATAGTAATATGATATTGGTTTAAGAGTAGACAGACTAGGGGTGCCTGGGTGGTTCAGCACCTGCCTTTACCTCAGGTCATGATCTCAAGGTCCTGGGATCAAGCCCATATTGGGCTCCCTACTCAGTGAGGAGTCTGCTTCTTCCTCCTTCCTCCCCACTCCTGCTCTCTTGTTATCTCTGTTGCTGTCTGTCTCTCTCTCTCGCAAATAAGTAAAAAAATAAAAAAATCTAAAAATAAAAGAGTAGTTAGACTAGTAGGAAAAGAAGAGAAAATTTTGGGACAGATTATTTTAAATAGTTTTGGGAAAACTGTTTTCCTCTCTGCAGTAAAAAATGATATTGAATCTAGCCCAAACTACACACAAATGTTAACTCCTTCCTCATGGATTAACAACCAAGTCATAGAAGGAAAAACCATAAAGAGGAAATAGTAGAAGGATATTTTTGAATTTATGAGTAGAGATGGACTTCTTAAATGAAAGTCCAGAAAAAGACCATGTGGCCCCCAAACAATAAATTACATCAAATTAAAGATTTCTGCTCAATAAAGGACAGCAAGATAAAACCAAAAGTTGGAAAAAGATACTTGCAAAATTTAGAACCAACAATGTATCTGAAAATACATCAAACTCCTGAATAAATATAAATCTTTAAATAGATATATAAATAAAATGTGTGTTACATTATTTGAAACTGTGTTCTGCAGAAGGATTGTTGTTTCAAATTTTAAAATATCATAAAGGTTCATCTGTGGTAATATAACTGAAAGGTTAAGCATAGTTTTCTATTCCTCCCTTGATTCACATAATAGATTACCTCAATTTTCTACTCACTTCCTTGCCAATCCTAAGTTCTTAGTCTTTGTACCCGTGTCTTCCTTTGTTTACCAAGGATTCAGTCCTTCATCCTCCCTTCTCTAACATTCCCCCCAAATAATGTTGTATTAAGGAAATATAAGGGTATATATTACCTGTTCTCAAGTAATATGCTATTTGAAGTTGAGAAGTGAAATGACAAAAATAAAATCCCAACATCTGAAAAATTCATTTTCTGAAATATCTTGATCAATTATGTAAATTATTATTATTTTATTTATTTTTTATTGGAGTTCAATTTGCCAACATATAGCATAACACCCAGTGCTCATCCCATCAAGTGCCCCCCTCAGTGCCCATCACCCAGTCACCCCTACCCCCCACCCCCCACCCACCTCCCTTTCTATCACCCCTTGTTCGTTTCCCAGAGTTAGGAGTCTCTCATGTTCTGTCTCCCTTTCTGATATTTCCCACTCATTTTTTTCTTTCCCCTTTATTCCCTTTCACTATTCTTTATATTCCCCAAATGAATGAGACCATATAATGTTTGTCCTTCTCCGATTGACTTATTTCACTCAGCATAATACCCTCCAGTTCCATCCACGTTGAAGCAAATGGTGGGTATTTGTCGTTTCTAATGGCCGAGTAATATTCCATTGTATACATATACCACATCTTCTTTATCCATTCATCTTTCAATGGACAGATTAGATGTCCCAGATTAGGAAAGTTTTCAGCTATGATTTGTTCAAATACATATTCTGGACCTCTGTCCCTTTTGGCGCCCTCAGGAACCCCAATTAAATGTAGATTTTTCTTTCTGAGGCTGTTATTTAATTCCCTTAATCTATGCTCATGATCTTTTGTTTTTCTCTTTTTTTCTCAGTTTCCCTCTTTGCCATCAACTTGTCCTCTATGTCAGTCACTCGTTCTTCTACCTTGTTAACCCTCATTGTTAGGACCTCTAGTTTGGATTGCACCTCATTTAATTGATTTTTAATTTCTGCCTGATTGGATCTAAATTCTGCAGTCATGAAGTCTCGAGTCCTTTATGCTTTTTTCTAGAGCCACCAGTAGCTTTATAATTGTGCTTCTGAATTGGCTTTCTGACATTGAATTGTAATCCAAATTTTGTAACTCTGTGGGAGAGAGGACCATTTCTGATTCTTTCTTTTGAGGTGAGTTTTTCCTTCTAGTCATTTTGCTCAGTGCAGAGTGGCCAAAAACAAGTTGTATTGGGAAAAGGAAAAAAAGAGAGAAGAGAAAGAAGAAAAGAAGAAGAAAAAAGAGAGAAGAGAAGAAAAAAGGGGGGGGAAGCAAACAAAACAAAAAGAAGGGGGAGTATCCTCTGATTCTATATACTGTAAATCCCTCGACTTCATCTGGAACTTTCCAGTGCTGCTTGGTCAATAACTTGCTTTTCCCCTGCCCGTCTAGCTGGTCTTCTGGCGGAGGGGCCTGCTGTGCTGATTCTCAGGTGTGAGCACCTGGGGCAGCTACTCAGCCCCCTGCCTGGTGCATGGCTCAGTGGGAGTTGTTTATCCTGTTTAACAGCTTTTTATCCTGTTTACCCTGTGAGGCCATTGTGAGGTTCAGTGCCGGTTGTTTATCCTGCGAGGCCCCAGGAGGAACAACAACAGTGGCTGCAGCCAGCTCTTCAGCCCTGGAGTCTGCTCCCGCAGTACTATGGCAGCTCCCAGTCCACCTCCCAGTCTGCAGGGGCCTGGATGCTCCGGGGGCGGGGTCACCGATCTGCACAGCTTGGGGCCACCCAGTGGCAGGAGCATCCTTGCTGTCCTGTGCCCTCCTGGCTTCTCCTGTCCCAGGGAGCACCGGATCCTGGTCTGCGTCCCCCGGTGCCCTGAGCTCCCGGGCCTGTGCTGCTGGAATCACGCTCCCAGGCTGTGCAGCCCCCTCTGTGCAGAGCCGCCTCCCAGCTGCTCCTGGCCCAGCTGGTGGGTGCTTCCCTGCGCACTGCAGCCCTTTAGGGAGCTCAGCCACGGTGTGTGGCGCACTCTCCCCCAGGGTGCTGGTCCTCTGTTAGTGCCTCTGGGAGTCTGAAGGCATCCCCGCCCCTCCTGGGCTCCTGCTCCAACTCCCTGCAAGCACCTTTCCCCGGGGGGTTAATTGGTGAAGTTCCTGCTTCTCTGGCTGGGGCTTTCCTGTCCTGGGGGCACTCGCAGTGGGGCCTTAGCCTGCTCCTCGTGGGGCCCCTCCCACTTGGATGCCTTTTATTTATTTATTTTTCGTCTTCCTACCTTGATAGAAGCGCGAACTCTTCTCACTGTAGCATTCCAGCTGTTCTCTCTTTAAATCTCAAGCTGAATTCGTAGGTTTTCAGGATGATTTGAAAGTTATCTAGGTAGTTTGGTGGAGACAGGTGACTTGGGGACCCTACTATTCTGCCATCTTGCCCCCTCTATCTAAATTATTATTATACAATTTGGAAACATAGGCCACAGTCTTATTTGTTCAGCAACAGTATACAACAAAAATCAAAGATAAACTATGAGTGCTATCACTTGGAGATATGCATCCACTACCATATTAAATCATTTCTTCTATTCATGCTAAATATTATTTGGCTGTGTCTCTCATAACTTCCAGGAAAAAATTTCATACTGTTTCACCTACACACCAGGTCCTTAAAGACCTTTTTGCTTCCTAGCTTGATTTCTAACAGCTTCATATGTATTCTCTATTCTAGCTATATAAATAAGGAAAGCAAACAAACAAAAGGCCCACGTGGTTCCCTGAATGTGGCATCCTGTCCCATATGTGTTCATGATTTACTTCCACTGCCTGGAATAATCCCCACTCATCCCCAACTAACTAAATACACATATGTGTAGATTCAGCTTAATCCTTAAGCTTAAATTCCTTCTTAGTAGACTTTGTCAAGATTATTTTTAATGACCGTCTAATAGGTTCATCTATTGTTTTACCGATTTTATGCTGTTCCCAACTTTTGTTCCTTCTGCTAGAATGTGCATAGCTTTTTTCTTCTATTAAATATTTGCTAAAGATAAAAATCTCAATAGTTGGTAAATCCAAATTCCACACTAAGGGTTTTTCATGTAAGATAATTTTCAAAATAAAAATCTGAATTAAAAATTACCATCACAATTTTAAAACTTTTAGATCAAATCATTAAAATTATACACACACACACAAGAATAGTCAAGTAATATCGATAAATGAAGGTGTTTGTATTTGGAAAGCAAAACACTAAATCACAACTAATGTATAGGATTAAAACTAGTTTTGATAAAATATAAATTTAACTTAAAAATTACAAGAACATATACATATACATGGGTATATACATCTATAAAATACACATATAGCCACATGTATAGATTATATGCAACTGAGATAATAAAATAAGCATGTTTAATTATTTGCTCACCAGGACCTCCTCCATCATCATAATTTACGTTCCTGGGTCCTACAGTGGGATAAGCAGGAAAGAGTAGGGATGTCTGCCAGCCTGTCCTGTCTGGCGACATCAAAGTTCTCTGTATCCTAACAAAACGCAGATGATACTCTACCTAGAAGTAGTGATAGGAAACAAATCATGCTTAAATCCATATAAAACTGAACAACACATTTTAAAAAAAAGATAAATTAAGTCCAGATGGGAAAACATGTAGTTTCAAAGATGAGACTCATCTGATGTACAATGATTCTGAACACCTGGAAATGATAGTGACTGAAGGCACAGCCTAAGTCCTCTGATCATAACAAGATCTAAAGTCCTCTAAGAATATAGATAGTTCACAAAAAAGGAGATACATATATGGCTCATATGAAAAGCTTTTCCATGTCCTACAATGAAATAAATGCAAATTAAAATTACAGATACATGTCTTACCCATTATACTGGAGAAATCTAGAGTTTAACAACATGCTCTGTCAGTGAAGCTGTGGATAGGCACTTTAATACACTGGTTGTAGAATGCAAAATGGCACAACTATAATGGAGAACCCAGCAATGTTTAATAAAACTACATATGCATTTTTGGTTTGATTCAGCAATCTACTTCCAGGAACAGACTTGGAAAATCCACCTTCAACCATATAAAGGAGACATGCACAAGTTTGTTGTAACATTATTTGTCGTAGGAATATATGGGAATCAACCAAATTGCTCAGACACGGGAGATGGCACAAATTGCAGTATCTGTACACAAGAGAGACATACATATATGTTCAAGCTACAGTCAGAAAACAGAAATCACACTGATCATACTAGGTAACTAAAAAGGAAAGGAATTCTAAGGTATCAGGTAGCCACAGCAGGAAGCAGCCACCAGCCCTATAACTAAGGAAGTAAAAGCAAGGGTTTGGAATTATTAAAAATTATAAGCTTAGAGGAGAGATCCTGTGGGGCTGAAAACCAAACCTCCAAGAAAGTGGCACTGGTCAACTAGTGTTCTGTCTTACTGCTTAAAAAAGGGTCTTTGGGACTGGGATATACACTTCTGAGGAGGAGCTCCAGTTGTCCAGTCTTTCAGAGGGGGTGATGAGGCTGCTTTTAAAAAGTGTCAGGTAATCTGCAAACTGCATTTGGCTGCTTCCAGTGGAAAAAAGTACTACTGCCAAAATAAAGAAGTGATGCTGGAAGGTCTTTTATAGCAATTAAAGCAGACCAAAAGCCAACAGGGAAGCTCAAGTTTCTTCTCCCTTCAATCCCTGTCTCTAAAGTTTGCCTCTAGTGCCCTTTATTAGTATTATATGGAGATGACTAAAAAGCAGAAATGTACCTACAGCATCAAAGAGTAGAGTGAAGTAGATCTACAGCTCAAAAAGAAACTTAAACTCACAAATAAATGATCAATTAATCTTTGACAAAGCAAGAAAGAATATCCAATGGAAAAAAGACAGTCTCTTTGACAAATGGGAAACAAATGGGGTTGGGAAAACTGGATAGCCACATGCAGAAGAATGAAACCAGACCACTTTCTTACACCATACACAAAAATAAGTTCAAAATGTATGAAAGACCTCAATGTGAGACAGGATACCACCAAAATCCTTGAGGAGAACACAGGCAACAACCTCTTCACCTTGGCTATAGCAACTTCTTGCTAGACACGTCACTGGAGGCAAGGGAAACAAAACAAAAGTGAACTATTTGGGTTTCATCAAGATAAAAGCTTCTGCAGAGCAAAGGAAATACTTAACATACAACACCCAGTGGTCATCATCATAACAAGTGCTCTCCTTCATACCTATCATCCATCTAGCACATTGCCCACCCATCTCCCTCCATCAACACTGTTTGTCCTTAAGAAATCTTGTATGGCTTGTTTCCCTTTCTCCTTTGCTCCCCTCCTTCCCATATGTTCACCTGTTTTCTTAAATTCCACATATGAGTGAGATCATATGGTATTTGTCTTTCTCTGAGGGATTTATTTCACCTAGCATAACATTCTGGCTTCATCCATGTCATTGCAAATGGGAAGATTCATTCTTCTTGAAAGCTGAGCAATATTCCATCATGCGCATGCATGTGTGGGTGTATAGATATAGATACCCATTTATATCTGTATCTGTATCTAGATCTATCCATATATCACATCACTTTATCATTTCATCTGTTGATGGACACTTGGGCTCTCTCCATAGTATAAACATCAAGGTGCATGTATCCTTTGAATATTTATTTTTGTATCCTTTGGGTAAACACCTAGTAGCTCAATTACTAAATTATAGGGTAGTTTTATTTTTAGCATTTTGAGGAATCTCCTCTGATTTCCTGGTTGACCCCTTCATCTTTTTTTTTAAATTTTTATTTATTTATGATAGCCACACACACACACACACACACACACACAGAGAGAGAGAGAGAGAGAGAGAGAGAGAGAGAGAGAAGCAGAGACATAGGCAGAGGGAGAAGCAGGCTCCATGCACCAGGAGCCCGATGTGGGACTCCATCCTGGATCTCCAGGATTGCGCCCTGGGCCAAAGGCAGGTGCTAAACCGCTGCGCCACCCAGGGATCCCCCCTTTCATCTTTGAGCAGGATGCTTTTTAACCTCCACTTGTTTGAATTTCTTCCAAATTTCTTCTTGTGATTGAGTTCTATTTTCAAAGCATCATGGTCTGAAAATATGCAGGGGACAATCCGACTCTTTTGGTATCCGTTAAGACCTGATTTGTGACCCAGTATGTGGTCTATTCTGGAGAAAGTTCCATGTGCACCTGAGAAGAATGTGTATTCAGTTGTGTTTGGATGGAAAGTTCTGTAAATATCTATGAAATCCATCGGTCCAGTGTATCATTTAAAGCTCTTGTTTCTTCGGAAATGTTATGCTTGTAAGATCTGTCATTTGCAGAAAGTGCCGTGTTGAAGTTTCCCAGTATTAGTGTATTATTATCGAAGTATGTCTTTACTTTGGTTATTAATTGATTGGTATACTTGGCAGCTCCCATATTCAGGGCATAAATATTCATTATTGTTAGGTTCTCTTGTTGGATAGATCCTATAAGTATGATATAGTGTCCCTCTTCATCTCTTACTACAGTCTTTGGGATAAAATTTAATTTATCTGATATGAGAATGGCTACCTCTGCTTTCTTTTGAGGACCATTTGAATGGTAAATGGTTCTCCAACCTTTCATTTTCAGGCTCTAGGTGCCCTTAGGTCTAAAATGAGTCTCTTGTAGACAGCAAATAGATGGGCCTTGCTTTTTTATCCAGTCTGAAACTCTGCATCTTTTGATGAGATCATTAAGCCCATTCACATTCAGAGTTACTATTGAAAGATACGAATTTAGTGTCATCATAATACCTATTCAGTCCCTGTTTTTGTGGATTATTTCTTTGGGCATCCTCTTTCTTTAATAGAGTCCCCCTTAATATTTCTTGCAGAGCTGGTTTGGTGGTCACATTCTTTCAGTTTCTGCCTATCTTGGAAGCTCTTTATCTCTCCTTTTTTTTTTTTTTTTTTTTTTAAATCTCTCCTTCTATTCTGAATGACAGCATTTCTGGATAGAGTATTCTTGGCTGCAGGTTCTTCTCATTTAGGACCCTGAATATATCCTGCCAGCCCTTTCTAGGCTGCCAGGTCACTGTGGAGAGGTCTGCTTTTAACCTAATACTTCTCCCCATATAAGTTAGGGATTTTTTTTGGTCTTCTGCTGCTTTAAGGATCTTCTCTTTATCTTTGGAATTTGAAAGTTTCACTATGAAATGTCGGGGTGTTGAATGGGTTTTATTGATTTTGGGGGGGGATCTATCTCCTGGATCTGAATGCCTGTTTCCCTCCCCAAATTAGGGAAGTTCTCAGCTATCATTTGTTCAAATACACTTTCTGGTCCTCTGTCACTTTCAGCGCCCTCTGGAACCCCAATTAAACATAGATTTTTCCTTCTGAGGCTGTCATTTATTTCCCTTAACCTATCCTCACGATCTTTTAATTGTTTTTCTTTTTTCCTCAGCTTCCTTCCTTGCCATCAACTTATCTTCTATGTCACTCACTCTTTCTTCTACCTCATTAACCCTCGTTGTTAGGACCTCCAGTTTGGATTGTATCTCATTTAATTGATTTTTTAATTTTGGCCTGATTAGATCTAAATTCTGCAGTCATGAAGTCTCTTGAATCCTTTATGCTTTTTTCTAGAGCTACCAGTAGCTTTATAATTGTGATTCTCATTTGGCTTTCTGACAATTGTAATCCAAATTCTGTAACTCTGTGGCAGAGAGTACTGTTTCTGATTCTTTTTTGTTGTTGTTGTGAGTTCTTCCTTCTAGTCATTTTTCTCAGTGAAGAGTGGCTAAAAACAAGTTGTACTGGAAAAAGGAATGGAAAAAAGAGAAAAAAGGGGGGAAACAAAGAACAAAAAACAAAAACAAAACAGAAACAAAACAAAACAAAAACAAGGAAGGGTATCCTCTGATTCTATATACTGTAAGTCCCTCGACTTCCCCTGGAGCTTTCCAGCGCTGCTCGGTCAAGAACTGCTCTTCCCGTCCTTCCAGCTGGTCTTCTGGGGGAGGGGCCTGCTGTGCTGATTCTCAGGTGTGTGCATCTGGGGGAGCTGCCTTGCTTCCTACCAGGTGCACGCTCAGTGGGAGCTGTTTATTTTGTGAGGCCCCTGTTCCTTGTTGGCCCTGCTCTGTCCCAGGCATAAGGTGACACAGCAAGGAACAAGACTGGCAGAGGCCAGCTCTCCAGCCCTGGATTCAGTTCCGGCAGTAACTACTGCAGTCTCCCAGTCCACAGGGGCCTGGATGCTCTGGGGGCATGGAGCGTTGATCTGCACAGCTTGGGGGCGCCTGGCGGCAGGAGCATCCTCGCTGTCCTGTGTCCTCCTGGCCTCCGCCTGTCCCAACGGGAGCTGCCGGATCCTGGGCTGTGTTCCCCGGCGCCCTGGGCTCTGGGGCATGCACTGCTGGAATCATGCTCCTGTGGCTGCGCAGCCCCCTCTGCGAGGAGCCGCAGCCTGAGCTGCTCCTGGGGCCCCACCAGGCGCATGCTCCAGCCCTTTAGGGAGCTTGGCCTGGGGCGTGGCATGCTCTTCCCCGGGGCACACTACTTCTGTTAGTGACCCCCGGGACCTGGGGTCTCCACTGCCCCTCCTGGGATCCTGCCCGAGTTCCCTGGGAGCACCTTTACATCTGGAAAGATTGGTAAAGTCCCTGCTTCTCTGGGACTGGGCTTTTCCTGAGCTTTCCTGTCCTGGAGACACTTGCCACCCAGCCTTAGCCTGGCTCCTTGAGGATATCCAGTATCCCCCACTGGATACTTATTTATTTTTCTGTCTTCCTACCTTGATAGAAGTGCGAACTCTTCTCACTATAGCATTCCAGCTGTGCTCTCTTTAAATCTCGGACCGAATTTGTAGGTTTTCAGGATGATTTGAAAATTATCTAGGTAAGTTGGTGGGGACAGGTGACTTTGGGATCCTACCATCTTCCCCTGCCATCTTCTGCCATCCTGCCCTGCCCCCTCTATTCATGTCTTCTGTCCATTTCTTAACTGGGTTATTTGTTTTTTGGGTGTTGAGTTTGGTAAGTCCTATATAGATTTTGGATACTAACCCTTTGTCAGATGTGTTGTTTGCAAATATCTTCTCCCATTCTGTAGGCTTCCTTTTAATTTTTTACAATCATTTCCTTTCCTATATAAAATATGTGGATATTCTTTCCCAGTTTTTTTCTTTTAATAATAAGTTTATTTTTTATTGGTGTTCAATTTGCCAACATACAGAATAACACCCCAGTGCTCATTCCGTCAAGTGCCCCCCTCAGTTCCCGCCACCCAGTCACCCCCACCCCCTGCTCTCCTCCCCTTCCACCACCCCTAGTTCGTTTCCCAGAGTTAGGAGTCTTCATGTTCTGTCTCCCTTTCTGATATTTCCTACCCATTTCTTCTCCCTTCCCCTCTATTCCCTTTCACTATTATTTATATTCCCCAAATGAATGAGAACATATAATGTTTGTCCTTTTCCGATTGACTTATTTCACTCAGCATAATACCCTCCAGTTCCATCCACATCGAAGCAAATGGTGGGTATTTGTCATTTCTAATGGCTGAGTAATATTCCATTGTATACATAAACCACATCTTCTTTATCCATTCATCTTTCGATGGACACCGAGGCTCCTTCCACAGTTTGGCTATTGTGGACATTGCTGCTAGAAACATTGGGGTGCAGGTGTCCTGGCATTTCGTTGCATCTGTAACTTTGGGGTAAATCCCCAACAGTGCAATTGCTGGGTTGTAGGGCAGATCTATTTTTAACTCTTTGAGGAACCTCCACACAGTTTTTCAGAGTGGCTGCACCAGTTCACATTCCCACCAACAGTGTAAAACGGTTCCCTTTTCTCTGCATCCTCTCCAACATTTGTGGTTTCCTGCCTTGTTAATGTTCCCCATTCTCACTGGTGTGAGGTTTCTTTTCCACTTTGTTGAAGATTAGTTAACCATATAGTTGTGGGCCCATTTCTGGGTTCACTAGTCTGCTTCATTGGTCTATGTGTCTGTTTTTATGCCAGTACAATATTGTTTTGATGATTATAGCTTTGTAATATAGCTTGAGAATCCAGAATCATGATGCCTCCAGTTTTTTCTTTTTTTATATCACTTTAGCTATTGGGGTCTTTTTCTAGTTCCATGCAAATTTTTAGGACTGTTTGTGCTAGCTCTGTGAAAAATGCTAGTGGTATTTTGATAGGGATTGCACTGAATGTGTAGATTGCTTTGGGTAGCACTGACATTTTAACAATAAGTGCCCTTCCAATCCATGAGCATGGAATGCTTTTCCATTTCTTCCTCTTCAATTTGTCATAAGTATTCTATAGTTTTCAGAATACAGATCTTTTACTTCTTTGGTTAGATTTATTCCTAGGTATCTTATTGTTTTTGGTGTAATTGCAAACAGGATCAATTCCTTTATTTTCTGCTGCTTTGTTATTGGTGTATAGAAATGAAACAGATTTCTGCACATTGATTTTGTATCCTGCACTATGCTGAATTCATGTATGAATTCTAGCAATTTTTTGGTGGAGTCTTTCAGGTTTTCTTTTTTCTTTTTTTTTTTTAAATTTTTTATTTATTTATGATAGTCACAGAGAGAGAGAGAGAGAGAGAGAGGCAGAGACACAGGCGGAGGGAGAAGCAGGCTCCATGCACCGGGAGCCCGACGTGGGATTCGATCCCGGGTCTCCAGGATCGCGCCCTGGGCCAAAGGCAGGCGCCAAACCACTGCGCCACCCAGGGATCCCGTCTTTCAGGTTTTCTATATGGAACATCATGTCTGCAAATAGTAATACAGAGTTTGACTCCTTTGCTGATTTGGATGCCTTTTATTTCTTTTTGTTGTTTGATTGCTGAGGCTAAGACTTCCAGTACTATATTAAATAGTAATGGTGAGAGTGGACATCCTTGTCTTGTTCTTGACCATAGGGAAAATGCTCTCAGTTTTCTCCCACTGAGAATATTAGCTGTAGTTCTTTTGTGTATGGCCTTTATGATGTTGAGGTATGTTCCATCTATCCCTAAAGGATGCTATATTTCTCAAACGCTTTTTTTTTTGCATCTATTGAGAGGATCATTTGGTTCTTATCATTTCTTCTATTAATATGGTGTATTGTGTTGATTGATTTGCAAATGTTGAACCAGCCCTGCAGACCAGGAACAAATCCCACTTGATTATGGTGAGTAATTCTTTTAATGTACTGTTGAATTCAATTTGCTAGAATTTTATTGAGAATTTTTGCATCCATGTTCATCAGGGATGTTGGCCTCTAATTCTCCTTCTTAGCGTATTTATCTAGTTTTGGAATCTAGGTAATTCTGGCTTCTTAGAATGAGTTTGGAAGTTTTCCTTCCATTTCTATTGTTTGGAACAGTTTGAAGAAAATAGGTACTCACTCTTCCTTAAATGTCTGTAGAATTCTCCTGGAAATCCATCCAGCCCTGGACTTTTATTTGTTAGGAGATTTTTGGTTACTTATTTAATTTCTTTGCTGGTTATGGGTCTATTAAAACTTTCTATTTCTTCCTGTTTCAGTTTTGGTAGTTTGTAGGTTTCTAGGAATTTGTCCATTTCTTCCAGGTTGTCTAGTTTGTTGGCATATATTTTTTCACAGTATTCTCTCGTAATTTTTTATTTCTGTGTTTATCTCTTTTATTTGTGATTTTATCAATTTGAGTCCTTTCTCTTTTCTTCTAGACAAGTCTGGTTAGCAGTTTATCAATTTTATTAATTCTTTTGAAGAACCAGCTAATTAGTTTCACTACTTCGTTCTACTGTTTTTTTTTTTTTGTTGTTGTTGTTGTTTATGTAGCACTTACTTATGGTCTTATCTTTATTATTTCCCTTCTGCTGGCATTAGGCTTTATTACTGTTCCTTTTCTAGCTCCTTTAAATGTAAGGTTAGGTTATGTATTGAGACTTTTCTTGATTCTTGAGGTAGGCCTGCAATATACATCTCCCTTAGGACTGCCTTTGCTGCATCTGAATGATCTTGAACTATTGTGTTTTCATTTGCTTCCATGTATTTTTTGAATTCTTCTTTAATTTTCTGGTTAACCTATTCATTCTTCAGTAATCTCCATGTGTTTGTGATCTTTCCAATTTTTTTCTGTTGTTGACTTCCAGTTTTATAGTGCTGTGGTTGAAATTAATCCTGGTATGATCTCCATCTTTTTGTACCAGTTGAGGGCTGAACTGTGACTTAGTATGTAATCTATTCTGGAGAATGTTTCATGTGCACTTGAAAAGAAGTGTACTCTACTGCTTTAGGATAAAATACTCTGAATAAATGTTAAGTCCATCTGGTCCAGTGTGTAATTCAAAGCCATTGTTTCCTTGTTGAGTTTCTGCTTTGTTTCTTTGTTTGTTTGTTTTAAGATTTTATTTATTTATTCATAAGACAGAGCCAGAGAGAGACAGAGAGAGACATAGAGACATAGGCAGAGGAAGAAGCAGGCTCCATGCAGGGAGCCCTACACGGGACTTGATCCCAGGTCACCAGGATCAGGCCCTGGGCTGCAGGCAGGCGCCAAACCACTGAGCCATCCGGGCCGCCCTGATTTTCTGCTTTGATTATCTGTCCACTGTTATGAGTGGGGAGTTAAAGTCCCTACAATTATTATATTATTATCAACAAATTTTTTAATGTTTATTATATATTTGGATGTCTCCAAGTTGGGGGCACAAATATTTAAAATTGTTATATCTTCTTAATGAACAGATTTCTTAATGCCCTTCTTCATGTCTTGAGTCTTTGGTTTAAAATCTAGCTTTTCTGATAAAAGTATGGCTATTCTTGGTTCCTTTAGGTCTAAAATAAGCCTCTTGTTATGGTTGATATTTTTGACTCTGCTACTGTTCATACAGCCATTCTGCACTGGAAAAAATGACCAGAAGGAAGAATTCACCACAAAAGAAAGAACCAGAAGTAATAATCTCTGCCACAGATCTAATGGATATAGATTTAAGTAGCATGTCAGAGGTACAATTCAGGGGTACAATTATAAAGTTACTGGTGGCTCTTGAAAAAAGCATAAAAGATTCTCTTACTGCAGAACCGAGATATAATCAGGCCAAAATTAAAAATGCCTTAACTAAGATGCAGTCTAAACGGGATGTTCTGACAGCTAGGGTTAATGAGGCAGAAGAGAGAGTGAATGACATAGAAGACAAGTTGACATAAAGGAAGGAAGCTGAGGAAAAGACAGAAAAACAACTAAGAACCAATGAGGAGAAACTCTGGGAATTAAGTGATAGTTTGAGAAAGAATAATAATCATCTTATTGGGATTCTGAGGGTATGCAGAGACAGACAGGATCAGAAAGTATTTTGAACAAATAATAGCTGAGAACTTCCCTAATCTGGCGAAGGAAACAGGCATTCATAACCAGGAGATAGAAAAGATCCCTTCAAAATCAACAAAAACTGATCAACATCCCTAAATATAATAATGAAGCTTGCAAATTTCAGAGATAAAGAGAATATCTTAAAAGCAGCTTGAGAAAAGAGAGTCCTAATCTATATGGGGAGAAATATCAGATTAACAGCAGACCTATTCACAGAGACCTGGCAGACCAGAAAGGCTGGCATGATATATTTAGGATACTAAATGAGAAAAACATGCAGCCAAGAATACTTTATCCAGCAAAGCTGTCATTCAGAATAGGAGAGATAAAGAGCTTCCAAGATAGGCAGAAACTGAAAGAATATGTGACTACCAAACCAGCTCTGCAAGAAAGATCAAGGGGGCCCTGTAAAAGAAAGAGGAAGCCCAAAGAAATAATCCACAAACAGAGACTAAATAGGAATTATAATGACACTAAATTCATATCTTTCAATAGATACTCTGAATGTGAATGGGCTAAATGATCCAGTCAAAAGACACAGGGTATCAGACTGAATAAATAGGCAAGACCCATCTATATGCTGTCCAGAAGAAACTCATTTCAGACCTTAGGACACCTTCAGACTGAAAATGAGGGGGCAGAGAAACATTTACCATGCAAATGGTCTTCAAAAGAAAACTGGGGTAGCAATCGTCATATTTGATAAATTAGATTTTAAACCAGACTCTAAAAAGAGATGAAGAGGGACACTGTATCATACTAAAGGGTCTATCCAACAAGAAGACCTATCAATCATGAATATATATGTCCCTAATGTGTGGGAGCAGCCAATTATATCAACCAGTTAATAACCAAAGTAAAGAGAAACATGGAGGGCAGCCCTGGTGTCTCAGCGGTTTAGCGCCACCTTCAGCCCAGGGCGTGATCCTGGAGACCCGGGATCGCGTCCCATGTCAGGCTCCCTACATGGTGCCTGGTTCTCCCTCTGCCTGTGTTTTGGCCTCTCTCCCCCTGTGTCTCTCATGAATAAATAAATAAAATCTTTTTTTAAAAAAAGAGACACATGGATAATAAGACATTTTTAGTAGGAGACTTCAACATGGCACCACAGCAAAGGACAGATATTGTAAGCAGAAGATCAGCAAAGTAAGGAGGGCACTGAATGACACACAGAATCAAATGGATTTCACAAATATATACAGATCATTCCATCCTAATGCAACAGAATACACATTCTTCTCAAGGGCACATGGAACTTTCTCCAGAATAGACAACAAACTAGGTCACAAATCAGGTCTCACCTGATACCAAAATACTGGGATAATTCCTTGCATATTTTCAGACCACAGTGTTTTGAAACTTGAACTCAAGGAGGGCAGGGCAATTCAAAAAAAAAAAAAAAAAAGGAGGGCAGGGCAAGATAGCAGAAGAATGGGAGTCCTCAACAAACCTGGTCCCACCAACTTATCTAGATAACTTTCAAAACATTCTGAACATCTATGAATTTGACCTGAGATTTAAAGACAGAACAGTTGGAACGCTACCAAGAGAAAAGTTTTCGCTTCTAACAAGGTAGGAAGGCAGAAAAAAAAAAAAGAAAGAAAGAATCAAGTGGGGGAGGGGCATTGTGAGTAGCAGGGCTAAAGCAGAGCTGCGAAAGCCTCTGGGAAGGAAAGTCCAGCCCTTGAGAAGTGGGAACTTTAAAAATCTACACTGGATTTTTCCCAGATGGAAAAGTACTTAGCAGAGAAATCGGGCAAAATCCCAGGATGGGCAGTGAAGCCTTAAGATTTCCTGGTCACTATTAGAAGAGGGGGCCTGGAGGGAAGGTCACTGCAAACTGTGGTATGGTATCAGTAAAAGGCTGGAGTGTGACAGCCTTCCAGGGCATTTGGGAGAAAGCCAGTTGGTTGGGCGGGCCAGATCTGGACAGAGGTGACTGTGTTCCTATCTCTTCAGAGAGGTGGCCCCTGGGAGCACAGTTCCAGCAGCATAGGGCCCTGGATCCCAGGGCGCCCAAGCAGACAAATCTGGTGATACTGCATTCCCCTTGGGATAAAAGGAACTGGGAAGGGCACAGCACAGAGAGGACTCTCCTGCTGCTAGGTGCCCCCAAGCTGTACAGATCACCTCACCTGCACCAGCCTGGTAGCATCTAGGCCAGCGTGGGCTGGGAGACTGCATTAGTTACTCGCCATGGAGCTGACTCCAGAGCTGGAAACCTGGCTGCCACCATTGTTTTTTTTCCTCCTTGTTTCACCATGTGCCTTGGAGAGGCCGGCTGCCAGGGAACAGGGGCCTCACAGGATAAACAGCTCCCATAGAGCCCAGCACCTAGCAAGGTGGGGCATCTCTGCCTAGGCACAGACACATGAGAATCAGCACAGCAGACCCCTCCCCCAGAAGACTAGCTGGATGAACAGGGGAAGAGCAAGTTCTTGACCAAAAGCACTGGAAAACTCCAGGACCAAGGGAAAATCGAGGGAATATAGTATATACAACTAGAGTGCCCCCCTCTTTTAAAATATTTTTTTCTCCTTTTTCCATTACAACAGTTTTTTATACCAGACTAAAAATTTCCAATATTTTTTCTTTTCCCACCTTAACTACAATATTTTACCAGCTCTTCATTTTTAATTTTTTTCATTTTTGACTTTCATATTTCTACAATTAAATGTCTTAGATACATTTTTTACTTCTGGATTCCCTTCAACATATTAAATTTAATTTTGGGAGATATATGAGATATGGGTTTTTGTTTTGTGTTTTTTGTTTTCTCTGCCTCATTTTGTTCTACAATGGCAGAAGTTAATACCACAAATTTCTTCTTGTGATTGAGTTCTTCTTCTAAAACATGACCAGCATATACCCAGAACCAAGTGGAATACTGTGATGCTTCATTCTGTGGATCTTCATTCTGTGGATTATATTCTCTCTTCATTCCCATTCTTCCCCTCTCCTTTATCTCATTTATGTTTTGGTGGCCAATGTTGGAGCTTTCTATAAGTATTGCTGGTTTATATAAATTTGGGATTGAGCATCTTCTAATATAGAGAACAAAATATACTCAGAACCAAGAGGATCACCCTCTACGACCCCTCAGGTAGACTACATTCTCTCTCCACTACCATCTCTTACCATCACCATCTCCCAGATCCCTTCCCCTTTTTGTCTTTTTTCTCTTTTTCTGCTTTACTTTCTTTTTCTTTTATTCTTTTTCTTTTTCCACTTCTTTGGGGTTTTTGGCCTTTTATTGTTTACTACTTTGTTTTAAAATTTGTTTACCATTTTAGTGGTCCTTTTGTTTTATTTTTTTCTGATCTTCTTTTAAATTTTATGGTTTCTAACCTTGTCAGAATCATCTAGGGTGAAATTTACTTAGATCGCGGTGGATATTTTTGACTCAGCCTGCTCACACAACCTTACTGCACTGAACAAAATGACTAGAAGAAACAATTCACCACAAAAGAAAGAAACAGTACTCTCTGCCACAGAGTTACAGAATATGGATTTCAATTCGATGTCAGAGTCAATTCAGAAGCACAATTATAAAGCTACTGATGGCTCTGGAAAAAAGCATAAAGGACTCTAGAGACTTCGTTACTGCAGAATTTAGATCTGATCAGGCCAAAATTAAAAATAAATTGAATGACATGCAATCCAAATTGGATGTCCTAACTGCTAGGGTTAATGAGGTAGAAGAAAGAGTGAGTGACATACAAGACAAGATGATGGTAAGGAAGGGAGCTGAGAAAAAAAAAAGGAAAAACAAGAGACCATGAAGAAAAGGGTAAGGGAAATAAATGATAGCCTGAGAAGGAACAATCTGTATAACTGGGTTCCAGAAGACACTGAGAAGGAGAGAGGGCCACAAAGGATATTTGAACAAATCATAGCTGAGAATTTCCCTAAATTGGGGAGGGAAACAGGAATTCACAATCAGGAGATAGAGAAGTCCCCCCCCCCAAAAAAAAACATTCAACACCTTGACATTTAATAGTGAAACTCTAAAATTCCAAAGATAAATAGAAGATCCTTAAAGCAGCGAGAAACAAGAGATTCTTAACTTATATGGGGAGAATTATCAGATTAACAGTAGACCTCTCCACAGAGACCTGGCAGGCCAGAAAGGGCTGGCAGGATATATTCAGGGTACCATTGAGAAGAACATGCAGCCAAGAATACTTTATCCAGCAAGGCTCTCATTCAAATAGAAGGAGAGATAAAGAGCTTCCAAGGTAGGCAGAAACTGAAAGAATATGTGACCACCAAACCAGCTCTGCAGGAGATATTAAAGGGAACCCTGTAAAAGAGAGGAAGCCCAAAGAAATAATCCACAAAACAGGGACTAAATAGGAATTACAATGACACTAAATTCATATCTTTCAATAATTACTCTGAATGTGAAAGGGCTAAATGATCCCATCGAAAGACAGAGGGTATCGGACTGGATAAAAAAGCAAGACCCATCTATTTGCTGTCTACAAGAGACTCATTTTAGACCTAAGAGATGAAGAGGGAAACTATATCATATTTAAAGAATCTATCCAACAAGAGGACCTAACAATCATGAATATTTATGCCCCGAATGTAGGAGCTGCCAAGTATATCAATCAATTAATAACCAAAGTAAAGACATACTTAGATAATAATATACTAATACTGGGGGACTTCAACACAGCGTTTTCTGCAAATGACAGATTTTCTAAGCACAACATCACCAAAGAAACAGGAGCTTTAAATGATACACTGGACCAGCTGGATTTCACAGATATTTACAGAAATTTCCATTGAAACACAACTGAATACACATTCTTCTCAAGTGCACATGGATCTTTCTTCAGAATAGACCCCATCTGGGTCACAAATCAGGCCTTAACTGATACCAAAAGATTGGGATTATCCCCTGCATATTTTCATATCATAATGCTTTGAAACTTGAACTCACTCACAAGAAGAAATTTGGAAGAATCAAACATGTGGAGGTTAAAGAGCATCCTGCTAAAAGATGAAAGGGTCAACCAGGAAATTGGAGAAGAATTTAAAAGACTAATGGAAACTAATGAGAATGAAGATACAACCACTCAAAATCTTTGGGATACAGTAAAACAGTCCTGAGAGGGAAATACATCACAATACAAGCATTGCCCCCCAAATTGGAAAAAACTCAAAATGCAGAAGCTTACCTTGCACCTAAAGGAAATGGAGAAAGAACAGAAAATAAAACCTACACCCAGGGGATCCCTGGGTGGCTCAGCGGTTTAGCGCCTGCCTTTGGCCCAGGGCGTGATCCTAGAGTCCGGGGATCGAGTCCCATGTCGGGCTCCCGGCATGGAGCCTGCTTCTCCTTCCTCCTGTGTCTCTGCGTCTCTCCCTCTCTCTCTCTCTCCCTCTCTCTATGTCTATCATAAACAAATAAATCTAAAAAAAACTCTTTAAAAAAAACCTACACCCAGCAGAAGAGAGTTAGTAAAGATTCGAGCAGAACACAATGAAATAGAGACCAGAAGAACTGTAGAACAGATCAACAAAACCAGGAGTTGGTTCTTTGAAAGAATCAATAAGATAGATAAACCATTAGCCAGCCTTCTTAAAAACAAAATAGAAAAGAATAAAATCACGAATGAAAAAGGAGATCACCACCAATACCAAGGAAATACAAATGATTTTAAAAACATATTATAAGTAGCTATACGTCAATAACTTAGGCAATCTAGAAGAAATGGATGCATTTCTGGAAAACCACAAATGACCAAAACTGGAACAGGAAGAAATAGAAAACCTGAACAGGCCAATAACCAGGGAGGAAATTGAAGCAGTCATCAAAAACCTCCCAAGACAAAAGTCCAGGGCCAGATGGCTTCCCAGGGGGAATTCTTTGAAACATTTAAAGAAGAAACAATACCTATTCTACTAAAGCTGTTCCAAAAGATAGAAAGAGATGGAATACTTCCCAACTCATTCTATGAGGCCAGCATCACCTTAATTCCAAAACCAGATAAAGACCCCACCAAAAAGGCGAATTACAGACCAATATCCCTGATGAACACAGATGCAAAAATTCTCAACAAGATACTAGCCAATAGGATCCAACAGTACATTAAGAAGATTATTCACCACGACTAAGTGGCATTTATCCCCGGGATGCAAGGGTGGTTCAACACTTGTAAAGCAATCAGTGTGATAGATCATATCAACAAGAGAAAAAACGAGAACAATATGATCCTCTCAATAGATGCAGAGAAAGCATTTGATGGAATATAATATCCATTCCTGATCAAAATGCTGAAGAGTGTAGCGATAGAAGGAACATTCCTCAGCATCTTAAGAACCATTTACAAAAAGCCCACAGAAAATATCATTCTCAATGGGGAAACACTGGGAGCCTTTTCCCTAAGATCAGGAACATGACAGGGATATCCACTCTCACCACTGCCATTCAACATAGTAGTAGAAGTCCTAGCCTCCCTCAGCAATCAGGCAACAAAAAGAAATAAAAGGCATTCAAACTGGCAAAGAAGAACTCAAACTCTCCTTCTTTGCAGATGACATGATACTGTACATAGAAAACCCAAAAGCCTCCACCCCAAGATTGCTAGAACTCATACAGCAATTCGGCAATGCGGTAGGATACAAAATCAATGCCCAGAAATCAGTGGCATTTCTATACACTAACAATGGGACGGAAGAAAGAGAAATTAAAGACTCAATCCATTTACAATTGCACCCAAAAGCAGAAGATACCTAGGAATAAACCTAACCAAAGAGGTAAAGGATCTATACCCTAAAAACTACAGAAAACTTCTGAAAGAAACTGAGGAAGACACAAAGAGAAAAATACTCCATGCTCATGGATTGGAAGAATTAATATTGTGAAAATGTCAATGCTACCCAGGGCAATTTACATATTTAATGCAATCCCTATCAAAATACCATGGACTTTCTTCAGAGAGTTGGAACAAATAATCTTAAGATTTGTGTGGAATCAGAAAAGACCCTGAATAGCCAGGGGAATATTGAAAAAGAAAGCCATAGCTGGGGGCACCACAATGCCAGATTTCAGGTTGTACGACAAAGCTGTGATCATCAAGACAGTGTGGTACTGGCACAAAAACAGACACATAGATCAATGAACAGACTAGAGAACCCAGAAATGGGCCCTCAACTCTATGCTCAACTAATATTTGACAAAGCACGAAAGATTATCCACTGGAAAAAGAACAGTCTCTTCAATAATTGGTGCTGGGAAAATTGGACAGCCACATGCAGAAGAATGAAATTAGGCCAATCGCTTACACCATACACAAAGATAAACTCAAAATGGTTGAAAGATCTAAATGTGAGAAAAGAATCCATCAAAGTCCGAGAGAGAACACAGGCAACACCCTTTTTGAACTTAGCCACAGCAACTTCTTGCAAGATACATCTATGAAGACAAGGGAAACAGAAGCAAAAATGAACTATTGGGACTTCATTAAGATAAACAGTTTCTGCACAGCAAAGGAAACAGTCAACAAAACTAAAAGACAACCTTCAGAATGGGAGAAGATATTTGCAAATGACATGTCAGATAAAGGGCTAGTATCCAAGATCTATAAAGAACTTACTGAACTCAACGGCAAAGAAACAAACAATCCAATCATGAAATAGGCAGAAGACATGAACAGACATTTCACCAAAGACGACCTACACATGGCCAACAAGCAAATGAAAAAAATGCTCCACACTGCTTGCCATCAGGGAAACACAAATCAAAACCACAGTGAGATACCACTTTACTCCTATGAGAATGGCTAAAATTAACAAGACAGGAAACAACAAATGTTGGTGAGGATGTGGATAAGGGGAACCCTCTTGCACTGTTGGTGGGAATGAAAGCAGGTACAGCCACTCTGGAAAACAGTGTGGAGTTTCCTTAAAGAGTTAAAAATAGAGCTACCCTATGATCCAGCAATTGCACTACTGGGTATTTACCCCAAAATAGAGCTACGCTATGATCCAGCAATTGCACTACTGGGTATTTACCCCAAAGATACAGCTATAGTAAAATGCCAGGACACCTGCTCCCCAATGTTCACAGCAGCAATGTTCAAAATAGTCAAACTGTGGAATGAGCCATTATGTCCTTTGACAGATGAATGGACAAAGAAGATGTAAGATGCACACACACACACACAATGGAATATTACTCAGCCATCAGAAAGGACGAATAGCCCCCATTTACTTTGACATTGATGGTACTGGAGATTATTATGCTGAGTGAAATAAGTCAATCAGAGAAAGATAATTATCAAATGGTCTCAATCATATATGGAATATAAGAAATAGTGAAAGGGACCATAAGGAAAAAAGGAAATGGAATGGGGAAAAATTAGAGAGGAAGACAAATCATGAGAAACTCCTAACTCTGGGAAACAAAGAGTTATAAAAGGAGAGGTGGGTATGGGGATGTGGTAAATGGGTGATGGGCATTAAGGAAGGCAAATGATGAATTCAGCACTGGGTATTATACTGTATGTTGGCAAATTGAATTTAAATAAAATATTTAAAACATTGGGGATCCCTGGGTGGCTTAGCGGTTTGGCGCCTGCCTTTGGCCCTGGGCGCGATCCTGGAGTCCCGCGATTGAGTCCTGCGTCGGGCTCCCAGCATGGAGCCTGCTTCTCCCTCTGCCTGTGTCTCTGCCCCCCTATCTCTTTCTATCATGAATGAATAAATTTTAAAAAATCTTTAAAAAATTAAAAAAATGAGTCCCTGGTATGCAGCATATAGGCAGATCTTGTGTGGTTTTTTTTTTAAGATTTTATTTATTTATTTATTTGTGAGAGACAGAGACATAGGCAAAGGGAGAAGCAGGCTCCTCATCCTCTGTTCTGTTCATTCTACTATCCTGATGGTTGAGTATCTACCTTTGGTTCAAGGCATGATTCCAGAGTATCACGTTTGAGTCCTGCATTGGGTTCCCAATGGGGAGCCTGCTTCTCTGCCTATGTCTCTGCCTCTCTCTGTGTGTCTCTCATGAAGAAATAAATAAAACCTTTAAAATAACAACAACAACAAAACCTTCTGTCCCCTTTTACTTCTCTTCATCTTCTGAGACTACTATGATACAAATGTTGCTATTTTTAAATAAGTCTCTGAGTTGCCTAAGTCTACCTTTGTCAAGGTCCATTACCCTTCTTTCCCTCTTCTTTCAGCTTTATTATTTTCCATAATTTTATCTTCTATATCATTGATTCACTCCTCTGTTTTATCCATCGTTTTTTTAAAAAAATATTTTATTTACTTGAAAGGGCGAGCGAGAGAGAAAGAGCAAGCAAGGGGAAGTGCAGAGGGAGAAGAAGTGGGCTTTCCTCTGAGCAGGAAGCCCAATGTGGAGCTTAATCCTGGCACTCCAGGATCATGACCTGAGCGAGCTGAAGGCAGATGCTTGACCAACTGAGCCACCCAGTGCCTTCTCTTCTCATTTTTATGGCCTCCACTTGGGATTGCATCTTGGTTATAGCATTTGTAACTTTGGCTTGACTAGATTTTAGCTCTTATATCTCTGCGGTAAGGGATTCCATAGCGTCTTCTATGCTTTTTTAAAAAAGCCCAGCTACTATCCTTATACTCGTTTAAATTCTAGTTCAGACTTCTTACTTATATCTATATTGATTAAATTCCTTGCCATGAGTCCTACTCCCGTTCTTTCTTTTGGAGTGAATTTCTTTGTCTCATCATTTTGTCCAGAAAAGAAAAGAAGAAAAAGAAACAACAACAACAAAATAGATCCTGGGTGTATTTTTAGTCTGCTTGTTAAAAGAATCTAGGTCCCAACACAGGAAAGTAAAATTAAATACAATTCAGGTAAAAAAATATATATATATATATAAATAGAAAAACTTGAAAAAATAAGAAAATAAGTGAAATAACTATAATTAAAAAAATTAAAGTACAAAAGAGGCTAGATACTATTTTCCCCTAGAGCTGAAGCTTTGCATCCCGCTATGATCAGTAAACTTTGTGTCAGCTAGTTGTTTGTGCTTGTCTTCTGGGGTAAGGGTCTGTTGCATGGATGCTCACTCAGGTGGACCTACCCTAGAAGAAATGTGCCTCCAGGTCACAAGGAGGCAGGGCTTGGTATACGCAGTTCTGGATTCCACTAGATGGCGCTGTTTTGCTCCCTGAAGATTTTTCAGCGCTGATGAGTAGGATAAATATGGCAAAGCCCCACTTCCTAGCCTCAGAGCTGAAAGTTTGCACTTTCCACTTTTCAGTGAGCCCTCACAGAAGAGCAATCAATCACTCTCATCTTCCTGGTTTCCATCAGATCCCTGCCTTCAACCTTCCTGTGTCAGAGCTTTTCTTTTTCTTTTTTTTTTTTTGTTTATCTCAGGAACATGACTGAGTTTCAAAACCAAATTTTAGGGACTTCTGTGGCATGGACCTTCACTGTTCCTTTTGGGGGAGAACTTGCCACACTTTTGCTGCCTGCTGGCCTATCCCAGGAAAGTGGTCGCAGGATCATGACTGTCCAGTGGTTCACAGTTTATGGCAACACAGAATAGAAAGCTGGCACCTAGACTCGCTGTTCTCAGCTGGCTTTCATGCTCCTAATGCCTGGGAACAATGCAGCACTTAGTTGCCACTCTTTCTTATGACTCAGGGGATCCTCAGACCAAGGTGTCACACCTGGCCTTCCACCCTATTTGCCACCCGTGCACCTTTAAGCTAGGCATGTCCCCCCTAGTAGCAGACTTCTAAAAGCTCCAATTTTGCATTTCACTGGTTGTAATACTTTCTTCCGTACCACTGTATCCACAGCTCTCTCTCCCTGAATTCAAGTCTCCATACCTCCTTTGTACCAAAAGGTGGTGGCTTTTCTACTTGTAGTCTTTTGGGGGGATGGGGTGACTGGGTGACAGGCACTGAGGGGGGCACCTGACGGGATGAGCATTGGTGTTATGCTGTATGTTGGCAAATCAAACTCCAATAAAAAAATATACAAAAAAGAAAGATTTGCAGTTTTTGTTCTTTCAAATCTCTACGTGCTTTCCTGGGTGTTCAGAGTTATTTGATAACTATCTAACTGTATTAGAGGGACAAGACAAGCTGAGAATGCCCTAATTCTCCTACATCTTAACTCTTCCTACTCATGAACTTGGGCTGTCTTCACGTTTACTTAAGTCTTCTGTAATTTCTTTCAACAGTGCTTTGTAGTTTTCAAAGCATACTTCTTGCACCTTTTTCACTATTCTTCAGTATCATATCCTCTGTTCTGTCCATTCTACTATCCAGCCATTCAACTAGCTTTTATGTTATTGTATTTTTAAGTTTATAATTCTTGTTTATAACTTCTATGTCTTTGCTAAGATTTTCTATTTTTTTCATTTCAAGACAACTTTTAGTTGTTTTTGAAACTTTTTTTTTATGGTGGCTCCTTTGAAATCTTTGTTATATCAAATTCCAACTTCTGATTCATCTCAGTGTTTGTGTTAGTTGATTGTCCTTACTCATCATATTGTGTTTTTTTTCAAAACAAGCAAGCAAAGGGAAAAAAATAAGAGTGAGAGATAGAGAGATAGAAATTAAGAAACAGACTTCTAATTATAGAGAACAAACTGATGGTTACCAGAGGGGAGGTGAGTAGGGGGATGGGTGAAATAGGTGAAGGAGATTAAAGAAAGCATTTGTCCTGATGAGCACTGAATAATGTCTGGAATTAATGAATCACTATATTGTACACCTGAAAGTAATATAGCACTGTATGTTAACTAACTGGAATTAAAATAAAACCTTTGAAAAAAAAACATAGAAAAAGAACTAAAACCTTGGCTGCTTTAAAATAGAAAAATCTAATCATCAAAAGAAAATCTGATCACAAAAAAACTGAAAGAAAAGCCACAAACTCGAAAAATATACAATACATATGAAAGACAAGAGATTCCTATGTAGCATATACAAAGAAATTGTCAATTAATATGAAAAATAAATTTTTTCCATAGAAAATTGGGGGGAAAAAAGAAAATTGGGGGGAAAGACCAAATATATACCTCACTAAAGAATGATTCATCACTTTAAACATGGACAGACATATGCTAATCTCATTAGAAACCAAGGAATTGGAAATTGAAGCCAAAGTTACATACCACTTCACACCTGTGGAATTAGCTAATTCACACCCATGGAATTAGTGAATATAAACATCTGAAAATATTAAATTTGATAATGAGAACTCTCAGACACTGTTGCTAGGAGTCTGAATTGGTATCATCAGTTCAGAAAACAATTTGGCATTATGTAATAAATTTTAAGATGTGACCATGCCCCAGATATTTTATGTCCAAACATACATCCAGAGTACCTAACCTTCATAGTAGCACTGTTTCGCTGGCAAAATAGAAAAAAAAAATCTGTAAAAAATGTAAAGTGCCCAGTAGCAGAAATGGTAAGTAAATTGTGATCTCTTTGAATAATGTAATATGATTCTGTAAATAAATCAGAACTCCCCCCAGAATTGTGATTTTTCTTGGATCTTTGTGTGACAGATAATTTTCCATTTTACCCTATTCATTTTGTCAGTTATACTAGGAGATAGGATCCTACTGAAATCTTTTATTACATCAGGCAGTGAGCCTATTTCAGTTTATCATAAGTAGTAGCTGGAACCTAGTACAAATATTTGAGGAAACAAGCAGAATCAATTAGTAATGAGAATAAAACTTGAAATGGCACTTAACACACTTTGAGCCAACGCATACTGTTGAACCTAAATCCATTATCAGCATATGGATAATTCTGATTTAGTAAATGGAAGGAAGTTGGTACAGAAGCATAGAGTCATGGAAGGATGGGACATACGGAAAGAATATATAGTATCCTACCAGTGGTTTTAATAATTTTGCCTTTTACTTAACCTGCATCTGCATTATAAACATAGAGTTTGGCTCCATGTAGATATTATAGGTGATTATTTATTTCTATCACCACCAGGATAGAATGTCTAACAAGATCTGCTAATCAGACACCAGTTCAAAGACACCAGACACCAGTTTCTCCTTCCCATGGGCTATGCTATAATCAGATCCTTTTTCAGCGCCTATGGATGTCCTTGTTCTGAATCAATGTGGCTGAAGCTTAGAGTTTTTTCTAGTGATTTATGAAAGGACTTATATCTGTGTTTCATTTGAAGAAAGAGGACTTTTTTTCCATGCTTGATTCCTTGTTAGTGAAAATGCATGTGTTCTGTAGCTTGTTTCACCACTCTTTGTAGATCTAGAAGCAATGCCTAAGTAGTCAAAGATTCCCATGAGTCTAAGGCCTTCTGTGTACAGTTCTTTCCTTATCATAGTGTAACAGTTAATTAGCAGCACAGAAATTAGTTACTCAGATCCGGATTCACATTCTTGCTCTATCGTATACTAGTAGTTTGATCTTGGGAACATTGGTTGCTTCATCCATAAAATAGGGTTAGTAATAGCAAAGTCATTAAAATTCTAGAAATTGTTAGCAAAACTACTAGAAAACTGTGTATTTAGAAAACTCTAAATAAAATGTTCTCACCTGAAGTGGCAGAGGGTCACTGCTGCTTTTGAAGTTACAGTCAAAAATGATGGCAGCCAGTACTTTATGAGATCCATAGTCATATTCAATGTACCTCTCAAACTCTATTTCTGAAGCAAACCCTCGAACTGTAAAAAGAATAAATTGTTCATTACAATAGAAAAAATTTATATTCCACTGAAGGGGAGATACATGGATAAAAGCTTATCCCAATATTATAAATTTAAAAACAGTGTTTTCCAAGTATCACAACTACTTAATGGTTATTGAGGGTTCAAAACAATGTTAAGTATAAAACTTCACTCTAGGGGATTCCTGGGTGGCGCAGTGGTTTAGCGCCTTGCCTTTGGCCCAGGGTGCAATCCTGGAGACCCGGAATCGAATCCCACGTCAGGCTCCCGGTGCGTGGAGCCTGCTTCTCCCTCTGCCTATGTCTCTGCCTCTCTCTCTCTCTCTGTGTGACCATCATAAATAAATAAAAATTAAAAAAAAACTTCACTCTAGTTTTAAATAATAATCATTATAAAATATATATGAAGACAAGTCATTAGTCATAAGGGAAATGCAAATCAAAATCACAATGAGATACCAATTCATAGTTATAATAAAAAAGATGATAACAAGTGCTGGTGAGAATATGGAAAAACTGGAACCTTCATGCATTGCTGACCAGAATATAAAATAGAACAACTTTAGATAACAACTTTTGGTAGTTCCTCAAAAAGTTAAACATAGTTACCACATGACATATTCATTCCATTCTTAGGTATATACTCAAAAGAAATGAAAACACATGTCTACATATACCTTAGAGATGAATGCTCATAATAGTATTATTTGTAAGCCAAAAGGTGGATTTAGCCCAACTGTCTGCCAAATGATAAAGGATATACCAAGTGAACACAGTATATTCATATAATGGGCTATTACTTGACAATGAAAAGAAATGAAGTGTTGATACAAACTACAACATAGATGAACTTGAAAACATGCTAAGTGAAAAAAGCCAGTCACAAATGATCCCAACTTCCAGGTATATAAAATTTATATGAAGAGTTTATATATAGGGGCGCCTGGGTGGCTCAGTGGTTGAGTGTCTGCCTTCCACTCAGGGCATGATCCCGGGGTCCTAGGATCAAGTCCTGCATTGGGTTCCCTGCAGGGAGCCTGCTTCTCCTTCTGCCAGTGTCTCTGCCTCTCTCTGTCTTTCATGAATAAATAAATCTTAAAAAAAAGAAAGGTTTATATATAAACCATTGACAGTAAAGGTTTATGATATGCAAATCTATAGAGACAGAAAGTAGATAAGTGTTTTCCTAATCTTGGTGGGATGGGAAATTGTAGAGTCATGGCTAAAAGTTATAGGATTTATTTTTGGTCATGAAAATGCTCTAAAATTGATTGTGGTAATGGATATGCAACTCTGAATATACAAGAGTCACTGAATCGTATGCTTTAAATGAGTGAATATGTGGTATGTGGCTTAGATCTCAACAAGCTGTTTAACAGTTCTTTTCTTTTTTTATTTAGTAGGCTCCACACCAATGTGGGGCTTAAATTCACAACCCTGAGATCAAGAGTCACAGGCTCTATCTGCCAACTGAGCCAGCCAGGAGCCCACAAAAAGATATCTCAAAACAAGATAAATCAGGAGGTAGAGATCACTTCAAACTGTGCTTAAAAAAAAACTGACTCATTTGACTGTAGCTGTATAGAGATAACAGAGGAAGGAGTGAAGATAAATCAATAGACATTACCTATCTGAACAAGAGACAGAAAAAAAATGGGAAAAAATTTGAATAGATCCTCAATGACTTCTGGGACAATACAACTTTGAGAAATAACTGTTAAAAGCTCCCCAAATTTGGTGAAAGATAGAAACTACAGATTCAAAATGCTCAGAGAACCCCCTAACAGAATAAACCAAAAGAAATCCACACTTGGGACATAATCATAGTTTTAACAAAGACAGAAAATATCTTGAAAACAGCCAGAGAGAAGTGATATGTTACCTATAAAAAAACAAGGATTCAAATGCAGATTCTTTGCAAAAACCAAAGAGGTCAAAAGAGGTCAGAGAAACTGGCAAATACTTTTTAAATGCTGAAAGGACCAACTCAAAATTTTATATCAAATGAAAATAGTCTTCAAGAATGAAGATGAATTAAAAACATTCATAGATGAAGGAAACAAAGAGAACTCATTGCCAGTAGACCTGCTCTAAAAAATTGTTAAAGTTCTTCAGAAAGAAGGAAAAATGACAGAAGGAGGAAACTTGGAACTTCAAGAATGAAGTTACAAGCAAGAGCTATGGTAGATATCTGGGTAAATAGCTTTAAGTTCTTTAAAATATGTGTGTAAATTATAACACTTTCTGGTATAGTTTTCAACTTATATAGATGTGAAAACTACAACCTAAAGAGAGAACTATAAAGGGACCTATATACTGGTAAACATTTGCCATTAAAATAAAATAGCAAAAATTCTAAGTTGTGAAAAATTATGCATGCATATTTTAACCCCAACAGCAGCCACTAATAACACTATACATCAGAAGTCCAATTTTTCATTTTTTCTTTCATGAATGATGCCTAAGAATTCTTCAACTAACTCTACAAAGTTACAAAGATTTTCTCCTATGTTCTTGCGTAAATGTTTTATCATTTTACTTATAGATCTGCGATCCATTTTGATGTATTCTTTTAATCTAAGGTGTGAAATTTCATTGTTTTGGCTACTGATGTTCAAGTGTTTAGCACTATTTGTTGAAAAGATTATCTTTCTACTATTGTAAAAAATATTTTGGCATATTTGTATAGTTCTCTGTGTTCTCCACAGGTATAATTTGTTTTATTGCACTTTGCAGAAACTGTTTTATAAAATTTGAAGGATTGGGGCAACACTGAGTCAAGCAAATCTACTCATACCATTTTTCCAACCGTATTTGCTCATTTCATGTCTATATGTCACATTTTGGTAATTCTTGCAGTATTTCAAACCTTCATATCATTATTTGTATGGTGATATGTGATCAGTGATTATGAATTGCTGAAAGCTCAGATAATGGTTAGCAATTTTAGCAATAAAGTATTTTTAAATTAAGGCATGCATAGCTTTTGTAGACATAAGGCTACTGCATACTTAATAGACTACAGTATAGCATAAACATAACTTTTATACACACTGGGAAACCAAAAAATTCATTTGACTAGTTTTACTGTGATATTTGCTTTACTGCAGTGGTCTAAAACTGAACCTGCAATACCTCCCTGTGGTATGCCTGTATTGTTTCAATGATCTATGAATCTATCCCTCCACCAATATCCCACTGTCTTCACAACTATAGTTATATTGCAAGTTTTAAAATTGGGACAAGCAATTTCTCTAATTTTATTCTTTTTTAAAACACTGATTTACTCCATTGAAAACCAACTTAATAAGTTTTATAGAAAACCTTAATTTATAACCTTTTACACTGATGTTCAGATTCCTCTTCATACTCTCCGTGATCTCACTTACAACATCAATATTAGAAGGCACATAAATCAATTCCCAATCTTCAGGATTTTTGAGGAAAGGTGGCAAAGTATTGATGGGCTGGGAAGTATAATTGTAAGGTCCGACAACGTTTATAGAAGTAAGTTTACGGAATAGCAAAATCATCACTGGAAACACCAGTACTGTTAAGATTTCCAATATTAAAGTAAAGACCTGCCTCCTCTAAAAAAGAAACAAAAAGATGATGTTGGTTAATTCAAAAATACACATTCAATGCATATGGATAGCTCTAGGATATTAAACTCCTGCCAAGTTTACTCTGGAGCAACCAAGTGTTTCCTAGACTATCTTGTACCCACCCTTACCTCCTCCCCTCCCAACTTGCTTATAGGTCATACTGTACTACTGATTAAGTCAGTTTTATACATTAGGAAAAGCAACCTATAGCTCTGGAATTGACTTTTTCAAAAAGTATGTATGGACGGACACATCCACAACTCTGAACTGAAAAACAAAGCTATTTATGAACATTTTACATGGATGCCTTCACCTACCTTTAAGGTAAAGTTTTTCCAGAGGAGCACTGCAAATTGGTTGAATGTCAATAAATCCATTCTTCTACAATTTAACTCCAGGGGTATGTGAAAGGTTTTATATTATCTAATAATGTGAACATCAAACAAATAACAGAATTATTTCTTTCTCCTAATTTCATTCTTAATCATCCTCAAATATTGGTAGCATATTTGAAATAGGAAAATAATAGTTTCTATTTTTATATTAGTTTACTTAATATCTGATGAGATTCTAATATGTTTAAAATATAAGTAAGATGTGGTTCCATTTCTCCAAATAGTTATATGTCTGTGGGTATTAGGGCTGAATCCTAATTCTTTCACAGAATGATGGTGAGAATGGTTTCATAATGATATATTTATCCAAATAAAACGTATGTACACACAAGAAAAATATTCATAAGTACACTTAATATAACTATTTGTAATATAAAAAACCTAAAAACAACCCAAAAGTCAACAGTGGAATGGAAACTGTAGTATATTCATACAACAGAATACTGAAAATCAATGACAGGGATGAACTACAATTACACACAGTATAAAAAAATATCCCAACATATAACTGACCCATAAAAATCAAGTCCAAGAAGAGTATGTTCATTAGGATCTCACTTAGCTGAAGTTCAAAAGGTAAAACTCCAGCACATAGTGATTAAGAATACATTCACAGGGGGTGCTTGGGTGGCTCAGTCAATTGAACATTCAACTCTTGGTTTTGATTCAGGTCATAATCTCAGGATCTTGAGATGGAGACCCAGGAAGTTAGATTGAGATTCTTTCTCTCCCTCTCCCTCACCCTTCCTCCTGCTTGTTCACTCTTTATTTCTAATAAACACATAAATCTTAAAAAAGGGAATACATTCATAGGAAGTATACTGAAGCAAGGAAAGGATTATTCCAAATATCAGAATACTTACAGACTGTTTGGAGAGAGGCTAATACGATAAGTGGCTCTAAATCCTAGAGATGTTCTTATTTAATACTGTAAAAAGATGAGTAGGAATTTCTTTATTATATATTTTATATTGCTTATATAAATAGTCTTATATATGTTATATATTGTACAATAAAGAAAACTTGAAAATACATAATTTTTTAGAGATATTATTTATTTTGTTTATTTGAGAGAGCAGAGCAAGACCATGAGCGGTGGGGAAAGGGGGAGGGAGAGGGAGAAGCAGATTGCCCGCTCAGCAAGCATGGGGCTCAATCCCAGGACCCAGTCATGACCTAAGTCAAAGGCAGACGCTTAACCAACTGAGCCACCCAGGCACCCCTACACAGTGTTTTTATATCCAATTTCATTCATAATTTATGAACTGAGAGTCACACCTGCTTCCTAAAACAATACTGAAAATACACAATAAAATATGGGAAATGTGAGTAAAGACAGCTCAAAAATACAGAAAGAAAAGCTAATTCATTATATTAGCTCGTGGTAGGTTTATTAGAACTGGCAGAACTCAATTAGGAACCAAAAGAATAAATTAGATTTCAATAAACAGAGAAAATGATGAGAAGAAAGGCAAGATAGCATAAAACTATAAGGTATGTTCAGAGAATGGCTGAGGTTTTTTTTTTTTTTTTTTCCGGCTTTCTGGAAGAAAATGTTTGAAATCACTAAAATACACAGTATTTTATGGATTTTTTCCCTGAATATATCTATAATACAAAAATATGAATTTTATAAATTGAACAATTATTAAGATAAGGTGCACATAAAGTCCTTGCATGGAATACATATATAGCACTATAACTGAAACTACATATTATGTACAATATATTTATTTCTACATATATATATAAAGTTTTAAACTTCCTATATGCTGAAGATGTAATCTCCATCTTATGATTGTCCCTACGTGGCTATCACGGCACCAGGCTCCCAGTGGACTCCCAGAAACCTAACTTCTGGGTCTACTCTAGCACCAGCCAGCTCCCATAGCAGGAGATTCCTAGTCCATCCTGAGGCCAGCCAGTTTCACAGCACCATGCACCTGGTGGGATCCTGTAAACCCAGGCTCCTAGATAACCCCAATGCTGGCCAATTCTATGATCATGGTGGCTCCTATGGTTCCAATCAGTTCCTTATAAACCCAGGTTCCAGGTGGGCACCTGTGACCTCAGGCTACCAGCTTACTCCAGCACCAGACTGGCCTCTGTGGACCTAAATCACATCCTAGTTCCCAGAGATTTGGGTTTCTGGTTTATCCCATCACCAGACCAGCTCCCATGGACCCAGGTACCCGGCCCACCCCAGGGCCATATCAATCCCCACAGACTCAACCTCCATGTTGCACTCTGAGGTTATAGACAGACCCCTATGGTCAAGATTTCCAGGTCACCCTACTGTCCAGCCAGTACCTATGGCTCCAGTCTCCAGGCTGGCTTCCGTGAAACCAGGCTTCGGACCTGTTTCAGTACCAGACCAGTCCCCATGGACCTGTCACTAGGCTCACCACAGTGGTCCAGGGTGCTGGATGGCTCCAGGATCTAGTTTTACCCACATGGACTCAGGTCCCACGTCTGTTACCAAAGATTCAAGTGCCAAGCCTGCCCCCATAGAACTAGGTACCAGGCAGGTTCCCATGTATCCAAATACCAGGCTTTTACAACTGCTGACCTAGACACCAGATCAGCCTACCCCATTTGTGGACTGCCCATTTGTGGACACCACCAGATGACCCACCCAGAAACTCTGGACTGGCTAACTGGTGAAGGGTTTTGCCTGACAAAGCAGGTCTGAAAGACTGGAAGAAGTACCTACTTCCTAAAATGTCAGACACAGATACAAGGCCACAAGGATTATGAATAATCAAGGAAACATAACAACACCAAAGGAAAATAAAACTCCAATGACTAACTAAAAATAGGCGGTCTATCCCAAGTGTCTGACAAAGAATTCAAAATAATGCTCTTAAATTCAGTGAACTACAATAAACACACATATACGATTAAATTAAGAAAACAACACATAAACAAAATAAAAAGTTACATAAAAAAGTAAAAACTACTACCCCACATCCCACCCCCAAAATCTCAGAGTTGAAGAACATAATGACTGAAGAATTCAACAGAAAGCTTCAACAGCAAACTCAATCAAAAAGAAGGAAGAATTAGTATAAAAGAAGTGAGGTCAATGGACTGTCAGAATAGAGACGGCAGTGAAGGAAGATTCTGAATTCACCCCCTTCCACAGACATACCAAATCTACAGCTATATATGGGTAATTTCTCTCTGAAAAAACTCAGAAACTAGATGAACTGCTTTTCATAACAAAGGATATAAGGACCACATTGAAAGGGGTAAAGAATCAGAAACAAGGACTCACAAAAAACTCCATTCTGGCATGGCAATATACATAGGGAAGGATATCACCAGATAGGTGTTTCTCTCAGAGGAGCAAGGAGTTGGTACCCTACATTGGGCATCCTGACCCCTGGGATCTGCATTGGAGATATGAGCTCTCAGAATGTCTGGCTTGGAAAACCAATGGGACTGACATCCAGGGGTCCTGAAGTGCTGTAAGAAACAGGTTCCCTCCTGGAGTGCTTGCATATGGTCTCACTGGCCCTGAGACCCAGTGAAAGAATAGTAATATGAAAAATCCCTAGACAAAATGTGAAAGAGATTCATTTTCATATCAAGTGGCATCAGCTGGAGGGGCAGGGGAGAGTTGAGATGTACCCCAGAGACAGAGGCACAGGCAGATGCCATTGCCTCACTCTCCACATAGCCTGCTAGCACAGGTAGGTGAGCTTGGACACAGCATCCCCAACCACCTTGCTGGGGTGGGGGAGGGTGAGCAGTCACAGCACTTGCTGAGGCCAGACAGTACCTGCAGCACTCCTCCATTGCATGGGTGATGCAGGCAAACACAAACAGTCAGAGTTCTCTCTCCCAGCTAAAGTCTGCAAGCAGGGTAGCTGCAACATTCCCCTTCACTCTGGCTGGGATTGGTGAGTACACGCAGTTATGGTATTGTCCCACTCCCAACTTAAAGCCAGCATGCATACAAAGATAAGGCACTCTTCAGTTGCACTGATGAAGCCCGTGGGCACATGTAGCCAACACATTTTCCTGCTGCCTTTCTGAAACCAGAAAGTATGTCCTACCCTAGATGATCTCCAGCTGCCATGCTAAAGTCAGCAGGAGCATGTAATCCACAAGGAGTCACCCCTCAGTTGCCTGGCCCTGGTGGCCAAGAGGGCCCTGGTGTTCCAGAGCTCCATGGAAAGACAGTTCTTTGTAGATCACCATTCCCAGGGCACTGCACAGAAAGCAGACTGAAACACAACCCTAGTCATCCTGCAAAACAGGTTTATTTACTTAATCTGGAATTTCAATCTGAGAGACAGACTTCAGGTTTCATACACTAAGAGGCTAAGTATAGGTGGTCCCGGGGAATGTAAGCAGGGAGAACACCATTCTTGTGCATTCCCTTATCCTTTTCACAGCTCAGTGAGATTTACCAGAAAGAAGCTTATACACTCATTGGAATCTCAATTTTTACAACTGTGGCTCAGGGGTATGATACTTCCTGATCTCCTGGTCTGGAGGCCAGCAGAGATTATTACTGTGGTCCCACAGAACTGTACATATTTGTATACTTTAAAAGCTGCTGCCTAGACTTGGCTTCCAATCAGCCTCAAAGTAGGTGCTAAATGAGATTTCTTCTCTTGAATCATGGATGGTCTTGGCATACCTTAATCAAAGGCATATCAAGAATAAATCAAGTGGTTTAGATAATCATAAATATTTGAGAGATCCAGGTCAAAGTTGGAGGATGAGGATCATTACATAAAGAAAGCCACTCCTTCAGTAGCTGTTTCACCTAATACATAGTAAAGTTAGTGGACTGATCACTTATAAAAGCTATTCAAGAAGGTTAAAAGACAAATGTAGTAAAGTTAATGAAAACTACAATAGTTAAGAGACACAAATATAAGATATAAAAAGTGACAAAAATAAAGCAGGAAAAGAGTAAAAAATGTAGAGTTTTGGAATGTGTTCAAATTTAAGTTGCTAACAAATTAAAATAGATTGTTATACACAGGATGACATTTTTGACCCAGCAACCACAAAACAAAACCTTAGAGTAAGAAAATGAAAAAGGAATCTAAACACTAAAAAAAAAAAAAAAAAAAAAAAAAAAGTCCTTGAACTGTAAGAAAAGAGATAAAGAGAAGAAGAAAAGAATAGAGAGAAACCAGAAAACAATTAGCAAAATGGCAACAAGTACATACCTACCAATAATTACTTTAAAATAAATGGGCTAAATTCTCCAATCAAAAGACACAGAATGGTTGACTGTATTAAAAGAGAGAAAGAGAGAGAGAGAGAGAGAGACATGTATGCCTATATACTGCCTACAAGTGGCTCACTTAAGGATAGACAATAAAAGTGAAGGGATGGGAAAAGATATTCCATGTAAATGGACACAAAAAGAAAGCAGATGTAGCTATCCTTATATTAGTCAAAATCGACTTTAAGGGCACCTGACTGGCTCAGTTGGTAGAGCCTATGACTCTTGATCTTGGGGTTATGAGTTCAAACCCCACAATGGATGTGGAGTCTACTTAAAAAAATAAATCATTAAAAAAACCAGACTTTAAAATGAAGACTATAATAAAAGACAGTGAGGGACAGTATATAATGATAAAAGTCAATCCATCAAGGAAAGAAAACATTTATAAATATATATACACCCAACATCAGAGCATCAAAATATATAAAGCAAATATTAACAGATTTAAAGGAGAAAAATGACAGCAATATGGATTTTAGCACCTCACGTATAGGTCATTCAGACATAAAACTCATAAGGAAACACCTTAACACATTACATCAAATATTATATATATAAATAATATTCCATCCAAAAGCAGCAGAATACACATTCTTCTCAGGTGCACATGGAATACTCTCTAGAATAGATCACAAGTTAAACTACAAAAACAGTCTCAATAAATTAAAGTGAAATCATATCAAGCATCTTTTTTAACACCATGGTATAAAACTAAAATCAATTATGAGAGAGAAATGAGAAAAATACAAATAAGGGAGATTAAACAACATATTACTCATCAACAGCTAGTTTAGAGAAGAAATCAAAGGAGAAATTAAAAAAAATACCCAGAGGACAAATGAAAACAGAATTATGATACACCAAAACCTATGATATGAAGTAAAAGTGGTTTTAAAGGGAAGTTCATAGTAATATAGGCCTATCTCAAGAAATGAGATATCTTAAATGAACATGCCAATTTTACAACTAAATGAACTTCAAAAAAAGAATAAACAAAGATCAAAATTACAACAAAGGAGATAAGGATTATAATTGAAATAAATGAAAGACTAAAAAGACAATTGCAAAGATCAATAAAACTAAGAGCTAGCTCTTTGAAAGGATAAAATTGACAAAACCTTTAGCTAGACTCACCAAGAAAAAGAGAGGGTGCAGATAAAATCATAAATGAAATAAGAAAATTTACAACTGATACCACAGAAATACAAAGGATCATAACCAGTATGGAAAATTATATACCAATAAACTGAACAACCCAGAAAAAGTAAGCTCCTAGAAACTTACAATCTTCCAAGACTGAACTATGAATAGATAAGTCTGAATAGACCAATTATTAGAAAAAGATTGAATTAGTAATAAAAAACCTCCTAACAAACAAAACTCCAGAAATAGATTCACTGGTGAATTCTAACAAACTATGAAAGAAGAATTAATACTTATCCTTTTCAAACTCTTCCAAAGAACTGAAGGAGCACTTTCAAACTTATTTAAAAAGACCTTCATTACTCTGTATCAAAACCAGACAAGCACATCACAAAAAAGAGAAAATTAAAGGCTAATATCCCAGATAAACATAGATATAAAAATCCTGAACAAAATATTAGCAAACCAAATTCAGTAATACATTAAAAGGATCAAATACCATGATCAAGTGGGATTTATTCTAGGGATGCAAGGATGGTTCAACATCTGCAAATCAATCAATGTGATATAACATATTAACAAAATAAAGATAAAAATGATATGATCATCCCAATAGATGCAGAAAAACACCTAAGAAAACGTAACAATCATTTATGCTAAAAAAAATCTCAACAAAATGAAAACAGAGGGAACATACCTCAACATAATAAAGGCCATATATGACTAATCCACAGCTAATATCATACTAATTGTGAAAAGCTAAAAGATCAGGAACAAAACAAGGATACTCACTATACCCACTTTTATTCAGCATAGCATTGGAAACCACAGCAATCACACAAGAAAAGTAAATAAAAGGAATTTAAATTTGAAGGAAAGAAAACTGTCACATTTTGCAGATGATATGGTGCCACATATTTAAAAAACCCTGAAGACTCCACTAAAACAGAATGAATTCAGTAAAGCTGCAGGACACAAAATAAATATATAAAAATCTGTTGCATTTCTATACATTGACAATAAACAAAGAGAGAAATCATGAAAATAATCCCATTTACAACTGCATCAAATAGAATAAAATACCTTAGAATAAATTTAACCGAGGAGGTGGAAGACCAGTACTGAACACTATAATACATTGATTAATTGAAAAAATACAGTGCCAAAGCTTCTTATCTTGATGAAGTCCCAATAGTTCATTTTTGCTTTTGTTTCTCTTGCCTTCATGGATGTCTTGCAAGAAGTTACTGTGGCCAAGTTCAAAAAGGGTGTTGCCTGTGTTCTCCTCTAGGATTTTGATGGAATCTTGTCTCACATTAAGATCTTTCATCCATTTTGAGTTTATCTTTGTGTATGGTGCAAGAGAGTGGTGTAGTTTCATTCTTCTGCATGTGGATGTCCAATTTTCCCAGCACCATTTATTGAATAGACTGCCTTTCTTCCAGTGGATAGTCTTCCCTCCTTTGTCGAATATTAGTTGACCATAGAGTTGAGGGTCCACTTCTGGATTCTCTATTCTGTTCCATTGATCTGTGTGTCTGTTTTTCTGCCAGTACCACACTGTCTTGATGACCACAGCTTTGTAGTACAACCTGAAATCTGGCATTGTGATGCCCCCAGCTATGGTTTTCTTTTTTAATATCCCCTGGCTATTCGGGGTCTTTTCTGATTCCACACAAATCTTAAGATGATTTTTTTCCAACTCTCTGACGAAAGTCCATGGTATTTTGATAGGGATGGCATTAAATGTGTAAATTGCCCTGGGTAACATTGACATTTCTACAATATTAATTCTTCCAATCCATGAGCATGGAATATTTTTCCATCTCTTAGTATCTTCCTCAATTTATTTCAGAAGTGTTCTGTAGTTTTTAGGGTATAGACCTTTACCTCTTTGGTTAGGTTTATTCCTAGGTGTCTTATGCTTTTGGGTGCAATTGTAAATGGGATTGATCCCTTAATTTCTCTTTCTTCAGTCTCATTGTTAGTGTAGAGAAATGTCACTGATTTCTGCTGATTAAAGTCTTAAAGAGAACCCCCCCTCCACAGAAGCAGTTCCTAGAACAAAACCACAGCAAAACAAATATTCATAAGAAAGATAATCATTCAGAACACTGGAAATAGTAAGATAAAATGGAAACAATCCCTTCAATGAAATCCTATTCATTTGCTTCAAGGAGGAGGATAAAAAACTGTACTTTCATGAGAGGATAATATATCACATAAGGGGAAAAGATGAAAAACATTCTATATAATATAAATACTTTTTTGTAAAAATATGTAAGAAAAATGGCAGAATATACTCCAATGTGTTGACAGTATTTGTCTTTCAAGAGTGACATATAGGAGATTCACACATTCTATAATTTGTTATGTTGATAAGATTTGAATTCTATACAACCCACCTGTATCATTTTTTCAATTACTTCTTCACACGTTGGGGGTTAGAAATCTGTGAAGAATTACCTGAAGAACTGACTGCCCCAAGGCCTTTTTCCTCTTGCTCCCATAGTGGGTAATATTTTGAAATACTAACTATAAGTTTGCACCTAAGTACAATTTTAGTATCCCCCATTCAACTTTTTTTCTTTTTGTCTCAAAAAAGAGAGAGAAATACCTGAGCCTAAAAGGACAAAGTCTAGTTCTTATCATTTGTCCTTTCTAGGTAACACAAATGAATTGAAATGTGCACAAAGAGGAAAAGGCTTCATTATATCCTGTCATCCCACCTCCTTCACCATCTCCAAGACAGATCTGGGAGAATTTTCCAGCTGAAGAAGTCCGACTCCACAGAGCCAGACAAGGAACAGGTTCACTCATGATATACTGGCCCTGAAATACTAGATGCACTCCCGCTCCTGTCCCCGCAAACCTGGATGCAACACTAGGGTGGGAAAGAAAGGGGGAGGTAGTAGGAGAGCCATGAACCTAGGGGTCTAAAAACTTTAGGCAACCTATTGATGTTTGGGCTCTAAAAAAACCAATTAAACAGGATTACTGAAAATGAAGCCATTACACTGCTTATAGATGAGATTTACAGTGACTACACTTCCTGTTCTGAAAAGCACCAAGCCGTACTGAATGAAACACAGCAGCTTTCTTAATTCTGCCAAAACAGAGGTATCTTTCCTTTTAAATCTTCTGCCTACTTTGCATAAAATGACGTGACCAAGATGGCCTGAATGTTCCTGAGCTGGACTAATGTTTAGACAGGCTCCCCCTGGCTCTAGGTCCTGATCACCCTTTTCTCTGGGCATCTGCTTTAGAAAACTTGTAATTACACATCCTTTCTCTATTTTTTATATAAATTTATTTTTTACTGGTGTTCAATTTGCCAACATATAGAGTAACACCCAGTGCTCATCCCAAGTGCCCCCCTCAGTGCCCATCGCCCAGTAACCCCCCCACCCACCTCCCCTTCTACCCCCCCTTGTTCATTTCCAAGAGTTACAAGTCTGTCATGTTCTGTCTCCCTTTCTGATATTTCCCACTCATTTTTTCTCCTTTCCCCTTTATTCCCTTCCACTATTTTGTATACTGCCCAAATGAATGAGATAATATGATGTTTGTCCTTCTCCGATTGACTTATTTCACTCAGCATAATACCCTCCAGTTCCATCCACACCGAAGCAGATGGTGGGTATTTGTCGTTTCTAATGGCTGAGTAATATTCCATTGTATACATTTACCACATCTTCTTTATCCATTCATCTTTTGATGGACACTGAGGCTCCTTCCACAGTTTAGCTATTGTGGACATGGCTGCTATAAACATTGGGTGCACTCCTGGCGTTTCATTGCATCTGTATCTTTGGAGTATATCCCCAGCAGTGCAATTGCTGGGTCGTAGGGCAGATCTATTTTTAACTCTTTGAGGAACCTCCACACAGTTTTCCAGAGTGGCTGCACCAGTTCACATTCCCACCAACAGTGCAGGAGGGTTCCCTTTTCTCCACATCCTCTCCAACATTTGTGGTTTCCTGCCTTGTTAATTTTCCCCATTCTCACTGGTGTGAGGTGGTATCTCATTGTGGTTTTGATTTGTATTTCCCTGATGGCAAGTGATGCGGAGCATTTTCTCATGTGCTTGTTGGTCCTTTCTCTGTTTAAAACATAAGTAGCTCTTTTTCCAAGCCTCTTTCCTCTTTTGTAATGCCAAACTGTCTTTTGCAGGGACCCGGGAGCCATCCTTTGAAATGTAATCCTCAAGGAAGATAGCACCCCTATTCCCAGTCTCTGTGGGAGGGCAGGCACTAGCTTCTAACAGGCACCAACCAGCAAGCACACATGGCCTGATTGCAGAACCACGGGAGCAAACTTCAGCAAGTTACTCAATGTGTTCTACAGGTCCACCTCCCCTCTACAGTCCTCCAGCACACTGCCATTGTCTCACTCAGCCCTCACACACCTTCCCATCCTTTGTTTCAGCAGAACTGAGCTCAGACTGACCTCCTTGCATGGAGTCTTCCTTGCCTGTTTAACATAGTTCAGTGCAATTCTTGCTTTGGCAGACGAAAACTAAGACATGTGAGCTTCCAGCATCACTTAACTTCCATGTTCCTTTCCTGTATTTATTGGACCGTTACTGTGTTCCGTCAGTTGAAATATTCTAATCACCTCAGAAATGGGTACAAGCAGTGTCCAGTTTCTTTTAGATGAGGAAACAAGATCGGTGAAATCAAACAATTTATTTACCTTGGGTCATTGCTGTAACCTGAACGTCCGTGTCCTCCTTGCCTCCCCAGGTCTGTATGTTGAAATCCTAGCCCCATTAGGTCATGAGGATGGAGCCCTGATGAATGCCATTAATGCCCTTATGACACAGGCCCCAGGGAGCTCCCTTGCTCCCTCCATCATGTGAAGGACACAGTGAGAAGAGGCCTGTCTGTGAATCAGAAATCAGGCTCTCACCACACATGGGACCTGTATGAAGCTTTGAGACTTCCCAGCCTCAGGAAGTTACTCAGTGTGTCCTACTGTGAGAAACACATCTTGTTTTTAAGTACCCCAGTCCTGTGCTGACTGGGGCAGTCACACAGCACATAAGTTCTGGACTCAGCAGGCGGAGACCCACATGTGCCTCCAGAGCCCTGCCTTTCAAGTACTTGCAACAGTCAAAATAAAATTTTGTTTATTTTGCTCTGGTTAGGGACACCTGGGGGCTCAGTCTGTTAAGGGTCTGCCTTCTGCTCAGGTCATGATCCTGGAGTCCCAGGATGGAGCCCCACCTCCAGCTCCCTGTTCAGCGGGGAGCCAGCTTCCCCCTCTCCCTTCGCTCCCCTGGGCTTCAGGCTCTTAGCTTCTCTGTTTGGGGGTCCAGAGAAGTATCTCTTACTTCCTGTGCTTGCTTTGGTGTCTTTGACGCGGAGGGCACTTTCTCCTCCCTGGGAAGCCCTGGACGCATGCCCCAGAGCAGGGGGACCCGGACAGGCAGAGGACGGGAGTGAGGTCCTGTGAGGATGGAGGGCCAACACTGGGGTGTGGTGGCCCCTGACATTCGATAGTGGGGTGCAAGTCATACTACAGTATGTGTGTTACATACAGGGGGCTGGGGTGTCGTTTTGGAGCGCAGCAGGGAGCGCTGTGGAGGGCTCCCGCGTATCTGGGGCTTGGGGGGTTTCGGGCTCTGCACTCAAGAATGAGGCTGGCGGGTCGGCCTCCGGGGGAGTCTGGGGAGCACCCCTGCCTCCCCGGGGAATCTGGGGAGAAGACGCCAGGCGGGGAGGCCCCACACTCACCGCTCAGGGCTCCAAACCACCAGGGCCACAGCTCCGCCTCCACCCCCAGCTCTGAGGGACACGCGCCCTCCCCGCCACAGCGCCTCCTCCCAACGCCTTCCCCAACCGCCCGGCTGAGAGTTCTCGCGAGGCTCTGGTCTCCCGCCTCGGCCCCTGCCTCGCGCCTGCGCGCACACGCCCAGCCCCAGGCCGCCCCTTCCTCCCTGCGGCCGTCGCGGCACGCGTCTCCGCACCCTCCGTGCCCCGGACCCTCTCAGAGCGTGAGGCCTCATTAAACTCTTCTCTCGCGCCCTGCCTGAGGCACCCAAACCCCGAGGGCCCTACCTCGTGGCCGTTCGCCCGCTTCCGGGCTCTTGGCCCCTGCCCCGCGCCGAGCGACCCCGTCATCCTCCGCCTGTCCGGGCTCCCTCGTCCCTCAAGGGGCCTGATCACCCTCGCAGGCCGGTAGCTGGCGGCGGGAAGTGGGAGGAGATTCAGTGGCCACTGCCCTCTACGGTCTGTGGGGGTCAACAGATAACTGGCAGAGGTGCAGGCACAGGAGCCCGCCACCCTGCTCTGGGGCCACTCAAAGCCCCGGACGCGGGGCGACCCGTGTGTCGCTCCGCAGCCTGCGCCGCCTCCTGCCTGGGCCTGGGCGGCCTCCGCCCGTGGCTGCTCAGCGCGTGGAGACCCCTGTGCGTCCTCCGCGCGCTCCCCTGACCCGCCGCCCACTCACTGGGCCTCGCTGTGGGACCTGGGCCACGGGGTAGGGCCCTCGGGGTCTGGGTGCCTCAGGCAGGGCGCGAGAGAAAAGTTTAATGAGGCCTCACGCTCTGAGAGAGGGTACAGGGCACCCACAGATTGGTCGATGGTTGCTTCTTTGCAGGACCCCACCCCAATACCCACCTGCACTGTAGCGTAATGGTTGGGAGCCCAGGTTCTGAATTCTATCAGAGGGCGCTTCTCTTCCCTACTGGACCAGGTATCAGGTTCTGGCCTCTCAGCGCCGAATGGATCTGGGCTCTTGAACTGTCAAGTTAAGCTTTGTCAGGAGAGGGTGCTGGAATAGTTCTAAGGACGTACAGAGAAAACTCCCTGTTCAATGTGCTATGTGGTTTTCAGGCTCTTAAAGGGTACACTGCGGATGTTCCTGCTTGCTTACCCCTCACCCTTCTGTGTCTCCCATGTGCAGTGAGGATAATAATTGCTGCACTATCTCTTTAGAGGTTTGCAGTAGGATTAGAGGATGCAATGCATGGAGAGTGCTTAGTAGAGGAACTGACATATAGTTTGTTTGTTTGTTTGTTTGTTTGTTTTTTTGAAGGTAAGTGGTGGTTTGGAAGGCACGGAGAGACTACCAGACTAAAGGAATTTCAAAAGGAGTCATTAACGATGTCAACTGTAAGACTAGAAGTAAGTAATAGCTTAATAAAATGAGTTCCCTCTCTCACGTTTTAAAGGTGGCCAGCCTGGTAAACAAATTTTGCAGTTACTGAAATCACCAGTGATGTATGGCATGTATGGAGTGGAACCCATAGAAAGTTAAACCTAAAAACAATAAAACACAGAATAGCTTCTGGGTATCATTTTATTACTCACAAAATCCAATTGAGAATGCAAAAACTTTGAACAAACATTTCAAAATAGAGCAGCTTCGTGAACTCTTTCTGTCTTGCAACTGGACAACAGTTATCCCTACTTGTCTGCTCTTCTGCCCATGAATCTTGAGAGTGATCAGATTTCTCAAGTGGCTGATGGGAGACTCCATGTGCCCGGACAAGACCTGAAAAACTGCACTCTGTCTCCCTCTCTCCTTCATTTCTTCTTCTTCTTTCCTTCTTAATCATATGTGGGGAGAGAAGAGGAAAGAAAACACACTATTTTAGAGAATTGCTTTGCTTAATGTTTTTGGACTCTAAATGTCTTGGTACAAAGATTCTTTTGCAGGGCAGCCCCGGTGGCCCAGTGGTTTAGCGCGGCCTTCAGCTCTGGTTCTGATCCTGGAGACCCAGGATTGAGTCCCATATCAGGCTCCCTGCACGGTGCCTGCTTCTCCCTCTGCCTGTGTGTGTGTGTGTGTGTGTGTGTGTGTCATGAATAAATAAATCTTTTTTTTTTTTTAAAGATTCTTTTGCAAATGAAGAATCCTGGTTTGAGTCTTGGAAATTACAACCCAACTTAACTGCTACTTCAACTTTGATAGTGATTTTAATTAGATCCTTTTTGGTATGAAATTGTGTGTGTATCCATGGGAAAGATGATTTGATACAGTCTTAATGTTCCTCTTAACCATAACTCAAGTACTGAAACATAATCGTCTTGCTCTGCAAGCTGACCCATTTGACAGCACCACCATTTCTGGATGTTTCTGTTTAAATAATCAGAATGCTCAGAAGTCCTTTTCCAACCTTGATTAATGGCACTCTTAAATTTTTAGGAAAACAAACAGCAATTTCACCAAATGTCTTTAGATTTGCATGTGCTGGATACATAGGCCACAAATGTAAATCTACAAAGGAGTGACATATGTTCTCCTTTAGGGAGCTCTTTATTATGTAAATCTATTTACACCAAGATATACATACCCATAGTTATGCCCTTCTATGTATAGACAGAGTCCTAAGGTCACTGGTTGGGAGTGAATCTCATGGTACCTTTTCATTATAATCACCTTCTGTGTTCTCTGGGTTAGCAAAGTTCAGGAAAACTTGTTCCAGTGTTATCTGACTGATGGAATAATCTTCTAAATGGAATTGCTCTTTAGCTTCCTCCAAAATACCAAACACCTTTAGCAACAACAGCAATAAAAATGTGCAGTTACCACTGCAGTCATTCCCACCAGTGCCCAACCCAGATGAGCCTCTCCTTGCACTTACTCCAAGTCCTGCCAAGTTAATGTTGGAGGACAAAAGGGGGAGATGAAAAAATGATTGAAAACTTAATTGAGAATCTGCAAGGAAGCAGTTCTCTGTCCCCATTCTCTTGAAGGATTCAGACTAATAATGGGATTTAAGGAACAAATCAATTAAACTCTAGGGTTTTTAAAAAAAAAAAAATAACATACTTTAGTTTACTCCTCTGCTCCTCTCCCATTACACATACCGGGATATCAAATATTCTCCCCATCATTAGTGCTTTTTTAACATGAAATGTTAGAAAGGAATGGTTTCTACATTTACCTTTCCCCAGCTACTGTCCTTGCTGGGAATGTAGTAGGTAAGGATCCCTTGGTTTTCCTGCTTTAATACACTACCTAAGAAATGAAAGACAAGATAGATGAATAATCTTGCAGATATTTTAAATTTACAAAATATTGCTGCATCAACAATTATTCACAATAGAGGGTGAATAGACATTGTCAATACAAAAAGGGACATGGTCAAATAACCCATCCTCTTTGGTATACATGACATGGTCAATTCCTTTTGGATTCATTCCTGATGAAAGTCTTACTACTGTGGAGTTCATAGCAATTATTGAGGGCAGGCTTTCAGGCACAATAAAATTGTCAGCTCACATGCCCCATGTGAAAATCCTGAGCTTTCTGAAATTCTTAATGTTACAATAAGATTATATTTCTGAAGATAGTGCTGAGAATATGAGCTGGCCAGATTTTCACTCTGGTTGTATGGTTATGTATGCATGTGCAGTGTACTTGGTGGGGGAAGAGAAAAGGACAAGGCCTCCTTGCTGTTTTTATGATTACATGAACTGTGAAAGAGGAAATCATACATACAAATTACCAAAGTCAGGCTGTGTGTTCTGGTTTTGTTTACTGGTGGATAAGAACCTACCAGTGGAATAAGAGGGAAGAGGGTGGTATCCACTTCTAATTAGAACAAACAAAAGTGTTTACATTCATCAATGCACATTTGTAGGTTGTTGCAAATTGGGTTAACTGTGGTCAAAATGTTTTAAGGTAAAAAAAATGTTTATAAGGGTGAGCAGATTTTCTTAATGTGAATTTTAATGTGTGTATTGTCTCCACGATCACATAAAGCTTTTTTGTGTGTAAAATATTTGAAACATGGAGTTTAGTAAATTATTCAAAACAAACACTGGTGAAATCATCCCATTTAAGCCAAGTAATAGGAACCCAAACACTCCCATGTCCCACTTCTCAGCCTCTCTCCTCCATAAAAAATGACCAATGCCTTCATTGTTATTGTGGACATTTCCTTTTCAGAGATGTTTTTACGTATGTGTATACTTCTAAAAATTGAGGTAGAGTTTTTCTACATAAGGGTCAAACCTTTATGTGAATGGAATCTGGTATTTTCTTTCTGCTTCTTTTACTCAATGTTTGTGAGATTCATCCATGCAGTTACATATAGCTGTAATTCATTTTATTCTCTAAATAGTAATCTAGCATATGAATATTCTACAGTTTTTTTTCCATTAGGCTATTGAGAGACATATAAGTTGTCTTGTGAATGTTGTTAACTTAAATATTATTTTATTTATCTCCTTTTTTTTTATCTGGGTAGAATTTATTTATTTTTTTAAAAGTTTATTTTTTATTGGTGTTCAATTTGCCAACATATAGAATAACACCCAGTGCTCATCCCATCAAGTGCCCCACTCAGTGCCTGTCACCCACAAGTATTTAAAATATAGCTGTAGGTAGAATTGTTGGACTATTGCTTTTAAAAAAGGTCCAGTTTCACCTTTGAGATATAGTGAGTTAGACTGTCACTTCCACTGTTTTTTTTTTTTTTTTAAGATTTTATTTATTTATTCATGAGAGACACAGAGAGAGAGAGAGGCAGAGACAGAGGCAGAGGGAGAAGCAGGCTCCATGCAGGGAGCCTGATGCAGGACTCGATCCCGAGACTCCAGGATCACACCCTGGGCCTAAGGCAGGTGCTAAACTGCTGAGCCACCCAGGGATCCCCACTCCCACTGTTACTACAAGAAAGCCAGACAAATTGAAAATTAATACAATTCTTGAACCTATCAGTTTTCTGATAGGGGAAACTCAGGGCAAATAGCTAACCCATATCTGGACATCTACAGGGAAGATCAGGACCATAGTATTTGCTTGTAAAGGCAGACACTGCCAGATGACATAAGCTGAACTGAGAAATATAATAAACTGCTAAAGATCAAGTGTGGGATAGCAAGAGAATTATGAAGCCCATTTAAAAAATCTTTAACCTCTTGGGATGTCTGGGTGGTTCAGCGGTTGAGTGTCTGACTTTGGCTCAGGGCATGATCCCAGTTCGGGGGTCAAGTCCCACATCAGGCTCCCTGTGAGGAGCCTGCTTCTCCCTCTGCCTATGTCTCTGACTCTCTCTGTGTCTCATGAATAAATAAAATCTTTAAAAAAAAATCTTTGACCTCTCTGATTTAGATTTTTTAGTAGTGCTCGCTTCTTATACACACTAGAGAACTGAATTTTGCTTGTGAGCCAAGCTGAGATTTTTTTTCATTTAATGAAGGACTTAATATATTTATGTATATTGAAAGGAATGTTTCATTATAGTCCTCCTATATAAATTTTCAAGTTATATGTTCATATATACAAGATAAATGCATAAATATAAATACAAATGTAAATATACAAAATATGTCTCTGTATTTCACTTTGTGGTTAGTTCTTTTTTTCTGTTATATTTGTGATACAGTATATATTTTTGTTCTGATGGTTAACTTCATTCCAACATCTTTTCCTAATACTCATAAATTGTCCCTTCTTTTTATTCAGTGCTCACCAATAGTTCCTATTCAGAAATTTCTCTAATCATTTCTCAGTCAATGTGAAATTTTTGTCTACATAATCTTCAGGGAGAGCCATTGGGAACAATATCCCCTGAATACCTATTTGTTTATAACTCTTTTTGAATTTTATTCTTGAAGATCATTTTGGCTGTATATGAAAACTATGGCTTACATTTTTCTTACCATAAAATGTTTTGTCACAAAGCCTAAAATCAATATAATTTTCTTTCCCTTACAAATTTTCCTTCTTTCCCTTGCTTTTTAAAAAAATTCTAAGATTCAAAGGTCATCCCCTTGTATTATTAAAATACAATAGTTATATTGAAATATTCCTTGGTGTGATGATATTGAGTCAATTTTTCAAGTTGTCCTTTCAGTAAGCAGGTTTGTCTCAGGAAATTTTCTTGAGTGACAGTTTTTTAGTATTCATTCTAATCTATGGCTTTGCTTTTCTCCTTTTGGATTAATTTCATAGTTGTGTTGGATTGTCCTTACCTCTCCTCTGTGCTTACATTTTTTTGAATGCTTATCTATGTTTCTGTTTAAAGGTTTTCTGTTTTTCTCCTTTCCAGTCTCCATTTCCCTTGTGCTTTTTATGTGGTTTATTTACTTTTGATGGTTAAGTATTTCTGAAATGTTTAACTTAAAATACCCTCTCCAATGAGGTCAGCTGTCTTTGCACATCACCCTGTTGTTTAGCCACCAAATCTCTTTGTCCTTTCAATTGCAGTTTAGGATTTTCTTACATACCATCCATCTCCTTCTTAATTTTTTAGGCTCATGTTGAAACATTAGATAATAGTTTCATTTGCTTTGTGGCCTTATAGCTCTGCTGCTCTTTCAACGTCTGTAGGTATTTTTTTTTTTTAAGATTTTATTTAATTATTCATGAGAGACAGACAGAGAAAGAGACAGAAACACAGGCAGAGGGAGAAGCAGGCTCCATGCATATATGCAGGGAGCCTGACATGAGACTGGATCTCGGGTCTCCAGGATCATGCCCTGGGCTGAAGGCGGGGCTAAACCACTGAGCCACCGGGGCTGACCGGTATTTTCTTTTATCCTCTTTTACTTATATTTTTCTGTGGGATTCAATTATAACATTTTCAGTGATTTATCTTTAAATGAGATTAATTTTCATATAGCTTTAGGAGATTCCTATATAGAAGGTGAGATGGGAGATGAAGTCTTTCTTAGCTTTAGGGTTGCTCCTGTAGGATTCCTTCTTTGAGTCTTCTGGGATGTATCAAGTAATATGGCCTACCTAATACCTTCCTCTGGTACTTCCTCATATCTGCATCCTACATACTGTAAGTTTAAATTTGAGATCCTTTCCTCCAGAGAGGATCTCTGTTTGGTCCTGCTTGGAATCTGAGGATGCTCCTGACTATCCACTTGAGGGTCCCCCCTTTACATGGCAGTCTCAGCATGAGCTTCCAAACCCTGAAGAAGGTCCAGAGCTTCATCACTGATCTCAGTGCTACAATGGCATTTCCACAATTAGCATTGTCTAACTGCTCACCATTTTCTTTTTTTGTTTTTTTCTTTTTTTTTCTTGTTTTCTGCTGTTAAATTTTTTTCTCTTTTGTGTGTAAGCCAATTATTGCATTAAAGATGTATTTGTTTTAATTTTTACCATTTTCTAGTTTCATTTTTACCAGGAGTACTTTTCAGAATATATACTCTTCCATGTTGTAGAAATAGAATCATCTTTACATTTAAAAAATTTTTATTATTATTATTTATTTATGGTAGTCACAGAGAGAGAGAGAGAGGCAGAGACACAGGCAGAGGGAGAAGCAGGCTCCATGCACCGGGAGCCCGATGTGGGATTCGATCCCGGGTCTCCAGGATCGCGCCCTGGGCCAAAGGCAGGCGCCGAACCGCTGCGCCACCCAGGGATCCCCATCTTTACATTTTAAAAAAGGAACACAAGGTCACTTGAATTTCCTTGGGTTTATGTAGAATTATTTACTCTAAATATCTGATTATTGTGGTAAATCCTCTTTAAAGTATACATTCTAGATGACTTTTGCTTGCGATATATTTATTCTATTTAAAAATCAACATTTAAGTGTAGGTTCCATGGCAGTTCCTTCTTGATGCTGTCATATTTGAATAGGTATTTGCTCCAGAATGATGTGAGGAAGAATGGGGCAACAACTACCTGACAGTTGAGAATGTGTCTCGAACCCACATTCCTATTAAACCTCTGTGTCCACATCCTCAAGGACAGGTCTTGGGTCAGTATTTAGTGTCCTTCCTTCAAGCAGAGCTGGGAGAGCACACAGTAAATGAGGATTTTTGGTCATGGCTTCTCTTTGTGGTAATTTAGACACCACATGGAATAGAAGTCTGATAGAATAAGTACTCAAAAATATGTTCTGAATGAATACATTAGATGAGTATTGCACTTCTTAATGCATGTGTCATAGGAATATCACAATCACTATGACCAACACTGAGGTAATTATTTTCCCATATATCTGTTCTCCAATCTGCTCTTCCATTCATTTCTTATCTAGTTTCTGATCTCTGTTCCTACTGCGTAATCAATCATGCTATTTTCCATTGCCTGGAAGATAAACTCCTTAGCCTGATACGTGAGAACTTCATTATATTTTGCTCAGCCTAACAAAATGAAAAGTAAGATGAAAAATCAGCATTATTAAAATCTTTGCCATGCTTCTGCTTTATGTTTAGGAAAGAGAGGTAAAAGACAGAAATAGTTGCCATCTCTGGTATTATACACCATGTAGGCAGAGAGGTGCTTGTTGAATTTAGCTGCAGAAGCAGAACTAGTTTTGAGAGAAGAGAAAAACTTAGTGGTTCTTGTTTGCAGTTCTATACCATATCCTGGCTGAGACATCAAAAGACTAGGGATACATGCTTAGGTGGAGAAGAAGCCTTAAAACTTTGCATGGGTAATATGTGAAAATAATTGAGAATTGTACTAAAAAATATAACTTTAGCAATATAATTTATATTGACAGCACAAATCCAAAGCTGCCTTAATTAAAACGATACGAGGACTAAGTGAGAACCTTTTTGTATGTATGCTTTCGCTTTTGTTATATATGCCTTATTATGCTAAGAACCTATAGAAAGAAGGATTCTCAAAAGGAATTCAGTATGGAAGATCAATAAATACCAATAACCCTCAGGAAATAGTTATTGAAGACATAAAACATATGGATGGTGAAATTAAAAAAACACATGACTTAATACATCCCTATAAATGTTAGCTCAATTTAATTTACCTGGGAATGTTAGTGTGATGAAATATTTTAAAACCTCCAGTTTATCCTGTACATCGTTCTTGACCTTGACCTTCAGGATGTAAATGTTGCCAAACTTGTTTTTGAGGTGCTGAGGGCTGCCTAGGCACAGGAACTTTCCCTGCACCATGATGGCCAGCCTGGTACAGAAGGCATCACATTCCTCCATTCTAGCAAAACATGATAACATAAAAAGTTCTGTTTTGGAGGACAGTCTATAATTCAAACGGAGCCAGGATTTTGTGACTCTGTTTTCTTCCTTTTTTTTTTTTATTTATAAATTTATTTTTTATTGGTGTTCAATTTGCCAACATATAGAATAACACCCAGTGCTCATCCCATCAAGTGCCCCCCTCAGTGCCTGTCACCCAGTGTGACTCTGTTTTCAATGTGAAATGGAATTTGCTAATCACAGAGATCATAGTTGGAAAGTGAAAAATTTTCAAACAATTAGTAGTAGAGTACAAATCCCCAAACACAACATCTCCTGAAGTTCCTGCTCTTTCCCCACTCTTAATTATTTAACTCAATTGAGGATTTTTGGTCATCCCATTCATTAGGATTAAGGAGGAACTCACACACCTAAGCATATTTATTCTCATTTCTCATTTATACCCACTACAATACTTGCAAATCCTCATTCAAGCCTCCAAATGAGCCACACCTGTGGGAAGTTATAATGATGGCTTTGCCACTTTCACGCGTCCGTGTCACAGCATCCCAGAGCAGGCGTCGGGCTTCAGGGTCCATGCCAGCTGATGGCTCATCCAGCAAAATGACTGAGGACTTTCCCATTAGAGCAATAGCAGTGCTCAGCCTGCGTTTGGTTCCTCCACTTTATGGTCATAGAAGGAGAGAAAATTTAGGGGAAAGAAGTTATACAAACATATCATCAAACATGTAACATGGAATTCCACAATGCTGGTTAGTTGTACTTCAATAAGTTAGCAGGCCCAGTACAGGTGTATATATCAATTGATTTTCATTTGAAATGTAGATGAGTGACTTTTATGTAACTGATTTTAGAAGTACATTGTCAGTGGCATTTATTTACTTGTGCTTAGGGTACCATAATTTCCCAAGTATATAAATCTATAATTCAAAGAGCATAGATTCCTCCTTTCTTGGGAGACAAAGAGTCTAATGGACACTAGAAAGAATAATGTTATCCCTTTTGATATTTAGAGGCTATAGTTTAAGTAGGAGCTTTAGTTTAATCTCTGCAAAGGAAAGACACGGAACTACATTGATCTGTTTTATTACTATTATCTAAAACCTAACAACCCGTGATACAGTTTTACAATTAGATAATTGTGTGACAGAGGGACTTAACCTGGAGTTGTGCGTATTTATTTCAAACACCAGAAACATAGGGAAGCATCTCAACATTAACAGCAGCATCAAAAAGATCATCATAATGAAATGACTCACCTATAGGTTCCAATAAGCTTGTCAGCATGAGGTTCCAGTTGCATTGAACTCAACCATCTATTCACATACAGCTGAATCTGGGGCTCAGAAACCCCCCATGATCTGGCATACATGATCATTATTTCCCGGCCAGTCATGTATTCCAGCAATGCATCAGACTGAGGACAATAGCCAACTTTTGACTTCACCTGATAATGAGAATTGCCTTAATAAGGACTCAAGTCCTCTATCCCGCTGAGCATCCCTGGATAAGATAGAAGACCACAGTCCTCCAGGCCATGTCTCTAAGAGTCCTACCAAGGATCTTTCTTTTCTAAAGGCTACACAATGATAGCTGCTGGATCTATTGTAAAATGCTGGAATGACAGTTCCTCAACTCGGCTTTAATGATCTTAAGAATGAAAGATTAAAATAAAATCCCAGAGTCCACAGAATTTGGAGGACTATTAGAATATGAGATTCTGCCCTCATTAATAAGAAACTCTAAAGGGCATGACCACCATGGAAATTTTTGCATTGCACAACCTGTGCAGCCACGTGTAGATCTTGTTTCACAGTAAGGCTGAACCAGAAGCAAAACCTTTCCCCACTCCCACAAACAGAAGAATGCAATGAGTGTTGCTTTGCCAATAACCAAACCTTTTATGGATTTGCTTTCAGATGCACATAGATGAGAGAAAAAGATAACATTATTTTATTAAAATTCATTAAAATTAAAAATAATTAAAATTATTCTAAATAATTAAAATTCATACCTTTTTCTTTGAGATTTTATTAATTAATTTACAATAATCTCAGACCATTTACACCCCTAGTCTCTTGGCAGAAATCAAAACAAACCCTTTCTTCTATTCTAGATATAAAATTATTCTCCCATATAATTTTGAAAGTAAATGAGCTGCATATAACTATAACTCAGTGAACAAAGAAAAAAGATACCATGAATGCCATCAGTAGAAACAATACTCACCTGAAACATAATTGAAGTGACTTCAGATATTGGGATTATCAGATCAGATACGCAAGTGATTGTGCTTATTATGTTCAAATAAATTTTAAAAACTCAAAAACGTATTCATGAGAAAAAATGAAGCTGGAGATATCACAATTCCAGATTCCAAGCTGTACTACAAAGCTGTAGTAATCAAAATAGTATGGTACTGGCACAAATATAAACACATATATCAATGCAACAGGATAGAAAGCCCATAATTATATGGTGAGTTAATCTTTGACAAAAGAGGCAAGAATATGCAATGGGACAAACACAGTCTCCAGTCTATTCAACAAATGGTTGGGCAATGAGATACCACCTCACACCAGTGAGAATGGGGAAAATTAACAAGGCAGGAAACAACAAATGTTGGAGAGGATGCAGAGAAAAGGGAACCCTCTTACACTGTTGGTGGGAATGTGAACTGGTGCAGCCACTCTGGAAAACTGTGTGGAGGTTCCTCAAAGAGTTAAAAATAGACCTGCCCTATGACCCAGCAGTTGCATTGTTGGGGATTTACCCCAAAGACTCAGATGCAATGAAACGCCGGGACACCTGCACCCCGATGTTTCTAGCAGCAATGTCCACAATAGCCAAACTGTGGAAGGAGCCTCGGTGTCCATCGAAAGATGAATGGATAAAGAAGATGTGGTTTATGTATACAATGGAATATTACTCAGCCATTAGAAACGACAAATACCCACCATTTGCTTCAACATGGATGGAACTGGAGGGTATTATGCTGAGTGAAGTAAGTCAATCGGAGAAGGACAAACAGTGTATGTTCTCATTCATTTGGGGAATATAAATAATAGTGAAAGGGAGTATAAGGGAAGGGAGAAGAAATGTGTGGGAAATATCAGAAAGGGAGACAGAACATAAAGACTCCTAACTCTGGGAAACGAACTAGGGGTGGTGGAAGGGGAGGAGGGCGGGGGGTTGGGGGGAATGGGTGACGGGCACGGAGGGGGACACTTGACGGGATGAGCACTGGGTGTTTTTCTGTATGTTGGTAAATTGAACACCAATAAAAATTAATTTATTAAAAAGAAAAAAAAAAACATGGTGTTGGGAAAACTGGGCATCCACATGTAAAAGAATGAAACTCGACTACTTCCTTTCACCATACACAAAAATTAAAAAAAAATGGATTAAAGACTTAATGTGAGACGTGAAACAATAAAAATCCTAGAAGAGAACACAGGCAGTAATTCCTCTGCTTTGGCCATAGAATATTTTTCTAGATATGTCTCGAGATGGGAAATAAAAGCAAAAATAAGCTATTTTGCTTTTATTTTCAAAATTGAAAGCTTCTGCACAATGAAGGAAACATCAACAAAACTAAAAGACTGCCTACTGAATGGGAGAAAATATTTGCAAATGACATATACAATAAAGATTTAGTATCCAAAATATGTAAAGAACTTATAAAACTCAACACCCCAAAACCAAATAATCCAATTTAAAAATGGGTAGAAGACATGAACAGGCATTTCTTCAAAGAAAACAGCTAAAAGACACACGAAAAGATGCTCAATATCACTTATTATCAGGGAAATGTAAATCAAAACTACAGTAAGATATCACCTCATACCTGTCAGGATGGCTTAAAATCAACAACACAAGAAACAACAGGTGTTGGTGAGGGTGTGGAGAAAGGAAAACCTCCTGCACTGTTGGTAGGATTGAAAACTGTTATAGTCACTCTGGGAAACAGTATGGAGGTTCCTCAAAAAATTAAAAGTAGAACTACCCTATTATTCAGTTAATTCTACTACTACTAGTACAGTTATTTATAGAAAAACATTATTCAAATGGATAAATGCACCCCAATATTCATTGTAGCATTCTTTACAATAGCCAAATTATGGAAGCAGCCCAAGTGTCCATTGATTTATGAATATATATATATAAAGATTACTCAACCATAAAAAGAATGAAATCTTGCCATTTGCAAAAACATGGATGGATCTAGAGAGTATAATGCTAAGTGAAATAAGTCACAGAAAAACAAATACCATATGATTTCACTCCATTTGCAGAAGTTAAGAAACAAACAGACAAAGGGGAAAAGAAGGAGAGAGACAAACCAAGAAACAGACTCTTAACTATAGAGGACAAACTGATGATTATCAGAGGGGAGGTGGGTGGAGGATGAGTGAAATAGGTGATAGAGGTGAGAAGTACACTTATCATGATGAGCACTGAGTAATGTATGGAATTGTTGAATCACTATATTGTTCACCTGAAACTAATATTATACTGTATGCTGACCATACTGGAATTAAAATTAAAAATATCTTTATGAAAAAGAAAAGTATAAAGGCACCTGGATATTTTGGGAATGAACTATATATAATGTCTAAATATTAAAAATGAGTAAGTAAGTAAATAAATAAATAAAGCATATTACAAGCTTTGTGGATGCATTTGATAGCAATTTAATGACAATGGAAGAAATTATCCTGGAGATTAGGTAATATGAAAGTATCTAGGATGCAGCACAAAAATTAAAAATGGGGAAGTGAGAAAATGAGAGATATGGATAGACTGGAACTATCTGGATAGCTGAAGTTGCAGGAGAGAAAGAAAGAACAGGAGAAATATTTGAAGAAATCATAAGTTAAAATGACCCAGAACTAATTAAAGACACCAACTGATTAATTGAGGTATGTCAACACATTCCAAGAAGAAACAAAATTTTAAAATACTCAGATCTAAATATTTCATAATGAAGCATATATATAACAAAGAGAAAATTTAAAAGGTAACTACAGAGAAAAGAAATATTATCTATAAAGGAGTACCAGACTGAGCTAATTTCTCAAAAGTAGTGATGGAAACTAGATGATAGTGAAACAACAGATGAATTTGCTAAAGAAAAATAATGGCAAACTTTAAATTCTATACACAATGAAAATATCTTTTTGCCAATTAGGGTAAATAAGAGGCATTTACAGGTAAAAACAAAACATGAATAAGAAAGTTTGCCTGTGAGTTTCAGATTGAGAATCTGCAACTACCATTTCTATTCCATGCTGAGGAGAGGTTCTAGCCATTGCAATAAGGCAAAGGAAAAAAGCATATGATTAGAAAGGAAAATAACCCCTGTTATCTGCAGCAGTCATGATTTAAAAGTAAAACTTCCAACATAATTTCTAGATAAATATTAGAATTAAGAGAATTTGGTAATTTTGTTGATTAGAAGTTCAATATTTAAAAATCAATTGCACTCAGTGTGTCTGGGTGGCTCGGTTGGTTAAGCATTGGGCTCTTGATTTGGGCTGAGGTCATGAATCTCAGGGTCCTGGGATCCAGGCCCACATCTGGCTCTATGTTCTGTGTGGAGTCTGCTTCTGTCCCCCTCTCTCTGCCCCTCCCTCTGCTCACACACACACACTCTCTAAAATAAATAAGTAAATCATTTTTAAAAATCAGTTGCACTCAATAGACCATCAGCAAATAATAAAATGTAAAATCAATTAATTTAATATGAAAACAATATGTATAGAAATAAATTGCACAGTCTTATTGTTTCTTGATCTTATATCCAAACAAGCTGAACTCTAGTAGTGTATTATCTCTGTAAAACTTTAAAACCATTAGTTTGAGAGATTTAATGAGACCCAATACATGGAAACACATGTTTACTATAAATATATCAATATTCTGGAATCCCACTTAAAATCCCAGCATTTTTATGTAAAAATAAGCTAATTCCTCAATTCATCTATAATTTAAATTTTTTAATCAAAAATTAATTAATTAATCTGAGAGAGAGTGAGCATGAGCAGGGGGAGGGGCAGAGAGAGAGGGAGAGAGAAAATTCTCAAGCAGAGTCCCCACTGAGCATAGAGCCCGATACAGGGCTCTATCCTAGGATCCTGATGTCAAATCTCAGTCAAAATCAAGAGTTGGATGCTTAACTTACTGATCCACTCAGGGGGCCCCTCAGCAGAAACTTTTGAGGCTGAAAGGTGGTGGAATGATACATTTAAAGTGGAAAAAAAACATCATCCAAGAATTCTATACCAACAAAACTATCCTTCAAAAATAAGGAGAAATAAATTCCTCAATAAATAAAGATGAGGGAGATTTTTACCATCAGATCCACCCTACAGTAAATGCTAAAAACAATCCTTTACATTGAAATTAAAGGATACTAGGAAGTAAATTGAAGCCATGTGAAGAGATAAAGATCTCTGATAAAGCAAAGGACAGTGGCACATATAAAAACTAGAATTATTATAATTTTGATTAATGACTATTATATACAGTATTGAAAAGGCAAATGCATAAAATAATATTTAATGGTACACAAAGTATAAAGATGTAATTTGTGACAACAGTGACCAAGTGTAGACATGGGAACAGAGGTGTATAGAAGTAGAGTTTTGTGCATGATTGAATTTCAGTTGCTATCAATTCAAAAGAGATTGTTACAACTTTAGGATGTTAGATGAAATCCCAATGGTAATCACAAAGAAAATATCTGTATTTCTTTTGTACACAAAAAGAAATAAATTGTACCAAAACATGAAACTACCAAAAAAAAAAAAAATCAACTAAACACAATGTAAGGCAGTAACAGAGGAAATTAGGGACAAAAAACGTAGATAGGAGATATAGAAAACAAGAAATGGCAAAAGTCTTTCTCTATCAGTAATTACATTATTTTTTTTAAAAGATTGTATTTATCTATTAGAGAGACAGAGCACAAGTTGGGGGGAGGAGCAAAAAGAGAGGGAGAAGCAGACTCCCCTGGTGAGCGGTGAGCCCAACACAGAGCTCGATCTCAGGACCTAGGATCATGACCTCAGCAGACAAAGGCAGACACCTAACAGAGTCACTCTGGTGCACCTCAATCAGTAATTACTTTAAATGTAAATGGATTTAATTCCCCAATCAAAAGGCATATATTGGCAAAATGAATTAAAAACAAACAAACAAACGTGATCCAAATATATACTATCTAGTCAGAGACTCACTTGTGTTTAAGGACACAAATAGGTTAAGAGTTAAAAAGGACAGGAAAAAAATTTCATGCAAATAGTGCCTGAAAAAGCTGGATGGCTATAATATTATCAGACAAAATAGACCTAAAGTCAATAACTATGACAGGGACAAATACAATATTATATATCAATGAAAGGATTGATTTACCATGAAGATATAACAGTTATACACATCTATGCTCCAAATATCAGAACTCCAATGTATATAAAGAAAACAACAATAGACTTGAAGGGAGATAAACAACTAAAAATATGAGTTGGAGACTTCAATACCCCATTTTTACTTATTTTCTTTAAATTTTATTATTGAAATGGAGTTGACATACAACATTAGTTTACAATATCGTGATTCAATTCTGTGTATTATGCAATGCTCACCATGATAAGTGTAGTTGCCATCTGTCACTAAACAATGTAATTAGAATATTATTGACTATATCCCCTTTTGCTGTATTTATCATCCCCATGGCTTATTTATTTTATAATTGGAAGTTTGTACCTCTTAATCCCCTTCACCTATCCCCTTCCTTCTTGGAAACTCCCAGTTCGTTCTGTGTATCTAGAATCTGTTTCTGTTTTTGTTTGTTTGCTTTTTAGAATCCACCTATAAGTAAAATCACATGGTATTTGTCTTTTTTCTGTCTGACTTCTTTCACTTAGCGTAATACCATCTCGGTCCACCATGTTGTTGAAAATAGCAAGGTACCATTCTTTATTATGGCTAAGTGATATTTCATTGTATATACCACATCTTTTTTATCCCTTCATCTATCAGTGGACACTTAGGCTGCTTCCGTATCTTGGCTACTGTAAATAATTCTGCAATAAACATAGGGGTGCATATATCTTTTTGAATTAGCATTTTTCTTTTCTTTCTTTTTTTGCATTTTTATTTTCTTTGGGTAAATACATAGTAGTGAAATTTATAGATTGTTTGATATTTATATTTTTAATTTTTTGAAGTACTTTCATACCGCCTGCTGGGAATTTTAGAATCTCTGACCCCAAGAACCATCTGGAAGAACCCATTCACCTCCTATCATCATGCTTCACTTCTTCCTCTATTTCATTTTTTTCCCTTCTAGTATAAAAGTGGTCAATCTGTTTAATGTATAAAATATCTTCTATCTCAGTCTCACAGCTTAGGGTGAATTCTAATGCTTCCCTTTGCTTCAAAGCCAACTTTATTCAAAGTTTAACCCAAATTCTTAGCTTCACCTCTGTTACTAGTATACTGTTCATCCTAGAGCATGCAGGCTCCCACAACCCCATCTTCCTGATGTCATAATGATAATGTCCTATGAATTAAAGAAGAAAGAAATGCACCATTTAGGCTCCCATTACTACCACTCAACTGACCACAGTACAATAGTTCTTGCTAACAGCATCAGTGAAATTCTAGTTGCTAAATCCAATATATACTATTTAGGCTTTGAAAATCCACTTGAGATTTCCTAGAAGCTGACACCACTAACCATTTTTTTCTTCTTGAATTTTTCTTCCTACTTAGCTTTTCCCAAGGTTATGCAGTCTCTCCCAGGTTGCATGTGCACACAATGACTGGTTGGTTCAGGTATACAAAAGACAGGTACCTTGCCTTGATTTGGGACCACTCTGGAAGGCCATCCTGCTCCAGAACTTTAAGGTACATGAAGACCTCAGTTACAAGTGAATTGCATTTATAAGTGAAATGCTTCTTCTGCCCAGTCTTTCCTTCCTTACAGCACCTTGTCTGGCATATGTTAGATGTACTGTGAGACAACTTGCCTTTTACTCTAGTGGTTTCAAAGAACACAAAAGATAATCTTGTCTTAAATTCTTGTTGCCTATCTCCTCAAAAGCTTATGTCTCTCCCCAGAACCTACTGAGTCAACAGTATCAATATCAATGTCAATGTCTATCATGATTGCCATTTATTATCTTCAACACCTGCCTGTTACCTGTACCCCCAAGGCACCAAGCTTCTCATATCTTAGATTGCAATAGTGTCTTACCTTTTGGAGGCTTTTAGTGATGCTAAAGTGCTCAATGAACACATCCCCAGTGGTAACAGTCTCTTCTCCAGTCAAAATTTTGAAGGTAGTGGTTTTTCCAGCTCCATTGAATCCAAGCAATCCAAAGCACTCTCCCCTTTGAATTGTAACAGAGATATTTTTCACAGCCAGAACAACTGGATACTTAAAATATATCTAAAAAAAATCCAGAAAACACAATGTAGCAAAGAGTATTTGAAGATCAAATAAATAAATACCTCAGACTGCTATGGCCACTATTTTAGAAAGTTTCACAAGAATTCTTCTATTTCACTGGAAAAATACATATAGATTCTGAAGAACCACAGTTAATGGACACCAATGACAAGTTCTTAGGGATAAATAAAGCCAGTATATTGGCCAGTGAATGATGTTACCTTTGTGAGTTCCTTAATAAGCACTGCGGAATCCAATTCCTTCTGAGGCTGCCCCAGGATTCTCTGTCTTTCATTTTGTACATCTTCATCATCAGATTCTCCAGATAGTTCCTTGGACACTTTTCTCTATATTTTCAAAACAAGAATCATTAAAGTGAATGCTCTTTAGGTGTCTGGTCTACAGTGGGTGGTTTCATGAAAGCTAAACTGCGGAATAATCTCAAAGACATTAAAAAAGAATATTCTAGTCATTCCATGAAGTATTTGAATATCACCTCAGCATCATGTAGAGCTTGACTGAATTTTGAATAATAAATAGTTCATTAAAAGAATGATGGTAGAGATCAAGGGGGAAGAAAAAGTCATTCGACATAGTAGAAAGTTTGTGAATTAACATGCTACAATGTGTACTTTAAATCTTTAAAAGATGGAATTTATTTTTTAAAGTTTAAAAAAAAATTCCAGTTACCATACACTGTAATATTAATTTCAGATGTACAATATAGTGATTCAATACTTCCATTCAACACTTGCTGCTCATCACAAGTGCACATCCCTATCACTCATTCCCCCACCTCCCCTCTGATAACCATCAGTTTGTTCTCTATAGTTCAGAGTCTGTTTCTTGGTTTGTCTCTTTCTCTACACCCCCATTCATCAGTTTGTTATTTAAATTTCACATATGAGCGAAATCATATGCTATTTGCTTAAAAGACAGAGTCTAAAACATTCAGGGAAATAGCTTTTGTCACTTGGATCTTGTGAAGGAAATCATCCCAAGAGCTTAGAGAAAACTCTAAAAAACAGTCATGAATACTTAATCATAAATAACTTTTTTAAAGATCAATAAGGAATAGAAGCCAAGAAAATCAGCAAGGCTTAACTAGATTTTTCCTAAGAAACTCATTGGCTTATACTTTCAAGATAAATATTACAAGATAATATTGTTCTTTATTACTCTTAATTAGACCAAATAGCTTTGGGAAACTGATGTCAAGATGGCAGAACAGAAATTTGGCATAATTTTGAAGACTGTTTTGTCCAATCAATTCAGAACACATTGGCTTTTATTTCCACAAATTAAAATATTTGGATTCCATAGTGTGTGGTTTTTCTAGAATCGGATGCCTCAGGAAACACTGCAGCTATAGCTGAGATCAATCAAATGTGATTTATCACAATTAAAGTACGTTAAACACTGAAAGGCTAAAGAATAACTTTCTTTTATGAGGAAAAGGGAAAAATGAGTAGGACTTCATCTTGAAGTACTTTAACACTACCAGAATGGCAATGTGAGGAGATCTGTGGACCTGTGCCCTAGTGAAAGTGGTAAAATCATCTAATTAATAATTGTGTAAAGGCTTTGGAAATTATCCTATGGGTATATAGCAAATGAAGAGGCATTTATTCAATAAATATACTAAGCTTGGTAAAAATAGTGAAATCCCGTGACATTGGATCATAACTCACTCCTTCTCTCTCTTCTTGCTGCTCAGAAAAGAACTTCACTTCAAGCAGGTGCAGCCAAGAATACAAAGCTCCCTTTTCCCTACCCTTTACAACTGAGGGCTCAGGTAAATTCTTGGGGGGAGAAAGAATGTAAGCATTTCACATTTTGCAGAGGCAAAGTTCTGGGTGACTGTAATTGAGAATTTGGGGTTCCCTTCTCCCACCTATTCTCTATACAGAAAGTGGAGGATCATCTACCTTGGGTGTAGTATGATATATTGAACTCGAGTTCATTCTTGGGATGAAGTCTTCATGCTGAGAGGGATAAGCTAAGAAGAGTAGAATCTACTGTTTCCCAATGAGCACCCAGCTTTTGAAATAGTGTTATCACTCAAGAAAGAAGCACACCACCATCTCTGCCCTCAACTTTGGAGTGAGGCCCAGAAATTTTACCCAGGGTTAGAGTTAGACTGTAAAACAGAGAGCTCATATGTTCTCCTCTATAGAATTATCCTTATTTGAAACAGTATAGGGAAGTTCAAGCCTAAAGATTGTCTCAAAATAATGGAAGTTTTTATTTAAAACAGTTACGAAATGACTGGTAGCTTCATTGGAGATATAAATAGGCTAGCTACCTTTATTAGAAAGAACCAGGGAAAGACATAGCTATGAAGAGCCCTCCTGGGGTGAAACTAATCTTTAACACTAACCTCAAACTATTTCTGCAAAGAAGTTCATATTTAATGGTTACCTCAATGGAGCAACTTATGTGTTAGGACATTGATGACAGAAATACAAAAACCGCCAGCTGTTAGTAGAGCTTAACAGTTGGGTTGGACATGGAAAGAGACAAAAAGAGACCTTCAGACCACGTCATTCCATGCTCATGCCTCCATGTCCAGGTCTGCATCCTCTGAAGAACAATATCAGAGGCTTCACACTACAAGGAAAATAGATTTCACAGAAACATCCCAGCCAGTTAAATAAACTAGCCAACAAGGAAAGTTCCCTGGGAAAGGGTGATACCCACAGAACCAATATGTATTTAATATATCCAGAGTTTAGCAAAAAATTATGATATAGAAGAAACAGGAAACTGTGTTCCATACAAAGGAAAAAGATCTAGGAATAGGAACTACCTTTGAAAATGACCAGATGTCAGATTTAATAAACAAAGACTTCAAAGTAGTCATAACTATTTTCAAATTAAAGGAAACCATGTTTTAAGGAGTAAAGGGAGGTATGATGATAGTGTTTTACCAACTAAAGATTACCAATAACAAGATAGAAATTATAAAAGAAAGAATTCAATGAAAGTTCAGGAGTTGAAAAGTATAAAATGAAAAACTCACTAGAAGAACTCAATAATAAATTTGAACTGGCAGGAAAAAATAATTAGAAAAGTAAATAGATACAAAGGGAGTATTAAACCTGAAGAATGGAGAGAAAAACAATCAAGAAAAATGAACAAAGCCTCAGAGAAATGTGAGATACCACTTAGTGCATCAATATATGCACAATGAGAATGTCAAATGGAAAAGAGAAGCGTAAAAATATTAAAAGAAATGGTGGAACTTCCCAAGTTTCATGAAAAACATTAATTTACACATCCATAGCTTAGTGAATACCAAGTATGATACACACAAATAGATCTGTACACAGACATAGAAAAAATGCTGACTGCCAAAAGCAAGGAGAAAATCTTAAATCAGCAAGAGGTAAACACTTTTCACTTATAAGAGATTTTCTAACAAGAGTAACACCTGACTTTTTATAAAAAACAGTGGAGAGTTATATCAGCAAGATGATGGATTAGGTAGGCTCAGTGCTTGCCTCAGCCCCCCACCAAGGCAATGATTTAACAAATATTCACAGAGAAAATAACCCTGGGAGAGCTCTGGAGTACAATTAAGAGGCTGCAGCAACCTGGTGGAGTAAAAAATCCAGGCATGGCCATATAGAAGAGTAGAGAATGCATTTTACCCACATCAACCCATTCCTCAGCTTAGCACACCTTGGTACCAAGAAGAATCTCTTTGTTCACAACCTCCCTCCTTGAGAGAAAAGTAGAGCAAGAAGGTCCCAGCAGCCATTGTTATTAGTAACAGCAGCCCTTACTACTGCTAAGAGACACTAAAGCCTTCAGTGTCAAAGATGTTTGCAGTCTTCAATAATGCTAAACTCAAAAAAAAATAAATAAATAAAAAAAATTAAAAAAAAAATAATGCTAAACTCAGCTGATGGAACAGTCCAGAGCTTATGCCACTATTCACCCCAACACCCTGAGCCAGAGATACTGCTGTACCCCACTGAAATCAGAACCAGAGATGCCATACCCCACTCACCTGGTGCCCTCACACTCACACATAGGTAAAGATCTTTCCCCACCTAAGTCAGTCTATAAAGTTTAGAAGAGGTGACTGTTCCTAAATGCACAGACATATATACAAGGCTACAAGGAACACACGCAAAAAAAATCAAGGAACAACAACAAAAATTTGAACACAAAATATGACACCACTAAAGGAACACAATGAACTTCATGTAACTTATCCCAAAGAAATGTAGATTTAAAAATTACCTGACAAAATAATTCAAAATAATTGTTTTAAAGAAGTTCAGTGAGCTATAAGAGAACACAAATAGACAATTTAATGAAATTAGGAAACAACATATGAATAAAGGAGTTCAAAAGGAGATAAAATCATAAGAAAGAGAACTAATAAATGAATTCGTGAAGTTTCAGTTTACAAAATCAATGTTTAAAAACCCATTGCATTTCTACACACAATAATGATCTATCAGAAAGAAAAATTAAGAAAACAATCCCATTTATAATTGTGTCAGAAAGAATAAAATACCTTGGAATAAATTTAACCATGAAGGTGAAATTCTTGTACACTGAGAACTAAAAGACAATGAAAGAAATTGAAAAAGACTTGAATAATGGAAAATATTATGTGCACATGGTTTGGAAAAGTTTACATTGCTAAAACCAAGAGGCTCAATCTAATCAATTAGTAGCAGAGATGCATTTGAATCATAAAAATACTGCTAATCTAAAAAAAGACATGAAACGAAAAAATAAAGTATAGATGTGAAAGAAAATAAATAGCAAGTTGATAAATTTAAACCCAACCATATAACAAATTACATTAAGAATAAAGTCTAAAAAAAAGAATAGTCTAAATTCGATTAAAATATAGAGATTGTCAGATTGAATAAAAAACAAAACAAAGTGAACTATGCTATCTATAAGGAACTCATATCAAATATAGTAATATACAGAGGTTAAAGGTCAAATGACAAAAAACATACATCATGCAAATTACATGAAAAAATTGGCAGAGTAATATCAGACAAAGTATATTACGGAACAAGGAATATCAACAGAAATTTTTTAAAATGGCAGTTACATAATGATAAAGGGTCAATTCATCAAGAGGACATAAAAATATTAAGTGCAGGTGCACCTAAAATTTAGACTCTAAACAAATAAGGCCCAACTCCCCCCCCAAAAAAAAAAGAAAAAAGAAAAAGAGGAGAAATAGACAAATTCATTGCCATCCATCCTTAGAGTCTTTAACGCTAATCTCTTGAAAACTGGCACAACAGGTTAATGAAAAAAGAAACAGTAAAATGTAGAAAAGTTGAACAACATTATTAAACAACTTTATCTAGTTCACAGTTAAAAAACACTGCATACAATAGGAGCAGAATATGCATTCTTTCAAGTAAAGGAACATTTGCCAAGATAGGGCATGTTCTGGGCCATGAAACAAGTTTTCATAAATTTTTGAAGACAGAAGAATATGTACTCCAGCAACAAATATCTGTAAAATTTTGAAATAGTTAGAAATTAAACAACACACTTTAAAAATAACTCATGCACCAAGAAAGGAATCACAAAAGATATTAGGAAATGTTTTGAAGAGAATGAAAACATGGTATGTCAAAATTTATGAGATGCACCTAAAGCAGTGATAGGGAGATATTTATATCATCAAATATTTATATTAAAAAGAATAGTCTTGAAAAGGAAAAAGTCTCATTGATCCAACTTCTACTGGAAAAAAACAGAAATAAAAATAAAACAATACAAGTAAATCTCTAATAAGCAGAAAGAGATAATAATGGCATGGGCTAATACAGTGATGTTGGAAATAGAAATAATAGAAGGAAAAAAATCAATGAACCCAAAAGTGGGTTATTTAAAATATCTATAAAATTCAATAAATTTTAGCTTAACTGATCAATAAAAAAAATTACCAATGTGAAGAATGAATAATGGGACATTACCATAGATACTCTGAACCTCAGAAGACTAAGAGCTCCTTGCAAAGGAAAATTCCTGATATGATGGAAATATTGTATATTTCGATTATGGTGAGATTGTAATGGTTTCACAACTGTAAATATTTGTCAAAATTCAAAGATGGTAAAACTTAGATGACTAACTTTGAAATGAAAGAAATCATGTCCCAGAGAAAAAGAATATTGAAATGCATAATATGATATATGTTGGTGAAGTTACAAAAACTTATGGGCAAAGGAAGAAAAAAAAAACATACTGCCATACAGTCAGGGAAAAAAAGGTAGGCACTCAACCGCTAAGCCACTCAGGCATCCCATAAAATATAATCTTTATTCATAAACATAAAATGAGGCAAAAACATCCATGCTATTTACAGGCAACTATAAGAACTATAAATGTTATAAGAATTCAATCATGGGAGACCTGTACTTGGAATTCTATAAAACATTGATGAAAAAATTAAAGATGACACAAAAAATTGAAAAGACATTCCATGCCCATTATTTGGAAGAACAAATATTGTTAAAGTGTCTATAGTACCCAGAGCAATCTATGATGCTTACTGTAATTCCTATCAAATAACAACAAATTTTTTTTCACAGAACTAGAACAAATAATCCAAATATTTGTACAGTACCACAAAGACCCTGAGTAGTCAAAACAATCTTCAAAATAAAACAAAACTGGATATCACAGTTACAGACTTCATGTTACAATACAAAGCTTGACTAATTAAAACGATATGGTATTGGCACAAAAACAGACACATAGATTGACAGAACAAAATAGAAAACCCCAAAATAAACCCACAGTTACATGGTCAATGAATCTTCAATAAAGGAGGAAACAGGATGCTGGTGATAAATGGGCCATGGAGGAAGTGTCAACAAATATGAAAAAGCAAATCCATCCATAACTATACAGACAGTCCATCTGAACTATTCAGCCAATGGAATATTACTCAACCATAAAAAAATGGAATCTTGCCATTTGCAACAATATGGATGGAGCTAGAGAGAATAATGCTAAGTATACTAAGTCAGAGAAAGATAAATACCATATGATTTCACTTATATGTGGAATTTGAGAAACAAAACAAAAAAAGAGAAAGAGACAAACCAAGAAACTTTCTCTTACCTATAGAGAAAAAACTGGTGCTTACCAGAAAGGAGGTGGGTGGGGGGAATGAGAAAAATAAGTGAAGGCAATTAAGAGTAAACTTACCATGATGAGCACTGAGTGAGGCATGGAATATTTGAGTCACTATATTGTATACCTGAAACTAATATAACACTGTATTTAACTATACTGGGATTAAAATTAAAAACTTAATAAAAATAAATAAGATACAAACATATGTACAGGAAAAATGCAGTAAGATGAATTGCTAGATATTCATCACTTTATCAAACAGCAATAAAATGAACAAGTACTTGGAAAAAAAAGAATAAAATTATGGGAGATGACACTGCCATTCCCCGACCTAGCCTAAGTAAACAATTGTGTCTTGATTTATGTTGGATGCTGATGCAGTTTGGAGTGGAGAAGTTAAGGAGAAAGTTGTGCTGCTTTAAGACTGAGTATAAGAAGTCTGCTTCAATTCTGCCTTCCAAATCTCATGTGGACTTCTTTCCTTACCAACTCTAAACTGGGATAATACAGGGAAGGGGATTCCAGCAAATAAGGTTCTGGCTTAGCCAAATTGGCATCATGCCTTGGTAGATCACAGTCAAACTGATGGAAACCAAAGATAATGATAAACTTTTAAAAACAGCAAAAAACAAAACAAAACAAAACAAAAAAGCAATGCAATACACACAAGAAAAAACAATTTGAGTGATTGGTCTCTTTTCATTTGAATTAAAAGAAGCCAGAAGATAACCAAATGACATGGTAGAGTGCCAAGAAAAAACCCAACTATCAACCTAGGCTTCTAAAGAAAGCAAAATACACTCCAAGAATGAAGATAAATAAAGACATTTTCAGATAAAAGAAGACTAACATAGTCCTTCTCTAACTAAAATAAATTGTTAAATAAGTTTTCAGTGTAAAGGAAAATCATAACAGAGGGAAACTCATATGTTCAGGAAAGAATGAATAGCAACAGAGATGCTAAATACTAGGTAAGTATAAAATCATTTCCCCTATTGGTTACTTTGAAATGCATAGTGTACTAAAGCAAAATATAGTATTATTTTTCATGGTTAATAACATAATGACATATAGAGATGTAAGACATACACCAACTATAGCATTAAAAACAGTGAGGGATAGAAATGGACATTTATGCTTTCACAATTACTACATTTCACAATATGAAATAGACTATGAAAAATTAACTATATATTTTGTAAACCCTGCATTGACCACTAAAAATAAATATAGAAGTAAAGCTAGAGTAAATTGAAAAATTAAAATAGAGTTCCAGAGGCGCCTGGGTGGCTCAATTCATTAAGCTTCTGCCTTGGGCTCAGGTCAAGATTCCAGGGTCCTGGGATCAAGACCCAGTCAGGCTCCTGCTCAGCAGGGAGTCTGCTTCTCCCTCTGCTTTTCCCTCTCATTCATCTTGCTTTTTCTCTCTCTCTCTTCCTCTCAAATAAATGAATAAAATCTTTTAAAAAATGAAATAGAATTCCAAATATATTCAATTAATCCAAATTAAGGCAGAAATGGGAAAGCAGTGAGACAAAAACCTGAAGGGGCAAACAGAAGACAAATAATATATGTGGTCAATAGAAATACAAATTTATCAATGAAGGACTAACTGCTCAAATTGAAAAGTCAGAGATTATTAGAATAGACAAAAAGTTAGGACCCAATCACATGCTGTTTACAGCAATCCACTTTAAATGTAAAGACAGAATTTTGAAAATAAATGTATGTGAAATGACATACCATGAAATAGTACATACAAGAGTGAAGGTGCCACATTAATTTCACAGGAAATAGACTTTAAGACAAAGAATATTAGCAGAGATATATGTCATTATCAGCAATACTCTGATTCAATTAATCAGAAAGACATGTAATAATATTTATTAGCTTAGTGATATTCAAAATGTATTTTTAAAATATGACAGAATTAAAGGGAGAAATAAACCTACAACCAGGATTGGAGATTTTACACTCTTTTCTCAGCAATTGAAAGATAAATCTAACAAAAATATCAGTTAGAAACTAGGTAATATAAACAATCCAATCAACCATCATAACCTAATTGATATTTATAGAACATTACAACTAACATGCAAAATACACATTTATTTCACATAAACACATCACCAAGATTGATCATATGCTGAGCCATATAGCAATTATCAATTAATTTAAAAGGATTTACCATAGAGTATTTTTTTTTATCACAAAGGAATTAAACTAGAAATCAATAACAATTAATATATCTAGAAACTTCCCAAATATTTTGAAATTTATTTATAGACTTTTAAGTAATCCATACATCAAAAAAAGAAATCATATAGGAAATTTTAAAAATTCTTAAACATTTGAATAATAGTGAAAATATAAGACATCAAATTTTTTTCAGGGTACAGCTAGAGAACTATTCACAGGGAAGTATTTTGCTTTCAATGTTTATATTATTAAAGAAGAAAGACCTAAAACCTGTAGTTTCAGTCTTTCCATAAAGAAACTAGGAGGCAAGTAACCCAAAAGCAAGTAGCAAGAAGAACAAATTTTAAATAAAGACCAAAAATATCAGTGAAAGAGAGAACAGCCAACAAGAAATGAAAGTAGTAAACACAAAATTTGGTTCCTTGAAATAATCAATAAAAACAAATGCAATTTATTGAAGGTAAATTAAACTCGATAAATTTTATTTTAAAAAATATATCTCTGGGGCACCTGGGTGGCTCACTTAGTTGAGCAGCCAACAGTTTCAGCTCAGGTCATGATCTTAGGGTCCTGGGATTGAGCCAGGCCCATGTCAGGCTCCATGCTCTGCACTCAGCAGGGAGTGTGCTTCACTCTTCCTCTGCTCCCTCCCCACCTCATTCTTTCTCTTTCTAAAATAAATAAATCTTTAAAAAATCATATATATATATATGATATTTCTGTGAACCCTAGATTTTTCTTTTACCAGTACCTAAGATAGTCATATATAGATAAATGCTTTTCAGGCTTAATGTTCCATTTGCTTGGAGTTTTTTATTTTTATTTTTTTTTTAATTTTTATTTAGTTATTTACTTGAGAGAGAGTGTGAGTGAGAGCGAGCAAGTGAGGGGAGGAGCAAGAGCCACCCAGGTACCACCCTCTACCCTTCCCACCTTCTTAAAAAGATTTTGTTTGGAATCATCCTTTTTTTTTGAATCTAGTATTAGAATTTTTATTGATAAGTCATGACATTTTTATTTCTGATTTACACTTTGTCTAAATTATAAAATAATCATAAATAGCAATGATAATAGAGACTAGAATACAAACAAAACAGGTTTTTTTTAGAAGTAGATGTGCATTAGGTTCTCAGAATGAGTATAATTTTTTTAATAAATTAATTTTTTATTGGTGTTCAATTTACCAACATACAGAATAACACCCAGTGTTCATCCCGTCAAGTGTCCCCCTCAGTGCCCATCACCCATTCACCCCCCCGCCCCGCCCTCCTCCCCTTCCACCACCCCTAGTTCATTTCTCAGAGTTAGGAGTCTTTATGTTCTGTCTCCCTTTCTGATATTTCCCACACATTTCTTCTCCCTTCCCTTATATTCTCTTTCACTATTATTTATATACCCCAAATGAATGAGAACATACACTGTTTGTCCTTCTCTGATTGACTTACTTCAAGAATGAGTATAATTGATAATAAAATCTTAAGGCTCATGCTTAATTACTCACCTTCTTGAATGTCTTATAGATACCAAAGTAAACATATTGACTGAAAAATGTTCTTAGCTTCCACAAGGTAGTGTCCAAAAAGAAAAGGAAGAGAAGGTAAATAAAGCCTATGATACTCATTATAATCATGTACTTTCCAATCATTTTCTCTTCCAAAGAATAAACATTCTTTGCAATATCTGAGAATGGCAGAGTGAGAGAAAGAGAAGGAGATTAAGAGAGAGAGAAAGAGAGAGATCTTAATACAGAACACTGACACCATGAACAAGGCCTAAGAAAACAATAAATAAGAAATAAAGAGGGGAATGAAGTATTAGGCTAAATTGAGAAAAGTAAACTATTTGAAGTGTGAAAAGTGATTTTCCTACTACACAAATATCATTTCAACAATGAATTTTGAAGGCTAATTTCATGATTATAATATATAGTAATCAAGTAAGCATATTAATATTAATATATTTATTGATATGGCTATTAACTATTGCATGTTATGAAAAATCTGCCCCAAATCCTTTTAGAAGTGTGAAATCTTAAATTGATAATTAGAAGAAAATATTAAAGTGCAAATACTCTTGCAAAAGATAACACTTTGCTTTTAAAAGGTAAAAATGACCATTAGTGATACTTCTTGAACTTTCTTGAGAAGTTGAGTGAAAAAGTATAGAATTTTGTTATAAGATAATTATATACTTTTCTTCCTTTTAAAAATTTATCTTTTGAGTGGTTTTAAATTTACAGAAAAATTACAAACACTATAGAGAATTTCAAATATTCTGCATGTGCTCCTTAATTATTAACAGCATACATTGGTATGGCACATGTTATAATAATGAATAAATATTATCTTTTTTAAAAAAGATTTTATTTATTCATTCATGAGAGACACACACACAGAGAGGCAGAGATATAAGCAGAGGGAGAAGCAGGCTCTCTGTGGGGAGGTGGGTAGGGTGGGGAGAGGAGCCTGATGAGGGACTTAATCCCAGGACCCCGAGATCATGACCTGAGCCAAAGGCAGATGCTTAACCACTGAGCCACCCAGGTGCCCCAATAAATATTATCATTAACAAATATCAAATATTACCATTAATTAAAGTCCCTGATTTATTCAGGTTTCCTTTTTAAAAATGTAATGTTCTTTTTTGTTTGTTTTTCTGTGAACCAGTCTAGAATCTTATATTATATGTTGTGGTTGGTTGCATTTCCTGAAGTACCTCTAACTGTGACAGTTTCTCAGATTTTCCTTATCTTTTATAACATTGACAGTTTTGAGGAGTACTGGTCAGGTATTTTGTAGGACTTCGCTCAACTGGGATATGTCTCATGCTTTCCTCTTTTTTCTTCTTTATGATTAGACTGAGATTATGGGTTTTGAGAAGATCACAGAGATAAAGTAAGATTTTTATTTCAAAAACAACAACAACAACAACAAAAGGTACACACTACCAGTGTGACTTATCACTGTTAATATTGACCTTGATCACTCGGTTGATTTCTAATTAAGTTAATAACTCTATGGTTTTTAAAATATTTTTTTTGTATTTGCTATTTTTATTTTTGTTTTCTTGACATGCTAGCTTTGTATGAATGTTGGCTATCCCTGTTGTGAATTGTGAATTTTCATGAACCATCAAAACAATAATTTTATGCAGTGGTGATGATGAGTTTGGGTTGATTACTTGGTTGCTTAGCTTATGAAAGGATTTCTATTGGCAGAGTGAAACATAATTCCTTTAATAAATGTCCTTCTGCTGCTGGTGGTAGTGATGTGGTAGTAATGTGGGTACAGTTTTCTGATTCCCTGATAACTTTTTGTTTTATAGTACCATTCATTATTACTATATTTTCCTTCTTTTTACATATCATTAACCTTCTAAGGGATAATTCTGTCTTCTAAGTTGTTCTTCTCAGAAGTGGTGCCTTCCCAAGATGAGAATTTTACAAAAGTGATGAGAGATCAACTCACAGATGCAAGAATTCAGAGAATCTAACTAAGGAAAATACAAACTTTCCAAACACCACTGAAATCCATCCTAATAATGAAAAGAAGACAGGATAACAATAAATGATTTAAGAACCCATCTTATGAAAAAAAAAAAAAAAAAAAAAGAACCCATCTTATGATATTAGAAAATTAGTTGTTCAAAATGGAAAATGTGGAAGAAAAATTAAAAAACCCAAGAGATTAATAATTTAAGAAACAAACATGTGATATGAAGAATCAATAAACGTGAAAGCTTGTTTTTTGAAAAGACTAATATGATTGATAAGCCTTTGGTAAGATTTATCAATAAAAATATGTAAGTGGAAAAAATTCAGAATATTGTAAATGAATATGCTAAGTTCGATAGAATTCATAGATTTTAAAAATACCATAAGATATCATAAACAAATTTATGCCAATGATTTTGAAAATTTAGGTAGAATGAAATGATTCTACAAAACTCTATCAGTTCCTCTCCCCAAATTATTAAAGAGGACACCCAAATAGTTTTATCTTTATTAAGGAAACATGATCAATAATCTCCATGCACATTCAGTTTATTATTTAATTTTTTATGCAAAATAAGCTTATGTAATTTGACAGAATATGTAATTCAGTAAAACAAAGAAGAAAAATCATTTGCCCATCTGAACAGGAGCGTAAGTAAAACTGAACAGTTATTTATGATTAAAAAAAAAAGTTTACTAAACACAGGATGGTGGCAGAGAAACTCCCTTAATCCAGGAAACTAAGTTCCCTTTGAATCTCAGTTCTGGCTCATAAAAGCTGTGTGAAATAGGGCACATAGTTTCAGTGAAGATGTTCTCTCTGAAGCTGGAATGAAACTAGATGTCTGCTATCACCACTTTGATTAAATCCAAACTATTTGTCCTTGACAAAGCAGTATGTAGTGTCCTTATTGGCAGCCTGCTTAAAATGTACCTGTTGAAAATAAGAAATCATCTACTCACAAATTATTAAAGTTAATAAAATAAATAATTTAGCAAGTTCAGTATACAAAACGATCTCTTTCAACTTTCTTTGTATCAGCAAGAAACAAAAAAATGACACTTCAAAAAGTGATACTATTTATAATAGCATCAAAAGATATGTAGGAATAAAGTTAGTAACATATCTGTAATACTTGTAAACAATTAGTATTAAATTAGTAAATTAGTATTAAATGAAAATGAAGAAGTCCTAAGTAAATAGATGGATGGCTAGAACTCAATAAGCAAAGGCATATACCAAGCCACAGAGTGTAAAAACAAAATTGTAAAGATATTAAATCTTTCAAAATTTTTTTTACAGAATTAAAGCAATGTCAGTAAAATTCCTACTAGATTTGTTTTGTGTGTGTGTGTGTTAAAGAAAAGGTAATCCCTAAATATATACAGAATTGCAAAATAAATGTCAAGACATAGCCAGTTCCAATTTCAAAACTTACTACCAAAGCTAAAGTAATCAAGATGGGGGTGGTACTGAAACAAGGACATACAGATCAATTAAATACAAGTGAGAGTTCAGAAATAGACCCATACTTCTGAGGTTAACCTGTTTCAACAAGAGTGCTAAGTTAATTAAGTGGGGAAATGGAGTAGTCTGGAGTAGTCTTTTAAACAAATGGTGCTGGAATAACTGGATATCCATACACAAAAGAATCAAAGAATCAAACTAGAACCCTGTCTCACACCATATACAGAAATCAACTTACAAGAGAATCAACAATCTAAATATAAAGGCTATGACAATAAATCTCTAGGGGGAAACATTGGGTAAATCTCTTTGACCTCTGATTAAGCAATGATTTTTCTTTGACACCTAAGCTGTACAAACAACCAAAGAAACAATGGGTAAGCTGGACTTCATCAAAATGAAACACTACTGTGTATCAAAGGACACAAGTAAGAAAGTGAGAATACAGCCCTGGGAGAAAATATTTACAAGCCTATCAAAGAAGGGTCTGTTTTCCAGAACACATAAAGACAAATAACCCGATTTCAAATGGGCAAAGTACTTGAATAGACATTTCTATGAAGAAGGTATACAAATGAACAATGGGTACATGAAAAGATGCTCAACATCACTGGTAACAGTAGAGAAATGCAAATTGAAACAACAATGTGATATAACTTCATACTTACTAGAAAGGCTATATAATTTTTAAAAAATGGAAAATAACAATTGTTGGAGAAGATATGGAGGAACTGGAACCCTTCTACATTGCTGTGCAAAATAGTCCTTGCTTCTATGGAGACTTGATAATACCTGATTTCCATGTCAGTAGATTTTACCAGAAATATTTCTCTTCTATTTTTTTCCACCTCACCTCATCTCCTAAAGTTTATTGTCATACAGTTTATAGTTCTGAACACTGAGCTTCCCTTTGAGGCCATTGACTACTCTTCTAGGTAATATCTGGCTTACTAAGTATTCCTTCTCACTCTGCCCACTCTCACCAAGATAAGATATTTTCAAAATTAGCTAATAAATGATACAATACCACCACGGGGATTTCTAAAGTTAAAATGAATGTTTACCCTTTCAACAAACCTCAGTACTGTTTGCCTTTCTCTTTACTTCTTTTCTGGCTCTTTTTTCTGTTGTACAGCACTTTATCATTCAAATCACCACATTTATTTATTTATTTATTTAGCAGTTGAGTTCCTCTATATGCAGATACTGTATTAGATATTGGAGAATGGATGTCATCCATTCCTTCAAATAAATTTTGGGTGGATGAGTATGAGTGATTACCAGTAGTGGAGGTGGTGGGAGGTAACAAAAGTAATTGTAATACAAATACTTCCCCTGGAGGTTCTTTTCCAAAGAACTTCCAAAGGTTCTTTTCCAAATGCATTTTGCAATGAGGGAACACAAGCTGTGAATCCCAGTTCTACACCATAAACGTTGTTTGGCATAAGCCATCTTCCTCGACAGGAGTATAAAAACTGAGAACTTGAGGTTATGAAGATTTAAAATAATGTAATTACATACCATGTGGTTGATTGTTAGTAGCTCTTATATCTGACAGCTACTCTAAACTTACCTTAGCTTTGCTTTTGAGGTTTTATTATATTTACAAAGTTTTTCTCCCAGTCTTACAAAATGATTTATGTACTGAACATGTGTCTTGACTCTCCTTTGGAATAAGGGCTGACTTCCCACATATCTCATGCGCTAAGCCCAAGACTAATTTCTTAAGCTTAGGAACCCCACGGATACTGTGAAAATGAACAAAGGGAAGCCTCACTAAAGTGGAGTCAGGAGGACAGCAGGGGTAACTCTCACACCCTACCACTCTGTCAATGACAAGAAGTATCAATCATAGATCCAAAAGAAGAATCCTCAAAGGCAAGAATCATAAATTACAGACCCCAACAACAGTAACAAAAATGTACATTGTGTCTCCTATATGAAATTGATGACCCCTGCATTTTGGCCAATGAGAAACAGTCATCACCCTGAACTCTTGTTTCTCTCTGATGGACTTGTTTAAACAATTCCTCTTAAATAATGTTCCTCTCTAAAATAATGTTTGTGAGACTTGCCTATGGTTTGCTGTCACTTGCTTGTTCTATATTGCAGTTCTCTGCCATTCCCCAATTCACCCATTTTTTTTTTTTGCTGGAAAAATTAGCAGTTTTATGTTTAAGGTTAATAATACTTACTTTCTGTACTACAGTTTAGGTAGACAGGAGGTTTATTTCCAGAGCACCATTTCTTAATCTGGTAGAAAGTAAAATAGTCATTGATACACTTCGCAAGGTTGTAATTGGGAAAGAACAGTAATGAGTTAAGTATGAAGTCTCTGGTGGCTCTGGAGATCCTATGTTGAACTTCTAAAAAAGATGATAAGATTAGATTTCATTATAGGAAATGAACTACCCTGAAAAGAATAAATCCCCAAGGATGATCCAACAAAGCTCAGGAATTAAAAAACAGATGATTATATTCAAGAACACTAATTATTTCCCAATAAGTTTGTTAACTGACATCCAGTGACATACTTTGTGTTGATAATTGCGGAGTTCTGAAAAGTCTCTTTGGTGAAGTGGGTGTGCATGTGATAAGACTTCCTGGCACCTGATAAGGAGAGGAAACCACCACTATTTTTTTTTTTTTTTTACATTTCTAATCCCAATTGATCAAGTAAGGAAATAAAGAGAAGTTGGAGATATAGCCTAGAATTCAACAGTAGAGAACAGATAGGGAAATTATGACATCTTTGAGAGGAGAAAAATCTTCAAGGGAACCAGCTGATAGATAACTACTATAGAGATAGTTAATGCTCCAGAATGTATTTACTATGAACAGTTATTAGAGACTAAGTTCCTGGAGATATCCTTAATTTATGAATTGATATGGAATTTTTATCATGAATTCAGTTTTTTAGAAAGAAGATAAAAGGCTAGCTTAAACAGAAACTTCATGGAAGATACTGTGGGCAAAAAGATAGCCAAGAAGTGAAACTTCAAGTGTCCAAGTCATGGTGATTCTATTCATTGTAGATTTTAAATTGATAAAGACACAAATTGTTGATCCAAGTTAAAAAATTCAGGATATTGGCTAATTGAACAGATGCCAAGTTCCTTGCAACTTATTAACTGGAAAATTAAGGTCAACAGATGCTGTCAATAACCTTAAGTCAAAGTTACCTTTGATGCTTGCTTACCTTCAAGAACACTTGCTTTCATCTATTTGTTGGCCTCTGCCAATTCCATAATTTCCTTTCAGTTCATTATTTTTGGCACAGTATCACTCGTAATGTTTGTTCTGCTCCTCAAAAGTGAAAGTCTCTTTTGACTTTCTAATTGCCAAATCTACTGGCTTCCTTTTTGTTCTCATCCTACTCCACATTACTCTTTGCAACATAATCCTCCCAAAAAAGTCTTTCAAAAACTTTCTAAAACAGTAATTTATTCCTATTCTTACTCTTAAACAACAATTACTCTCTAGTCCCCTAAATGATCATTTCATTTTAGATTAGGGCTCACAGACTCAAATGAGTCTCCCTCACAACACAAAGTATTCTTTAAACAAGTGTACAAAAATATACAAACACTTGCTTTCCATGCTTTGGGTATTCCTTTGAGAGAATGAGTGCTAAGGCATATCTGTTAACAAGTTTTTTCATCTGCTATGCAGAAGCTTAACTCTTACACATGTGAAATATTCATTCTCAAAGGAAGTTACAGGCTATTCTTTTGTGGCCAGTGAAGGGCTAAGGGAACAAGGCAGGAGCCAGTGTTTATGGTGCAACAGAAAGGGAGGATGTGGGAAATTATTCAGGCCAGCTGAAATGCACATTGGAGAGTGAATTAACAACTGCATTTACAATGGCCGTTTTAGTAACTATCTCTCCAAATCTCAAAATCAGAGAAGGAAAATGAGAAAATACACATTCAAGAGTACTGTAGAAAACAGTCCTGGAAGGGAGGGAAGCTGGCTTAGATAATTATATGGACATCAGATGCATATAGAGATTTTCTTCCTGGAAAATCTTGTTAGGTTGCTCACAATCTTGTGACTTTTCATTTAATTTAGGGAAAAAAAGCCACACTGCAAAGCCTTCCTTGAACAAAACTGTCAGCCTCTCCCAAGGACTCAAGGTTCCTCTCCATTCTTCCTTCTCTTCATCTCACTACAAACTGCCATAACATCAAGGGAAAACACTTTTAAAGATAATAATGGCTTCATATAGTTGAGATAGAATTTATTCTAACTTTCTGAGGACTGCTCTTCTAAAATGAAAGCTGCTTTTTTTTGTTCTCTCTGTCTGACAGGTGAGTCTCAGGAAAAATGTTCCTAAAATTCCCCATATCTGTTGCAAAACAAATTATTTAAGTCATGCCATGGAGTTACTAGAGGTGGGGATAGAGCGGAGGAAACTTGTCAAAGGACTTGTAGGTCAGGTTCAGTCCCATCAGTTCAGCATGAAGATCCCAGCTCTAACAAGGCGCCCAGAATATCATAGGCACTCAAATGTTATGAACCTATGTCAAGTACAGGATTTTCCCAAAACCTAAAACTTAATTGTCTATTAATATCCTTAGTTCACTCCTACTTATTTATTTACTGCTGCTTTCTGGGGAAAGAGAAATTTTGTAAAGTCCTTACCCTTACCAAATTGCAATGTGGCATCTATGAGGGTACTGAAAATGCCTGAAAGGTAGTTGAATAGGACAAGTTTGATGTAGGCAGAAGTACTTTTAGTAAACAAGAAGCTCAGCAGATACATGAGGGGAATGGCAGACCAGCCATACAGCATGAAGATCAGCATTGTGTCCAGAAAATGGTAATCTGTGATGTAAATATCCAATTGGCAGAATTTAAATGCTCCCTGAAACACAGAGAGCATAGAGATAAAGGCAAGTAAAAAATAATACAAGCCAGAATGTTTAGAGAAGGAGATAGCAAGTCTTATCACTATTTAGCATGGACATATTCATTAATTGAATCAATTAGCCTCTAAAAAAAAGCTCCAGCTTAGGAGCATAAAGGTAGGATACTCCTACCTCTACTTCACCAAAGGACAGTCCAATGAGCAAACCACCACAATTCCCTTAATTTTTTTCTACCTGGAATTGTTTTTAGCTTATTTATTTTTATTAAAATTAAAAAAATTAAGTTCAATTAGCCAACATATAGTACATATCATCTAACTGATGTACAAACTGATATCACCAGTTTCAGATATAGTGTTCAATAATTTATCAGTTGTGTATAACACCCAGTGATGGAATATTTTTTTAATTAATAGTCAGTATACTTTCCCCTAATAATCCTAATAACTCTCACCTTTCCCAGAAAGTAGGTTATTTCTGTAGAAAGCCTATTTCTCTAAAGATTTTTTCTTATCTCTGGTTATACCTTATCTATCATACCTTTGAACTGGGTCCCCTACTCACATCACATTGACCCAAGGAACTCTGGGGCTTCCTTCTTATATTTTTCTAATTGAAATTTAAAAACAGACACTGAAGCATAAACTTAGAGGGACTTAAATTGAATGAATGATGATGGTGGAGATAAATCTGTAGTTGTTAAAGCAAATTTCTAGAAATCAGTATCTCACTAGTAAATACAGTTTCTCTACAAATGTCAGGGTTGTCTCTTTGGGCAGTTACATAATTATATAGCAGGACAACCAAGAAGCAAATAACACAGTTAAGCTAAGAATTGTTATGCAATTGTGATGTCCTTGGTTGTGATAGCAGTAGCAAAAGAAGACTGGTAGATCTTAGTTGAATTCAATACCTATAGTTGGTTTGTTTCTGAATAAGCATACTGTAAACCTAAACTGAATAGAGTGAAGTACCCAAATACAAGTCATATGATCTAACAATCCCTGTGTTTGAATGCTTAAAATCCTTGAAAGCCACAGATCAAAACTTATTTCAAAGAAAAGTCAAATTCCTACTTGGATAAATGATATATTCTGTTCTTGGACAAGAAGACTGTGAATATGCAGGTTCTATGAAAATTGATCTATAAATAAACATGCAAACAAAGTTTCAAGTAAATATTTTTTTAAAGAATATTTTTGTTTATTTGAGAGAGAGGGTGAGAGAAAGAGAGAGAGAGAGAATGAGTAGGGGTAGAGGGAGAGGGACAAGCAGACTTCCTGCTGAGCAGGGAGTCTGGTGTGGGGCTTGACCCCAGGACTCTGGGATCATGAGATCATGACCTGAGCCAAAGGCAGATGCCCAACCAACTGAGCCACTGAGGTGCCCCTATATTTGTTATTAATTTTTTTTATAACATGGTGCTGTAACATTGGGTGCATAAATATTTGCAAGTGTTAGATCTTCTTGTTGGATTGTCCCCTTTACTATGATAGAGACCTTCTTCATCTCATTACAGTCTTTGGTTTAGTGTCTAGTTTTTCAGATATAAGTATTGCTACTCCAGCTTTCTTTTGACATCTATTTGCATGAAAAATGTTTCTAGATCCCTTCACTTTCAATATGTAGGTGTCTTTAGGTCTAAAACAAGTCTCGGGATCCCTGGGTGGCGCAGCGGTTTGGTGCCTGCCTTTGACCCAGGGCGCGATCCTGGAGACCCGGGATCGAATCCCACGTCGGGCTCCCTGCATGGAGCCTGCTTCTCCCTCTGCCTGTGTCTCTGCCTCTCTCTCTCTCTGTGACTATCATAAATAAATAAAAATTTAAAAAAAAAATAAATAAAACAAGTCTCTTGTAGGCAGCATATAGATAGCCCTTTTTAAAAAAAATTCATTCTGACACTCGGGGTCTTTTGATTGGAGCATTTAGTCCATTTACATTCAGAGTAATTGTTGATAGATATGTATTTTTTGCTATTTTATTATTTTCTGTTGTTTCTGGAGATTTTCTTTGGTCCTTTCTTTCCTTCACCATTTTTGGTCTTTTCTTTCCACTCAAAGCATCCTCTTTAATATTTCTGGCAGGGGCAGTTTAGTGGGCACAAACTTCTTTAGTTTCTGCTTGTCTGGGAAACTTTTTATCTTTCCTTCTATTCTTAATGATAGCCTTGCTGGATAGACTATTCTTGGCTGCAGATATTCCCCATCAGTATGTTGAATATATCATGCTACTTCCTTATGGCTTGCCATGATTCTGTTGAAAGATTTGCTAGCTTTATGTGTTTTTCCTTGTATGTTAAGAACTTCTTTTGTCTTTCTGCTTTTAAGATTTTTCTTTATCACTCTATTTTGCAAATTTAATTACAATATATCTTGGTATTGGAATGCTTTTGCTGATTTTGATGGGAGTTCTCTGTGCTTCCTGGATTTGGATGTCTGTTTCCTTCCCCAGATTAGGGAAATTTTCAGCTATTATTTTGTCACATAAATTTTCTACCCCCGTTTCTTTCTCTTCTTCTTCTGGGACTCCTATAATACAAACGTTTTAATGTTTGATGGAGTCACTGAGTTCCCTAAGTCTATTTTCATGTTCCATAATTCTTTCTTTCTTTTTGTTCATTTAATATTCTGTATTACTAATTCATTTCACTGCTTCTTCTAGCCTACTGTTCATTACATCAAGCCTGTTTCCAATCCCAGTTACTGCATTCTTCATTTCTTTTTTAATACTTCTATTTGGTAAGGGTATCCTTGATGTCTTCCATTCTTTTGCAAGCCCAGCAAATATCCTTATGATTGTTGCTTTAAATTCTCCATCAGGCATGTTACATCTGTTTCCCTTCAATTTCTTGCTGTGGTCTCATCTTGTTTCATTTGGGATGAATTCCTCCATCTTGGCATTTTGTCTAAATCATTACCTTCTTCTTTGTGTTAGAAAAGCCTGTTGTTTCCTGCTCCTGAGAGTAAATGGCTTTATGAAGAAGAGATCATGTAGTGCCCAGAGCCTGGTGTTCAACGTCTCTGGTGTGAGCTGTGTGTGCCCTGCTGTTGTGTTTTGTGTGCACCATCCTTCAGGCCAGTTGTCTGCAGAAGCTCTCCTTGTCTGCAGTGGGTAATGTTTGGTTCTTGGTCAGAATGTGATGAGTTTTAAGTAGGTGTGCTTTAGTCTGCTTATAAATGAAACCTGATACCAGTTCCACAAGAACTGAAACCCAGCAGAACTCTTTGATTGGGAATTGTGGTATGGTCAGAGGTTTCTGCTGTCATCTGGGGAAGGTGCTCACTGTACTAAGACTGAGGCATGCTTGACTGAGAAGGGCAGTCCCACCAGAGCGCAGGGGCGTGGGACTTGTTGTAAGCAAGTTAGGCAGCCTGTGGGGGCAACTCTGCCCTGCTTCCTGAAGGTGGCTGTGTGTATATGATGAGGGGCAGGGGAGTGAAATAGTGACAGCCAGCTCCTTTGTCTCCAGGAGAGGTGTCTCTGTGAATCCTGCCTCTCAGGGAACTACTCAAGAAGAGCAAATGATCACCCCCCGTGCTGTCTGCCTCTGGATCGTTTGCCTGCCTTCTTTCCAGGAGCAGTGTAGTGTCTTCCAGGCTCTATCCCTGTCAAGCCTGCTGATCTTTAAAACTCTAGGCTTTAGAGATGTGATATGGGCAGGGGTTTGTGCTGGTCCGCTGGGGAAGAAACCCACCATGCTGGACTGAGGCAAGCTTGACTGAGAAGGAAGGGCAGTCCCACAAGAGCCCATTGGGTGGGACTTTGTGTCAGCAAGTTAGCCAGTGGGTGTCAGCCCTGCACTGCTTCCCACAGGTGGCTCAGTGTTTTTCCTAAGAGGTGGGGAGGGAAGTGATGCCAGCCACCTCCTTTGTCCCTGGAGAGGTATCTCCATGAAGGTTGCTTCTCAGGGAGGTGTTCAGGGAGGTGCTCCATGAAGAGCAAATACTGTCACCCTTGTGTGTCCCAAGCATTCTTCAGACTGCCGTTTTCACCCATTCATGTGCTCCCACGTTTGCCTGCCTTCTCTCCAGGAGCAGGGCAGTGACTTCAGAGCTCTATCCTAGCCCAACCTACAGACATTTTAAAACTCCAGGCTGTAAGCCCAGATGGTTGCAAGAACTCACAAAAATAATCCACCCCTCCCCCTATTGTTTTCCCAGCAATGGCATTGGAGAAATGTTCTTCTTGTGCATTCCTGTGTGCTGTACTCTCTCTCACTCTTGTTTGTGACTATAGCTCCCTCCTATCCACAGTACCAGTGACCTGCCCCTACCATGTCTCCACACTTCTACCTTCTATGATGTAGCCTCTGCTCTCCCTTTAGTTGTGGAGTTTGTTCTATCAGTCTTCAGGTTGATTTTCTGAGTACTTCGAATTATTTGATAGTTATCTAGTTGTGTTCTTGGGAGCAGATGAGCTTAGCACCCTCCTCTCCTGCTGCCATCTTCTCTTAGAGTTGGTTTTTCTAAGGTCTCTCTCTTTGGTTTGCAAATGGCCACCTTTTGGCTGTGTCCTCAGATGACCTTTACTATGTGCATGAACACTTATGTCTTTTTGTATGTTCAAATATCCTCTTCTTAAAAAGGATACCAGTCAGATTGGATTAGGTCCTACCCTAACTATTTCATTCTAACTTAGTCACCTCTTTGAAGGCCCTATCTCCAAATACAGTTATGATTTGAGTTACATAATTAGAAAATAGGAATTTTCCAAGGGATATGGAAGGAAAATGAGGCCTCAAGAAAGTGTATCTAACACTTACCAGTAGTAAGCAGCAGGTAATGAAGAAGATGATGAAATCCCACAGTAGAGCAGAAAGCCAGTACACAGGGATGTAAACCCCACTCAAAAATTGGATGTGCTTTGCCTTAGTGACTTGTTCAGTCACTGTCAGGAGACAAAAGCCACTGATCAGAAGAGTCATGCCAAAATGTAGATTTAAGGCCACCTGGAGTCCATCTGCCAATCTATAGAAGAAGGAACAAAAGTAGATATATCAGGAAACCAATACAGCAGATAACATAAATTTCTATCAATAACTTTTTAATCATGTAAATGTAATCATATAGGTATCAAATTTAAGTGCATCTTAAATTAGGGGCACCTGGGTGGCTCAGTCAGTTAAGCATCTGCCTTCATGATCTCAGGAATCCTGGGATCTAGCCCTCTGTCCGGCTGCCTGTTCAGTAGGGAGTCTGCTTCTCCCTCTCACATGACCTTCCCCCTTGCTCCTGCTCTTGCTCACTCTCACTTTCTCAAATAAATAAATAAATACATAATCTTTTAAAAATGTCAAATTTTAATAAAAAGAATAACATACGTTCCACTTTGTTTTTTAGGCTTAGAGTAAGGCTGAGGTTTATTGAAGACTGTTATGGAAGCATTAGAGCCAGCAACTGTCATGAAAAGAATGTTGTCTAATATTGCCAAGGCCAGAGATGGTGAATGATATGCTTGATTGTTGAAAAGAGCAGTAAGAATTATTTTATTTGTCTTCACCTCAATGGAAAATGCAACAATGCATAAGTGAATACAATCTTCATTTTCCATTAAGTATTTCAGTAGGTCACCTAAGATGACGAAATAATGTTGGTCAGTTTATCCACAAAAGAGATCATCTACAAAGTTATGTTGGGGAAAGAAACAAATAATTTATTTGGTTCTCATCCCTTTCAATTTTCTTATAATGATTAATTCAAACGTTTGTCATTCTCCTCACGCACTCTACACTATTATTAAATTCCAAGCTCTCTCATTTCATAGCCTATGATCTGGATTCCTACTTCACTGAGAAAACACAGGCAACCTGGTATAGATTTTCTTGACTTATCTTAGATTCATAAGTACTTCCACTTACAGACTTTATTGCTTAAAGCAGAAAATTTTTCTCTGTGAAAATAAAAAAGCTGGATTAAAAAAAAATCACCTCTTTGAAGGTATTCAATACCTAAAAAAAGCAATCAACATATGGGGGATAAACCCTTAGAAGGAATGGAAATGCGCTGAATTGAGCCAAACATTCTATATCCTTTTTTCCTTTAAAGCATTTTAGATTTATAATTGATGGAATGCATTGGTAAATACTCAAACCTTCAGTGGGGCTCCTAAAGGGCTATACCCTAAGAGTAAGAGTGAGTAAGATATAGATGAGTTCTTACAAAAATTTTAACCCAATATTAAGTTACTTAAATCCTCAGTTAGATTTATATCTTCCCTTAATCTCATTGCCTTTCAGGAGTTAAATCTCCTCTGGAGCAGATAATCTCAAGTAAAGTATATATAATTTTCATATACAATATTTGGCATTCAATTAAATAAATCACTAGATATACTAAAAAACAGAACCAAGAAAAAGCACAGATAATAGAAACAGATCCATATATAAACTAGATATTAGAGACAGAATATTTTCCAGAGAACTGGAGTCCATAGGAAGAATCAAATACTTGTTAGAATTGATAAAGCACATAAATTACAATCAACATACAACTCATAAATCAATGTATAACTAATGGACACTAATGAGGAATAGACCGGAAACTGGAAGACAGTTTGATTAGAAAATACCCAGCTAAAAGCACAGTAAGAAAGAGAATGGGGAACAAAGATAAAACATAAATTAGCAATATTAGAAATGATACAGGGGAAATCACTACAGATCCTGCAGCCATCAAAAGGGTCTTAAAGGAATACTCTGAACAATTCTACAAACATAATTTGACAATTTAGATGAAATAGAACACTTCCTCAAAACACGCAAACCATCACAATTCTCCCAATATGTCATTTGAATAATTATAACTGTTAAGGAAATTAACCTCATAAGTTAAAAATTCCTCCCAAAAGAAATCTCCAGGTCTAGATGTTTCTCCAGAGAGCTTTATAAAATATTTAAGGAAGAATCAACACTATACACAATATTTTTCAGAAAATACAGGAGGAGGGAATGTTTTTGAATTCATTTTTTCAAGTATTACTCTGATAGAAAAATGATAAAAGTACCAAGAAAAAGGAAAATTACAGACCAACGTCTTTCACAAATATAACACCTCTTAACAAAGTATTAGAAAATAAAATTCAGCAATATATGAAAAGAATTACAACCATGGTCAAGTGGGGTGTCTTCCAGGGATTCAAGGCTGGTTTTATATTTAAAACTCTACCAATGTTACTCAGCATGTTTTAGGCTGAAAAATCATTAATAATCATATCAATCTATGCAGAAAAAAACACATGACAAAACTCCTAATCATTCATGAGAAAACTGAATAAAAGGTATAGTGATAGGGGTGGGGCAAGATGCTGGAGGAGTAGGGTCCCCAAGTCACCTCTCCCCACCAGTTTACCTAGCTAAATTTAAAATCATCCTGAAAACCTACGAATTCGACCTGAGATTTAAAGAGAGAACAGCTGGGGGATCCCTGGGTGGCTCAGCGGTTTAGCACCTGCCTTTGGCCCAGGGCGCGATCCTGGAGTCCTGGGATCCAGTCCCACGTCGGGCTCCTGCAGGGAGCCTGCTTCTCCCTCCTCCTGTGTCTCTGCCTCTCTCTCTATGTCTATCATAAATAAATAAATCTTAAAAGAGAGAGAGAGAGAGAATAGCTGGAATGCTACAGAGAGGAGTTTGCACTTCTAACAAGGTAGGAAGGCGATAAAAAAAAATTTTTTTAAATCAAGTGGGGGTGGGGCACCGAGAGGAGCTGGGCTAAAGCTGGTGGTGAGAGCCTCCAGGACAGAAAGCACAACACCGGAGAAACAGGAACTTTTAAAATCTGCACCGATTCTTCCCGGAAGCAGAGGTGCTCAGCAGGGAAACCGGCCAGAACCGCAGAAGCACTGGAGCCTCCAGGTTCCCGGGGTCACTAACAGAGGAGGTGCACCCTGGGGAAGAGCGTGGCACAGGCTGTGGGCCGGGTGCGATAAAGGGCTGGAGCGAGTCAGGCGGGGCCTCGGGAGAAGCTCAGGTGGTGGCTCCAGGCAGAGGGGGCTGCGCCCTGCTGCCTTCAGGAGCCGGAGCCCCAGGAGCACGATTCCACCAGCACAGGCCTCGGATCCCAGGGGGCCGGAGGACACAGCCCAGGATCCTGTGCTCCCCCCTGGGATAGGAGGGGAGGGCACAGGACAGCGAGGACTCTCCTGCTGCTGGGCACCCCCAATATGTGCAGATCAGCGCCCCCCATCCCTGGGAGCATCCAGACCTGTGAGGACTGGGAGACTGCGGTAGTTACTAAGGAAGCTGACTCCAGAGCTAGAAGGCTGGCCACCGCCAGTGTGGTGTTCCTCCTGGTGTCACCCTGTGCCAGGGATGGAGTGGGGGCCACCAGGGAACAGGGGCCTCACAGGATAAAGAGCTCCCACTGAGCTGTGAACACACCTGAGAATCAGCACAGCAGGCCCCTCCCACAGAAGACCAGTTGGAAGGACAGGGGAAGAGCAAATTCTTGGCTGAGCAGCACTGGAAACCTCCAGGGGAAGTCGAGGGATTTACAGTACATAGAACTGGAGGATACCCACATCTTGTTTTTTTTTTTTCTTCCTTTTTTCAGTACAACTCGTTTTTAGCCACTCTGCCCTGAGCAAAATGACTAGCAAGAAGAACTCACCACAAAAGAAAGAATCAGAAACTACTCTCTGCTACAGAGCTACAGAACTTGGATTACAATTCGATGTCAGAAAGCCAATTCAGAAGCACAATTATAAAGCTACTGGTGGCTCTGGAAAAAAGCATAAAGGATTCAAGAGACTTCATGACTGCAGAATTTAGATCTAATCAGGCGGAAATTAAAAATCAATTAAATGAGAGGCAATCCAAACTGGAGGTCCTAACGACGAGGTAGAACGAGTGAGTGACATAGAAGACAAGTTGATGGCAAGGAAGGAAGCTGAGGAAAAAAGAGAAAAACAATGAAAAGACCATGAGGATAGGTTAAGGGAAATAAATGACAGCCTCAGAAGGAAAAATCTATGTTTAATTGGGGTTCCAGAGGGTGCTGAAAGGAACAGAGGACCAGAAAGCATATTTGAACAAATCATAGCTGAGAACTTCCCTAATTTGGGGAGGGAAACAGGCATTCAGATCTAGGAGACAGAGAGATCCCCCCCAAAATCAATAAAAACCATTCAACACCTCACATTTAATAGTGAAACTTGCAAATTCCAAAGGTAAAGAGAAAATTCTTAAAGCAGCGAGAGATACATGATCCCTAGCTTATATGGGGAGAAATATTAGATTAACATCAGACCTCTCCACAGAGACCTGGCAGGGCAGAAAGGGCTGGCAGGATATGTTCAGGGTCCTATGAGAAGAACATGCAGCCAAGAATACTTTACCCAGCAAGGCTCTCATTCAGAATAGGAGAGATGAAGAGCTTCCAAGATAGGCAGAAACTGAAAGAATATCTGACCACCAAACCAGCTCTGCAAGAAATATTAAGGGGGACTCTGTAAAAGAAAGAGGATGCCCAAAGGAATAATCCACAAAAACAGGGACTGAATAGGTATTATGATGACACTAAATTCATATCTTTAAATAGTAACTCTGAACATGAATGGGCTTAATGATCTCATCAAAAGACGCAGGGTTTCAGACTGGATAAAAAAGCAAGACATCTATTTGCTTTCTACAAGAGACTCATTTTAGACATAAGGACACCTACAGCCTGAAAATGAAAGGTTGGAGAACCATTTACCACTCAAATTGTCCTCAAAAAGAAAGGGGTAGGAATCCTCATATTAGATAAAGTTTATCCCAAAGACTGTAGTAAGAGATGAAGAGGGACATTATATCATACTTAAAAGGTCTATCCATTAAGAGGACCTAACAATCATGATATTTATGCCCCGAATGTGGGAGCTGCCAAGTATATCAATTAATAACCAATATAAAGACATACTTAGATAATAATACACTAATAGTAGGAGACTTCAACACAGCACTTTCTGCAAATGACAGATATTCTAAGCACAACATCTCCAAAGAAACAAGGGCCTTAAATGATACACTGGACCAGATATACACTTTCACAGATATTTATAGAACTTTCCATCCAAATGCAACTGAATACACATTCTTCTCAAGTGCACATGGAACTTTCTCCAGAGCAGACCACATACTAGGTCACAAATCAGATGTTAACCAGTACCAAAAGATTGGGATTGTCAAAAACCAAGTGGGTGGGGCGGAATGAAAATTCCTTCAATGGATGAATGGTTAAGTAAACTGTGTTACAACCCCATGATGGCATAGTCCATAGCAATGATGGAATGAATAATGGATAGACATGATACCAGATGTTGAGTGAAATGCCAATCCCAGAAGTGTACATATTATATGATTCCATTTTTATGTCATTCTTAAAATGATTAAACTATATAAGTGATCCTTGTGGTGAACAAAATGTTCTGTACTAATGTCAATATCCTGCTGGAGATATTGTGGTATAGTTTTGCAAGATGTTGCCATTGTTATGTAAGATCACTCAGTATTATTTTTCACAACAGTAAGTTGACAATTATCTCACAATAAAAAGCTGAAGTGTTAAATTCAGTGTTAATGGTTCTTATTCTCCTCCACTTCTAAAGAGAAAACAAAATCTACTTTAGTTCTCTTCAGATATATTTCAAATCTCTTTTCTCCTTCTTTCACAGCCTTAACCTCTCTTGCCTAGATTATCACAATTCTATCCCAGTTGACTTCATTGACATTGGATCTGTCCCCTTTGGAATCATTCCCTCACATTTAATTCAATTTAGTAAGACTATGTTTAATTATACACTCATTGATTGTATGCCAGAATTTAGGTTAGGATCTAGAAATATAAAAGAAGTTGTGGCCTCTCCCTAATTAGTTTGAGAGACGCATGAAAAATGTGTTATTGCAATTCTGTGAGGTAAATTCCAAAAAAAAGAGGTATTCATCTAAATTGTGGATGAAGAGAAAATGTATACTTCTGTTTGGGAGGGCGGTGGTATTTTTCAGTTATTATAAGTTCATATCCTTTCTAAAGCACAGACCCATTCATTTTATGGCTTTGACTAAAAAGTTAGCAGGGATTTCCCTGTATTAAATGCATGTACTATTTGAGAAGAAACCTAGAGATGAGAAATTACCTAGAAATCTATTTCCTCCCTAGTAAATATTTTATTTTTTCCTTAAGATTTATTTATTTGAGGAGAGAGACTGCATGAGTGGGAAAGGCAGATAGAGAGGGAGAGAGATTCCCAGACACACTCCACACTGAGTATGGAGCCTGACATGGGGCTCATTGCACAACCACGATTACAAACTGAGCTGAAACCAAGTGTCGGATGCTCAACCCACAGCGCCACACAGTTGCTACCCAAAACATTTTCTTGTAGTTTGGGGAAAAGAGAGAGCAAGTAATAAAGGATTTCTTGCTCTATCTTTATCCTAAAAAATTCAGTTAAAAATGGCATACAGGTTAGAATAGAGAGAACTCATATGAAATTAGAATTCAGTTATACAAGGTTCTGTGGCTAAAATAATGAGAGCACAACTTAGAAAAGTACATGTAAATTTCAATTTATTATTTTTTATACTAAATTTATTTTTTATTGGTGTTCAATTTGCCAACTTACAGAATAACACCCACTGCTCATCCCAAAAGTGCCCCAGTCAGTGCCCGTCACCCATTCACCCCCACTCCCCACCGTCCTCCCTTCCACCACCCCTAGTTCGTTTACCAGAGTTAGGAGTCTTTATGTTCTGTCTCCCTTTCTGATATTTCCCACAAACTTCTTCTCCCTTCCCTTATATTCCCTTTCACTATTATTTATATTCCCCAAATGAATGAGAACATATAACGTTTGTCCTTCTCCGATTGACTTATTTCACTCAGCATAATACCCTCCAGTTCCATCCACGTTGAAGCAAATGGTGGGTATTTGTCATTTCTAATGGCTGAGTAATATTCCATTGTATACATAAACCACATCTTCTTTATCCATTCATCTTTCGATGGACACCGAGGCTCCTTCCACAGTTTGGCTATTGTGGACATTGCTGCTAGAAACATCAGGGTGCAGGTGTCCTGGCCTTTCATTTCATCTGTATCTTTGGGGTAAATCCCCAACAGTGCAATTGCTGGGTCGTAGGGCAGGTCTATTTTTAACTCTTTGAGGAACCTCCACACAGTTTTCCAGAGTGGCTGCACCAGTTCACATTCCCACCAACAGTGTAAGAGGGTTCCCTTTTCTCCGCATCCTCTCCAACATTTGTGGTTTCCTGCCTTGTAAATTTTCCCCATTCTCACTGGTGTGAGGTGGTATCTCATTGTGGTTTTGATTTGTATTTCCCTGATGGCAAGTGATGCAGAGCATTTTCTCATGTGCATGTTGGCCATGTCCATGTCTTCCTCTGTGAGATTTCTCTTCATGTCTTTTGCCCATTTCATGATTGGATTGTTTGTTTCCTTGGTGTTGAGTTTAAGAAGTTCTTTATAGATCTTGCATACTAGCCCTTTATCTGATACATCATTTGCAAATATCTTCTCCCATTCTGTAGGTTGTCTTTTAGTTTTGTTGGCTGTATCCTTTCCTGTGCAAAAGCTTCTTATCTTGATGAAGTCCCAATAGTTCATTTTTGCTTTTGTTTCTTTTGCCTTTGTGGATGTATCTTGCAAGAAGTTACTGTGGCCAAGTTCAAAAAGGGTGTTGCCTGTGTCGTCTCTAGGATTTTGATGGAATCTGGTCTCACATTTAGATCTCTCATCCATTTTGAGTTTATCTTTGTGTATGGTGAAAGAGAGTGGTCTAGTTTCATTCTTCTGCATGCGGATGTCCAATTTTCCAGGACCATTTATTGAAAAGACTTTCTTCCAATGGATAGCCTTTCCTCCTTTATCGAATATTAGTTGACCATAAAGTTCAGGGTCCACTTTTGGGTTCTCTATTCTGTTCCATTGATCTGTGTGTCTGTTTTTGTGCCAGTACCACACTGTCTTGATGACCACAGCTTTGTAGTACAACCTGAAATCTGGCATTGTGATGCCCCCAGATATGGTTTTCTTTTTTAAAATTCCCCTGGCTATTCAGGGTCTTTTCTGATTCCACACAAATCTTAAAATAATTTGTTCTAACTCTCTGAAGAAAGTCCATGGTATTTTGATAGGGATTGCATTAAACGTGTAAATTGCCCTGGGTAACATTGACATTTTCACAATATTAATTCTGCCAATCCATGAGTATGGAATATTTTTCCATCTCCTTGTGTCTTCCTCAATTTCTTTCAGAAGTGTTCTATAGTTTTAAGGGTATAGACCCTTTACCTCTTTGGTTAGGTTTATTCCTAGGTATCTTATGCTTTTGGGTGCAATTGTAAATGGAATTGACTCCTTAATTTCTCTTTCTTCAGTCTCATTGTTAGTGTATAGAAATGCCACTGATTTCTGGGCATTGATTTTGTATCCTGCCACACTACCAAATTGCTGTATGAGTTCTAGCAATCATGGGGTGAGGCTTTCGGGTTTTCTATATAGAGTATCATGTCATCGGCAAAGAGGGAGAGTTGGACTTCTTCTTTGCCAATTTGAATGCCTTTAATGTCTTTTTGTTGTCTGATTGCTGAGGCTTGGACTTCCAATACTATGTTGAATAGCAGTGGTGAGAGTGGACATCCCTGTCTTGTTCCTGATCTTAGTGGAAAGGCTCCCAGTGCTTCCCCATTGAGAATGATATTTGCTGTGGGCTTTTCGTAGATGGCTTTTAAGATGTTGAGGAATGTTCCCTCTATCCCTATACTCTGAAGAGTTTTGATCAGGAATGGATGCTGTATTTTGTCAAATGCTTTCTCTGCCTCTAATGAGAGGATCATATGATTCTTGGTTTTTCTCTTGCTGATATGATGAATCACATTGATTGTATTACGAGTGTTGAACCAGCCTTGTGTCCCAGGGAGAAATCCTACTTGGTCATGGTGAATAATTTTCTTAATGTGCTATTGGATCCGATTGGCTAGTATCTTGTTGAGAATTTTTGCATCCATGTTCATCAGGGATATTGGTCTGTAATTCTCCTTTTTGGTGGGGTCTTTGGTTTTGGAATTAAGGTGATGCTAGCCTCTTAGAACGAATTTGGAAGTACTCCATCTCTTTCTATCTTTCCAAACAGCTTTAGTAGAATAGGTATGGTTTCTTCCTTAAACGTTTGATAGAATTCCCCTGGGAAGCCATCTGGCCCTGGACTCTTGTGTCTTAGAGGTTTATGATGACTGCTTCATTTTCCTCCCTGGTTATTGGCCTGTTCAGGTTTTCTATTTCTTCCTGTTCCAGTTTTGGTAGTTTGTGGCTTTCCAGGAATGCGTCCATTTCTTCTAGATTGCCTAATTTATTGGCATATAGCAGGTCATAATATGTTTTTAAAATCGTTTGTATTTCCTTGCTGTTGGTGGTGATCTCTCCTTTTTTATGGTCTTATTAATTTGAGTCTTCTCTCTTCTTTTTAATAAGGATGGCTAATGGTTTATCTATATTTTTAATTCTTTCAAAGAACCAACTCCTGGTTCTGTTGATCTGTTCCACAGTTCTCCTGGTCTCGATTTCGTTGAGCTCTGCTCGAATTTTAATTAACTCTCTTCTTCTGCTGGGGGTGGGGTCCATCTGCTGTTTTTTCTCTAGCTCCTTTATGTGTAAGGTTAGCTTTTGTATTTGAGTTCTTTCCAGTTTTTGAATGGATGCTTGTATTGCGATATATTTCCCCCTCAGGACTGCTTTTGCTGCATCCCAAAGATTTTGAACAGTTGTATCTTCATTCTCATTAGTTTCCATGAATCTTTTTAATTCTTCCTTAATTTCCTGGTTTCCCTTTCATCTTTTAGCAGGATGGTCCTTAACCTCCACGTGTTTGAGGTCCTTCCAAACTTCTTGTTGTGATTTAGTTCTAATTTCAAGGCATTATGGTCTGAGAATATGCAGGGGACGATCCCAATCTTCTGGTATCGGTTCAGACCCGATTTGTGACCCAGTATATGGTCTATTCTGGAGAAAGTTCCATGTGCACTTGAGAAGAATGTGTATTCAGTTGAGTTTGGATGTAAAGTTCTGTAGATATCTGTGAAATCTATCTGGTCCAGTGTATCATCTAAAGCTCTCGTTTCTTTGGAGATGTTGTGTTTAGAAGACCTATCGCGGGTAGAAAGAGCTAGATTGAAGTCACCAAGTATAAGTGTATTATTATCTAAGTATTTCTTGATATTGGTTATTAATTGGTTTAAATATTTGGCAGCTCTCACATTCCGGTCATATATTGAGGATTGTTAAGTCCTCTTGTTGGATAGATCCTCTAAATATGAGATAGTGTCCCTCTTCATCTCTCACTGCAGTCTTCGGGGTAAATTTTAGTTTATCTGATATGAGGATGGCTACCCCTGCTTTCTTTTGAGGACCATTTGAATGGTAAATGGTTCTCTAACCTTTTATTTTCAGGCTGTAGGTGTCCTTCTGTCTAAAATGAGTCTCTTGTAGAAAGTAAATAGATGAGTCTTGCTTTTTTATCCAGTCTGAAACCGTGCGCCTTTTGATGGGGTCATTAAGCCCATTCACGTTCGGAGTTACTATTGAAAGATATGAGTTTAGTGTCATCATGATGTCTATTCAGTACTGGTTTTTGTGGATTCTTCCACTGAACTTTAAAGGGGAATTTTAAGAGTCCCCCTTAAGATTTCTTGCAGAGCTGGTTTGGAGGTCACATATTCTTTCAGTTCCTGCCTGTCTTGGAAGCTCTTTATCTCTCCTTCCATTTTGAATGAGAGCCTTGCTGGATAAAGTATTCTTGGTTGCATGTTCTTCTCATTTAGGACCCTGAATATATCCTGCCAGTCCTTTCTGGCCTGCCAGGTCTCTGTGGAGAGGTCTACTGTTACCCTAATAGTCCTCCCCATAAAAGTCACGGATTTCTTGTCTCTTGCTGCTTTAAGGATCTTCTCTTTATCTTTGGAATTTGCAAACTTAACTATTAAATGTAGAGATGTTGAACGGTTTTTATTGATTTAATGGGGGGGATCTCTCTATTTCTTGGATCTGAATGCCTGTTTCCCTTCCCAGATTAGGAAGGTTTTCAGCTAGGATTTGTTCAAATACATATTCTGGACCTCTGTCCCTTTTGGCGCCCTCGGGAATACCAATTAAACGTAGCTTTTCCTTCCTCAGGCTGTCATTTATTTCCCTTTATCTATCCTCATGGTCTTTTATTTTATTATTATTATTATTTTTTTAAATATATATGGTATTTTTTGATGTTATATAGGTAGGTAGCTTCTAATCTTTTTTTTAAATTTTTATTTATTTATGATAGTCACACACACACACACACACACACACACACACACACACACACACACAGAGAGGCAGAGACAGGCAGAGGGAGAAGCAGGCTCCATGCACCGGGAGCCCGACATGGGATTCGATCCCAGGTCTCCAGGATCGCGCCCTGGGCCAAAGGCAGGCGCCAAACCGCTGTGCCACCCAGGGATCCCCCTCATGGTCTTTTCATTGTTTGTCTCTTTTTTCCTCAGTTTCCCTCTTTGCCATCAACTTGTCTTCTATGTCACTCACTCGTTCTTCCACCTCGTTAAGCCTCGTCGTTAGGACCTCTGGTTTGGATTGCATCTCATTCAATTGATTTTTAATTTCTGCCTGATTGGATCTAAATTCTGCAGTCATGAAGTCTCTTGAGTCCTTCATACTTTTTTCTAGAGCCACCAGTAGCTTTATAAATAGTGCTTCTGAATTGGCTTTCTGACATTGAATTGTATTCCAGATTTTGTAACTCTCTGGGAGAGAGGACTGTTTCTGATTCTTTCTTTTGAGGTGAGGGTTTCCTTCTAGTCATTTTGGTCAGTGCAGAGTGTTCAAAAACAAGTTGTATTGGGAGAAGGAGAAAAACAGAGTAGAGAAAGAAGGAAAGAAAAGAGAAAAAGAAAAAAGAAAAAAGGAAGAAAGAAGGAAAAAAAGAGAAGAAAAAGAAAGAAAAGAAAAAAGGGTGGGGGAAGCAAACAGAAATCAAAAAGCAAAATCACAAATCAAAAAGCAAAAACAAAAACAAAACAAAAAAAACACACGGTGGAGTATCTTCTGATTCTGTGTACTTTAATCCCTTGACTTCCCCTGGAACTTGTCCGTGTAGCTGGTCTTCTGGGGGAGGGGCTTGTTGTGCTGATTTTCAGGTGTTAGCACTTGGGGGAGCTGCTCTACCCCTGCCTGGTGCAGGGCTCAGTGGGGGTTGTTTACCCCGTGAGGCCCCAGGAGGAACAGCCACAGTGGCGGGAGCAGCTCTGGAAACCTGGATTCAGCCCCCGCAGTAACTCCGGGGCTCTCCGTCTTCAGGGCCTGGGGGCTCCCGGGCGGGGCCGCTGATCTGCTCAGCTCCAGGCAGGAGCGTCCTTGCTGTCCTGGGCCCTCCCGGTCTCTGCCTGCCCCGGGGGGAGGCCGGATCCTGGGCTGTGTCACGGTGCCCTGTGCTTTGGCGCCTGCGCTGTTGGATTCGCGCTCCCGGCCGGCAGCCCCCTCCACGGAGCCGCCGCCTGAGCCCCTTCCGAGCTGCTCCCGGAGCCGCGCAGCCCCCTCCGCGCGGAGCTTCTTCCTCTGCCCGAGCGGCCACCGCCCAGCTGCTCCCGGAGCTGCGCAGCCCCCTCCGCGGAGCTTCTTCCTCTGCCCGAGCCGCCCCCCTGCCAGCTGCTCCCGGATCCGCGCAGCCCCCTCCGCGGAGCCGCCGCCCGAGCCCCTCCGAGCTGCTCCGGGTCCCGCCGTGCGCGCTGCAGCCCTTAGGGAGCTCGGCGCACTCTCCCCAGGGCGCAGGTATCTGTTAGTGTCCCAGGGAACCTGAGGGCATCCCCGCCCTCCTGGGTCCTGCTCTAACTCCCTGCGGGCGCCTTTCCACCCGGGAAGGTTGGTGCAGCTCCTGCTCCTCCGGGACGGGGCTCTCCTGTCCTGGGGACACTCGCCCCGGCCTCAGCCCGGCTCCTAGCTGGGCCCCTCCTCCTTGGAGGCCTTTTGTTTATTTCTTTTTCCCCCGTCTTCCTACCTTGATAGAAGCGCGAACTCTTCTCACTGTAGCGTTTCAGCTGTTCTCTCTTTAAATCTCAAGCCGAATTCGTATTCAGGATGATTTGAAGGTTATCTAGGTAATTTGGTGGGGACAGGTGATTTGGGGACCCTACTCTTCCACCATCTTGCCCCTCCTAACTCCATGTACATTTTTTAAAACAAAGTGGGAGTAGTTAAGCCTAAATATTATGGCTAGATAATTTCTAGCTAATGAACCAAGCAGTAAGAATTGAAAATGGCTATCAGTGTGGCTACTGTATTATTCTCTTGTATTTTTAGTTTCATCATCAATATAACAATGAATAATATTCAGTTAATCATTTTACCTTTTTAATGTAAGTAGTATACTGCATTTTAAAAAATGATTTTATTCTTTATCCTCTGCCCTTATATGTGACTTCAGTTAACAAATGCTTACCTAATATTTGCAGTGGGGGAATAACAGGGACAATTATTTGTAGTCAGTCAATCTATTACTTGTAGGTTGTGATCAATATTATAAGGAACAATCAACATTTCTGAAATGTATTTTCACAACAGAAACTCAATAAGAGAAAAAAAATAACCACACAGGCTTGCCAATACTGCAATATTTTTGCTAACTCAAAAGAATACTGTTCACCAGGCAGCAGTTAAAGAAAAAAAAAAACACATTATCTGGGAGGATACTCCAGATACTTCCTCCTCATTTAACTGATGTCAGTAATAAAGTATCTGCTAAATCTGGGTGATTGCTCAGATTAAATGATATACAGATAAAATGCTTAGCTAGGTTCTTGCCATAAACAAGTGCTCAGTAAATGTAAATTATTATTACTACTACAGTAAGTGTATTCAGAGGAGCTAGCACATTAAGTCTTTAGTTGTACTGTAGCCAAGTATATAGTTAAGACCTTCTTTGCAAATCAAACAACCAGATATTCATCTAAGAGCAGTGTTTTTTACTTAATGAATCTTACCTTGCACTTCCTTAATTGTGTGTTTGTCAGACTCTAGTATACTTCTAAGATGTTTTAGGAAAATCAGGGCCAAACTAGAATTTCCAGAAATAGATAAAGGCACAATTGTTCTACCATATTGATCCAAATTCATTTCTCTGGCCTTTTCATTAATATTATATGAAAGCTTATCAGCTTCTGAGAGAAAAATAAAGGAACCTAGAAGTGCCAGCATCTGTAGCAAAATCAGTTTCCAATTCCTCCAACTGAACATCGCTCTCTTTATGAACATGGCCCAGAACTGCTGGTGGTAGAGGGAATACTAAAGAAGGAAGAAAGAAACAATATTACCATATTCATGGACCTAAACAGATCATTCATGATGAAATTCATTAAGATGAATGAACACTCTGGAATTTTATGGGAGAAGACACATAACATTTATCTAAATAAATACTGAGAATAGAATTTAAGCACAGTATAATACTACATGAGAGTATGACCAGTCTTTTCTTTATAAGGCAAGAGTCAACAGACTATGACCTGTTTTTGTAAAAAATTAGGTCCAAATTTTCCTGGAACACAGCTATATCCATTAATTTCTGTATTGTCTATGGTTGCTACTGTGCTACAAGGACAGTTAGAGCAATTCCAAGAGAGACCTTGTGGCCAACTTAACCTTACATATCTATTATTCCTTTATATAAGTTTGCTGATCTCTGTTGTATTAAATACAGTGTTCAAGGTCTGGCTTTTCATATAATACACTTAAAATCTCAATAAGATTATTTTCTCCAGTCAAGAAAATCAGGCGTCTATATAGGAGGAAGAAATAATTAGGATTAGAAGGAAAGAAATGCTAGGCATCTCAGAGGGACTTCATATGGTGAGGACTGCACCGATTAGGGAAAGATCTCTTATGTAGTATCAATTCCTATCTCAAAAACTTACAATACTGGGCATGTTTGATTGTTAAAAATCATGCTCTTTTCAGTTCACTCCAGCTTCAGTGAAAGAAAGAAAGAAAACTCAAATTTCTGGGTTAGCAATTTGAAAAATAAAAAAGAATTCTAAGAGAAAAAAGAACTGAGGAATAGCAATGGTGAGAATGACAGCTGAGATTTTTACCTAGACCTCATTTCTTCTGCATTGGGAAATTAATTAGGTTGTGGTAGAAACTGCTCCCTTTCTGGTAGGGTGCAGTGGTTATTTGTATACTTATTTTATAAGTATAGAAGAAAATGTACCTCTTGTGCCCTCGTCAAATAAATATACATCAGGTTTCTTAGCAAAGGTGCTTACCCCAGTATTAAACATAATAGCATGGTTTTCATTCATGGAGGAATAATCTGCTCTCTTATTGTTTGACATATTCCTATTCTGGTTCTTAATTGAGACTTCACTCATCACAGAGAGAGGTAGAGTTTGGGTAGCTTGGATATCTGTTTGTGAATCTTCCATATTACTGACTCTACATAAAAAAAAATGGTGCAAAGCATTTAATTTAACTCTACCCCATAATATTTTTTTGGAGAATGTAAGTTACAACATTCAACTCAGAAGGCTCCTTGATTTGCTTACTGACTTGGCAGAGGCATTATATGGAGGCAACAGGGTAACTCTGGTAGAGGAGTGGTTCCCAAACACCACTTACAGGACTGCTGACAAAATTAGGGCAAGGTATTGAATGTTTCATTAGTTGAACTCATTCAAATTAAAGATTAATGTCTAATTCATACTTTGAGTAAGTCAAATATCTGTTATTTTTTAAAATGAGTTTTTTTCAGTGTTGTTATTGTAAAAAAAAAATCATATCAGTTCCCTCCTCTCCACATTGCTTAAATTTCTAATGTGTGACTGAGTTTGGTGGGTTTATAAAAGGGACCAAGATGTGGTCCTTCCTCCCCAATGGCTTTTATTTTCCCTTGCTCACCTAAAAAAGACTTCTTCCATGGTAGTAACAGAGGCACCAAAGCTAGCAATGCCTAACTCATACCGTCTCTTTTCCAGATCAGTAAACAGAGCTTCAAAGCTAGAATTAGAATAAAATAAGAAGGGTGAAGGGAAAGGAGAAGGGGAAGAGTAAATGTTAGTATCAAATTAAAAGATTTTCATTTTTATATATTTTTGTTCTGAACTGATTTCCCCTCAGCAGTGGGGAAATGTAGCTCATTCTTCACTTCAATACTTATAATAGAAACTAGTAAACTGCTGTGGCATATGTGGCCCACTCCACTTAATTTCTGAAAATACATAATGTTGGTCTTCTAATAAACTACAGAGACTCTATATATGCTAAAAACTCTAGCTAGCTCACGTAAATTAACTTGTCAACTACATACACATGCTATGGTTATTATTAAGTAAGTTTTTAAATAAAAATTTATTCAAATTAATAGGGGGGAAAAAGCCACTCACATAGACAGTGAAGTAATTGCAGTAGGAATGGGAGATATACAGAGAACCAAGTGATTCAATAGTCAAGAAAAGCCATAGAAATTGAGCCAGATGCAATGTAGAGACATTGAGACTTTTAAAGAATAGTTTTCCTGGTAAGATTTTACAGTACTTCATATTTAAAAGATGATCTTTTCCAAAAACCTCCTGGTTTCAAAACCATCAAATACTTTCTCAATGAGGAACATATAAACTGTGCACATTTAGTGACGGAGGAACTCAAAATTCCCTCTAGGGAAGATCTATCAAAATTTTCTCCATATTCAAACTTAAATTGTTTTCCATTCAATTCGATCTAGTTTTGCACATTGGTTACAAACCTACACTATTAATTATATAGAACAAGTAGAATCTACCCACATGACAGCCCTTAACATGTTTCAACTCCATTTCCTCTGGTGCTTCTTTATTCCCAATGCTTGGCTTTCCAACTAGGATTTACACATTTTCTCCTTTTTCTTTAATTTTAGTTAAGAAATTAATATGTGTGCATCATATAAAACTTAGACATGAATGTCTAAAAATATAAACATCATCATAATATCGTGCCCCATAGATGCCCACTGTAAATACACTAATATGGTGGCATATTTATTTATTTTTGTTTCCTTTGGTTTTATTAAACGTGACAAAATTAAACTGTATGATGATTTAAAATGCACAAATATAGCACTAAGTGGAGATAAATATCCATTAACAACTTAATGAATAAATTCCAGTATATTATGAAAGAATAAGATCTAAGTAAAGTGTAGATTTCTCTTCAGTTATCTTAAAAATTAGAAGTCCTAAAAGTCCTACCATAAACAGTTGACTAAAGATGCAGGTAAATAAAGAAAATAAGATTCAAAACATTATTATGATAGGATTTCATTTTTATAAAACTAATTATTATTATTGTATCCATGTTAATATATGTATGTGATGTGCAATATATTGTACTCATGTCAGTATAATGCATGTAATAATCTTGAGAAATACACACAGAAATTTTCCCAGTGATTATTCCTATAGGGAATAATTATGGGAGACTTTCACTTTCTAATTCATATGCTTCAGAACTAAATAAGTTTCTTGATTTTGTCATCATGCAATCACATGTCGATTAACACACTCTAGGCTCCTTAGTGATATTCAGTAAAGAACAAAAAAAGTAATAAATAAAAGATTATCATAAGAGCCAATCATAATATGAAAAACATATTTTTCTAATTACATGTTTTATTATATGGAATACAAAAAGTATATATTTAACAAATATAAATATCATATACATTATATATATTCTATATATTATAGTAAAGAGGAACACAAAAAATATTAAAAAGAAAAAATTGAACACCTTGAGTACAGTTGTTTTTCCCATGTTTGTTATTTATTATATATAATATATAATACATATAAATATATATTTAAAAAATTTATAGATATTATAAAGACAATATATAGTCTACTTAAGAAAATACAGAAAAAATGTGACCAGCTAGAGTATACCGCTGTTAACATTTGATGTACTTACTACTATCCATTACAAAATTTTTTATCATTACATATACTTTTAAATAAGGAGGTTTTTTTTAACTGAGGCATAACAAAGGATACTTGTAAATGAATTTTCACAAATGTACATGCCTGGATAACCATCTAGATAAGATAGAGAACATTTCCAGAATCCCAAAAGGGGATTCTAACAGATCCTTTCTTAGTCAATAACTTCCTCCTCTGTGCCTGCATAGGCATGTGCATGCACACACATACACCTATGCATCTTATGGTGATTTTATTATTATTTATTTATTTATTTATTTATTTATTTATTTATTTATTTATTTATTTATTTATTTATAGAGTTCAATTTGCCAACATATAGCATATCACCCAGTGCTCATCCAGTCTTTTTTAAATTTTCAATAAATTAATTTTTAATTGGTGTTCAATTTACCAATGTACAGAATAATACCCAGTGCTCATAGTGTCAAGTGTCCCCCTCAGTACCCGTCACCCAGTCACTCCCACCCCCCGCGCTCCTCCCCTTCCACCACCCCTAGTTCGTTTCCCAGAGTTAGGAGTTTTTATGTTCTGTCTCCCTTTCTGATATTTCCCGCACATTTCTTCTCCCATCCGTTATATTCCCTTTCACTATTATTTATATTCCCCAAATGAATGAGAACATATGTTTGTCCTTCTCTGATTGACTTACTTCATTCAGCATGATACCCTCAAGTTCCATCCACGTTGAAGCAAATGGTGGGTATTTGTCGTTTTTAATGACTGAGTAATATTCCATTGTATACATAAACAACATCTTCTTTATCCATTCATCTTTCGATGGACACCGAGGCTCCTTCCACAGTTTGGCTATTGTGGACATTGCTGCTAGAAACATCGGGGTGAAGGTGTCCCGGCGTTTCATTGCATCTGTATCTTTGGGGTAAATCCCCAACAGTGCAATTGCTGGGTCATAGGGCAGGTCTATTTTTAACTCTTTGAGGAACCTCCACACAGTTTTCCAGAGTAGCTGCACCAGTTCACATTCCAACCAACAGTGTAAGAGGATTCCCTATTCTCTGCATCCTCTCCAACATTTGTGGTTTCCTGCCTTGTCAATTTTCCCCATTCTCACTGGTGTGAGGTGGTATCTCATTGTGGTTTGGATTTGTATTTCCCTGATGGCAAGTGATGCAGAGCATTTTTTCATGTACATGTTGGCCATGTCCATGCCTTCCTCTGTGAGATTTCTCTTCATGTCTTTTGCCCATTTCATGATTGGATTGTTTGTTTCCTTGGTGTTGAGTTTAAGAAGTTCTTTATAGATCTTGCATACTAGCCCTTTATCAGATAGGTCATTTGCAAATATCTTCTCCCATTCTGTAGGTTGTCTTTTAGTTTTGTTGACTGTAACCTTTGCTGTGCAAAAGCTTCTTATCTTGATGAAGTCCCAATAGTTCATTTTTGCTTTTGTTTCTTTTGCCTTCGTGGATGTATCTTGCAAGAAGTTACTGTGGCCAAGTTCAAAAAGGGTGTTGCCTGTGTCGTCTCTAGGATTCTGATGGAATCTTGTCTCACATTTAGATCTTTCATCCATTTTGAGTTTATCTTTGTGTATGGTGAAAGAGAGTGGTCTAGTTTCATTCTTCTGCATGTGGATGTCCAATTTTCCCAACACCATTTATTGAAGAGACTGTCTTTCTTCCAATGGATAGTCTTTCCTCCTTTATCGAATATTAGTTGACCATAAAGTTCAGGGTCCACTTCTGCGTTCTCTATTCTGTTCCATTGATCTATGTGTCTGTTTTTGTGCCAGTACCACACTGTCTTGATGACCACAGCTTTGTAGTACAACCTGAAATCTGGCATTGTGATGCCCCCAGATATGGTTTTTTAAAAATTCCCCTGGTGGGGTATCCCTGGGTGGCGCAGCAGTTTAGCACCTGCTAAAGCCCAGGGCCCAGGGCGCGATCCTGGAGACCCGGGATCGAGTCCCACATCGGGCTCCCAGTGCATGGAGCCTGCTTCTCCCTCTGCCTATGTCTCTGCCTCTCTCTCTCTCTCTCTCTCTCTCTCTCTCTCTCTCTCTCTGTGACTATCATAAAAAAAAAAAAAAAATAAAATTCCCCTGGCTATTCAGGGTCCTTTCTGATTCCACACAAATCTTAAAATAATTTGTTCTAACTCTCTGAAGAAAGTCCATGGTATTTTGATAGGGATTGCATTAAACGTGTAAATTGCCCTGGGGAACATTGACATTTTCACAATATTAATTCTGCCAATCCATGAGCATGGAATATTTCTCCATCTCTTTGTGTCTTCCTCAATTTCTTTCAGAAGTGTTCTATAGTTGTTAGGGTATAGATCCTTTACCTCTTTGGTTAGCTTTATTCCTAGGTATCTTATGCTTTTGGGTGCAATTGTAAATGGGATTGACTCCTTAATTTCTCTTTCTTCAGTCTCATTGTTAGTGTATAGAAATGCCATTGACTTCTGGGCATTGACTTTGTATCCTGCCATGCTACCAAATTGCTGTATGAGTTCTAGCAATCTTGGGGTGAGGCTTTTGGGTTTTCTATGTAGAGTATCATGTCATCGGCAAAGAGGGAGAGTTGGACTTCTTCTTTGCCAATTTGAATGCCTTTAATGTCTTTTTGTTGTCTGATTGCTGAGGCTTGGACTTCCAATACTATGTTGAATAGCAGTGGTGAGAGTGGACATCCCTGTCTTGTTCCTGATCTTAGTGGAAAGGCTCCCAGTGCTTCCCCATTGAGAATGATATTTGCTGTGGGCTTTTCGTAGATGGCTTTTAAGATGTTGAGGAATGTTCCCTCTATCCCTATACTCTGAAGAGTTTTGATCAGGAATGGATGCTGTATTTTGTCAAATGCTTTCTCTGCCTCTAATGAGAGGATCATATGATTCTTGGTTTTTCTCTTGCTGATATGATGAATCACATTGATTGTATTACGAGTGTTGAACCAGCCTTGTGTCCTGGGGATAAATCCTACTTGATCATTGTGAATAATTTTCTTAATGTGCTGTTGGATCCTCTTGACTAGTATCTTGTTGAGAATTTTTGCATCCATGTTCATCAGGGATATTGGTCTGTAATTCTCCTTTTTGGTGGGGTCTTTGTCTGGTTTTGGAATTAATGTGATGCTGGCCTCATAGAACGAATTTGGAAGTACCCCATCTCTTTCTATCTTTCCAAACAGCTTTAGTAGAATAGGTATGGTTTATTCTTTAAACGTTTGATAGAATTCCCCTGGGAAGCCATCTGGCCCTGGACTTTTGTGTCTTGGGAGGTTTTTGATGACTGCTTCAATTTCCTTCCTGGTTATTGGCCTGTTCAGGTTTTCTATGTCTTCCTGTTCCAGTTTTGGTAGTTTGTGTCTTTCCAGGAATGCGTCCATTTCTTCTAGAGTGCCTAATATATTGGCGTATAGCAGTTCATAATATGTTTTTAAAATCGTTTGTATTTCCTTGGTGTTGGTAGTGATCTATCCTTTCTCATTCATGATTTTATTAATTTGAGTCTTCTCTCTCTTCTTTTTAATAAGGTTAGCTAATGGTTTATCTATCTTCTTAATTCTTTCAAAGAACCAACTCCTGGTTCTGTTGATCTGTTCCACAGTTCTTTTGGTCTCGATTTCGTTGAGTTCTGCTCGAATTTTAATTAACTCTCTTCTTCTACTGGGCATAGGGTCCATCTGCTGTTTTTTCTCTAGCTCCTTTATGTGTAAGGTTAGCTTTTGTATTTGAGTTCTTTTCAGTTTGAATGGATGCTTGTATTGCGATATATTTCCCCCTCAGGACTGCTTTTGCTGCCTCCCAAAGATTTTGAACGGTTGTATCTTCATTCTCATTAGTTTCCATGAATCTTTTTAATTCTGCCTTAATTTCCTGGTTTCCCTTTCATCTTTTAGCAGGATGGTCCTTAACCTCCACGTGTTTGAGGTCCTTCCAAACTTCTTGTTGTGATTTAGTTCTAATTTCAAGGCATTATGGTCTGAGAATATGCAGGGGACGATCCCAATCTTCTGGTATCGGTTCAGACCCGATTTGTGACCCAGTATGTGTTCTATTCTGGAGAAAGTTCCATGTGCACTTGAGAAGAATGTGTATTCAGTTGAGTTTGGATGTAAAGTTCTGTAGATATCTGTGAAATCTATCTGGTCCAGTGTATCATCTAAAGCTCTCGTTTCTTTGGAGATGTTGTGTTTAGAAGACCTATCGCGGGTAGAAAGAGCTAGATTGAAGTCACCAAGTATAAGTGTATTATTATCTAAGTATTTCTTGATATTGGTTATTAATTGGTTTAAATATTTGGAAGCTCCCACATTCCGGTCATATATATTGAAGATTGTTAAGTCCTCTTGTTGGGTAGATCCTCTAAATATGAGATAGTGTCCCTCTTCATCTCTCACTATAGTCTTCGGGGTAAATTTTAGTTTATCTGATATGAGGATGGCTACCCCTGCTTTCTTTTGAGGACCATTTGAATGGTAAATGGTTCTCCAACCTTTTATTTTCAGGCTGTAGGTGTCCTTCTGTCTAAAATGAGTCTCTTGTAGACAGCAAATTGATGGGTCCTGCTTTTTTATCCAGTGTGAAACCCTGTGCCTTTTGATGGGGTCATTAAGCCCGTTCACGTTCAGAGTTACTATTGACAGATATGAGTTTAGTGTCATCATGATGTCTATTCAGTCCTTGTTTTTGTGGATTGTTCCAGTGAACTTCTTTTTAAAGGGGAATTTTAAGAGCCCCCCTTTATTTATTTTTTTAAATTTATTTATGATATTCATACAGAGAGAGAGAGAGAGAGAGAGGCAGAGACACAGGCAGAGGGAGAAGCAGGCTCCATGCACCGGGAGCCTGACGTGGGACTCGATCCTGGGTCTCCAGGATCGCGCCCTGTGCCAAAGGCAGGCGCCAAACCGCTACACCACCCAGGGATCCCAAGAGCCCCCCTTTAAATTTCTTGCAGAGCTGGTTTGGAGGTCACATATTCTTTCAGTTCCTGCCTGTCTTGGAAGCTCTTTATCTCTCCTTCCATTTTGAATGAGAGCCTTGCTGGATAAAGTATTCTTGGTTGCATGTTCTTCTCATTTAGGACCCTGAATGTATCCTGCAAGCCCTTTCTGGCCTGCCAGGTCTCTGTGGAGAGGTCTGCTGTTACCCTAATAGTCCTCCCCATAAAAGTCACGGATTTCTTGTCTCTTGCTGCTTTAAGGATCTTCTCTTTATCTTTGGAATTTGCAAGCTTAACTATTAAATTCGAAGTGTTGAACGTTTTTTATGATTTTAGGGGGTGATCTCTGTTTCCTGGATCTGAATGCCTGTTTCCCTTCCCAGATTAGGAAAGTTTTCAGCTAGTATTTGTTCAAATACATATTCTGGACTTCTGTCCCTTTCTGTGCCCTCGGGAACCCCAATTAAGCGTAGGTTTTTCTTCCTCAGGCTGTCGTTGATTTCCCTTAATCTGTCTGCATGTTCTTTTAATTGTCTGTCTCTTTTTTCCTCAGTTTCCCTCTTTGCCATCAACTTGTCTTCTATGTCACTCACTCGTTCTTCCACCTCGTTAACCCTCGTCGTTAGGACCTCTAGTTTGGATTGCATCTCATTCAATTGATTTTTAATTTCTGCCTGATTGGATCTAAATTCTGCAGTCATGAAGTCTCTTGAGTCCTTTATGTTTTTTTCTAGAGCCACCAGTAGCTGTATAATAGTGCTTCTGAATTGGCTTTCTGACATTGAATTGTAATCCAGATTTTGTAATTCTTGATAGAAGCTCGAACTCTTCTCACTGTAGCATTTCAGCTGTTCTCTCTTTAAATCTCAGGCCGAATTCGTAGATTTTCAGGATGATTTGAAGGTTATCTAGGTAATTTGGTGGGACAGGTGATTTGGGGACCCTACTCTTCCGCCATCTTGCCCCTTCTCCTCATCCCGTCTTTATTATTTTAAAAGAGTTTACTTTTAAGTAATCTCTACACCTAATGTGGTGCTCGAACTAACAACCCTGAGATCAAGAATTACATGCTCCACTGACTGAGCCAGCCAGGCATTCCTCTTATAGAGATAATTTTAATTTTAGAATTCTATAACTAATTTTTTTCTTTTTTCTCTTTAAAATTTTATTTATTTATGTAGGATAGACACACAGAGGGAGAGGCAAAGACAGGCAGAGGGAGAAGAAGGTTCCATGCAGGGAGCCTGATGTGGGACTCAATCCCAGGACTCCAGGATAACTCCCTGAGCTGGAGGCAGAAGCTCAACCACTGAGCCACCGAGATATCCCTAAAATTTTTTTTTCTTTTCTTGAACTTCATATAAATTGAATTCTACTTCCTGGGTAAAAAGTACTTCCTGGATAGTTTTTTTACCCAATGTTTCAATGTCTGAGATTCATTCATGTTATATATACCACTAGTTTATTCTTTTTAGTTGCTATATATTCTTCTATTTTCCTGTTGTACATTTTGGTGGCTTTGGTTTGGAGCTATTATGAATAGTGTCTACAAATACAAACACTCTTTCACATCTCTTCTGATGGATACATATTTTCAAGGTATATACTAGGAATAATTGCTGGGTCATAGGATAATCACATATTTAGCTTAGTAAAAATGGCCACTCGTTTTCCAAAGCAGTTTTACCATTTTATGCTTCTACCAGCAATGAGTCCATTTACCATGTTTATATGCTATAGTCTGTGCAGTTTTAGACATTTTTGTGGGTGTGTAGTCGTAATGTACTGGTTAGTCTCTTTATTTTTTGCAGTTTTCCTCAGAATTCTGGGAAGAATTCTTGGCATAGTGTTCTCTTTCAGTGCTTCCCTTTTCTTCCATAATTATTAGTCAGATTTTTATTAGCTAATCAGGAATTTCACGTCATTTATCTCATTTTCCCTCTTCCAAACTGGTCTAGATTCAATGTCCTCTTTAATTTGATTGAGGCTATATAAAACACAATTTCTAAAGTTTCCCATTTTTGGAAATTATATGTTGGCCTGTGCCTAAATCTACCAAGATCCTTCCTTCTTTCCTGCCATGAAGTTCACCGTGATGTGGTAATTTCCCATAAAATATCTTTCTTTTCCTTCAACCAACATTTTCTTGATTATCAGAAATTAGATTTAGTGTTAGTTTTTTAATTTCCACCATCTAAGAGGTAATTGTTGGCAACAAACCTCGAGACCAGTCAGGAGATCTGCTTTGAGGCAAATGAAGTATTTGTTGCATGTCTATACTTGAATTACTCTCTTTACTATGTTATTTTGCTTAAACTTTGTGCCAGGAATAACACATTTCCTCCTTTTAGCTTGTAGGAGTTAACAAAATGTTTTATCTTCATTGTCACACACCGGTTTCTCTTTATATTTATAGCCTCTAATTCTTGAATTTTTAAGCATATAAATATTCCCTGATATGTCACACTATTCTGATACCTCTCTTATGTCTCTGTTCCTTTGGAAGGCTGCATATCATTCCACTGCCACATTATTCTAAACTTAAGCTTCATTCCAAAAGTCTCAGCATTGTTTTATAGCAAGTAACAATACTGTTTTAAAATTTAAATTTAAAACCAATACTTCCCTTGTGAGATACATTCAATGAATCAGAATACAGTATGTGCAATTACAATTCTTCTTTTCTTCTTCATTATTTATTCAGATTCATAAAAAAATCCATACTAGAACAATTATTTTGCAAAGTCAGTGTTCAGGAGATCCCTGGGTGGCTCAATGCCTGCCATTGGCTCAGGGCGTGACCTGGAGTCCTGGAATCGAGTTCCACATCCGGCTCCCTGCATGGAGCCTGCTTCTCCCTCTGCCTGTGTGTGTCTCTGCCTCTCTCTCTCTCTGTGTGTGTCTCTCATGAATAAATAAATAAATAAATAAATAAATAAAATCTTAAAAAAAGTCAGTGTTCAATTACCATTAGCTATGAAAATCTTAGCTGCAATGAAGATCACTAAGAATTCAACCATCATTTCATTTTTTCATATTATATTCTAAAAAAAAAAAAAGATCCATAGGTATCTTTCTCTTAAAGAGAAAGTATCTCTGCTTTTTTTCCCCATTTTTAGTTTAAAGATTTTTTTTATGATATACAGAGAGAGAGAGAGAGAGAGAGAGAGGCAGAAACACAGGCAGAGGGAGAAGCAAGCCCCATGCCGGAGCCCCGCGTGGGACTCAACCCGGGGATCCGGGACCCTAGGATTGAGCCCTGGGCCAAAGGCAGGTGCCAAACCGCCACCCAGGGATTCCCCCATTTTTAGTTTAAAATATCTCTTTAATAGGGATGCCTGGGTGGCTCAGTTAAGCGTCCTACTCTTGATCTCAACTTAGGTTTTGATTTCAAGGTCATGAGTTCAAACCCCGTGTTGGGCTCCATGCTGGGTGTGAAGTCTACTGTAAAAAAAAAAAAAAAAAAGAAAGAAAGAAAGAAAAAGAAAAAGAAAAAAAGAAAAAAAAAAAAAGAAAGAAAAGCCCTCCCTGATAGAAAAACACATTCTTTCCTAATTTTATGACTTTCAAGTGAGTCCATAATTCTATGGCTCAGCAATCTACAATTAGTTGTTCACCTCTTGGATCTTCTTCTCTTTTCTGTTCTCTAAGTCCAAATGCCTAATAAGAATATATGATAAATATCTTCTGCTTCCAAATATAAAGATATGATAAAATATGAAGAAGGTACTATAACTGTGAATATGAAGATATGATAAAAGATATCATTTGCTTAAGAATACTTTCATTTGGGATCCCTGGGTGGTGCAGTGGTTTGGTGCCTGCCTTTGGCCCAGGGCGGGATCCTGGAGACCCGGGATCGAATCCCACATCGGGCTCCCGGTGCATGGAGCCTGCTTCTCCCTCTGCCTGTGTCTCTGCCTCTCTCTCTCTCTGTGACTATCATAAGTAAATAAAAAAATTTAAAAAAAAGAATACTTTCATTTCCTGTTTTAGACATTCTTTGAGAATGTCTTTAGTATCCATATGAATGAGGATAGGCAGAGTGTGATAAGTTTAAGCAAGTGCTTTACTTTTTTGTCTCCTTCAGAGAGACTCTGCAGCTTCACATGTATCACAATTATCATAATGGGCAAAAGCACTCATCTGGTTCCCAACTTTTTTGAATGAGTCAACTACCATGTATCTCTGAGGATACATATCTAGAATTTTATTTCTAATTCTCTATGATATTTAATTCTCTCATTCCAGGTTATGGCTAGAATCTTGGTTCCATTCTGCTGCCTGATCACACTATTCTATGTTGCTGCTTCTCAAGAACTTTTAGAATTACTAAATAAACAATGTTGACATGATGCAGTTCCTTTTCCTTCTTTTCTCTTTTTTGACATATTTCTCTTTTTCCTAGAAAAGGGAGCATTTAAGTTCTTCACATTTTTCTGGAATATAACAACTGGCTTGACTTTTGGAAATACTACAGCAACTATTCATTTGTATAATACAAGAAGATAAAAATATCATACTCTGAATGTCACTGATAAGTATACTTAGTTTCCATTTTCCTTTATCAGGATAGTTATCTCAGGTAGAATTATTATTCTTTGTGACTACCTCTGATGAAAAACTTGGCTGGCAAGTGCAGTCAAACTGCCTATTTACTCTTAGTTCCTGTCACCTTGGCTTCAAGAGCCACCACTAAAATAATTTTCATCTCATTATATTTCCGTTCACTCCACTCACCAATTTTGACTCTACCAAAACATATCATTAGTTATAACCAATTAAGACCAGGAAGCTATAGCCAAATGTAGCATCCTTCTTTTCAGTGCAAGTGACAGTAATGGTGGGAGTTTTGGCTTATTAAATAAACTCTATTTGCCAAGCTTGAAGAAACCAGGAAAAGCAATAATGATTACTGGTTATCTAAACATCAATAATTTTGTATTCTCTGGACTCATACCTGTGTGTGTACTCTTTGGGTAGAATAAAAGATACTTCATTACTAACATTCTTCTCCAAAGTGGCTGTTGGTATATAATATTGAAGCAATTTGAAGATTTCTTCAACATTACAGTGAGCTTCCTTCACCATAACAATGTGGTATCCCACACCTGAGAAAATCCATTTAGAAGAACAAATAAAAACAATTTTGTATTTCCAATATTCTTGTGAGACAATTCATGGCTTTCCATAGTTTCTAGAAGAAGATAAGGCATGTTAATCATAAAAGTCTAAGGCGTCTAATAAATCCCTCTTTTGTAATTTCATTAATTTTCTTAGGCACTGATAGAACAGAGATGGGGAAAAAAAGCTCTGTTAAATGGAGATCTATATAATTTACCTGACAGAGAATTTAAAATTATATCATAAAGATATTCACCAGGGTCAGGATACCAATGCAGCAACAAAGTGAGAATTTCAACAAAGAAACGGGAAGCTTAAGAAGTATCAAAAATAAGTCACAGAGCTGAAAATACAGTAACTAAATTGAAAAATTCATTAGAGGAGTTCGGAAGTGGACTGCATAAAGTAGACAAAAGGATAGGTGATCTCAAAGTCAAGTAATTGGAAATTATTCACTCAGAGAAACAAAAAGAAAAAAGAATGAAAAAGTGTAAATAAAGCCCAAGAGACTTATGTTATGGGACATCACTAAGTAGAATAATATATACAGTATGGGAGTCCTGTTAGGGGGCAGCGGGAGAGAAAGTGAGAGAGAGAGAGAGAGAGAGAGAGAGAGAGAAGGAATAGGAGGAGGAACTATAGGTTTATTTAAAGAAATAATGGCTGAAAATTTCTCAACCAAGGAAAGGAAATGGGTATTCAGAGTTACAAATGCAAAGGATTTATACAAGATCAATCCAAAGATACCTACAATAAGACACATTATAATCAAATGGTAAAAAGTCAAAGACAAAGAGAAGATTTTGAAAGCAGCAAGAGAAAAATAAGTTGTCACATACAAGGTAATTCTCATTAGACCATTAGTTGATTTTTCAGCAGAAATCTTGAAGCCTAGAAGAGAATGATGAGATACATTCCAAGTGCTGAAAGAAAATTACCAACTAGGAATACTCTATTTGGCAAAACTGTCCTTCAAAAATGAAGGAGAAAGACTTTATTAGACAAACAAAAGCTGAGAGAATTCATTACTTAGATTTGCATTATAAGAAATGCCAAAGGGAGTTCTACAAATTGAAAAGGATGGCTAAAAAAAAATCCATCCAGGATGGATGCTAACCAGTAATACAAAATCATATGAAAGTATAAATCTCATAGATAAGGGTAAATATACAAATATAGAATAATGTATATTGCAATGATGGTGGATAAGTTACTTTTAATTCTATAAAAGTTAAAAGATAGAAGTATTAAAAAACTGTAACTAAATGTGTTATATTGTTACTAAAAAGTATAACTAAAAATGAGACATACAATACATAATACAAATATGTATATAAATATGATATCAGGGGATCCCTGGGTGGCGCAGTGGTTTGGCGCCTGCCTTCGGCCCAGGGCGCGATCCTGGAGACCCGGGATCGAATCCCACATCGGGCTCCCGGTGGATGGAGCCTGCTTCTCCCTCTGCCTGTGTCTCTGCCTCTCTCTCTCTCTATCATAAATAAAATAAAAAATAAAAAATAAAATAAATATGATATCACTAACTAAAGTGTTATGGAGGAAGTAAAGAAAATAGCTTTTTTTTTTAAAAGATTTTATTTATTTATTCATAGAGACAGAGAGAGAGAGGCAGAGACACAGGCAGAGGGAGAAGCAGGCTCCATGCAGAGAGCCCAACGCGGGATTCGATCCAGGTCTCCAGGATCACGCCCTGGGCCGCAGGCCGCGCTAAACCGCTGCGCCACCGGGGCTGCTCGAAAATAGCTTTTTAAAAATTTTTTTTGAAAACAGCTTTTTATATGCAATAGAGATTATCAGCTTATAATATACTGTTATATGTGTTCCATGATAATACAAATATGTCTAGAAATTACACAAAAAAATTGAAGCATATCAATACAAAAAATCAGTAAAATGGAAATAAAAACAGCAAGAGAGGAGAAGAGGGACGCAAGAACTACAAAACAAACAGAACACAATTAACAAAAGTAGGTATTTCCTTATCAAGCTACTCTATGTTAAATATAAACAGATTAAATTCTCCAATCAAAAGAACAACTGAAGATATTTTTTTTAAATGTTAAGACCCACTCCTCTAAGAAAATACCAGGTAAAAGCTTCTTGACACTGGTATTAGCAATGATGTTTTTTGGATATGAAACCAAAAGGACATGAAAGGAAATTAAACAAAATAGACAAGGGTGACTACAAAACTAAAAATATTCTGGGGACATGTGGGTGGCTCACTCACATGGTTTTGGCTCAGGTCAGGATTTCATGGTCATGGGATTCAGCCCTAAGTAAGGCTCCACTCTCAGTGGAGAGTCCGCTTGAAGATTCTCTCCCTCTACACCCCCATTCACTTACTCTCTCTCTCTGTCTCCCATTCTCTAAAATAAATTAGTAAATCTTAAAACAAATTTAAAAATTCTGAATGGCAAAAGAAATAATCAACAAAATAGAAAGGCAACCTAGAGAATAAAAGAAAATGTTCGTAAACCAAAAATTCCTAGGAGAAAACAAAGGCAGCAATCTCTTTGACATTGACTGTAGAAGCCTTCTTCTATATAGGTCTCCCCTGGCAAGGAAAACAAAGCAAAATTAAGCTATTGAGACTACATCAAAACTAGCTTTTGCACAATGAAGGAAATCATCAGCAAAACAAAAAGCACACTGAATGGGAAAAGATATTTGCAAATTATATCCAACAAGGCATTAATATCCACAACATACAAAAATATTATACAACTCTATACCAAAACCCAAATAATCAAATTAAAAAACAGGCAGAAGATATGAGATGGCCAAAGGTATCTCCAAAGAAGACATACAGATGGCCAACTGACATACGAAAAGATGTTCAACATCATTCATCATCAGGGAAATACAAATCAGAACCACAAGAAGATATCTCTCACACCTGTCAAAATGGCTAAAACCAGTAATACAAGAAGCAACAGGTGATAGTGAAGATATGAAGAAAAAAGAACCCCCTTGCACTGTTGGTGGAAATGGAAACTGGTGTAGCCACTGTGGAAAACAGTGAGGAGGTTCCTCAAAAAAATTAAAAGTAGAACTACTATATGATCCAGTAATTTCACTATCAGGTATTTACTCAAAGAACACAAACACATCAATTCAAAAAGATATATGCATCCCATGTCTATTGCAGCATTATTTACTACAGCCAAGCTATGGAAGCAACCCAAGTGTCTACCCATTGATGAACAAATAAAGAAAATGTGGTTAATATATACAGTGGGATATTACTTAGCCATCAAAAATAAAATTTTGCCATTTGTGATAACATGGATAGACCTAGAGGGTGTCACACTAAGTGAAATAAATCAAAGACAAATACCAAAGAATTTCACTTACATGTAGAATATAAAGAACAAACAAATAGACAAAACAGACTCAAATATATGAGAAATAAACTATCATTCACCAAAAATAGAAGGGGTTGGAGGTCGGGGAAATTGGTGAAGGGGATTAAGAAGGATGAACTTCTGGTTACAAAATAAATAAATAATGAGGATATAATATACAGCATAGGGAATACAGTCAATAATATTGTAATAACTTTGTATGATTACAGATGGTAACTAGACTAATCATAGGGATCATTTTGTAATGTATAAAATACCAAATTACTATGATATACACATGAAAATAATAGGACATTGTATGTCAATTATACTTCCATATTAAAAATAAATAAATAAACTATGACCATTACTTCAAAGAGCTCATATTTGAGCTCCAAAAAAAAAAAAAAAGGACAGAGGAAATCATAGAAATTTTGGGGAGACAAACAAAAAATTATGGAAATTATATTAGAATATTACTAAGACATCAATATCCATGAAGATTATGTTTGAAGAATATTAAGATATCAACATCCAAAAAATAATCAAAGGGATAGAGACCATATATTCTTTTCAGGAAAACTGAAGAGCCACAGCAGCGCAGGGATCCCTTGACCATGATAGCTATGCGATCACCCAGGATGTCAGCTTCATCCATATAATGGGTGGTCAATAAGATGGTACGATTCTCTTTATACTCCTGAAGGACATCCCAGGTGGCCCTCCTTGAGGCTGGGTCCATGCCAGATGTTGGCTCATCAAGTATCACCACCTAAAGACCAGAAGAACAATTCCGTAACTATTAAACATTATGTACTAGTGTCCCTAAGGTCTTACCACTTATGGGGCTTACTCTTGTTTTGCTTTTTCAGTCACTTGTTCAATTAAGCTAAGATAATAAATTTAGACTAAAACTGAAAATAATTCCAAACCTGTGACAAATTTACTATAAGCATTTGGTAATGTGAATTCCATATGGGATTTCACTTGTAAGGTTCCTTTTATAGTGTTAGACCCGTATCAGCTCTCAAGTTTCTGTTGGCTGATTTAGTGGGGTTTTTTTTGTTTTTTTGTTTTTTTTTTACCTTGGAGCCCCCTATAAGTGCTATGATCATGGAGAGTCTGCGCTTCATGCCTCCACTCAGTGAATGTGAAAATGCATTATGCTTATCTAGAAGGTTAAAAGCAGCCAGCATATGATCAGTTTCCATAAGACGTGTCTTTTGAGGTATTCCTTTTACCTGGAAAGAGAAGCCAGAGCTTATGTGGTGCTTCCCGCTTTATCCTTAGAAACACTTTATACAAGGCTTTTTTTTAAAAATATGATCTCCATAGTGTCTTCTTCCCTTTGTCTATCTTTACATGTAAAGGAGACTTTGTCAAAAATCAGTTTTTAAACTTTCTAAGAATAATAATATTGATAGTTGGTAATCTATCTGAAGTACATCAATAGAGTGGGAAAAAGGAACATATCTTTTTTGGCTTACCACACAATAGAAGTAAAGATGTTCTGACACGGTCAAATAATCAAACAACAAGTTTTGTTGGGGACACACGCCCAAGCTTTTCCTGATATGGACCATCTGCTGTGAGATGTTATATCCATTAATATAGGCCTCTCCACTGGTAGCAGGATAGAGACCTAGGGATTAAGCAGAAGACATAATAATACCTTAGCTTTCATGAGGGAACATGACAATAAACTGCTCACTAAAACCTTAAATTTGAAATCTATGAGGATTGTTCATTAGAATTAGCAATATTTCTCAGAAGAAAATTCCAAAAACTATCAATTTTTTAAAACTATCTAATTTCTTTTTCTGAGTGAAATAAGTCAATCAGAGAAGGACAAACATTATATGGTCTCATTCATTTGGGGAATATAAGTAATAGTGAAAGGGAATAGAAGGGAAGGGAGAAGAAATGGGTAGGAAATATCAGAAAGGGAGACAACATAAAGACTCCTAACTCTGGGAAACAAACTAGGGGTGGTGGAAGGGGAGGAGGGTGGGGGGTGGGGATGAATGGGTGATGGGCACTGAGGGGGGCACTTGATGTGATGAGCACTGGGTGTTATTCTGTATGTTGGCAAATTGAACACCAATAAAAAATAAATTTATTATTAAAAAAATTAAACTATCAATTGTTATATTGGAGGTGATGAGATTAAAAATACTTAATTTTTAAGTTTTTGATTAACTCATGTTCTAATATTCAATGAGTATGAATGGGTACAAATAACTCAGGTATCTAAACACTAAAGAGTTTATTATATTAGAACTTAACAGCATTGCATCAACTATTTGACAACACTTATTATGTTATGATTGTACACTTCACTAGATTATGCTAAACTCTTTTAAAACTTGAAAACCCAGATAATAAAACTGTTATCCATGAAGAATTTAAATTCTAGTCAGGGGAGTTAAGACACAGTAATAATAGTTTCAAAATATTGATATAGTTTTTATCCACAGCTCTCATAATTATTGGTTAAGTTTAAAGAAGAAAATATCACTTTAAATCCAGGAACTCATAAATCCTACTTTATACTTACTGTGGTAAGCATTTATATTGTACAGAATTGTGAAATCACTATGAAATTAATATAATATTGTATGAAACTAACATGGTATGTCAACTATACTTCATTATTTTTAGAAAAGAAAACATGACCAAGAGGATAAATGTGTTCAGAGATATCCATCCAACATGAAGTCCCAAATTATCTCTGTTGTGCTACGGTCTCCTCCATCATCATATTTGTTCCAGACGTTTTCATTTTTAACAATGTAATCTAATTTTAGATGCATTGAAATGCAATTGTTTAGCTGATCATCCCCATCCACTACTTCCATAGAGGACTTTTCATTTCTCATTTTAGTGATTTGAATCACTGTTTTTTTTTTTTCTGGGTCAGTACAGCTGAAAGTTTGTCACTTTTATTGATCTTTTCAAAGAACTAACCTTTGGTTTCATTAATTCCCTTATATCCTTTTTTTTTTTCTTGGTCAGTACAGCTAAAAGTTTGTCACTTTTATTGATCTTTTCAAAGAACTAAACTTTGGTTTCATTAATTCCCTTATTTCCTTCTTTCTTCTTGCTTTGGATTTAGCTGGCTATTATTTTTTAAATATCTTAAGGTGGGCAGATTGTTTATTAGAGGACTTTTTAATGTAGGAAATTATAGCTATAAATTTCCCTCTAAGCACTGGTTTAGCTGCATCTTATTAGTTTTTTTTTAATTAATTTTTATTGGTGTTCAATTTACCAACATACAGAAAAACACCCAGTGCTCATCCCGTCAAGTGTCCGCCTCAGTGCCCATCACCCATTCCCCTCCAACACCTGCCCTCCTCCCCTTCCACCACCCCTAGTTCATTTCCCAGAGTTAGGAGCATCTTATTAGTTTTCTGCATTATGTCATTTTTATTTATTTATTTTTTTATTATTTTTTTATAAATTAATTTTTATTGGTGTTCAATTTACCAACATACAGAAAAACACCCAGTGCTCATCCCGTCAAATGTCCCCCTCAGTGCCCGTCACCCATTCCCCCCCACTCCCCGCCCTCCTCCCCTTCAACCACCCCTAGTTCATTTCCCAGAGTTAGGAGTCTTTATGTTCTGTCTCCCTTCCTGATATTTCCCAACATTTCTTTTCCCTTCCTTTATATTCCCTTTCACTATTATTTATATTCCCCAAATGAATGAGAACATATAATGTTTGTCCTTCTCCGATTGACTTACTTCACTCAGCATAATACCCTCCAGTTCCATCCACGTTGAAGCAAATGGTGGGTATTTGTCGTTTCTAATGGCTGAGTAATATTCCATTGTATACATAAACCACATCTTCTTTATCCATTCATCTTTCGATGGACATGGAGGCTCCTTCCACAGTTTGGCGATTGTGGACATTGCTGCTAGAAACATCAGGGTGCAGGTGTCCCGGCGTTTCATTGCATCTGTATCTTTGGGGTAAATCCCCAAGAGAACAATTGCTGGGTCGTAGGGAAGGTCTATTTTTAACTCTTTGAGGAACCTCCACACAGTTTTCCAGAGTGGCTGCACCAGTTCACACTCCCACCAACAGTGTAGGAGGGCTCCCTTTTCTCTGCATTCTCTCCAACATTTGTTGTTTCCTGCCTTGTTAATTTTCCCCATTCTCACTGGTGTGAGGTGGTATCTCATTGTGGTTTTGATTTGTAATTCCCTGATGGCAAGTGATGCAGAGCATTTTCTCATGTGCATGTTGGCCATGTCCATGTCTTCCTCTGTGAGATTTCTCTTCATGTCTTTTGCCCATTTCATGATTGGATTGTTTGTTTCTTTGGTGTTGAGTTTAAGAAGTTCTTTATAGATTTTGGAAACTAACCCTTTATCTGATATGTCATTCGCAAATATCTTCTCCCATTCTGTAGGTTGTCTTTTAGTTTTGTTGACTGTATCCTTTGCTGTGCAAAAGCTTCTTATCTTGATGACGTCCCAATAGTTCATTTTTGCTTTTGTTTCTTTTGCCTTTGTGGATGTATCTTGCAAGAAGTTACTGTGGCCAAGTTCAAAAAGGGTGTTGCCTGTGTTCTCCTCTAGGATTTTGATGGAATCTTGTCTCACATTTAGATCTCTCATCCATTTTCAGTTTATCTTTGTGTATGGTGAAAGAGAGTGGTCCAGTTTCATTCTTCTGCATGTGGATGTCCAATTTTCCCAACACCATTTATTGAAGAGACTGTCTTTCTTCCAATGGATAGTCTTTCCTCCTTTATCGAATATTAGTTGACCATACATTTCAGGGTCCACTTCTGGGTTCTATATTCTGTTCCATTGATCTATGTGTCTGTTTTTGTGCCAGTACCACACTGTCTTGATGACCACAGCTTTGTAGTACAACCTGAAATCTGGCATTGTGATGCCCCCAGCTATGGTTTTCTTTTTTAAAATTCCCCTGGCTATTCGGGGTCTTTTCTGATTCCACACAAATCTTAAAATAATTTGTTCTAACTCTCTGAAGAAAGTCCATGGTATTTTGATAGGGATTGCATTAAACGTGTAAATGGCCCTGGGTAACATTGACATTTTCACAATATTAATTCTGCCAATCCATGAGCATGGAATATTTTTCCATCTCATTGTGTCTTCCTCAATTTCTTTCAGAAGTGTTCTATAGTTTTTAGGGTATAGATCCTTTACGTCTTTGGTTAGCTTTATTCCTAGGTATCTTATGCTTTTGGGTGCAATTGTAAATGGAATTGACTCCTTAATTTCTCTTTCTTCGGTCTCATTGTTAGTGTATAGAAATGCCATTGATTTCTGGGCATTGATTTTGTATCCTGCCACGCTACCAAATTGCTGTATGAGTTCTAGCAATCTTGGGGTGGAGGCTTTTGGGTTTTCTTTTTTTTTTTAATAAATTAATTTTTATTGGTGTTCAATTTACCAACATACAGAAAAACATCCAGTGCTCATCCCGTCAAGTGTCCCCCTCAGTGCCCGTCACCCATTCCCCCACACCCCCGGCCCTCCTCCCCTTCCACCACCCCTAGTTCGTTTCCCAGAGTTAGGAGTCTTTATGTTCTGTCTCCCTTCCTGATATTTCCCACACATTTCTCCTCCCTTCCCTTATATTCCCTTTCACTATTATTTATATTGCCCTTTTGGGTTTTCTATGTAGAGTATCATGTCATCAGTGAAGAGGGAGAGTTTGACTTCTTCTTTGCCAATTTGAATGCCTTTAACGTCTTTTTGTTGTCTGATTGCTCAGGCGAGGACTTCCAATACTGTGTTGAATAGCAGTGGTGAGAGTGGACATCCCTGTCTTGTTCCTGATCTTAGGGGAAAGGCTCCCAGTGCTTCCCCATTGAGAATGATATTTGCTGTGGGCTTTTCATAGATGGCTTTTAAGATGTCGAGGAAAGTTCCCTGTATCCCAACACTCTGAAGTCTTTTGATCAGGAATGGATGCTGTATTTTGTCAAATGCTTTCTCTGCATCTAATGAGAGGATCATATGGTTCTTGGTTTTTCTCTTGCTGATATGATGAATCACATTGATGGTTTTACAAGTGTTGAACCAGCCTAGTGTCCCGAGGATAAATCCTACTTGGTCATGGTGAATAATTTTCTTAATGTGTTGTTGGATCCGATTGGCTAGTATCTTGTTGAGAATTTTTGCATCCATGTTCATCAGGGATATTGGTCTGTAATTCTCCTTTTTGGTGGGGTCTTTGTCTGGTTTTGGAATTAATGTGATGCTGGCCTCATAGAATGAATTTGGAAGTACTCCATCTCTTTCTATCCTTCCAAACAGCTTTAGTAGAATAGGTATGATTTCTTCTTAAACGTTTGATAGAATTCCCCTGGGAAGCCATCTGGCCCTGGACTCTTGTGTCTTGGGAGGTTTTTGATGACTGCTTCAATTTCCTCCCTGGTTATTGGCCTGTTCAGGTTTTCTATTTCTTCCTGTTCCAGTTTTGGTAGTTTGTGGCTTTCCAGGAATGCGTCCATTTCTTCTAGATTTCCTAATTTATTGGCGTATAGCTGTTCATAATACGTTTTTAAAGTCGTTTGTATTTCCTTGCTGTTGGTAGTGATCTCTCCTTTCTCATTCATGATTTTATTAATTTGAGTCTTCTCTCTCTTCTTTTTAATAAGGTTGGCTAATGGTTTATCTATGTTATTAATTCTTTCAAAGAACCAACTCCTGGTTCTTTTGATCTGTTCCACAGTTCTTTTGGTCTCGATTTCATTTAGTTCTGCTCGAATTTTAATTAACTCTCTTCTTCTGCTGGGGGTGGGGTCCATTTGCTGCTTTTTCTCTAGTTCCTTTATGTGTAAGGTTAGCTTTTGTATTTGAGTTCTTTCCAGTTTTTGAATGGATGCTTGTATTGCGATATATTTCCCCCTCAGGACTGCTTTTGCTGCATCCCAAAGATTTTGAATGGTTGTATCTTCATTCTCATTAGTTTCCATGAATCTTTTTAATTCTTCCTTAATTTCCTGGTTGACCTTTGCATCTTTTAGCAGGATGGTCCTTAACCTCCATGTGTTTGAGGTCCTTCCAAACTTCTTGTTGTGATTAAGTTCTAATTTCAAGGCATTATGGTCTGAGAATATACAGGGGACTATCCCGATCTTTTGGTATCGGTTCAGACCCGATTTGTGACCCAGTATATGGTCTATTCTGGAGAAAGTTCCATGTGCACTTGAGAAGAATGTGTATTCAGTTGAGTTTGGATGTAAAGTTCTGTAGATATCTGTGAAATCCATCTGGTCCAGGGTATCATTTAAAGCTCTCGTTTCTTTGGAGATGTTGTGTTTAGAAGACCTATCGAGGGTAGAAAGAGCTAGATTGAAGTCACCAAGTATAAGTGTATTATTATCTAAATATTTCTTCAGTTTGGTTATTAATTGGTTTAAATATTTGGCAGCTCCCACATTCCGGTCATATATATTGAGGATTGTTAAGTCCTCTTGTTGGATAGATCCTTTGAGTATGAGATAGTGTCCCTCTTCATCTCTCACTATAGTCTTCGGGGTAAATTTTAATTATTTATCTGATATGAGGATGGCTACCCCTGCTTTCTTTTGAGGACCATTTGAATGGTAAATGGTTCTCCAACCTTTTATTTTCAGGCTGTAGGTGTCCTTCTGTCTAAAATGAGTCTCTTGTAGACAGCAAATAGATGCGTCCTGATTTTTATCCAGTCTGAAACCCTGCACCTTTTGATGGGGTCATTAAGCCCATTCACGTTCAGAGTTACTATTGACAGATAGGAGTTTAGTGTCATCATGATATCTATTCAGTCCTTGTTTTTGTGGATTGTTCCACTGAACTTCTTCTTAAAGGGGAATTTTAAGAATCCCCCTTAAAATTTCTTGCAGAGCTGGTTTGGAGGTCACATATTCTTTCAGTTCCTGCCTGTCTTGGAAACTCTTTATCTCTCCTTCCATTTTGAATGAGAGCCTTGCTGGATAAAGTATTCTTGGTTGCATGTTCTTCTCATTTAGGACCCTGAATATATCCTCCCAGCCCTTTCTGGCCTGCCAGGTCTCTGTGGAGAGGTCTGCTGTTACCCTAATATTCCTCCCCATAAATGTCAGGGACTTTTTTTCTCTTGCTGCTTTAAGGATCTTCTCCTTATCTTTGGAATTTGCAAGCTTAACTATTAAATGTCGAGGTGTTGAACGGTTTTTATTGATTTTAGGGGGGGATCTCTCTATTTCCTGGATCTGAATGCCTGTTTCCCTTCCCAGATTTGGAAAGTTTTCAGCTAGTATTTGTTCAAATACATATTCTGGCCCTCTGTCCCTTTCAGTGCCCTCAGGAACACCAATTAAACGTAGGTTTTTCTTCCTCATTCCCTTAATCTATCCTCATGGTCTCTTGTCTGTCTCTTTTTTCCTCAGTTTCCCTCTTTGCCATCAACTTGTCTTCTATGTCACTCACTCGTTCTTCCACCTCGTTAAGCCTCGTCGTTAGGACTTCTAGCTTGGATTGCATCTCATTTAATTGATTTTTAATTTCTGCCTGATTGGATCTAAATTCTGCAGTCATGAAGTCTCTTGAGTCCTTTATGGTTTTTTCTAGAGCCACCAGTAGCTGTATAATAGTGCTTCTGAATTGGCTTTCTGACATTGAATTGTAATCCAGATTTTGTAACTCTGTGGGAGAGAGGACTGTTTCTGATTCTTTTTTTTGAGGTGAGGTTTTCCTTCTAGTCATTTTGCTCAGTGCAGAGTGGTCAGAAACAAGTTGTATTGGGAAAAGGAGAAAAAGAGAGAGAAGGAAAGAAAAGAGAAAAAGAAAAAAGAGAAAGAAGGAAAAAAAGGGGGAAAAAGAGAAGAAAAAGAGAAAGAAAAAGAAAGAAAGGAGAAAAAAGGGGGGGTGGGGGGAGGAAGCAATCAGAAATCAAAAAGAAAGAAAGAAAAAAAACACAAAACAAAACAAAACAAAAAACAAAAAAACACGTGGGAGTATCTTCTGATTCTGTGTACTTTAAGTCCCTTGACTTCCTCTGGAACTGGTCCGTCTACCTGGTCTTCTGGGATAGGGGCCTGCTGTGCTGATTTTCAGGTGTTAGCACTTGGGGGAGCTGCTCTGCCCCTGCCTGGTGCAGGGCTCAGTGGGGGTTGTTCACCCCGTGAGGCCCCAGGAGGAATGGCCACAGTGGGGCGGCAGCTCTGGAAATCTGGAGTCAGCTCCCGCAGTAACTCTGCAGGGCCTGGGGGCTCCGGGGCGGGGCCGCTGATCTGCTCAGCTCCAGGCAGGAGCGTCCTTGCTGTCCTGGGCCCTCCCGGTCTCTGCCTGTCCCGGGGCGAGGCCGGATCCTGGGCTGTGTCCCGGCGCCCTGTGCTCCGGAGCCTGCGCTGTTGGATTCGTGCTCCCGGCCGGGCAGCCCCCTCAGCGGAGCCGCCGCCCGAGCCCCTCCGAGCTGCTCCGGGTCCCACCGTGCGCGCTGCAGCCCTTACGGAGCTCGGCGCACTCTCCCGGGGAGCAGTTGCCTGTTAGTGTCCCAGGGAGCCTGAGGGCATCCCCGCCCTCCTGGGTCCTGCTCTAACTCCCTGCGGGCCCCTTTCCGCCCGGGAAGGTTGGTGCAGCTCCTGCTCCTCTGGGACGGGGCTCTCCTGTCCTGGGGACACTCGCCCAGGCCTCAGCCTGGCTCCTTGCGCGGCCCCTCCCCCTTGGATGCCTTTTGTTTCTTTATTTCTTTTTCCCTCTTCCTACCTTGATAGAAGCACGAACTCTTCTCACTGTAGCATTCCAGCTGGTCTCTCTTTAAATCTCAGGCCGAATTCGTAGATTTTCAGGATGATTTGAAGGTTATCTAGGTAATTTGGTGGGGACGGGTGATTTGGGGACCCTACTCTTCCGCCGTCTTGCCCCTCCTCGCATTATGTCATTTTTATTCATGTCAAAATATTTCCTAATTTTCTTTGTGATTTCTTCTTTCACCATTGGGATTTAGAAGTATGTGGTTTAATTTCCACAAGTATATGAATTTCTGAAGTTTCTTCCTGTTGCAAATTTATAATTTCACTCCACTGTAATTAGAAACTACACTTTGTGTGATTTCAATCTTTTAAATTCATTCAGGTTTTTTCTTTCTTTTTTTGTGGCCTAATGTAGTCTATCCTAGAGAATATTCTACATTGGTAGAGAAGAACATATTTTGCTGTTTTGGATGAGATGTGTATAGATACTTATGAGATCTATTTTGTAATATTTTTCAAGTCATCTATTTACCTGTTAATATTCTGCCTTGTTCTATCTTTCATTGAAAGTGGGATACTGAAATCTACAATTATTACTTTTCCACTTATCTGCCTTCAATTCTGACAGTTTTTGCTCCACGTATTTGGGAACTTTGTTGTTAGGTGCATATATATTTATAATTGTTAAAACTTCATGGTAAATTGACCCCTTTATCATTATAAAATATATTATTTCTAGCAACACTTTGTTTTAAAGTCTATTTTGTCTGATATTTGCATAGCTACTGGAGTTTTACTTTGGTTACATTTTGTGTATTTTTTTCCATCCTTTCACTTTCAAAATATTTGTATCTTTGAATATAAAACATATCTTCCCTAACTCTAGGAAACAAACAAGGGGTAGTGAAAGGGTGGTGGGTAGGGGGTTGGGGTGACTAGGTGACGGGCACTGAGGGGGGCACTTGACGGGATGACCACTGGGTGTTATGCTATATGTTGGCAAATTGAACTCCAGTAAAAAAAAAATTAAAAAAAACATATCTTCTGTACACAGCATAGAGTTGGATCTTTTTTTTTAAGATTTTATTTATTCACGAGACAGAGAGAGAGAGAGGGGGACAGAGACACAGGCAAAGGGAGAAGCAGGCTCCATGCAGGGAGCCCAACATGGGACTTGATCCCGGGACTCCAGGATCAGGCCCTGGGCCGAACGCGGCACTAAGCCGCTGAGCCACCCGGGCTGCCCTGGATCTTATTTTTTTATACATCTGACAATCTGCCTTTTATATGGATAGTTTAATTCACTAACAATGTTATTATTATTATGGGTGCATGTATGTTGGCCATTTTGCTTTTTTTGTTTTCAATGCCTCATGTCATTTTTATTACTCTATTTCTTTTTTATTGCTTTCTTTCACAATGATTATTTTCTAACTTAACATTTAAATTCCTTTAATGATTTTTTCACTGTATATATATTTTTAGTTATTCTCTTAGTGGGTGCTCTGAGGCTTACTACTATACAATTTACCATAATCAACTTCAGATTTATACTAAATTCTAGAAAACTGATATAATTTTGTTCTAGATTATTTCTTCTCTATTTTTGTGCTGGTATTGTTATACACATTTCATTTACATGTGTTACCACAATAGTATATTGTCATAATTAATACTTATAGAATTTTATGCGTATTACAGAAGTGGAGAAAGGAGAGCAATCATGTATTTACAGTTTGTTAAATTTACTTATAATTTAGCATTTTTGGTTTTCTTCATTTGTTCCTATGGATTTATGTTTCCACCTTGCATTATTTCCTTACTCTATTACAACTTTGTTCCCATCCTCCTCTTTTATGCTATTATTGTCAAATTTATTATTTTTCTGTATTGCAGGCCCAACATCACAATTATCTAAATATATTTTTAAAGATTTTATTTATTTATTCATGAGAGAAACGGGGGGGGGGAGGCACAGGCAGAGGGAGAAGCAGGCTCCATGCAGAGAACTCGATGTGGGACTTGACCCTGGGACTCCAGGATCACACCCTGGGCCAAAGGCAGGCGCGAAACTGCTGAGCCACCCAGGTGTCCCTACCTAAATATTTTTTATAAAATTTCTTTTGAAATTTGTTAAAAGGAAAAGTAGAATGTATTAATACTATCTTTTATAATTATATAATTAACTTTATTGATGTCATCTTTGTTATTTATGTGTGTGTGTGTGTGTGTGTATGTGCAAGTGTTCAGATTTCTGTCTCAGCTTCCTTGCTTTTAGCCCAAAGAGTTTTTAAAGGCAGGTCTGTTAGGAATGAATTCTGTCAGGTTTGTTTATCTGGGAATGTGTGATTTCATGTTAATTTCTGATACTTAGAGATGAGATTTTCAGCTGATAATTTCTTCTTTCAGCTCTTGGCTTAAAAAAATTTTTTTTGTAACTATAAGTTTGTACCTCTTAATCCTCATCACTGATTTTGCCTATCCCCCACCTACCTTCTCTCTGGCAACCATCACTTTGTTTTCTGTATTTAGAGTATTTCCTTGTTGTTTCTTGCGAGTCTACATATGAATGAAATTATGAAGTATTTGCCTTTCTCTGTCTGACTTATTTCACTTGGCACAATACCCTCTAGTTACATTCATGTTGTCACAAATGATAAGATCTCATTCTTTTTCATGGCTAAGTAATGATCATATGTATATATACACACACACACACACACACACACACACACACACCACATGCATATATATACATATGCATATATATCACATACATAAAAATATACAACATACATATATACACACTACATCTTCCTATACACAGATATATATATACTACATCTTCCTGTGGTATCTATATTTGCCATATATATTATATATAATGTAAATATATCATATACATACGACACACACACACACACATATATATATATGTACTTATATCACATCTTCCTTATCTATTCATGTATCGATGGACACTTGGGTTGCTTCTATTTCTTTGTTGTAAATACTGCTGCAATAAACGTAGAGGTACTTGTTATCTTTTTGAATTACTGTTTTCATTTTCTTTGGGTAAAAATCCCTTCGTGAAATTACTGGATCATATGGTTATTTCTGTTTTTAATTCTTTCCTTAATATTTTCCTTAAAGGAAAATCCATACTATTTTCCACAGTGGCTGCACCAATTTACATTCCCACCAACAGTGCATGAGGGTTCCCTTTCTTCCACATTATTTCCAACACTTACTATTTCTTGTCCTTTTGACACTATCCTGACTAGTGTGAAGTGATACCTAATTGGAGTTTTGATTTGCATTTACCTGATGAGGGCTGATGTACATCTTTTTACGTGTCTACTGGCCATCTCTCTATGTCTTTGGAAAATGTATATTCAGGTCCTCTGCCCATTTTTTAATCAGACTGTTTCCTTTTTTTTGGTGTTGAGTTCTATGAGTTCTTTATATATTCTGGATATTAACCCCTTATTGGATATATCATTTGCAAATATATTCTCCCATTCAGGCTGTCTTCCTTTCATGTTTTGCTGATTTTTTTAGGGATATATATATATATATCGATTTTTTCTCTTTATTCTTTGCACATTAGTAGTTTTTGATATATGGTGAACATTAAGTTTATAAGTAGCTTCTTCTGCATATAGCAATCTATATTAAATTGATAATTATTTAAATTTGAACCCATTCTTTTTTCCACCCCTCCCCATGTTTTAGGTATATGTTGTTATTTTTTAAAAAATATTTTATCTATTTATTCATGAGAGACACACAGAGAGAGGCAGAGACACAGGTAGAGGGAGAAGCAGGCTCCATGCAGGGAGCCCGATGTGGGACTCGATCCTGGGTCTCCAGGATCAGGCCCTGGGCTAAAATAAACCGCTGTGCCACCCGGGCTGTCCTGTTGTTATTTTTTATATTGTTTTATTTGTGAGTTCCTTGACTGATTTTTTTATAGAAATATTCATTTTTACTGATTTTGTGTTTCCTACCTTTATATTGTCATTATTGGTCTTTCCTTTCCACTCAAAGAGTCCTCTTTTATATTTCTTGCAAGGCTGGTTTAGTGGTCATGAACTCCTTTAGTTTCTGTTTCTTTGGGAATCTCTTTATCCCTCCTTCTATTCTGAATGATAACCTTCCTGGAGAGAAGTATTCTATCTTGGCTGCAGATTTTTCTGTCAGCAATTTTAATATATTATGCCACTCCCTCCTTGTTTGCAAATTTTCTTCTGAAAAATCTCCTGCTAGTCTTATGGGTTTTCTTTTGCAAGTTACAGTTTCCTTTTGTCTTGCTGCTTTTAAATTTTTTCTTCATCACTATATTTTGCCAATTTAATTACAATATGTCTTACTGTGGATCTGCTTTTGTTGATTTTGATGGGGGTTCTCTGTGCCTCTTGGATCTGGATATTTGTTTCCTTCCGCAGACAGGGATGTTTTTAGATGCTATTTCTTCAAATAAATTATCTGTCTCCTTCTCTTGTTCTTCTGGGACTCCTATAACACGAATGTTATTACATTTGATGGAGTCAGAGTTCACTAAGTCTATTCTCATTTTGCAGAATTTTTTGTTCTCTCTTCTGTTTAGCTTGATTACTTCCACTACTTTGCCTTCTAGGTCACTAATTCATTCCTCTACTTCTCCCACCTGCAATTTATTCCAAAAAGCATGTTTCTCATCTATGTTTATTGAGCACTTTATCTCTGTTATGTTGTTCCTTATTTCTGTGTTAAAGGGTCTTGCTCATGTCTTCCACTCATTTTTCAGTTCCAGTGAGTATCCTTATGATTATTGCTTTAAATTCTCTATCAGGCACATTACTCGTATCTGTTTCACTTAGATCTCTGACTGTGGCCTTGTCCTGTTTTTACATTTGGAATAAATTTCTCTGTCTCTTCATTTTGTTTGCCTCTCTATGTCTGTTTCTGTGTTTTAGGAAAGTCAGCTATGTCTTCTGATCTTGAAAGTAGTGACTTTATGAAGAGGTCCTGAAGTGCCTTGCAGTGCAGCACCCCTGTTCATCAGAGCTTGGCACTTTAAAAGAGTACTGTTTATGTCTTGCTGTTGTGCCTGAGCCACTTTCCTTTCAGTGAAGTTGTCTGCAGTGACTCTTTGCCCTCTGATCTCTGTGGTATTAGTAGGATCTAGGCAGGCCAGCTCTGAAGGGGTGTAGCTGCCAGGGAACTTGGGAATGAGGTGACAATGTTAGCAAATTTGCACTGGGCCACTAGCCTTATGCTGGATCCCCTTAAGTCCTGCAGTGGCTGGGAGCAAGAGACTGGGCTTGGCACACAAGGATGTCTGGGTGTAAAAAAGCAAATTGCAGGGCACACAATAGCAGGACAGGGTGCATATGTGACTTTAACAAAATTTGTCCTGAGCGCAGGACTGAAGCTAGCAGGTTTAAAGTGGACAAGATCTCAGGAGAACCCAGGGCATTGTGCAACTACTAGGTTAGGTAGTAAGTGTATGTGCAGTTCTGCTGCCTCAAATGGCCCTATGTTTATGCTGGGGCCAGGGGATTCGGGGGTGGGAGTGAGGAAGGGAGAAAAGGTGCCTGCCAGCTCTTTCAGTTTTGGAGAGGTCCTTCAACACGTTCTGAAATCAGTATGAACATATTTGTCTCCCATTTGCCCCTAGCACTTTATAAACTGCTGTTTTTATGTTGCCTCTCTGTGCAGGCTTCTGTCTTCAAGGGCAGTGACCCAGCTATCACTGGCCCTCTCTGCTTGCCTTGTATTGAATCAGCTGACTTTTAAAGCTCCAGGCTCCAAGTTCTACTGGTTTTACAAATTCAAAGAATTATGCTCCTCTGGTTTTCAAAGCCAAAAATTATGGGGATTAGTCTTCTCCATGTGAGCTCTCTGGTGCAAAGATCCATTTCTCTGCCCTATCCATGGACAACTCCCTCCCTCCCTCCTGCAGGCAGCCTCCCTCTACCTTTCTGATCTTCCTAATCTTTCAGATGCAGTTTCTTGTCTATATTTAGTTGTGGAGTTTGTTCTGCCAGTCTTTGGATCACTCTCCAGTTTATTTACTTGGATGTGGATGATACCTAGTTACAAACGTGGCATGGGGTGAGCTCAGGGTCTTCCTACTCTGCTGTCTTCCCAAACTCCCCTGAATATTAATTTTGTATTCTGTAATTTAATAGAATTCATTTATCCTAATAGTTTTTTGGTGGTGTCTCTAGAGTTTTCTATATATATTATCTACAAATACTGATAGTTTTAAGTCTTCCTTTCCAATTTAAATGCCTTTTATTTCTTTTTCTTGTCTAACTGCTGTGGCTAGGACCTTCTTCTATTATGTTGAATAAAAGTGGTGCCTGGGTGGTTCAGTTGGTAAGGTGTCTGCCCTCAGCTCAGGTTGTGATCCCAGGGTCCTGGAGTTGAGCCTCACACCCTGCTTCTCCCTCTTCCTCTGCCTGCCACTCTCCATGCCTGTCCTCTCTCTCTCTCTCTCTCTCTCTCAAATAAACAAACATAAACAAAATCATTTAAAAAAGTGGTGAGACTAGACATCCTTTTTTTGTTCCTGATCTTAGAAGATTTCAGCTTTCTGCCATTATGATGTTAACTGTAGGTTTGTCATATATGACATTAATCATAATGAAATATGTTCCCTCCAAACACACTTTGTTGAGAGTTTTTAATCAAGAATGGATGTTGTGTTTTGTCAAATGCTTTACTCTGCATCTACTAAGATGAATGTATGGTAGATGCTACTGTAATGTAGCATGCTGGTTGATTTGCCAATATTGAACCACTCTTGCATCTGTGGCATAAATCCAACATGATCATAATGAATCCTTTTTTTAAAGATTTTATTTATTTATGAGAGAGAGAGAGAGAGTGAGAGAGAGAGAGACTGGCAGACACAGGCAGAGGGAGAAGCAGGCTCCATTCAGGGAGCCCAATGTGGGACTTGATCCTGGGACTCCAGGATCACCCCCTGAGCCGAAGGCAGACGCTCAACCATTGAGCTACCCAGGCATCTCCATAATGAATCCTTTTAATGTATTGTTGAATTTGGTTTGCTAACATTTTGTTGAGGAGAATTACATATATTATCATTGGCCATAGAAACATTGGCCTGTAGTTTTATTTTTGTATTTTGATTTGGTATCAGAGTAATAGCTGGCCTTCTAGAATGAATTTGGAAGTTTTCCTTTCTCTTCTATTTTTTGGAATGCTTCGAGAAGAATGAACATTAACTTCTCCTTAAAGGTTTGATAAAATTCACCTGTGAAGACATCTGTTCCTGGACTTTGGTCACTGGGAGCTTTTTCATTGCTGATTAAATTTTATTATTAGTAACTGATCATTTCAAATTTTCAACACTTTATTAAATATAATCCCATTGCCTTCTGGCCTCCATTATTTCTAATGAGAAGTCAGCTTTTGGACCTACCACGGTGTAACTGAATGTGACAAACTATTTTTGGCTTCCTGATTTCAATATTTTCTCCTTAATAATTTTTTACTATAATATTTCTCAGTGATGATATTTTCACATTTATTGTATTTGAGGTCTGTGGAGCTTCTCAAATGTGTAGATTACTGTTTTCAGCCTTTATTTTGTAGAATACTTTTTTTGGCTTTGTTATCTTTCTCCTCTCCTGCATCCTTATTACATATATGCTGCTGCATTTAAAGTTATCAAAAATTCCTACGGAACTGTTAATTTTCTTTAATTCTTTTCCCTTTGTTTTATTCACATTTTATAATCTTTATCAATCTATCTTCAAGTTCCCTGGTGTTCTCTTGTGACAATTCACAAAAATCTACTGCTAAGCCCCTTTAATGAATTTTTCACTTTGGTTATTATACTTTCCAACTCCATAATTCCCACTTGGTTCCTCTTTTTATAATATATATCTTTTTATTGATATTTTCTATTGATATTGTTTTCATACATTCCATTATTTCTTTAATCATGGTTTCCTTTAGTTCTTTTGAGCATATTCATAGTGGTTACTTTGTAAAATCTTTTTAAAACCTGTTATCTGGTATCTTTCACATGAAATGATTTTCAATTTGAAAAGAAAGTAGATTACTGAACAATTTTATGTATCACTGAACTAAGTTGTAATTATCAAAAGAATACACAAAAGTCTTGTAGGCTTGATTTACAATATCTATGTGAGGAAACTCTGAACAGATATATACCCTTACCTGAGAGAATAGATAGAGTAGTGGATTTCCCTGCCCCATTGTGTCCTAGAAGAACAGTGATCTGCCCCATATATAAATTCAAAGACAAGTCTTTTAAAGCTATCTTGGTAGTATTTTGTACTTGGAATTCCTGTTGAGGAAAACACACAAATATTGATTTTATCAATCAGTATCACTTGGAAGAACAAGCACTCATATCAACTATCTAAATAAGAAACCATACCATACCAAAAAATAAATAAATAAAAATATAAAAGTAAAAAAAAAAAAAAAAGGAAAAGAAACCATACCATATGATCAATCCCATGAGGAAAAATATTCAAATTTAAGAAGGATGAAAATGTGACTAGAAAAAATATTTGAAGGCAGAACATGAGTTGTAAAATTTCACAGTAAATCTATAAACATCCCCTCAGTAATAAGTACTTATGCTTTGATTCAATTAATATCTTAATGCCATAATCTTCTTCCATCCATGCATTTGTCCTGGTTTGGAGAGCTGCCAATAGAAGACTTGGATAGAATGTAGATGTTTTATAGGTATCTCAAATCTCTTATATATAGTTTAGCAGTGCTTCTGCTTAAGATGCAAAAATATGGAGGGGCACCCGGGTGACTCAGTTAGTTAAATATCCAACTCTTGGTTTACGGTCTCTTAGTCATGAGATCAAGCCCTGTGTTGACCTTTGCTTCAGATTCTCTCTCCCTCTCCTTCCTGCTCACACACTATCTCTCTCAGCTACATACATACATACATACATACATACATAAATATCTTTTTAAAAAGATGCAAAAAGGGGTGCCTGGGTAGCTCAGTTGGTTAAGCATCTGCCTGTGACTCAGGTCATGGATCCTGGGGTCCTGGGACTGAGCCTCACTTTGGGCTTTTGCTTAGTGCGGAGCCCACTTCTCATTCTCCCTCTGACCTTCCGGCTGCTTGTGCTCTCTCTCTGTCAAATAAATAAAGTCTTTTAAAAAGATACAAAATTATGGAAAGAACACCATTCTCACTCTAGAAAACAAGAAACTTTCTTAAATACTCTAAAAATCATAAATTTTCTTGAACTCATCAGGGAAGTGATATTTCTAGGCAATTAGCTTTAAATTTAAGAAAAGATAGATGACTTCAAGGAGTGATGATATATAAGCATTTGCTTATCTGGAAGAGACACAGGCACTATGTAATTAGTAAAATGGCTTGGGTAAAATTTTTAATGAAAATGAAGTAAAAATACTTTAAGAAACACAGTATCCAAATCAAAAAGTTGAGATTAAAGCCCATTTCATTTATTTTCAAACAGATATTCCTTTCAAAATAATCTGTTGATGGTGAGTAAAGCAAAACATCTTGTGTAACAAAAAAGCTATTTCTCTTTTACCCTAAATGGCATAAATGTTTTCTCCCTAGGTTTTTTCCTTATTCTCTCTTCTCCCTAGACCAAAGCGCCAGGCTCATGAACTGCTTAAGTAGAGACTGCACAGAGGATGAAGACAAAATACAGTTCAGTAATTCTAAGGCCTCAGGTGATCCCATGAAAAGCTGTTAGGCAAGAAAGGCTATTTAAAGGCTATTGAAATCTCTACTTAGATAAATGTCTAAAGTTTTATGTCTAAAAAGAAACTTTCACTTTAAAACCAACTAACCAAGCAAATCTCAAATTCTCCCTCAGTATCTTCAATATCCATAAATTGCTCCACCAACCATCCATTGCTCAAGGCACAAAACCAACTACATTAGCTTCCTCCTTTTCCTTCAATTTTACACCCAACCAGAGAGCAAATCTTTTCAGCTTTAACCCCAGATATATTCTGAATCTCTATACCTCTATCTCCACAAGACTAGTCCATGCTGCCATCACATCTTACCCAAGCTATTACAAAAGCCTCCAATTTGTTTTCTTTCTTCCACTCATAATCCTCACAGTAGCCAGAGTGTTCTCATAGAAAAATAAATCAGATCATGTCTCTCTACTTAATAAAGGTCAGTATCAGTCAATGTACAGTTGGGCTCTTTTCATAATTTGGCTGTAAACATTGGGGTGCATGTATCCCTTCAAATTAGTATTTTTGTATTCTTTGGGTAAATACCTAATTATGCAATTGGTGGATCATAGGGTAGTTCTATTTTTAACTTTCAAAGAAATCTCTATACTGTTTTCCAGCATGGTCACACTCATTCGCATTCCCACCAACAGTGTAAGAGTGTTCCTCTTTCTCCACATCTTCTAACACCTGTTGTTTCCTGTGTTAATTTTAGCCATTCTGACTGGTGTGAGGCAATGATGTGGATGGAGCTAGAGTTTTATGCTAAGTGAAGTGAGTCAGTCAGAGAAAGACAAATACCATATGATTTTGCTGATAAGTGGAATTTAAGAAACAAATGAATACGGGGGGAGGCAGGATAAAAGAGGCAAACCAAGAAACAAACTCAACTATAGAGTAAAACATGGTCACAGGAGGGGAGGTGGGTAGGAGGATGGGTTAAATGAGTGATGGGTATTAAGGAGATCATTTGTTCTGATGAACACTGGGTGTTGTATGTTCAGTGATGAATCATTAAATTCTATGCCTGAAACTAATAATACACTGTATTTAACTAACTGGAATTTAAATAAAAATCTGGGGGGAAAAGAATAAAGGCCTATAATTATTGCCCAATATTGTCTGTTGGTCTCTTAGCATAAAAGGTTTAAAGTCCCTTGGCAGTAAGCAGTTCGTGGTTCAAAGGAACTCTTGGTGTACCTTCCTCTTAGGGATCAGAGGCCATGGCTGCAGTGACAGAAAGTACCAACTGCTCAAGTGGATCACTAGAATACTAGTAACTAAGACCACTCCTGCTTGTACCCCTTGGTTTCCAACCATGTCTCTACCTCTTGGGGACACAGTACCACATAATGTCCTTTCCTTTATCGTGATACTCCATCTGAAGGATGGTGACTCATTTCCACAGATTACCATCTTTATGCCTCAAATATGCCTTCAGCAGGCTATTTCATCACTCCCTTCAGATGGGAGTTTCTGGATGTACGTTATAGACCAGTGCAGCTCACTGTTGTGAGCTCACTGCAGTATCTCCTTTGCTGGAAAGTGGAATTCTTTGTGATGTGACAGTAGTTGAAATCCCATACTGGTGAACCAAACAATCAATAAGCTCTGGGATGGTTATCTTGATTGAGGCTCTATAGGCAAAAATGTGTCTAGAGTAAATGTTGATTCCTGTAAGATGAAACGAAGACACTTTCAATGTGAAAGAGGTCCTACGTACTTATCTAGACATCAAGTAGATGTCTCATCTCCTTGTGGATGATCCTCAGAACTAAGCTTTGTTGAGGAGATGCTATAAATGTGGCAATAAGAATAGTAAGATTTACTTAGGGACTGAGAGCCAGTATTTCAGTTTTTCTTCTACTCCTGCCACTACAGATTTCTATTCCTGTACCATTTTTATGATCACTGATGGCAGAGGCTGGCTAATGTCACCTGAGTAAATTTGTCTACATGGTTATTTAATACCTCTTCTGTGATACTTGGTTTTTGGTGGACGTTAACATGCATTACAGAGGTCTTCCCACTTTGTTTTCATTCCTATAGTTCCGCTCATGTACCCCTACTCTAGAATTTCTTGTCCCTAATCTTCCAGTCTTTCTCACTGTATGCCCCTAATTTGCCAGATCATTCACCACTGCCTAGTTCAGTGTTTTGGGGCCAATCCTGTGACATAAAGTGGAGGACCAGGTGAACAGTTTGAAGTTCTGTCCTTTAGGAAGATTTCTTCTCCTTTTGTCTTTCAAGTTTATTCCTATTTGGGGCTCCAGTGCAGCTGCTAATCGTTTGTGACCTTTACTCATGTACCAAGTTGAGCTACCCGTGAAGCAAACTAGGAACTTTCCCTTTGTGTGAGTTGGTTAATATAAGACCTCAGTACAACCACGTGTGTGAGCTGAGGGAAAAGTACTGAAGCAATAGTCATGGATGACATGAAGATTTAGATTCCCTGCTCACAAAACTTGCTGATATCCACTAATTTGGCTCATGTTCAATCTTTGATATACCGCTTTCATCTTAGGATGGGTAACTGCTGGTCTTGCCTGTCTTTACTGATATGGTGGTTCCGCTTATGATGGAACTCAGCTCCTGATGGCCATTTCTGGACACAGTGACTTGGTATCCCATGATCAGGTGCTTCATCTCTACCAAGGCCCAACAGCATACAAGAACTGTTTTTGACATGAGAGACACCTAACTCTGGGAAATGAACAAGGGGTAGTGAAAGGGGAGGTGGGCGGGGGATTGGGTGACTGGGTGATGGGCACTGAGGGGGGTACTTGGCGGGATGAGCACTGGATGTTATGCTATATGTTGGCAAATTGAACTCCAATAAAAAAGATTTTAAAAAATTAAGGAAAAAGGAAAACAGCAATGATTTTCCTCAGAATCATACTTCTCATCACAAGAGGTCTTTAATCTCTACATCCTGTTTTCCCAGTGATGCTTTTTGGGGACCTAGGCTGCATGTGTTTGTTAAAATGAGTGACACCAAGAGAGAGGTTTCTAGGGATCTAGGAACAGCTGCCCCATGGATTCAATGGGAGACCATGGAGCTGTGGTCTGAACCTTAAGAGGGAAAAGACACAGGGTGGGCAAAGAATGCCAAAGAGAGCAAGCAGGCCGCATGAGGGGAGAGGGTGACCAATTCCAAGGTTTTAAGGTCAGGACAAGAGTACAGCATCCTCACTCAGGGCCAGCCATGGTGGTCTGTACAATAATACAGGCACATGTCTGAGATGGGGTGGGTTCTGTTGAGTCTAATAAACCAAATATCCTGAAAAAAAAACTGTTTTTGAAAAATATAATTCTCTGCTTCAATTGCTGATGGCATGGCCTTGATCCATAACCTTAGATGTCTGCATTGTTATTCTTCCACTGAGGTTTACCATAAAATCTACATGATATACTTTCTCAGTATGATGCCCACAAATACCATAAAGTCTGTTGGGTTGGGATGAACAACAGCAAGAGTGCTACTACTACAGCCTTGATCTGCTGTAGTATCCTTTCCTGCTCCAAACTCCACTCAAAGTTGGCAGCTTTTTGTGCTACTTGGTATGGGGTAAAAACAGTATTCTCAGGTATAGAGTACATTGGTTTCAAAACCTGAAGTGGCCAGCAGGCACTATCTTCCTTTTGGTAGAAGGTATAAAATACATAAAAATATCCTTCAGAAAGAATTGCTGACAGATAGCAGATCACTAACTCCTAAAAATTTTACCAATGTAGTAAGCCCCTGAACCTTTATAGGCTTTATCTGTCTCTTCCTTAGAATACATGTCTAACCAAGGCCTCCAACATACTTGTTATTTCTTGCTTATCTGATCTGATCACCAATATAGAGGGCCAGACTGATGCTCTGCAAGATATATAGCTAATACAGGTCCCTTCAGAGTCTATTAGGACAAAGAGCTGAGGAGCCTATAACCATGGACAAATAAATATATACTGTGGTTGTCCATTCAAATAAATAAAAAAAAATCAGATCCCCATTTTCCCCATAGGAAAAATGAATTTGCCAAATCATAGCCCTATACCATGTTCTCAGGCTGTGTTAATTTACCACAAGTGAATTACCACATATTACACAAAAGCTGCAAATAGGTGAAGTTATTTGTTTGAATATATGGTAGATCCACTGTCACTCTGCAGGTTTGCAAGGACCAGAGTGGAGAGTTAAATGGGATTAAGGGGAACTACTACTCATGCTGCTTTCATCTCTGCCACTTTCCCATAAATGTGATATTGCCTTTGATTTACCACCTTGGCCAGTGGGGGTATACAGTTTCAAAGGATTCCACCTGGCTTTTCCAGTAGGACAGCTTTTCCCAGAGGCCAAGGAGTCAACATAAGGGGTTATACCAACTATTGGGTATGTCATTTCTAATTATTTGTATGGCAACTACAGAAATGTCCACTAGGTGGTAATGTAGTTCCAGTGTACCTACTTGAAGTCATCAGAAGCTAAGATTACCTTTATTACCTAGCTTGAACGTAGCCTTGCTCTAACAATAGGATCATGAAGATACTTTGGATCTCCAAGTATGGTTACCTGAATAAATTGCAGGACTTGGGTAATCATTATCACAAACATTTACTGCAGTGCTGCTGAGCACTTCTACCTAGCCAATCCAGACCCTCCTTCAAGTCAATGAGTGAATTCTGAAAAACGGGAAACTGTAGAGGAGACCCTGAATTTATATAGATCAGGTGCTGTCTTAGCTCCTGATGATCCAACTTTTATTTCTTCTGGTAGTGTTGGTTGGTCAATATCCTCACTGGCTATCCTCCTATCTTACCTCAAGAGAGCTATTTCTGCTAACCATCATTTGTGGGCCAGGTGTTCCAGACTGCCACACTATACTTGACATAGTGTATTATTAGAAAAATTGTTCCTGCCTGTGTCACCACCAATCCTCTATTTGGTTGGACTCACATTACCTCCACTGCTACAAGTGAGTTCATTTCTGTTAAGGTATCTCCTACTGCCAGCCCTTATCAGTGATGCTGGTATTCCTCTCACTAGTATATTCCTTATTGCTTTGACCAGGCCTACTGCAGAACCATGTTCATGTAATAGATTAGCTGGATGTGACTGGTTAAGTGTCTTTCTGAGGCTGCAATCAAGTGACAACCCGGGCTAAAGTCATCTGAAGACTTGACCAAGATCAGGGTATCCACTTCCAAGTAGACCTACTCAAGTTCATTCTGATTGTTTAGGGAAGAAGACTCAGTTCTTGTCCATATGAGCAGCTTGAATGACATGGTGCTATCTTCAGAGCAAGTAATTCACATTCAAGGCAAAAGCCATAATGACTTCTATGATCCAGTCCTCGAAGACCTGTACTTCTCTTGCACAGTATTATACAGGTTACAAGGTAGGTGTATTTACTGCAGAAGGGGACTGCACAAAAATGTGAGTATCAGTGAGGATCCCTGGGACCATGATGAAGGCTGCCAACAACCGTAGTCTATCCTCTGTCTCCAATGATTGATTTTGTTCTCTCATAAAAAGACCTTCATCTGCTCTCAGTGCTATAAAAGTCTCAACTTTTATAGCATCATCTCAAAGTCCAGGGTCTAGTCATCTAAATCAGGTCCAGGTGTCTATGAGCCTCCTGTCATCTAGTTTCTGGAGATTAACTCTTAGAGTACAATTACCCTAGAACTGAAGATCTGTGATCCAAGGAGACTTGAAATCTACCATTTTCCACTCTCCCCACAAACCCAACACAGAGTACTGGGATATGCATAACCTAACCACTACACATACTCTCCGTCTCACTCTAAGTAGAAGACAAGAAACATAAAGCAGTCAAATGAAATTCTGAAATATACTATTTGACATTGTTGGTAGTTCTTTGATAAGAACTGAAGACCAGAGAATGATTCTCCAAGGTTCTTGGCTCCACTTTCTATTCTCTTGACTCTGACTTCTCAATCACCCTTCCTTTGCCATGAAAAGCATCCTATGGCTGCAGCTGAGTTTTTCCTAGCCTGCTTTCTGTTTGTAGAAGTTTGGCAGTTCAAAGTCCTCTATTCATTTTTTACTATTTCAAATCTTTTAAATAGAAGCTAGGGGTATTTCCTGTAGCACAAATTTATTTAAATTTTGTTCACTAAAGCCACAAAAGCCACTTCTACACACAGAGTTGAGACAATCCTTCTTTACCTTTGGCTTCTGTTGAGGTTCCTGACAAGTAATGCTTTGTTACTGTTCCTACTGTTTGATTGTATAGTACCCTGAGGTACCACCTTGGATATTTCTCCATCTAAAACAAGAGTTTTACTCAATATTTTTAGTTTTGATTAGAGTTGACACAAAACTTTACATTAGCCTCAGGTATACATACAACTTAGTAATTTGACAAGTTAACACATCATGCTGTGTTTACCACAAGTACAGCTACCATCTGTTTCATTATATCATTATTACAAAATCATTGGCTATATTCTTTATGCTCTGCTTTTTATTCCCCTGACATACCCATGCCATAACTGAAGGCCCGTATCTTCCTCTCCTCTTCAACCATTTTCCCCAAACTTCCATCATCCTACCCTTTAGAACCACCATTTCTCTGTATTGATAGTTCTGGTTCTGCTTTTAGTTTGTTCATTATTTAGCCTTGATTTATGAGTGGAATCACATGATATTTGTCTTTCTCCATCTGACTTATTCCATGTAGTATAATACACTCTAGGTCCATCCATCTTGTGTCAAATGGCACAATCTCTTTCTTCTGACTGTGTAATATTCTATTATGTATATAGACCACATTTTCCCTTATCCATTCATCAGTTGGTGGGCATTTAGGTTGCTTCCACATTTTGGCTATGGTAAATAATGTTGCAACAAACATTGAGGTATATGCATCTCTTCGAGTTAGCTCATTTTTCCTAGGCAAATACCCAATAGTGGAATTATTGGATCATGTAGTAATTCTACTTTTAATTTTTTGAGGAACCCCCATACCATTTTCCACAGTGGCTGTACCAATTTATATTCCCACATGACGATTCCTTCTTCTGCATATCCCTGCCAACACTTGTTTCTTGTGTTTTTGATTTTACCCATTCTGACAGGTGTGAAGTGGTATCTCATTGTGGTTTTGATTTGCATTTCCCTGATTATGAGTGATGCTGAGCATCCCTCCATGTGTCTTTTGGCCATCTTTGGAAAAACGTATATTCAGGTCCTCTGCCCATTTTTAAAATCAGATTGTTTATTTTCTCTTTCTTTCTTTCTTTCTTTCTTTCTTTCTTTCTTTCTTTCTTTTTTGGTGTTGGGCTGTATAAGTTTTTTTTTTTTTAACATATTTTGGATATTAACCCCTTAATAGATATATCATTTGCAAGTATATTCTTCCATTCAGTAGGCTGTTTTGTTTTGTTGATTTATATACACATCTCCAAAATTAGCTGAATTTGGAGGGAGGTCTTTGGGTTTCCTGAGGCTGAATTTGCAGGGAGGGCTCTGGGTTTCCTAAGGCTTCCTTAAGAGTTCAAACTAAGCTTAGGTAGACCTTTGAGAGGCAATGCCAGCCAATGTACAGTTTACTTGAATACTACATGCCTACCATTGGTGGAGATAAATTAAGAGATTCAAAAGTCCTTCCTTGATGAACTGCTTGACAGAGGAGAGATTACATAACAGATAAATGCAAAACATTTGTGAACAGAAATTAATGTTCATATACTCAAATTATTCATCTCCAATAGACTCTACTTTTTAAAATGAGAGCATTTGTGGAAGATACCATATAGTTTATAGAAAATCTGAATCTATTCTGGAGGAAGGAGAAAGATGTGACTCCTTATCATATATTGAAAAAATTTAATTTTGATCTTTCTCAAAGGAAGTAAACAGGATGGCCATGACTTTTTATTAGTATGTGATCTTTTTCTTGGCATTTCTGGTAATAATCACTTACAATGAACTATAAACTAAATTTCAGTCCCAACAAGAAAAAATATTGTGAAGCAATACCTTGTACAAATGTTTGATTTGGATACCTGCCACCAAATTAGTAGGTTCTGCTTCAAAATACTTGCTTTCATTTGTTTCATAAAATTGCCTTGTTTCCTTTTTTCTCTCTGGTGTTTCCCCAAACCAGTGAGAGCGCTAAAAAAAGGGAGGTAATAAAAGAGAAATCACTGCAATGGTATTGAAAAATGATGCTTTAGAAAATACTCTAGCCTGTTACTTTTTGTCTCGAGATGGATTGCTAAAAATTTCTTGGGATTAAATTTTGTAGCTAATTGGCTTAATTTGAATCCCCAACGCATAAAAGCAAACTATCCTACTAAAACCAAAACTGTCCAGGAGAGGGACAAAAGAGAATTGCTCTAAAACGAGGTCCTAGCAAAAAGTATTGTATCATTCTTTGTCATATCTTCTCTTAGCAATATATAAGTCAATGAGAATAAGAGAAAAGACTGAGAAGGGAGGGCAAGTTACACATGATTCTCAAAATGCTATGGCTCTGACTCTAAGACATCAGTGCTAAACAAGGATATAAAGCAGGTGGTGAGTGCCCAGATAGGGGACATAACTAAACCTCTTATTTTTACCACCCAAAGATCCATGCTATATTAATTTCTGTATACCTGAGTTCAATCGTTTATGAAATATTTGCTGATAAAATGTGACAGATTACTCAGAATTTGTAAAGTTTGGGGCTATAGGCCAGGATCTACAGATTATTTACAGTTATATGTACTGGGTGCTTTAAAGTATATCAGGAAAAGGCCAGTGAATGGCCAGAGTAATTAAAAATGATTCTTTCAGGGCACCCTGCCTTTCGTTTAGGTCATGATTCCAGTGTCCTGGGATCGAGTTCCACATTGGGCTCCCTGTGGGGGGCCTGCTTCTCCCTCTGCCTATGTCTCTGCCTCTCTGTCTCTCTCATGAATAAATAAATTAAATCTTTTTACAAAATAAAATGATTCCTTCACTTGATCTATTGATTCAGTTATAGATAGTGGAAAATCAATTCATGATGGCTTTTATAGAAATTGTAATACATATTCATAAGGGCTGTGGCCTCTCTCAGTAACAGAAGTATTAGAACTCACCAGCAAGAAAAAGTTCCATGGCTTGGGTATACCATACTCCCCTGGAAAGACAGCTTCTATATACCAGGCCACAAGGCCATATAAGAAAGCATCAAATAAAAACATCCCCAGCACATGGATAAAGTCAAAGTCCTCCATTTTGGGTGGTGAGATGATGTTACTCCACTTAATTCCAATTTCTAAGAGATAACAGTTGACATTTAATTTAGGTGCCATTTTACACTAAAACAGTTATCCACCTGTATCATAATTAAAGAGTGAAGAAGAAAGGTGTTAATATTTTAGAGATTCCTATTACAGTCAATTGCTTTCTTATACCATTAGAATTTAGGACATCTGAGCAAGTAATCATGTAAGATGCTTCCTAGTATGCCACAAAGAATCAGTTATGAGTGAAACAAAACCAAAATACACTAAGTCAGGAATATAAACTTAGAGAAAAATAAGCAAACCTATGGGTTAAGACACTGTCTCCTCTCTGTCCACCCCTCTTCATGCTAAATGTTCACTGAAAATATAATTTTAGAAAACCAAAATCATTGAAATGCAGGAATAAATGCTATCTATCTACAGGAGAGAAGACTAGAAGACTTTTTGCATAGATGGTGCACTGATGAAAAAAGGAAGACAAAAAGTTATTAAAAGCAGACCTGTTTTGCTTCCTCTCCTAGCACTAAACAGCAGCCAGGAACTCCAAATGGAGTAGGGAAAGGCAGTAACAGACTTGAGTAAATTTACAGAGAGAATGTGGAAGCATTCATGTACTACAGATGGTGGTAGGAAGTAATATAATTTTTTGAAGCACAGTTTGACAATATTAATCAATTTTAAAACTGTGAATATCTTATGAGAATATGGCCAAATTTACAAGGTAAATACTCACTCTCCATTTCTGCCTTGACTAGGAATTTAGTTCCCAGCGCCATTGCAATATTTGAGCTGAGACAAGAAGCTAGCTTCTGGGTGAATGTCATTTGTCCAAAGTTTGTAGAGATTGTGGCAAATGGAAAGTAGGTAGCAAAATAAATGAAACCTCCAACAGAAACAGCAAAATGTGCTGGAAATAAGAAAGAAAGAAATCATAAGGTCAATTTAAGGAACATGCAAACACCTAAACTACAAATATCTTTGTGTTACTGAGTGTAATAAAATAAGCACAGTGAGAACAGAAATTGGTTTTATTCACCATTTGCTTACCATTATACAATGTGTGGCACTTAGTAGGTGCTCAAAAGCATTTTTTGAATAAACAAAAGGCTGAAATTAAACATCTCAGTAACTAATTTTTCTGGAATTCATCATTCTATAATGTAGTAACCATGAATGTTATAACTCTTAGTGGAAAGTTTACATATTCATTATCATTCAGCACAAAAAATTACAAATGTAAATACTATTATTGACATAATCAGAAAATATCTAGATTGTATTTCCAGATACTATGAGATTCAGTCTATGTCATGATACTAGGTCACTAACAGAGGAGGTGTGCCCCAGGGGAGAGCACGCCACACACTGTGGGCCGAGCTCCCTAAGGGCTGGAGTGTGCCGGGTGGGGCCATGGGAGCACTCCAGCGGCTCAGGAGGCAGACCCGGGTGGAGGGGGCTGCATGGCCCTAGGAATGCAATTCCAGCAGCACAGGTCCCACAGCCCAAGGCACCAGGGGACACAGCCCAGGATCCAGTGCTCCCTCCAGGACAGGCAGAGGCTGGGAGGAAACAGGGCAGCAAAGACGCTCCTGCTGCCGCCCCCCCCCCCCCCAGCTATGCAGATCAGCAGCTTCCGCCCTCGGAGCATCCAGGTCCCTGCAGAATGAGGGCATGCGATAGTGACTGCAGGAGCTGACTCTAGGGCTGGAGAGCTGGCCACTGCCACTGCTGTTGTTCCTCCTGGTGTCACCTTGTGCCTGGGACTGAGTAGGTGCCAGGGAGCAGGGGCCTCACAGAATAAACAGCTCCCACTGAACCGTGTGCACCTGACAGGGGCGGGGCAGCTTCCCCAGGTGCACACACCTGATAATCAGCATAGTAGACCCCTCCCCCAGAAGACCTGCTGGAAGGACAGGGGAAGAGCAAGTTCTTTTTTTTTTTTAATTTTTATTTATTTATGATAGTCACACACACACACACACACACATACACACACACAGAGAGAGAGAGAGAGAGAGAGAGAGGCAGAGACATAGGCAGAGGGAGAAGCAGGCTCCATGCACCGGGAGCCTGATGTGGGATTTGATCCCCGGTCTCCAGGATCTCGCCCTGGGCCAAAGGCAGGTGCTAAACTGGTGCGCCACCCAGGAATCTCGAAGAGCAAGTTCTTTTTTTTTTTTAATTTTTTTTTATTTATTTATGATAGGCACACAGTGTGAGAGAGAGAGGCAGAGACATAGGCAGAGGGAGAAGCAGGCTCCATGCACCGGGAGCCCGACGTGGGTTTCGATCCCGGATCTCCAGGATCGCGCCCTGGGCCAAAGGCAGGCGCCAAACTGCTGCGCCACCCAGGGATCCCGAAGAGCAAGTTCTTAACCAAGCAGCGCTGTAAACCTCCAGGGGAAGTTGAGGGACTTACAGTATATAGAATCAGAGGACACGCCCTCCTTGTTTTTTTGTTTGTTTCCCCCCTTTTATCCCCCTTTTCCTTCCTTTTTCCAGTACAACTTGTTTTCAGCCACTCTGCATTGAGCAAAATGACTAGAAGGAAGAACTCACTACAAAAGAAATAATCAGAAACAGTACTCTCTCCCACAGAGTTACAGAATTTGGATTACAATTCAATGTCAGAAAGCCAATCCAGAAGCACAATTATAAAGCTACTAGTGGCTCTGGAAAAAAGCATAAAGGATTCAAGAGACTTTATGACTGCAGAATTTAGATCTAATCAGGCAGAAATTAAAAATCAATTAATGGGATGCAATCCAAACTGGAGCTCCTAACGATGATGGTTAATGAAGTAGAAGAACAAGTGATTGACATAGAAGACAAGTTGATGGCAGAGTGAAAGGAGGAAAAAATGAGTGGGAAATATCAGAAATGGAGACAAAACATGAGAGACTCCTAACTCTGGGAAATGAACTAGGGGTGGTAGAAGGGGAGGACTGGCAAATTGAACACCAATAAAAAATAAATTTATAAAAAAAATTAAAGGCTTAATGTAAAAAAAAAAACAGACCAAGAACCATATGATCCTCTCAATAGATGCAGAGAAAGCATTTGACAAAATACAGCATCCAATCCTGATCAAAACTCTTCAGACTGTAGGGTTAGAGAGAACATTCTTCAGCATCTAAAAAGCCATCTACAAAAAGCCCACAGCAAATATCATTCTCAGTGGGGAAACACTGGGAGCCTTTCCCCTAACATCAGGAACATGACAGGGATGTCCACTCTCACCACTGCTATTCAACATAGTATTGGAAGTCCTAGCTTGAGCAATCAGGCAGCAAAAAGAAATAAAGGCATTCAAATTGGCAAAGGAGAAGTCACACTCTCCCTCTTTGCAGATGACATGATACCGTACATAGAAAACCCAAAAGACTCCACCCCAAGATTGCTAGAACTCATACAGCAATTCAGCAGTGTGGCAGGATACAAAATCAATGCCCAGAAATCAGTGGCATTTCTATACACTAACAATGAGACTGGAGAAAGAGAAATTAAGGAGTCAATCCCATTTACAATTGCACCCAAAAGGATAAGATACCTAGGAATAAACCTAACCAAAGAGGTAAAGGATCTATACCCTAAAAACTATAGAACACTTCTGAAAGAAATTGAGGAAGACACAAAGAGATGGAAAAGTATTCCATGCTCATGGATTGGCAGAATTAATATTGTGAAAATGTCAATGTTACCCGGGGCAATTTACACGTTTAATGCAATCCCTATCAAAATACCATGGACTTTCTTCAGAGAGTTGGAACAAATAACCTTAAGATATGTGTGGAATCAGAAAAGACCCCAAATAGCCAGGGGAATATTGAAAAAGACAACCAGAGCTGGGGGAATCCCAATGCCAGATATCAAGTTGTACTACAAAGCTGTGATCATCAAGGCAGTGTGGTACTGGCACAAAACCAGACACATAGATCAATGGAACAGAATAGAGAATCCAGAAGTGGGCCCTCAACTCTATGGTAAACTAATATTCGATAAAGGAGGAAAGACTATCCATTGGAAAAAAGATAGTCTCTTCAATAAATGGTGTTGGGAAAATTGGACAGCCGCGTGCAGAAGAATGAAACTGGACCATTCTTTTACATCATACACAAAGATAAACTCAAAATGGATGAAAGATCTAAATGTGAGACAAGATTCCATCAAAATCCTAGAGGAGAACACAGGCAACACCCTTTTTGAACTTGGCCACAACAACTCTTGCAAGATACATCCATAAAGGCAAGGGAATCAAAAGCAAAAATGAATTATTGGGACTTCATCAAGATAAAAATCTTCTGCAAAGCAAAAGAGACAGTCAACAAAACTAAAAGACAACCTACAGAATGGAAGAAGATATTTGCAAATGACCTATCTGATAAAGGGCTAGTATGCAAGATCTATAAAGAACTTCTTAAACTCAACACCAAGGAAACAAACAATCCAATCATGAAATGGACAAAAGACATGAACAGAAATCTCACAGAGGAAGACATAGACATGGCCAACAAGCACATGAGAAAATGCTCTGCATCACTGGCCATCAGGGAAATACAAATCAAAACCACAATGAGATACCACCTTATACCAGTGAGAATGGTGAAAATTAACAAGACAGGAAACAACAAATGTTGGTGAGGATGTGGATAAAGGGGAACTGTTGGTGGGAATGTGAACTGGTGCAGCCACTCTGGAAAACTGTGTGGAGGTTCCTCAAAGAGGAAAAATAGAACTAAAAATAGTTATAAAAACAGAACTGCCCTATGACCCAGCAATTGCACTGCTGGGGATTTACCCCAAAGATATAGATGCAATGAAATGCCGGGACACCTGCACCCCAATGTTTATAGCAGCAATGTCCACAATAGCCAAACTGTGGAAGGAGCCTGGTGTCCATTGAAAGATGAATGGATAAAGATGTGGTCTATGTATACAATGGAATATTACTCAGACATTAGAAACGACAAATACCTACGATTTGCTTCAACATGGATGGAACTGGAGGGTATTATGCTGAGTGAGTGAAATAAATTGGGGAAGGACAAACATTATATGGTATCATTCATTTGGGGAATATAAAAATTAGTGAAAGGGAATAAAGGGGAAAGGAGAGAAATGAGTGAAAATATCAGTGAGGGTAACAAAACATGAGAGACACCTAACTTTGGGAAACAAACAAGGGCTAGTGGAAAGGGAGGTGGGCGGGGGGTTGGCATGACTGGGTGATGGGCACTGAAGGGGGCACTTAGCAGGGTGAGCACTGGGTGTTATGCTATATGTTGGCAAATTGAACTCCAATAAAAAAATTAACCCAAATGGATGAAACACCTAAATGTGAGACAGGAATCCATCAGAGTCCTAGAAGGAAACACAGGCGGCAACATCATTCAGCTCCTTCACAGCAACTTCTTGCTAAATTCGTCTCCAAAGGCAAGGGAAACAAAAGCAAAAGTGAACTACTGGAACTTCATTAGGATAAAAAGCTTTTGCACAGCAAAGGAAACAATCAGCAAAATTAAAAGGAAACCTATGGAAGGGGAGAATATATTTGCAAATGAAATATCAGATAAAGGGCCAGTATCCAAAATCTATAAAGAACTTCTCAAACCCAAAATCCAAAAAAATCCAGTTTAGAAATAGGCAGACTACATGAAAAGACATTTCTGCAAAGAAGACAATCTCCATTGAGTCACTAATTATCTTTCCAGGAGTTTTACACTCACCTTTATTGAAGAACGTGCTGACCATAAAGCTGAAGAATATTGTGGCGATGGCAAAACATAGCAAAAAGATGAAGATAAGAGATGGATCACTGTACTGGATGATTGGCGCAGGATCTATCTAACAAAACAAACAGGAAGCCAGTTAGCCACACTCTAAATATCATCACAGCAAAACAAAAGAAGAGAAATAAAACATCTTTAAATATTTTAATAGTACTAGTGAAACTAATGACAAACCTCAGGGATATATATGAGTAAACAATTCATTAATTACAAATAGTCCATACATCTAGACTTAAAGTTTATTTTGCTGAAAGACTAAGTAGCCCCTGAGTTTCCAGAGTGGAGTCAACAACAAGCAAGTGTTCACTTCCTGACAACCTGAATCCATTAAGTCCACACCATATATCTGTTTTCCTCTCAAAGTTTAGCTATAGCATACTACAGTGAATTAGACACTTGCCTTGACAAAGAAAATCATGCACATCAAAAGGATGATAACTGAATATAAAGAGAGGAATGTGAAGAAATAGGCAGCCCAGAGCATCCAATTATTTAGTCCTATCATGAGTAGGTACTCCTGTGAGAGAGTTAACACAAACCAAACATCATATAAAACAATATAATTATACAAAATTCATTTACAAAGATTATCTAATTTATTTCCACCACAACCAAAATTGGTTAAATAAGAAATATTATCATGTCTAACTTATAGAGGAGGGGATCAATGACTTGATTAAAATTATTCAGCTAGCGTGTGGCAGTCTGTGATGCTTATAAGCCCAGAGATGACTCTCGCCAATAATTTACCTGATACTGTTCAGGCATGAAAAATGCTTAAATAAAACTATAAACTGCTTAGATTAATATCCCCTTTCTATTTATTATGCTTTCTTCAAGAGGGTATTAAAAATGAAAATATATTTTAATTCAATTACAAAAGATAGAAGCAAATACCAAAAATATGATAAAAATAAGGAAGGATATTTAGTTTTAGCAATAATCTTTATGGATTATATTCTTTAAAGAAATATTTGGTATTTCAAATGTTAACAAAAGAGCATTCAAAAAGTTTAGGTAAGAATATAATGTAGAAGACCAGTAATAAGATTCAAATGGGTGGCATGAGTCTTCACAGGCTTTTAAAAATATTTCTATTGAGGTGCCTGGGTAGCTAAGTCAATTAAACATCTGTCTTCAGCTCAGATCACGATCCCAGGGTCCTGGGATGTAGTCCCATGTCGGGCTTTCTGCTCAGAGCAGAGTGTACTTCTCCATCTTGCTTTCCCTCTGTGCTCTCCCTCTCTCTCTCAAATAAATAAATAAAATATTTTTAAAAAGACATTAAAATATTTCTATTGAATTTTACTGTAACTTTAAGCTCTTTGAGATTAGGGGGCAAAGACTATATCTGCCTATTTGTATCTGCCTCGCCCATACAAAGAGTTTAACAAATGTTTGTTGAATGAATGAATGAATGAATGAATGTTAGGATCTTTAGGACTTGCATAGTTTCCAAAGTTCTTAAAAATGGGCACAGGCCCACTTTATTATGCACAGGGGACAGAAATAGGGATAAATGGGCCCTTTTAAGTTTCCTAGCAATCAATGCTACAACCAGACTTTCTTAGTAAGTCTTATTAACCAATAAAAATGACAAAGTATATTTAACAAAAGAAATGCAAGACTTCTGGGGTGCCTGGGTGGCTCAGTCAGTTTGGTGACCAACTCTTAGTTTCAGCTCAAGTCATGATCGTGGGGTCCTAAGATCAAGCTCTGCATCCAGCTCTCCACTCAATGAGAAGTCTGCTTTAGTATTCTCTCTCTCTCTGCCTCTCCCTCTGCTCTCTCTCAAAATAAATAAATCTTTTTAAAAAAGTAGTGCAAGACTTCTACACTGAAAACTAAAACACTGTTGAAAGAAATTATAAGAAATATAACTAGGAAAGATACCCCATTTACAACCTGTTAATTCAACATTCTATTGGAAGTCCTAGCCACAGCAATTGGGCAAGAAAAGAAATAATGGATGCAAGTCAGATTTATTTGCATATGTTATGATATTATTCATAGAAAATTCTAACAGTTCCAATAAAAAATTCTTAGAACTAATCAACAAATTCAGTAAAGTTGGAAGATACAAAATCAAAATACAAAAATGTATTGAATTTATATTCATTAATAAAGAACTATTAGAAAGAGAAATTTTTAAAAATCCTATTTACAAATGCATCAAAAAATAAGATACTTGGGAGTAAATTTAACCAAGGAAGTGAAAGACCTGTACACTGAAAACTGTAAGATAGATATTGAATAAAGAAATCAAAGACAACATGAATAGATATATACTGTGCTTGTGGATTGGAAAAATTAATATCGACAAAATGTCCACACTACCCAAAGCAATAGACAGATTCAATGCAATTCCCATTAAATTCCAATGTTATTTTTCACAGAAATAGAATAGTCCTAAAATTTGTAGTGAACCACAAAGGACCGCAAATAGGCAAAACCATCTTCAGAAAGAAGAAAAAGCTGGAGTCATTCCAATTCCTGATTTCAAACTATATTACAAAGCTATAGTAATCAAAACAGTACAGTACCATCATTAAAACAGACAATAAAGCAATGCAACAGAATAGAGAACACAGAGATAAACTGACACATTTATGGCCAATTCATTTATGACAAGTCAAAAATATAAAATGGGAAAAGGACAATTTCTTCCATAAATGATGGAAGGAAAAATGGATAGCTGTATATAAAAGAATGAAACCATACACACAAAAAAACCCACTCAAAATGGATTAAGGACTTTAATTTAAGACCTGAAATAAAACCAGGAGGAAACATAGGTGGTAAATGCTTTCAGATTGGTCTTGGTGATGATTTTATGGATCTAATTTCAAAAGCACAGGAAAAAAAAAGCAAAAATAAACAAAGGGGATTATATCAAAACAAAAATCTCCAGAGCAAAGGAACCCATCAACACAATAAAAGTCTGAATGGGAGAAAATATTTGCAAATCATATATTTGGTAAGAGGTTAATATCCAAAATATATACAGAACTCCTACAACTCAATAGCAAATATCAATCTGTTTCAAAAATGGGCAACGGAACTGAATAGACATTTTTCCAAAGACATGCTGATGGTCATCAGGTACATGAAAAGGGGCCCAACATAAGTTAGAATCAGAGAAATACAAATCAAAACCACAATGAGATATCATTTCACACCTTTTAGAATGGCTATTATCAAAAAGACAAGAAATTTAAAAAATGTTGGTAAGGATGTGGAGAAAAGGGAACCCTTGTACACTGCTAATGGGAATGTAAATTGTAAATTGGTGCAGCCACTAAGGAAAAAAGTATAGAGGTTCCTCAAATAATTAAAGATTTAAATTTCCATACAATCCAGCAATTCCAGTTATGGGTACTTATCTAAAGAGAACAGCACTAATTTGAAAGGATATGTGTACCTATATATACACTACAGCATTAGTCACAATAGTCAAGACATGGAAGCAACCTAAGTGTCCACTGATGGATGGATAAAGCAGATGTGGCATATATGTATGTATGTGTGTACACACACACACACACACACACACACACACAAAAGAATACTATTCAGCCATAAAAAATGTCATTTGCAACATCAGACCTTGAGGGCATTATGCTAAATAAAATAACTCAGAGAAGGCATTACTGTATGGTTTCAATTAAATGTGGAATACAAACAAACAAAACCTTCAAGCTCATAGATACAGAGAAGATTGGTGATTGCCAAAGGCGGAAAAGGGGGAATGGGCTAAATGGGTGAAGGGGCCCGAAAGGTACAAACTTTCCATTATAAGATTAAAAAGTCATGGGGACTTAATGGACAGCATAATGACTATGGTTAATAATGCTACACTGCATATCTGAAAGTTGCTTAGAGAGTAGATCTTAAAAGTCCTCATCACAAGAAAAAAGTTATTTTGTAACTATAGTTTGACAGATGTTAACTAGACTTATGGTGATCACTTCACAATGTATACAAATATTGAATCATATTACACACCTGAAACTAATAAAATGTTACATGTCAGTTATACTCCAATAAAAAGTCAATGAAATCACAAGTGAATTATATGAAAATATCAACAAAATTGACAAGTTTTTGGCCAGACTGACTAAAAAAATGAGAGAAGACTCAAATTACTAAAACCAAAACACTAGTTCTGGTTTTGCAGAAATAAAAATAATCTATTAAAGCATACTATGGGGATCCCTGGGTGGCGCAGCGGTTTGGCGCCTGCCTTTGGCCCAGGGCGCGATCCTGGAGACCCGGGATGGAGTCCCACGTCGGGCTCCCGGTGCATGGAGCCTGCTTCTCCCTCTGCCTGTATCTCTGCCTCTCTCTCTCTCTGTGACTATAATACATAAATAAAAAATAAAATAAAAAATAAAAAAAATAAAGCATACTATGAGCAACTGTATGCCAAAAAAATGAGATAGCCTATATAAAATGGACAAATTCCAAGAAACACACAGTCTCCCAAGACTGAATCTTGAAGAAAGAAAATCTGAAGAGCTCACTAATCAAAAACTTCCAACAAAGAACATTCCTGGACCAGAAGGTTGTACTGGTGAATTCTATCAAATATTTCAAAGAGGCAGCTGGGTGGTTCAGTCAGTTAAGCATCCAACTCCTGGTTTTGGCTCAGGTCATAATCTCAGGGTTGTGAGATTGAGCTACTAAGTCAGGCTTTACACTGGGCATGTAGCATGCTCAATATTCTCTCTCCCTCCCTTCTACCACTCCCTGCCTCACCCCTCTCTTCTCCCTTTCTTGTGTGCATGTGTGTATGCAAAAATAAAGCAAAATAAAACCCAAATTTTTCAAAAAGAATAAACAATAATCCTTTCTCAAACTCTTCCAAAAACTTGAAGAGGAGGGAACTCATAAGTCCAGGAGTCAGATACACAAGAAAAGAAACTACAGACCATTATCCTTTATGAATACTGACTCAAAAATTTTCAACAAAATAGTACCAAACCAAATTCAGCAGCATATTGAAAGGATTATATATCATGATCACATATGACCTATTCTTGGAATGCAAGGAGGGTTTAACATACAAAGTTAATCAATATAGTACACCACATTCAGAGAAAACACATGATCATCTCGATTGATGCAGAAATTCAAAACTGATAAAACAGTCAACAAACTAGAAATAAACGGGCATTTCTTCAACTAACAGAGGTCATTTATTATTTATTTATTGAAGATTTTTAAGTTTATTTATTCATGAGAGACACACAGAGAGAGAGAGAGGCAGAGACACAGGCAAAGGGAGAAGCAGGCCCCATGCGGGGAGCCCGAGGTGGGACTCGATCCCGATCCCGGGTCTCCAGGATCACGCCCCAGGCCAAAGATGGCGCTAAGCCACTGAGCCACTAGGGCTGCCCAACAGAGGTCATTTAAAAAAATAACAGCTAACATCATACTCTTTTTACCTGAGATCAAGGGAAAAGTAAGGATGCTAGCTTTTACTGCTTCTATTTAACACAGTATTAGAAGTTCTAACCAGAGCAATTAGGAAAAAAATATATTAAAGGCATCCAAATTGGAAAGGAAGAAGTAAAAGTATCTCTGTTTGCAGTATGAGACAATCTTACATGCAAACCAGATTCCATGCCTAAAAATGTCAGTATTAATAAGTGACTCATCAAAGTAGGAGAATACAAAGTCAACACACAAAAATCAGTTGAACTTCTATACCAATGAGCAATCTAAAATGGAAATTAGGAAAACAATTCCATTTACAATAGCATCAAAAAGAATAAAATACTTAGGAATAAACTTAACCGAGGAGGAGAAAGATTTATACAATTAAAACAATGAAAAGTAAAAGATTTCTACATTTTTGAGGCCAATACACTTCCAGAAAATAAGAAAATATTAGAAAATTAGATAAAATTAGGGAAAAAATGGTGAAATAAAGAGCAAACAGAAATTTCATACATTGCTAATGGAAGTGGAAATTGTTAAAACTTTATTGGCAAACTTTGGGACTATAAAGTTAAATATGCATACTATAACATTCAGGAAAAAATGTATGATATATTAAGAGAAGCATTATTTATAATACCCAAACTCCAAACACTAAAGGAAAATAGGTAAATTGTGACAGTTATACTATGGAATCTTAAACTGAGTTATACTTATGTAACTCAATGAATATAAATGAACTACAGGTACAAATTCAGCTGAGAGAATGACACAGACAAAACATAATACAGCACCATGATTCCATTTATCAAGTACAGGATAGACAGAACTAACTCATAATATTATAAATCAGGTCAGTGTATACTTTGGGGGAAATGTTTTGAGGGGAACACAACAGACTTCTAGAGTGTTGGTTTTATTTCTTATGGGGTCATGATAAAATGGGCATACTATATGATAACCCATTCAACTCTACTACAACGTCTGAATGTCAGTGTCTCTTCAAAATTCCTAAATTGAAAACTTAGTTCCCAATGTGATAGCACTTTGAGGTGGGGCACCTGAGAGATAATTAGGTGATGAGGACTGAGCCCTCATGAATCGGATTAGTGCCCTCATAAAGGAGACCCCAGAGAGCTTGCATTTCTTCTGTCAAATGAGGAGACGGTGATGCAGTGCCATCTATGAATCACAGAGTGGATTCTCCATCAGACATTTTGAATCTGCTGGCACCTTGATCTTAGATTTTCCAGATTCCAGAACTAAAAGAAATAAATTTTTATGGTTTATAAGCCATATATATTTTGATATTTTTGTTGGAGTAGCCTGAATGGATTAAAACACATACACTCATGACTTGTACTCTTTTCTGTGTGTATGTAGCTATACTTCAATGAAATTTTTTTAAAAAATGAAATATAAATATTTTAAGTCATAACATGACATTTCTATATCATCTTCTGGGGACTCAAAGAAAGGAAGTGTTAAATTATAATAGAGAATTAAAGAGAGATAGTCAATAAGGAGATGGCAGCTAGAACACCTGAGACAAGTGAGTTAACTGTGTTTCACCAATCAGAAAACAGAGAGGAAAGCATTACAGTCAGAGGAAACATAAACATAAAGGAAGTTTCAAAAAAGGCCATTCATTTTGGCTGGAAGGAAAGGTATTATGTTTTCTTGTTCTCAGTGAAAAACAATTCTGGAAGGGACTATAAGAGGTCATTAAAAAATTTTTTTTCAGCAATCAGAAATTGGTTTAAAAATCACAATTTTTTTTAGATTCTACATATAAGTGAAATCATATGGTAACTGTCTTTTCTCTGACTTATATCACTGAGCATAATACCCTTTGTGTCTATCCATGCTGTCGCAAATGGAAAGATCTCACTTTTTATGGCTGAGTAATATTCCATTGTATCTATATAAAGCATCTTCTTTATTCATTCTTCTATAGCTGGACAACAAACAAATGAACAAAAACAAAGACACCCATAAATACAGAGAACTGATGGTTGCCAGAGAGGAGAGTGGAAGGATGAGAAAATGGGTGAAGAGGAGTTGCTGGGAGGTACAGGTTTCCAGTTATCACATGAGTAAGTAAGGGGAAAGACAGGTACAGCATAGGGAATATAGTCGATGGTACTGTAATAGCATTTCATGGTGACAGATGGTAGTCACACTTGTTCTGGGCAGATGTAAATCTGCCCAATCACTATGCTATACAGCTGAAACTAATAGAACCCTGTGTATCAACAATACTGCCATGAAGGGAGATTGATTCAGGCAAGATGGCGGAGGAGCAGGGTCCTCACCTCACCTGGCCCCACCAACTTACCTAGATAACTTTCAAACAATCCTGAAAACTTATGAATTCGACCTGAGATTTAAAGAAAGAATAGCCAGAGAGCTACAGAGAGAAGGGTTTTCACTTCTAACAAGGTAGGAAGATGGGAAAAAATGAAATAAAAATGAATCAAGTTGGGGAGGGGCACCGCGAGGAGCCCAGCTAAGGCCAGGCGGCGAGAGCCTCCAGGACAGGAAACCCCAGACCCGGAGAAGCAAGAACTTTTAAAACTCTGCGCTGGATTCTTCCCAGACAGAAAAGTGCTCAGCAGGGAAACTGGGCAGAACTGCAGGAGGGGCAGTGGAGCCTCCAGTCTCTTGGAGTCACTAATAGAGGAAGTGCACCAGGGGAAAGCGCACCACGAACCGAGGGCTGTCCTTGGTAAAGGTCTGGCATGAGCACTCGGCACCGGGGAGAACCCAGTCGGTTAGGCGGGCAGCTCTGGACAGAGGTGTCTCGGCAGCCGCAACCCCGGAAGCGTGATTCCAGCACCACAGAGCCCTGGATCCCAAGGCGCCGAGCCAGCGGACACAGCCCACGATCCTGCACTCCCCCCAGGACAGGCGGAGATGGGGAGGGCACGAGACAGCGAGGACTCTCCTGCTGCTGGGCGCCCCCGAGCTGTGCAGATCAGAGCCCCCCTGCCGGCCCGGGAGCATCTACGCCATTGCAGACTGGGAGACTGCGTTAGTTACTGTGGGAAGCTGACTCCAGAGCTGGAGACCTGGCCGCCACCATTGTGGTTGCTCCTCCTTGTTTCACCCTCTGCCTGGGAGAGATGGGACCGCCAGGGAGCAGGGGCCTCCAAGGTAAACAGCTCCCACTGAGCCCAGCACCCAGTGGGGGTGGGGCATCTCCTCCAAGCACACATACCTGAGAATCAGCACGGCAGACTCTCCCCGAGAAGACCAGCTGGAAGAACAGGGGAAGAGCATATCCTTGACCAAGCAGCGCTGGAAAGCTCCAGAGGAAGTCAGGGATTTACAGTATATAGAACCAAAGGATACCCCTCCATTTTTTTCCTTTTACCAGTACAATTAATTTTTATATCAGATTATAAATTTCCAACATTTTTTCTCTTTTCCCACCCTAACTACAATCTTTTACCACTCTTAATTTTTAAGTTACTTCCTTTTTGACTTTCATATTTCTCTAATTACATGTCTTAGATATATTTTTTACTTCAGAATTCCCTTCAACATACTCAACTTGTTTTTGGGAGATATACAAGATATGTTTTTGTTTTGTTTTGTTTTCTGTTCTTTGTTTTCTCTGCTTCATTTTGTTCTACAATGGCAGAAGTTAATACCTTCTAAAACATGACCAGCATGCACCCAGAACCAAGTGTTATACCATGCTGGTTCACTCTGTGAGATTATATTCTCTCTTCATTCCCAGTCTGCCCCTGTTTTATCTCATTTATGTTTTTGTGGACAATGCTGGGGCTCTCTACAAGTATTTCTTGTTTATATAAATTTGGGACTGGTCATCTTCTAACATACAGAACTTAATATACTCAGAACCAAGAGGATCGCATTCTAGGATCCTCAGGTAGACTACATTCTCCCTCCACTACAACTTTGTCACCAGCACCATCTCCGAGTCCCCCTCCTTTTTTTTTTCTTCTCCTTTTTTTTCTTTTTTTTTTTCCTCTTTACCTTTGCTTTTTCTCTCTTTTTCTTCTTCTTCTTTGGGATTCTTGGGCTTTTATTTTTTACTACATTGTTTTAAAATTTGTTTTTCTCTTTAGTGGTCCTCTTGTTTAATTTCTTTCTGATCTTTCTTTTCAATTGCAGGTCTCTGACCTCATCACAATCATCAGGGGTGAAATTTACCTAGGTCGTGGTTGATATTCTTGACTCAACCACTCACACAGGCACTCTGCACTGAGCAAAATGACTAAAAGGAGGAACTCACCCCCCCCAAAATAATAAGAAACAGTACTCTCTGCCACAGATTTACAGAATTTGGATTACAATTCGATGTCAGAAAGCCAATTCAGAAGCAAAATTTTAAGCTACTGGTGGCTCTGGAAAAAAGCATAAAGGATTCAAGAGACTTCATGACTGCAGAATTTAGATCTAATAGGCTAAAATTAAAAATCAATTAAATGAAATGCAATCCAAACTAGAGATCCTAAACAAAAGGGTTAATTGGGTGGAAGAAAAGTGAGTGACACAGAAGACAAGTTGATGGAAACCAAGGAAGCAGAGGAAAAAACAGAAAAACAATTAAAAGACCATGAGGAAAGGTTAAAGGAAATAAATGATAGCCTCAGAGGAAGCCTCTACGTATAATTGGGGTTCCAGAAATCACCATGAGGGCCAGAGGGCCAGAAAACATATTTGAACAAATCATAGCTGAGAACTTCCCTAATTTGGGAAGGGAAACAGGCATTCAAATCCAGAGATAGAGAGTACCCCCCCCCCCATGATCAATAAAAACCATTCAACACCTCGACATTTAATAGTGAAGCTTGCAAAATCCAAAAATAAAGAAAAAATCCTTAAAGCAATGAGAGACAAGAGATCCCTAACTTATATGGAAAGAAGTATTAGGTTAACAGCAGACCTCTCCACAGAGACCTGGTAGGCCAAAAAGGGCTGGCAGGATATATTCAGGGTCCTAAATTAGAAGAATATGCAGCCAAGAATATTCTATCCACCAAGGCTCTCATTCAGAATAGAAGGAGAGATAAAGAGCTTCCAGATAGGCAGAAACTGAAAGAATATGTGACCACCAAACCAGCTCTGCAAGAAATATTAAGGGGGACCCTGTAAAAGAAAGAGGAGGCCCAAAAAAATAATCCACAAAAACAGGGACTGAATAGGTAATACGATGACGGTAAATTCATATCTTTCAATAGTTACTCTGAACGTGAATGGGCTAAGTGATCCCATCAAAAGATGAAGGGTATTGGACTGGATTAAAAAGCAAGACCCATCTATTTGCTGTCTATAAGAGACTCTTTTAGACATGAGGACATCTACAGCCTGAAAATGAAAGACTGGAGAACCATTTACCATTCAAATCGTCCTCAAAGGAAGTTGGGGTAGCAATCCTCATATCAGATAAATTAAAGTTTATCCTAAAGACTGTAGTAAGAAATGAAAAGGAACACTATATCATATTTAAAGGGTCTATCCAACAAGAGAACCTAACAATCATGATATTTATGCCCCTAATGGGGGAGCTGCCAAGTATATCAATAACCACATTAAAGACATATTTAGATAATAAAACACTAATAGTAGACTTCAACACGTCACTTTCTGCAAATGACAGAACTTCTAAACACAACATCTCCAAAGAAACAAGGGCTTTAAATGATGCAGGACCAGACGGATCTCACAGATGTATACAGAACTTTGCATCAAAATACAACTGAACACACATTCTTCTCAAGTTCAAATGGAACTTTCTCCAGAATACACCACATACTGGGTCACAAATCAGGTCTTAACCAATGCCAAAAGATTGGGATTGTCCCCTGCATATTTTCAGACCATAATGCTTTGAAACTAGAACTTAATCACAAGAAGAAATTTGGAAGAAACTCAAACAGATGGAGGTTAAAGAGCATCCTACTAAAAGATGAATGGGTCAGCCAGGGAATTAGAGAAGAATTAAAAAGATTCATGAAAACTAATGAGAATGAAGATCTTTGGGATACAGCAAACACAGTCCTAAGAAGGAAATACATCACAATACAAGCATCCCTCAAAAAATTGGAAAAAAACCCTCAAATACACAAGCTAACCTCACACCTAAAGGAACTGGAGAAAGAACAGCAAGTAAAACCTACACAAAGCAGAAGAACTGTTAATAAGAAGAACTTCTGTTAAAGAAGAAGAACTTTATCTGTTAATAAAGATTCGAGCAGAACTCAGTGAAATAGAGACCAGAAGAACTGTAGAACAGATCATCAAAACTGAGAGTTGGTTCTTTGAAAGAATTGATAGATAAACCATTAGCCAGCCTTTTTAAAAACAAAAAACACTCAAGTTAATAAAATCATGAATGAAAGAGGTAATATTACAACCAATACCAAGGAAATACAAACAATTTAAAATATATATATTATGAGCAGATATACAGCAATAACTTAGGGAATATAGAAGAAATGGACACATTTTTGGAAAACCGCAAGCTACCAAAAGTGGAACAGGAAGAAATAAAAAACCTCAATGGGCTAATAACCAGGGAGGAAATTGAAGCAGTCATCAAAAACCTCCCAAGACACAAAAGTCCAGAGCCAGATGGCTTCCCAGGGGAATTCTATCAAATGTTTAAAGAAGAAACAATACCTATTATAATAAAGATGTTCCGAAGGATAGAAGGGGATGGAACACTTCCAAACTCATTTTATGAGACAAAGACCCGACCAAAAAGGAGAATTAAATACCAATATCCCTGATGAACACAGATGCAAAATTCTCAACAAGATACTAGGCAACAGGATCCAACAGTACATTAAGAAGATTATTCACCATGATCAACTGGGATTTATCCCCAGGATCCAAGAGTGGTTAAACACTCTTAAAACAAAGTGATAGATCACATCAACAAGAGAAAAAACAAGAACTATATGATCCTCTCAATAGATGCAGAGAAAGTAATTGACAAAATATAGCATCTCTTCCTGATCAAAACTCTTCAGAGTGTAGGGATAGAGGGAACATTCCTCAGCATCTTAAGAACAATCTACAAAAAGCCCACAGTAAATATCATTCTCAGTGGGGAAACACTGGGAGCCTTTCCCCTAAGACCAGGAACATGACAGGGATGTCCACTCTCACCACTGTTGTTCAACATAGTACTAGAAGTCCTAGCCTCAGCAATCAGGCAACAAAAAGAAATAAAAGGCATTCAAATTGGCAAAGAAGAACTCAAACTCTCCCTCTTTGCAGATGACATGATACTGTACTTAGAAAACCCAACAGACTCCACCCCAAGATTGCTAGAACTCATACAGCAATTCAGCAATGTGGCAGGATACAAAATCAATGCCCAGAAATCAGTGGCATTTCTATACACTAACAATGAGACTGAAGAAAGAGAAATTAAGGAGTCAATCCCATTTACAATTTCACCCAAAAGCATAAGATACCTAGGAATAAACCTAACTAAACAGGTAAAGGATCTATACCCTAAAAACTATAGAACACTTCTGAAAGAAATTGAGGAAGACATAAATAGATGGGAAAATAGTGCATGCTCATGGATTGGAAGAATTATTATCGTGAAAATGTCTATGCTACCCAGGGCAATTTACACGTTCAATGCAATCCTTATCAAAATACCATGGACTTTCTTCAGAGAGTTGGAACAGATAATCTTAAGATTAGTGTGGAATCAGAATAGCCAGGAGAATATTGAAAAAGAAAACCATAGCTGGGGGCATCACAATGCCGGGTTTCAAGTTGTACTACAAAGCTGTGGTCATCAAGACAGTGTGGTACTGGCACAAAAACAGACACACAGATCAATGGAACAGAATAGAGAATCCAGAAATGGACCATCAACTCTATAGTCAACTAATATTTGACAAAGCAGGAAAGTCTATCCACTGGAAAAAGGACAGTCTCTTCAATAAATGGTGCTGGGAAAATTGGACAGCCACATGCAGAAGAATGAAACTGGATCATTCTCTTGCACCATACACAAAGATAAACTCAAAATGGATGAAAGATCTAAATGTGAGACAAGATTCCATCAAAATCCTAGAGGAGAACACAGGCAACACCCTTTTTGACCTTAGCCACATTAATTTATTGCAAGATACATATATGAAAGCAAGGGAAACAAAAGCAAAAATGAATTATTGGCACTTAATCAAGGTAAAAAGCTGCTGCGCAGCAAAAGAAACAGTCAAGAAAACTAAAAGACAACCTACAGAATGGGAGAAGATATTTGAAAATGACATTAGAAAAAGGGCTAATATCCAAGATCTATAAAGAACTTATCAAACTCAACAACAAAGAGACAATCCAATCATGAAATGGGTGAAAGACATGAACAGACATTTCACCAAAGAAGACCTACACATGGCCAACAAGCACATGAGAAGATGCTCTCATCACTTGCCATCAGGGAAATAGAAATCAAAACCTCAATGAGATACCACCTCACACCAGTGATAATGGGGAAAATTAACAAGACTGGAAACAACAAATGTTGGAGAGGATGTGGAGAAAGGGGAACCCTCCTGCACTGTTGGTGGGAATGTGAACTGGTGCAGCCACTCTGGAAAACTCTGTGGAGGTTCATCAAAGAGTTAAAAATAGAGCTACCTTACAACCCAGCAATTGCACTGCTGGGGATTTACCCCAAAGATACAGATGCAGTGAAACGGCAGGACACCCACACCCCAATGTCTATAGCAGCAATGTTCACAATAGCCAAACTGTGGAAGAAGCCTCGGTGTCCATCAATAGATGAATGGGTAAAGGAGATGTAGTATATGTATACAATGAATTTTACTCCCTCATTAGAAATGATGAATACCCACCATTTGCTTTGATGTGGATGGAACTAGAGGGTATTATGCTGAGTAAGTAAGTCAATCAGAGATGGAAAACCATTATATGGTTTCATTCATATGGGGACTATAAAAAATAGTGAAAGGGATTATACAGGAAAGGAGAGAAAATGAGTGGGAAATATCACAGAGGGTGACAGAACATGAGAGACTCCTTAACTCAGAACGAACAAGTGATAGTGTAAGGTGAGTTGGGCAGGGGGATGGGGTGACTGGGTGACGGGCACTGAGGGGGCCACTTAATGGGATGAGCATTGGGAGTTACACTATATGTTGGAAATCAAACTCCAATAAAAAATATACCCCCCAAAACAATACTGCTATAAAAAACTTCTTAAATCGCGGATCACAAAATCTTCGAATTGATTTGTATCCAAATTCATCTAGACATAATTCCACAAGATTATTTCTTTGTAGCTCTCTTTATTCCAGAGATGTTTGAGGGCAACTGGCATTTAAATTATCTCTATAAACAACAATGATAACAAGATGAAGAGTAGGTAGGGGACAAATATATGAAAATGTATATGCTTAAGTGGATTTTATTCAGCAGAGAGCAAAGATACATTCATCCTTAAAATTTGTTTATAGTCATTTGTGTTACAGGACAATTACTCTAGCAACAATGTACAAGGTTAATTCAGAGGACAGCTGAGGGGTGGGGAGACTTGTGACAAGAGCCTTGAGTGAGAAGAGATGGATGGTAAGAAACAACATAGGACTGATCTGTGAAGTGGTGTGGTCACTAAGAAAGGGAAGAGAGAAAATGACATGGTTCACGATTACACAAGGAAACTAGTGAAATGGAGAGATGGCTGATGTTAACAGCCACATCTAATAGCTATTGAGGGATTACTAGGTGCCTGGAAATGTACCAAACATTCAACATGTGTTTCCTCCTTGACACTTCACAATCTCAGGCCTAGGTGCTTTGATAGTGATGATTTTTTACATAATACCTAGCTTAATATCATGACCACCTTGCAAATTAGTAATTGTACTCAACTTATATCTGACAAAAAAAGCTAGAAAAGTTATATGACATTTCAAAGTCAACAAATAATAGACATAGAATTCAAATTTATGATTTATAAAGTTCCTGAAACAAATTAAGCAATAAATCAATTATATATATATATAAGTATATAAATCATCTCTCCCTCTCTATATATTTAACATATATTATATATTAATTATAAATATGTAATATATATTTAACATATATATAACATTAATAATTGGTTAAACGACTATATTTTGAACTGCAAAGCGTCTGGCCATAAAACAACTTGGTCTCTACCCAGACACGGAAATTCTGAAGGGGACTATAAAGGACATTTAGAGAAAAAAAAATCAGAAATTAGAAAAACTAATCACAGAATTACAGAATCTTTTTTATATTTTTTTATTTTTTATTTTTATAATAAATTTATTTTTTATTGGTGTTCAACTTACCAACATACAGAATAACACCCAGTGCTCAATTTTGAAATTTACTTGTATCTAAATTCATCAAGACAATTCCACAAGCCCAGTGGATTACTTTTTTGCAACTCACCTATTTCAGAGAGATTTGAGAGCATTTGGCATTTAAATTCTATTTGTAATAATCTTGTAAAGTAATCTTCTAGAGATAAAACTGAAGAATTTCAATAAAAACAAAATTTGAGAAAATTTCCAAAAGAAATAAGTGCTTACCTTCTGACTGCTACTGAAACATAACCATCTACCAGCGCTGAGAGTGTAAAAATAATCCAAGCCTCCACAAAAATTTATGCTACAGACCCAACTTTTTCTACAGAAGTTCTATTTACCACAAGAAAAGTAGAATTACCTTCAATCTGTTTTCCTTTTCCCACACAATAGCCTGAGTGAGGGTAAGATGATTCATAGAGAAGATAAATAAGATTACTAAAGGGATGAAAATACCAAAAAAGGTAAAGAAGTAATCATGAGAATATGCTGGATATGGAAATCTCTGAACAAAGACAGTGACGTCTTGAAATAGCTTTCGTGTAGCCGTGTGGTTATAGTATTTCATGATGGCCCGATCCAAGGCATGCTGCATAACCAGGAACCCTTCAGTGATATACCCTAAACGAGAAAACAAGGATTGCTAAGTACAACAGAACAAGAAATAGCTGAACTGAACAAAGAGAAAGGTAACTAAAGTATATCAAAAACAAACAACAAAGTTAATTCTTGTAAAGAGGCCCTTGTTATAAGCTAAATTTTACAGAGCAGCTGTTATGTTTCCCAATGCAAATACATAATAAATACTTTTTTATTATTAAAAAAATTTTTTACCTGAGTATAGTTGACATATAATGTCACATTAGTTTCAGGTGTACAATGTAGTGATTCAACATGTTTACACCTTATGCCATGCTTACCACAAGTGTAGATACCATTTGTCACCATACAATGCTATTACAATACAATTGACTATATTCCTTATGCTGTGCCTTTTATTCCCATGACGTATTTATTCCTTAACTGGAAGCCTGTATCTCCCATTCCCCTTCACCCATTCTGCCCATCCCCTCCTCCTCTCTAGCAATCATCAGTTTTTCTCTGTATTTATAGGTCTGATTCTGCTTTTTATTTATTCATTTGTGTTTTTTTAAGATTCTTTTTAAAAGGATCCTAATTCCCAGCTTCTTAGAAAGTAAAATATTGTATGAAATTACAGAGCTGCTTTCTGCAATTGAATAAACTATTGCATAGGTAAAGACTTTAATTTGGTGCCTTTGACATTTGAAAACTTAAGTGAAGTTCATACCGAGTTATATGAGCTGATGTCCACTAAAGCAGAACTGCTCAATGTGGTCCTTGGATCTGTGGCATTATGTAAATAGTTTCTGTTACATACATTTAGTATAAAAATGAGCAAACACCTAAAAACTTTTATCAAAGTCTGGCATTGCCATGTCATTTAAAAACAATTTTCTGCTCATCTATATAAGTTCTTTATTGATTTTGAATGGAATCTGTATTACATTTTCTCCCCTCTGGATCTTGGCTTACTGTTCAATAGGGTCTTTCACATAAGCAGAAATATTTACTTTTGGGATCCCTGGGTGGCTCAGGGGCTTAGCGCCTGCCTTTGGCCCAGGGTGTGATCCTGGAGTCCCAGGATCGAGTCCCACATCAGGAGCCTGCATCTCCCTCTGCCTGTGACTTCAACCTCCTCTCTCTCCCTCTCTCATGAATAAATAAAATCCTTTTTTTAAAGAAATATTTACTTTTAATGAAGTTCAATTTGTCGGTTTCTTCCTTTTATAGCAATATTTTTTCTGTCTTAATGAATCACTACTGGCCCCAAATTCATGAAGATATTCTCATAAATTTTGTTGTGGAAGCATTTTTTACATTTAGGTTTATGATCAGTTTGTTAATTAACTTTGTTAATTAACTAATTTTGTATAGATATGAGTTGGTGATCAAGATTCACTCTTTCCAACTAAATACCATGTTATTCCATCACAATTTGTTCAAATAGATTTCCTTTCCCCAGTGAATCATATTGGAGCCTTCACGGAAAAATCAAATGACTGTATGTACATGAGTCTCTTTCCAGACACTCCATTCTTTTTACTGATGTCTTTGTTCATCCTTACACCTAATATAGCAATGTCTTAATTATGTAGATTTATAATAAGTCTTGAATGTTCTTTAACATTGGCATTCCTTTCCAAGATTTTTTTTTTTACTAATCTAGACCCTTTGTATTTCCATATAAATTTTATAATGAGCTTGCCAATTTTTTTTTTTAAAGACTGCTAGGATTCTATCACTATATTGCTAACATAGATCAAACTAGGGAGAAGCTGCCTTCTAACAATTTTGAATCACCCAACCAATGAGATTTAGGTGTTTCATCATTTGTTAAGGTCTTTTAAATTTTTCTCTCAGAAACGTTTTGTTTTTGGTGTAGATTTATAATTTATTTTTGTATACTGTCTTTCTATCTTGGGTATTTGCTAAATTTACATATTATATGTAGTACTTTTTTGTGGACATCTTCAGAATCACCTGCTTAACATGATTCCGTCAACTTCATATAATTTCACTCCTTCCTTTCCAAAATCTATACCTTTTATTTCATTTCTTTTTTTCTGATATTTTAGGACTTCTAGTAATATGCTGAAAAGAATTGATGACAGCAAACATCTTTACTTCATTTTTGATTATTAGGGGAAATGTGCAATATTTCACCAGGAAGATACAAATTTCTAACACATGTACTTTATCAGATTCAGAAACTTCACTTTTATTGCTACTTTGGCTTGGAGAGTTTTTTAAATATATTTTTTATTTTGGAAAAAAATGTAGTCTTACAGAAAAGTTGCAAAAATAATACAGAGTCCTATATACCATGCATTCTCAACAGCTATAGCTTCAAGCTGGCCATAGCACATAAAACAGATCTGTAGTATGTCTGTGGCAATAAACTTTAATGAAGGGAATGTACTTAGGGAAAAAATGTCTAAAATGATTCCCTAGAAGGGCAATAATGAAAAAAGGATTGAGAAATATTGTTAATATCCTGCACCCAGCTTCCCAAATATTACATCTTATATTACCATGGTACATTTGTGAAAACTAAGAAATTGAATTGGTACAATTTCTAATTTATAGAAACTTTGTTTGGATTTCACCAGTTTTTCCCTAGTGCCATTTTTTCTTTCTGTTCCCATCCAGAATTCTACATTGCATTAGTTGTCATGTCTCCATAGTCTCCTCTGACCTATGAAACTTTCTCATCCTTTCTTGATTTTCATGACCTTGTCATGAGTTTTTGAGAATCTTAGGCATGTACTTTGGAGAATGTCCTACAGCTTAGGTTTGTACAATGTTTTTCCACTAATAGACTAGAGTTAAAAGTTTTGGAGAAGGATACCACAGAGCTAAAATGCCCTCTTTATCACATTATACCACATTATATCATTTTGATGTCATTACATGAAAATACTCATAAAATTGTTTTAAATTCCTTGTCTGCTAATTTCAGTATCTGGCTTATCTGTCCATTTATTTATATTGACTTTTTTTTTTTAATTTTAGGTAACATTTTCCTATTCCTTTGCATATCCTATAATTTTGGATCTTGTGCCAGAAATTGTTATGAAAGGAACTGTGGACACTTAACTGTATAATGTTTGTTCTATTTTCTTAAAGACGCTAGCTCTTTCCTTTGTCATAGAGCCAAAGGGAAGAGCCGATCATTTAAATTCCAAGAGTTTAGTTGAGTCGAACTTGGGCCTCAAAATTAAGTTCACTTCTGTTTTCAAATGGTACCTTTTACCTCTCTGACCAATTTTCCTTTCTACTGTGCCATGGATGATGGACATGTGTACTTTGTTAGGGTCTCATGTAGGACAAGCTTGGGCTATAGTTTCACTAACAGAGCTCTGGTTTACTTTGGGATTCAGTTTCATCTGGTTTCCACAATACAAATGCTGTCGAATTGCACAAATTCTGCTTCCTAGTTTACCTCCACTGCTGGCAGCTGAATAAACATCCCAAAGTTAGAGGACAGCTGAAACACTCACTCTGCCAGCCCACACCACTGGGAAATGCACAGCTGCTTTTTCCTGATCTCTACAAAGTATATCTATGTTCAGCCCAATTCATGCCCAGGTTAGGTACTTGCTCCCAGGTACAGAGCCACAGAAGCTCTTTACCTAAAAAGGGCCTGTTCCTCTCTGGAATTCAGTTCATCAAAGCTTCCTTGCATTCAAAATTCTAAAATGCGGGATCCCTGGGTGGCGCAGCGGTTTGGCGCCTGCCTTTGGCCCAGGGCGCGATCCTGGAGACCCGGGATCGAGTCCCACATCGGGCTCCCGGTGCATGGGGCCTGCTTTTCCCTCTGCCTGTGTCTCTGCCTCTCTCTCTCTCTCTCTGTGACTATCATAAATAAATAAAACTAAAAAAAAAAAAAAAAAAAAAAAAAGACAAAATTCTAAAATGCCACCATGATATATAATTTGTATTTTATTGTTTTTCATTCTCAATATTTTATAAAAGTACTAGTTTACAATGACTTGAAAATTAAAAAAACAAAGCAAAACAAACAAACAAACAAACAAACAAATACCCAGGACCTTCACCAGAGGAGCACTACCTTAAAGAACATTTATTTTCATTGGGACAAGGTCAACTTCCAAGCACAGGCTCCCCATACAGCTATCCATGGAAGCCTATAGTCTGCCCCAATATTCCTTCAGAGAGAAGTATTGATAAGACTTTAATTCAAGATAATTTATTTATTTCTCAAAGTCCCTTACTGACTGTAGAAGAGCATGAATGTTTTTAGTGAGGGCACAGATAATCATGTATACATAAATTAAATGTATTTTTAATTGTTCTTGGTAACACACCAAGTTCAGTGTTGATTTCATACATACTGCATTTAATTTACAACTGCAATACTTATGGGTTATTTAGTCCTTAGCACACTTTACATAATCTCTGTGCAAGCCCAGGTACTTTACCTGTGGAATTGATGTAATCAAACCTGTCTCACAGTACTTTGGAATAAGAGTTAAGGACTCAAAAATTTTAGCTGTTCCTATGCCAGGGTGGGGAAGAACATGCAGTAAAAATATCTATTATATGAATAAAAATTGTTTTCCTGTTTAGAACTACTGTATAAATTAAGAAATTAAGGTTATATTAAGGAAAAGAGTTTATAGAGACAAGCAAGTAATTCAACAAAAATAGGGATTAGATCCTTTAATCAACTAGTCTATTAACATTTTTTATTTTTATTTCATGCTATATAAATATTTAAGTGTGCTTGTATACACACACATGCATTATCAGCTTCAAGTACAGAGGGCTGAATTAATCAACTCCTCAATTCATGACCCAACAAATGGTTCATGACCCTTAATCTACTTTATTTTCTTATATTCCTATTTTCCTTGCCCCTCTTTCCTACCCATTGGCAACATTTCTAATATGTTTGATGAGTATTATTGTGTTTCTGTGTTTTCTTCTAAATTTCCCACTGGTTTTTCATTTGCATATACTTTATGTTAATGAAATTATATAATAAACTATTAGCTTAGTTCCCTGCAAGATGCTGCTACATCTAGTCCAGTCTTCTTAATCCACTGCTCTGATGCTGCCTCCTACTCCTTGCCACCACAGCCAGCATTTGCCAGGAGCTTTCTTATGGATCCACAAAAAAAGTTTAGGGTTTCTACCCAAGAACATATTGTTAATTTGGCTACTACTATGGTCTGAATGTCCATGTTCCACAAAATCCACATGTTGAAATCCTAACCCCTAAAAGGTAATGGGGGCCTGTGAGTGGTGCTAAAATCATGAGAGTGCAGCTCTCATAAATGGAATTAGGACCTTACAAAAGAGGCTCCAGAGACCTCTCTAGCATCACCAAATGAGGACATAGTTTGAAAGCACAGGCTAGGAACCAGGAAGAGGGCCCTTACCAGAGAATAACCATGCTGGTGCCTTGATCTTGGACTTCACAGTCTCCAGAAGTGAGAAATAAATTTCTGTTGCTCATAAGCTACCCAGTGTGTGGTATGTATTTTGTTATAGCCACCCAAACAAACTAATAAAGCTGCCACTGACAGACTGCCCCCCACCCAGAATGGCTATATCAGCTTATTCAGCCTCCCTCCAGCAGTGCATTTATATATCCCTGGCAGCTCTTAGCATTATCCAACTTTCTAAGTTTTTCACCAGTCTAACCCTTATAAAGTAATAATCCAGGCAAATTTCATAATGTATTATATACATGGGAAAAGACTTAAGATTCCTTTTTAAATTCTATATAAAACAATTTAAACACCTAACAGAGTAAATGTTGTCATAGCTCTGTCAAATTAAATTTTATACTTTTGTTATTCTTTTAGCATATTTAAGTTGTAGGTTATTTCAAATTTCTATGATTTATGATAAATTGGTTATAGCTTGTTTTTCTTATTGTGTGATTTTCTCAAGGTAAATGGGCATTATTGTTAATGAAAGCAAAGCTTCCTTTTAAAGATGTTTTAATGATAGTCTGCATAATAAATTTTAAATTGCTATAGCTATATTAAAAACTATTCATCAACCCAAAAGCATAGTATACAGTTATAATGGATCAGACTCTGTCAGTATCTGGAAATATATATGTTAGTCATTGAAATAAAAATTTCACAAGTGAACCTACATGAAAATATAAGGTATACACTGACCAGGAAAAGATAAAAATACACTGTTCCAATGTATAGAAATTTTACACAAGTTTTGGAACACTGAAAATTTTAAATAAAGAAATCACCAGCAGCACAGCAAGTTAAAAATTAACTTTAATTTTCATCACCAGGTTGAAGAAATACAGGTATAAATATGTGATGGCTCTTACCATAAGACTAGGATATTAAAATAAGAATGACTAAAGATCTGCTCACCAGGTGGCCCCCCATTTGAATTACGTTCACTTCTGGGTCCCAAAGAAGGAAAAGTTGGAAAGAGAACACCTGTTTCCCAGCCTCCAGTTCGGAAGAAACTCACATACTTGTTCCTCTGAAAACCACTAAAACGCAGAGAATACTTTACCTATAAAGAGCAAAAAGAAATCTGTAAATGCAAAAAATAATTAAGCAAGAATGAGAAACAAAAGGAAGTTAAAGAAAAATTGCACGTGTGATTCTGAGGCAGACTGTCAAGCACTAAGTAGATTCTGAACAACAGCCAATGGAGCAGACTTGTTGTGTGGCTACTGTGGGTCTGCAGTAAGCAAACACAGTGGCAACTTGCACACCATTGCCAATATTTTTCCCCCAAAATAGATAGCTGGCATGCATACTGAAATGAAACATACCAAAAGGTATTGCTAATTTCTCTTTCCATTATGTCAGTCAAGTATTCTAAGAGGAAAATTTCTTCCTCTCCGAAAAGTGATTGTAACATAAGAAAGAATCCCACATGAGGAAAGAGGAGAAATGTGATAAAGTATAAATATGAAATACTGCATAATTTCATTATTAAATAAAAAGATAATACTAATTCTAGAGAACTAAGTAAACTTCAAGGTAAATCATGCTGGGCCTAAGTAGATTTGCAAGACAGCAAATGGTCTAGCAGCTGCCTAGAGCCAGGGGTCAGACAGAGAAATCAGTAATATCAAGAGGGGCAGGCAGAGGTCATAAACTAGGTAAATATTAGTATGCTTAGTTATCAAGACAAAAGCTTTAGTCACTTATTGCATGTTCAAGGATTAAGAAGCATCGCCTGTTCCTCAAGGAGCTCAAATTCTAGTTGAGACAACATATATATTCACATCATAGCAAATTCAGTGATAGTAATATGTACAGGGCATTTATGGGAGTATGAAAGATCAAAGGGGTGGGTGTGGTTAGGAGAGCCACTGTACAGTGAGTCACAGTAACAATATTAAAGGTAAGAGTGAGCCAAGTGTCAAGGCAGTAGAGAGGTTGTACAAGGCACAATAGGTGAAGTTTGAAACTACCAAAAACATGTTGACCAGGCTCTATATATATACTGATGAGCCTACATCAGCATCACTTACACTGAATCAGTAACTTGAGGGAATTATATATATGTCAAAGGAGGGAGGGAGTGATGGGACTGAATGGAAAGATACCTACAACTCTACTTATGACACAGTGGTTTTCCTTACTTCTTCATTCCATTGACAACCATCTGTATCTTAAGTGTAGAATTATCGCTTCAAGCAATCATCTGTACCATATTCTGGTTATTTCCTTCAACACCAAGGATGCCAAGTTCAAAGCACAGTATTCGTCTCACTTTCTTGGAAGTTGTTATCAGAATCTTCCTCAGAGTCTGCCTATATCCTAATTCTGATTCTGCTTGGCTAACCTTAGCACTGTTTTCTAGATTTAGATTTTGGAGAAAAATGATGAGATTCAGCCAAAAGTAAGAGGAACCTTTTCATGTTGTGTTACATGCTTTAATACCTCAGGTCTTTTGACCTGTGAAATGTGCATTTACTTCACTATCATGCACAGAGCTGGAGACAGCTGCCTTATTAGATACAGTGGTAAAGATCAACGTCTCCTATGCTTCTGATTTATAAGAACTAAACCTAGTATGTGGTGAATTTAATTCTTTCCTCATCAACATAAAGCTCTGGCTATATAGATGCACAGACACAGAGATTAGCTAGATTTGGATTTAAATCTCTGCTCTACAGGCAGCCTGGGTAGCTCAGTGGTTTAGTGCCGCCTTCAGCCCAGGGTGTGATCCTGGAGACCTGGGATCGAATCCCACGTCAGGCTCCCTGCATGGAGCCTGCTTCTCCCTCTGCCTGTGTCTCTGCCTCTCTCTCTGTGTGTGTCTCTCATGAATAAATAAAATCTTAAGAAAAAAAATCTCTGCTCTACTATGTACAAGCAGCATGGTTTTGGGTAAGCTGCAGTCTCCTGACTTAATGAATGAAATAATTATGCCTCTACTTGATTAAGCCTCAGAAACTGGAAGTACACTTACGAGGTTCTACATAAAACCTTCTTACCTTAAATGGCAGGGGATCATTACTACTTTGGAACTTGTGGTCAAAAATAATACCAACCAACACTTTTTTAGAGTTATTCTCTTGCTTAACATACTCTTCAAAATTCCTTTCTGAAGAAAAGCCTTGAACTGTAGAGAGAAAAAATCGAATGTGAATTGCCCACATAAAGGCAAAGTATCTGACTGCCTTTTCTATCTATAGGATGGGGAAATGATTTACATGGGTGAAAGTCTATCAAAATATAAATGATAAAACATTGTTGCTCAAACATTGGCATAACAAAAATGGATATTAGGAGTACATAAAATGTTTAAGAGTTTTAAAACTTTTATCACAAGTTTAAAATATAATTATTATAATAACTGCATATTGAAATAAAGTAAGGAAGAGGGATATTTCCAATGTGTTTTCAAAGTTCCACCTTGGAAGGAAATAACAAAATTGATCCATGCAATCTATTCAAAGTCCTAGAAGATGGGAATCTTTAATATATGAATAAAAAATCCTCAGAAGTTGAAGAATGAAACAACTTCACAAGTTTAATATTTGAGGTGATTATGTGTCATAATCATTATTTTTTCTATAGTTGGGAAATCCCAACTATGCTGCACTTTTCTCAGGGTGGGCACAGCTGGGATATTACAGCAGGGACAAAGCTGTAAGTAGGATTTCAGGGACTGGAATCAGATTTGCACCTACACAAAATGAGCAGAAGCAAGAGGAAACAAAGTCCTCAAGAGAATTCAAATGATTAAAGCTGGAAAAACAAAGTCTACATTAAACAACAAAACAAAACAACATAGGAACACAGCTGGGAATAGAACCTAATATTGAAAGTACGCTGTGAACAAAGTGAAGTGTGTACAAGCAGGTAGTCAGGCACACTTTGGGGCGGGTAACCCCGACTTCTGCATCTGAGCATAACCAGTGTCATCCATGCCACCCATGCATCCTTTACGTCTCAGGAAACCTCCCAATCTCTTTCCCTTAACCACTAAATGTTGTGGGAAATCCCCATGACGCTTTGTAATTGCCACGCCGTGGTGGTAAGCTTCAAGGAAGGTATTTACTACTCAAGCAGGAGTATGAGAGATAAAGGGAGGGAGAGATTTGTGAGGACTTTATGAGGCTAAAACATGTGTTTGCTTAGATTGCTCAGAAAATGGAACTGCAGGGAAGTTTATTATTTATTTATTTCATTTATTATCTGGGGTGACTTTATTTTTCCCCAGCTTTATTGAAGTTCATGACATATAAAAATTGTGTGTATTTAAGGTGCAAAACATGATGGTTTGATGTATGTGTACACTATAAAATGACTGCCACAATCAAGCTAATTAATGTATCCATGACCACACAGTTACCACTTATTTTACTTTTAAAATTATCTTCCCAGAGTTATTGAGGTATCACTCACAAATTAAAAGTATACATATGTAGGTTGTATAACATGATTTTAAGGTACACAACATGTTTTAATATATGCATATATTATGAAATGATTACCAAAATCAGGTTAATTAACACATCTATCACCTTACATAGTTACCATCTTTTTTATTTGAGAACACTACAAGATCTAGTCTCTGAATAAATTTCATATACAGTATTGTTAACTATAGTCACCATGTACATTAGATTGCCAGGACTTATTTGTCTTTATAACTGAAAGTTCATACAACTTGACCAATAATTCCCCATTTTCCCCACCCATCCCCAGCTCCAGAAACCATGAAACTATGATTCTTTTTTTTCTGAAACCATGATTCTACTCTCTGCTTCTGTGAGCTCAACATTTTTAGATAACACATATAAGTGAGGTTATACAGCATCTTTCTGTGTCCAGCTTATTTCACTTAGCATGATGTCCTCCAAACATACGTATTGTTACAAATGACAGGATTTTCTTCTTTTTTATGACTGAATAATCACATTTTCTCTATGTGTCCATCTGTTGATGGACACTTTGGTTGCTACTATATGTTGGTTAATTGTAAATAATGCTACAATGAATAACTACAAAGCTGCAAACCTTGAAAAAGGGAGAAGCACAGGATAAGTGCTATATTCACCCTGATATTTTGCCTGAAAGTGTTTGTAGAAAGCTGCAGACTTACTGAGCTGAAGAAAAAAGGTGAGAGTTTGGGCTTCCAAAATGGCTAGAACTTGAAAAGTTCCAGAGAGAAGAAAACAGCAGAGAAGTGGAAAATTGACTTGTAAGTCAACCCCTAGTCACCAGCCAACTCCTTAACTGATGATGCCTAGGTTCAAGCCATGAAACCAAGAAAATAACAGCAGGTGGCAGGCTACACTGCTAAGCAGGGATTTCAGTAGGTGGACAACATTGAATATAGAGAATAGAGTTCAAGCCCCACAAAGGTAGTGGAGCCTTCATAAATACTCCAGCTTTGCAACTGACACACTAGAAGAGCCACACCCTAAAACAAGGGGTAAGCTGCAGGAGTAAAGACAAAACTAAAATACAGTCCTTATGAAGAAGCTCAAAACCAGACTTTGATGGAATCAAGTCACTCTGTCAGTATTCTAACAACTATCCAGAAGAAAACTTAAGCCTCTTTGGATACACATAAGCTCATGCTTATGCTGTGTGCCTCCATGTTCCTCTGGTACACCATCATATAGCACTGGGGTTATACTTACCCAGGTTTAAGAAGCACAATGAGAAACGAGGAACACAGTATCATAGAATTGGATAATAACCTAAAAGAATATAAATTGATCATATAATTTTTAAATATTACTACTTGTTTTAGTCTCTAGGAAAAAACACTTTATATGAATTAAACTCTCAAGTTTAACAAAATCTATAATAGTATACCTAGGAAGTTACTATCTGGTAATAAGGATATATCCTACAATCTTTAGTTGGCAGATAAATGCCCAATTAAAAGGTTATACATGTGTCTTCACTGAAACTCAATTTAATAATACATTTTTTTTAAAAAAACTTCTATTTCTAACCTGAGAAATTATACTGTAAATCCCTTTTCACAAGTTCAACGATACCCTTCACCACAACACTTTTGGAAGGCACAAAAGCCAGTTCCCATGCACCAGGAAAAATCATGGGCACTTCAAGGAATGCAGGCAACTCATCAACAGGCTGAAGAGAGTAATTGAAAGGCCCATAGTTCCTTATAATCAAAAGCTTGCGTGTTAACAAAAGTGTACCAGCAAATAGTAATGTTAGGACGAATTCCGTAAATAATGCCATCAATCGTCGTCTCTAGGAGATGGAAACAAAAAGATTATGTTAATTGTCCTATGAGTCCATTAACTCTGCAAACGCTTAATTGTTTTACATTAACAACACTTCTTAAGAGAAGATATATAGATAACAAAAAGAACAGCTTCACTCTATAATAGCAGTAATTTCCTGGACCATCTTTTCATTCCTTTCTACATGTCATTCTGCTATTATTTCACTCTGTAAGGACTCTTCATATTTGGAAGAGATAACCCCAGCCATAGAATTGAGAAGAATATAACAATATAAATTGAAATGCAGGGATCAGGCTGTAAGACATTTTCCACTGTGGTCTCTTAGCTGTTGCAAAAAATCTTATAGATAGCTCAACTTACTTTTAAAATAAAATTCTTCCACAGAAGAGCCATAAATTTGTAAAACCATGAGAAATCCATTCTTCAGCTCTATGGAGGGAGTAAAGATTTTACAAAAATAAATTAAGTTTATAACAAAATGTAAATTTTAGACAAGTAATTTACTTAAATTTGAATTGTTTCATTTTCCAATCAAGCCTAAGGGATGACAAAAAGAAACAATAAGCATTTGAAATATTTGAGATTTTTATCCCTATATCCTTACTTGGTATTCCTGAGTTTCTAGTATATATAAAACTTCAAGCACAAAACAAAGATCAGTAAGTTATTGATGCAAGTTTCCAGGTAAATCTGACCTTTTCCAATTATTATCAAAATACTAATTTAAAAAATAATACAAAAAAATAATTACCATCAGCAAAAAGACAAAATGGTATAGAAAATGATATCACAGCTATAAGCTCAAAATGCCACTCAACAATTAGCAAGATTGAAAGTACCTCCATTAATAACATTGCTAGTGGGAACAGATTCATTCTTATATTTCACAAATACATGCTGAACATTTATTAAGTGACATATTAAGTGTAGGTGTATAATAGGAAACATAACAAATAAAACCCTTCCTTCACGGTATGAGCCGCATTGTAGGCTATTAATAATCCAGAATCTGAAGTGGACTATCTATCAATTCCCAGCTCTACCACTGTCTGTGTGATCTTGAAAACTTGACTTAAATTCTTGCAGCTACCAGGGAGAGAGCTAAAATTCAGGGCCAGAAAGGGGAGACATTATTTTCAAACCTCACCTTATAAATAATGATGAATATGAAGGAGATTGGCCTTCCCAGGAATTGCAGCCCAATTTCAAATTTCAATCTTTGATACCAGATGAAGGTATCCCATATTGCAAATGCCTACAGGTGACTGATATAAGAAAATAAATCCTCTCAGGAAAAAAATAACATCCTGGGGAGACAGCTATTCCTATTTTCTGCATATAATTATCTGGCAGTCCTTACACTTGGGGTGGAATTAGCAGGAGCAAAATTTAAAATAACTACCCTTACCATTTCAAGGCAAAAAGCAAAAGAAGATTTAGAAATTCCACAGAAGGGCATAAGATTAGGATTTCAAAGGATGGAGGAAGAAGGGCGTCTAGACCTAAGCATAAAAGCTAAACTATAAAATACAAAAAAATAGATAGGAGACTATCTTTGTGGCCTTGTAGCACATAGAAATTTCCTAAAGTGATTGAAAAAGTTACAAACTATAAAAAGGGGCTTCATCAAAATATAAAATTACTGTTCATCAAAAAATACCATCATGAGGGTAGCCTGGGTGGCTCAGCAGTTAAGTGCCGCCTTCAGCCCAGAGCATGATCCTGGAGACTGGGGATTGAGTCCCACGTCGGGTTCCCTGCATGGAGCTTGCTTCTCCCTCTGCCTGTGTCTCTGCCTCTCGTTCTCTCTCTCTCTCTCTCTCTGTCTCTCATGAATGGATAAATAAAAAAAATTGAGATGATGTATGTGTTAACTAAATTTATTGTTTTAGTTGTGTTAGCTAAATTTATTGTGTGTAAATTGTCACACCGTACATCTTAAACTTATTCAATGTTTTAAGTCAATTATATATATTAAATCTGGAGAGGGGAAGAAGTACATATTGACAAAAAGCACAGAAAACTGATTTTAAAATGGACCAAAGTCCTTAACATACAGCTCACCATAGAAGGCATAAAGATGCCACACAAGCATATGAAAAATGTGCTCCATATCATATATTATTCAGTAAATGTAAAATTAAGAAACGAGGTACCACTACACATCTATCAGAATGGCCCAAATCCATTAACCCTAATGACACCAAATGTGGCCAGTATTTAGAGCAACAGAAACTCTCATTCATTGCTGGTGGGAATGCAAAACATGTAGCCACTTTGGAATGGAAGAGAGTTGCAGTTTTCTACAAAACTAAACATACTCTTACCATACAGTCCAGCAATTACAGTCCTTGGTATTTATATAAAGGAGTTGAAAACTTATGTCCATACAAAAACCTGCACAGGGATGCTTACAGCAGCTTTACTTAGAATTTCCAAAACTTATAAGCAACCAGGATATCTTTTAGTAGATAAATGGATAATTATATTATAATATATCCAGAAAACAGAATATTATTCAGTGCTAAAAAGAAATGAGGTATAAAGCTATGGAAAGACATGGAAAAACCTTACATGCATAATGCTAAGTGAAAGAGGCCAATCTGGAAAGGCTACATACTATATGATTCCAACTATATGACACTCAATAAAAAGTAACATCATACATATATAGTATAAAAAGATCAGTGGTTCCCAGGGCTTGGGGGTAGAGGGAAAAGGAATGAATATATGGAGCCTGGAGGATTTTTAGGGCAGTGAAGCTACTCTGTATAGAGACTATAATGATGGATACATGTAATTATGTATTTGTCCAACCCCACAGAATGTATAACAACAAAAGTGAACCCCAATGTAAACCATGGACTTTGGATAATAATTATGTGTAGGTGTAGATTTACTAATTTTAACAAACATCATACCCTGGTGAGGGAATGGTATAAGGAAAGCTACACACGCGTGCAGGTTGTGGGTATATGGAAAATCAATACACCTTTCCTCAATTTTGCCATGAACCTAAAACTGCTCTTAAAAAAGTAAAATATTAACAAAAAGCACAGGAGAAACTTCTCAACATCATAAGTCATCAGTGAAGTACAAATAAAACAAACTGAGATACCTCAAAATACACACAAAAATAACTGACAACACATAATATTGGAGAAGATGCAAAGCAAAAGTCTCATCAATTACCAGTGGGAATACAAAATGATACAAACACTTTGGAAAGCCTTAGCAGTTTCTTTTTTAAAATTATTATTTTTTTAAAGATTTTATTCATGAGAGACCAAGAGAGAGAAGCAGAGACATAGGCAGAGAGAGAAGCAGGCTCCCTGCAAGGAGCCTGATGCGGGACTTGATCCCAGACCCTAGGATCACGGCCTGAGCTGAAGGCAGACGCTCAACCTCTGAGCCACCCAGGCACCCTCTTTTAAAATTTTTTTTAAAGATTTTATTTATTTATTCATGAGACACACACACACACACACAGAGAGAGAGAGAGAGAGAGAGAGAGAGAGATAGAGAGAGAGTGGCAGAGACACAGGCAGAGGGAGAAGCAGGCTCCATGCAGGGAGCCTGATGTGGAACTTGATCCCCAGTCTCCAGGATCAGACCCTGGGTTGAAGGTGGTGCTAAACCGCTGACCCACCCGGGCTGCCCATATTATTTATTTTTTAAATTACAGTACAATTAACATACAGTGTTATATTAGTTTCAGGTATACAATATAGTGATTCAGGATTCTATACATTATGCAGTGCTCATTATGGTAAGTGTACTCTTAATCTCTGTTGTCTATTTCACCCTTCTCCCCAGTCACCTCCCCTCTGGCAACCACCAGTTTGTTGCCTATAGTTAAGTCTCTTTTAGTTTGGTCTTTTTTGTTGTTGTTCATTTGTTTTGCTTTTTAAATTCCACATATGAGTGAGATCATATGGTATTTGTCTTTCTCTGACTTATTTCACCTAGCATTATATTCTCTAGCTTTTTCCATGTCATTGCAAATGGCCAGATTTCATTCTTTTTTAAAAAATTTTTATTTATTTATGATAGTCACAGAGAGAGAGAGAGAGAGAGAGAGAGAGAGAGAGAGAGAGGCAGAGACATAGGCAGAGGGAGAAACAGGCTCCATGCACCGGGAGCCCGACATGAGATTCGATCCCGGGTCTCAAGGATCGCGCCCTGGGCCAAATGCAGGCGCTAAACCGCTGTGCCACCCAGGGATCCCAGATTTCATTCTTTTTTATGTCTAAGTAATATACCATCATATATATAAAGATGAGATATATCACATCTAGAAGATATATATCTCTATATCTATGTATATCTCTCTCTATATATATCTTACATCTTCTTTATCCATTTATCTATCAATGGACACTTGGACTGCTCCCATAAGCTGGCTATGGTAAATAAGCTGCAATCAACACAATGTGAATATATCTTTTTAAATTAAAGTTTTCATTTTCTTTGAGTAAATACCAGTAGTATAATTACTGGATTATTCTGGTAATTACATTTTTATTTTTTAAGTGTTTCTTTAAATTCCAGTTAGTTAACATACTAACATATCCAGTGTGATATTAATTTCAGGTGTATAATATAGTGATTCAATAATTGTATACAAACAACCAGTACTCATCACAACTGCTCTCCTTCTCCATCACCCATTTAACCCATTCCCCTCCCCTCCAGTAACCCTGTTTGTTCTCTATAGTCTGTTTCTTGGTTTGCTTCTGTTTTCCCCTTTGCTTATTTGTGTTGTTTCTTAAATTTCACACAGGAGAGCCACTAGGTGGCTCAGTCAGTTGAGCACCTGACTCTAGGTTTCAGCTTGGGTCATGATCTTAGGATCCTAAGATCCAGCCCCGCATCAGGTTCAGTGCAGAGTGTGTTTATCCTTCTCTTTCTGCTCCTCCCCCTGTGCTCTCTCTTTCAAATAGATATATTTGTCTTTCTCTGACTGACTTATTTCACTTAGCACAATACTCTCTAGCTCCATCCGTATCATTGCTAATGGCTAGATTTCATTCTTTATGGCTGAGTAATATTCCAGGATATATTTATCTCCATATATATGGATGGATATATATTATATATCACTTCTTCATTATACATTCATCAGTTGTGGAACATTTGGGTTCTTTCTATTTTGGCTATTATATATAATGCTTCTATAAACATTGGGGTGCAATGTACCCCTCTGAATTAGTGCTCTTATATCATTTGAGTAAATACTTAGTAGTGCAATTGATGAATCAAAGGATAGTTCTATTTTTAACTTTTTGAGGCACCTCCATATTGTTTTCCAGGGTGGCTGAACCAGTTTACACTCCCACCAACAGTGGGAGTGTTCCCCTTTCTCCACATCCTCACCAATACCTATTGTTTCTTGTGTTACTGATTTTAGCCATTCTAAGTGTGAGGTGTTATCTTCACTGTAGTTTTAGTGATGTGAGCATCTTCTCATGGGTCTGTTGGCAAGCTGGATGTCTTCTCTGGGGAAATGTTTGCTCATGTGTTCTGCCCCTTTTTCAATTGGATGATTTGTTTTTCAGGTGTTAAGTTGTATCAGTTCTTTATATATTTTGGAGACTAACCTTTTACTGGATTTGTCATTTGCAAATATCCACTCCCATACCATAATTACCTTTTAGTTTTGTTGATTGTTTCCTTCACTGTGCAGAAGCTTTATCTTTTGATGTAGTCCCAATAGTTTATTTTTGCTTTTATTTTGCCTCAGGAGACATATCTAGAAAAATGTTGTGGTAGCTGATGTCAGAGACTTTACTGCCTGCGCTCTCTTCAAGAATTTTTATGGTTTCAAGTCTCACATTTAGGTCTTTAAACCATTTCAAATTTATTTTTGTGATGGTGAAAGACTGTGTTCCAGTTTCATTCTTTCACATGTAGCTGACCAGTGCTTCCAATACTATTTGTTGAAGAAACTTTTTCCCATCGGATAGTCTTCTCTCCTTTGTCAAAGATTAATACATGATATATGGGTGGGTTTATTTTTGGGTTTTCTATTTGTTCTATTGATCCACGTGTTTATTTTTGTGTCAGTACCACACTGTTTCATGATAGCGTTGCAATATAACTTGAGGTCCAGGATTCTGGTATCTCTAGCCTTGCTTTTCTTTGTCAAAACTGCTGTGGCTAAATGGACTCTTTTGTGTTTCTTTTTTTTAAAATAATAAATTTATTTTTTATTGGTGTTCAATTTGCCAACATATAGAATAACACCCAGTGTTCATCCAGTCAAGTGCCCCCCTCAGTGCCCGTCACCCATTCCCCCCCCCCCACCATCCTCCCCTTCCACCACCCTGAATTCATTTCCCAGAGTTAGGAGTCTTTACGTTCTGTCTCCCTTTCTGAATATTTCCTACCCATTTCTTCTCCCTTCCCTTCTATTCTCTTTCACTATTATTTATATTTCCCAAATAAATGAGACCATATAATGTTTGTCCTTCTCCGATTGACTTATTTCACTCAGCATAATACCCTCCAGTTCCATCCACGTTGAAGCAAATGGTGGGTATTTGTCATTTTTAATGGCTGAGTAATATTCCATTGTATACATAAACCACATCTTCCTTATCGATTAATCTTTATCCATTCATCTTTCGATGGACACCGAGGCTCCTTCCACAGTTTGGCTATTGTGGACATTGCTACTATAAACATCGGGGTGCAGGTGTCCCGGCATTTCACTGCATCTGTATCTTTGGGGTAAATCCCCAACAGTGCAATTGCTGGGTTGTAGGGCAGGTCTATTTTTAACTCTTTGAGGAACCTCCACACAGTATTCCAGAGTGGCTGCACCAGTTCACATTCCCACCGACAGGGTAAGAGGGTTCCCTTTTCTCTGCATCCTCTCCAAATTTGTGGTTTCCTGCCTTGTTAATTTTCCCCATTCTCACTGGTGTGAGGTGGTATCTCATTGTGGTTTTGATTTCTATTTACCGGATGGCAAGTGATGCAGAGCATTTTCTCATGTGCGTGTTGGCCATGTGTATGTCTTCTTCTGTGAGATTTCTGTTCATGTCTTTTGCCCATTTCATGATTGTATTGTTTGTTTCTTTGGTGTTGAGTTTATTAAGTTCTTTATATATCTTGGAAACTAGCCCTTTATCTGATACGTCATTTGTAAATATCTTCTCCCATTCTGTAGGTTGTCTTTTAGTTTTGTTGACTGTATCCTTTGCTGTGCAAAAGCTTCTTATCTTGGTGAAGTCCCAATACTTCATTTTTGCTTTTGTTTCTTTTGCCTCATCGCTTCTCGGCTTTTTGGTTAAGATCAAGTGTTTCTTTTGCCTTCGTGGATGTATCTTGCAAGAAGTTACTATGGCCGAGTTCAAAAAGGGTGTTGCCTGTGTTCTCCTCTAGGATTTTGATGGAATCTTGTCTCACATTTAGATCTTTCATTCATTTTGAGTTTATCTTTGTGTATGGTGAAAGAGAGTGGTCTATTTTCATTCTTCTTTCATTCTTTCATTCTTTTCATGTCCAATTTTCCCAGCACCATTTATTGAAGACTGTCTTCCTTCCAATGGATAGTCTTTACTCCTTTATCAAATATTAGTTGACCATAAAGTTGAGGGTCCACTTCTGGATTCTCTATTCTGTTCCATTGATCTATGTGTCTCTTTTTGTGCCAGTACCACACTGCCTTGATGACCACAGCTTTGTAGAAAAACCTGAAATCTGGCATTGTGATGCCCCCAGCTATGGATTTCTTTTTTAAAATTCCCCTGGCTATTCAGGGTCTTTTCTGATTCCACACAAATCTTAAAATAATTTGTTCTAACTCTCTGAAGAAAGTCCATGGTATTTTGATAGGGATTGCATTAAACGTGTAAATTGTCCTGGGTAACATTGACATTTTCACAATATTAATTCTGCCAATCCATGAGCATGGAATATTTTTCCATCTCTTTGTGTCTTCCTCAATTTCTTTCAGAAGTGTTCTATAGTTTTTAGGGTATAGAACCTTTACCTCTTTGGTTAGGTTTATTCCTAGGTATCTTATCCTTTTGGGTGCAATTGTAATGGGATTGACTCCTTAATTTCTCTTTCTTCAGTCTCATTGTTAGTGTATAGAAATGCCACTGACTTCTGGGCATTGATTTTGTATCCTGCCACGCTGCCAAATTGCTGTATGAGTTCTAGCAATCTTGGGGTGGAGGCTTTTGGGTTTTCTATGTAGAGTATCATGTCATCGGCGAAGAGGGCGAGTTTGACTTCTTCTTTGCCAATTTGAATGCCTTTAATGTCTTTTTGTTGTCTGATTGCTCAGGCGAGGACTTCCAGTACTATGTTGAATAGCGGTGGTGAGAGTGGACATCCCTGTCTTGTTCTTGATCTTAGGGGAAAGAGTCCCAGTGCTTCTACATTGAGAATGATATTTGCTGTGGGCTTTTAGTAAATGGCTTTTAAAATGTTGAGGAATGTTCCCTCTATCCCTACACTCTGAAGAGTTTTGATCAGGAATGGATGCTGTATTTTGTTAAATGGTTTCTCTGCATCTAATGAGAGGATCATATGGTTCTTGGTTTTTCTCTTGCTGATATGATGAATCACATTGATTGTTTTACGAGTGTTGAACCAGCCTTGTGTCCCGGGCATAAATCCTACTTGGTCATGGTGAATAATTTTATTAACGTACTGTTGGATCCTATTGGCTAATATCTTGTTGAGAATTCTTGCATCCATGTTCATCAGGGATATTGGTCTATAATTCTCCTTCCTTTTTGGTGGGGTCTTTGGTTTTGGAATTAAGGTGAAGCTAGCCTCATAGAACGAATTTGGAAGTACTCCATCTCTTTCTATCTTTCCAAACAGCTTTAGTAGAATAGGTATGGTTTCTTCTTTAAACTTTTGATAGAAATCCCCTGGGAAGCCATCTGGCCCTGGACTCTTGTGTCTTGGGAGGTTTTTGATGACTGCTTCAATTTCCTCCCTGGTTATTGGCCTGTTCAGGTTTTCTATTTCTTCCTGTTCCAGTTTTGGTAGTTTGTGGCTTTCCAGAAATGTGTCCATTTCTTCTAGATTGCCCAATTTATTGGCGTATAGCTGTTCATAATATTTAAAATCGGTTATATTTCCTTGGTGATGGTAGTGATCTCTCCTTTCTCATTCATGATTTTATTAATTTGAGTCTTCTCTCTCTACTTTTTAATAAGGCTGGATAATGGTTTATCTTATTATTCTTTCAAAGAACCAACTCCTGGTTTTGTTGATCTGTTCCACAGTTCTTCTGGTCTCAATTTCATTGAGTTCTGCTCTAATCTTTATTAACTCTCTTCTTCTGCTGGGTGTAGGATCTATTTGCTGCTTTTTCTCTAGCTCCTTTAGGTGTAAGGTGAGCTTTTGTATTTGAGTTCTTTCCAGTTTTTGAATGGATGCTTGTATTGTGATGTGTTTCACCCTCAGGACTGCTTTTGCTGCATCCCAAAGATTTTGAACGGTTGTATCTTCATTCTCATTAGTTTCCATGAATTTTTAAAATTCTTCCTTAATTTCCTGGTTGACCCTTTTATCTTTTAGCAGTATGGTCCTTAACCTCCACGTGTTTTAAGTCCTTCCAAACTCCTTGTTGTGATTTAGTTCTAATTTCAAGGCATTATGGTCTGAGAATATGCAGGGGATGATCCCAATCTTTTGGTATCAGTTCAGACCCAATTTGTAACCCTGCATGTGGTCTATTCTGGAAAAAGTTCCATATGCACTTGAGAAGAATGTGTACTCAGTTGCATTTGGATGTAAAGTTCTGTAGATATCTGTGAAATCTATCTGGTCCAGTGTATCATTAAAGCTCTCGTTTCTTTGGAGATGTTGTGTTTAGAAGACTTATCGAGTGTAGAAAGTACTAGATTGAAGTCACCAAGTATAAGTGTATTATTATCTAAGTATGTCTTAATTTGGTTATTAATTGATTGATCTATTTGGCAGCTCCCACATTCGGGGCATATATATATATATATTTTTTTTAATTTTCATTTATGATAGTCACACACAGAGAGAGAGAGAGAGAGAGAGAGAGAGGCATAGACACAGGCAGAGGGAGAAGCAAGCTCCATGCACTGGGAGCCCGACGTGGGATTCGATCCCGGGTCTCCAGGATCGCGCCCTGGGCCAAAGGCAGGCACCAAACCGCTGCGCCACCCAGGGATCCCTCGGGGCATATATATTGACGATTGTTAAGTCCTCTTGTTGGATAGATCCTTTAGTATGATATAGTGTCCCTCTTCATCTCTCACTACAGTCTTCGGGTAAATTTTAGTTTATCTGATATAAGGATGGCTACCCCTGCTTTCTTTTGAGGACCATTTGAATGGTAAATGGTTCTCCAACCTTTTATTTTCAGGCTGTAGGTGTCCTTCTGTCTAAAATGAGTCTCTTGTAGACAACAAATAGATGGGTCCTGCTTTTTCATCCAGTCTGAAACCCGGCGACTTTTCATGGGGTCATTAAGCCCATTCACGTTCAGAGGTACTATTGAAAGATACGAATTTAGTGTCATCATGATATTTATTCAGTCCTTGTTTTTGTGGATTGTTCCACTGAACTTCTTAAAGGGGAATTTTAAGAGTCCCCCTTACAATTTCTTGCAGAGCTGGTTTGGAGGTCACATATTCTTTCAGTTCCTGCCTGTCTTGGAAGCTCTTTATCTCTCCTTCCATTCTGAATGAGAGCCTTTCTGGATAAAGTATTCTTGGTTGCATGTTTTTCTCATTTAGGACCCTGAATATATCCTGCCAGCCCTTTCTGGCCTGCCAGGTCTCTGTGGAGAGGTCTGCTGTTACCCTAATGCTCCTCCCCATTAAAAGTCAGGGATATCTTGTCTCTTGCTGCTTTAAGGATCTTCTCTTTATCTTTGGAATTTGCAAGCTTCACTATTAAATGTCGAGGTGTTGAACGGTTTTTATTGATTTTAGGGGGGGATCTATTTCCTGGATCTGAATGCCTGTTTCCCTTCCCAGATTAGGAAAGTTTTCAGCTATGATTTGTTCAAATACATATTCTGGACCTCTGTCCCTTTCGGCACTCTTGGGAACCCCAATTAAACGTAGGTTTTTCTTTCTCAGGCTGTCATTTATTTCCCTTAATCTATCCTCATGGTCTTTTGTTTGTCTCTTTTTTCCTCAGTTTCCCTATTTGCCATCAACTTGTCTTCTATGTCACTCACTCGTTCTTCCACCTCGTTAACCCTCCTCGTTAGGACCTCTAGTTTGGATTGCATCTCATTCAATTGATTTTTAATTTCTGCCTGATTAGATCTAAGTTCTGCAGTCATGAAGTCTCTTGAGTCCTTCATACTTTTTTCTAGAGCCACCTGTAGCTTTATAATAGTGCTTCTGAATTGGCTTTCTGACATTGAATTGTAATCCAAATTTTATAACTCTGTGGGAGAGAGGACTGTTTCTGATTCTTTCTTTTGAGGTGAGGTTTTCCTTCTAGTCATTTTGGTCAGTGCAGTGTGGCCAAAAACAAGTTGTATTGGGAAAGGAGAAAAAGAGAGGAGCGAAAGAAGTAAAGAAAAGAGAAAAAGAAAAAAGAAAAAAGGAAGAAAAAGAGATGAAAAAGAGAAGAAAAAGAGAAAGAAAAAAAGGGTGGGGAAGCAAACAGAAATCAAAAAGCAAAAACAAACAAACAAACAAAAAACACGGTGAAGTATCTTCTGATTCTGTATACTTTAAGGCCCTTGACCACCCCCCCCCCCGCCCCCCGCCCGGAACTTGTCTGTCTAGCTGGTGTTCTGGGGAAGGGGTCTGTTGTGCTGATTTTCAGGTGTTAGCACTTGGGGGAGCTGCTCTGCCTGGTGCAGGGCTGCCTGGTGCGGGGCTCAGGGGGGGTTGTTTACCCCGTGAGGCCGCAGGAGGAACCACCACAGTGGCGATGGCCAGCTCTGGAGCCCTGGATTCAGCTCCTGCAGTAACTAGGGAGCTCTCTCAGTCTGCAGAGGCCTGGATGCTCCGGGGGCGGGGCCGCTGATCTGCTCTGCTTCGGCAGGAGCGTCCTTGCTGTCCTGGGCCCTCCTGGCCTCTGCCTGTCCGCGGGGAGGTCAGATCCTGGGCTGTGTCCCCGGCGCCCTGTGCTCCCGGGCCTGCGCTGTTGGATTTGAGCTCCCGGAGCCGCGCAGCCCCCTCCATGGAGCCGCCGCCTGAGCCCCTCCGAGCTGCTTCCGGGTCCAGCCCTGCGCGCTGCAGCCCTTTTGGGAGCTCGGCACACTCTCCCCGGGGCGCAGGTGTCTGTTACTGTCCCAGGGAGCCTGAGGGCATATCCGCCCTCCTGGGTCCTGCTCTAACTGCCTGTGAGCCTCTTTCTGTCCGGGAAGATTGGTGCAGCTCCTGCTTCTCTATCCTGGGGGCACTCGCCCCGGCCTTAGCCCGGATCCTCGCGGGGCCGCTCCCCCTTGGATGCCTTTGGTTCATTTCTTTTTTCCCTCTTCCTTACCTTGGTAGAAGCGTGAACTCTTCTCACTGTAGCATTCCAGCTGTTCTCTCTTTAAATCTCAGGCCGAATTCGTAGATTTTCAGGATGATTTGAAGGTTATCTAGGTAATTTGGTGGGGACAGGTGACTTGGGGACCCTACTCTTTCGCCATCTTTCCCCTCCCTCTCTTTTGTGTTTCTATACAAATTTTAGTCTTTTTTGATCCAGTTCTATAAAAAATGCTTGGTATTTTCATGGGGATTATACTAAATCTTAGATTGCTTTGGGTAGTATGGATTAAAAATATAAAATATATTTGTTCTTTCAATTTCATTCCATGAGTGTGGAATATCTTTCAATATCTTTTTGTTGTCTTCTATTTCTTTCATCAGTGTTTTATAATTTTCAGAGTCCAGGTCTTTTGCTTCCTTGGCTAGGTTTATTCCTAGGTATCTAGGTATACATCTAGTTTAATTTGTCGACAAAATTGATAAACATCTAACCAGACTTACCAAAAAGACAAGAAAAGGGGCCCAAATAAATAAATTACAAATAAGAGAGAAATAAAATCTGACATACTGAAATACAATGGATTATAAGAAAATACTAAGAAAAATATATGTCAACAAACTGGACAACCTAGAAGAAATGGATAAATACCTAAAAACATATAACCTCCCAAATTGAATCAAGAATAGAAAATGCAAACAAACTAATTACCAGCAATGAACGTGAATGTGTCACAAAAAAAACTCCCAACAATTTATAACTGCACAAAAAAACAAAGTACCTCTTCGTCCAAGAACTTTTTTTCTTGGTATTATAGTGATTAATATTTTTAAATACTACCCACAACTTTTGCTTCAGTAGTGTTTCATCTCCCCTCCCCATTCAATCTTTTTTTTTTTTTTTTTTTTTGGTGGGAGAAATCTCAAGGACTACAGCGCAACACCTAAGTCTAAAGAGACAGAGACAAGTTCTTTCTCTTTACCCTTTCTAGTGTAAAACAACAGATATGAAATTATGCATAAAGATGAAAAGCAAAGTTCCCTGTGTCCTATCATCCCACCTCCTTTACTGTCTCCCAGATAAATATGGGAGAATCCTAGTGCAGAAGAAGTCTGACTCCAAAAGAGCCTAGTGAGGAAACCACCTTATCCTCAATATCCTGGTCCTTGTTAAAAACAGTACGAGATCAGCCTTGAAAATTCCCTAAGCAGACAAAACCAGTTTAAACATACAAGGCTTAATTTAGCTAGGCTAACTCAACCTCACTCACTTCTTGCTTATGACACTGGAAACCATAAGTAAAACTTAAAACTGTTTCCCAAAATTGTTATGAAATAAACACTAATTGTTCCCTATCATTTACAAATATTCTGATACCATAATCAATCTCTGCGAAGAATGAACAGTCACTGCCTTCTCATAGTATAAGCTGCTTTACAGTAATATATTCAATCATTCTGTTCTGCTTTGAGGGCTCATGGTTCATGAACTGTCTTTTTGGGTTGTGCACAAAACTTTTAGTAATTACTACTTCAGTGATTCACTAGTTTTACATCTACTATTTCTGAACTGTTGACATCCTGAATTATTAACTGTTGACACTCCTATCCCCCCAAACCTGGATGCAACACTAGGGTGGGAAAGAAAGGGGGAGGGAGTAGAAAAGCCATGAACCTAGGGTATAAACAATTTTAAGGCAAAGGCAACCTACTGATGTGTGGAGTCTAAAAAAACAAACAGGGTTACTGAAAATGAAGCCATTACACGGCTTACAGATGAGATTTATAGTCATTATACATCCTGTTCTGAAAAGCACCAAGCTGTTCTGAATGAAACACAGCAGCTTTCTTAATTCTGCCAAAACAGAGGTATCTTTCCTTTTAAATCTTCTGCCTACTTTGCATAAAATGACGTGACCAAGATGGCCTGAATGTTCCTGAGCTGGACTAATGTTTAGACAGGCTCCCCCTGGCTCTAGGTCCTGATCACCCTTTTCTCTGGGCATCTGCTTTAGAAAACTTGTAATTACACATCCTTTCTCTATTTTTTATATAAATTTATTTTTTACTGGTGTTCAATTTGCCAACATATAGAGTAACACCCAGTGCTCATCCCAAGTGCCCCCCTCAGTGCCCATCGCCCAGTAACCCCCCCACCCACCTCCCCTTCTACCCCCCCTTGTTCATTTCCAAGAGTTACAAGTCTGTCATGTTCTGTCTCCCTTTCTGATATTTCCCACTCATTTTTTCTCCTTTCCCCTTTATTCCCTTCCACTATTTTGTATACTGCCCAAATGAATGAGATAATATGATGTTTGTCCTTCTCCGATTGACTTATTTCACTCAGCATAATACCCTCCAGTTCCATCCACACCGAAGCAGATGGTGGGTATTTGTCGTTTCTAATGGCTGAGTAATATTCCATTGTATACATTTACCACATCTTCTTTATCCATTCATCTTTTGATGGACACTGAGGCTCCTTCCACAGTTTAGCTATTGTGGACATGGCTGCTATAAACATTGGGTGCACTCCTGGCGTTTCATTGCATCTGTATCTTTGGAGTATATCCCCAGCAGTGCAATTGCTGGGTCGTAGGGCAGATCTATTTTTAACTCTTTGAGGAACCTCCACACAGTTTTCCAGAGTGGCTGCACCAGTTCACATTCCCACCAACAGTGCAGGAGGGTTCCCTTTTCTCCACATCCTCTCCAACATTTGTGGTTTCCTGCCTTGTTAATTTTCCCCATTCTCACTGGTGTGAGGTGGTATCTCATTGTGGTTTTGATTTGTATTTCCCTGATGGCAAGTGATGCGGAGCATTTTCTCATGTGCTTGTTGGTCCTTTCTCTGTTTAAAACATAAGTAGCTCTTTTTCCAAGCCTCTTTCCTCTTTTGTAATGCCAAACTGTCTTTTGCAGGGACCCGGGAGCCATCCTTTGAAATGTAATCCTCAAGGAAGATAGCACCCCTATTCCCAGTCTCTGTGGGAGGGCAGGCACTAGCTTCTAACAGGCACCAACCAGCAAGCACACATGGCCTGATTGCAGAACCACGGGAGCAAACTTCAGCAAGTTACTCAATGTGTTCTACAGGTCCACCTCCCCTCTACAGTCCTCCAGCACACTGCCATTGTCTCACTCAGCCCTCACACACCTTCCCATCCTTTGTTTCAGCAGAACTGAGCTCAGACTGACCTCCTTGCATGGAGTCTTCCTTGCCTGTTTAACATAGTTCAGTGCAATTCTTGCTTTGGCAGACGAAAACTAAGACATGTGAGCTTCCAGCATCACTTAACTTCCATGTTCCTTTCCTGTATTTATTGGACCGTTACTGTGTTCCGTCAGTTGAAATATTCTAATCACCTCAGAAATGGGTACAAGCAGTGTCCAGTTTCTTTTAGATGAGGAAACAAGATCGGTGAAATCAAACAATTTATTTACCTTGGGTCATTGCTGTAACCTGAACGTCCGTGTCCTCCTTGCCTCCCCAGGTCTGTATGTTGAAATCCTAGCCCCATTAGGTCATGAGGATGGAGCCCTGATGAATGCCATTAATGCCCTTATGACACAGGCCCCAGGGAGCTCCCTTGCTCCCTCCATCATGTGAAGGACACAGTGAGAAGAGGCCTGTCTGTGAATCAGAAATCAGGCTCTCACCACACATGGGACCTGTATGAAGCTTTGAGACTTCCCAGCCTCAGGAAGTTACTCAGTGTGTCCTACTGTGAGAAACACATCTTGTTTTTAAGTACCCCAGTCCTGTGCTGACTGGGGCAGTCACACAGCACATAAGTTCTGGACTCAGCAGGCGGAGACCCACATGTGCCTCCAGAGCCCTGCCTTTCAAGTACTTGCAACAGTCAAAATAAAATTTTGTTTATTTTGCTCTGGTTAGGGACACCTGGGGGCTCAGTCTGTTAAGGGTCTGCCTTCTGCTCAGGTCATGATCCTGGAGTCCCAGGATGGAGCCCCACCTCCAGCTCCCTGTTCAGCGGGGAGCCAGCTTCCCCCTCTCCCTTCGCTCCCCTGGGCTTCAGGCTCTTAGCTTCTCTGTTTGGGGGTCCAGAGAAGTATCTCTTACTTCCTGTGCTTGCTTTGGTGTCTTTGACGCGGAGGGCACTTTCTCCTCCCTGGGAAGCCCTGGACGCATGCCCCAGAGCAGGGGGACCCGGACAGGCAGAGGACGGGAGTGAGGTCCTGTGAGGATGGAGGGCCAACACTGGGGTGTGGTGGCCCCTGACATTCGATAGTGGGGTGCAAGTCATACTACAGTATGTGTGTTACATACAGGGGGCTGGGGTGTCGTTTTGGAGCGCAGCAGGGAGCGCTGTGGAGGGCTCCCGCGTATCTGGGGCTTGGGGGGTTTCGGGCTCTGCACTCAAGAATGAGGCTGGCGGGTCGGCCTCCGGGGGAGTCTGGGGAGCACCCCTGCCTCCCCGGGGAATCTGGGGAGAAGACGCCAGGCGGGGAGGCCCCACACTCACCGCTCAGGGCTCCAAACCACCAGGGCCACAGCTCCGCCTCCACCCCCAGCTCTGAGGGACACGCGCCCTCCCCGCCACAGCGCCTCCTCCCAACGCCTTCCCCAACCGCCCGGCTGAGAGTTCTCGCGAGGCTCTGGTCTCCCGCCTCGGCCCCTGCCTCGCGCCTGCGCGCACACGCCCAGCCCCAGGCCGCCCCTTCCTCCCTGCGGCCGTCGCGGCACGCGTCTCCGCACCCTCCGTGCCCCGGACCCTCTCAGAGCGTGAGGCCTCATTAAACTCTTCTCTCGCGCCCTGCCTGAGGCACCCAAACCCCGAGGGCCCTACCTCGTGGCCGTTCGCCCGCTTCCGGGCTCTTGGCCCCTGCCCCGCGCCGAGCGACCCCGTCATCCTCCGCCTGTCCGGGCTCCCTCGTCCCTCAAGGGGCCTGATCACCCTCGCAGGCCGGTAGCTGGCGGCGGGAAGTGGGAGGAGATTCAGTGGCCACTGCCCTCTACGGTCTGTGGGGGTCAACAGATAACTGGCAGAGGTGCAGGCACAGGAGCCCGCCACCCTGCTCTGGGGCCACTCAAAGCCCCGGACGCGGGGCGACCCGTGTGTCGCTCCGCAGCCTGCGCCGCCTCCTGCCTGGGCCTGGGCGGCCTCCGCCCGTGGCTGCTCAGCGCGTGGAGACCCCTGTGCGTCCTCCGCGCGCTCCCCTGACCCGCCGCCCACTCACTGGGCCTCGCTGTGGGACCTGGGCCACGGGGTAGGGCCCTCGGGGTCTGGGTGCCTCAGGCAGGGCGCGAGAGAAAAGTTTAATGAGGCCTCACGCTCTGAGAGAGGGTACAGGGCACCCACAGATTGGTCGATGGTTGCTTCTTTGCAGGACCCCACCCCAATACCCACCTGCACTGTAGCGTAATGGTTGGGAGCCCAGGTTCTGAATTCTATCAGAGGGCGCTTCTCTTCCCTACTGGACCAGGTATCAGGTTCTGGCCTCTCAGCGCCGAATGGATCTGGGCTCTTGAACTGTCAGTTTTTCGTGTTTTTTTTGTTTTTTAAGATTTTATTTATTTATTCATGAGAGATAAAGGGGAAGAAGCAGGCTCCTTGCAGGAAACCCAATGGGGGACTCGATTCCTGGACCTGGATAAGGCCTTGAGCCATGGCATATGCTCAACTGCTGAGCCAGTCAGGGGGCCCCTTGAACTGTCAGGTTAAGGCTTTGTCAGGAGAGGGTGCTAAAGAGTAGCTGTAAGGATGTACAGAGAGAGAACTCCCACTCCATATGCTGTGTAGTTGTCAGGCTCTTAATGGGTACACTGAGGGATGTTCCTGCTTGGTTTTTACCCCCCACCTGTGCAAACTTAGCATTCATCTAGCAACGAGTATATTTTATTTATTTTATTTTTAGATTGTGTTTATTTATGAGAGACACTGAGAGGCAGAGACATAGGCAGAGGGAGAAGCAGGCTTTCTTCCCGGAAACCCGATGTGGGACTTGATCCCAGGACCCAGGACCCCGGGATCACCACCTAAGCCAAAGGCAGATGCCCAACCACTGAGCCACCCAGGTGCCCCTGTTCCTGCTTGCTTGCTAGGTGCTCCTGTGTAAATCCCTTAACCCCTCTGAGCCTCCATGTCCAATGAGGGAAATAGAATGATTACCTCACCCTGAGGTTTGTAGTAGGATTAAATGATGCAATGCATGTAAAGAGCTTAGCAGGGGAAGTGACACTTGTTTTGTTTCTTGCTTGAAGGTAAGAGGTGGGTTGCAAATAGGGAGGGCCAGTGAAAAAGACCACCTGACTGAAGGAATTATTTTAAAGAATCATTAATAAAGCCAACTGGCGATGAGATGAAACTAAATAAAAATAATAATATTAAATACAATTAATAAAATGATTTCCTCTCTCTTTTTAGAAATGGACAGCTTGGGAAACAAATTTTGCAATTACTGACATCACATGCCAGAGATCTATGGGTAGTTTTGGTTGGAACCCATGGAAAGTTGTATTACACCTAAAAACAGTAAGACAGAAAATATCACTTTATTACCCACAATATCCAATTGAGGATATAAAAACCACCACCCCTAAACCACCCCAAAATACAACAGCTTCAGTAACTTTCCATTTTGTAATTTCAGGAGGATCATCCTCCCATGAATCTAGAGAAGTGATTAGATTTCTCATGTTTATTATGAGACTCCATGTGCCTAAACAATCAGAAGAACTTTGTCTCCCTTTATATCTTATTTTTCTTTCATTCCTTCTTAATCAGAGAGTTGGGCAAGAGTGAAAAGTAAATACGCTATTTTTAAATAATGTTTTTGCTTCCTTTCTTGTACTCTAAATGTTCTTGGTGCAAAGATTCTCTTACAAATGTAGAATCTTGGTTTGAATTTTGGAAATAATCCAAATTATCCCCATAAATTTTGATACTGATTTCAATTAGACTTTTTTGTTACAAAATTGGTGTGTGTATATGGGTGTGTGGGTGTGCATATATATCTATGGGAAAGAGGATTTACCCCCAGGCTTTATGATCCTCTTATGTATAATTCAGCTGCTAAAACATAAAGGTTTTACTCTTCAGGGTGTCCCATCTGACAGCTCCCTCATTTCTGGATGTTTCTGTCCAAACATTCAAAATACTCAGGAATAGATCCTTGTCCCCACCTTGATAAATGCTGCTCCTTCATGTTTCTAGCATAGAAAATGGAAATTTTACCAAATACCTTTAGATTTGCACAAGCAATCCATGTAAGTCTACAAAGAATTGACATATGGTCCCCTTTGGGGGAGTCTTTATTACATAAATATATGTATATATACAGATATACACACAGAAATGCCCTTCCATGTATCCAGGTGTAGAGAGTACTGAAGAAGACAGCATAGTGTCACTAGTTAGAAGTGAAACTCGTTGCACCTTTTTCTCATTAAACTTCTATGTTTTCTTGTTTAGCAAAGGTCATGAAGACTTCTTCCAGTGTTATCTGACTGATGGAATAGTCTTCTAAATGGAATTTCTTGTTAGCCTCCTCCAAAATACCAAACACCTTTAATAATGATAGCAATAAAATGTACAGTTACCACTGCAGCCATCCCCTCCAGTGCCCAACCCAGATGAGCCTCTCCACCACTTCCTCCAAGTCCTACCAAGTTATTGTTTAATGACAAAAAGCACAGAAGGGGGAGATGAGAAAAAGAAATGATCATTAAGAATCTGCAAGGAAGCAGTTCTCTGGCTCCATTTTCTTCAGGGGGACAAAAAAAAAAAAATCTAGAGGTGGAAATTTGAAGCAATTAAACTCTAGGAACAATTGAAAAGTAACCTAAAGTCTCTGCTCCTTCTATAACATTAGGCTCCCATTCCACACTACAGTCCCAAACACTTCCTACCATTAGTGCTTTCTTAGCATGTAATATTAGAAAAGCATGGTTGCTACAATCACCTTTCCCCAGCCATTGTCCTTGCTGGGAATGTAGTAGTTAAGGATCCCTTGGTTCTCATGTTTTAATTCACTACCTAGGAAAGGACAGATAGATGAATAATCTTATACATTCCATTTTAAAATTCTAAAATATTCCTACATCAACTTAATTATACACAGTAGAGGGTGAATAAATTTGGCAAATAAAAGAGGAACATCATCCAAAAGCCCACGTCTTTCGTATATATGTGATATGGTTAATTCTTTCAGCAGGCTTTAGTCACACACACAAAAAAATGTTAGTTCATATACACAGTTTAAAAAACTTGAGCCTCTACAATGCTATTGTTACTACAAACCAAGTCTTGATAATATGAACTGGCAGGATTTTCTTTCTGGTTGTGTGATTATGTATGCATGTACAGTGTATTTGCTGGGGACTAGAGCAGGACAAGGCTTACTATTCACATGCCATATGAAAGAGGAAATCACACATATAAATCTGCAAAGTCAGGCTGTGTGTTCTTATTTCTTTTACAGGTGAATAAGAATCCACTAGTGGAATGAGGGAAGGAGTGGGGTACCCATTTCAAATTCAGAACAAACAGATGTGCTTATAGGAGGCTCCCTTGCATTACACCTTTCTCTTGCTGCTTTCAAAATTCTGTTTTGTTTCTGACATTTGGGAAATGTATTACAATGTGTTTTTCAGTTAACTTTTTTCTACTTCAACTATTTGGGGTCCTTTGGGCCTCACAAATAATGTATATCCATATCCTCCTCAAGTTTGGAAAGTATTGTCATTCTTGCCGTAAGTAGACTTTCTGTTCCCTTTTAACTCCCATAATGCATATATTTCCATTACAATGTCCCATAAATCCTGTGGGCTTTTTTTTTTTTCTATCATTTTGGGTTTTTTTTTTTTTTTCATCTCTGAATCACTTCAAATGATGTATCTCATAGTTCCTGATTATTTCATTTGCTTGGTTGAGTTTGCTGTTGAAGCTCTCTATTGAATTCTTCAGTTCAGTCATTGCATTTTTCAGCTCTAGGATTTCTGTTTGTTTGATGGTGTGTATTCTTGTATTTTTCATTTTGTTCATGTATTGTACAACTAATTATGTTTTAGTTGTGTGTTCTTGTAGTTTGATAAACCTCTTTTTTTAAAAAAAGATTTTTATTTATTCATGAGAGACACAGAAAGAGAGGCAGAGACACAAGCAGAAGGAGAAACAGGCTCCCTATAGGGAGCCGGATGTGGGACTCCATCCCAAGACCCCAGGATCACAACGCAAGCTGAAGGCAGATGCTCAACCACTGAGCCACCCAGGTGTCCCTCGCTAAATAAACCTCTTTAAAAGGATTATTCTAAATTCTTTGTCAGATAGTTAAGAAACCTCTCTTTAGGGTCAGTTATTGGAGATTTATTAGTTTCTTTTGGTGGTATCATGTTTACCTGATTCTCTGTCATCCTTGATTCTTTGTGTTTGTACTCGCACATTTGAGTAAGTAGTCTCCTAGACCTTATAGGTTCACTTCATCAGGGACAGACCTTCATCCATCAGCTTGAGGTAATGGACTATTTATATTTATGTGGTTGCTTCCATGGGCAGTCAGTGCTTGTTATCAGGGCCTTGGTTTGGGTGGGTCCAATGCTTGTGCTCTAAAGTAGGGGGAAGAGGAGAGGCTGTCTGGTCAGATAGGGCCAATGGCTCAGCTCCACAGCTGGGCAGAGCTATTGGCTGGAATCTCTGACAAGACACTGATGAAAGTGAGGCTGTAGGATGGGCTCCTTGGCTTCCTGGGTTCTCTGGCCAGACTTCCTAGTTGGGCAGCAGTTGGTCAGGACTTTGCATTTGCTTCTCCAGCAAGCAGGGCTGTAAAATAGGTTTCACACCTGGCACAGCTTGTTGGCTGGGGACCCAAATCAGGAAGAAGTACCCTCTGGCTCCCAGAGGCCAGACATAGCACCAGCTCAGCTCTGCAGATGGGTGTAGCCACTGACTAGAATCTCTGCTCCAATGCCAGTACAAATAGGAATGTGATCTGCTAAAATCTGAGTGCTGGTTGCTTTAAGTACCACCCACCTTCTCTGTCCTATGTGATTCCCTGTGGTAAATATCCTGTGATCCCTGTAAGGTGAGACTCAAGTGGGCCTACCAGAAATTGTCCAGCAATACTGGAGAACCTAATATTCACCTTTGGCTCTCTTTTTCCCACTGAAGAAAACATAGGCCTAGGTGGGCCCTCTCAATGTGCCAGCCTGGGGAAAAGGATGATACAGTCAGTATGTAGCTGCTCCTCTTATCCTTCTAGTGTGATCCTTCTCAGTCTCTATTGTCCAGGAGGCTGCTTTAACCTCACTCCCAGATTTTGGAATTTTCACAGTTGTGTCTCATCTATGGATAGTTGCTAGTTGTTGTTCTTGTGACTGGGGCTGAAGTCAAGAATGACCTATATTGTCATCTTGATGACATCACTCAATATTATAAGTTTCTAAGTTTCATTCATGTTGTTTCATATAGTACTAATTCACTCATTTTTCCTTTCTGTACAGTAATCTGGTATATGATTATTTCATAATTTATTTCCATTCACTTATTCTCCATGGGGTGCTTTTAGTGTCTGAATATTGTGACTATCACTAATTTAAAGGTTATTTACTTATCTCGTGGGATAAGTAGATGCAAAGATCTAAGGTATACTTGAAGGTGGAATTTTTTTGGGTCATTGCTCTTTTTATAATTGGTTGTACCAATTTTGGTTTCACTTCAGAGGTGTGGAAAGTTGGAAACAGTGTACCCCTGCACTTCAAACAAGAAAAAGTTGGACAAATTGCAGATTAATGGCTTTTCTTTAACTCATCAGTTCTGTGATTAGGCAAACAATGGGCAAACAACTAACAATATGTGGGGAGAGACAGGCACCCGCAGGGAAAAACAGGATGAAAGAATTTGCTTTTACAAGGCAGGCATTGATGGATGCCATAGAGTAATAAGATTTTGCTAAAATTTTAACATATTGCTAAAAGTTGTGTATTACAGCTAGCATAAAATCATGGAGACCATTCTTTTGTTTTAACCTCTCTTAATTCAGTTTGTTTTAGTAGTTTTTTTTTTATATACAGCAGAGTTGGAATTTGCTTGTTAGCCAATCTGAAAAAATATTTTTTATTTAGTTCGAGTTAAGCCTTTTTATTAGTTGATTGATTGATAGTTCCAATATGTTCTGTAGCAGGCCTCCTACACTGTTCTATAATTACATGGAAATGGAAATGCATAGATCTGTACGCATAGACATGTATGCAATAGACATGCATAAATGTATGCATAGACATGCATAAATAAACACACATATTCCCATATGTGGTTGGTTCTACTTCCTGTTATATTTGTAATATACCAAAGGTTTGTGTTTTTGTTCTAATGAATAACTCCTTATTAATATCTTTATGTTAGTATCCATAATCCCATCTTTTTGAGATAATTTCTGGTCCCCTTTATGAACAACATTTTCTGTGCTAGTGATCTCTTAGTTCCCTCTGCCAACATGTAATTTAAAGCAATATTCTATCATGTACAGCTGATACCTTATATTTAATAATCATATTTAACTTACCAAATGTTTTTGCCTTCTTCCCTTGTTTTTGATAATTGTATTATACATGCATTTATAAAATACATATCAATTATGTGGTATTTTATCACACAAATACCCTTCATTTAGCCCTTACATTTATTCAACGTCCACAATTAGTTCTTATGCAGAAGCTTCTCCAACCATTTCTTAGTTGATCTGAAATTTTTTGTTTGTATATTCTTCAGAAAAGACTGATGGGAATAATATTCCCTGAGTTCTTATGTATTCATGGCTGTGACTTTTAGTCTTGAAAGTCATTTTGGTTGGAGGAGAAAACCTTGCTTGCTTTTTTCTTTCATTGAGTATCTTAAATATCTTAGGTGCTCTCCTAGCATAAAATTTTCTTGTAATAAAGTCTGTGCTCAATCTGATTTCATTTCCTTTATATATGACTTGTCTTTCTGTCTGAAAATCCAAAGGTCCCTCCTTAATTTATTATTAAAGTGCAATAGTTATATTAGACTATTCATTGGCATTAATGATTTGAGATCAGTTTTTTGGGGGGAGCCTTATTGACTTTTCAATTAGGTTTTATTTTATTTTAAGAAATTTTCTTGGTAGTATTTAATATTTATTCTATCCTGTGACATTTTTTTCTTTGTAGAATATTTTTATGATTGTGTTTATTAATATTCCCTTCTTTCTTACTTTCCTTCGAATGCTTGTTTTTTGTTATGTAGTATGTAATAGTTTATTTATTTATTTATTTATTTATTTATTTATTTTTGTATACATTTTTTTGGAGTTCAATTTGCCAACATATAGCATAACACCCAGTGCTCATCCCATCAAGTGCCCCCCTCAGTGCCCGTCACCCAGTCACCCCAACCCCCTGCCCACCTCCCTTTCCACCACCCCTTGTTCGTTGTTTATATTTTTGTTTGATGTTTTCCTCTTTTCCTCCATTCCAATATCCATTTCCCTTATACTTCCTATACTATTTGTTCCTGGTACTTAATTGTTTCTGAATTGTTTACTTTATTTATTTTTAAAGATTTTATGTATTTGAGAGAGAGACACAGCACGAGTTGGGTTGGGCGCAGAGAGAGAATGGGAGATGCAGACTCACTGAACAGGGATCCCAGTGGAGAACTCCATCCCAGGACCCTGAGATCATAACCTGAGCCAAAGGCAGACACTTAACTGACTGAGCCACACAGGTACCCCTGAATTGTTTACTTTAAAAAATGCTGTTAGTTGTCTTTCCATATCTCTTTGTTGTCTAGTCACCTAATTTCTTAGTCCTTCCTAAGATTTAGTATTTTCTGCCATGCAACCACTTACTCTAAATATTTCTCGTTCCTCTGGTAACCCCCACATAGAAGTGGATATTCCAGCTGTCTTTCCATATAATATTTATTTCAACTTTTTAAAGGCCAATATTTATATATGGGTTCCACATCAGTTCCTTTTTAATTCAGTCATATTTGAACAGCTATTTGCTCAAAATAATGTCAGGAAGAATGTACTTCTGTTGGTGGGTTGGTTTGTTTGTTTTCTGTGAAACTTCTATACATATTTTTTATTGGAGTTCAATTTGCCAACATATAGCATAACACCCAGTGCTCATCCCGCCAAGTGCCCCCTCAGTGCCCATCACCCAGTCACCCCAAACCCTTGCCCACCTCCCTTTCCACTACCCCTTGTTCATTTCCCAGAGTTAGGTGTCTCTCATGTTTTGTCACCCTCACTGATATTTTCACTCATTTTTTTTCTGTGAAAACTTCTTAACACAACTAGGCACAAGAATTTTTTAAGAATAAACATTAAAAAGGATCTCAGGGTACCTGGTGGCTCAGTTTGTTAAGCATCCAACTCATGATTTTGGCTCTGGTTATGATCTCAGAGTTGTGAGACTGAGCCCTGCATTGGGCTCCACGCTCAGCATTGGGGCCCCCTTAAGATTCTCTCTCTCTCCCTCTACCCACCTGAATTATGCACTTCCCCCTCTAAAAATAAAAAAATTAAAAATCTAAAACAATTAAAATGATCTCAATATGGAAGATAATAAATTTCAAGAACTCAGAAGAAATAGTTATTGGAGACCTATGCCATTTGGGGGGTGAAAACAACTAAATATTATTTAACCCATGTCTAACAAAGTTAACCTAACCAACCTAATTTACCTGGGAAAACTGTTGCAATGTACTTTTTAAAATCCTCTAAAGTTTTTTCATCTGTATCCATCTTGAACTTAGCCTTCAGGGTGTAAACATTGCCAAACTTGTTCTTGAGGTGCTGAGGGCTGCCCAGGCACATGAATTTTCCCTTCACCATGATGGCCAGCCTGGTACAGAGAGCATCACATTCCTCCATACTAGCAAAACAAGACACCAGAATGATGTAAGGCTGAAAAGATCTCCACTGCAAGACATTCTGTAGCTCAAATTTCCAGTATTTTATGACTCTTTTTAAAACAGAAAGTTGCATTTGCCCATCATCAACATCATGGAAAGTGAAGATACTTTCAAGTTCAAAGAAGTTGAGGATCAAATTCTCAAATGGAACAGATCCTAAACTTTCTGCCCTCTCCTCTCAGTGAGAATTCTTGGTTATTCCATTCATTAGGATCAAGAGGAGTTCATATTTAGAAAAGTTTACTGTCCAATATTACAAGCCCCAAATAATACCTCTCATAGCCATGAAAACACTTCCAACCCTTAAACAAGCCTCGCAATAAACCACACCTGTGAGAGGTAATGATGATGACTTTGTCACTTTCACGTGCCCTTGTTACTCTGTTCCAGAGCAGGCGCCGGGCCTCTGGGTCCATGCCAGTTGATGGCTCATCCAGGAAGATGACTGAGGGCTTTCCCATTAGGGCAATGGCATTACTCAGTCTACGTTTGTTTCCTCCACTTTATGGTCAAGGAAGGAGACAGAAAACAGAAGCAGAGATTAAGTTACATTATAGTAATTTAATACATCAAACATCTATTTAATACATATCATCTTTTACAGAAAATAGTTTGCCTATTTCCAAAATGCTGAGTCAGAGAACAAAGATACTAAAAATGCTGATTACATGCAGCTCAATCAAGGCACCAGATCTAAAACCACATGTATAAATCAAATCATTTTCATTTGAAACATAGAAACATGTTTCATTTGAAACATTTTGCTTACAAAATCAATTTTAGCTATGTTATCAGTGAAATTTATATTTTTTTCTTGAGATTCCTAGATACACAAACTACATAGAGGCCACATCAATACAAAGAATCTTACATTTGTCTTTATTTGAGACACACAGAACTATAGAGGTAGAAAAATAGTCTCGTTGCAATTCAATAGCTACAGTTCTGATAGCACCAGGATTTTGAGTTCCATCCCTGCAAAGGGAAGATGTAATACTGTCTAGGTTTGCTTTACTGCTGGCATCTAAACATTGTCAGGGCATTAGATTGCTTCACAGTAACTGCCACTGTTTGGAACTCTGGTTAAACTGTGGGCACCCATTCCAAAAAGCAGAAACATAGGAGATTCATCAATATTGTCTGCAATGAGAACACCAGTATAATATCTCACCTGTAAGTGTAAATAAACTTGTCAGCATAGGGTTCCAGATTCAGTGATTGCAACAATTTATTCACATATTGTGTAATCTGGGTCTCAGGAACTCCCCACAACCTGGCATACATGACCATTAGTTCCCGAGCAGTCATGTAATCCAGCAAAGCATCGAACTGTGGACAATAGCCAATTTTTGACCTTACCTGAAATAGAATAACAATGGGCACAGTTCAACTATCTTACTGAACATATAGTAAATATGGATAACGTAGGAGACCTGTAGTTCTCCAGCTCATTCCTCTAAAGGTTAGAATCCACAGAGTTTTTCTAAAGAATTTCTCCTCCAGTAACTATAGAATCATTGTGTCTGGAGAGTATTATCAGGTATTGGAACCACAAGTGTGCAAAAGTATGGACTTTTCTATGATGTTATCTCCCTATATATGGCCATAATCATCTATTACATAAATGGAAAAATAATTTTAAAATAGCAGTGCACCTATTTACATAAGTATATTCACCTGATGAAGCAGAATGAAATAGAGTTTAGCCTACCACTGGCTCAACCTTTACTCATAGTAAGCCTAGAGGAAATTCTGATGACCATAAAAAGTAAAAGAGATCTAAATCACTAGTCTGACACACACTGTTAATAACTGGATGGATATTTTTGAAATTTGGGATCTTGGGCAGCCTGGGTGGCTCAGCAGTTTAGCGCCACCTTCAGCCCAGGGTGTGATCCTGGAGACCCAGGAGAGTCCCACATTAGGCTCCTTGCATGGAGCCTGCTTCTCCCTCTGCCTGTGTTTCTGCCTCTCTATCTCTGTGTCTCTCATGAATAAATAAATAAAATCTTTAAAAAAATAAAATAAAGAAATTTGGGACCTTATTTTCTCTTATAAGACTTCATTGGTTTGGTCTCAAGGGATGCTAGGATATCATAGCCCAAGATTGTCACAGAAGGAGAGGCTAGAAAATAATATTTAGGTTCAGCTCAGTGACATCCTATTTTTGGTAGTGGTAGATAGATGGGCAATAACTGGAGTCTTCCATAGCTCTTTTATATGCAATATGACTTTATGACCATCATTTAAAATGTAGGTAAGTAAGAAATAAAAGGCATCCAAATTGGTGAGGAAAAAAAAAATGTAGGTAAGTAGAATTGGGATCCCAGCTTTTATTTCAGTCATTTATTGATGATAAAGGAAGACAACATATTATAAAAATTTTATAATATTCAGACAAAATATCTGACTAAAACCTAAGTTAAAATCAACAATAAAAACAATGAATATTTTAAAAATATCTAAACTTTATACACCTTAAAACAAATTTTTAAGACTACATTTTTAATTCAGGTGTTGAGAACTCAATACATCTTGCAAAATATTTTGAACAACAAATATTTTGATGCAGTGAGAGGCCATTTTAAACAATGAAAAGGTAATAGTTAAATAAATAATCAGTTAACTCATAACAATATAAAAAAAACCCACAGATTTAGCAGATTCTGGGAAGATGGTAGAGTAGGAAGCACCAACTATCTCCCCATCTAGACAACAGTTACACTGGCAGAATCTGACTAGTAAAATATCTGGGAGCTCTGGAGTCTATTGAAAGCTTGGAAATTCCAAGCAAAGATTTGTAAATTGTGGTTAATTTTAATCAATTTCAGCTTTTAGTGCACTAGCACCTACCATCTTCCATTCCTAGCACTATGGTAGCATCTGTTCACATATTCCTGGAGCAACTTGTATAGAGCTAGGGGAAGTCAGCTGGACTAAAGGTATCTTGTCCTCTAAATATTTGGCACCTGTACTCTGATTGCTTATTGATGCTTCCTTCACAAACAGGAAAGTAGAGTCCATTCAAAGGAAGAAAATAAGTCAATAGACAGTATCCCTGAGGAGAACCTGACAATAGACCTGTTGCACAAAGATTTTAAAAGACTTTCTTAAAGATGATCAAACAACTAAAGGAAGGTATGTGGAGAAAGTAAAACAAAAAGATGTATAAACATAATGGAAATTATCAGTAAAGAGGTAGGAAATCTAAAAAGAAACTAAAAGAAATTCTTTTACCATTAAGTACATTAACTGAAGTGAAAAATTCACTGGGGGGATTCAAAGGCAATTTTGAGTAGCCAGAAGAAAGGAAAAGGAGACAAAAAGTATAATGGAAATTACTGAGCCAATGAAACAGAAAGAAAAAGGGTTAAAGAAAAGTGGATAGAGCCATGAAACCTGTGGAACACTATCAAGTGGATGAATATGCATTGTTAGGGACTCAAAAGAAGAGACAGGGACAGAGAGATTTCTTCTTCTAGTTGAAGAAATGATGACTAAAAACTTCCCAAATTCAATGAAAGATGTGTATATGAATAATCAAGAAGCCAAATGAACTCCAAACAAGATGAATTCAAAGGGACGCACACCAAGACGCATTAAAATCAAACTTTCCAAAACCAAAGATAAAGAGAGAATTTTGAAAGATGTAAAGAAAAGGCATGTCACATACAAGGGATTATCAATAAAATCATAAACATATTTCTCATTAGAGACCTCATAGGTAGGTCAGAAAGTAGTGGGCCAAAATAGTCAAAGTGCTAAGTTTTTGCTAAGTGCAAAAGTTAAGAGAGTTCATTAATACTAGATCTACTCTGCAAGAAATGTTAAAGGGAGACCTACAAAATGAAATAAAAGGACACTAGAGTATAACTCAAAGCAGTATGAAGAAATAAAGATCTCAATTAAGGAGTTTATATATGGGCAATTATTATTAATAAAAGCAAATATTATTGTAACAAAAGTTTGTAATTTGTCTTTTCTACATGATTTAAGAAAACAATACACTTTCTAAAATTACTAGTCAAAAAAAAAACAAATAAAATTACTAGTCTAATAGTTACATGTTATTGCAATTTTGTTTTTTTAGGCCATATTTTCTACATAATTGAAGAGACTAATACATTTAAAATAATTATTAAAAAATAAAATAATTATTTGTTCATGTTTTTGGTCATAAAGATGTAATTTTGTGACATCAACAAACAAAAGGAGTAGGGACAGAATCAGGGAAATACAAATCAAAACCACAATGAGATACCACCTCACACCAGTGAGAATGGGGAAAATTAACAAAGCAGGAAACCACAAATGTTGGAGAGGATGTGGAGAAAGGGGAACCCTCCTGCACTGTTGGTGGGAATGTGAACTGGTTCAGCCCCTCTGGAAAACTGTGTGGAGGTTCCTCAAAGAGTTAAAAATAGACCTGCCCTATGACCCAGCAATTGCACTGCTGGGGATTTACCCCAAAGATACAGATGCAGTGAAACGCCGGGACACCTGCACCTGATGTTTATAGCAGCAATGTCCACAATCGCCAAACTGTGGAAGGAGCCTCGGTGTCCATCGAAAGATGAATGGATAAAGAAGATGTGGTTTATGTATACAATGGAATATTACTCAGCCATTAGAAACGACAAATACCCACCATTTGCTTCAACGTGGATGGAACTGGATGGTATTATGCTGAGTGAAGTAAGTCAATCGGAGAAGGACAAACAGTGTATGGTCTCATTCATTTGGGGAATATAAAAATAGTGAAAGGGAATAAAGGGGAAAGGAGAAAAAATGAGTGGGAAATATCAGAAAGGGAGACAGAACATGACAGACTCCTAACTCTGGGAAACGAACTAGGGTGGTGGAAGGGGAAATGGGCGGGGGATGGGGGTGACTGGGTGACGGGCACTGAGGTGGGCACTTGACGGCACAAGCACTGGGTGTTATTCTATATGTTGGCAAATTGAACATCAATAAAAAATAAATTTATGAATTAAAAAAATAAATAAATTGAAAAAAAGGAGTAGGGACAGAGCTATAAAGGAGCAGGATTTGTGTTATTGAAGTTATCCTGGTATAAATGCAAATTAGAGTGTTACAAATTTAAGATGTTAAATATAATCACCATGGTAACTGAAGTAAACAGGTACAGAAGATGGACAAATGGATATGAAAAAGGAATTTAAACATTTCACTGAAAAAAATCAACTAAATGCAAAAACAGACCACAAATGCAGGAAATAAGGGAAAAAACAGCAATACCACATATAGAAAACAGAGAGCAAAGTGAAAGAAGTGAGTCCTTTCCTATTAGAAATTACTTTAAATGGCTAGGAGGGGCAAGATGGCGGAAGAGTAGGGTCCCCAAATCACCTGTCCCCAACAAATTACCTAGGTAACCTTCAAATCATCCTGAAACTCTACGAATTCCGCCTGAGATTTAAAGAGAGACCAGCTGGAATGCTACAGTGAGAAGAGTTCGCGCTTCTATCAAGGTAGGAAGAGGGAAAAAGAAATAAAGACACAAAAGGCCTCCAAGGGGGAGGGGCCCCGCGAGGAGCCGGGCTGAGGCCGGGGCGAGTGTCCCCAGGTCAGGAGAGCCCCGTCCCGGACAAGCAGGAGCTGCACCAACCTTCCCGGCGGAAAGGGGCTCGAAGGCAGTTAGAGCAGGACCCAGGAGGGCGGGGATGCCCTCGGGCTCCCTGGGACACTAACAGGCACCTGCTCCCCGGGAGAGTGCGCCGAGCTCCCTAAGGGCTGCAGCGCGCACGGCGGGACCCGGAGCAGCTCGGAGGGGCTCGGGCGGCGGCTCCGCGGAGGGGGCTGCGGGGCGGGAGCGCGAATCCAACAGCGCAGGCCCCGGAGCGCAGGCCCCGGAGCACAGGGCGCCGGGACACAGCCCAGGATCCGGCCTCCCCCCGGACAGGCAGAGGCGGGGAGGGCCCAGGACAGCAAGGACGCTCCTGCCTGGAGCTGAGCAGATCAGCGGCCCCGCCCCGGAGCCCCCAGGCCCTGCAGACAGAGAGCCCCGGAGTTACTGCGGGAGCTGAATCCAGGTTTCCAGAGTTTCCCCCAGCCACTGTGGCTGTTCCTCCTGGGGCCTCACAGGGTAAACAACCCCCACTGAGCCCTGCACCAGGCAGGGGGCAGAGCAGCTCCCCCAAGAGCTAACACCTGAAAATCAGCACAGCAGGCTCCTCCCCCAGAAGACCAGCTAGAGGGACCAGTTCCAGAGGAAGTCAAGGGACTTAAAGTATACAGAATCAGAAGATACTCCCCCGTGTTTTTTGTTCTTTTTGTTTTGTTTTGTGTTTTTTTTGTTTCTTTCTTTTTGATTTCTGATTGCTTCCCCCACGCCCCTTTTTTCTCCTTTCTTTCTTTTTCTTCTCTTTTTTCCCTTTTCTTCTTCTTTCTCTTTTTTCTTTTTCTCTTTTCTTTCCTTCTCTTTTTCTACTTTTCCCAATACAACTTGTTTTTGGCCACTCTGCACTGAGCAAAATGACTAGAAGGAAAACCTCACCTCAAAAAAAAAAAAAAAAAAAATCAGAAACAGTCCTCTCTCCCACAGAGCTACAAAATCTGGATTACAATTCAATGTCAGAAAGCCAATTCAGAAGCACTATTATACAGCTACTGGTGGCTCTAGAAAAAAAACCATAAAGGACTCAAGAGACTTCATGACTGCAGAATTTAGATCCAATCAGGCAGAAATTAAAAATCGATTAAATGAGATGCAATCCAAGCTAGAAGTCCTAACGACGAGGCTTAACGAGGTGGAAGAACGAGTGAGTGACATAGAAGACAAGTTGATGGCAAAGAGGGAAACTGAGGAAAAAAAGAGACAGACAATTAAAAGACCATGAAGACAGATTAAGGGAAATAAACTACAGCTTGAGAAAGAAAAACCTATGTTTAATTGGTGTTCCCAAGGGCGCCGAAGGGGACAGAGGGCCAGAATATGTATTTGAACAAATCCTAGCTGAAAATTTCCGAATCTGGGAAGGGAAACAGGCATTCAGATCCAGGAAATAGAGAGATCCCCCCCTAAAATCAATAAAAACCATTCAACCTCGACATTTAATAGTGACGCTTGTAAATTCCAAAGATAAGGAGAAGATCCTTAAAGCAGCAAGAGAAAAAAAGTCCCTGACTTTTATGGGGAGGAATATTAGGGTAACAGCAGACCTCTCCACAGAGACCTGGCAGGCCAGTAAGGGCTGGCAGGATATATTCAGCGTCCTAAATGAGAAGAACATGCAACCAAGAATACTTTATCCAGCAAGGCTCTCATTCAAAATGGAAGGAGAGATAAAGAGTTTCCAAGACAGGCAGGAACTGAAAGAATATGTGACCTCCAAACCAGCTCTGCAAGAAATTTTAAGGGGGACGCTTAAAATTCCCCTTTAAGAAGTTCAGTGGAACAATCCACAGAAACATGGACTGAATAGATATCATGATGACACTAAACTCATATCTGTCAATAGTAACTCTGAACGTGAATGGGCTTAATGATCCCATCAAAAGGCGCAGGGTTTCAGACTGGATAAAAAATCAGGACCCATCTATTTGCTGTCTACAAGAGACTCATTATAGACAGGACACCTACAACCAGAAAATAAAAGGTTGGAGAACCATTTACCATTCAAATGGTCCTCAAAAGAAAGCAGGGGTAGCCATCCTCATATCAGATAAACTAAAATTTACCCCGAAGACTATAGTGAGAGATGAAGAGGGACACTATCTCATACTCAAAGGATCTATCCAATAAGAGGACTTAACAATCCTCAATATATATGCCCCAAATGTGGGAGCTGCCAAATATTTAAACCAATTAATAACCAAACTGAAGAAATACTTAGATAATAATACACTTATACTTGGTGACTTCAATCTAGCTCTTTCTACCCTCAATAGGTCTTCTAAGCACAACATATCCAAAGAAACGAGAGCTTTAAATGATACACTGGACCAGATGGATTTCACAGATATCTACAGAACTTTACATCCAAACTCAACTGAATACACATTCTTCTCAAGTGCACATGGATCTTTCTCCAGAATAGACCACATACTGGGTCACAAATCGGGTCTGAACCGATACCAAAAGATCGGGATAGTCCCCTGTATATTCTCAGACCATAATGCCTTGAAATTAGAACTTAATCACAACAAGAAGTTTGGAAGGACTTAAAACACGTGGAGGTTAAGGACCATCCTGCTAAAAGATGAAAAGGGAAACCAGGAAATTAAGGAAGAATTAAAAAGATTCATGGAAACTAATGAGAATGAAGATACAACCGTTCAAAATCTTTGGGATGCAGCAAAAGCAGTCCTGAGGGGGAAATACATCGCAATATAAGCATCCATTCAAAAACTGGAAAGAACTCAAATACAAAAGCTCACCTTACACATAAAGGAGCTAGAGAAAAAGCAGCAAATAAACCCCACCCCCAGCAGAAGAAGAGAGTTAATTAAAATTCGAGCAGAACTAAATGAAATCGAGACCAAAAGAACTGTGGATCAGATAAACAGAACCAGGAGTTCGTTCTTTGAAAGAATTAATAAGATAGCTAAACCATTAGCCAACCTTATTAAAAAGAAGAGAGAGAAGACTCAAATTAATAAAATCATGAATGAGAAAGGAGAGATCACTACCAACACCAAGGAAATACAAACGATTCTAAAAACATATTATGAACAGCTCTATGCCAATAAATTAGGCAATCTAGAAGAAATGGACACAGTCCTGGAAAGCCACAAACTACCAAAACTGGAGCAGGAAGAAATAGAAAACCTGAACAGGCCAATAACCAGGGAGGAAATTGAAGCAGTCATCAAAAACCTCTAAGACACAAGAGTCCAGGGCCAGATGGCTTCCCAGGGGAATTCTATCAAACGTTTAAAGAAGAAATCATACCTATTCTACTAAAGCTGTTTGGAAAGATAGAAAGAAATGGAGTACTTCCAAATTTGTTCTATGAGGCCAGCATCACCTTAATTCTGAAACCAGACAAAGACCCTACCAAAAAGGAGAATTACAGACCAATATCCCTGATGAACATGGATGCAAAAATTCTCAACAAGATACTAACCAATAGGATCCAACAACACATTAAGAAAATTATTCACCATGACCAAGTAGGATTTCATGCAAATGGTAACCAAAAGGGCAGGCTAACTATACTAATATCAGCCTAAATAGACTTTAAGAAATATAAGAGACAAGGAAGGATATTATATATTAGTAGACATTTCAATGCAGCAAGAAAATACACTTATGAATATCTATGCATCTAATAACATATAAAATATATGGTGTGAAATTGATAGGGACAAATAGTTCTACAATAATAGTTGGATACCTCAATACCCACTTTTAGTGATTGATAGAAAAATCAGACAAAAGATAAGTAAATTGAGGACTTAAAAACACAACTAGCCAGATTTATCAAACATACAGAACACTACACGCAATAAAAGCATATACATTCTTTTCAAATGCACATGGGACATTTTCCAAGATGGAACACGTTAGGCTATAAATTGTCTCCATGGATTTAAAAAGAGATATCATACCAAATACTTTTCAACCACAATGGGAAGAAGTTAAAATGGATTACAAAAATAAAACTAGAAAAATGACAAATTTGTGGAAATTGAACAATACCCTTTTAAACAAGGGATCAAAGAAGAAATTACAAAGAATGTTAGAAAATTCTTAGAGATAAGTGAAAATGAAAACATACCAAAACCTATATGGCTTAGTGAAAGCATTGCTTAAGGGGCAAATTACAGCTTTAAACACACTAAGAAATAATATCTGAAATCTACAATCTAACTTTACAACTCAAAGAAACAAAAGGAAAAAAAAAACTAAACACAAAACTACCAGAAGACAGGAAATAATAGAGCGGAGCAGAGACAAATGAAACAGAGAAGAGAAAAACAATAGAAAACATCAATGAAACCAAAAGTTGGTTCTTTGAAAAGATCAACAAAATTGACAAATCCCCAGCTAACCAGACTAAAGGGAGGCGGGCAGGGAAAGGCAAGGTCAAATGCTTAACAGCACTGGATTTGGCAATGATTTCTTAAATATGACACCAAAGGCAAACGAAAGAAAAAATAGACAAATTGGACTTCATGAAAATTTAAAAATGTTGTGCGTCAAAAAATACTATCAACTAGGAAAAAATGCAACCCACAGAATAAGAGAAAGACTGCAAATTATATATCCCGTAAGAGATTAATATCTGGGATTTATAGAGAACACCTAAAATTCAACAACAAAAACAACATCCTGATTCAAACATGGGTAAAGGATTTGAATGGGCATTTCATGAAAGAATATAAACAAATGGCAAATAAGCAAGAAAAGATGCAAATCAAAACTACAATGAAATACCATTTTGCATTCATCATGAGACATTTTCTCAGTACCTTTTGAAATGAGAGTGTAATTTTAACCTTTCATTCTATTAATGTAGATCACATTTATTAATTTATATTTGTTGAACTATCCTTGCATCTCTAGGATGAATCCCACTCTATATGGTAGTACGATGCTTGTATTGCTCTGTTAAATTTAGTTTGCTAGTATTTTGTTGAGAATATTCACATCTATATTCATCAGTGATACCATCCTGTAGTTTCCTTTGATTGTAGTGTCCTTATCAGGGTTTTAGTATGAGAGTAATGTTGAATTTATAAAATGACTATGAAAGTGTTCCCTTCAATTTTGGAAGGAAGAAATGGAATTAATTTTTTTAAAGGTTTAGTAGAATTCACCTCTGAAATAATCTGGCCTGAGGTTTTTTGTTTTTGGTTTTTTTTTTTTTTTTTTGAGGAGGTTTGATTACTGTTACAATTTCCTTAATCACTATTGATCTGTTCCAATTTTATGTAGTCAGAAGTGGGATTTCTAGATCATATGATAATTCTATCTTGGGGGGCACTGCCATAGAGTTTTACACATTAGCTATACCATGTGACAATTTTACCAAAGTGCACAAGGGTTCCCGTTTCTTCACATCCTAGACAACAGTTTTTGATAGTAGACCATTTCTCTTTTTTTTTGTATATTTTTTTATTAGAGTTCAATTTGCCAACATACAGCATAACACCCAGTGCTCATCCCGTCAAGTGCCCCCCTCAGTGTCTGACACCCATTCATCCCAATCCCCCGCCCACCTCCCTTTCCACTACCCCTTGTTTGTGTCCCAGAGTTAGGTGTCACTCATGTTACATTACCCTCACTATTATTTCCCACTCATTTTCTCTCCTTTCCACTTTATTCCCTTTCACTATTTTTTATATTCTCCAAATGAATGAGACCATATAATGTTTGTCCTTCTCTGATTGACTTACTTCACTCAGCATAATATTATTCAGTTCCATCCACGTTGAAGCAAATGGTGGGTATTTGTTGTTCGTAATGGCTGAGTAATATTCCATTGTATACATAAACCACATCTTCTTTATCCATTCATCTTTCCATGGACACCAAGGCTCCTGCCACACTTTGGCTACTGTGGACATTGCTGCTATAAACATTGGGGTGCATGTGTCCTGCCGTTTCACTGCATCTGTATCTTTGGGGTAAATCCCCAGCAGTGCAATTGCTGGGTCATAGGGCAGATCTATTTTTAACTCTGATAAACTCCCAACAGTTTTCCAGAGTGGCTGTACCAGTTCACATTCCCACCAACAGTGCAACAGGGTTCCCCTTTCTCCATATCCTCTCCAACATTTGTTGTTGCCTGCCTTGTTAATTTTCCGCATTCTCACTGGTGTGAGGTGGTATCTCATTGTGGTTTTGTTTTTCCCTGATGGCCAGTGATGTGGAGCATTTTCTCATGTGCTTGTTGGCCATGTCTAGGTCTTCCTCTGTGAGATTTCTGTTCATGTCTTTGTCCATTTTATGATTGGATTGTTTGTTTCTTAGCTGTTGAGTTTAATAAGTTCTTTATAGGGCAGCCCCAGTGGCCCAACGGTTTGGTGCCACCTTTGGCCTGAGGTGTGATGCTGGAGACCGGGGATCTAGTCCCATGTCAGGCTCCCTGCAAGGAGCCTGCTTCTTCCTCTGCCTGTGTCTCTGCCTCACTCTCTCTGTCATGAATAAATAAATAAATCTTAAAAAAATAACTTCTTTATATATCTTGGATACTAGCCTTTTATCTGATATGCCATTTGCAAATATCTTTACCCATTCTATAGGTTGTCTTTTATTTTTGTGACTGTTTCCTTTGCTGTGCAGAAGCATTTTATTTTAAGTCCTAATAATTCATTTTTGCTTTTGTTCCCCTTGTCTTCATAGATGTATCTTGCAAGAAGTTGCTGTGGGGCCAAGTTCAAAAAGGGTGTTGCCTGTGTTCTCCTCTAGGATTCTGATGGATTCTTGTCTCACATTTAGATCTTTCATCCATGTTAAGTTTACCTTTGAGTATGGTATAAGAGAATGGTCCAGTTTCATTCTTCTGCACGTGTCTGTCCAAGTTTCCCAGCACCATTTATTGAAGAGACTGTCTTTTTTCCAGTGGATAGTCTTTCCTGTTTTGTCGAATATTAGTTGACCGGAGAGTAGAGGGGCCATTTCTGGATTCTCTATTGTGTTCCACTGATCTATGTGTCTCTTTCTGTGTCGGTACCACACTGCCTTGATGATCACAGCTTTGTAGTATAACCTGAAATCTGGCATTGTAATGCCCTAAGCTCAGGTTTTCTTTTTCAATATTCTCCTGGGTATTCAAGATCTTTTCTGATTCCACAAAAATCTTAAGACGATTTGTTCCAACTATCTGAACAAAGTCCATGGTACTTTGATAGGGATTACATTGAACGTGTAAATTGCCCTGGGTAACATTGACATTTTCACAATATTAATTCTGCCAATCCATGAGCATGGAATATTTTTCCATCTCTTTGTGTCTTTCTCAATTTCTTTCAAAAGTGTTCTGGACACTGTACAGGGTATAGATCCTTTACCTCTTTGGTTAGGTTTATTCCTAGGTATCTTATCCTTTTGCGTGCAATTATAAACGGGATTGACTCCTTAATTTCTCTTTCTCCAGTCTCATTGTTAGTGTATAGAAATGCCACTGACTTCTGAGCATTGATTTTGTATCCTGCCACACTGTCAAATTGCTGTATGAGTTCTAGCAATCTTGGGATGGAGGCTTTTGGGTTTTCTATGTAGAGTATCATGTCATCTGCAAAGAGGGAAAGTTTGACCTCTTCTTTGCCAATTTGAATGCCTTTACTTTTTGTTGCCTGATTGCTGAGGCTAGGACTTCTAGTACTATGTTGAATAGCGGTGGTGAGAGTAGAAATCCCTGTTGTGTTCCTGATGTTAGGGGAAAGGCTCCCAGTGTTTCCCCACTGAGAATGATATTTGCTGTGGGTTTTTTGTAGATGGTTTTTAAGATGCTAAAGAATGTTCCCTCTATCCCTACACTCTGAAGAGTTTTGATCAAGAATGGATGCTGTATTTTGTCAAATGCTTTCTCTGCATCTATTGAGAGGATCCTGTGGTTCTGGTTTTTTCTCTTGTTGATAATGATCAATCACATTGATTGCTTTATGAGTGTTGAACCAGCCTTGCATTCCAGGAATAAATCCCACTTGGTCATGGCGAATATCCTTCTTATTTATTTATTTATTTATTTATTTATTTATTTATTTATTTATGATAGTCGAACAGAGAGAGAAAGAGAGGCAGAGACACAGGCAGAGGGAGAAGCAGGCTCCATGCACCGGGAGCCCAACATGGGATTCGATCCCGGGTCTCCAGGATCGCGCCCTGGGCCAAAGGCAGGCGCCAAACCGCTGCATCACCCAGGGATCCCAAGAGCCTTCTTAATGTACGGTTGGATCCTGTTGGCTACTATCTTGTTGAGAATTTTTCGTCCATGTTCATCAGGGATATTGGTCCATAATTCTCCTTTTTGGTGGGGTCTTTGTCTGGTTTTGGAATTAAGGTGATGCTGGCCTCATAGAACGAGTTTGGAAGTATTCCATCTCTTTCTATCTTTCTGAACAGCTTTAGTAGAATAGGTATGATTTCTTCTTTAAACGTTTGATAGAATTTCCCTGGAAAGCCATCTGGCCCTGGACTTTTTGTGTCTTGGGAGGTTTTTGATGACTGCTTCAACTTCCTTCCTGGTTATCAGTCTGTTCAGGTTTTCTATTTCTTTCTGTTCCACTTTTGGTGGTTTGTGGTTTTTCAGAAATGCATCCATTTCTTCTAGATTGCCTAAGTTATTGGGGTATTGCTGCTTATAATATGTTTTTGAAATAATTTGTATTTCCTTGATATTGGTGGTGATCTCTCCTTTTTAATTCATGATTTTATTAAGTTGAGTCTTTTTTGTTTTTAAGAAGGCTGGCTAATGGTTTATCTATCTTCTTAATTCTTTCAAAGAACCAACTCCTGGTTTTGTTGATCTGTTCTACAGTTCTTCTGGTCTCTATTTCATTGAATTCTGCTCGATCTTTATTAACTGTCTTCTGCTGGGTGTAGGCTTTATGTGCTGTTCTTTCTCCAGTTCCTTTAGGTGCAAGGTTAGCTTGTGTATTTGAGTTTTTTCCTATTTTTTCAGGGATGCTTGTATTGCGATGTATTTCCCTTTCAGGACTACTTTTGCTGTGTCCCAAAGATATTAAACAATTGTATCTTCATTCTCATTAGTTTCCATGAATCTTTTTAATTTGTCTCTAATTTCCTAGTTGACCCTTTCATCTTTTAGCAGGATGCTATTCAACCTCCACATGTTTGATTTTCTTCCAAATTTCTTCTTGTGATTGAGTTCTATTTCAAAGCATTATGGTCTGAAAATATACAGGGGACAATCCCAAAATTTTGGTATTGGTTAAGACCTGATTTGTGACCCAGTATGTGTTGTATTCTGGAGAAAGTTTCATGTGCACTTGAGAAGAATGTGTATTCAGGTGCATTTCAATGGTAAGTTCTGTAAATATCTGTGAAATCCATCTGGTCCAGTGCATCATTTAAACCAGTTTCTTTGTAGATGTTGTGCTTAAAAGATCTGTCATTTGCAGAAAGTGCCTTGTTGAAGTCTCCTGGTGTCTGTATGTCTGTATGTCTGTATGTCTGAACTTTGGTCATTGATATACGTGGCAGCTCCCACATTACTGTCATAAATATTCATGATTGTTAGGTTCTCTTGTTGGATAGATCTTCTAAGTATGATATCGTGTCCCTCTTCATCTCTTACTACAGTCTTTGGATAAACTTTAATTTATCTGATATAAGGATGGCTACCCCTGTTTTCTTTTGAGGACCGTTTGAATGATCAATGGTTCTCCAACCTTTCATTTTCAGGCTCTTGGTGTCCTTATGTCTAAAATGAGTCTCTAGTAGACAGCAAATAGATGGGTCTTGCTTTTTTATCCAATCTGAAACCCTGTGTCTTTTGATGGGATCATTAAGCCCATTCATGTTCAGAGTTACTATTGAAAGATATGAATTGAGTGTCATCATGATACCTATTCAGTCCCTGTTTTTGTGGATTATTTCTTTGGGCTTCCTCTTTCTTTTACAGAGTCCCCCTTAATATTTCTTGCAGAGCTGGTTTGGTGGTCACATATTCTTTCAGCTTCTGCCTATCTTGGAAGCTCTTTATCTCTCCTTCTATTCTGAATGACAGCCTTGCTGGATAAAGTATTCTTGACTGCATGTTCTTCTCATTTAGAACACTGAATATATCCTGCCTGCCCTTTCTGGCCTTCCAGGTCTCTGTAGAGAGGTCTGCTGTTAATGTAATATTTCTCCCCATATTAGTTAGGGATCGCTTGTCTCTTGCTGCTTTAAGGATTTTCTCTTTATCTTTGGAATTTGCAAGTGTCAAAGTGTTGCACGGTTTTTATTGATTTGGGGGGGGGATCTCTCTATCTCCTGGATCTGGATGCCTGTTTCCCCTCCCCAAATTAGGGAAGTTCTCAGCTATGATATGTTCAAATACACTTTCTGGTTCTCTGTCTCTTTCAGCGCCCTCTGGAACCCCAATTAAATGTAGACTTTTCCTTCTGAGGCTGTTATTTATTTATTTATTTATTTATTTATTTATTTATTTATTTTCCTTAACCTTCCCTCATGGTCTTTTAATTGTTTTTCTCTTTTTTCCTCAGCTTCCTTCCTTGCCACCAACTTCTCTTCTATGTCCAACTCACTTGTTCTTCTACCTCATTAGCCCTCATTGTTAGGACCTCCAGGTTGAATTGCATCTCATTTAATTGATTTTCAATTTCGGCCTGATTAGATCTAAATTTTGCAGTCATGATGTCTCTTGAATCCTTTATGATTTTTTCCAGAGCCACTGGCAACTTTATAATTGTGCTTCTGAATTGGCCCTTTTCTGACATCAAATTGTAATCCAAATTCTGTAACTCTGTGGCAGAGAGTACTGTTTCTGATTTTTTCTTTTGTGGTGAGTTCTTCTTTGTAGTCATTTTGCTCAGTGCAGAGTGGCTAAAAACAAGTTGTACTGGAAAAAGGAATTTAAAAAGAGAGAAAAAAGGGAAAACAAAGAACAAAAAAACAAAAACAAAACACACAAGGAGGGGTATCCTCTGATTCTATCAACTTTAAGTCCCTCGACTTCCCCTGGAACTTTCCAGCATTGCTCGGTAAAGAACTTGCTCTTCCCCTGTCCTTCCAGCCTGTCTTCTGGGGGAGGGGCCTGCTGTGCTGATTCTTAGGGGTGTGCACCTGGGGGAGCTGCCCCGCCCCTGCTGGGTGCATGGCTCAGTGGGAGCTGTTTTTTTTTTTTTTTTAATGATAGTCACAGAGAGAGAGAGAGAGAGAGAGAGAGAGAGAGAGAGGCAGAGACACAGGCAGAGGGAGATGCAGGCTCCATGCACCAGGAGCCCGATGTGGGATTCGATCCCAGGTCTCCAGGATCGTGCCCTGGGCCAAAGGTAGGCGCCAAACCGCTGCGCCACCCAGGGATCCTCAGTGGGAGCTGTTTATCCTGTGAGGCCTCTGCTCCCTGGTGGCCCTGCTCAGTCCCAGGCACAAGGTGACACCAGGAGGAACAACAACATTGGCGGCGGCCAGCTCTCCAGCCCTGGAGTCAGCTCCCTCAGTCACTACGGCAGCTCCCAGTGTACACGGGCCTGGATGCTCTGGGGGGGCGGGCACTGATCTGCACAGCTCGGAGGCGCCCAGAGGCAGCAGTGTCCTCGCTGTCCTTTGTCCTCCCGGCCTCCGCTTGTCCCAAGGGGACCGCCGGATCCTGGGCTGTGTCCCCTTGTGCCCTGGTCTCTGGGGCCTGTGCTGCTGTAATGGGCTCCTGGCCGCACAGCCCCCTCCTCACTCACCAAGCTGCCACCTGAGCCACTGCCTGAGCTGCTCCCAGGGCCCCGGGGCACGAGCTCCAGCCCCTTAGGGAGCTCAGCCTGCTGTGTGTGGCATGCTTCCTTGGGGCACAGGTCCTCTGTTAGTGACCCTGGGAGCCTGAGGGCATCACTGCCCGTCCTGGGATCCTGCCCCAGCTCCCTGCGAGTGCCTTTCCATCCGGGAAGATTGGTGCAGCTCCTGCTTCTCTAGGCCTGGGCTTTCCTGTCCTGGAGGCCCTCCCCACTGGACCTTAGCCCAGCTCCTCGCAGGCCCCTCCCCTTTGAATGCGTTTTATTTATTTATTTATTTATTTATTTATTTATTTATTTATCCATCTTCCTACCTTGATAGAAGCCTGAACTCTTCTCACTGTAGCATTCCAGCTGTTCTCTTTAAATCTCAGGCCGAATTTTTAGGTTTTCAGGATGATTTGAAAGTTACCTAGGTAAGTTGGTGGGGACAGCTGACTTGGGGACACTACTCCTCCGCCATCTTGCCCCGCCTCCAATCTGTGTGCAAACTTTTGCGTGGATTTCTGTTTTCAAGTTTTTTCAGTAATGACTAAGGGTTCAGTTGCTGGTTTATATCATATGAGTATGTTTAGTTTTGTAGAAAACCACCAAACTGTTTCAGAAAGTGTCTGCACCACTTTCTATTTGCACCAGAAATGATTGCTCCATAACCTATTCACCATTTGTTTTTGTTAGTTTTTCTGGTTTTGGCCATTGATACGGTGTTATCTTAATTTCATGGTTGTTATAATTTGCATTTCCCTGAGGACATATGATGTGAAACTTCTTTTCATGATCCTTATGATCCTTTTATTTTCCGAGGCAACGTTTTAATGTTGCCTCTTTCATTTCTGATTTTTTAAAAGATTTCTTTATTTGAGAAAGAGATGGAGAGAGCGCATGGGGGTGGGGGGCAGATGGGCAGCAGCAGAAGGAGAGAGAGAATCCAGAGGCCGACTCCCTGCTGAGCTTGAAGCCCAACATAGGGCTGAATTCCAGGACACTGAGATCATGACCTGAGCCAAAACCTAGAGTTAGCTGCTTGACCAACTGAACCATCCAGAAGCCTCTCATTTCTGAATTTATTTTTTGAGTCTTCTCTTTTTATTTTTTTTTAATTAGTCTAGCTAGGGATTTGTAAATTTTGTTTATTTTTTCAAAAAGCCAATCAGTTTTATTAATTTTTTTCTCTTGTTTTTCTATTTCCTATTTGTTTATTTCTGCTCTAATCTTTATTATTTCCTCTTTTTTTTTTCTAACTTTGGGTTTAGTTTGTTCTTTTTCGTGTTCCTTGAGATGTACAGTTGGGTTATTTGATATTTTTATTTTTTTATCTGGTATTTGATATTTTTAATGTAGACAGCATATAGTGCCATAAACTCTCAAGTTTTGGTATGCTTTGTTTTCATCTTCATTTGTATTGAGCTATTTTTTAAATGCTCCTTTATTTATTTTTAATTTATTTTTTTTAAATTCCAGGATAGTTAACATAGTGTTATATTAGTTTCAGGTGTATAGTATAATGATTCAACAATTCTATACATGATTTAGCACTTAAAATGTACTCTTAATCCCTTTGACCTGTTTCACTTATTGTCCCCCACTCCTTACCTCTAAGGGATAACCACTAGCTTGTTCTCTATATTTTAAAGTCTGTTTTAAAAAATATTTTATTTATTTATTCATGCGAAACACAGAGAGAGAGGCAGAGATATAGGAAGAGGGAGATTCAGGCTGTGGAGCCTGATGCAGGACTCAGTCCCAGGATCCCAGGATCACGACTTGAGCCAAACGTAGATGCTTGACCACTGAGCCACCCAGGAACCCCTAGAGTCTGTTTTTATTTTTTCTTTGACCCAGTGTTTGCTCAAGAGTGTGTTCTACAGTTTCCACATTATTTGAGGTTTCTCAATTTTATGCTGTTATTAAAATCTAGTTTTATTCATTGGGTCAAAAAAAGATGCTTGATATATTGATCTTTTTAAAAATTGTTAAGCTTGTTTTGTGACCTAAAATTTCATCCAAATATATTCCTCATGTGCTTGAAAATATTGTATATTCTGGTGGGTTAAAAGTTCTGTATGTCACTTTGCTCCATTTGATATATAGTGCTGGTCAAATTTACTCTTTATTCATATTCTGTCTGGATGTTCTATCCATTACTGAGGTTTCCTATTATTATTGTATCAGTTTCTCCTTTCAGATCTGTTGATATTTGTTCATATACTTAGGTGTTCTGATGTTGATATAAATATTTACAATAGTTATATCCCCCTATTGAGTTGACACTTTTTATCATTAGTGTCTCCTAATGGTTTTAATTAGTTTACTTTGTCTGCTATAAGTATAGTCACCCCTGCTTTCTTTTGCTTACCATTTGCATGAAATATGTTTCCAAAACTTCTCTTTCAGCCAGTGTATACCCTTGAATTTAAAATGAGGTTTTTGAAGACACAACACAGTTGTATCTTAATTATTTATCCATTCAGCCTGTTTCTTTTCTTGTGAAGAGTTTAGTCTATTTAGACTTACTGATAGAGAAGGATTAATTATGGCCACTTTGTTGATTGCTTTCTGTTTAACAGTTCTTTTGTCCCTCTTTTTCTGTCTTGCTATATTCCTTTGTGCATCATCGTTTTTGCTTTTTTGATTGACTGACTGATAGGGGTTAATTCCTTTTCTTTAATGTAACTTCTTAGATATTTTCTTTGAGGTTACCAAGGGGCTTACACAAAATGTTTTATAAGTCTCTTTTAAGCTCTTTTTTAACAACTTAAGTTCTCTGCTTTTCCTTCTTTTACCTCCACATTATATGCTATTTATGTCACAATTTATATCTGTTTATATTATATTACATATCCCTTAACATAATTTAGTTATAGTTGTTTAAATATTTTTTTCATTTAACTTTTATACTACAATTAAAAGAAATTTGCCCACCACTAATACTGTAAGCCATTTCTGGTTTTGTCTATATACTTACCTTTACCAATGAGCTTCTTATTTTGTTATGCTTTCATATTGTTGGTTGTCTTTCATTTAACTTGAAAAACTCCTTTGAGCATTTTTAAAAGATTGCTCTAGTGGTGATAAACTCCCTCAGGTTTTGTTTGTCTGAGAAGTCTTTATCTCCTCTATATTCTTGAAATACACATTTGCTGGGGAGAGTACTCTTGGTTGGCAGGTTTTGTCTTTCAGCACTTTGACTATATCCATCCCACTCACTTCTAGTCTTCAAAGTTTCTGCTGAACAATTCTCTGATCATGAGTGGGGGTTTTCTTGTATGTAACAAGTCACTTTTCTCTTGCTTCTTACAAAATTCTCTTTGTCTTTAACTTTATATAATTTGATTACATGTCTCAGTGTGGGTTTCTTTGGATGCACTTTTTTTTTTTTTTTTTTTACTGCTTTGGTCTTCTCAATCTGATGCCTATGTACTTCCTCAGTTTTGCAGTTTTTATCCATGTTTTCTTTGAATAAGCTTTCTTTTCTGCTCCTTTCTCTCTCTTCCTTCTCAGACTTCCATAATACATATATTGGTCCTCCTGATGGTTTCCCTATTTTCCTTATGCTATCTTCACTCTTTTTCATTCCTTTTCCTTTTTCTGTGATCAGAAGATTTCCACTGACCTGTCTTTGAGGTTTCTTACCCTTTCTTCTGCTTGATGTAGTCCACTGTTGAATTCTTCTACTTAATTTTTCAGTTCAGTTGTTGGATTCTTCAGATCTATGATTTCTGTTTGGTACTTTTGTGCATTTTCTCTTTGTTGAAATTCTCATTTTGTTCTTGCATTGCTCTCCTGAACTTGGTTAACATACTTATGATCATTACTTTGAATTCTCTGTCAGATAAATCACCTATCTCATTAGGGTCTTTTTCTGGAGACTTACCTTGTTCTTTTGTTTAGAATATATTTCACTGTCTCTTCATTTTTTCCTGACTCATATATTGTTTTATGCACATTAAATAAAAAATCCAACTCTCCCAGTCTAGATAGGTTGGCCTCATGTAGGAGAAATCACCTAGCCAGAGATTCTTCAAACCTCTTAAAACTTTGTGCTTGCCCAATCGTCATTTACATTAGTGACCCTAGGAGATTAAAATCCCATTAGTGCCCTGAAATCTGAGGAAGTGCCCACAAGCCCATTCAGGCTCCCAGAGGATTACTAATTGCTTGCCCCATTAGCTCTAAGATGCAGATTAATTTGAAGTCCAACTCTTGTTGGGATGTTAGATATGTAGTCTATCCCTTCAAGCAAGAAACTGGGATCCAGGTATGTTGGTCTACTTGCTTTGTGCTGAGCCACGGGGAATGGCCACTGAGAGTGCTTATATACCTGTTGAAACTGCCTTTTTTTCTCTGCAGCCCTGGAAGACTTCTGAATGCCACATCCTGTCAGCCTCCAGAGCTAGGAGATTTGGGACCAGTCCTTTGGGTGGAAGCCATAAAAACTGAGGAGCTACATTGTATGGTTTAAACCTCTCAGTCCTCATGGAGAAGCTGGAATTGGGGATTCTCTCCTGAATGTAAGGCACTGTGTTGTGGGTGGGGTTGACAGTGTGAATGTGTCCCAGCTTATCCTACCCCTTTTGATTTGAGTGTTTCCTCAATAGTATGATGTATAGGAATCTCCCAATTCATTTCTGAATTTCCCTCAGAGGCAACTGATCCCTGGGTAACTGTTTATTCAGTGTATCCATGGAAGGAGGGAAAGTCAGGCCTCTTATTGCACCATCTTGCTCTCCAATAGTTTCTAAAAATGGTAAAGACACGCTTGTCTTATATTCTCAGAATAAGGCTATTCTTATTATCCTACCACCTCCCCTCAAAAATTTATTTCTCTCTCTGAAATCCATTGGCTGAGTCAACAGTATCAATATCAATATGTGCCATGATTCCTACCTATCACTTTCCACTACTTGCCTCTTAGTTCTCCCCCAAGGAATCATGCTACTCACAACCCAGATAGTAATAGTGTCTTACCTCCAGGAGATTGTTGGTGATACTTAAGTTCTCAATGAACACATCTCCAGAGGTAGCAGTCTCCTCTCCAGTCAATATTTCAAAGGTAGTAGTTTTTCCAGCTCCATTTAATCCAAGCAATCCAAAGCATTCCTTCTTTCGGATTCCAAGGGAGATATTTCTGACAGCCAAAACAGCTGGATATGTAAAATATATCTTAAAAAAAAAACACAGAAAGCACAATACAGCAAAGGATATTTATAGATTAAATACAAAAAATACATTAGACCCCTATGGATTACTATGGAGCTCAGACAGCTTCACAGAAACTCTTCTACTCTATTGGAGTAATACACATAGATTCATAAGACCACAATGAATCCTTGATGCTAATGGCATGCTCTTTAATAGGGATGAAATCATCGTAAGTTGGCATTATATAATATTACCTTTGTGAGTTCCTTAATAAGTACTGTGAAATTCAACAATTCCTGAGGCTGCTCCAGGATTCTGTTTCTTTCATGTTGTACATCATCATCTTCAGATTCCCCAGATAATTCTTTGGACACTCTATCCTATATTTTCAAAGACAGCATCATAGAGATGGATAGATACCCTTTAGACATCTGGTCTAGATAACTGGTTGGCTTCAGGAAGACTTAACTGGGAGGTAATCTCAAATATGTCATAACAGAAAGTTCAAATCATCCCCAAAAGATTTCCTACATACATATCACTTTAGCTGTCATGTATAAACTTATCCTCTATTTCCAAAGTTAAAAAATTATACTCCTATTCAAGAGCAAGTAGCTTGTTCTTATCAAAATAGATACTTCATCAAAAACTGGAACCACAACACTACACATTTTAAAGAAACATTATTTAATAATGCATATTTTATAAGATACAAATAGAGCTAAGACTAGGGAAGATATTAACTCTTTCTGTTCCGAGGAGTGGAATCCAGCAACCATTTCATATAGTAAATACATTAATTTAAAAAAATATGAGTTAATCAGGAGATTTATGATGGAGAGGGGAGAAAAAGTTCAGGGAATTCCACATAGTGGAAAGAATATAAAAGAATACTCTAAGACTTTTCCATCACTCTTTTTTGATTTTAAACTTTGTGATGAAAAAATTTTTATTTATAGACAAGCACAGGATAGTTCCAGCATGCATTTTTAGCCTTCTAATGTTAACACCTGATATAGTCATGGCACACTGATCAAAATAAAGAAATTAACATTGGTTCTATTCTAGGAATTACAGATTTTACTGTAGTTCAGTGCAAAATATGTTGAATAATTTTAATGCCACTTTGGGTCTAAATTTTTAAAGCATAACATATATGCAGACAAGATATAAATCATAAGTCTGCATCTTATTAACTTTTTACAAGGTGAACATATTTATGTAATCACTCCTGATAAAGAAAACAGAGCATCACCTCAACAGTAACTAGGATCCTGACTTGTAACTCTAAATATTATATATTAGTTTTGTCTGTTTTTGAAATTTATATATAAATGGAATTCTACTTTAAATTTTTAAATTAAGTTTATTTTAATTCCAGTATAGTTAACATACAGTGTTATATTAGTTTTATGTGCATAATATAGTGATTCAACAATTCTATATATGACTCTGTGCTCATCACTATAAGTGTACTCTTAATCCCCTCCACCTATTTCACCCGCCCCACCACTGATCTCCCCTCCAATGACCAATCAGTTTGTTCTCTATAGTTAAAGGTCTGTTTCTTGGTCTGTCTGACTCACTCACCCAGTCTGTCAGGCTGTTAGCCCAGGCTCTGTACAATATTTATTCTTTCTCTTAATGGAATTCTACTTTATATATTTTTGTGTCTGGCTTCTTTGAGGCAATACTATATTTGTGTTATTATTTCATGCTGTTGCATATGAATTATAGCTTGTTTCTTCTCATTGCTATATTCTCTTGTGAGAATAGACCATTTTTAATCCATTATATGAATGATAGACAAATGGTCTGCTTCTTTCTCTTCTTTTGAAGGGGCCTATTATAAATAATGGTGTGTGAACATTCTTGTAAATGTCTTTTGGTGAACATGAGTGTGCATTTCTGTTGGATTTATACTTAGAAGGGGAGCTTCTGGGTCTCAGTGTGCTCATTTTCATATGCATATGAAGATAACACTTTAGAAGTAATGCCAGACCGTTTTCTAAAGGGTTATCAATTTATATTCCCAACACTAGTGCTTTGAGACTTCCAGTTGTTCTGTAACCTGAACTTTGCTCCAGACAAGCTGAATAGCTCCTTGAATGTTTTCCACCTCATCTGTGCATAAGTGACCTCTATGCCTTGGAATCACTTTCTTAAGTGTCACCCAATACCCAGAGCTTAGTTTAGTGACACCTGGATGCACTTCCAACATTTTGAGCTTCTGTTTATTAAACCACATATTTCTTTGGTTTGTATTTGTCTGAGCTCTGATTTGGTCCCTGTCCTAAAACGCCTTCTCTGGCATCTCGACAGGAGTCTTTCACCTCTCTTTCAAGTCTGTGGATCTGTTTGTTCCTCCTGGATCTCTCTCAGGAATCTGAGTCCTGTCCAACTTCTAGTGTGATACCAGGTACACAGTAGGTGCCAGAGGCATATCTTCAGAATATATAACAACCTCAGCCTTGGGTGTTAGACTTTGCTGGTTCTAACCAACTGTTTGCTTGCTTACTTGGTCTGACCCTCTAGTTCCTGAGCTTTGACTACCCATTGAAAAATCCTCTACATAATCTTACAGATTAATGGTTCAGCTGAATAGAAGATACTCATAAGATCTGGACACCAGTTGCTGGCTCCACTGATTATACCAGGGCTGGGCCTTTGTTTCTTCCTCTCTTCTTGAGGCATATCTTGGATACTCCCTGCCTTTCCTGTCCCTGTTAGTGCTATCATTCAGACCTGTACTAGGAAATGTGAAGACCATATTAGCATGGTAAGAATTTGGACTGAGGTCTAAGCCTATGGGAGAGTCATGCAATTTCATCTATTTTGGTAACAGAGAGGCTCCTTTTGATTAAAATATTCTTTCTTCTGAAAACACTTCAGATAGTGGTTTGCAAAGTGTGAAGGAGCAGCAGAAGCATCAATTGAGAATGTATTACATTTCCAAGTTCAGGTCCACAAAATTAGCAACTCACGGAACAGAGAATAACAACTTGTATTTTAAGAAGACTTCCAGGAGATTCTGATAAATACTAGATTTAGAGAGCAACTACTATAAGGCCTTACTGTTTTGTTTTTTTTTATTGGAGGTCGATTTGCCAACATACAGTATTACACCCAGTGCTCATCCCATCAAGTACCCCCCTCAGTGCCCATCACCCAGTCACGGCATGCCCTTGCCCACTTCCCTTCCACCACCCCTAGTTTGTTTCCCAGAATTAGGTGTCTCTCATGTTATGTCACCCTCACTGATATTTCCCATTCATTGTCTCTCCTTTCCCCATTTATTCCCTTTCACTATTTTTTTTATTCCCCAAATGAATGAAACCATATAATGTTTGTCCTTCTCTGATTGACTTCCTTCACTCAGCATAATATCCTCCAGTTCCATCCACGTTGAAGCAAATGTTGGTTATTTATCATTCCTAATGGCTGAGTAATATTTCATTGTATATATATACCACATCTTCTTTATCCATTCATCTTTCTGTGGACACCAAGGCTCCTTCCACAGTTTGGTTATTGTGGACATTGCTACTGTGGACATTGGGGTGCAGATGTCCTGCCGTTTCACTGCATCTGTATTTTTGGAGTAAATCCCCAGCAGTGCAATTGCTGGGTCATAGGGCAGATCTATCTTTAACTCTTTGAGGAACCTCCACACAGTTTTCCAAAGTGGCAGCACCAGTTCACATTACCACCAAAAGTACAAGAGGGTTCCCCTTTCTCCACACCCTCTCCAACATTTGTTTTTCCTGTCTTGTTAATTTTCCCCATTCTCACTGGTGTGAGGTGGTATCTCATTGTGGTTTTGATTTGTATTTCCCTGATGCGAGTGATGCAGAGCATTTTCTCATGTGCTTGTTGGCCATGTCTGGGTCTTCTTTGGTGAAATTTCTGTTCATGTCTTTTGTCCATTTCATGATTGGATTGTTTGTTTCTTTGGTGTTGAGTTTAATAAGTTCTTTATTTGATAGGTCATTTGCAAATATCTTTTCCCATTCTGTAGGTTGTCTTGTTTTGTTGACTGTTTCTTTGGCTGTGCAGAAGCTTTTGATCTTGATGAAGTCCCAATAATTCATTTTTGCTTTTGTTCACCATGCCTTCATAGATGTATCCTGCAAGAACTTGCTGTGGCCAAGTTCAAAAAGGGTGTTGCCTGTGTTCTCTAGGATTTTGATGGATTCCTGTATCACACTTAGATCTTTCATCCCATTTTGAGTTTATCTTTGTGTATGGTGTTTAAGAATGGTCCAGTTTCATTCTTCTGCACATGGCTGTCCAATTTTCCCAGCACCATTTATTGAAGAGATTGTCCTTTTCCAGTGGATAGTCTTTTCTGCTTTGTCGAATATTAGTTGACCATAGAGTTGAGGGCCCATTTCTGGATTCTCTATTCTGTTCCATTGATCTATGTGTCTGTTTTTGTGCCAGTACCACACTGCCTTGATGATCACAGCTTTTTAGTACAACTTGAAATTTGGCATTGTGATGCCCCCAGCACTGGTTGTCTTTCTCAATATTCCCCTGGCTATTTGGGGTCTTTTCTGATTCCACACATATCTTAAGGTTATTTTTTCCAACTCTCTGAAGAAAGTCCATGGTATTTTGATAGGGATTGCATTAAATGTGTAAATTGCCCTGGGTAACATTGACATTTTCACAATATTAATTCTTCTAATCCATGAGAATGGAATATTTTTTCATCTCTTTGTGTCTTCCTCAATTTCTTTCAGAAGTGTTTTGTAGTTTTTAGGGTATAGATCCTTTACCTCTTTGGTTAGGTTTATTCTTAATTATTATTCCTAAGTATTCCATCCCTTTCTATCTTTCAGAACAGCTTTAGTAGAATAAGTATGGTTTCTTCTTTAAACATTTGAAAGAATTCCCCTGGGAAGCCATCTGGCCCTGGACTTTTGTGTCTTGGGAGGTTTCTGATGACTGCTTCAATTTCCTCCCTGGTTATCGGCCTGTTCAAGTTTTCTATTTCTTCCTGTTCCACTTTTGATAGTTTGTGGTTTTGCAGAAATGCGTCCATTTCTTCTATATTGCCTAAGTTATTGGTATATAGCTGCTCATAATGTTTTTGAAATCATATTTCCTTGATATATATATATATACATATACATATATATATACACACACACATATATCCTTTCCTTCTTCTCTCCTTTTTCATTCGTGATTTTATTAAGTTGAGTCTTTTCTCTTTTGTTTTTAAGAAGGCTGGCTAATGGTTTATCTATCTTATTAATTCTTTCAAAGAACCAACTCCTGGTTTTTTTTTTTTTTATCTGTTCTACAGTTCTTCTGGTCTCTATTTCATTGAGTTCTGCTCAAATCTTTATTAACTGTCTTCTGTTGGGTGTAGGTTTTATTTGCTGTTCTTTCTCCAGTTCCTTTAGATGCAAGGTTAGTTTGTGTATTTGAGTTTTTCCTATTTTTTGAGGGATGCTTGTTGCGATGTATTTCCCTTTCTTTTCTTTTTTTTAAATGTTTTTATTTATTTATTTTTTAAGATTTTATTTGTTAATTAATGAGAGAGAGAGAGAGAGAGAGAGAGAGAGAGGCAGAGACACAGGCAGAGAGAGAAGCAGGCTCCATGCAGGGAGCCTGCTGTGGGATTTGATCCAGAGTCTCCGGGATCACGCCCTGGGCAGAAGGTAGGCACTTAACTGCTGAGCCACCCAGGGATCCCTGTATTTCCCTTTCAGGACTACTTTTGCTATATCCCAAAGATTTTGAACGGTTGTATCTTCATTCTCATTAGTTTCCATGAATCTTTTTAATTCTTCTCTAATTTCCTGGTTGACCCTTTCATCTTTTAGCAGGATGCTCTTTAACCTCCAGTGTTTAAATTTCTTTGAAATTTCTTCTTGTGATTGAGTTATAGTTTCAAAGCATTATGGTCTGAAAATATACAGGGGACAATCCCAAAATTTTGGTATTGGTTAAGACCTGATTTGTGACCCAGTATGTGGTGTATTCTGGAGAAAGTTCCACGTGCACTTGAGAAGAATGTGTATTCAGTAGCGTTTCAATGGAAAGTTCTGTAAATATCTGTGAAATCCATCTGGTCCAGTGTATCATTTAAAGCTCCTGTTTCTTTAAAAAAATAAAAATAAAACATAAAGCTCCTGTTTCGTTGTAGATATTGTGCTTAGAATATCTGTCATTTGCAGAAAGTGCCATGTTGAAATCTCCCAGAATTAGTATATTATTATCTAAGTATGTCTTTACTTTGGTTATTAATTGATATACTTGGCAACTCCGACATTAGGAGCATAAATATTCATGATTGTTAGGTCCTCTTGTTGGATAGATCCTTTAAGTATGATATAGTGTCCCTCTTCATCTCTTACTACAGTCTTTGGGATAAACTTTAATTTATCTGATATAAGGATGGCTACCCCTGCTTTATTTTGAGGACAATTTGAATGGTAAATGGTTCTCCAACATTGCATTTTCAGGTTGTAGGTGTCCTTATGTCTAAAATGAGTCTCTTATAGACAGCAAATAGATGGGTCTTGCTTTTTATCCAATCTGAAACCCTGTGTCTTTTGATGGGATCATTAAGCCCATTGACATTCAAAGTTCCTATTGAAAGATATGAATTTAGTGTCATCATAATTCCTATTCAGTCCCTGTTTTTGTGGATTATTTCTTTGGGCTTCCTCTTTCTTTTACAGAGTCCCCCTTAATATTTCTTGCAGAGCTGGTTTGGTGGTCACATATTCTTTCAGCTTCTGCCTATCTTGGAAGCTCTTTATCTCTCCTTCTATTCTGAATGACAGCCTTGCTGGATAAAGTATTCTTGGCTGCAGGTTCTTCTCCTTTAAGACCCTGAATATATCCTGCCTGCCCTTTCTGGCCTTCCAGGTCTCTGTAGAGAGGTCTGCTGTTAATGTAATATTTCTCCCCATATTAGTTAGGGATCGCTTGTCTCTTGCTGCTTTAAGGATTTTCTCTTTATCTTTGGAATTTGCAAGTTTCTATTCAATGTCGAGGTGTTGGACAGTTTTTCTTGATTTTAGGGGTGGAAATCTCTCCATCTCCTGGATCTGAATGCCTGTTTCCCTCCCCAAATTAGGGAAGTTCTCAGCTATTATTTGTTCAAATATGCTTTTTGGTCCTCTGTCCCTTTCAGCACCCTCTGGAACTGCAGTTAAAGGTAGATTTTTCTTCTGAGGCTGTCGTTTATTTCCCTTAACCTTTCCTCATGGTCTTTTAACTGTTTTTCTCTTTTTTCCTCAGCTTCCTTCCTTGCCATCAACTTGTCTTCTATTTCACCTTTTTTTCTACCTGATTAACCCTCGTCATTAGGACCTCCAGTTTACATTGCATCTCATTTAATTGATTTTTAATTTCGGCCTGATTAGATCTAAATTCTGCAGTCATTATGTCTCTTGAATCCTTTATACTTTTTCTAGAGCCACCAGTAGCTTTATAATTGTGCTTCTGAATTGGCTTTCTGACATCAAATTTTAATGCAGATTCTGTAACTCTGTGGCAGAATAATGTTTTTGATTCTTTCTTTTGTGGGAGTTCTTTCTAGTCATTTTGCTCAGTGCAGAGTGGCTAAAAACAAGTTGTACTAGAAAAACGAAAGAAAAAAAGGAAAAAAGAGGAGAGGTATCCTCTCGTTCTATATACTGTAAATCTCTCGACTTCCTTTGGAGCTTCCTAGTGCTGCTCCGTAAAGAACTTGCTCTTCCCCTGTCCTTCCAGCTGGTCTTCTGGGGGAGGGGCTGCTGTGCTGATTCTCAAGTGTGTGCACCTGGGTGAGCTGCTCCACCCCCTGCCAGGTGCACTGCTCAGTGGGAGCCATTTATCCTGTGAGGCCCCTGTTACCTGACGGCCCCGCTCCATCCCAGGCACAAGGTGACATCTGGAGGAACACCACCACTGGCGTCAGCCAGCTCTCCAGCTCTGGAGAAAGCTCCCGCAGTAACTACGCAGTCTTCCAGTCCACACAGGCCTGGATGCTCCAGGCATGGCAGGCGCTGATCTGCATAGCTTGGGGGCGCCCAGCAGCAGGAGAGTCCTTGCTGTCCTGTGCTTTTGCCACCTGTCCCAGGGGGAGCACAAGATCCTGGGCTGTGTCCACTGGGTGCCCTGGGATCTGGGGCCTGTGCATGTGGAATCACAGTCCTGGGGCCCCGGCTCCCAAAGGCAGCAGGGCGCAGCCCCCTCTGCCCAGAGCCGCCGCCTCAGCTGCTCCCAAGGCCCTGCGGCCAGCGCTCCAGCCCTTTACCGCACTCGGCCCACAGTCTGTGCCCCACTCTCCCCAGGGGCACACTTCCTCTGTTAGTGACCCCAGGAACCTGGAGACTCCCTGCTCCTCTTGTTCCATTTCCCTGCTAAGCCCCTTTCCTTCCGGGAAGAATTCGGTGTGGATTTTTAAAGTTCCAGCTTCTACAGGACTGGGCTTTCCTGTCCTGGAGGCTTTCACCGCCTGGCCTTTCACGGCTCCTCCTGGGGGCCTCCCCCCCACTCCATTAATTCTTTTTTTTTTCCCCCCCGGTTCCCTACTTTGTTAGAAGCGCAAACTCTTCTCTCTGTCATATTCCAGCTGTTCTCTCTTTAAACCTCAGGTCAAATTCATAGGTTTTTGGGATGATTTGAAAGTTATCTAGTTAGGTTGGTGGGGACAGATGACTTGGGGACCCTAGTCCTCCGCCATCTTGCCCCTCCTCCACATAGAGCCTTACTATTAAATGTGCATTCTCTGGGCTTGCAGAATCAAGAAGGCTTGGGAGTTTGTTAGAACTATCCAGGGGCCAAATTAGAATGAATGAGCACTTTGGGGAAGGAATGGCCCTCTGATACAACAGATATTCAAAGGAAAGCTTACTATTATAATCAAACTATAAAATATATCATGTTTGACTGATTATGTTTTGAAAGCACAAAGTTCAAATTACAGTGATGATCTCTGATTCACATGGATCTCAGTCAACATTGATTTATATTCCTATATTCAATAATGGAGTTACACATGTATAGAGTCATGTTTTTTGATCTTAGAGTTATCTCTAAGATCCATACTCAGCTACTTACCTTATTAAATTTCTTGTAAATGCCAAAGAAAATATAGCGATACACAAAGGTTCTCACTTTCCATGAGGTGGTCTCCAAAAGGAAAATCAAAAGGAAGAAAATAAATCCCGTGACAGCCATTGCAATTAAGTATCTTCCTATTGCATCATCTTCTAAACTATATACATTCATCTCAGTTACTAATGTCAACAATAAAGAAAAAAGATAATTAAATTAAGTTAAAAAAATCAATGAATTTAATTCTCATTAAAATTAAATTAAATTAATTAAAAATTAATTCAATGAGAAAACTCTAAGAAGTCAACAAACTGGAAGTAGTATAGAATCAAATAGAGTGGTTATCAAATAAGCACAAAATTACTATATTCAATGGTATGTTAAACTTTATAAGTCATGGAAAATATCTTCAAGATCCTTTAAGATACTTTAATTCCATGAATTTTATCTTGCTATAGTTCTAGGCATCCATTATCAATATGGTACTAGACAGCCAGAACCACTGGGTTCATGCCTGCTCACACTAGAGTACTGGGTAGCAGCAGAGGTTCTCCTTGCTCCCAAATATGTTTTCCTTTGAAAATACTTCAGAGAATGGTTCTGAAAGTGTGGAGCAGTGGCAGTGGAATCACCTGGAATGTGCTACATATGCAAATACTCTTACCTGCAAGGGAATACTAATATTTCAACTAAGTTGGAAGTGCTCAAAAGCTGACACTTTTTCTATGACTTATGAGAAAAATTAATAATTACAAGGTTCTAAATTCATGATTAGAAAAACAGTAGGCTCATCAGGAAGGTGAAGATGATCAATTCAACCTTTTTCACTGTTTTTATTAACATATTATCTACATATATTGAAATTCACAAGTGTAGGACTCAATGAATTTTTACAAATTGAAAATACTTATGTAGGCAGCAATATATTTTGTTTTAAAATTCAACCATATTCTATTTTATCTTATTTTTTTACTGTTATCACCTTGTATACTTTTATAGGGATAGCTGTAGGCATTATATTATGCTAGTTATCACAGTCATGGTGTCTTTCTTTTACCAGTTTTTAGTGAAGGATAGAAAACTTTCTATGATTTACATCTCCTTAATCTCCCCATTTCTAATTGTCTTAGGTATTTCCTCTACATACATTGAGAACATTATTAGACAATGCTATTATTTTTACTTTAACTGCCAAACTCAGGAAAACTCAAGAGGAGAAAGTATATTGTATTCATTCATATTTTTACTCTCCATTATTCCTTCTGCTTTCTTGATGTTCCAAAATTCCTCTTTTATCATTTCATTTGTGTTTATAGAACTTTTGTTAGCTATTCTTTTAGAGTTTCTACTGGTTACAAATTCCTGTAGATTTCCTTCATTTAAAAATGTCATTTCCCCTTCATTCCTGAAGGATATAGAATTTTCTATGTATATAGAATTTTGAGTTGACAGCATTTTTATTTCAGCACTTGAAAATCATGCTGTGCTACTTGCGCTGGTCTTCATGGCTTCTGATGAGAAACCTACAAATTAGGAGAATTGTTTCTCCTTTGTAGATAATGTGTTATTTTTCTGTATCTGCTTTCAAGATGTTTTTCTTATCCTTATTTCAAAGTTCGATGATGATGTCTCTTGGCATGACTTCTTTGGTTCTAACCTATTTGAAGTTTATTCAGCTTTTTGAATCTGTAAGTTTATATTTTTTATTTTATTATGTTTCTTTGAGATATAACTGATATATTAGTTTTGAGTATATAACATAATGATTTGATATTTGTAGGGTTTTTTCTTGTGATGAGAACTTTAAAGATATACTCTTTTAGTAAGTTGTAAACATATATATATATATAATACAGTATTATTAACTATAGTCATCATGCTGTATATTACATCTCCATCATTTATTTTATAACTGGTAGTTTGTACCTTTTGTACCCCTTCATCCATTTCACCCATCCCAATCCCCTGTCTCTGGCAACCATTAATCTATTCTCTAGGAGTTCAGTTTTTCTTTTTAGATTCCACATATAGGTGAGATCATATGTTATTTGTCTTTCTATGACTAATTTCACTTAGCATAATGCCCTCAAAGCCTATCCATGCTGTTCCCAATGGCAAGAATTCCTTCTTTATGCCCCAAAAATATTCCATTGTGTATGTAAACATATATGCATATATACATAAATGTATGTTTTCTTATCCATTCATCTATATGGAGATTCTTTCCCATCAGAAAATGCAATATGCATATAAGTTGTGAATCTTAGCTCTAACTTGTACAAGTTGTGTGACAGAGTAAGTTATTCAATTTTGTATAAACTTTAGTTTCCTCAAAGTGAGAATAACAACATATAACTTGATGGTTATTGTGAGGATTCGAAATAATATAGGTAGAGCTATTTACATCCAATAAGTAATCAACCAGTAGTATCTGATGAGGGGAGTCCCAAATACTCACTTGCTTTACTACAATTTACGAAGGCAGGAATTTTTGCTGATGAACACACTATCTTTGTCTCTTGGTTATCATAATATTTGCTGATGCTCATCCCAAAGTTATGTATGGGTATCACCATCATTGAATTAAGTAGAAGGCTTTCAGAAGGTTTTTGGCCTATGATTAAGAAGATAACATTAACATGCTTTATACAAAATGAATTGCACCAGGAAACAAAATCTTCCCAAATTAAACTGAGAAAATTATAAAGCCATATTATTATCTTCACAATACTCTCATTTCTGGCCACTAAGTATATGATAATGTCTTGTAACATAATTTATGTTGATAATAACAGCACTGGAAAATCCTTTTGGCAGAGTTCATACCCATATAACCTGTCTTCTGCCAACTGATGTGAACAGGAAATGCATACTGATTTCTCATTCTTCTGATCTTATATGATTAATATAGAAACAAGTTGTGGTAGGAAATTTAGCCTATGACCACAGTGGCAAAGATATATATATATATATATATATATATATATATATATATATATATATATATATATATATATATCAGTTGAAAGGAGATACATCTTCAGAGAACCAAGCTAAAGCTCACTTAGGTTTCTCTAAATATTAATGTGTATAATAGTTGATGAATAAACATGAAGAGATATAAAACATGATTATGGGTTAAGGTTGTGAATGGTCATTGTAGGACTTTAAGACTGAGCTCAGATTATTGGTAGCAAAGATAAAATGATACATCTGAGAAAAAAAACATATTTGTAAGACACTTTGACAGAAGAGAGGTGACCAGTCAATGATAACAGAGAATGAGTGAAGTTCCTAAGATATAAATTTTCTAAGTGGTAAAGTCATATCAAGCCTGCCCCAAAGAGGGTAACAATTGGCATATATGCATATAATCTAGTATCCAGAAAGAATAATTCTGACCATTGGTTGGCCACTTGAATAGATGCCAAAAATAACAAGGAGCTAGTGTTTAACTAAATGTTTAACTATAATTAAAGTATTTTAGCCACTCTCCAAAGAATACATAAATACCCTCTTTCTTTTAGGAGTAGAGGAAGATCTTCCTACATAAAGTAACTTCCTAAGAAAAGTAATATGATTCCTTAGCTAACAAACTGTTGAAGGATCCCATATGAATGGGGTGTGAAGGGATATAAAAACAGAAAAAATGTGTTGTAAATGTATGGATAATATTTAAAAATACTTATCTTCTAGTTCAGCATGTGTGTGAACCAATAAGAGTAGAATACCAATCAGCCAAACTGGATACAATCATAAAGAGTGTGGCCACCTTGTATGTAATGGAATACTGACCCTTTCTGTAGGTTCTAGAGAAAAGCAGAATTACTATCTGCTGTTATGGTTTGCCTCTCTATACATTCTCCATATCTCGGATAGCAGTGTCCTGATTTTCACATCATCTCTGAATAAGGAGTCTAATTTCTTTTCTAATCTCACATCCTTTATTTTAATCTATTACTACATTGATCAGGACCTTAGGTGTAATGTTGATTTTAAAGGGAATGTTTTAAATAATATAGAATTGTGTATGATATTCATAAATGCTTTTTGTCAAGTTATGGAAGTTTCTTCCTAGTTATTAAAAAATGCTATAAAGGGGCACCTGGGTGGCTCAGTCAGTTAAGCTACTGCCTTCACTCAGGTCATGGTCCCAGTGTCCTGGGATCAAGCCCTGCATATCAGGCTTCCTGCTCAGGGGGGTATCTGCTTCTTCCTCTCCCTCTTTCTCTGCCTTTGCCCCCAGCTTGTGCTCTCGCTAACTCTCTCTTTCCCAAATAAATAAATAAAATCTTTCTTAAAATGCTATAATGAATTGTTGGTTGTTTTTGAGTGATTTTTTCATATACCAAGGTTTTCACCCATTAATGTATTAATGTTCTGAATTACATTAATTGACTTTCTGAGTCTCTTATTACTCCACTAAGTCTACCCTGCATATAGAAAAAAAATCCAATTTGGTCATAATGAATAACCTTTTCTATACTTTGCTGAATTCAGTTTGCAATATTCTGTTCAGAATTTTTGTATCAAGGGGCATCTAAGGTGGCTCCGTGAGTCTGACTCTTGATTTCAGCTTACATCATGATCTCATGGGTTGTGGCATCAGGCCCCAAATTGGGATCCACACTCAGCAGGGAATCTACTTGAGATTTTTTTCCTCTCTGCTCCTCCCCACAATTGGTTACTCTCTCAAATCTTTTTTAAAAAGAATTTTTGCATCTATATTTAAGAATCACATTAGTTTGATATTTTCCTTTTTTCTATTCTTTTCTACAATGTCAAAGTCATACTAACTTCATAGAATGAGAGGCTGTTTTTTGCCTGCTGTTCTCTAGAAGGGTTTCTATGAGATTAGAATTCTATTTTATTGCAAGTTTCATAAAACTTACTAATACAGCAATGGGCCTTATGTTTTCTTTGTAGAAAGATTTAAATTCTTGAATGGCTTATAAGACCATTTACAGTTTCAAATTCTTGAAGAACAAGTTGGGAAGTTATTTTCTATACAACTCTAATTATTCTAAATATTCAAATGTATTACCTTAAAATTATTTATCATATCATCTTGTCTTCCTAATGCCTGCAGCATCTATGTCTTCACTTTATTCCTAATACTTCTTATTTTGACCTTTCCTTTTTTTACTTTATCATTTTACCAGAATTGGGCCAGTATGATAATCTTTCCAAGAACCCATCTTTGGTGATTTTGGTATTCTCTTGTATTTTTGCTTGCTATTTCTTTAGCTTCTACTTTTATCCTTATTTTTTCTTGGATTTATTCTGTTGGATAAGTTATATATAGACTTGAATTTTTCTTTGACTAGTTACTTTTAAGTGCATTTTTTTAAATTTCAAATGTACAGTTCTGTTAGTTTTTACTAACTTCATGAAGTGAGTTGGGAAATATTCCCTCTTTCTCGATTTTCAAAAAGATTTTGCACAATATTGGTTTTTTTTCTCTTAAAAGTTTATAAGAAGGTACCAGTGAAATGATCTAGGCATAGAATTTTTCTCTGGGGAATATTTTGATAACAACTTAATTGCCTTTATATATAGGGAGTGTGATAAAATAAAAAATATATTTGGTCTTTGTCCTCAGAGCTCCTAAAATTCTTGGAATTTAGTAAGTGCTGCGTGTCTTTTGTTATTCCTAAGGAATCTTTTTGGACCATACCTGAGATTATGTTAATGCGCTGTCTCACACTGAGGCCCCTAGATAGCTTCAGAATAAGAGCTGCTGCCAGAAAAACCAACCAGGTGTTTAGGGAGCTGGTACCTTCAGTCCCAGCTCCAGACCTATGGGAGGGGGAAAGGGACTAGAGACTTAGTTTAATTTTCTGCCCAAGATTTTACCAATCATGCCAACATAATTCATTAACTCAGAAGATGAACATAATCAGTATGGTGAGAGGGTGTCAGCCCAGAGAGGACATAAACACCCTGTATACTGCTCCACCTGATATCTTGGTATATGCATCTCTTCCATTTGAATATTCCTGAGTTAGATGCTTTATGATAAAAGTGTAATCACAAATATAACATTTTCCTGAGTTTTGTGAATCATTGAAGTGAATTAATGAACCTGAAGAGGTGGGAACCCTTATATTTGTAACCAGGTGAGACAGAAGTGCAGGCACCCTGGGGAACCAGTACTTCCAGCTGGAACCTGAAGCAAGGCAAGTCTTTTGGGACTAACTCTTTAACCTGTGGAGTCTGTGCTAATTATAATAGGTAGTGTCAGAATTAAATTGTAGGACACCCATTTGATGTCAGAAAATTGGTGTTGAAAACCAATTTTCAACCAGTGATAGGCGATCACTGAGATTTTAGTGTCCATCAAAGAATTTTGCCATTTCATCTAAGTTGACTTTGTTGGCATAAAGTGCTATGTGATAACCTCTCTTTTTAATGCTTCGAGGATCTGTAATAATGTTCCCTCTTTCATTCCCAGTTTTAGGAATGTGTACTTTCTCTTCCTTTTCTTGGTCAGTCTCACTAGGGGTTTATCAATTTTATTAATTTTGTGAGAGGACTTCTTGGCCTTCTCTCCTTAAAAAACCACTTAAAGCTAAACATTTATCAAAAGTTGATATGCTAAATTTTAATTATCATTATGTTCAAGTAATTTTAAAATTTCAGTTGTGATTTTATTTGATGAATATGTTATTTGAAGTGTCTGCCTTTTAATTTATATTTAATGTAATTATTGATATGGCTTGCTCTATTTTTATTTTGCTATTTGTTTTTGGTTTATCCCACTGCTCGCTCATATATTCCTTCTTTGTTAACTTTATTGGGGGATTAATTGAATAGCCTTCAGTGTGGTTTTCTTTGTATTTATCCTGCTTGAGGTACACTGAGCATCTTGAATCTTTAGTTTTATATCTTTTACAAAACTTTGGAAATTCTAATTCATATGTCTCAAATATATTTTTATGCTCCATTTTTTCACTTTTCTATTACATATATGGTAGGCCTTTCAATATTGGCCACAGAGGTTACTGAAGCTATATACATATTTTTTCAATATCTTTTTCACTTTTATTCTGATTTTATAATCTCAATTGATCATCTTTCAAAGTATTTGTATCTTTCTTACTGGCTGCTAAATCCATCCAATATTTTTAATTTTATAATTTATGTATTTTATAGTTTCTATATTTCTACTAAAATTTCCTATCATTCATTAATAGAATAATTTCCATGGGCATTGTAATAGCTGCTTTAAAATTCTTATCTCCTAATAATGATATTTATATCATTTAATAATCTGCATTTCATTGATTTCCTTTTCAATTATGATTCACATTTTCCTTTCTTTACACATCTAATAATTCTGATTGGATTCTGGACATTTTGACTTTTATGTTGTCAAGACTTTGGATTCTTTCATTTTCCTCTGAAAAATTTGCTTTAGCAAGTAGTTAACTTGATAGCAATCAAACTCTGTTTCCCCTGCAGTAAGCAGCAAGTGGAAAATCAGTTCAGTTGCTTTATCCTCAGTCTGCTTATATTTCTCCTCTGGAAATATTCCATAAAGAGATTTTGGAGTGAACCTCTGTGGTCCCCTCTTCTTTATTTTAATTTAGAGAATGCTGCAGCAATCTCAAATTATGTGTTCTGATTCTTAAACTAAGATTGCAGGTTTCTATCAGAGTTTAGCTATCCCACACCTCCAAACTATGCCTTTTCCTTAGGGAAAAAGTGACAGAAATGAAAAACTCACACAATGCTTTTTCAAATGTGAACTCCCTTCCAGTTTCTGCCTATCTTCAGTCAAAATAAAGTACCTTCAAATTTTTTTAAAAATTGTCAATAGTTTATAGTTGTTATGTGTGAGAGGACTGGTCTAAGTTCCTCCAGCATTACAAATAGAAGAGTATCAGTACAGTTTTGTAGTCTTGGATAGCCCAAATGTTGCACATCATCATCCTCACATTTACTCCTGGATATGTGAGTTTTAGTCATTATCTTCTTAACCAATTAGATGGCTATTTTCTTAAGTTTCATTTTCTAAGTAAAATATATTTTTTGTATATATATCAATTGTATACACTAACCTTGCAAAATTCACTCATTAACTCTTATAGGTTATCTATGATTATTTTATTTTACTTTTTTTTTAAAGAGAGAGAGAGAGAGAGACTATGAATAGGGGGAGAAGGGGAGAAAGAGAATCTTAAGTGGGATCCACACTGAGCATGGAGCCCAACACAGGGCTTGATCTCATGATCCTGAGACCATGACCTTAGCCAAAATCAAGAGTCAGATGCTCAACTGAATGAGTCATCCAGGTGCCCCATATCTGTGTACATAGTAAATAGTTCTACTTCTTCTTTTTCCAATACTTATACCTTAATTATTTTTTTGCCTATTGTGTGGTTAAAACCTTCACCACAATGTGGAATATAGAAATGATAGACAGCATCCTTGACTCATCCACAAACTCAAGTATAAATCTTTAGAGAATCTTATATTTAAAAAACTTACAATGAATAGAACTAGATGTTAATTTTTTTATACAAGACCAGTATAATGTTGATATCAAAATCTAAGAATATTATAAGAAAGAAAATTATTGGCTAACCTGTCTCATGGACATTAATAGAAAACTCCTCTATAAACTATCAACAACCTGGATCTAGAAATTTATTATAATCAAGGATAATACAAGCAAGTTTTGTTATTAAAGGAATATAAAATTGGTTTAACATAAAAAAAAATCACTGAGTATCACCACATTAAAATAAAGCAGAAGAACCATATGATCATCTCACTAATGAAAAAGGAAAAAAGTATTTGTTAAAATTCAACACCTGTGCATTTAAAAACAAATAAACAAACTTGGAAATGAAAGATATATCCTGAATCTAATATATTTACAAAAAAAAACAATGGTATATAGTTGTTCAGATATCCTTTTTATTGTAGTGAAATATATATAACATTTATTATTATGGCTACTTGTAAGTGTACAATTCAGTGACAATATAGTCACAGTATTGTGTAATTATCACTACTATCTATACTCAAAACATTTTTCATATTGAAAATGTTTTTGTTTTTTATATATATATTCAAACTTTAATTAAAAAATATATATCAAAACTTCTTCATTCTCCCCAACAAAACCTATGCCCACTAAACAATAATTCTGTTTTCCTACCACTAGACCCTGGTAATTTCTATTCTACTTCTATCTATATGGATTTGCCTACTGTAAGTGCCTCATATAAATGGAAATACACAATATTTGTCCTATGTCTGGTTTATTTCATTCAGAATAATATTTTCAAGTTCCATTCATGATGTGGCATATATAAAAATTATATACCATTTTGTGGCTGAATAATATTCCATTGTGTATATATACATATATATATATATATATAACACATTTTGTTTGTCCATTCATCTATTCATAGACAATTGGTTTCCACCATTTAGCTATTGTGAATAAAACTGCCATGAATATTGGTATACAAAATATCTTTTCAAGTCCTTGATTTAAATTATCTTGGATATATACCTAAGAGTGGAGTTCCTGGGTCATGTGGTAGTTCCATGTTTAACATTTTGAAAAAATGCCAAATTCTTTTGCACAGTAGTGTCACCATTTTACATTCCCACTAGCAATGCACAAGGTTTCTATTTTCTCCACATCCTTGGCAAAACATGTTATTTTTTGTTGTTTTGCTTTTAAATAATCACCATCGTAGTGGATGTGAAGTGCTAACTCATTGCTTTTATTTGCATTTTCCTAATGACTAATGATGTTGAGCATCTCTTCATATTTTTGTTGACCATTTGTATATCTTTGGAGAAAAGCCTATTAAATTTATGTATATTTGTCTTTTTGCTGTTGATTCCATGTATTTTCTAGATACTAGATCTTTATCAGGTGTATGATTTTCAAAAATATTGTTTTTTAGGTTTCTTTTCACTTTGATACTGTCCTTTGATAAAAGCTAATTTTGATGATATCCAACTTATATACTAAAAGAAGAATTGTACTTCCAGTGTTTTATCTAAGAATCCATTGCCTAATCCCTAATCCAGGGCCATAAAGATTTACCCGTTTTCCTCCAAGAGCTTTATGATTTCAGCTCTTATATAGGACATTGGTGCATATTAGTTAATTTTTGTTTATGGTGTAAGGCTTGTTGAAAATTAGTCCTTTCCCCCACTGAATTGCTTAAAATCAATTTACTATATATATATGTGAGCATTTAGTTCTGGGCACTCCACTCTATTTCATTTTTCTGTTTGTATGTCCTTATACCAGTACTACATTTATTTATTATATTTTTAGTAAGTTTTGAAGTCAGAAAGTGTGAGACCCCAACTTTATTCTTCTTTTTCTGGATTGTTTTGGTCATCCTGGGCTCATTGCCATTCTTTATAAATTTAGGATTGGCTTTTTTATTTCTGGAAAAAAAAAAGCTGGTAGACTTTTATAAGGGATGGTGTTGAAATGTAGATTGCTTTCGGTAGTATTCTGTTTTATCATGAAAGCATGTTGAATTTTGTCAAATACGTTTTCTGAATCATCAGTTGGGATGATCATGTGGGATTTTTTTGGTCCCAATATTTTAATATTTTCAACATTAATTTTCTTCTGTTAAACATTCTTGCATTTCTGGAAAATTCCACTTGGTCAAGGTATAATCCTTTTAATTGATGTTGGATTTGGTTTACCATTTTGTTGAGAACTCTTGCATGTATATTCATAAGGGATACCCATTTCTAATTTTTTCTTGTGATATCTCTATCTAGCTTTGTTATAGAGTAATGCTAGCTTATAAAATGAGTTAAAGAGTATTCCCTCTTCTTCTGTTTTTGGAAGAGTTTTTAGAATAATTCATGATAATTCTTCTTCAAAAGGTTGGTGAAACTAACCTCTGACGCCATCTGATCCTGGACTTCTCTTTGCTGGCTTTTCCAGTACTCCTTCAATCTCTTTATTTGTCAGAGATCTACTGAGATTTTCTGCTCTTTTTGAGTCAGTTTTGATAAGTTTTTGTGTTCCTATGATTTTGTCCATTTCATCTCAGTTATCTAATTTTTGGTGAACACTTGTTCATAGTTTTATCTTTTAAAAAATATTTTCTGTGTAGTATTTATTAAGATCACAAAATAAATTCTAATCCCAGAAATTACTAAAAACAAAATATCACTTTCAAGTTGTAAACACCTATTCTTTTTTGTAGTAATATATATAAAGAAATGTTAGGGCAGCCCCGGTGGTGCAGCGGTTTAGCACCGCCTGCAGCCCGGGGCGAGATCCTGGAGACCCTGGATGGAGTCCCACGTCAGGCTCTCTGCATGGTGCCTGCTTCTCCTTCTGCCTGGGTCTCTGCCTCTCTCTCTCTCTCTCTCTCTGTGTCTCTATGAATAAATAAATAAAATCTTAAAAAATGTTAATATGTGGGTATTAATATGGAAATTGAGAATAACAAATATATTGATAGAAAAATATACAGTTCTTCCTTAGGGAATTTATATCTCTATTATTTATTATATTCAAAAATATACTAACAATCTGCATTTTTTCTATTTTTTAATGAAAACTGAATATAGTTGACACACAATATTACATTAGTTTCAAGTGTACCACATTGTGATTTGGCAAGTTTATTATACATTATGCTATGCTCACCATAAATGTAGCTACCATCTGCTACCATGCAATGCTATTACAACACCACTGACTATATTCCCTATGTTGTACTTTTTATCCTGGTAACTTACTAATTTCATAATTGGAAGCTTATAGCTCCCACTTCCCTTCCCTCATTTTGCCCACTAAAAAACCCAAAAATACAATTATATTGACTTTTCTTTTTTAAAAGTTTTTTTTAAAAAGATTTTATTCATTTACTCATGAGAGACACACACACAGAGAGGCAGAGACACAGGCAGAGGGAGAAGCAGGCTCCATGCAGGAAGCCTGGTGTGGGACTTGATCCCAGGTCTCCAAGATCAGGCCCTGGACTGAAGGCAGGCACCAAACCACTAAGCCACCCAGGATCCCCCTTTTTAAAAAGTTTTTACTCCAGTTAGTTAACATACAGTGTAATATTAATTTCAGGTGTACAATATAGTGATTCAACATTCCCATACAATACCTGGTGCTTATCACAAGTGCACTCTGTAATCCCCATCATCTATTTAACCTATCCCCACCCAACCACCTCCCCTCTGGTAACCATTAGTTTCTTCTCTATAGAATAACACTGATTTTTATATTTGCAAAGGTAGCTACCTTTACTGGAGATCTTTATTCCTTAATATGGCTTCAAGTTATTGTCTAATGTCATTTCATTACATCCCTTTAAAATTTCTGGTAAGGCAGAGTGAGTGGTAATGGACTTCCTTGGCTTTTTCTTTTTTCTTCTTCTTTTTTCTTTTTTCCTCTTCCCTCCTCCTCCCCTCTTCCTTCCTTTCCTCCTTCTTCCTCCACCTCCTTCTTCTAAATCTGGGAAGGTCTTACTTTCTTCTACATTTTTAAAGAACCATTTTGCTGGATATATAATTCTTCACTGACACGTTTTTTTTTTCAGCACTTTAAGCATGTTATTCCACTGCCTTCTCATCTCCATTGTTTTAAATGGGAAAGTATTATTAATTTTATTGAGAATTCCTTGTCCTTGATGAGTTGATTCTCTATTACTGTTTGTAAGATCCTCTCTTTGATCTTACAGATTGATTATAATGTATCTTCATAAAGATCTCTGAATCTATCCTTTTTGGAGTTCACTGAACTTCTTGGGTTTGTAGATTTGTGTATTTCATCAAATTTGTGCATTTAGGGCTATTATTTCTTAAGATATTCTGACTCATTTTCTCTCTCTCTCTCCTCTTTCTGGGAATGATATAATGTATATACTGGTTTATGCCAGACTCACTAATTTCAGTTGTCTTATCTCCAAGTTCAGTGGATCTGTTTTCTGTCTGCTGAAATCTTTTGACCCCCTCCAGTGATTTTTTTCATTTCAGTTATTGTACGTTCAGTGTCTATTTGGTTCTCCATTTGTGTTTGGTTCCTTTTTAAATAGCCTTTATCTCTTTATTGTTAATTTCTATCTGGTGAGACATCATTCTCATGGTTACCTTTAGCTTTTTTTGGTATGTTGTTTCTCTAAAGTACTCTAAAATCAGTTTTCCTTGTTCCCTGTGGTTTGCAGTTCTTGAGTATTATTATTGTTGTTGAAGGCTATAGCAATCTATGTGTCGAATTACTCTCCCAAACACTTTTGCAAAGATTATATTCCTTCTTCTGAGTGGTCCCTGAGGTCTCTGTTCCTTAGCTTATTTGATAGATTTCTTTGAATGTCTGGATCTAAAACGAAACAAAACTCTGCCAATCTTTGAAGGCTTTCTCTGTGCTGAAGCCCTCTTCCAACACTTAGGCAAACTTGTGCCAAGCCTAGGAATGAACCCGAGTTAAAAGCTTATGGTCTTCACAGAACATTTGTGAGCAAGCATCTTGCTCATGGTACAAGTGTGTCTATCTAAAAAATTCACCTATATACAGGAGTGCTTTTGAATGCCCTAATTTAAAATAGACTCTCTCTCTGACTTTCTGTCCCTGGCCTTAACACGGTCTTTTTTATGCCTAAACTGTAATTTTTCCCTCAGGTATGCAAGATTACTTTATATCCACCTTACTTTTTTTTACCAAAACCCATTGATTTTTGTGCCTGGTGAGTTCTGAGTTAGGTTAACACAGATGAATGATACCAGTTCTTCAGGCAACTCTAAGAAATGAGAACAAATTTACACGTGATTTGTGTAGAAGGTTTGCTCTGCACCCTCTGGAATTAGGGAAGGTCCCACACTGGGAGCAAGGAGGGGTCTTCAAGATTGCTGTCAAGAGGTGGTCTGGCAAGTGCATATAAAAATGTCAACTTTTCCTACTGGTTATTTTTCTTCATTCAGAATTTACTTGGTTATTGTAAACCCTTAACCATTTTCCAGAGTTCTGATGGTGTTGGTTCTGACAATTTCTGATTTTTCTTTAATGCTCAGTAAAAGGATAGTTGGAGCTGCCAACTCAGCCATTTCCTGAGGTCACTTTCGACAGGCCTATCTTGTTTTTTTGTGCTTAATTTTATTGCACTTTGTAGATAGTGCAGTTTTTATAAATTGAAGGTTTGTGTCAAGTCTATCAGTGCCATTTTTCTAATAACATTTGCTCACTTCATGTCTGTGCCTTATTTTGGTAATTCTTACAATATTTCAAACTTTTCCATTATTATTATATTTGTCATGGTGATCTATGACCACTGATTATGACTTGAAAGAAAGCCCAGGTTAAGTTAGTATTTTTATCAATCAACCATTTTTAAGTTAAGATATATATGTTGTTTTTTAGACTTAACACTATTGGACACTTAACAGTATACAGTGTAGTATTCAACTGCAGTGTATATGCTCAGCTGCAACTTTGTACCCTTTGACCAACATTTTCCCATTTTCTCCACCTCCCCCTACTGTAACCACTGTTCTACTCTCTGCTTCTATGTATTTGACTTTTTAAAATTCCACATATAAGTGAGATCATGTATCTTAATTATTTAATTTCTACAAGTTTGTGAGACAGGTAGTATTACTCTGTGTTATAGATGAAGATGCTCTAATCAGGAGATGAGTCATGTCCAAGATGTAAGAATGAGGAGTGGCTTAGCTAAGTTAAGTCTTCTGTCTGTAGGTCGTGGCCTCTTCAAAAATTCTTAATGCAAATGAGGATTTTGAAAAGCAACAATGAGTCTAACAAAGATTTTGGCAAAATATTTCCAAGGCTTCTCTATACCTACAACATTGTTTCTGCAGAGGTTGTTGTAAAGAAAAAAAAAATACAACCTCTAGGAAATCCTTCCATAAGACCACCTGCATTTCCACCTGACTTATCTATCCCAATGTGACATTTAAGAAAAGCTCTGTTAAATTTCATGGGGGGAAATGCCCCTATTTTTCACAAAGACTATCTCTTAATCTCCTTTCACTTTAAGCACATTTATAATAAGGCTCTAATCATGAGGATACTGAATTTATAATGACTAATGATTATTTTGCAATTTTGGTGTCTTTAAATTATGTGCATAGCTCTCCTTAAAGAATATTACCTAGCAACCCCTTGTTTCTGAAAAACAAAACAAAACAAAACAAAACCCAAATAACACTATTAACAGCACTATTCTTTCTTAAAAAAAAAAAACACACACAAGATTTTATTTATTTGACAGAGAAAGAGAACACATGTGCGCAAGTAGGTGGAGTGGCAGACAGAGGGAGAGGGAGTAGCAGTCTGATCCCAGGAACTCGGAATCAAAACCTGAGCCGAAGGCAGATGCTTAACTGACTGTGCCACCCAGGTGCCCCACCACTATTCTTCCAACAAAAGTGAATAGAGATTACCCTAAACCAACCATCTTAGAATTACTTCTTGGAGAACACCAAATTCCTAGAGGAGGTGAGACTTAGTATCTGTTTCATAATTGCTTTATGTGACATGCTGTGACATACAGACATGCTGAGTAACAGGTCTGACATTTCAATCAGTATCTAATCTTTTAAGGGACTTTGGAATGTAGGACTGCCTGGAATGAGACATGTAAATTTTCTGTACTTCAGATCAGAGGTGATGGTGTCCTGAAGAATAATTACATTGTAAAAGACTGAAATATTGATTGAGATTGACTTTTTATTATGATAGAAATAAATAAGAAACCAATCACAAAAATATAGGAAGTCATCAAATATTTGGTAATGCATGAGTCAAAGTAGAATTACAAGAGAAATTTAAAATAGTTCTAACTCAATGATAATGAAAATAAAATACATCAAAAATTTTTAGATGCAACTACAACAGTTCTTATTAGAAACTTAATAGCTTAAGGGTCTGGGTGAAGAGGGGCTAAATGAGTGATGGGTATTTTTTTATAACGATTTTATTTATTTATTCATGAGAGACAAAGAGAGGGGCAGAGACAGCTCCCAGTGGGGAGCCCGATGTAGGACTCGATCCCAGAACCTCAAGATCTCACTTGAGTCAAAGACAGGTGATCAACCACCAAGCCACCCATGTGCCCTAGTGATGGGTATTAAGGAGGGCACTTGTGATGAGCACTGGATGTTGTATTAAGTGATGAATCACAGAATTCCACTCACAAAACCAATGTTATGCTATTTATTCATTATCTAGAATTAAATAAAAACTTAACAATAGAAAAGAAATTTTATATCTTAAATGGCTCTAGATTCCAAAGAAGGCTTAAAATCATGTAATATTTGACTTTACAAATAAGTACATAAGTTAAATCCAAAGTAAATAGAAATAAAGAAAAATAAATATAAGAACAGAAATCCCCACAATAGGACACAAAAAATAAATATTAATAAAACCAAAAGGTAGCTCTTTAAAAGGATTAAAATATTGGTAAAAATCCTGACAAAGACTGATGAGAGGGAAAGGTTGGGAGAGAGTAAGTGAATACAGCAATATCAGCAATGGATGAGCAGATGTGAATGCTTATCTACAGACCTGAAAGGATCACAAGAGAATGTTAGGAACAACTTAATGCCAATAGTTTCAGAAATGTAGATGAAATGCAAAACTTCTTTGAAAAGAAAACTTTTCAAAAATTTTACAAGGTATGAGAAATGTTAAGAGATCTATATTATAGACAAATTAAATTTATGATTAACAACAAAACTACACACACACACACACACACAAATCTCTAAGCTCTGAGGATTTCACTGATGAGCCCTATCTAATATTATAAAAAGGAAAAATATCCATTTTACAAAAAATTCTGACTTTAGGCCTACCATTTCAAGTAATGAATTTCTGGCAGCAATTCAAATAAGCAAAGAAATAAATTCTCTTCTAAGATCTCCAGAAAGGGATGGAGCCTTGCAGATAGCTTGGTTTTAGCCCAATGAGCCCTTTGATAGATTTATGATCTATAGACCTGTAGGATAATATATTTGTATAATCTACTATGTTTGCAGCAATTTACTACCACAGTAATAGAAAACTAACACAGAGACTAATTGACAGCAATGTGACTAACTCAGTAAATGAGCACCAGAGTATAAATCCTTCTACATGTTTCTTAGTCTACTATTCAGCGATCAGTTCTTCCTCATGTGGCTTAATATTGCTCATTGAAGAGGTGTGCAAGGAGTACTAAAATAGGTTTCCAGGCAGCCTGGGTGGCTCAGCGGTTTAGTGCTGCCTTCAGCAAAGGGCGTGATCCTAGAGACCCAGGATCGAGTCCCACATCAGGCTCTCTGCATGGAGCCTGCTTCTTCCTCTACCTGTGTCTCTGCCTCTATGTGTGTGTGTGTGTGTGTGTGTGTGTGTGTGATGAATAAATAAATAAAATATTTAAAAAATAAATAAATAAATAAAATAGGTTTCTAACTCACTCAGGGAATTTTTTCATGGGAGGGCAAGGCCTAATGTCAGTTAATGGGTTAGGAGCCTATTCCTCTCAGTCTCTGCAAGACCTAGTATGGCTGAATTACTTAAAACAGATCTAGTTAATATTTACAGGGTCATTTAATAAAGGAGAGGCAGCATCTATATTCCAAGAAACTGCTCTTTGCCATCATTGCCAGTGTAGTCAATGTCTCCATAATCTCAAAGTCAAAGGAGGAAAAAATGAAAGAATAACTATTGTACAGAGCCTGAACTTACAGCCTGAAGGACAGGGTTAGTGAAAATGTTAGTGTCTTAATTGTTTGCACTGTACCCAACATAATGCCTATAATATTTGTGGCACTTATTAAAGGTTATTAACTTACAAGTAGTGTAAGTTTTCCCTGGAAACCCAGAACCAAACAACTTTGTAATGTTCTTATCTTCAAGGCCATATTTCTTTTTTATGCCACTAGAAAGGGGAAATGGTGTGATATCCTCACCTGATATTTCAGTTACTATTACATTCAATATTACGCTGAAAACTCCTGCACAGTACTGTAACATGACGAGCTTGATGTAGGCACTGGTATGACTAGAAAAAAGGAAACTTATCAGGTATGTGAAGGGAATGACAGCCCAGCCAAACAGCATGAAGATGACCAATGTATCCAGAAAGCGGTAATTCTTGGTCAGTGCATCCAATCCAGATAATAGGAATACCACCTGAGAGAGAGAGAGAGAGAGAGAGAGAGTAAACAAGTCAAGTCAAAGTAGAAAAACTATGCAATGCCTAAGAATTCAATCTAATCACTTAGAAAAGAGAAATAATATTCCTTTGTTAGAACACATAAGTATTTATTAATCAAATAATTTTGTCCATGAGTATGGCTATGAGGTTCTTCTACTTCTCCCTCAGGTGAGCATATACCCTCTACTTGCCTTTCTACTTGTTTTCATATACTTGAAATGGTTCCATTATGTTCTCCTTGAAGAAGATCAAAGTATATTCTTTCTTCCCCTTCCTCTAAGCCCAAATAATGCAATTCTCAGTATTTCCAGAAATGAGATAACCTAATAGAAAAACTTTTTTTTCCCAAGATTTCCATTCTGGCAGCTCTAAGCTGTGCTAAGGACCTACCCTCCATGGCCTTCCATTTTTATATTCTTCCTGTTGACTATACTCTGTTTTCCTACTCCTTTTCCCATCTCAGTCACTCAGTTGAGAAGCACACAGGGAAACTCAAAGTTAGAGGGGATTTAAGTAAAAGAATAGAGAACTCATAGAGCTATTACAGAAAATAAATTTCCAGAAATCTACATCACACAAGTTGTCAACTGGTTTCTCCAAATATTCCAGAATTATTTATTTTGAGCTATTAAATGATTATGTAGCAAGATCCTTGAAAAGTGGATGGTAGAGGTAAGCTAAGGATAGCTACGGGTGATTGAAAGCAGGGTACCAGTGGTAGTAGAAAAAGCAACAAAAAAATGAACATAACATAGATGAAAGTATTTAGGTATTATGGGCATGGTACATTGCTTCTGTCATCACAGACTTTCAGTCTCAAGAGAAATGCAATGCATGTAATTACTTACTTAGGTAGAATTTCAGGTGACCTACGTATTTTTGTTGTTGTTGAAAGACAATGTTTAGGGATTTCACTAATTGTAAAATGTACATTTTTTAAATGTACATTTTTTGAGTAGAAAGACTCAACATTGTAAAAAAGTAGATATTTCCCAAATCAGTCTACAAACAAAAATATCAATGAGATATTTAGCTGAATGATTTTAAACTTTATTTTGAAATCTAACACATTTAAAAAACCCCACAAAATACAGATGAACAGATCACTTAATTATTAAAAAACAAACACTGCTGTGAAATCACCAAAGAGAGAAAGGAGGGGCAAGATGGCGGAAGAGTAGGGTCCCCAAATCACCTGTCCCCAACAAATTGCCTAGATAACCTTCAAATCATCCTGAAAATCTACGAATTCGGCCTGAGATTTAAAGAGAGACCAGCTGGAACGCTACAGTGAGAAGAGTTCGCGCTTCTATCAAGGTAGGAAGAGGGAAAAAGAAATAAAGAAAATAAAGAAAAGAAATAAAGGTACAAAAGGCCTCCGAGGGGGAGGGGCCCTGCGAGGAGCCGGGCTGAGGCCGGGGCGAGTGTCCCCAGGACAGGAGAGCCCCGTCCCGGAGGAGCAGGAGCTGCACCAACCTTCCGGGCGGAAAGGGGCCTGCAGGGAGTTAGAGCAGGACCCAGGAGGGCGGGGATGCCCTCGGGCTCCATGGGACACTAACAGGCACCTGCTCCCCGGGGAGATGCGCCGAGCTCCCTAAGGGCTGCAGCACGCACTGCGGGACCCGGAGCAGCTCGGAGGGGCTCGGGCGGCGGCTCCGCGGAGGGGGCTGCGCGGATCCGGGAGCTCAAATCCAACAGCGCAGGCGCCAGAGCACAGAGCGCTGGGGACACAGCCCAGGATCCGAACCTCCTGCCCGGACAGGCAGAGGCCGGGAGAGCCCAGGACAACAAGGACGCTCCTGCCCGGACCTGAGCAGATCAGCGGCCCCGCCCCAGGAGCATCCAGGCCCTGCAGACGGAGAGCCCCGGAGTTACTGCGGGAGCTGAATCCAGGGCTCTTGAGCTGGCCCCGGCCACTGTGGTTGTTCCTCCTGGGGCCTCACGGGGTAAACAACCCCCACTGAGCCCCGCACCAGGCAGGGGGCAGAGCAGCTCCCCCAAGTGCTAACACCTGAAAATCAGCACAACAGGCCCCTCCCCCAGAAGACCAGCGAGACAGACCAGTTCCAGAGGAAGTCAAGGGACTTAAAGTATATAGAATCAGAAGATACTCTCCCATGTTTTTTTTTTTTTCCTTTTTCCTTTCTGTTTGCTTCCCCCACCCTTTTTTCCCTTTCTTCCTCTTTTTCTTCTTTTTCTTTTTTCTTCCGTTTTTCTTTTTTCTTCCTTTTTTCTTTTTTCTTTTTCTCTTTTCTTTCCTTCTTTCTCTCCTCTCTTTTTCTCCTTTTCCCAATACAACTTGTTTTTGGCCACGCTGCACTGACCAAAATGACTAGAAGGAAAACCTCACCTCAAAAGAAAGAATCAGAAACAGTCCTCTCTTCCACAAAGTTACAAACTCTGTCGATTCAATGTCAAAAAGCCAATTCAGAAGCACTATTATAAAGCTACTGCTGGCTCTAGAAAAAAGCATAAAAGACTCAAGAGACTTCATGACTGCAGAATTTAGATCTAATCAGGCAGAAATTAAAAATCAATTGAATGAGATGCAATCCAAACTAGAAGTCCTAGCGACGAGGGTTAATGAGGTGGAAGAACGAGTGAGTGACATAGAAGACAAGTTGATGGCAAAGAGGGAAATTGAGGAAAAAAGAGACAAACAATTAAAAGACCATGAGGATAGATTAAGGGAAATAAATGACAGCCTGAGGAAGAAAAACCTACGTTTAATTGGTGTTCCCAAGGGCGCCGAAAGGGACAGAGGGCCAGAATATGTATTTGAAAAAATCATAGCTGAAAACTTTCCTAATCTGGGAAGGGAAACAGGCATTCAGATCCAGGAAATAGAGAGATCCCCCCCTAAAATCAACAAAAACCATTCAACACCTCGACATTTAATAGTGAAGCTTGCAAATTCCAAAGATAAAGAGAAGATCCTTAAAGCAGCAAGAGACAAGAAATCCCTGACTTTTATGGGGAGGAGTATTAGGGTAACAGCAGACCTCTCCACAGAGACCTGGCAGGCCAGAAAGGGCTGGCAGGATATATTCAGGGTCCTAAATGAGAGAAACATGCAACCAAGAATACTTTATCCAGCAAGGCTCTCTTCAGAATGGAAGAAGAGATAAAGAGCTTCCAAGACAGGCAGGAACTGAAAAAATATGTGACCTCCAAACCAGCTCTGCCAGAAATTATAAGGGGGACTCTTAAAATTCCCCTTTAAGAAGAAGTCCAGTGGAACAATCCACAAAAACAAGGACTGAATAGATATCATGATGACACTAAACTCATATCTGTCAATAGTAACTCTGAACATGAACGGGCTTAATGACCCCATCAAAAGGCGCAGGGTTTCAGACTGGGTAAAAAAGCAGGACCCATCTATTTGTTGTCTACAAGAGACTCATTTTAGACAGAAGGACGCCTACAGTCTGAAAATAAAAGGTTGGAGAACCATTTACCATTCAAATGGTCCCCAAAAGAAAGCAAGGGTAGCCATCCTTATATCAGATAAACTAAAATTTACCTGAAGACTGTAGTGAGAGATGAAGAGGGACACTATATCATACTTAAAGGATCTATCCAACAAGAGGAATTAACAATCATCAATATATATGCCCCGAATGTGGGAGCTGCCAAATATATCAATCAATTAATAACCAAATTAAGACATACTTAGATAATAATACATTTATACTTGATGACTTCAATCTAGCGCTTTCTATACTCGATAGGTCTTCCACACACAACATCTCCAAAGAAACGAGAGCTTTAAATGATGCACTGGACCAGTTGGATTTCACAGATATCTACAGAACTTTACATCCAAACACAACTGAATACACATTCTTCTCAAGTGCGCGTGGAACTTCTCCAGAATAGACCACATGCTGAGTCACAAATCAGGTCTGAACCGATACCAATATATTGGGATCGTCCCCTACATATTCTCAGATCATAATGTCTTGAAATTAGAACCAAATCACAACAAGAAGTTTGGAAGAACTTCAAACACATGGAGGTTAAGGACCATCCTGCTAAAAAATGAAAGGGTCAACCAGGAAATTAAGGAAGAATTAAAAAGATTCATGGAAACTAATGACAATGAAGATACAACCGTTCAAAATCCTTGGGATGCAGCAAAAGCAGTCCTGAGGGTGAAATACATTGCAATACAAGCATCCATTCAAAAACTGGAAAGAACTCAAATACAAAAGCTAACCTTACACGTAAAGGAGCTAGAGAAAAAACAGCAAATAGATCCTACACTCAGCAGAAGAATAGAGTTAAAAAAGATTCGAGCAAAACTCAACGAAATAGACACCAGAAGAACTGTGGAACAGATCAACAGAACCAGGAGTTGGTTCTTTGAAAAAAATAATAAGATAGATAACCCATTAGCCAGCCTTATTAAAAAGAAGAGAGAGAAGACTCAAATTAATAAAATCATGAAAGAAAAGGAGAGATCTCTACCAACACCAAGGAAATACAAAGGATTTAAAAAACACATTATGAACAGCTATACGCCAATAAATTAGGCAATCTAGAAGAAATGGACGCATTCCTGGAAAGCCACAAACTACCAAAACTGGAACAGGAAGAAATAGAAAACCTGAACAGGCCAATAACCAGGGAGGAAATTGAAGCAGTCATCAAAAACCTCCCAAGACACAAGAGTCCAGGGCCAGATGGCTTCCCAGGGGAATTCTATCAAACGTTTAAAGAAGAAGCCATACCTATTCTACTAAAGCTGTTTGGAAAGATAGAAAGAGATGGAGTACTTCCAAATTCGTTCTATGAGGCCAGCATCACCTTAATTCCAAAACCAGACAAAGACCTCACCAAAAAGGAGAATTACAGACCAATATCCATGATGAACATGGATGCAAAAATTCTCAACAAGATACTAGGCAATAGGATCCAACAGTATATTGATAAAATTATTCACCATGACCAAGTAGGATTTATTCCCAGGACACAAGGCTGGTTCAATACTTGTAAAACAATCAATGTGGTTCATCATATCAGCAAGAGAAAAACCAAGAACCATATGATCCTCTCATTAGATGCAGAGAAAGCATTTGACAAAATACAGCATCCATTCCTGATCAAAACTCTTCAGAGTGTAGGGATAGAGGGAACATTCCTCAACATCTTAAAAGGCATCTACGAAAAGCCCACAGCAAATATTATTCTCAATGCGGAAGCACTGAGATCAGGAACAAGACAGGGATGTCCACTCTCACCACTGCTATTCAGCATAGTATTGGAAGTCCTTGCCTCAGCAATCAGACAACAAAAGGAAATTAAGGGCATTCAAATTGGCAAAGAAGGAGTCAAACTCTCCCTCTTCGTCGATGACATGATACTCTACATAGAAAACCCAAAGCCTCCACCCCAATATTGCTAGAACTCATACAGCAATTTGGCAGCGTGGCAGAATACAAAATCAATGCCCAGAAGTCAGTGGCATTTCTATACACTAACAATGAGGCTGAAGAAAGAGAAATTAAGGAGTCAATCCCATTTACAATTGCACCCAAAAGCATAAGGTACCTAGGAATAAACCTAACCAAAGAGGTAAAGGATCTATACCCTAAAAACTATAGAACACTTCTGAAAGAAATTGAGGAAGACACAAAGAGATGGAAAAATATTCCATGCTCATGGATTGGCAGAATCAATATTGTGAAAATGTCAATGTTACCCAGGGCAATTTACACGTTTAATGCAATCCCTATCAAAATACCATGGACTTTCTTCAGAGAGTTAGAACAAATTATTTTAAGATTGTGTGGAATCAGAAAAGACCCCAAATATCCAGGGGAATTTTAAAAAAGAAAAACCATATCTGGGGGCATCACAATGCCAGATTTCAGATTGTACTACAAAGCTGTGGTCATCAAGACAGTGTGGTACTGGCACAAAAACAGACACATAGATCAATGGAACAGAATAGAGAATCCAGAAGTGGACCCTCAACTTTATGGTCAACTAATATTTGATAAAGGAGAAAAGACTATCCATTGGAAGAAAGACAGTCTCTTCAATTAATGGTGCTGGGAAAATTGGACATCCGCATGCAGAAGAATGAAACTAGACCACTCTCTTTCACCATACCCAAAGATAAAATCAAAATGGATGAAAGATCTAAATGTGAGACAAGATTCCATCAAAATCCTAGAGGAGAACACTGGCAACACCCTTTTTGAACTCAGCCACAGTAACTTCTTGCAAGATACATCCATGAAGGCAAAAGAAACAAAAGCAAAAATGAACTATTGGGACTTCATCAAGATAAGAAGATTTTGCACAGCAAAGGATACAGTCAACAAAACTAAAAGACAACCTACAGAATGGAAGAAGATATTTGCAAATGACATATCAGATAAAGGGCTAGTTTCCAAGATCTATAAAGAACTTATTCAACTCAACACCAAAGAAACAAACAACCCAATCATGAAATGGGCAAAAGACATGAAGAGAAATCTCACAGAGGAAGACATAGACATGGCCAACACACACATGAGAAAATGCTCTGCATCACTTGCCATCCAGTAAATAGAAATCAAAACCAGAATGAGATACCACCTCACCCCAGTGAGAATGGGGAAAATTAACAAGGCAGGAAACCACAAATGTTGGAGAGGATGCGGAGAAAAGGGAACCCTCTTACACTGTTGGTGGTAATGTGAACTGGTACAGCCACTGTGAAAAACTTTGTGGTGGTTCCTCAAAGAGTTAAAAATAGACTTGCCCTGGGATCCCTGGTTGGCGCTGCAGTTTGGCGCCTACCTTTGGCCCAGGGCGCAATCCTGGAGACCCAGGATCAAATCCCACGTCGGGCTCCCGGTGCATGGAGCCTGCTTCTCCCTCTGCCCTTGTCTCTGCCTCTCTCTCTCTCTCTCTGTGTGACTATCATAAATAAATAAAAATTTAAAAAAAAATAGACTTGCCCTATGACCCAGCAATTGCACTGTTGGGGATTTACCCCAAAGATACAGATGCAATGAAATGCTGGGACACCTGCACCCCGATGTTTATAGCCGCAATGTCCAGAATAGCCAAGCTGTGGAAGGAGCCTCGGTGTCCATCGAAAGACGAATGGATAAAGAAGATGTGGTTTATGTATACAATGGAATATTACTCAGCCATTAGAAATGACCAATACCCACCATTTGCTTCAACATGGATGGAACTGGAGGGTATTATGCTGAGTGAAGTGAGTCAATCGGAGAAGGACAAACATTTTATGTTCTCATTCATTTGGGGAATATAAATAATAGTGAAAGGGAACAGAAGGGAAGGGAGAAGAAATGGGTAGGAAATATCAGAAAGGGAGACATAATATAAAGACTCCTAACTTTGGGAAACAAACTAGGGGTGGTGGAAGGGGCGGAGGGCGGGGGGTGGGGGTGAATGGGTGACGGGTACTGAGGGGGGCACTTGACGGGATGAGCACTGGGTGTTATTCTGTATGTTGGCAAATTGAACGCCAATGAAAAATAAATTATTAAGAAAATGAAAAAAAAAGAAATCACCAAGGATCCCAATACCACTTAAAGTACATCTCCCTCCTTGTGAACGTAAACACTATCCTGACCTTTATAATTACTTTCCTTCTTTTCTTTAAAGTTTTAACAAAAACATCTCTAAACAGTACTTGTATTTTCAACTATACATAAATGTAATTATATAGTATGACCTTCTTCATACCTGCCTTCTTTTGCCAACATTGTATTTGTGAAATCTATCCCTACTGTTGCCCAGTGTGGTAGTTCATTTTCATTGCTGTTTAGTATTCCAGTGTATTTTTTATCACTTTTATTCATCTGTTATATTTGATTAATATTTGAGTTGTTTGCCATGTTTATTGTTTATTATTATGAATAACATTCCTAATTTTCTTGTACATGTTTCTTGCACATATATATGCATCATATATATATATATACACACACACACACACACACACATATATATATTAATAAACCTTCAAAGTTTTAGAAGAAAATGCCAAATTGCTTACCAAAGTAACTGGACCAACTTATGTTCTCATCAATAGTAATTGCAGTTTCCACTGCATTAAATTTTTATACATATTTGGTATTTTAGCTTTCTAGATTTTAGCTATTCTGGTAGGTTTGTATCACACTATGTGTTTGTTTCCTATTGTTCTCATCAATAGTAATTGCAGTTTCCACTGCATTAAATTTTTATACATATTTGGTATTTTAAAAAATCTAGAAAGATTTTAGCTATTCTGGTAGGTTTTTATCACTCTATGTGTTTGTTTCCTATTGCTGCTGTAACAAATTCACAAGTTAGTGGCTAAAACAACACAATTTTATCTTATAGTTTTGGAAGGGTTCTCACTAGACTAAGATAAAAATGTCTGCAAGACTGTATTCCTTCTGGAGGCTCCAGGAGAAATCCATGTTGTTGCCTTTTCAGGCTTTTAGAGGCTGTCTGCCTTACTGAGCTGAGGGCAGTTTCCTTTATCTTCAAAGCCAGAAGCTTAGTATTTTGGAAGCTCTTATCTCCAATGTGATGGTATCTGGAGGTGTGGCCTTTGGGATGTAATCCGGTTAAGATGAGGTCATGAGGGTGGGGCCCCATGATGGGATAGTGTCCTTATAATAAGATGAAAACTTGCTCTTGCGCTTTCACTCTCCCTCTCCTTCTTTCCTTCTCTCTGTTTCTGCCATGTATGGACAGTGTGAGAAAAGAGTCATCTGCAAACCATGAAGAGCCCTCATTGGGAAACCAAATCAAATGCATCCTTGATCTTGGACTTCCTAGACTTTGCAACCATGAGGAAATAATTTTCTATTATTTAATCCACCATATCTATTTTGTTATAGCAGTCAGAGCTAAGAAGCTGGCTTTTATATTTCCTTTCTTGGAGACCTTTACATCATTTGAGTTACTGTCCAGCATTCTTTCATTTCAATCTGAAGGAATCCATTAGCATTTCTTGTGGGGTAGGTTTAGTGGTAATTCATTTCCTCAGCTTATTTAAGACAGTTGTTTTAAAGTCTTTGTCTAGCAGCTCCAATCTTTGTATTTTTCTTAGATTGATTGATTTGACACAGAGAGAAAATGCACAAGCAGGGGGAGAGGGAGAGGGAGAAGAAGGCTCCCTAGTGAGCAGGGAGCCCAATGCAGTGCTCCAGCCCAGGATCCTGGGATCATGAAGGCAGATGAAGGCTGATGCTTAACCGACTGAGCCACCCAGGTGCCCCCTGTTTGTACTTCTTCAGGAATGGTTGCTGTCATTTTATCTTCTTCCTTTGAACAGACTATGCTTTCCTGTTTATTTGTAGGCCTTGTGATGTTGTAGAAACTTGAGTAAAATATCAGCCACTCTTCCAATCTGCAGACTGACTCTGTGTCAGAGCAGTTCATCAGTAATTAGTGGGGTTTGTTCTGAGACTAGGGATCACTCCTATCCCATTAAGATCAAAGTCTCTCATATCTTTATGAGTATGTACACCATCTTGGCCTGTATATTGCTTTCTCAATTCCCTCCCCTATAAATAGAGCTGCTTTGAAATGTGTTTATTCCCCAGGGCCTTATATCAGGCTCTCCTTCAAGCCTTAGTCTATATTATAGTCTTGATTCATAATTTCTTCCTTCAGGCATCTTCAGGTCTGGGGTACCCCGGCAGGTTCACAACCAATGGATACCACTGCTCTTCCCTATTTAAAATCCAAGTTAGACAAAAAGAGAGCAGTCCTTCTTGCAAGCCTCTCGATATGTTAGAATGTTGGAAATAAAGAAGATCTGTTCTACTTCTTCCACTTCAGGGGAGAGCTGGCAACTGGACTGCCATATCCTCCAGACCAAGACTGTGCTACACTAGCGATAGGTTGAATTAAGGGCTCATGAAAATGCTATGAAATTTCCTATCATTTTGAATGTGACATTTTCTTGTTTGGGCATTTTCTTGGTTGCTATAGACCTATGATTGTTTTCCAGAGTTCCTATAAAGTTATAATAAACTGGCTGAGTTTCTGCTTTTTTTCTCCATGGGCAGGGGTGGGGGGCAAAGGACTTGGGACTTCATAGTATGCCATCTTATTGACAACATTTATCTTTATGTTTTTGGTAAGTATTTTCCCGAAAATTAATGCAGTTGAATGCTTTTCCATATCTATAGATCATGTGTCTATCTTCTTTTATGATACATCAGTTCTGACCTCTTTCTCTTTTTTCTGTTTCTCTGTTTTATTCTTACTGCTAGAGAATTACACTTAGAATATGATCCAGAGGGGATCCCTGGGTGGCACATTGGTTTGGCGCCTGCCTTTGGCCCAGGGCGCGATCCTGGAGACCCAGGATCAAGTCCCACGTCGGGCTCCTGGTGCATGGAGCCTGCTTCTCCCTCTGCCTATGTCTCTGCCTCCCTCTCTCTCTCTCTCTCTCTCTCTCTCTCTCTGTGACTATCATAAATAAATAAAAATTTAATAAAAAGAATATGATCCAGATGTGAAGTTATTCATAAGAACATTAAAAGAACTATGGTTGAATATGTCTGAGAAAATAAAAAGGTGGAGAGCATAGGTTTACAGATGAATAACTTCATGAGATAAATTTTGGAAAGTAATTAACTGTAAGCTTTATATCTGAGGAATACAAATATGAAATGAAGAACTTACTAGATAGGTTTTATTTTATATTGTTTTTTAACAACATCTGTTGTTTCCTGACTTGTTAATTTTAGCCATTATGACTGTTGAGGTAGTATCTTATAGTGGTTTTGATTTGCATTTCCCTGATGCTGAGTGATGTTGAGCATTTTTTCTTTTTGTTTTTCTTTTTTTTTAAAGATTTATTTATTTATAACAGACATAGAGAGAGAGAGAAAGAGGCAGAGACACAGGCAGAGGGAGAAGCAGGCTCCATGCCGGGAGCCCGACTTGGGACTCGATCCCGGGTCTCCAGGATTATGCCCTGGGCCAAAGGCAGGCGCTAAACCACTGAGCCACCCAGGGATCCCTGTTGAGCATTTGCTCATGTGTCTGTTGACCATTTGTATGTCTTCAGGTCTTCTGCCCATTTCTTGATTGGATTATTTATTCTTTGGGTGTTGAGTTTGGTAAGTTCTTTATAGATTTTGGGTAGTAGACCTTTATCTGATACAACATTTGCAAATATCTTCTCCCATTCTGTGGTTGTCTTTTGGTTTTATTGACTGTTTTCTTTGCTGTGCAAAAGCTTTTTATCTTGATGAAGTCCCAATAATTTGTTTTTGCCTTTATTCCCCTTGCCTTTGGAAATCTGTCTAGTAAGAAGCTGCTGCCCAAGAAATGCACAGTGGAAAAAAAAAGGAAAATAAACAGAATAGTATTTGAGACATCTGTGACACAGTGAAAAGAGACAATACACATGAAAACAAAATCAGAGAACAAAAGGAGGACAATGAGACAGAGGGAAGTAAAAGACTGGCCAAGAAATTTATAAAACTGGTAACAGATACCAACTTTCAAATTCAGGAAGCTTTGAATATACCAAGCAGGGTAAAAACAAAAAAAAAACCTAAGCACAATACAGTAAGAATGCTAAAAAATCTACCTCAAAAGAAAAATAGTAAAAGAAAACAGTGCAAAAAAGACACAATACTTTTCAAGGAATTTTAAGAAGTCTGATAGCTGACTCCTTGTAAAAAATGATGAAAATAGTCTTCAGGGTAAATTTTAATTTATCTGATATCAGGAAGGGAGACAGAACATAAAGACTCCTAACTCGGGGAAACGAACTAGGGGTGGTGGAAGGGGGGAGGAGGGCGGGTGTTGGAGGGGAATGGGTGACGGGCACTGAGGTGGACACTTGACGGGATGAGCACTGGGTGTTTTTCTGTATGTTGGTAAATTGAACACCAATAAAAATTAATTTAAAAAAAAATGATGAAAATAAGCCATGACAATGGAATGACATCCCTAAAGTGCAGGAGGTGGGGGGAACAGAAAAATATTCTTCAAGGGATAAAAAAAAAAAAAAAAAAAGAAATAATTTCCAAACAGTCTGCAAGATATTTTCTTGCCATTAAATCTTTCCTAAAAGAAATACCATAGCAAGTTCTTCAGGAAGAGAAAAATGATCTCAGATAAAACTACAGAAGAGAATAAAAAGCAGTGGGAAAAACTATGAACGAATACAACTAAATATTTACTGTAACAAAAAAATAGTAGCTTTTGGATGATAAATGTCTAATATTAAAATGCCTTATAACAATAATGTAAAAATCTGGAGATTATTATTGGAATGACAAGATCTTATCACTATCAGGGAGGTGGTAAGAGCAGTAACTTGCAGTAATTAATCATACATGCATGTTAGGGGCACCTGGGTGGCTCAGTCAGTTGAGCATCTGCCTTCAGCTCAGGTCATTGTCCCAGGGTCCTGGGATTGAGCCCCACGATAGGCTCCCTGGTCAGCAGGGAGTCTGCTTCTCCCTCTTCCTCTGCCCCCCACCTCACTCATGTTCTATCTCTCTTGCTTGCTCTCTCGTTCTCAAGCAAACAAAATCTTTTTAAAAACACCCAAATGTGCATGCTAATTTTTAGAATGGTCACTGAAAGAATATTTAACACAAATTCAATAGAGGGCAGAAGAAAAAGGGGAAGCAGGAAATAAAACAATTCAAATAAGAAAAGAATAAACCCAAACATATTAGTATTTCTTTGGATACTTTAATTATAAGGCCAGATCGTTAGCCTGGAAAAAAACTAACACAACTATATACTGTTTATGAAATTTTTTTTAAAAAAATATGAAGAATCAGAAAATCTAAATGCAAAAGGATGAAAATACATTTACCAAGGAAACAATAATCAAAGTACCTATGCTATTTCTAGAAAAAGCATATTTTAAGGCTAGATGCATCATTAGGGATAAAAGACAGAAATAACATTGTGATACAAGGGCTTAATCCATCAGGAAAATACAATTATAAATATGCATGCATCCATGAATATATAAACTGTAGGTATAAAGTAAACTATATGAAGCAAAGCTTCAAACTGTATCAAAATTTTACAGAAAAGAAAAATAAGCAACATATCAGTAACAACAGAGATGAGTAACTCTCCAATAAAAACAGGAGACACGTTAACAAGTACACATAAAATATTTACCAAAATTGATCACATGCTGGATCATAAAATATGACTCAATGTATTTAAAATGAACAAAACCATTCACAGTATATTCTCTGAGCAAAGTTCTATTAATCTATGAATACATTTTAAAACTGTTATAGGGATCCCTGGGTGGCGCAGCGGTTTGGCGCCTGCCTTTGGCCCAGGGCGCGATCCTGGAGACCCGGGATCGAATCCCACATCAGGCTCCCGGTGCATGGAGCCTGCTTCTCCCTCTGTCTGTGTCTCTGCCTCTCTCTCTCTCTCTCTGTGACTATCATAAATAAATAAAAATTAAAAAAAATAAAACTGTTATAAATCAAATTATACATTTCTAGTAAACATCATGGTTCAAAAGTATTTTAGAAATTAGGAAATGTTTGGGATGCCTGGGTAGCTCAGCAGTTAAGCATCTGCCTTTGGCTCAGGGTGTGATCCTGGAGTTCCTGGATCAAGTCCCGCATTGGGCTCCCTGCATGGAGCCTGCTTCTCCCTCTGCCTATGTCTCTACCTCTCTCTCTCTCTCTCTCCCCCTGCATGGAGCCTGCTTCTCCCTCTGCCTATGTCTCTACCTCTCTCTCTCTCTCTCTCTCTCTCTCTCTCTCTGTGTGTGTGTGTGTCTCATGAATAGATAAATAAAATCTTTTAAAAAAAGAAATTAGGAAATGTTTGTGAATTAGCAATAATGAAGATCAAACCTGTGGGATGCAGCTGAAGTGATGAGATAATGTAAAGCTCTGGAGTTTTGGTTTGTGTGCACAGTGTGGCTCTCCCAGTTAGTTCCTGTGACAACACTAATGATTAGTGACCCTCACAATGTTAGTGGTTTGCCCTTACTCTGTTAAGTGGCTGTCCAGTAAGCTGTGAGAAGAGAACAGCACTGAGCACCTTGTCTATAGTAGTGCATAGAGCAGCAGAGAGAGTGTCATGTTGTTCTTTCTACTCTGGAGCTCTCTGTATTCATGAAATGCTTCTAGCCTCTGATCTCTTTTATCTATCCTAATCTGTATAGAATCAGAGCTCTTCCTCAGAACCAAAAGTTACAACCTTCCAACCCTAGAGCACCATGGACAATGACTATAAGTTTTCTAATGGCATGGAAGCCAGTGAAACTGGCCTCTGAACCCTATATCTCATTTAAAACAAATGGGTTTGCTTTCACTTTCACAGCAGTGAAGGATGGCCAAAGAGATACCAGATGTAGAAAAGATAAGGAAAGTGACAAGTGTAAACTGAACAAATATTCTCCTAAATCCTATCAATTATTCAAATATTCAAATGCTCGCACAAATGCACAAAATTTGAATGGTCCATGGCACAAAATTCAAAAATCTCTTGAGGCAATCAGATCACTAGAGTCAGGAGAAAATTACTTACAAAAAAATTTGTCAGGAAGCCCGGGTGGCTCAGCGGTTTAGTGCCGCCTTCAGCCCAGGGCATGATCCTGGAGATCTGGGATCAAGTCCTGCATCAGGCTTCTTTCATGGAGCCTGTTTCTCCCTCTGCCTGTGTCTCTGCCTCTCTCTCTCTCTCTCTCTCTCTCTCTCTCTCTCTGTGTGTGTGTGTGTCTCATGAATAAATTTTAAAAATCTTTAAAAAAAAATTTGCCAGGACGCCTGGATGGCCCAGCAGTTTAGCGCCTGCCTTCAATCCAGGGCGTGATCCTGGAGTCCCGGGATCAAGTCCCACATCAGGCTCCCTGCATGGAGCCTGCTTCTCCCTCTGCCTATGTCTCTGCCTCTCTGTGTGTGTGTGTCTCTCATGAATAAATACATAAAATCTTTTTAAAAAATTAAAATTAAAAAATTGACTTTGTTTACTATGGGACTGCTATTGGTAGTATGACAGGCTGTATTTTTCCATAATTACAGATGCCTTGGGCCAATATGTATTAGAGAGCAAGCAGGTCCAGAAGGTAGCTTAAGAAATACATTTCTGTTTCTTCAAATAAGAATATTTTTGTTTTAGAAAATAAATGTAAAGGAAAAGATTTTCACTGAGGCATATTCCACAATATACTCCCTGACATAATGAGCCAAAGTATATTTTTATCTTTCTTGAGAGATTTAGATATAGGACAATATTAGCTGAGGAGAATCTTCTGGAATGTACCAGAGAATAAAACTCCTCAAAAGACTTTGTCTAATACTCACCATTAGTAAGCAGCAGGCAATGAAGAAGATGAGGAAGTCCCAGAGCAGAGCCGAGAGCCAGAAATTAGTGGCAGAGACTCCACTCACAAACTGGATGTGCTTTGCCTTAGTGATTCTCTCAGTCACCGTCAGAAGACAAAAGCCACTGACAAAAATACTCACGCCAAAAAACAAATTCAAGGCTACCTGTACTCCTGTTAATTTTCTACAAAGGAATGAATTAAAAAAAAGACACATTGATAAGACAACTAAGTGGAAAATACTAGTTTCTAAAAATAACTTGTTATTTATTATATATAATTTATTTTATTATTCTATTAACTTTTAAAATTAACCTTTTTTAAAGAATGTGTTCAGATAAGGAAGAAGGACTATATTTAATGTACCAAGCTCAATTCCAATAAAAAAGCATACGTACCTTTTCTCAAGTTTTTTAGAAGCAGCATTTAGAGGCTGAGGTTTGTTAGAGACTGTAATTGATGCATTGGGACCAGAAAGTGCCATAAAAATAATATTGTCTAATACTGTCAGGGATAGTGGTGGTGAGTGGTATGCCTGGTTGTTGAACCAAATGGTAACCTCAGTTTGACCTCTAGTAGGCTGAAAGGAAAGTGCAATAATGCATGAGTAAATGCATTCTTGACTTTGCCCCAAGTATTCCGTTAGGTCACCTGGAATGAGAAAACAATAATGACCATGGGCTCAGCATGCAATACAGATCACTTAGTATCTGGTAGAACCCACTAATTTTACTTGTCCAATATTTTTTCTATTTCCAGTGTCTCACAACATCTCTGGCAGACACATCTTGATCATTCAACTCAAGAACTCTATTCTAATAATCTACACAAACCTCGCACCTTTTAGCTTAGTTTCACTTAGAAAATATAGTCCACCAGGAAATACAAATCAAAACCACAATGAGATACTACCTCACATGGGTCAGAATAGCTGTTGATGAGAATGTGGAGTACGGTTAACCCTTGTGCACTGTTGGTGGCAATGCAAACTGGTGCAGCCACTGTGGAAATAGTATGGAGGTTCCTCAAAACATTTAAAATAGAAATACCATATGATCCAGTGATTCTACTATTGGGTGTTGACCCAAAGAAAACAAAAACACTAATTTGAAAATATATAAGCACTCCATGTGTACTGCAGCATTATTTATAATAGCCAAATTATGAAAGCAACTCGTCTCCAGTGATAGATGAATGGATAAAGAATGGATATATATACACACATATATACATATATATGTTATATATATTCACACACACATTACTCAGCCATGAGAAAAGAAAGAAATCTTGCCATTTGAAACATTACTATTGATATATCTGTGACACATAGTCTTTTTATTTTTGTATAAACAACATAATATAGCAGAAAAGGAACCACATTATTAATCAGGGAAATCATTTCTCCCTCTTCTCTCCTCTGTCATTTCTAAACAACTACATGGTCTTTGACTAATAAATGTTCATCTAGTGCTCCTGTCATGGAGGAGAAAAAGGCATATGTGATTTAATGACAGCTTTTATGCCACTCAGCCTATGTGTATGCTGCAAAATCAGGATAAAGATAGAATAATCAACATTTCTCAATGGATTTTCATTTTTCACAATGGAATCTAAAGGATAAAAGAGAAACGATCTGCCAAACTACACAGCTCTATGCTAACCTAAACCAAAACTGTCAACTACTCAGCAGCTAAAGGAAATACAAAGGAAACACATGAAAGGCAATGATCAGCCTTGAAAGACGGACAGACTTGCTCCTTATAGATGTGATTTATGGTAGTGAGTGGGTTAATACTGCAGACTCCCACCAGGCAGTCCTAAAATCTAGTCCCTACTCTAATACATACCAGATGCATTTTTTTGACAACTTAGTTAAGATCTCCAAGCCTCAAGCTAGTATGATTGTTACAGAAATGTAGATAACTGAAATATTTAGAAAAGTTCCTGCCAAAAGTAGTGTTCAGTACATGTAATCAATTATTATTATTGTCTTCCAAATAAGTAAGTTCAGAGTAGCCTGCCCATAACATCTTCAACCTAACCTGTTTTAAAATATGGGTAATCTAGAGACTTGTGCATAGCCTTTCAGGATTTGGTACCATGATACCACATTGTAAGCCTGGTTTTATGTGAGGTTTTGTGCTAAATTTTACAAAACAAAATATTTTAGTACTTAAAATCATTCCCTAGAAGGTGTAGCAAATAGCTGGCAGATGGCTACAAAGTGCCTCCATTGATAATGAACTTTTGTGGCCAATCTCCTTGAGGGATAATTCTTATTTCTGATTTGGCTGCCTTTATGAGATTGGTGACAGTCAAGAAAGAAAAGAGCAATTGCTAAATATTCATTAGGACTCTTCTTTGTCAGTGATACAAGCAGGTTTTCAACAATTACCAGTCTTTTTCTTTCTGAAAGAACATTACCTTTCACTTCCTGAAGTTTTTGTTTCTTTGCCTTTAGTAAGATCTCAAGATTTTTTGTTAAATTCCGAGTAAAATCAGAATCAACAGCCATTGATAAAGGCACAATGGTTTGACCATATTGTTCCAAATCCATTTCCCTGGCAGGTTCAATTCTAGTTCTTATAATTTCTATTCCTTTCATCAGAAAATAAACGATGCCCAGAAATCCCAGTATCTGCATCAATATCAAACTCCAGTTGCGCCAAGAGAACATAGCCCTCTTTATGAACATGGCATAGAACTGCTGGCAGTTAAGAGACCACTGACAAGAAGAGAGAAAGATGTCATTACAATGGTTACAAGCCTTAATGAAATTCATTAATATTATTTTTCTGAATCTTATGGTAGAAGATGTACACATTCTATAAATATATCCTTGAGTAGAACACAGCCATGGTTAACACACAGGAAACAAGCAAAACTTCTTTTTGGGGGAATATGTTGAGGCTTGGCTTCTAATTATACTGAAAACCTCAAAAGGATGATTTTTTATCACAAACACAGTCATGGCATCTCTGAGCAGAACAACATGACGTCAGGCTTCATCAATATTAAATCATGATCCTTTACCCCTATCTCTATTTGACAAATGAAGCATTTCCATAATGTGCATATGTAATAAGTTTCCACTGCTAGGTGTTCATCCATGTGATAGTGGATAGCCAGGAAACAAAAAATGAATTTATTTTTAAACTTCAATAATAGGGGATCCCTGGGTGGCTCAGCAGTTTAGCGCCTGCCTTTGGCCCAGGGCCTGATCCTGGAGTCCTGGGATCAAGTCCCACATCGGGCTCCCTGCATGGAGCCTGCTTCTCCCTCTGCCTGTGTCTCTGCAGAGACCTCTCTCTCTCTATGTCTATCATGAATAAATAAATAAAATCTTTAAAAATAAATAAACTGCAATAATATACTCCAGTACTTTTTCTTCCAACTTCTAAATTTAAAGTAATATGCCTAATTGTTAATTTGAAAAATGTTACTAAATATGTTATTTTCTTTTTTTTCAGGCTCTTTGGCTCAACTATAGTTGATTATATATTTTTTTCAGATTAACAACAAAACCTGTTACTTTTTTTAAGATTTTATTTATTTATTCATGAGAGACGCAGAAAGACAGAGGCAGACACACAGGCAGAGGGAGAAGCAGGCTCTATGCAGCGAGTCTGATGTGGGACTCAATCCTGGAAACCAGGATCATGCCCTGGGCCGAAGGCAGGCACTAAACTGCTGAGCCACCCAGGGATCCCCACAAAACCTGTTCCTTTAAATGTAAAGACCTCCTCTGAAAAGGTGTCTGAATGTTGAAGAAAAGCATATAGAGTATATATATTACTTGGGTATGTAATGTATAGCTTAACCATATGTTCACCCTGTATTTCCCAACATTTTGGACACCCCATAATTTATCATGAAAAAAATATTCCTAATTAATCAACCAATATTATCTGAATGAAACAATCAGCATTTGGATGTTGTCATTAACCAAAAATAAGATAAAGTTTAGAAAGAAAATTTTTTCTCATATTGTATTCAAAGTAGAAAAATGTGGTTTCTGACTTTAAGAAGACATGTTATTAGATACATTTCTAGAGTGAAAGAATATGCAAATGCAAGAATCAACTTTTCTAGACTGGTCTGCAAATGTTCTTTCATCTGGATTCCCACAAGATCGGGAAGGGTGATACCTCAGAAGAAATGCACAAGCAAGGAGAGGAGAAAAATCACATTTCTAAGTAACTGAATCATGCCAAACATTCTGCAATTCACATTACTAGTATAAACACATAAACAGTCTCATGGAGAATGAAATTGGAGCACAAATATGTTAAATGTCTTGGTCAAAGTCAACTAAGCCAGTAAATGATAGAATAGGAATTCCAGTTCTATCTGGTTCAATAAATGGTGCTGGGAAAATTGGACATCCACATGCAGAAGAATGAAACCAGACCACTCTCTTTCACCATACACAAGGATAAACTCAAAATGGATGAAAGATCTAAATGTGAGACAAGATTCCATCAACAACCTAGAGGAGAACACAGGCAACACCCTTTTTGAACTCGGCCACAGTAACTTCTTGCAAGATACATCCATGAAGGCAAAAGAAACAAAAGCAAAAATGAACTACTGGGACTTCATCAAGATAAGAAGATTTTGCACAGCAAAGGATACAGTCAACAAAACTAAAAGACAACTTACAGAATGGAAGAAGATATTTGCAAATGACATATCAGATAAAGGGCTAGTTTCCAAGATCTATAAAGAACTTATTCAACTCAACACCAAAGAAACAAACAACCCAATCATGAAATGGGCAAAAGACATGAAGAGAAATCTCACAGAGGAAGACATGGACATGGCCAACACGCACATGAGAAAATGCTCTGCATCACTTGCCATCAGGGAAATACAAATCAAAACCACAATGAGATACCGCCTCACACCAGTGAGAATGGGGAAAATTAACAAGGCAGGAAACCACAAATGTTGGAGAGGATGTGGAGAAAGGGGAACCCTGTTGCACTCTTGGTGGGAATGTGAACTGGTTCAGCCACTCTGGAAAACTTTGTGGTGGTTCCTCAAAGAGTTAAAAATAGACCTGCCCTATGACCCAGCAATTGCACTGTGGGGATTTACCCCAAAGATACAGATGCAATGAAATGCCAGGACACCTGCATCCCAATGTTTATAGCAGCAAGTCCACAATAGCCAAGCTGTGGAAGGAGCCTCGGTGTCCATTGAAAGATGAATGGATAAAGAAGATGTGGTTTATGTATACTCACTCAAGGAATATTACTCAGCCATTAGAAATGACAAATACCCACCATTTGCTTCAACATGGATGGAACTAGAGGGTAGTTGCATAATTGCAACTTAGCATAATTGCTGAGTGAAATAAGTCAATCGGAGAAGGACAAACATTGTATGTTCTCATTCATTTGGGGAATATAAATAATAGTGAAAGGGAATAGAAAGAAAGGAAGAAGAAATGGGTGGGAAATATCAGAAAGGGAGACAGAACATGAGGACTCCTAACTCTGGGAAACGAACTAGGGGTGGTGGAAGGGGCGGAGGGTGAGGGGTGGGGGTGAATGGGTGACGGGTACTGAGGGGGGCACTTGACGGGATGAGCACTGGGTATTATTCTGTATGTTGGCAAATTGAACACCAATAAAAAATAAATATATTATTTAAAAAAAAAAACAAAAAAAACTCACAAAAAAACAAAAAACAAAATTCCATACTCTGGTTATACAACACCCACTCTGCTTCATGACTGGCCTGTAAACCCCTCAGTAAAGGCACGCTTATGGGCAACTCTGAGAAATGTTAATCATCTCAGAATCCCTGGTCTTCATTAGAGAAACTGTAGGGCATAGACAATCGGAACAACGAAAGAAATTCTTGGGAATCCATTGAATTTTCCCATGCTAATAAGAGAACAGTTGGGGAACAGTCCATTAGGAAGTGCTAAGGCCTTCCAATGCATAAATTTAAATGGCTTTTTTTTTAATGGCTTTTACGTGTATAAATAGCGATAACTTTTGCTCTGGCCCTTTTTCAACTCTGAACAAACTAACCATTTTAAAAACTGAGATAAGTGACTCTTAGAAATAATAATAGTGATAGTAAAATCTGATTTTTAACTATCATATTTTACTTTTGAATTAGAAAGTTAATTGGATTGCTTTATAGACTCTTCCTTATTTGGCCTTCCCTGGCTAAGAACTCCAAAGTCTCCTAGAATTCAAAGATTAGGATAAAATTTATCTTTTTTATCCCATCCAAACATATACCACCAGCATTACATTCTTAGTGAAGATGCTCACCCCGGTATTAAACATAATATTAGAGTGTTCACTTGAGGTTGGAGAGTATGATCTCTCAAAACTTCTGGGCACATTCATATTCTGGTTCATATTTTCTCTTCTGTTTTTGTCCTTTAGGGACAGGGTCTGGAAAGCTTCATTATTCTCTGTACTGACCCTACACATAAGAAAACATTCATTTTAACAAGAACAGCAGTTTTATTGCAAGGTTTTCAGAGTTGGTGTCAAAAAGTTAAAAAAAAACAAGCACAGTTATCTAATATTAATATTGGAAAAAAGAAACTGAACTTAATTAAGTTAAAGGTGTAACAGTATCTTTTTTAGAAAGGAAGGTGTTAAATTTTAAGGAAGTATATTAATTCTAGCAGGGTTTTTATTTTTATAATGTTTCTAAGCTTATGCCAGTTTAATAGATTTGTTTTTCAATTTTCTGCTCCAGGCAATCTAAATATCTGTAATGGTTTACAGAGCAAAAGAGCACATAATTCAGTTGTACTCCAAGAGTACACAACTCCACGGGAGAAAAAGACATTTTTATTTTATTTTATTATTTTTTAAAGATTTATTTACTTATTTATGATAGACATAGAGAGAGAGAGGCAGAGGCACAGGAGGAAGGAAAAGCAGGCTCCATGCTGGAAGCCTGACGTGGGACTTGATCCCGGGACTCCAGGATCGCGCCCTGGGCCAAAGGCAGGTGCCAAACCACTGAGCCACCCAGGGAGCCCCTGTTTAATTTTAATATACAAAAGAAAGTGCTTAACAGAATCATAATAATCATACTATCATGGGAAATCTGAGGTCCACCCACAAGTGCTCTGAAACCTGTGATGAAATCTCATAATTTGAGAGATAAATTTTTCACTCTAAGCCAATGAGCCAACAAGACTTTGACACCTTTTTTAACCAGGATCAAAAGAAAAAAAAAAGGCATCAAATACTGATTTAGTCTGACAACAATGTTTTAAATTCAAGGTAGTATTTGTGCTATGTCTGGTCACTGTGATGCTACAGTAATAGAAACCACTGAATAGATACTACAGTAACAGAAACCAAGAAGTATGGTTTCTTCCTTGACTTTTTTCTCTAACTTCTTTATTAGGGTTTTATTAATTTGAATATAATTAAGACATATTCAATGGGAAAAGTTTTGAAAATTACAACTAAAAGAAAACATACTCAAGATCTTATGACTCAGACATACACAAATGACATTTTTCTATATCTACATATGCACGAGCATGATTGTATGTATACATATACATAAAATGCAAAATTCAAATCATGCTCTAATACTACAATGTTACATAACTCGCTTCTAAAATTATTTACATTCATTTTAGGTGCTGGGAAAATTGAAGAGTCACATGAAGAAAAATGAAACTGAACCACTTTTTTGCACCAATACACAAAAATAAACTTAAAATGGATGAAAGACCTAAATGTGAGACCTGAACCCATCAAAATCCTAGAGGAGAACACAGACAGCAACCTTTCTGACTTCTTACTAGACATGTCTCCAAAGGCAAGGGAAACAAAGGCAAAAATGACCTATTGGGAATTCATTAGGATAAAAAGCTTTTGCACAGCAAAGGAAACAGTAAACAAAAGTAAAAGGCAACCTACAGAATGGGAGAAGATATTTGCAAATGACTTCCCAGATACAGGGTTAGTATCCAAAACCAATAAAGAATTTATCAAACTCAACACCCCCCAAAAAAAATTCAGTCAAAAAACTGGCAGACATGAACAGACATTTCTGCAAAGAAGACACAAATGGCCAACAGACACATGAAAAGATGCTCAACATCACTCAGCATCAGGGAAATACAAATCAAAGCCATGATGAGATACCAGCTCACACCTGTTAGAATGGCTAAAATTAACACAGGAAACAACAGATATTGGCAGGATGCAGAGAAAGGGGAACCCTCTGACACTGTTGATAGGAATGCAAACTGGTGTACCCACTCTAGAGAACAGTATGGAGTTTCCTCAAAAAGTTAAAAATAAAACTACCCAATGAGCCAGCAATTGCACTACTAGGTATTTATCTAAAGGATAGAAACATGTGATCTGAAGGGGTACCTGCAGCCCAATATTTATAGCAGCAATGTCCACAATAGCCAAGATATGGAAAAAGCCCAGATATCTGTCAACAGATGAGTGGATAAAGAAGATATGAGATACACACACACACACACACACACACACACAATTGAATATTAGTCATCAAAAAGAATGAAATCTTGCCATTTGCCATGGTGTGGATGGATTTAGAGGGTATTATGCGAAGCGAAATAAGTCAGTCAGAGAAAGACAAATATGATTTCATTTATATGTGAAATTTAAGAAACAAAACAGATGAACACAGAGGAAGGGAAAGAAAAATAAGATGAAAACAGGAGGGAGGCAAACCACATGAGATTCTTAACTCTAGGAAACAAATTGGATTGCAGGAAGGGAGCTATGGGGGGTAAGGGATAATTGGGTGATGGACATTAAGAAGAGCACTTGATGTAATAAGCACTGGGTGTTATATGCAACTGATGAATCACTAAATTCTACCCCAGAAACTAATAATATATCATATGCTAACTAAATTAAATTTAAAATAAAAATTTTTATATAAATAAAATTATTTGTATTTACTTTAGTATCTATATACTTCTAATGACTATTGAATTTCATCTTACTGTACAGATGTGCCAGTTAATTGGCCAATTTAGATTGCTTTAACTTTTTGTTATTACAAACAATGCCATGATGAACACTATTCCACATTTATCACTATGCACAAAGAACAAAATTGCAGATGTAGAATACTCACATTTTAAAACATTTAAAACTTGTCTCTCTTGTCAATTGCCCTTCAGAAAGAGGCCATTTCAAGTTTATAACATCTTCCTATTTTACCACATATTGACCAAAACATTTTTTTTTTTACATTTGGCTATTTTATCATTCCTTTGAATTAATTTGACCATTTGTGGTTATTCTTTTGTGAATTAATTTTCTATCACTTGTCTAATTTCATATGGTATTTTCATATTTTTCTTTTGGATTTAGAAGAGATTCCTTTTATAATTAATCTGTGTCATTTATCATTTGTTTCTTAATTTTGTTGGAGTATTCTCTGATACAGAAATATTTAGATTTTACTTAGCCAAACATTTTTCTTTAAAGTTTCTTACAAAAAAAGGACAAATGTAAGAAAACATCTATTTCCTCAACTCAGAAAATTTAACATTTTGTTAGTTTGGGCCAATTTTTAAGATATATTACAAATAAATTTAAATCACCTCTGAACAAGATTGTCAATCCCCTTTTCTTCCTACCATCAAGTCAACTATGATGTTTGGTGTGTAATCCTCTAGATACTTTTTAAATAAACTTTTAACAATAGAATAGCTTTAGATTTACAGAAAAGTAGCAAAGATAATACAGAAATCCTGTATACCCCTCATGCAGTTTCCCTATTGTTAACATCCTTCATTACCATGGTACATTTATCACAACTAAGAAACCAACATGGACAAATTGCTATTAATTAAACTCCACTTTTTATTCACATTTCACTAGTTTTTCCACTAAAGTCCATTTTCTGTTCCAGGATCCCACAAAGCACATGTTATATTTAGTCATTATATCTCTTTAGGCTCGTCTGGTTGGTGACAGTTTTTAACACCTTCATTGTGTTTCATAACCTTGGACATTGTGATGAGGTGTTTTGTATAATGTTCCTCAATTTGGGTTTGTCTTGTTTTTCTCATGGTTAGAATGGGGTTATGGCTTTTTGGGAAGAATATTGCAAAGATGAAGTACCCTCTTCCTCTCATTATATCAGGGCAAGGGGAGTATACGATATTAACATGACATATCACTGCAATGAAACTATTACTTTGATCACCTGGCCAAGATAGTAGTACATGAGTCCATACTGATAACAGAACTGAATGAATAAATGGAGAAGGGAGACAAATCTTCCTTGTAGAATTCCAGATAATGATATAGATACTATTCCCTCCACAAAGTATTTGTATGCAATCCTTCCTCCCCTTGAGTATGATCTGTGTCTAATGACATGTTTCTGAAGAATAGAGTACAAAATAGGGATAAAAGGTAATTTTACAGTAGAGCAATTAGATATATTTTAATATTACTATACACACATATGCATCCATAAATGTGTATAGTTTTGTTTTATGAGTTTAATGTTTTATGTAAATGGTATATTTAACAGTCCTACAAATTTCTTTTTTCCTCTCAAAAATTACACATTTTACATCTCTCCATGTTGACATTTGTACAAAGAGAAATTTAGTTCATTCTTTCCAATTGATATGTGTTGTATTTCATTACATAGGTATCATATTTTATTATTACACTGTATTATTTATTCCAGTAGTTTGCTATTACACACTTCAATGAACATCTCTGTGTCTATCTTCTAGGCAATTATGTGAGATTTCTCTAGAGTGTATATATAACAGTGGAATTTCTAGATTGTGGAAGGTAGATATTTTTAACTCACTGGATGTTGCCATGTATTCACCAATGCAGTAGAACCAGCTTACTGTATAACTGGCAGGTTTGAGAGTTCTTTCCTTTTCATCAGCACAATACTGGATATGCACTGCCAAAGTGATTTTGCCCATTCTAAGTTCTTTTTATTGAGTAAGAAATTTTAGAATTGGCTGATCAATTCTTAAAAAAACTTCTTCTGGGATGCTGGTTGATAGGGCTGGAATTGATCTGGATGGAAACCATAGATCAATGTGGGGAGAATATGGTTTTTGGTACTACTGTTCTTCATTTTTTTCTTTTAAGATTTTGTTTTTAAGTAATCTCTACACCCAACATGGGGCTCAATCTCAAAATCCCGAGATCAAGAGTCATGTGCTCCACTGATAAGCCAGCCAGGTAGCCTGGTTTTTGGTGCAATTGTAATTGGGGTTGAGTCCTTGATTTCTCTTCCTGCTGCTTCATTATTGGTATAGAAATGCAACAGATTTCTGTATGTTGATATTGTAACCTGCAACTTTGCTGAATTCATGTATCAGTTCTAGCAATCTTTTGGTGGAGTCTTTTGGGTTTTCTACATAGAGTATCATGTCATCAGTGAGTAAAGTTTGACTTCTTCCTTGCTGATAGGGATGCCTTTCATCTTTTTGTTATCTGGCGAGGCTACAACATCTAATACTAAGTTAAACACTAATGGCGAGAACGGACATCCCTGTTTTGTTCCTGACCATAGAGGAAAAGCTCTCAGCTTTTCCCCACTGAGGATTATATCAGCAGTGGGTTTTTTTATATAAGGTTGTTAAGATATTGAGGTATGTTCCCTCTATGTTCAAGATTTTTGTCAAGAATGGATGCTGTATTTTGTCAAATGCTTTTTCTGAATCTTTTGAGAGGATCTTATCCTTTCTTTTATTAATGTGGTGTATCATGTTAATTGACTTGTGAGTATTAAACCACCTCTGCGGCCCAGGAATATATATCACTTGATTGAGGTGAATAATTCTTTTAAATTCAATTTGCTAGTATCTTGTTGATAATTTTTATATCCATGTTCATCAGGGACACTGGCCTGTAATTCCCCTTTTTAGTGGGGTCTTTGGTTTTTGGAATCAAAGTAATGCTTGCCTCAGAGAATGAGTCTGGAAGTTTTCTTTTCATTTCTATTTTTTGTAACAGTTTGAGAAGAATAGGTATTAACTCTTCTTTAAGTTTCTGGGAGAATTCCCCTGGGAAATCATCCATCCCCAGAGGTTTTTTTTTTTTCCTAAAGATTTTATTTATTTGTGAGAGACAGAGAGAGAGAGAGAGAGAAAGAGAGAGACAGAGAGAGAGGCAGAGATACAGGCAGAGGGAGAAGCAGGCTCGATGCAGGGAGCCTGATGTGGGACTCGATGCCGGGACTCCAGGATCAGGCCCTGGGCTGAAGGCAGGCGCTAAACCGCTGAGCCACCGGGCTGCCCCCCTTTTTTTTTTTTTTTAAGATTTTATTTAGGGTTGCCTCAGTGGCTCAGTTGGTTGAGCATCTACCTTTGGCTCAGGCCCTGATCTCAGAGTCCTGGGATGGAGCCCCAAATCAGGCTCCCTGCTCCACAGGGAGTTTGCCTCCCCATCTGCCTCCATCTCTCTCTGTCTCTCATGAATAAATAAATAAAATCTTTAAAAAAATATTTTACTTATTTATCTGACAGAGAGAGAGACAGAGAGAGAGAGAGAGACAGAGAGAGAGAGAGAGCACAAGCAGGCAAAGTGCCAGGCAGAGGGAGGGAGAGATTTAGGCTCCCTGCAGAGCAGGGAACCCGACACAGTGCTCAATCCCAGGACCTTGAGATCACCACCAAAGCCAAAGGCAGGTGCTTAACTGACTGAGCCACTCAGGTGCCCCTGTTGGGAAATTTTTGATTACTGATTCCATTTATTTGCTGGTTATGGGTCTGTTCAAATTTTCTTTTTTTTTAAATTTTTTTATTGGAGTTCAATTTGCCAACATATAGCATAACACCCAGTGCTCATCCCACCAAGTGCTCGCCTCAGTGCCCGTCACCAAGTCACCCCAACCCCCCGCCCACTTCCCCTTCCACTACCCCTTGTTCATTTCCCAGAGTTAGGTGTCTCTCATGTTTTGTAACCCTCACTGATATTTTCACTCATTTTCTCTCCTTTCCCTTTATTCCCTTTCACTAATTTTTATATTTCCCAAATGAATGAGACCATATAATGTTTGTCAAATTTTCTATTTCTTCCTGTTTCGGTTTTGGTAGTTTGTCGGTTTCTAGGAATTTATCCAATTCTTCCAGATTGCCCAGTTTGTTGACACATAATTTTTCATAATAATCTCTTATAATTGTTTGTACTTCTATGGTATTGGTTATGACTCTCCCCTTTCATTCTTGATTTTATTTGGGTTCTTTCTCTTTTCTTTTTGATAAATCTAGCTAGGGGTTTCTCAATTTTATTAATTCTTTCAAGGAATCAGCTCTTAGTTTTATGGATCTGTTCTACTGGAATTTTTATTTGTTTCTGTATCATTTAGGTCTCCTACGTTCTTTATTATTTTCCTTTTTCTGCTGGTTTTAGGCTTTATTTGCTGTTCCTTTTCTAGCTTTTTTAGGTGTAAGGTTAGATTGTGTATTTGAGACTTTTCTTGATTCTTGAGAATATCTATTGCAATATACCTCCCTTAATCACTACTCCATAAAGCAGTGAGACTGATAAGATTGTTTCTAAGCCTGAGAGAATGAAGTCTAGAACAGTCCAGAGAATCAGAAAAGACTTTTTGTGAGGTCTTTTTACTTATAACTAGTTGGCCTTACTTAGCAGTATCCTGGAATCCCTGGACACGTTCTCTTTGAGCTTTCACACAGTGTAAGGTAATCTCAGACCATAAACTATGGACAATTTAAGTAGGTTACAAAGACATGATTAGATTCAAGATTTTAAAGTCATCCCCAGTAAAATCTCCACTTTAGATACTGGATCACATAAATTCTCTTTGCTCTAGGACATTCCTAACCCTGACTCCCAAAAGGTGCAGGCACCCAAACACAAACCCTGAAGTTTCATAAATAACCTTCTTACCCAATATTCCTCTACGCTGGATATTTAGTACTTGGGTTTAGTTATTTTATGCAGTTCCATAGCCACATGATCTGCAGGGAAGATCCTGCTTCCCCAGCTCACTGAACTGCTGTTCTCACCCTAATCACGTGACTCACAGCAGCCTGAGCCCATTAGAGGAGCAAGGGACAAGCACTAGTCTGTTGGCATTCATAGAAGATTATCATCTCTAACAGTCTAATACTATTTCTTCAATTACTCCATCCCCATACAGTGAAATCTGATTATAGAGCAAGAGATTTTTCCTCTCTCCTGCCCCTCCAAGCATCATTACTTACTTAAGGAAAACTTCTTCCATGGTAGTGATCGAGACACCAAAGCTACCAATACCCAGTTTTTCTTGACTTTTTTCCAGATCAGTAAGTAGGCCTGTAAACCTAGAAGGAGAAGAAGAGAGAAAGCTACCACCAAACAGATTACTTTCATATAAATATTTCTTGTTCCCAATTAATTTCCTTCAGCAGTGGTAAAAATGTAGCCCATCCTTCACTACAATGCTTGTTACAGTTCCCATGGTTCTGATGAAAGAGAAATGTGGAATATATGAAGGGAAAAAAAACTACTAACCTGCTATCATAAATTCCTTCCTGGTTTTCTGATAAAATTATCAACTTTCTCTACATATTAACATTCATCTCTAATTAATATTTAATTTACTTAACATATGCTGTAGTTCTTATAAAATACTAAATCAAAAAGGAAAAATGTTTTCAAATTAATAAGAAGCAGAAGATACTCAACAAAGAAAATGAAGTATGAATAATAGAATGTAGGAGCTAAAAGAGAATTGTTTCCTCACATAACCAGGTAAGTTTTGTGCCATCTCAGGAAGATGTGATACTGTGCCATCAAGGTTTCTGAAAAATAGTTTTTCTGAGATTTATGTTTCTCTACTTTAGAAGATCATCTACTCCAGAAACCTATTCAGCTGTTGAACCTATGTACTATGTTCTCTCTAAGGAGTGAATATGATCACAAAAAGGAGACCAAAACTCTCCATTTTGGAAAGTTCTATCAAAATTTTCTCTGTTTTTTGAGCCAAAATTAGATTCAATTTACTGTCTCATAATTAGTGGGAAAAGTAAGTTTTAGAATACTACTGACATGTTTATCAAGATAATTTGTACACATGTTTATCAATATATGCATGGCAAAATCTTATAATTTTTAAAAAAAAATTATGAACCACTTTAGTGAGGCATGATTGACATATGTACATACATACAAGCTGCACATATGCAATATACACCATCAAGGCCTCCCCATATTTTCTCCTATCTCATTCATTCATTCATTCATTCATCCATTCATTTTTGTAGTAAGAACATAACATAAGATCTACCCTCGTGGCAAATTTTAAGTATACAACACAATATTCTTAATTACAGGCACTATGCTGTATAGTAGATCTCCAGAACTTAAAGTTCTTGCAAAAACTGAAGCTATGGACCCTTGACAATCACCTCCCCACTTTCCTCTCCCCACAGCTCCTGGAACCCATGATTCTATTCCCTACTTCTGTGAGCTTGACTATTTTTTATTCCAAATATAAGAGAAATCATACAGTATTTGTCTTTCTGTGTCTGGTTTATATCACTTAGCATAATGTCTTTAGATCTATCCATCCATATTGTCACAATGGCATTTCCTTTTTCTTTAAGTATGAATAATATTTCATGATATGCATATACCAATTTTCTTTATTCATCCACAGATGGACATTTAGGTTGTTTCCATATTTTGATTATTGTGAATAATGCTGCAATAAACATGACAGAGCAAGTGTGTCTCTTTGAGATCCTGATTTTAATTCTTTTTCACAAACATCTGGGGGATTGCTGAATCATATTGTAGCTCATAATCATATGGTATAGCTGAATAATCATGTGGATAGCTAAATCATATGGTAGCTAGTAATTTTTTTGAAGAATCTCCATACTATTTTCTGCATAAAAAATCTTAAGTAATATAAAAACAAACTCAAATTTTAAGAGTAATTTTTTCTATGGAGAAGGATTATATGATCCTTTGACTTTTTAATTCATTCATTGCTATAATGAGAAACTTTAGTAATAATTGTGTTTTTGTGTATAATGTTGGTTAAACAGCAGACTCTGGCCTCTTAAGGGCTGGATAAATCAGAAAAAAACAAAAATTTATAATGAATCATCAAAAATTATTATTATTATCCTTTTACTGATTAAAAAAGTAGCAAATACAGAAAATGTGGATAACATAAATATTTAAAGAAGAAAATAAAAATAGTCTTACTACCTAGAAAAAAACACCACTCTTACTAATGTGATATACTACTTTGATTCTATTGTTTTATTTCCATATTTTCCATACTGGTATCCTACATTATAGGATTCTATATCCAGCTTTTACATGTAATGTAACGAGTGTTTTTCTATGAAAATATAAATTCCAAAGATTAATTTAGATTCCATTGTATGAATGTTCTGTAATTGAATGAATTTTGGGGGGGAATTTAGGTATTTCTAGATGTTTCCTTAGAAAACAATTATATCCTGGAATTGTTGGGTCAAAGTATATGAATATTTTTAAGAGTTTCTCACTACTAGTATCTAAAGAGGAAATTTCACAAAATCATTATCAATGCTTACCAAAATCATTTTAAACATTTTTCTTCCTTTAAAAGCAAAAAAAATTATAATAAAATCTAGCTTAAATTTGCTCTTCTATTATTCCTAGTGATTCAGAAGAATTTTCTATATAAATGGGAAATTTCTGTATCTTTTAATGAAAATGGCTTCTCACTCAAATACTAATTTTCTTGATATGAAAATAATGTTTAACTCTAAAACACTTAGAAACTATAGATAAAAAATGTACAAAATAGGAGGATGACAGAGGAAGAGGATCCTGAACTCATCTCATTCCACGTACACACCAAGGCAACAACTGTTAACTCTGAAAGCAACCTAAAGACTGGCAGCACAAATCTTCCACAGCTAAAGACAGAGAGAGAAGACCACATCAAGAAGGGTAGGAGAAGCAAAGATGCAGTCAGGAGCCAAGAAGATCAGACCTTAAACAGACATCCCTGGCACTAGGGACCCACACTGGAAAGATAAGTCCTCATAACATCTGGCTTTGAAAATCAGTGGGGCTTGATTCCAGAAGCTTTAAAAATCATCAAGGTTACCTCCTGCAGAACTAGAGGGCAATAGGAAACTGAGCCCCTATTCTTATAGAGCCAGCACACTAAATAACTTGGCCAGAGACACAGCACAGATGCAGGAGCTTGAAAAGTACCATGGGTATATGTGAAGCTTGATTGACTAATTTTAGGACGTATGTCGGAGGTGGGGGGGCAGGGATCTGCAGATTTCTCCAGGAACAAAAGTGCTTACAGGCATCATTTTTCCTGCCTTCTCTCAACCTAGATAGGCAGATTGCTTATAAGCCAGTTCTAATACTCTTTATCTACCTTTCTAGAATTACAAGATCCAGCCCAGCAATTCCCCACAGACCAACACCATTTAACCCAACTGCCTCAGTAGGTGCTCCTTCAAAGTGACTCCTGCCCTGCACACCAGCACACTCACAGTGCCAACTGCCAGGTTTCTTAGCTGGCTGCTCAGGGAACAAGCATTGCCCTGGAGTGTTCCTGCAGATGTCACAGTGGCTAACTGCAGACAGCCTGGCTAGCCATGCCCATGAGCAAAATGAGCTACAGCTGGACCTCTCACAGCATAGAGAGAAAACCCTGCCCTGTGCACCAGCAGCAGGCAAGGCAGGCTGTGGCAGGCACAGGACTGAGGGCCAGCCCCACTTACCAACATGCCTACAGCAATCACAACTCTGCCACAATGGGAAAGAGCATACAGCCCATACAGGGGACACCCCTGGTATGCTTAATTCTGGTGAACAGGGAAGATGCACTACAGGGCACCACAGTATGCTTTTATACAAGGACACTTCTTTCAAGACCAGGAGATGTAGCTGATCTGCCTAATACATGGAAACAAACAGAAAGAGCCAGACAAAATGACACAGAGGAATATGTCCCAAATAAAAGAGCAAGCCAAAAATCACAGCAAAAGAGCTACATGAAATGGAAATAGACAATAAGCCTGCTAAATAATTCAAAGTAATGTTCATAAAGATATTTGTTGCACTTGAGAAAATAGTGAAATTCAGTGAAAACTTCAACAAAGAGATAGATAATATTAAAAAGAACCAGTCAGAACTAAAGAATTTAATAACTGAAATGAAAAATATACTAGAATTAATGAACATCAGATTATATGGTACAAAAGGATGAATGGATCAATAACCTTGAGGACAGAGTAATGGAAAACAACCAAGATGAACAGCAAAAAGAAAAAAAAAATAAAAATGAGAAAAGATTAAGGGACCTCTGTGACATCAAGCATAATAACATTTGCATTATAGGGATCCCAGAAAGAGAAGGTGGGGGAAGAAAACATATTTGAAGAAATAGTAGCTAAAAATTTATCTAATCTAGCTAAGGTCCAGGAAGCACAGTGAGCCCCAAATAAGATGAAGCCTAGAAGGTCCACACCAAGACATAATAATTAAAATGGCAAAAAATAATGATAATCTTAAAAACAGTAAGAGAAAAGTTCCATAAAAGGGAAACCCCAAAGTTACATTTTAAAAGGGAAACCCCAAATGGTAACCAGCTGATTTTTCAGCAGAAACTTTGTATGACAGAATAAAGTGGCATGATATACTCAAAGTTATGAAAGGAAAAAAGCTACAACCAAGAATACTCTACCCAGGAAGGGTACCATTCAGAATTGAAGAAAAAAAAAAGTTTCCCAGATAAACAAAAGTTAAAATGAGTTCATCATCATTATACTAACCTAACAAGATGCTAAAGGTATTTGTTTAAGTGAAAAAAAAGGCAATTATTACCTGTTAGAAAATTATGAAAGGAAAAACACCTCATTGGTAAAAAGTGCACATACAGTAAATGTAGTAGATTAATGGCTTATAATGCCAATATGGAGGTTAAATCACAAAAGTAGTGAAACCAATTATATCTACAAAAATTAGTCAAGAGATACACAAAATAAAGAGATGAAAAAATGACATCATATACATAAAACATGCAAGAGAGAGAAATAAAGAATCAAAGAAAAGAAACTGAGTGCTAAAAAAAAGAAAGTGAAGGGATGGAAAAAGATATTCCAATGCAACAATAGTCATATCTGTGCACTTTTCCCTCCATGCTCCAACCACACTGTCCTTTGTCTAGGCTCTCAAATGTGACATGTCCTTTTTTTCCAATATTTTTTCCTCCAAAAATTGTTTTTAACCCAGTTCCTCTCTTACCTTAATTTTATTCATCATTTGGATACTGGGCTTATATGCTGCTCACTTTTCCTGATAATTCCAATATAAGAGCACCTTATACTTGCATAAGTAACCTTTTATAATTGTGACTCATCAATGATTATTTAACCCATTCATCAAATATTTAGGTAGTGCCAACTATGTGCTAAGCAATGTTCTCAGTCCAGGAGACAGAGAAGTGAACAAAACTAAGTCCTTGATATCACATTTTAGTGTGAGACATAAGACAATACAATAAAAAAATAAATGAATAATATGATGTCAGGCAGTTTATCAACTTTTCCTCTCTTCCATCCAAAGTAATGGGTACTATTCATGCCTGTATCCCTTGCACAACATAGAACTATATAAATTTTAAATTCTTAAAAATTTGGAAACTTTATTCTTCATTATCCTAGTTAAGATTAAAGAGAACACTGTGGGGACACCTGGTGCAGTCAAACATCTGCCTTTGGTGCAGGTCATGATCCCTGGGTCCTGGGATCAAGCCCCACATCAGGCTCTCTGCTGGGCAAAGAGCCTGCTTCTCCCTCTCCCTCTCCGGGCCACTCTGCCTACTTGTGCTCTCGCTTCCTCTCTCTCTCTCTCCCCGCCGCAAATAAATAAATAAAAATCTTTTAAAAATATTCCATCAAAAAAATATAAATAAAAATATTCCATCATTAGGATGAAGCACAGTTTATTCACTTGCTGAGGACGTCTTACTTGCTTACAAGTCTTGGCAATTATGAATAAAGCTTCTATAAATATCCACGTGCAGGTTTTTTGTGTGTGTACGTAAGTTTTTAACTACTTTAAATATACATATACTGCTGAATTGAATGGTTAAGAGTATGTTTAGTTTTGTAGGAAATCACCAAATTATCTTCCAAAGTGGCTGTGCCATTTTGCATTCTGCCAAGCAATGAATGAATGAGAGTCCCTGTTGATCCACATTCTCATCAGCATTTGGTGTTGTCGGTGTTCTGGATTTGGGCCATTATAATCAATGTGTGGTGATATCTAATTATTGTTTTAGTTTGCATTTACCTGATATGAAATGGGCATCTTTTCATATGCTCATCTTCCACCCATCTTCTTTGGTGAGGCATCTATTAAAGTCTTTGACCCATTTTTAGGGGTGACTAAGTGGTTCATTCAGTTAAGCATCAGACTCAGTTTCACCTCAGATTATGATTGCATGGGTCACAAGACTGAGCTCTGCATTGGGCTCTGCACTCAGCACATGGTCTGCTTGGGATTCGCTCTCCCTCTCTCTGCCCCTCCCCTCTGCATGCTCTCTTTCTCTCTCTAAAATAAATAAATATTTAAAAACAAGTCTTCAACCCATTTTTAAATTGGGTTGTATGTTTTCTTATTGTAGTGTTCTAAGAATATTTTGGATAACAATCCTTTATCAGATGTGTGTCTGCAAATATTTTTCCCCATCCGTGGGTTGCCTTCTAATTCTCTAGATACTGCCATCACAGAGCACAGTTTTTCATTTTAATAAAGCCCAGATTTTCAATTATTTCTTTTAGAGATCATGCTATTAGTGTTGTATCTAAGAACTCATTGCCATACCAATAGGCATCTCAGCTTTCTCCTAGATTATCTTCTAGCAGTTATATAGTTTTTCATTTTACATCTAGACCTATGATCCATTTTGAGTTAATTTTCCTGTAAGGTGTAAGATATGTGTCTACGTTAATTTATTTTGCATATGGATGTCCAGTGATTCTAGCACCACTTGTTGAAAAGGCTCTTTTTTCTCCATTGCTTCTTTGACAAAGATGAGTTGACTATATTTATATTGGTTATTTCTGGACTTGCTGTTCTGTTCCACTGATCTACTTTTCTATTCTTTGACTAATATCACACTGTCATGATTACGGCAGATTTATACCAAGTCTTGAAACTGGTTAGTGTCAGTCCTCCAACATTTTTCTCCTTCAATACTGTGTTGCTTATTTAGGGTCTTTTGCCTCTCCATATAAACTTTAGAATCAATTTGTCTATATCCACCAAATAACTTATTGGGATTTTTATGAGGATTACATTAGGGGTGTCTGAGTGGCTCAGTTGGTTGAGAGTCTGAGTCTTGATCTCAGCCCAGGTCTTGATCTCAGGAACATGAGTTTAAGCCCCATGTTGGGCTCTGCACTGGGACTGGAGCCTACTTAAAAAAAAAAAAAAAAAAAAAAGATTGTGGGACACCTGAGTGGCTCAATGGTTGAGTGTCTGCCTTTGGCTCAGGATGTGATTCCAGATGGGGGGATTGAGTCCCACATCAGGACCCCTGTGGGGAGCCTGCTTCTCACTCTCTCTGTGTCTCTCATGAATAAATAAATAAAATCTTTTAAATAAAATAAAATAAAATAAAATAAAAATTAAAAAAGATTATATTGAATCTATAGATCAAGCTGGGAAGAACTGACATCTAACAATATTAGTCTTCCTATACATAAACATAAAATATCTAATTTATTTAGTTTTTTAATTTCATTCATCCAAGTTTGGTAGAACTTGCCTATATTTGGTATTTGGTAGGTTTATACCTAACCATTTCATTTTTTGGATGTACTAAATTTTGGAAGTGTGTTTATAATTTCAAATTAGATTTGTTCATTGCCAGCATATAGGAAAGTGATTTACTTTTGCATACTAACTTTGTATATTGCCTCTTTGCTATAATCACTTATTAATTCCAGGAGGGTTTTTTTGTCAATTCTTTCAGATATTCTGTATAAGATGATTGTGTCATCTGTAAACAAAGGTAGTTTTATTTCTTCCTTCCCAATCTATATAACATTTCCTTGTCTTTTCTTATTACATTAGCTAGGACCTTCAACATGATGTGGGAAAGCAGTGGAGAGAGATTTCCTTGCCTTTGTCCTGATATTAATGGGAAAGCTTTGAGTTTCTCACCACTGTGTATGATGTTAGCTACAGGCTTTTTGTAGATACTCCTTAGCCAGTTGAAGACATTCCCCTCTATCTTCTTTTGAGAATGCGAACAAGCTTGTTTTATGTTGTAAGGGAATATGAAGCTAGTTAATTACATCTTGCAAGAAGATGAAATTGGAACAGTCTGTGGAAGTTTATGAGTCTCCTCTTCCCTTAGTTAACATACACACTCCAAATACAATTATTATTCCTTGCTTCCTTTGACAACTAATTTGGTTAATGGTTGTGGGCAAACTGCCTTTTTCCTCTGGTTTCTAGAGTTTCTTCCTCCAGGAGCTGCTGTTATATAGGCTACTATTTCTCTTATTATCTTAGTAACTCACTTGATTTCACTCAGCAAGAAGAAAATTTGTGCTAATAACTTACCATATCTTAGTCATTACTTAACAACAGGCATTCAGAAATAGAAATAATATATCAAGACAAGCCCAAATTAAACCTAACTTGCATGATACCCCTCTACAAATAATGAAATCCTCAGGAAGTAAATATTTTTATAAGATAAAAATTTAATAAAATTGACAAATGGATATATAATAACAGGGCTAAAGAATTATACAGGACTGTATTAGAAATTTTAAAGATGCTAAAGTACATATAACATATTACCATCATTTGATTAATCTTCTTCTTCAAAGATTATGTAGCATATCTCTCTGTCTCTTCCTTTTTATCATTTGGAACAATTTCATGCCTTCCTTTAGTTATTTCACCAACCCAGCTGAGCTCTAGTTCAAAAGTTTTATCTTTAACTTCATTATGTACTATGTAAATTATTTTTGCAACTTATTTAACAACATCACAGTGGGTCATTTTTTTCATCTGAAGCTTTTCTATTCATCTTTTGCAGCTTACCTGGCTTTGCCAATGGCACAGCCCCAATAACCATATGACACTCCTGATGTAGGGCTGTGCACCATCACTCACACTGTAAGACTTTAACATGAAACCACAGCCAAAAGGTCTAAAAGCACTGTAGAGTATATATACATGTATATACATGGCCACTCTTGTTGAAAGACATTTTAATGGAAAGTTATAGCCAAAATCAGATCTAAAGTTGGAAGCTTCTTTTGCAATGATTGCTAAAGAACGAGCATCTGCCAACAAACCTGCTAGTGCCATTCCAAATGCCAATCAACATTAAAAAGTTGTTTGTTGGAACTGTCTTTGTAAAGTTTAGAAAGGACTAACTTTTCTACCCCCAAAACAATGCCATCTTTACATCTGATTCCAATAGCTATACTATCATTTTCCACAGCCTTCACTGCAAATACAACTTGAAAAACTCTTCCATTAGGACAGACTGTAGAGGCTGATAGGTCATACTCTGCCTTGACTGCTCATCATGCTAGACTTGTGGGACTTAAGGTGCTTCAAGGCCTAAAGCACACTGTAGCCACAGTCTCATAGCAGGCTCTCTCACTGATTTGCCTTGGAAAGTAAATTTTTGACTATTACTTGTCAAGTGGCAACTAGAAAGAATCTAATTGCCAAGCTCAAGGAAACCTGGAAAAGTAATAGTTATTTCTGGTAATCCAAAACCATTTATCTAACATTTTCTGGATCTTTACCTGTCCGTGTGCTTTTTGGGTAGGATAAATGATAATTCAGCTGCAACGTTGGTCTCCAGTCTGGCATCAGGTACATGTTGTTCAACGAGTTGAGTAATTTGTTCAACATCACAATGAGGTTCCTTCACTATAATTATGTGGTATCCCACACCTGAAAACATTCATTTAAAAGTCAAAAAATTTTAAATGTAATCTTAACACTCCCAACCCCCCAAAACAAGCTCTTGTCTGTTAAAAATTTCATTTTTTAAGAGGAATCATGATTGTGCTTAGGAACAAATGATTTTCAAATCATCTTCAACTCATTCCTCTTAGTTCCTGTCTTTAATCTTTGGGATAAATAGGTTTCATATTCTTACCAGAATTCAAACTTGTAAAGTTTTATTGTTTTATGTTTTCTTTGGATTTTCTTCCTTCCGTCATTCTTTAAATACTTAATGCTTACTCACCACATTTTAGACACATGTCAAAAGTGGAAACTTTACCTTCATCATATTAATGAATGAAAACTGCAAAATTTCACCTTATTGTACTAGGAAGTCTTTACTTGGTCACACAAAAACAGGCTATGTGGACTTGTGACACTAAGTCTTTCTGATCTGTTCAGGGTTTTATATACATACACATGTTCATGTGCATGTTTGTCCACACATCTGTGTATGGATACACACATACATGCTCATCTTTCTGGTCTTGTTGCTCTTATTCTTTTTTTTTTTATTTTTTATTTATTTATGATAGTCACAGAGAGAGAGAGAGAGAGGCAGAGACACAGGCAGAGGGAGAAGCAGGCTCCATGCACCGGGAGCCCGATGTGGGACTCGATCCCGGGTCTCCAGGATCGCGCCCTGGGCCAAAGGCAGGCGCCAAACCGCTGCGCCACCCAGGGATCCCTTGTTGCTCTTATTCTTATTTTATCATTCATCACTTTAAGTTGGCTTACTGTTATATCCTAAAATGGTGCTTCTGAATCCAATATTTCTAACTTCTTCTTATATGTACATTTGCATATCTAATGAAAACCACTCTTGTTTTCAATGCCTTCCATTTCCTACCCCTGACCATCAAACTTAATTTCTTATTGATCCTCCCAAAAAACCTTCTGATCCAGGCTGACTTCCTCATTGTTCCAGGAGTAAAAAAAGTCCCATTTTTATCCTCTTGCTCTTACTTACTTATTCATTTTCCTAAAAGATTTTGTTCTTTTCTCCATTGCCTTTATAAAGCCTGTAACTGAAGGCATTCTATGGATAATCAATATACCTGAGCAATACTTTTGTGTCTACAACTAACCTACTATGGATTTTCATATCCTCGTCTGTAAGTGCAAAATAATTCAATAATATTAGTCTCTCTCTTTCTGACGTTCACAAAATTGACAGTTTAAGACCCTACATCCTCTTTGATGGGGAAGTGGTAACATATGAGAGTACCAAGCATGGGCCTTGGTGCCAGAGGGACCCAGGTCCACTCCCATTGTTCTGCTTCATAAAAATGGTGATGTTATAAAGATTAGATGAGATAATATGTGTAAACATGAATATAACTCACCTGTAATAAATGTGAGTTGAATGAATGAATTCACGTACTGAATTCATGATTTATAGAATGACAGAATGTTTAACTATTCTCATTAATTTGTCTCCTCCTCATTCTGAAATCCTGATATACTCACAGCTTTGAGACACGTTATTTCAGAAACAATTATATAAGCTTTGTATTGTTCACTTTCAATGTACTAGTCTTACTGACTAACCAAACTATATATTTATCAGAGTCAAGACAATTTTATTCCACAGTTTGGTCATTTCCTGTTCAATAAACTCTTGTTGGTCAACCACCACATCTCAGGAATATTCATGAAAATAAACTGGAAAGCATTTAACTCATTACACTGGGAATTTGATACTGATTTGATTGAAAAGGGTCAGAAATATCTGGTCATTGATTTTTTTCCTCTCCAAGCCACAAATCTATGTGCTAAACCCTCAAAAGCATTACTTTACTTCTCCAACAAATTAACACTTCAGTAGAAGCCACATGAAAGAAATAAACATGACTTTTGTGGGGTCAACAAACAATATTTTCCAAGTCAGAATATACTTAAGTAATAATGAGAAGTAATTAACTAGATAGGAAATGTCTAAGTTACAAAAAACCAATTTAAATAGTTTAGACCTAACATAATTAAGGACACAGGAAGTTTTTGAGGACTTGTGTAGAGGGAAATAATAATAACAACCATGTTTGAATAATATTATTAAGCCATTAGCATCCAAAAAACGATCAAAGGGAGAGAGACCATATATCCTTTTAAGGAAAATTGAAGAGCCACAGCAGTGCAGGGATCCCTTGACCATGATGGCTATGCGGTCACCCAGAACATCAGCCTCATCCATGTGGTGGGTGGTCAGTAAGATGGTCCGATCATGTTTATACTGCTGAAGGACATTCCAGGTGAATCTCCTTGAGACTGGGTCCATGCCAGATGTTGGCTCATCAAGTATCACCACCTGAAAACCAGAAGAACAATTCCATGATTTATGCTGTCCCCCTTATGGGATAACTTACTATTTATGGGGGCATATTTAAGTTAAGATATATAATCTACACTACATTTTATTAAGAACTCTGCAAAATAGTAATTTCTCTTTTTTAAAAGATTTTATTTATTTATTCATGAGAGATACAGAGAGAGGAGGGGGGGCAGAGACAAAGGCAGAGGGTGAGGCAGGCTCCATGCAGGGAGCCCGATGCGGGACTTGATCCCAGGGCTCCAGGATCACACCCCCAGTGGAAGGCAGGTGCCAAACCACTGAGCCATCCAGGGATCCCCAGTAATTTCAAGCTCCATAACCACATTACAGCACCTGGTCAAAAGTGGGAATCCCCTCTGATTACCATTTGGGAAGTTCCTTTTAGAAAGTTAGATTGATATCAGCTTTTAGGTTTGTGTCAGGTGAGTTTCATATACCATCTGAAGCAGGGATTCGCGTTAACCATTCTTTACCTTGGAGCCTCCTATAAGTGCTATAATTATGGAGAGTTTGCGCTTCATTCCTCCACTCAGTGACTTTGCAATTGCATCATGCTTTTCCAGCAGGCCAAAAGAAGTTAGCATTTTATTAACTTCTGTGGGCCGTATCTCTGGAGGTACTCCTTTTATCTACAAAGAGAAGCCAGAGTTTACATGGTACTTCCACCTTTATACTTAAAATATATCTTACATCAAAACTTCTCTTACACAACTATTTATATATGAGACAATTCTTCCTTTCACCTTCCTTTATGGTAAAAGAACAATGCCAAAAAAGATTCCACTAAATTAGGGTAAAGATGTTGTTCCTTGTTCATACTGCCTGAAGCATATGAAGAGTGGGGGGAAAGAACATCTCTTTGACTCACCACACAGTAGAAATAAAGATGTTCTGATACTGTCAACTCTGCAAACAATATGTCATCCTGGGGGCAAAATCCCAAGTTATTCCTGACGTGAATCATGTCTTTTGAGATATCATATCCATTAATATACACCTTTCCACTTGTTGGAAGAGTCAAACCTGGAATTAAGCCGAGGACATGACAGAAGCTTAGCTTCTACGAGAGAACCTAACAACACACTGTCCATTAGCATCTAAACTTCAGTCTACTTGAAGATTACTAAAAAAAGTTATCAGAGCCTTCTACAGAAGTAGTAGTCGTAAATATAAATGGGTTACTTTCTGATGATGAGGAAAGAAATAATTTTTCCCTTTATTTTTTGTCTATATATTCTAGTTTTTGGTGAATATGAAATAATATGAATTACTTGAGTGCTACAAAATGCTTTGAAGAATTTGCTGTTCTAATATTCTAGTACTGTTGTCTGCCATTTGATAACATATATGAGCCATATTATGATCTGAGCACTGCATTATAAACACAATGGCTGATTTTTTCAAATGAAAAATTCAGAACACAGGACCCTAACCCTCTAGAAGTTAAAATTTTGTTGGAAGAGAAAATGTTATCACATATAGTGGCCTTAAAATATTTGCATAACATTTATGCAAAGATGGCAACTGGGCCATTTTTCTGCTGAAAAAGTTGATAACATTCTAAATAGTTACAAAACTCCTTAAGTTCCACCTCTGTGCCCAGCTGGTTGAGCTGGACTCTTGGTTTCAGCTTAGATCTGATCTCAGGAACATGGGATCACTGCTCTCCCTGCTTAGGGTGGAGTCTGCTTGTGTTTCCCTCTCCCTCCCCAAAGCTCTCTTTCTAAAGTAAATAAATCTTTATAAAAATAATTCCACTTTAAAAAAATACACTCTGAGGGGTGCCTGAGTGGTTCAGTCAGTTAAATATCCAAAATCCAGTTGACTTTGGCTCAGGTCATGATCTTGGGATCATGAGACCGAGCCCTGCATGGGGCTCTGTGCTCAGCATATAGTCTGCTTGAGATATCATTCCTCCCTCTGCCCCACTCTACAAAAATTACAAAAAAAATTTAAAAGCACTCTGTAAAGGAAAAATGTATTCAAGATTGTCCATTACATTTAGGGTAATTAAATGTTTCCCTTTACTCTTGTTGCCAGGCCTTCTAACCCATTTAACATTTGTCCCAGGTTTTTCATTTTTAACAAAGTATCATCATTAATGATACTAACATAAGATGGGGCAGGTGCTGGATTGGAATACCTCTAACTTGGTATATCTGACTTCTGGCATATTTGCCTAGTGGTATGTGAGAAGTATGTACAATAAGTAAGAGTTATCACACTTTAATGCATGGGTCTGAAAGAGGAACAGTAACAATGTTCTTGATACAACGTTACTAACACATCCATTTAAAGACAATTATACAGGCACTCCCTGATACACTAAAGTGGGATAAAATGACCGAGGCTATAAAGAGTGAACTTTTTAGCGGTGGGAAAAGTACTCAGTAGTACTGCCCTTCCTGGACATTTGGTATATAGGCCAGTTGTGCCTGTGAATTGTATCACCAGGAACCGTGGCAGGTTGGATAAGTGGGAAAATTGGGTAAGGTCTACTTAAAGTTTTGTGAGAAATTGTGGGAAAGCAGTCCTCACCTTGACCATACAGAGAACAGGTTAGACGTTTTCCTTTGGTACCTTTGTAATTTATCATTTTATATAATTATGCAATTGATTTATCTTGTCATTTGGTGAGTCAAGGGTCTCCAAGATTGCCCCCAGTGTTGATAAGCCAGAAATACTCACAGAATTCAGCATATAGTTCTACTCGTGGCTAAGGTTTATCATAGCAAAAGGATTCAAAGCAAAAGCAGCAGAAAATATAGGCATGTATAGCAAAGTCTAGGGGAAATCAGGTGCACACATCCAGTGGAGTCCCACAGGACACCCTTAATTCTTCCAGCAACAAGTATTTTTTTATATGAGAGAGAGAGAGAGAGAGAGAGAGAGAGAGAGAGAGAGAACAAGCAAGAGGAGCAGCAGAGAAGGAGAGAGAAACAGGGTCCCCCACTGAGCAGGACCCTGGGATCATGACCTGAGCCAAAAGCAGACACTTAACTCACTGAGCCACCCAGATGCCCTCCAGCAACAAGTTTCAGTAAGTCATGGGAAATGTTCTCTATCAGTGAAGGCCATCAGAGGCCCAGCATTAAGGGGCTGGTCATATTGGAAGGTACCCTCCGCTTAGGACATACCAAAATTTTAGACCCCCAAAGGAGAGCTGATGTTCAGCATAAACTACATGGTCTGCATAAACAGTTTATTTACAGTGAGCTACTTTTATTAGGGAATGTGGGAACACTCTCAAAATCCAAGTTCTCAGATGCTAGCCAAAGCCCAACCCTGTAAGCATGCCTTTCTAAAGAGGGCAGTCTCTTTCCTGCACATTTAGCAATGCTTTTTATTGCACAATCCTTTCTGGAGTAAGCTAAGCTAAAAAGATAAGACTACTGAAAAGTTAAATGCTTAATGTCCATTTCTCTAGAAAGCTGAGACTAAAGATTAATTCACATACAAGTTTATCAATATACATTACCCATAGAAGTCCAATGGATACCACTGACCACATGAAAGCCAGTGAAAAATTAATCTGCTTTAAAAAATCATACTTGTTTTACTAAAATTGACCCAACGAGAGTGATTTAAAAATTACAGCTGCTGAAGGTGTGTTTACATATTCCTTCATGAGGCATGACTTTCTATCTAGAAATTAAAATACCAATTTAAATTAGCTTCAGTCATTTTATTCCAAACTTTCTCATGATGGAATAGCTATAAATGTTCAGGCCCATGAGCAGAAGAAACTTTTTAAGCAATTATATAATGTCTTTTATTTATCAGTGTCATCAAATGATTCAAATAAAAAAAGTAATATTGGTTCCATTTGGTTCATCCAACTAATTAATGGAATCAAAACAAAGTTTTTGAAAGTTCTTCTGCTGAAGATGAAATACCTAACATTTATTATGAATGCTATAATAAATTCAGTTATTCAATTATTCAATTCTATATTCTTAACTCTTTGAGGAACCTCCACACTGTTTTCCAGAGTGGCTGTACCAGTTCACATTCCCACCAACAGTGCAACAGGGTTCCCCTTTCTCCACATCCTCTCCAACATTTGTCGTTTCCTGTCTTGTTAATTTCCCCATTCTCACTGGTGTGAGGTGGTATCTCATTGTGGTTTGGATTTGTATCTCCCTGATGGCAAGTGATGCAGAGCATTTTCTCATGTGCGTGTTGGCCATGTCTGTGTCTTCCTCTGTGAGATTTCTGTTCATTTCATGATTGGATTGTTTGTTTCTTTGGTGTTGAGTTTAATAAGTTCTTTATAGATCTTGGATACTAACCCTTTATCTGATATGTCATTTGCAAATATCGTCTCCCATTCCGTAGGTTGTCTTTTAGTTTTGTTGACTGTTTCTTTTGCTGTGCAGAAGCTTTTTATCCTGATTAAGTCCCAATAGTTCATTTTTCCTTTTGTTTCCTATGCCTTCATAGGTGTGTCTTGCAAGAACTGTGGCCAAGTTCAAAAAGGGGGTTGCCTGTGTTCTCCTCCAGGATTTTGATGGATTCTTGTCTCACATTTAGATCTTTCAACCATTTTGAGTTTATCTTTGTGTATGGTGTAAGAGAATGGTCTAGTTTCATTCTTCTGCACATGGCTGTCCAATTTTCCCAGCACCATTTATTGAAGAGACTGTCCTTTTTCCAGTGGATAGTCTTTCCTGCTTTGTCGAATATTAGTTGACCATAGAGTTGAGTGCCTATTTCTGGGTTCTCTATTTAAAAATAGAGCTACCTTGGGACGCCTGTGTGGCTCAGCAGTTGGGTATCTCCCTTTGGCTCAGGTGTGATCCTGGATTCCCAGGACTGAGTCCCACATCGGGCTCCCTGCATGGAGCCTGCTTCTCCTCCCTCTGCCTGTGTCTCTGCCTTTCTCTCTGTGTCTCTTATGAATAAACAAATTTTAAAAATCTTTAAAAAATAAAAATAAAGCTACCCTATAACTCAGCAACTGCACTACTGGGTATTTATCCCAAAGATACAGATATAGTGAAACACCAGGACACTTGTACCCCAATGTTTATAGCAGCAATATCCACAATAGCCAAACAATGGAAGGAGCCACAATGTCCTTCGACAGATGAACGGATAAAGAAAATGTGATATATATATACATATATATATATGTATATGTATATATATATGTATATATATGTATATATATGTATGTATATATATATATATAATCATGGAATATTACTCAACCATCAGAAAGGATGAATACCCACTATTTGCTTTGACGTGGATGGAACTGGAGGGTATTGTGCTAAGTAAAATAAGTCAATTGGAGAAGGAAAATCATCATATGGTTTTACTCATACGTGGAATTTAAGAAATAGTGAAAGGGATTATAAGGGAAAGGAGGGGAACTGAGTGGGGACAATTAGAGAGGGAGACAAACCATGAGAGACTTCTAACTCTGGGAAATGAACAAAGGGTTGCAGAAGGGGAGGTGGGGAAGGGGTTGGGGTAACTGGGTGACAGGCACTAAGGAGGGCACTTGATGGGATGAGCACTGGGTGTTATACTATATGTTGGTAAATCTAACTTCAATAAAAACAAATTTAAAAAATAATAAAGCTAAAAATTTTAAAAAATAAAATTCAATATTCAAAAAAATAAATCTGCCTTTGCTATTGTGATATTCATGCAAATCTTGGTATAATAAAGCAATGTGGAAAACCAAAAACTAAGGAACAGAAATCTACTTGGGATGGATTATGGTACTCACATAATTCATAACTGTTTCTAAAATTTAAACATTCTACCAATAGAAATAAATGCCATAGCTTTCAAAATTTTAAATATTTAAATCTATAAATTTAGTAAAAAAACATTTTTGAAAAAAATTCTGGAAAATAGGGTTAAAGACAAAACGCTAAAGAAAAAGATACTTTAGCACCACAGTAAGTACTTTTTTCCTTTACTGCCCACCACCAGTCCAATTCTTAAAATTTGAGCCTTACAGAACTAGTTTGTAAATTAAATCAAAGTGTCCTATGATATCATTTAACTTGTTGTTAAACTGTCCTTGAGGAAGTACAGACACTGGACTTACTAGAGAGAGATTTAAATAATTTGCCTTAACATATGCCAAGAGAACTCACAGAAACCATAGAACTAAAAAGAATTAGGCAAATTGTTATAAAGTTAAGATGTTAATTGTAATCCATAGGGCAACCATTAAAAAATTTATACAGAAAAAGAAACACAAGGAAATCAAACAGTACACCGAAGGAAAAAAATTAATCACAAAATAAGCAATTCAGGAATGGAGAAATATCAGAATATAAAAGATGTACAAAAACAAAAATGGCAAAAAGTCCTTCCTTTTCAGTAATTATTTTAAATGGAACTAGATTAACTCTCAAATGAATGGCAGATTTGGCAAAATAGAAAGTGATCCACCTATATGATTTCTAACAGACTCACTTTAGACATAAGTGGCAAATGACAACATGAAATTCTGTGCAAAGAGAATACAAAATAGAACTGGGTAGATATATAAGACATATTGACATATTGTATGACATATAAGACATACAAAAGACATATTGAGACAAAATTGTTATAAAAGACAAAGAAGGTTAGTAACCCATGAAGAAATTAAATTACAACAATGGTAAACATATATGTACCTCACAAAGGGAACCAAATATATGAGCAAAATATAATGGAATTGACGGGAGAAATAAACAGATCCACAATAATAGTTGTAGACTTTAATATCCCATTTTCAACAATGAGAGAAAACTAGAGAGATCTGATCAGTTAGGGAACAGAAGACTTAATGCTTTAAACCAGCTAAACCTAAACCACACATATAGAACACTGCCCAGTCACAGCAGAAAACGTATTCTTCTCAAATGCCCATGGGCTCTTCAAGATAGATAGTATGTTAGGCTACAAAACAAGTCTTAAATTTAAAATGATTGAAGTGATACAAAGTATCTTCTCCAATCACAATGGAATGAAAATAAAAGTCAACAATAGAAAAAAAAACCTGGAAAATTTGTAAGTATGCAAAAATTAAACAACACTCTCAAAGAAGAATTTACAAGTGAAATTAGAAAATGCACTGGGACTAGCAAAAATGTAAATACAGTATGACATAACTTATTGAATGCAGGGAAATCAGGTCTCAGAGAAAAATTTATCTTTGCAGACACTTGCATTGAAATCAAATAACCAAATTCTGCCTTAAGGAACTAGAAATGTTGATGAAGTCCCAATAGTTCATTTTTGCTTTTGTTTCTTTTGCCTTCGTGGATGTATCTTGCAAGAAGTTACTGTGGCCGAGTTCAAAAAGGGTGTTGCTTGTGTTCTCCTCAGGGATTTTGATGTATTCTTGTCTCACATTTAGATCTTTCATCCATTTTGAGTTTATCTTTGTGTATGGTGTAAGAGAGTGGTCCAGTTTCAATCTTCTGCATGTGGATGTCCAAGTTTCCCAGCACCATTTATTGAAGAGACTGTCTTCCTTCCAATGGATAGTCTTTCTCCTTTGTCGAATATTAGTTCACCATAAAGTTGAGGGTCCACTTCTGGATTCTCTATTCTGTTCCATTGATCTATGTGTCTGTTTTTGTGCCAGTACCACACTGTCTTGATGACCACAGCTTTGTAGTACAACCTGAAATCTGGCATTGTGATGCCCCCAGATATGGTTTTCTTTTTTAAAATTCCCCTGGCTATTCGGGGTCTTTACTGATTCCACACAAATCTTAAAATAATTTGTTCTAACTCTCTGAAGAAAGTCCATGGTATTTTGATAGGAATTGCATTGAACGTGTAAATTGCCCTGGGTAACATTGACATTTTCACAATATTAATTCTGCCAATCCATGAGCATGGAATATTTTTCCATCTCTTTGTGTCTTCCTCAATTTCTTTCAGAAGTATTCTATAGTTTTTAGGGTATATATCCTTTACCTCTTTGGTTAGGTTTATTCCTAGGTATCTTATGCTTTTGGGTGCAATTGTAAATGGGATTGACTCCTTAATTTCTCTTTCTTCAGTCTCATTGTTAGTGTATAGAAATGTCACTGACTTCTGGGCATTGATGTTGTATCCTGCCACATTGCTGAATTGCTGTATGAATTCTAGCAATCTTGGGGTGGAGTCTTTTGGGCTTTCTATGTACAGTATCATGTTATCTGTAAAGAGGAAGAGTTTGACCTCTTTGCCAATTTGAATGCCTTTTGTTTCTGAGGCTAGGACTTCTAATACTATGTTGAATAGCAGTGGTAAGAGTGGATCCCTAATATCCTGATCTGAGGGGAAAGGTTCCCAGTGTTTCCCCACTGAGAATGATATTTGCTGTGGGCTTTTTGTAGATAGCTTTTAAGATGCCGAGGAATGTTCCCTCTAACCCTACACTGAAGACTTTTGATCAGTAATGGATGTTGTATTTTGTCAAATGCTTTCTCTGTATCTATTGAGAGGATCCTATGGTTCTTGTTTTTTCTCTTGTTGATAAGATCAATCACACGGATTGCTTTACGAGTGCTGAACCAGCCTTGCATCCCAGGGATAAATCCCAAATGGTCATGGTGAATAATCTTCTGAATGTATTCTTGGATCCTATTGGCTAGTATCTTGTTGAGAATTTTTGCATCTGTGTTCATCAGGGTTATTGGTCTATAATTCTTTTTGGTGGAGTCTTTGTCTGGTTTTGGAATTAAGGTGATGCTGGCCTCATAGAACGACTTTGGAAGTATTCCACCTCTTTCTATCTTTCCAAACAGCTTTAGTAGAATAGGTATGGTTTCTTCTTTAAATGTTTGATAGAATTCCCCAGGGAAGCCATCTGGCCGTGGACTTTTGTGTCTTGGGAGGTTTTTGATGACTGCTTCAATTTCCTTCCAGGCTATTGGCCTGTTCGGGTTTTCTATTTCTTCCTGTTACAGTTTTGGTAGTTTGTGGTTTTCCAGAAATGTGTCCATTTCTTCTAGATTGCCTAATTTATTGGCGTAGAGCTGCTCATAATATGTTTTTAAAATCATTTGTATTTCCTTGGTATTGGTGGTGATATCTCCTTTTACATTTATGATTTTATTAATTTGAGTCTTTTCTCTTTTGTCTTTAATAAGGCTGGCTAATGGTTTATCTATCTTCTTAATTCTTTCAAAGAACCAACTCCTGGTTTTGTTGATCTGTTCTACAGTTCTTCTGGTCTCTATTTCATTGAGTTTTGCTTGAATCTTTATTAACGGTCTTCTGCTGGGTGTAGGTTTTATTTGCTGTTCTTTCTCCAGTTCCTTTAGGCGCAAGGTTAGCTTGTGTATTTGTGTTTTTTTCCAATTTTTTGAGGGATGCTTGTGTTGTGATGTATTTCCCTCTTAAGACTGCTTTTGCTGTATCCCAAAGATTTCGAATGGTTATATCTTTATTTTCATTAGTTTCCATGAATCTTTTTTAAAATTTATTTTATATTGGTGTTCAATTTGCCAACATATAGAATAACACGCAGTGCTCATCCCGTCAAGGGCCCCCCTCAGTGCCCGCCATCCATTCACCCCCAACCCCCGCCCTCCTCCCCTTCCACCACCCCTAGTTCGTTTCCCAGAGTTAGGAGTCTTTACGTTCTGTCTCCCTTTCTGATATTTCCTACCCATTTCTTCTCCCTTCCCTTCTATTCCCTTTCACTATTATTTATATTCCCCAAATAAATGAGAACATATAATGTTTGTCCTTCTCTGATTGACTTATTTCACTCAGCATAATACCCTCCAGGTCCATTCACGTCGAAGCAAATGGTAGGTATTTGTCGTTTCTAATGGCTGAGTAATATTCCACTGTATACATAAATCACATCTTCTTTATCCATTCATCTTTCAATGGACACCGAGGCTCCTTCCACAGTTTAATTCTTGTCTAATATTTGGTTGTGGTTGACCCTTTCATCTTTTAGCAGGATGGTCCTTTACCTCCCCGTGTTTGAATTTCTTCCAAATTTCTTCCTGTGATTTAGTTCTAGTTTCAAAGCATTTTGGTCTGAAAATACGCAGGGGACAATCCCAATCTTTTGGTATCGGTTAAGACCTGATTTGTGACCCAGTATGTGTTCTATTCTGGAGAAAGTTCATGTGCACTTGAGAAGAATGTGTATTCAGTTGCATTTGGATGGAAAGTTCTGTAAATATCTGTGAAATCCATCTGGTCTAGTGTAACATTTAAAGTTCTTGTTTCTTTGGAGATGTTATGCTTAGCAGATCTGTCATTTGCAGAAAACGCCGTGTTGAAGTCTCCCAGTAGAAATATAATTAAGTATGTCTTAACTTTGGTTATTAATTGATTGATATACTTGGCAACTCCCACATTAGGGGCATAAATATTCATGATTGTTAGGTCCTCTTGTTGGATAGACATTTTAAGTATAATATAGTGTCCCTCTTCATCTCTTACTACAGTCTTTGGGACAAACTTTAATTTATCTGATATGAGGGTTTGTACCCCTGCTTCCATTTGAGAACCAGTTGAATGGTAAATGGTTCTCCAACCTTTTATTTTCAGGCAGTAGGTGCCTTTATGTCTAAATGAGTCTCTTGTAGACAGCATAGATGGGTCTTAAATTTTTATCCAGTCTGAAACCCTGTGTCCTTCTGATGGGATCATTAAGCCCATTCATGTTCAGAGTTATTATTGAAAGATATGAATTTAGTGTCATCATGATACCTATTCAGTCCTTGTTTTTGTGGATTGTTTCCTGGGACTTCCTTTTTCTTTTGCAGGATCCCCCTTAATATTTCTTGTAGAGCTGGTTGGGTGGTCACATATTATTTCAGCTTCTGCCTATCTTGGAAGCTCTGTATCTCTTCTTCTATTCTGAATGACAGCCTTGCTGGATAAAGTATTCTTGGCTGCAGGTTCTTCTCATTTAGGACCCTGAACATATTCTGCCAGCCCTTTCTGGCCTGCCAGGTCTCTGTGGAGAGGTCTGCTGTTATCCTAATACTTCTCCCCATAAAGGTTATGGATTTCTTGTTGCTGCTTTAAGAATCTTCTCTTTATCTTTGGAATTTGCAAGTTTCATGTTAAATTTTGACATGTTGAACGTTTTTTTATTTATTTTAGGGGGTGATCTCTCTATCTCCTGGATCTGAATGCCTGCTTCCCTCCCCAAATTAGGGAAGTTCTCAGCCATGATTTGTTCAAATATGTTTTCTGGTCCTCTGTCCCTTTCGGCATCCTCTGGAATCCCAATTAAACATAAATTTTTCCTTCTAAGGCTGTCATTTATTTCCCTTAACCTTTCCTAATGATCTTTTTTCTCTTTTATCCTCATCTTCCTTCCTTGCCATCAACTTGCCTTCTATGTCACTCACTATTTCTTCTACCTCATTAACTCTCGTCATTAGGACCTCCAGTTTGGATTGCATCTCATTCAATTGATTTTCAATTTCGGCCTGATTAGATCTAAATTCTGCAGTTATGAAGTCTCTTGAATCCTTTATGCTTTTTTCCAGAGCCCAGTAGCTTTATAATTGTGCTTCTGAATTGGCTTTCTGACATTGAATTGTAATGCAGATTCTGTAACTCTATAGCAGAGAATACTGTTTCTGATTCTTTGTTTTGTGGTGAGTTCTTCTTGCTAGTCATTTTGATCAGTGCAGAGTGGCTAAAAACAAGTTGTACTTGGTAGAAGCGCAAGTTCTCTCTGTGGCATTCCAGCTGTTCTCTCTTTATTTTTTTTTAAAGATTTATTTATTCATGACAGAGAGAGAGAGAGACAGAGAGAAAGAGAGAGAGACAGGCAGGCAGAGGGAGAATCAGGTTCTGTGCAGGGAGCCAGACATGGGACTCAATCCTGGGTCTCCAGGATCACACCCTGGGCTGAAGACAGTGCTAAACCGCTGGGCCACTGGGGCTGCCCTGTTCTCTCTTTAAATATCAGGTAGAATTTGTAGGTTTTCAGGATGATTTGAAAGTTATCTAGGGAAATTGGTGGGGACAGGTGACTTGGGAACCCCACTCCTCTGCCATCTTCCCCGCACCCCCTAAATACTAATTTTTAAACTTTATAATGATTTGCACCTTAGGAACAGTGAATTAATCAGAAACTGTGTATATCACTTAAATAAGAATGATATCAATGTCAGGAGGGTACACAGAAGTTTCAGAACTTGAAGCACAGTATCTGTGACTAGGGTGACCATGAAAACTTACCTGTGAGAATCGACATGGTGGTAGTCTTTCCTGCCCCATTAGGTCCAAGAAGAACAGTGATTTGCCCCTCATATACATTGAAAGATAAGTTTTTTACTGCTAAGATGGTATTCCTCTCCGTTGTGAATTCCTGTGAAAACAACAAATGCTAACTTTAAATCTATTATTTTTTTAAAGATTTATTTATTTATTCATGATAGACAGAGAGAGAGAGAGAGAGAGAGGCAGAGACACAGGACGAGGCAGAAGCAGGCTCCATGCCGGGAGCCCAACGTGGGACTCGATCCTGGGCCTCCAGGACCACATCCTGGGCTGAAGGTGGTGCTAAACCACTGAGCCACCCGGGCTGCCCCCAGCTTCTGTCTTGAAGCTGATAATGCCACAGTCGGCTACAATCAGTGTCCTCCTGCTAAGTTCCAGAACTTCATGCTGGATACCCATTATAATAGGTGTCCTTGAGGCACTCCAAACACTACTCATTAGCACATCTGAAAATGTATTCCTCATGCCATATTCCTCACCACAACCCACACAGATGTATAAAGACAGAAACCTGAGACTAACCTACCCTAGATATTTCTCTCTGCCTCATCTACTGAGATTCATCAGTCATTAATCATGCTCACCAATCCACTTACTCAACAAATATTTATTGAGGGCCTTTACTATGTGGCATATACATTGTGTAAGGTACTATGAATACATTAATGAACGAGACCAACACAACTCCTGCTCTCATGAGAGAAAAATGCCAGTAGGAGAAACAGATTTTTAAAATCTGTAAATGGGGATCCCTGGGTGGCTCAGTGGTTTAGCACCTGACTTTGGCTCAGAGCATGATTCTGGAGTCCCAGGATCGAGTCCAGGGACCGAGTCCTGCATCAGACTCCCTGTATGGAGCCTGCTTCTCCCTCTGCCTGTGTCTCTGCCTCTGTGTGTGTGTGTGTGTGTGTGTGTGTGTGTGTGTGTGTGTCTCATGAATAAATAAAATCTTTTTTAAAAATTGCCTGTATTCTTTTTGAGGATTCTTATGGATTCTTCCTTCATATTTAGGTTTTTCATCTATTTTGAGTTTATATTTATGTATGGTGTAAGAAAGTGCTCCAGTTTCAGTCTTCTGCATGTAGCTGTCCAATTTCACCAATACCATCTGTTGAAGAAACTGTCTTTTTTCCATTGGATATCCTTTCCTACTTTGTCAAAGATTAGTTGGCCATCGAGTTAAGGGTAGATTTCTGGACTCTCTATTCGGCTCCATTGTTCTATGTGTCTGTTTTTGTACCAGCATCATACTGTCTTAATGACTATAGCTTTGTAATATAGCATGAAGTTTGGAATTGTGATGCCTCCAACTTTGGTTTTCTTTTCCAACATTACTTTGGCTATTCAAAGTCTTTTCTGGTTCCATACAAATTTTAGGGTTGTATGTTTCAGCTCTGTGAAAAATACTGATAGTATTTTGATAGGGATTGCATTGAATGTGTAGGTTGCTCTGGGTTGTACATTGTAACAATATTTGTTCTTCCAATATGTGAGCATAGAATGCTTTTCCGTTTTTTGTATCTTCCTCAATTTCTTTCATAAGTGTTATATAGTTTTTAGAGTACTGATCCTTTACTTCTTTGGTTTATTCCAAGGTATCTTATATTTTTTGGCACATTGTAAGTGAGATCAATTCCTTGATTTCTTTCTTCTGCCTCATTGTTAGTGTATGGAAATGCAACGGACTTCTGTGCATTAATCTTATTTATATCCTGCCACTTTGCTGAATTTATTTATCTATTCTAGCAATTTTTGTGGGGAATCTTTTGGGTTTTCTGCAGAGTACCATGTCATCAATGAAGATTAAGAGTTTGGCTTCTTCTTTGACAATTTAAATGCCTTTTATTTCTTTTTGTTGTCTGATTGCTGAGGTTAGGACTTCCACTACTATGTTGAAAACAGTGGTGAGAGTAGACATACCTGTCATGTTCCTGATCTCAGGAGAAAAGCTCTCAGTTTTTCCCCATTGAGGATGATATTCACTGTGGGTTTTTCATATAGGGATTTTATGATACTGAGGTATGTACCTTCTATCCCTATACTTCCGAGATTTTTTATCAAGAAAGAATGCTGTATTTTGTCAAATTCTTTCTCTGTATCTATTGAGAATATCACATATTTCTTGTCCTTTCTTTTACTAATGTGATGCACCACATTGATTAACCTGCAGATTTTAGAAAAATCTGGCAGCCCAGGAATAAATCCCACTTGGTCATGGTAAATAATCCTTTTAATATACCACTGGATCCCATTGGCTAGTATCTTCTTGAGAATTTTTGCATCCATGTTCATTAGCAATATTGGTATGTAATTCTTTGTTTTTTGGTTCATTTTATTTTTATTTTTATTTTTTTAAAATAATAAATGGTATGTAATTCTTTTGGTGTGGTCTTTGACTGGTTTTGGGATCAAGGTAATGCTAGACTCACAGAATGAGTTTGGAAGTTTTCCTTCCATTTCTATTTTTTGAAACAGCTTCAGAAGAACCAGTATTAATTTTCTTCTTTAAATGTTTGGTAGAATTCCACTAGGAGGTCACCTGGTCCTGGACTCTTGTTTGTTGAGTGATTTTTTGTTTGTTTGTTTGTTTACTGATTCAATTTCTTTGCTGGTTATGAGTCCATTCAGGTTTTCTGTTTTCTTCCTGTTTCAGTTTGGTAGTTTATATGTTTCTAGGAATGCCTCCATTTCTTCCAGATTACCCAATTTGTTGACATATAATTGCTCATAAAATTCTCTTATAATTGTATTTATTTGTTGTTAATTGTGATCTCTCCTCTTTCACTCATGATTTTATTAATTTGGGTTCTTTCTCTTTTTTTAAGATATTATTTGAAAGAGAGAGAGGTCACAAGCAGGGAGTTACGGCAGAGGGAGAAGGCAAATCCCTGCTGAGCAAGGGAGGCTGATACAGGACTCGATCTAGGACCCTGGGGTCATGACCTGAGCCGAAGGCTGCCACTTAACCAACTGGGGATCATGACCTGAGTCGAAGGTAGACACTTAAACAACTGAGCTACCCAGGCACCCTCTCTTTTCTTTTTCATTTAAGTCTGGCAAAGGGTTTATTAATCTTATTAATTCTGTCAAAGAACCAGCTCTTAGATTCATTGATATGTTCTACTTTTTTTTAATTTCTGTATCAATTGATTTCTGCTCTAATCTTTATTATTTCTCTTCTCCTGCTGGATTTAAGCTTTATTTGCCATTGTTTCTTCAGCTCTTTTGGGTGTAAGGTTAGCCTGTATATTTGAGACTTTTCATTTCTTGAGAAAGGCCTGTATTGCAATATACTTCCCTCTCAGGACCACCTTTGCTCCATTCCAAGGTCCTGAACTGCCCCACTTCCATTTTCATTTGTTTCCACGTATTTTATTTATTTATAAAATAAATTCTTTTATTTTCTGGTTGGCCCATTCATTCTTTAGCAGGATGCCCTTTAACCTCCATGTATCTATGTTCTTCCAAAGTTTCTCTTGTGACTGAGTTCAAATTTTAAAGCACTGAAATTTATGGTCTGGAAATATGCATGGTATAATCTCAGTCTTTTGGTACTGGTTGAGACCTGATTTGTGATCCAGTATGTGATCTATTCTGGAGAATATTTCATGTGCACTTGAGAACAATGTGTATTCTGCTGCTTTAGGGTGAAATGCTCTGAACAGAAAACTAAAGTTTATCCCAAAGACTGTAGTAAGAGATGAAGAGGGACACTATATCATACTTAAAGGATCTATCCAACAAGAGGACTTAACAATCATCAATATATATGCCCCAAATGTAGGAGCTGTCAAGTACATCAATAAATTAATAACCAAAGTTAAGACATACTTAGATAATAATACACTTATACTTGGTGACTTCAATGTACTGCTTTCTACAATCAACAGGTCTCTAGGCACAACATCTCCAAAGAAACAAGAGCTTAAATGTTACACTAGACCAGATGGATTTCACATATATTTACAGAACTTTCCATCCAAATGCAACTGAATACACATTCTTCTCAAGTACACATGAACTTTCTCCAGAATAGACCACATACTGGGTCACAAATGAGGTCTTAACTGATACCAAAAGATTGGGATTGTCCCCTGTGTATTTTCAGACCATAATGCTTTGAAATTAGAACTAAATCACAAGAAGAAGTTTGGAAGGATTTCAAACACGTGGAGGTTAAGGACCATCCTGCTAAAAGATGAAAGGGTCAACCAGGAAATTAGAGAAGAATTAAAAAGATTCATGGAAACTAATGAGAGGAAGATACAACCATTCAAAATCTTTGGGATACAGCAAAAGCAGTCCTGAGGGGGAAATATATGGTAATACAAGCATCCATTCAAAAACTGGAAAGAACTTAAATACAAAAGCTAACCTTGCACCTAAAGGAGCTGGAGAAAAAATAGCAAATAGATCCTACACCCAGTAGAAGAAGAGAGTTAATAAAGATTCGAGCAGAACTCAATGAAATAGAGACCAGAAGAACTGTGGTACAGATCAACAAAACCAGGAGTTGGTTCTTTGAAAGAGTTAATAAGATGGATAGCCAGCCTTATTAAAAAGAAAGGAGAAAAGACTCAAATTAATAAAATCCTGAATGAGAAAGGAAAGATCACTACCAACACCAAGTAAATACAAATGATTTTAAAAAACGTATTATGAACAGCTATATACCAATAAATTTGGCAATCTAGAAGAAATGGACACATTTCTGGAAAACCACAAACTACCAAAACTGGAACAGGAAGAAAGAGAAAACCTGAACAGACCAATAACCAGGAAGGAAATTGAAGCAGTCATCAAAAACCTCCCAAGACACAAAAGTCCACGGCCAGATGGCTTCTCTGGGGAATTCTATCAAACATTTAAAGAAGAAACCATACCTATTCTACTAAAGCTGTTCGGAAAAATAGAAAAGGATGGAATACTTCCAAAGTCGTTCTATGAGGCCAGCATCACCTTAATTCCAAGACCAGACAAAAACCCACCAAAAAGGAGAATTATGGACCAATATCCCTGATGAACATAGATGCAAAAATTCTCAACAAGATACTAGCCAATAGGATCCAAGAATACATTTAGAAGATTATTCACCATGACCAAGTGGGACTTATCCTCAGGATGCAAAGCTGGTTCAACACCCATAAAACAATCAATGTGACTGATCATATCAGCAAGAGAAAAACCAAGAACCATAGGATCCTCTCAATAGATGCAGAGAAAGCATTTGACAAAACACAGCATCCATTCCTGATCAAAACTCTTGGGAGTGTAGGGATAGAGGGAACATTCCTCAGCATCTTAAAAGCCATTTATGAAAAGCCCACAGCAAATATCATTCTCAATGGGGAAGCACTGAGAGCCTTTCCCCTAAGATCAGGAACAAGACAGAGATGTCCTCTCACCAATGCTATTCAACATAGTACTAGAAGTCCTAGCCTCAGCAATCAGACAACAAAGAGAAATAAAAGGGATTCAGAGTGGCAAAGAAGTCAAACTCTCCCTCTATGCAGATGACATGAAACCGTACATAGAAAACTCAAGACTCCACCCCAAGATTGCTAGAACGCTACAGCAATTTGGCATGTGGCAGGATACAAAATCAATGGCCAGAAGTCAGTGGCATTTCTATACACTAACAATGAGACTGAAGAAAGAGAAATTAAGGAGTCAATCCCATTTACAATTGCATCCAAAAGCATAATATACCTAGGAATAAACCTAACCAAAGAGGTAAAGGATCTATACCCTAAAAACTATAGAACACTTCTTTTTTTTTAATTTTTATTTATATATGATAGCCACACATAGAGAGAGAGAGAGGGAGAGAGAGAGAGAAAGAGAGAGAGAGAGAGAGAGAGAGGCAGAGACACAGGCAGAGGGAGAAGCAGGCTCCATACACTCGGAGCCCGATGTGGGACTCGATCCTGGGTCTCCAGGATTGCGCCCTGGGCCAAAGGCAGGCGCCAAACTGCTGCACCACCCAGGTATCCCTATAGAACACTTCTGAAAGAAATTGAGGAAGACACAAAGAGACGGAAAAATATTCCTTGCTCATGGTTTGGAAGAATTAATATTGTGAAAATGTCAGTGTTACGCAGGGCAATTTACATGTTTAATGCAATCCCTATCAAAATACCATGGACTTTCTCCAGGGAGTTGAAACAAATTATCTTAAGATTTGTGACAGGCACTGAGGGGGCACTTGATAGGATGAGCACTGGGTGTTATTCTGTATGTTGGCAAATTGAACACCAATAAAAAATACATTTATTATATAAAAAAAAAAAGATTTGTGTGGAATCAGAAAAGACCCTGAATAGCCAAGGGAATACTAAAAAAGAAAACCATGGCTAGGAGCATCACAATGCCAGATTTCAGGTTGCACTACAAAGCTGTGATCATCAAGACAGTGTGGTACTGGCAGAAAAACAGACACATAGATCAATGGAACATAATAGAGAATCCAGGAATGGACCCTCAACTTTACGGTCAACTAATATTTGACAAAGGAGGAAAGACTATCCACTGGAAGAAAGACAGTCTCTTCAATAAATGGTGCTGGGAAACTTGGACAGCAATGTGCAGAAGAATGAAACGTGACCATTCTCTTACACCATACACAAAGATAAACTCAAAATGGTTGAAAGATCTAAATGTGAGACAAGATTCCATCAACAACCTAGAGGAGAACACAGGCAACATCCTTTTTGAACTCTGCCACAGTAACTTCTTGCAAGATACATCCACGAAGGCAAGAGAAACAAAAGCAAAAATGAACTATTGGGACTTCATCAAGATAAGAAGCTTTTTCACAGCAAAGGATACAGTCAACAAAACTAAAAGACAATCTATAGAATGGGAGAAGATATTTGCAAATGACATATCAGATAAAGGGCTAGTATCTAAGATCTATAAAGAACTTATTAAACTCAACACCAAAGAAACAAACAACTCAATCATGAAATGGACAAAAGACATGAACAGAAATCTCACAGAGGAAGACATAGACATGGCCAACACGCACATGAGAAAATGCTCCACATGACTTGCCATCAGGGAAATACAAATCAAAACCACAATTAGATCGCACCTCACACCAGTGAGAATGGGGAAAATTAACAAGGCAGGCAACAACAAATGTTGGAAAGGATGTGGAGAAAGGGGAACCCTCTTGCACTCTTGGTGGGAATGTGAACTGGTGCAGCCACTCTGGAAAACTGTGTGGAGGTTCCTCAAGGAGTTAAAAATAGATCTGCTCTACGACCTAGCAATTGCCCTGCTGGGGATTTACCTCAAAGATACAGATGCAATGAAACGCCGGGACACCTGCACCCGATGTTTATAGCAGCAATGTCCACGATAGCCAAACTGTGGAAGGAGCCTCTGTGTCCATCAAAAGATGAATGGATAAAGAAGATATATATATATATATATATATATATATACACACAATGGAATATTACTCGGCCATTAGAAACGACAAATACCCACCATTTGCTTCAACATGGGTGGAACTGGAAGGTATTATGCTGAGTGAAGTTAGTCAATCAGAGAAGGACAAACATTATATGGTCTCATTCATTTGGGGAATATAAAAAATAGTGAAAGGGAATAAAGGGGAAAGGAGAGAAAATGAGTGGGAAATATAAGAGAGGGAGACAGAACATGAGAGACTCCTAACTCTGGGAAATGAACTAGGGGTGGTGGAAGGGGAGGTGGGCAGGGGGTGGGGGTGACTGGGTGACGGGCACTGAGGGGGGCACTTGATGGGATGAGCACTGGGTGTTATTCTATATGTTGGCAAATTGAACACCAATAAAAAAATAAATTAAAAGAAAAGATGCAATGACAAAAAAAGATGCAACTACATATCATCTATAAGAAATCTACTTAAAAGACATAGATTAAAATTAAAAGTATGGAGAGAGATATATCGTGGTACAAAAATTACTAATATGGAGTAGCTATATTAATTTCAGACAAAATAGATTTCAGAACAAGGAAAACTATCAGGGATAAGGAGAGGCATTTTCAGATGATGTCAGCAAGATGTCAGAATAAAAGGTCCTCAGCTCTAGCTCTCCCCCACACATAAACAGATTTAGCAACTACTCATGAAGAAGAATGGCATTGTGAGATTTCTGGAGCCCAGGGGTAAGGTTATAGCACCCTGGTAGAGCACAGAAACTGAGGGAAAGAGAAGCAGTTTTGTTCTGCCCACATTGCTTTTCCTCCAAGCCAACATAGAAAAGCATCAATAAAGATCCCTTCAAGCCCACAATTTCTCCAGTGGCAAAAAGAGAGAAAGAGGCAGACATCCAACTTCCCCAGATTTCTGTCTTTCCCACTTGTGTCTTGCCTTACATGGAATGCCAGGGGAACTAAAACAGCTAGACCACCAGAAAGAGCTGGGACCAAGGTGGTGGCACTAGTGTATCTCAGTGGTAGTTCCACAGTGGTAGTTCCATCAGACATCCCTGCCCAGTCACATGTCTCCACTGATAGATCCTCCTGAATACCGAGGCCCACCAGCTGATCCTGTGAAACAGAGCCCCTCCCAGCAATCATGTGGGAATGCGGAGACCAGGCCCCCTTCCATGACCAAAAAGCCCCACTAGCCAGCCCCACTAGACTATAGTCCCACTAGACTGCAGAGCACCAGCAACAGGCCCTGTCTAACAATATACTCTGCAGCTATCATACAATGGCACACTCTATGGGCTCCAATAGTAAGCCACATTTGCCCATGGGTCCCACAAGCTGGCCCACCCAGTATCCAGTTTAGGCGGACTGATAAATGTCTTTTCTTGCCAAAGGCAGTTTGTAAAAAATGGAAGAGATATCTTAAATGTGCAAGATACCAAGGCAAAGTTACAGGGATCATGAAAGATTAAGGAAACATGACACCACTAAGGGAAACTAATAAAGCTCCAGTAACTAAGCCTAAAGAAACAGATTATAAACTGCCTGACAAAAATTCAAAATAATCATACAAAAGAAAAAAGCTTAGTGAACTAAGAACTCAGGTAGACAACTAAACAAAAATACATAAACAAATGAGAAGTTCAAAAAGAGAGAAGCCATGAGAAAACAAAAATCCTACAGCTGAAGAATACAATGACTGAATTGGAAAAAGAATTAAATAGAAAGCTTCAATGACAGACTCAATCAAGCTGAAGAGAGACTTAGTGAACTCAAATACAGGTCATTTGGAATTATCCAGTCAGAGGAACAAAAAGAAAAATGAAAAATAGGGAAGAAATACTATGGGACATATAAGATAACATGAAAAGAAATGACATATTCATTAAGAGCCACAAAAGTAAGAACAGATAGAGGAGTCAGAAAGGTTATTTGAAGAAAATATGGCTGAAAATTTCCCAGATCTGGGGATAGAAATGAACATCTAGATTCATAAAGCTTAAAAATGCCCAAATAGGTTGAACCAAAGAGGTCTACATAAAGCCACATTATGATTACATTGTCAAAGGTTAAAGACAAAGAGAATTTTCAAAGCTCCAAAAGCAAACTAAGTCATCATGTACAAGGTAATCCATATAAGACTATCAGTGGATTTCCTATCTGGCCAGGAGACAATAGGATGATATATTCCAAGCACCAAGGAAAAAACTGCGAACCAACAATACTTAGTAAAACCGTCCTTGAAAAACAAAGGAGAAGTAAAGACTTTCTCTGTTAAAACAAAAGCTGAGCAAGTTTATGACCATTAGACCTGCCTTACAAGAGGTGATAAAGGAAATTTTCCTTTTGAGATGAGTTGATGTTAAAGAACCACACAAAAGCATATGAAAATACAAATCTCATCAGTAAAAGTAAATATACAGACAAACATAGAATATAATAATACCATAATAGTGGTGTATAATCACTTTGAAATGGTATTAAACAAACACAAAATGAGTTAAGAGTAACTATGGTTGCAAAATTTGTTAGTGGATACACAATACAGAAAGAAGTAAATACTGACATTAATAAAGTGTCGAGAGGGAATAAAAGTGTAGAACTGTTGGATGCAATTAAGATTAAGGTGTTACCAGCTTAAAATAGATGTCATAATTATAAGATTCAATACAGCTTCAGGGTAATGACAAAAAAAATGTGTAATAGGCACATAAAAGAAAAGAGAAAAATCAAAGCATAACAGCACCAAAAAAATCATCAAACCAAAAAAAAAAAAAAAAAAAAGCAAAGGAAGAGAGGACAAGACAATCATAAAACAGTTGGAAAACAATTAACAAAGTGGCAATAGTAAAACCTGACTTATCAATAGTTACTTTAAATGTAAATGGATTAAATTCACCAATCAAAAGACCTAGAATGACTGAATGTACTTTTAAAAAAAAGACCCAACCAAATGCTGTCTATAAAAGATTTACATATATTTAAGCATACACACGGGTTAAAAGTGAAGGGATGGAAAAATATGTCGTGCAAATGGTAACCAAAAGAAAGAAGTGGCTATACTTCTATCAAATAAATTAGATGTTAAGTCAAAAAGTTACAAAAATCAAAGAAGATGATTATATTATGGTAGAAGAATCAATTCAACCAGAGACACTGCAATTTTAAGTATACATGTAACCAACATCAAGCCATCTAAATATATAAAGCAAATATCAACATATCTGAAGGAAGAAATAGGCAGCAAAATAGTCATAACAGTAAGAGACATCAATAGCCCACTTTCTTTTTTAAAAAAGATTTTAAAATTTTATTTTAGAGAGAGAGAGAGAGAGCAAGAGCAGAAGAAGGAGCAGAGGGAGAAGCAGAAGCAGACTCCTTGGTGAGGAGAGAGCCCAATGCACCGTTGGGTCCCAAGACTTGGGATCATGACCTGAACCGAAACAGACATTTAACTGACCAAGCCACCCAGGTGCCCTAATAGCCCACTCTCAATAATGGATAGATCATCCAAACAGAAAATCAATAAGACAACAGCAGTCTTAAACATACCAAACATCTAACAGAGATATAGAGAAAACTCTACACAACAGAATACTTGTTCTTTTCAAGTGCATGTGAAATATTCTTTTTTTTTTTTAAATTTTTTTTTAATTTTTATTTATTTATGATAGTCACAGAGAGATAGAGAGAGAGGCAGAGACACAGGCAGAGGGAGAAGCAGGCTCCATGCACCGGGAGCCCGACGTGGGATTCGATCCCGGGTCTCCAGGATCGCGCCCTGGGCCAAAGGCAGGCGCCAAACCGCTGCGCCACCCAGGGATCCCTGAAATATTCTTTAGGATAGATCACACACTGGGTCTCACAGTAAGTCTTAAATTTAAGAGGATTGAAATGATTTTACAGATCTTTTCTGACTATAATAAAATAAAACTAAAAGTCAATAAAAAGGGGAAATTGGAAAAATTCACAAATACATGAAAAGTGAATAAAACATTCTTAAACAACCATTAGGTCAAAGAAGAAATCAAAACAGGAAATTAGAAAATAGCTCAAGACAAATGAAAACAAAAACAACATACCAAGAAAAAGCTGTACTAAGAACAAATTTATAAAAATAAAGGCCTACATAGGGGTACTTAATTGATCCAAATTAACTAATACATCCAGGAACAACTCCTCACCAAATACTTGGACAAAGAAGAATTCAGCCAAATGTATAACTGGTGGAACAAGTAAAACCACAACTGTGAACATAAATTATGTACACATCAAATCATCATCACAGTTCCAACTAGACATTAGTTCTTATACTGGAAGTACTGTAAAAGACATCGCTATTGTAAGACAAAGCTGGGTTCCATTCTGAAGAAAGGATAAAGAAGCCCATGAATTTGTACTTTATTTGCATATCTGTCATTTTTACTTTGTCAATTAATATGCTGAATACAACTTTTATTAACATCTTATGGTAGGAGGGTAGGGCCATGGCCAGTGAAAACATTTACTATACACTATAAATTAACTTTCAGATGCATTAGGAAAAAGAGATTTATAAGAGTACCTTGTATAGATTTTGAATCCTGATACCAACCACCAAGTCAACAGGTTCATCTTCAAAATAATCACTTTTAATCGCATCAGTAATTTGCCTTTCTTCCTTCTTAATGCTTAAAGCTTTATTAAACCAGTAGGATTTCTAAGAAAAGACCAAAACCATAATTATCATGATGTCACTGAAAAATTAAATCTTCTTAACACTTTAGTTCATTTCACTTTGGTTTCAAGATGGGTTGAAGCACATATATTGAAACAAAATTTGGAAGCAAACTGCCTAGAATGTGAACTTCTATGCAATAAACACAAAACGTGTTATTTAAAAATCTCACTTTCCAAGGGGCACCTGGATGGCTCAGTCAGTTAAATGTCTGCCTTCAGCTCAAGTCATGATCCTGGAGTCCTGGGATTGAGCCCTGCATCAGGCTTCCTGCTCAGTGGGGAGTCTGCTTCTCCCTCTACCCCTCCCCCTGACTTGTGCCCTCTCTCTTTCAAATAAACAAATAAATACAATCTTTAAAATAAAATAAAATCTCACTGTCAAGAAGAAAGACAAAAGAAAATATACTTTAAAATGGCTCAGTGAGGGGCACCTGGGTGGCTCAGTGGTTGAGTGTCTGCCTTTGGCTCAGGTGGTGATCCCAGGGTCCTGAGATCAAGCCCCACATCAGGCTCCCCATGGGGAGCCTGCTTCTCCCTCTACCTGTGTCTCTGCTTCTCTGTGTCTCTCATTAATAAATAAATAAATAAAATTTAAAAATAAATAAATACATAAAATGACTCCGCGAAAAGTATTTGATTACTCTAAGTCAGGTCTCTTTATTTGGATATGCAGTATACAGACCAGCCCCTGGAGATTCCTAACACGTTTTCAATGAGTCTATGAGTTCAAAATTCTTCTTCATAAAAATACTTTAAAAAATACATTATTTGCCTTTCTATGACATTGATATTGTGTCTACTATCAGATTTTGTGTCTCCTGGAATTGAATGCCTTGAATATGATTTTTTAAATATTCTGTGTGGTGAAATGGGAAATATGAATAAAGCATTTCTATAGAAAATGGAAATATAATGGGAGCTCTGAGAAAAATTACTGTGTCATTGTTTGAGTCATGAACTAGCCTCTTTTTTCATGGAATATCACTTTTCTCTGAAAGAATGAGAAACAAGTATTACGGTTCTTCAGACTTAGATATGTAGCAGACATTTTCTTGAAAATTAATAAAGAGATATTAACATTTCAAGGAAAAGAACAATATATGCTGCTAAAAATAAAATTTGAACATTTAAGTGAAAATTAGAATTTTGAAAAACTGATATCCACTGTTGTGACAAATTTCCAATTCTTAAAAACTATCATGATGACATCATGTTGACAGTAATAAATGTGATGCTTTGATAATGGATGATGAAATGTGTCATCACTTGGAAATGTGTCATCACTTGGAAGGTATGTTAACAGTGAAACAATATTTTTCAAATAACCAAAATATGATCTTATAAATTTAAGCATGGTTAAAGATCTATTCAAATCACAAGATACATCAATGAATATTATTATAAAATAGAATAAGAAATGTTTGTTAATGTGTTTTCAGATTCCAAACTTCAACTAACTGCTAGAAAATTATTAGTTGACTTTTGGTGAAGTACCAAAGAATACCCAAATATGTTTAAAAGGCTACTTAAATATTCCTTTTTTCAACTACATATCTGCACGAGGCTGTATTTTCTCCATATATTTTAGGTGAAACAACATAATGCAAAAGATTGAATGCAGAGCCAGATATATACTCTCCAATGAAAATCTAGTTAACTTCTATTAGGCTTATATAAAAGATACTTGAAAAATATAAAACAAGCTACTTTACTCACTAATATTTTTAAAAATTGAAAAATAGCTATTTTTCACCAAAATGTTGATTTCAACATGTCATAGGTTTACTAGTAATATATTTAAATAAGTTGATAAATATTTTTTAAATTTCTCAGTTTCAGAAGAGGAGGCAAGATGGCAGAAGAGTAGGGGTCCTTTTTCCATCTGGCCTCCCAAACTTACCTAGATAACTTTCAAACCATCCTGAATACCTATGAATTCAACCTGAGATGTAAAGAGAGAATAGTTGGAATGCTACAGAGAGAAAAGTGACCACTTCTTATGAGGTAGGAGTGTGGAGAAGAGAAATGGAGAGGATATAATGGAAGATAAAATAGCAGAGGAGGGAGCCTTGGGAAGCCGCTGCAGGAAAGCGGTACAGCGCACAATCAGGAACTTTAGAAATCTTCTCTTGAAAGTGTCTTCCCTGCCTAAAAAGTGCTCAGTGGGGAAATAGGGCAGAATCACAGGAGGGGAAGTGACGTCTCAATATTCCCAGTGACATAGTAAGGATACGGGCACCCAGGAGAAAGCTCAACTTGTGCCATAAACCACAAATCTTGGTTGGATCATGGTAAAGGACTAGAATGCAGCAACCCTCCTGGAGCATCTGAGAGAGATGGTCCAGGTGCACACTCCAGCAGCTGAGCTCTCTGCCCCAGAGCCCTTCAGCGGACAGAAGCAGGCTATCCCCCATTCCCTCCAGAACAGGCAAAACCAGGGAGGACACAAAATGGCAAAAGCTCTCCTGCTACTAGGCACCCTTCAATTTGTACGAATCAGTGTCCCCACACCTGCCCCCAGAGGATCTAAACCAGTGTGCACTCAGAGACTGCAGGCTGGTACATGTGGGGAGCTCTTGGCTCTGGGACTGGAGATCTAGCCTCAGTCATTTTTTTTCTCCTTTCACCTTGGAGAGGTGCAGACTCTAGGGAACAAAGGCCTCACAGGACTAACAACTCACATGAGCCCAGCACCTGGCAAGGGGTGGAGCATCTCCACCGAGGCACAGACACCTGAGAATCAGTGCAGCAGCCCCCTCCCCCAGAATAACAGCTGGAAGAACAAGGGAAGACCACGTTTACTGACCAAGCAGCACTGGAAAGCTCTGGGACTGAGAGAAAATAGTATATATAACTCAAGGTTTTTTCCTTATGATTCATTATCTATCAGGTTAAAAAAATTCCAATATATTTTCTTTTTTCCTGCCTTAACTACAATATTTTATCAATTCTTCATTTTTAAGTTTTTTCCTTTTCAACTTTCATATTTTTACAATTATATGTCATATGTAATATTCTTCATTTTTGGATTCCATTCAACATATTCAATTTAATTTTTGTAGATATATAAATTATAGGGTTTTTTTGTCTTGTTTTGTTTTATAATTTTGGAATTTAGTACCTCCTAACAAACGGACCAAAATACACTCAGAAACAAGTGGGGCACCATGTTGGTCTACTCTGTGAGATTATATTCTCTCTTCCTTCCCATTCCACCTCCCTCTTTTGCCTTCTTGTTCTTATTTCTGTGGTTGCTGTTGTTTCTCTATATAAGTTTTTCTGGTATATATGAATTTGGAATTTAGCACCTTCTAACATACAGACAAAATACACTCATAACCAAGAGGATCACCTTCTTGGTCCACTCTGTGAGACAACATTCTCTCTCCTCCTACACTTCTTCCTCACCTTTTTATTTTTTAAGTTTTACTATTTTTTAAATTTGTTTTTCACTTTCATGGTCTTTTTTTCTCTCTTTTCTTTTTCTTTTACTGTCTAGTCCCTGACCTCTTCAGATTTGTCTAGGGTGTATTTTACTTAGGTTGTGATTGATATTTTTGACTCCACTTGCTCATATAGCCATTCTGCACTGGACAAAATAACTAGAAGGAAGAATTCACCACAAAGAAGAAAGGACAAGAAGTAATACTCTCTCCCACAGATCTAATGGATATGGATTTAAGTAGCACGTCAGAGATACAATTTAGGGGTACAATTATAAAAGTATTAGTGGCTCTTGATAAAAGCATAAAAGACTCTAGAGATTCTCTTACTGCAGAGTTGAGATCTAATCAGGCCAAAATTAAAAATACCTTAACTGAGATGCAGTCTAAGCTGGATGCTGTAACTGCTAGGGTTAAGAGAGACTGACATAGAAGAGAAGTTGATGGAAAGGAAGGAAGCTGAGGGAAAAAGAGAAAAACAACTGAGAACTCATGAGAAGGAGAGGCTTTGGGAAGTAAGTGATAGTTTGAGAAGGAATAATATTTGCCTTATTGGAATTCCAGAAGATATGGAGAGAGAGAGGGTGACAAAGTATATTTGAATAAATCATAGCTAACTTATCTAATCTGGGGAAGGGAACAATCATTCATATCCAAGAGATAGAGAGAACCTCTCACCCCAAAAAACATCAGTCAACACCCTAACATATAATAGTGAAGCTTGCAAATTTCAGAGATAAAGCGAAAAATCTTAAAAGCAGCTCAAGACAAGAGATCACTAATTTATACAGGGAGAAATACCAGATCAAAAGCAGACCTATCCACAGAGACCTGGCAGGCCAGAAAGGGCTGGCATGATATATTCAGGGTAGTAACCAGAAAAACATGCAGCTAAGAATACCTTATCCAGTAAGGCTGTCATTCAGAATACGAGAAATAAAGAGCTTCCAAGAAAGACAGAAACTGAAAGAATGTGTGACCACCAAAACGGTTCTGCAAGAAATATTAAGGGAGACCCTGAAAATAAAGGAGGGAGCCCAAAGAAACAATCTACAGAAACAGAGACTGTATAGGTAATACTATGACACTAAATTCGTATCTTTCAATAGCTACTCTGAATGTGAATGGGCTGAATGATCCAATCAAAAGATACAGGGTATCAGACTGAATAAAAAAGCAAGATCCATCTATATGTTGCCTACAAGAGACTCATTTTAGACCTAAGGACACCTCCAGACTGAAAATGAGGGGGTGGAGAACCATTTACCATGCAAATGGTCCTCAAAAGAAAGCTGGAGTAGCAATCCCCATATCAGATAAATTAGATTTTAAACTAAAGATGATAATAAGAGATGAAGAAGGGTACTCTATCATATTTAAAAGGTCTATCCAACAAGAAGACCTAACAATTATGAATATTTATGCCCCTAATATGGGAGCTGCTAAGTCTATCAATCAATTAATAACCAAAGTAAAGAGATACATCAATAATTATCAATTAATAGTAGGAGACTTCAATATGGTGCTCTCAGCAACGGACAGCTTTCTGAACGGAACATCATCAAAGAAACAAGGGCCTTGAATGACACATTGAACCAAATGGATTTCACAGATATATACAGAACATTCCATCCTAATACAACAAAATACACATTCTTCTCAAGTGTATGTGGAACTTTCTCCAGACTAGACCACATACTGGGTCACAAATCAGGTCTTATCCCATACCAAAAGACTGAGATTATTCCCTGCATATTTCCAGACCACAATGCTTGGAAACTAGAACTCAATCACAAGAAGAAAATTGGAAGGAACTCAAGCACTTGGAGGTTTAAGAGCATACCACTAAAAGATCAATGGGTCAACCAGGAAATCAGAGAAGAATTAAAAAGAAACATGGCAACTAAAGCAAATGAAAGCACAACTGTTCAAAATCTTTGGGATATAGCAAAAGCAGTCCTAAGACTGAAATACATTGCAATAAAAGCCTCCCTCAAAAAATTGGAAAATTCTCAAATACAGAAGCCCATGTTGCATCTAAAGGAACTGAAGAAAGAACAGCAAATAAAGCCTGAGCCAAGCATTAGAAGAGAGATAACAAATATTAGAGCAGAACTCAATGAAACAGAGACTAGAATAATTGTAGAATAGATCAACGAAATCAGGAGCTGGTTCTTTGAAAGAATTACTAAGCTAGATAAACCTTTACCCAGACTTACTAAAAAGAAAAGAGGAAAGACTCAATTAATAAAATCATGAATGAAAGAGGAGAGATCACAACCAATAGCAAGGAAATACAAACGATTTAAAAAATGTATGAGTAACTAAACCCCCTAAAATTAGGCAACCTGGACGAAATGGATGCATTGCTCAAAACATACAAATTGCCAAAACTGAAACAGGAAGAAAAAGAAAACCTGAACAGGCCAATAACCAGTGAGGAAATTGAAGTATTCATCAAAACTTCCCAAGAAGCAGAAGTCCAGGGCCAGATGTCTTCCCAGGGGAATTCTACCAAACATTTAAAGAAGAAATAACATGTATTCTACTAAAGCTGTTTCAAAGGATACAAATGGAGGGAATATGTCTACACTCATTTTATGAGGCCAGCATTACATTGATCCCAAAATGAGACCAAAAGGATAATTATAGACCAATATCCCTGATGAACATGGATGTAAAAATTCTTGATAAGATACTAGCCAATAGGATCTAACAGTACATTAAGAGGATTATTCACCATGTCCAAGTGGGATTTATCCCTGGGATGCAAGAGTGGTTCAACATTCAGAAAACAATCAATGTGACAGATCACATCAATAAAAGACAAAAAAACCATATGATCCTCTCAATAGATGCAGAGAAAGCATTTGACAAAATACAACATCCATTCCTGATTAAAACTCTTCAGAGTGTAGGGATCCAGGGAACATTTCTCAATATAATAAAAGCTATTTATGGAAAGCCCACAGCAAATATCATTCTCAATGAGGAAAAACTGAAAGCCTTTTCCCTGAGATCAGGAACAAGACAAGGATGTCCACTCTCGCCACTGTTGTTCAACATAGTACTAGAAGTCCCAGCCTCAGCAATCAGACAACAAAAGAAATAAAAGGCATTCAAATTGGCAAAGAAGGAGTCAAACTCTCACTTTTCAGAGATAACATGATAATGTATATAGAAAACCCAAAGACTCCATACCAAGATTTCTAGAACTCATACAGCAATTCAGCAATGTGGAAGGATACAAGATCAACGCACAGAAATCAGTGGCATTTGTATACACTAACAATGAGACTGAAGAAAGATAAATTAAGGAATCAATCCCACTTACAAATGCACCCAAAACAATAAGATACCTTGGAATAAACTTACCCAAAAAGGTAAAGAATCTATACCCTAAAAACTACAGAAAACTTCTGAAAGAAATTGAGGAAGACACAAAAAGATGGAAAAATATTCCATGCTCATGGATTGGAAGAATTAATATTGTGAAAATGTCAATGTTACCCAGACCAATTTACACATTCAATGCAATCCCTATCAAAATGCTATGGGCTTTCTTCACAGAGCTGGAACAAATCATCTTGAGATTTGTATGGAACCAGAAAAGACCCCAAATAGACAGAGGAATGTTGAAAAAGAATACCAAAGCTGGAGGCAGCACAATTCTGAACGTCTAGCTGTATTACAAAGCTGTGATCAAGACAATATGGTACTGGCACAGAAACAGATACATAGATCAATGGAACAGGATAGAGAACCCAGAAATGGACCCTCAAATCTATGGTCAAATCATCTGTAACAAAGCAGGAAAGAATACCACTGGAAAAAAAGACAGTCTCTTCAATAAATGCATTGGGAAAATTGGATAGCTACATGCAGAAGAATGAAACTGGACCATTTTCTTACACCATACACAAAGATAAATAAAATGGTTGAAAAGATCTAAATCTGAGACAAAAATCCATCAAAATCCTAGAGGAGAACACAGGCAACAACCTTTTTGAACTTGGCAATAGCAACTTCTTGCTAGACACGTCTATGAAACCAAGGGAAACAGAAGCAAAAAAAAAGAACTGTTGGGATTTCATCAAGATTAAAAGATTCTGGGCAGCCCGGGTGGCTCAGCGGTTTAGTACCACCTTCAGCCTAGGGCCTGATCCTGGAGACCCGGGATTGAGTCCCACATCGGGCTCCCCACATGGAGCCTGCTTCTCCCTCTGCTTATGTCTCTCTCTCACTCTCTCTTTCTCTCTCTCTCTCTCTGTGTGTTTCATTAATAAATAAATAAAATATTTTTAAAAAAGATTAAAAGATTCTGCACAGCAACGGAAACAGTCAACAAAACTAAAAGACAACCTACAGAATGGGAGAAGATATTTGCAAATGACATACTAGATAAAGGGCTAGTATCTCATCAAGAAGATAAAGAACTTCTCAAACTCAACACCAAGAAAAAAACATCCAGTCATGAAATGGGCAGAAGACATGAACAGACATTTCTCCAAAGAAGTCCTACACATGGCCAGCAAGCACATGAAAAATTATCCACATCACTTCCCATCAAGGAAATACAAATCAAAACCACAATGAGATACCACCTCACACCAGTGAGATGGAGAAAATTAACAAGACAGGAAACAACAAATGTTGGAAAGGAGGTGGAGAAAGCAGAACTCTCTTGCACTGCTGGTGGGAACGCAAACTGGTACAGCCACTCTAGAAAACAGTGTGGAGGTTCCTTAAGAAGTTAAAAATAGAGCTACCCTATGACCCAACAATTACACTATTGGGTATTTACCTCAAAAATACAGATGTAGTGAAATGCCAGGATACTTGTACCCCAATGCTTATAGCAGCAATGTCCACAATAGCCAAACTGTGGAAGAAGCCACAGTGTCCTTTGACAGATGAATGGACAAAGAAGATGTGGTATATTTATATACCATAGAATATTACTCAACTATCAGAAAGGATGAATACCCACCACTAGCTTTGATATGGATGGAACTGGAGGTTATTATGCAGAGTGAAATAAGTCAATTGGAGAAAGACAATCATCATATAGTTTCACTCATATATGGAATATAAGAAATAGTGAAAGGGACTGTAAGAGAAAGCAGGGAAACTGAATGGGGAAAAATTAGAGAGGAAGACAAACCATAAGAGACTCCTAACTCTGGGAAACAAACAATGGGTTGCAGAAGGGAAGGAGAGTTTGAGGAATGGGTTACCTGGGTGACAGGCATTAAGGAGGGCACATAGTGGATTAGCACTGGGTGTTATACTGTATGTTGGCAAACTTACATATTTTTTAAAAAAGAAACAAATTTCTCAGTTTTAATTTCCAAATATGGTTAATACTGATAGATAAAATCCCTATTAAACGAGCTCTTTTGGGTGCTCAATAATTTTTAAGAGTAAAAGGAGTTCTGAGACTAAAAATTTTGGGAACCACTTGCTTTGAACCATATAATGATAAAAAAGGGGGGACTGAAAATAGAGGATAATATAGAAATGCTCCTCACTTTGCTATGGCTTTGATTCTAAGTAATTTGGGCTAATAGGGGAATAAAGCAGATGGTGATATGAGACACAATTCAACCCCTCCTCACTAGGACCTAAGGAACTCACCACATATTCATTTGGATGGAGTTTTTTTCTGTAGAAAGCCATTTGATTCTATTATACATGTTACAAAGTTAACTTGTAGTGGCTTTAATTGAGAAAGAATTGTAAAAAAGCGAAAGAATAAAAACTGTATTAGTACCATAAGAGTGGAGCACCACAGGGAGAGTGTTTAAGGTAATAATGTTCACTGTTAGACAAACTAAATATTTAAGAACTGGGGTTTCTCTCAATAACAGAAGCATTAGAACTTACCTGCACAAAGAAAAACCATGGCTTGGGCACACCATACTTCCCTGGAAAGACAGCATCTATATACCAGGTCATAAGACCATACAAGAAAGCATCAAATAATAGCATTCCCATAATATGAGCAAAAATAAGGCTATCATGTGGGTTCACTGGTGATAGGATGTTATCCCACTGGACACCATACTCTGAAACATAATAAAGAGGAGACAGTTATCTGAGGTGCCCAATTGTGACTAGAACAAAGTTATCTAGCTACTTTATAATTAAACAACAAAAATGTATAGACATTCTCTGGAGAGAGTTACTATTTGCTATTCATGGATACTTTGAAATTTAGGCTGTTCAAGAGGATAATAAAGTAAGTAATGATACAATGTGCCTCTTCCTACAGCCAAATTCAACTAAAAGTTAGTAGTCACTGAAATAAAAATAAACAGTCACAAGAAGTCCATAAAGTAAGCTTTAAAGCCATAAACAGACCTATTGGTTGGGATGGTGGCCCTATTTCTCCATTCTCTTTCATGCAAATCTCCACTGAAATAATCAGCAAGATATATAAATTGGGAAATACATTCATCAATATAAAAATAAAGTTTGTTTTCTAGTTTCTGGTCTGTCATGTAAGGAGCTTAGAAGTCACCACCCCATCCTAATAAGGAGTAAAGAAGTGAACTGAAAAATGGTCCATTCTTCTTAGATCTTTCACAGATGTGAGGTTACAGAGTGAACCACTGCCCCCACAATTGGAGAGATGGACAGGCAGGTACAGAGTATTTAATGAAACAGAAACCCTAAGCAGTAACCCCCAAGGGAACCAGAACTGGGAAAACCTGAACTGTGTAACTGATGAAATGTCAAGGCCCAGCACAGACAGATATGTGGGTTAAAAACTCCAGGGGATCAAGTCATTGAGGAGTCCCCAAGCTTTTGTGAGTTTTACCTTTGGGAGCCCTGTCAGTTCTTCACAGTGAATATCAGAAAAATCTCCTTTAGGAGAGAGAGAGGGGGGAAAGGAGCCATTTTGACATTCTATTCTTAATCAGGCCTTCCTTCATGAGAAACTATTTTAGCAGAGCCTAACTTACCTAGGGGGAAGGGAAATACCTAGCTCCAGCCCCCCCCCCCCAGCCATCCTGTCCTATCTAAGCAGAGCAAAAAACTGAGAAGCACTGATGGAGTTCATAGTCCATGGGTACAAGCTTATCAAATGATTGAGGCCTAGTCATAGGACTCTGCATCTTTCCTCTATATCACTAAAGGCCTATTCACTGCAATTCCTTTTCCTTTTATCCAGTACCTCATATTCATCTTTTTTTTTTAAGATTTTATTTATTTATTTGAGAGAGAGTAAGAGAAAGTATGAGCGGGGAAGGGCAGATGAAGAAGGAAAAAGAAAATCCCAAGCAGACTCCCCACTAAGCACAGAACCCAATGAAAAGCTCAACCTCAGGACCCCAAGATCATGGCTTGAGCCAAAATAAAGAGTCAGACGCTTAACTGACTAAGTCCTCCAGGTGCCCTTATTATCCATCTTTTAACAAAAATTACAAGGCATACTGAAGGGCAAAGAACACAGTTTGAAGAGAATGAACAAGCATCCAAATTAGACTCTGATTTGACAAAGATGTTGGTCTGATTCCTCAGACCAGGAATTTTTAAAAAACTGATCAACATATTAAGTGCTTTAGTGGAAGAAGTATACAACAGAAAAAGCAGATGTATGCAAAGAGATGAAAATTCTAAGAAAGAATAATAAAAGAAATGCCAGAGTCCTTGGTGTGGCTACAGAGGAGACTGTGGTGGCAAGAATGATGGACAGGAAGGTGAGAGATAAACGTGTTCAATACTCCACTTCTACTCAACACTGTACATATGTGAAGTTAAATCCTTAGAAGTTAAGCAAGATAAAGTGATAAGGCAAAATAGAGAGGAAGAACTAAAAGTACTCTTACTCACAGATGACATGATCTTATTAATAGAAAATCCTAAGGATCCTGCCCAAAACAATGTTAACACCAATAAAAGAATTCAGCAAAGTTGCAAGATACCAGGTGAACATACAATAATCAATAGTATACTATCTACTAGTAATGAACAACTAAAAAGGATTTTGAGATAACAGTTCCATTTACAATAGCATCACAGGAATGAAATGCTTATGAATAAACTTAGTAAGATCTGAAAGACTTGTATGCTATTACAAACTATCACTGAAAGAAATTAAAGAAGACCTAAATAAATGGGAAAACATCCTGTGTTCATAAGACTGATGCTGGTGAAGGACAGACATATAGATCAAAATAATACAACTATGAGTAATGGCTAACTAGCTTCTGACAAGGATTCCAAGATAATTACATTAGAAAAAAAACTAATTTCCACAAGCGATATATACACGCAAAAGAATTAGTTGGGACTCTTCCCTTACAACATGTATAAGTATTAACTTTTTTAAAATAGATCAAAACCCTAAATAAATACAATTACTTTTTTAAAAAAACTCTTAGAAAGAAAACATGGAGGCAAATATTCATGACTTTGGGTTTAGTTTAGTAAACATATGGCACCAAAACACAAGCAATAAAGTAATAAATAAATCTGATGTCATTAAAATGAAAAACCTCTGTGCATAGAGGGCATTAACAAGAAAGTTAAAACACAATCTACAGAAAGAAAGAAAATATCATATAATAAAAGGCTTGTATCTTGAATATATAAAGAACTCTTACAACTTAACAACAAAAGATGAACAATCCAATATAAAAATAGGCAAAGGACTTGAATAGATATTTCTTCAAAGAAGTTGTACAGATGTCCAACAAGCATGTGAAAAGATGCTTAATATCATTAGTCATTAGAGAAATAAATCCAAACCCATAATAACATGCCACTTTATATCCACCAAGATGAGAATATTAAAAGAAAGGAGAAAATACAAACGCAAATGAAGACAAACATGAATTTAAAAATAGTGAAAGGAAAAAAAAAATAGTGAAAGGGAATAAAGGAGACAGGAGAGAAAATGAGTGGGAAACATCAGTGAGGGTAACAGAACATGAAAGACTCCTAACTCAGGAAATGAACAAGCGGTAGTGGAAGGGGAGGTGGGTGGGAGGTTGAGGGACTGGGTGATGGGCACTGAGGGGGCACTTGATGGGATGAGCACTGGGTGTTATGCTATATGTTGGCAAATCGAAACCCATAAAAAAATATACCAAAAAATGAAATAAAATAAAATAATAAAAAAATAAAAAGCAGAACAGGGATGCCTGGGTGGCTCAGCGGTTTAGTGCCTGCCTTTGGCCCAGGGCATGATCCCAGAGTCCCGGGATTGAATCCCACAACACGATCCCTGCACGGAGCCTGCTTCTCCCTCTGCTTATGTCTCTGCCTCTCTCTCTCTCTCTCTCTCTCTCTCTCTCTCTCACTGTCTCATGAATAAATAAATAAAATCCTTGGAAAAAAAAACAAACAGTGCAATTGCTGGGTCGTAGGGCAGGTCTATTTTTAACTCTTTGAGGAACCTCCACACAGTTTTCCAGAGTGGCTGCACCAGTTCACATTCCCACCAACAGTGTAAGAAGGTTCCCTTTTCTCTGCATCCTCTCCAACATTTGTGGTTTCCTGCTTTGTTAATTTGCCCCATTCTCACTGGTGTGAGTTGGTATCCCATTGTGGTTTTGATTTGTATTTCCCTGATGGCAAGTGATGCAGAGCATTTTCTCATGTGCTTGTTGGCCATGTCTATGTCTTCCCTGTGAGATTTCTGTTCATGTCTTTTGCCCATTTCATGATTGGGTTATTTGTTTCTTTGGTGTTGAGTTTAATAAGTTCTTTATAGATCTTAGATACTAGCCCTTTATCTGATAGGTCATTTGCAAATATCTTCTCCAATTCTGTAGATTGTCTTTGAGTTTTGTTGACTGTATCCTTTGCTGTGCAAAAGCTGCTTATCTTGATGAAGTCCCAATAGTTCATTTTGCTTTTGTTTCTTTTGCCTTTGTGGATGTATCCTGCCCTACGACCCAGCAATTGCACTGTTGGGGATTTTCCCTAAAGATACAGATGCAATGAAATGCCAGGACACCTGAACCCCGATGTTTCTAGCAGCAATGTCCATAATAGTCAAACTGTGGAAGGAGCCTCGGTGTCCATCAAAAGATGAATGGATAAAGAAGATGTGGTTTATGTATACAATAGAATATTACTCAGCTATTAGAAATGACAAATACCCACCATTTGCTTCAACGTGGATGGAACTGGTGGGTATTATGCTGAGTGAAATAAGTCAATCAGAGAAGGACAAACATTATATGTTCTCATTCATTTGGGGAATATAAATAATAGTGAAAGGGAATATAAGGGAAGGGAGAAGAAATGGGTAGGAAATATCAGAAAGGGAGACAGAACATAAAGACTCCTTACTCTGGGAAATGAACTAGGGGTGGTGGAAGGGGAGGAGAGCAGGGGGTGGGGGTGACTGGGTGGCGGGCACTGAGGGGAGCACTTGACCAGATGAGCACTGGGTGTTATTCTGTATGTTGGCAAATTGAACACCAATAAAAAATAAATGTATTATTAAAAAAAGAAAAAAGAAAAAAAAACACAGAACAGAACAAACACATGTTATATAACAAAGGTAAGAGATTTTTCATAAGTAATTAGGATCCCTAATCAGTTGACTATTTACAATATAAAGAACTGAACTGCTGATACAGGTAACAGCATGGATGAAGAACAAGTGCCTTGGGCTAAGTAGAAGTCAGTGTTAAAACTGCACAATTCCATTTTCATGGATTCTGGAAAACGCAAAAATGCCAAGATGAACAGATCAGTGATTGCTACGTATTAGGGGTTGAAGACAAAGGGCAACACAAGGGAATTTTTTTATGAGGAAACAGTTCTGTTTCCTGATTGCTGTGGAGGTTAAATTAATATATACAGATGTTGAAACTCACAGAATTGTACACCTCCAAAAAGGGCAATTTTACTGAGTGTAAAGTTTAAAATTTTAAAGGGCCCAGAAAAAAGATAAAAAATGAATATGAAGAAGAACTTTATGTTCACAATTTTGATCACTTACATATAGTGGACAAATTCTATACAAGACACAAGCTACTAAATCTTACTCAAGGAAAAGGCATAATCTGAACATTTCTACATCTATTGAAGAACTAAATTTTTAATCAAAACCCTACTCAGGCCCACCTTTGGTAATTTACTCTTATACTACATATCCAAGAACACAAAAATACATATGTATAATTCATTTCAGATTTATTCTATTTTACTTTTAAATATTTTATTTATTTGACACACAGAGATCACAAACAGGAGGAGTAACAGAAGGAGAAGGAGAAGCAGGCTTCCCACTGAGCAGGGAGCCCCACTGAGCAGGGAGTCTAATTCTCCAGACACTGAGATCATGGCTGAGTCAAAGTCGACACTTAACTGACTGAACCACCCAGGCACCCCTCAGGCTTATTTTAAATGAAAAATAATATAAAGTTCCTAAATGCTCATAGATAGAAGATAGGTTTAATGAACATTGCCACATCCACACAATGTATCTATAAAAACTAAAGAAGATATATTGGCAAACTCATAGGAAATTAATTCTAAAATATGTTAACTGAAAAGCACATTGTAAAGGAATATGCAGTACATTAACACTTTTATAAGAAACTAAGTAAAATAAGAAAATATAGAAATTATGAATTTTTTAGAAACTAAAACACAGAAAAAGATAAAACAGAATTGAGTAAGATATTACCAACAAGGATGAGAGGTATTGGTAAAGGCAAAGACCACACCAAAATGGAGAATTATAGACCAATATCCCTGATGCTTGTGTTCCCTCTAGGATTTTGATGGAATCTTGTCTCACATTTAGATCTTTCATCCATTTTGAGTTTATCTTTGTGTAGTGTAAGAGAATGGTCAAGTTTCATTCTTCTGCATGTGGATGTCCAAGTTTCCCAGCACCATTTATTGAACAGACTGTCTTTTTTCCAGTGGATAGTCTTTCCTCCTTTGTCAAATATTGGTTGACCATAAAGTTGAGGGTCCACTTCTGGATTCTCTATTCTGTTCCACTGATCTATGTCTGTTTTTGTGCCAGTACCACACTATCTTGATGATCACAGCTTTGTAGTACAACCTGAAATCTGGCATTGTGACGCCACCAGCTATGGTTTTCTTTTTTAATATTCTCCTGGCTATTTGGAGTCTTTTCTGATCCCACACAAATCTTAAGATGATTTGTTCCAACTCTCTGAAGAAAATCCATTGTATTTTGATAGGGATTGCATTGAACGTGTAAATTGCCCTCGGTAACATTGACATTTTAACAATATTAATTCTTCCAATCCATGAGCATGGAATAGTTTTCCATCTCTTTGTGTCCTCTTCAATTTCCTTCAGAAGTGTTCTGTAGTTTTTAAGGTATAGATCCTTTACCTATTTGGTTAGGTTTATTCCTAGGTATCTTATGCTTTTGGTGCAGTAGTAATTGGGATTGACTCCTTAATTTCTCTTTCTTCAGTCGCATTGTTAGTGCATAGAAATGCCACTGATTTCTGGGGATTGGTATTGTATCCTGCCACACTGCTGAATTGCTGTATGAGTTCTAGCAATCATGGGTGAAGTCTTTGGGTTTTCTATGTAGAGTACCATGTCATCTGCAAAGAGGGAGAGTTTGACTTCTTTGCCAATTTGAATGCCTTTTAATTCCTTTTGTTGCCTGATTGCTGACGGAGGCTAGGACTTCTAATACTATGTTGAATAGCAGTGGTAACAGTGGACATCTCTGTCATGTTCCTGATCTTAGGGGAAAGGCTCCCAGTGTTTCCCCATTGAGAATGATATTTGCTGTGGGCTTTTTGTAGATGGCTTTTAAGATGCTGAGGAATGTTCCCTCTATCCCTACACTCCCAAGAGTTTTGATCAGGAATGGATGCTGTATTTTGCCAAATGCTTTCTCTGCATCTATTGAGAAGATCCTATGGTTCTTGTTTTTTCTCTTGCTGATATGATCAATCACATTGATTACTTTATGAGTGTTGAACCAGCCTTGCATCCCGGGGATAAATCCCACTTGGTCATGGTGAATAGTCTTCTTAATGTATTGTTGGATCCTATTGGCTAGTATTTTGTTGAGAATTTTTCGTCCATGTTCATCAGGGATATTGGTCTATAGTTCTCCTTTTCGGTGGGGGTCTTTGTCTGGTTTTGGAATTAGGGTGATGCTGGCCTCAGAGAATGAGTTTGGAAGTACTCCATCTTTTTTTCTATCTTTCTGATCAGCTTTAGTAGAAAAGGTATGGTTTTTTCTTTAAACATTTGGTAGAATTCCCCTGGGAAGACATCTGGCCCTGGACTTTTGTGTCTTGGGAGGTTTTGAATGACTGCTTCAATTTCCTCCCTGGTTATCGGCCTGTTCAGGTTTTCCATTTCTTCCTGTTCCAGTTTTGGTAGTCTGTGGTTTTCCAGAAATGTGTCCATTTCTTCTAGATTGCTTAATTTTTTGGCGTATAGCTCCTCACAATAAGTTTTTAAAATCGTTTGTATTTCCATGGTATTGGTGGTGATCTCTCCTTTCTCATTCATGATTTTATTAATTTGAGTCTTTTTTCTCTTCTTTTTAATAAAGCTAGCTAATGATTTATCTATCTTCTTAATTCTTTCAAAGAACCAACTCCTGGTTTTGTTATTCTGTTCCACAGTTCTTCTGGTCTCAATTTCATTGGGTTCTGCTCGAATCTTTATTAATTGTCTTCTTCTGCTGGATGTAGGACTTATTTGCTGTTTTTTCTCCAGCTCCTTTAGTTATAAGGTTAGATTTTGTATTTGAGTTCTTTCCAGTTTTTGGATGGATGCTTGTATTGCAATGTATTTCCCCCTCAGGACTGCTTTTGCTGTATCCCAAAGATTTTGAATGGTTGTATCCTCATTCTCATTAGTTTCCATGAATCTCTTAAATTCTTCCCTAATTTCCTGGTTGACCCTTTCATCTTTTAGCAGGATGGTCCTTAACCTCCTCATGTTTGAAATCCTTCCAAACTTCTCTTTGTGATTTAGTTCTAGTTTCAAAGCATTATGGTCTGAAAATATGCAGGGGATGATCCCAATCTTCGGTATCGGTTCAGAACTGATTTGTGACCCAGTATGTGGTCTATTCTGGAGAAAGTTCCATGTGCACTTGAGAAGAATGTGTATTCAGTTGAGTTTGGATGTAAAGTTCTGTAAATATCTGTGAAATCCATCTGGTCCAGTGTATCATTTAAAGCTCTTTTTTCTTTGGAGATGTTGTGCTTAGAAGATCTATCTAATGCAGAAAGCGCTGTATTCGAATCTCCAAGTATAAGTGTATTATTATCCAAGTATGTCTTAACTTCAGTTATTAATTGATTGAGATACTTGGAAGTTAACACATTCGGGGCATAAATATTCATGATTGTTAAGTCCTCTTGTAGGATAGATCCTTTAAGTAGGATATAGTGTCCCTCTTCATCTCTCACTACAGTCTTTGGGATAAAATTTAATTTATCTGATATAAGGATGGCTACCCCTGCTTTCTTTTGAGGTCCGTTTGAATGGTAAATGGTTCTCCAACCTTTTATTTTCAGGCTGTAGGTGTCCTTATGTCTAAAATGAGTCTCTTATAAACAGCAAATACATGGATCTTTCTTTTTTATACAGTCTGAAACACTGTGTCCTTTTTGGGGTCATTAAGCCCGTTCACGTACAGAGTTACTATTGAAAGATATGAATTTAGGGCAGCCCTGGTGGCGCAGCAGTTTGGCACTGCCTCCGGCCTGGGGTGTGATCCTGGAGACCCGGGATCCAGTCCCACGTTGGGCTCCCTGCAGGGAGCTAGCTTCTCCCTCTGCCTGTGTCTCTGCCTCTCTCTCTCTCTCTCTCTCTCTCTCTCTCTCTGTGTCTATGAATAAATAAATAAAATCTTTAAAAAAGAGAGAAAGATGAATTTATTGTCATCATAATACCTATTCAGTCCCTGTTTTTGTGGATTGTTTCCTTGGACTTCCTCTTTCTTTTACAGGGTCCCCCTTAATATTTCTTGCAGAGCTGGTTTTGTGGTCACATATTCTTTCAGCTTCTGCCTATCTTGGAAGCTCTTTATCTCTCCTTTATTCTGAATGACAGCCTTGCTGGATAAAGTAGTCTTGGCTACATGTTCTTCTAATATAGGACCCTGAATGTATCTTGCCAGCCCTTTATGTCCTGCCAGGTCTCTGTGGAGAGGTTTGCTGTTAACCTAATACTTCTCCCCATAAAGGTTATGGATTTCTTCTATCTTGCTGCTATAAGGACCTTCTCTTTATCTCTGGAATTTGCAAGTTTCACTATTAAATGTTGAGGTGTTGAGCAGTTTTTATTGATTTTAAGGGGAGGATCTCTCTATCTCCTGGATCTGAATGCCTGTTTCCCTTCTCAAGTTAGGGAAGTTCTCGGCTATGATTTGTTCAAATACAGTTTCTGGACCTCTGTCCCTTTTGGCGCCCTCGGGAACACCAATTAAACCTAGATTTTTCCTTCTGAGGCCGTCACTTATTTCCCTTAACCCATCCTCATGATCTTTTGTTTGTCTCTTTTTTCCTCAGTTTCCTTGCTTGCCATCAACTTGTCTTCTATGTCACTTACTCGTTCTTCTACCTTGTTAACCTTCATTAGGACCTCCAGTTTGGATTGCATCTCATTTAATTGATTTTTAATTTTGGCCTGATTAGATCTAAATTCTGCAGTCATGAAGTCTCTTGAATCCTTTATGCTTTTTTCTAGAGCCACCAGCAGCTTTATAATAGTGCTTCTGAATTGGCTTTCTGACATTGAATTGTAATCCAAATTTTGTAACTCTGTGGGAGAGGACTATTTCTGATTCTTTCTTTTTGAGGTGAGTGTTTCCTTCTAGTCATTTTGTTCAGTGCAAAGTGGCCAAAAACAAGTTGTAGTAGAAAAAGGAGAAAAAGAGAGGAAAAAAAGGGGGGAAAAAAGGGGGTGGGGGAAGCAAACAAAAGAAAAAACAAGGGGGAGTATCCTCTGATTCTATATACTGTAAATCCTTCGACTTCCCCTGGAACTTTCCAGCGCTGTTTGGTCAATAACTTGCTCTTCCCCTGTTCTTCCAGCTGGTCTTCTGGGGGAGGGGCCTGCTGTGCTGATTCTCAGGGGTGTTCACCTGGGGGAGCTGCCCAGCCCCCTGCCAGGTGCAAGGCTCAGTGGGAGCTGTTTATCCTGTGAGGCCCCTGATCAGTCCCAAGTACAAGGTGACACCAGAAGGAACAACAGTGGTGGCAGCCAGCTTTCCATCTCTGGAGTCAGCTCCCACAGTAACTATCGCTGTTCCCAGTCCACAGGGGCCTGGATGCTCCAGAGGCGGTGGGGCGCAGATCTGCACAGCTTGGGGCCGCCCATGCGGCAGGAGAGACCTTGCTGTACTGTGTCCTCCAGGCCTATGCCTGTCCTGGGGGGAGTGCCGCATCCTGGGCCGTGGTCCCAGCGCCAGGGCTGTGGGGCCTGCACCGCTGGAATCACGCTCCTGGGACTGCAAATCCCCCTCAGTGTGAAGGCACAACCTGAGCCACCGGAGCTGCTCCCTGGGCCCCACGGGGCATGCGCTCCAGGCCTTTAGGGAGCTCCGCCCGCGGTGTGTGACGTGCTCTCCCCAGAGTCCAGTTCCTATTAGTGCCCCTGGGAGCCTGAGGGCATCCCTGGCCCTCCTGGGATCCTGCCCGAGCTCCCTAGGAGCGCCTTTCCCTCTGGGAAGGTTGGTAAAGCCCTGCTTCTCAGGGACTGGGCTTTCCTGTCCTGGAGGCTCTCCGCACCCGGCCTTAGCTCGGGTCCTTGCGGGGCCCCTCCCCCTTGGATGCTTTTTTATTTCTTTTTTTTCCCCTCTCCCTACCTTGATAGAAGCGCAAACTCTTCTCACTGTAGCATTCCAGATGTTCTCTCTTTAAATCTCAGAGCGAATTCATAGGTTTTCAGGCTTATTTGAAAGTTATCTAGGTAAGTTGGTGGGGACAGGTGACTTGGGAACCCTACTCTTCTGCCATCTTGCCCCGCCTCCCGCCACAGCAACTTCTTGCAAGATACATCCATGAAGGCAAGAGAAACAAAAGCAAAAATGAATTATTGGGACTTCATCAAGAAAAAAGCTTCTGCACAGCCAAAAAAACAGTCAACAAAACTAAAAGACAACCTACAGAATGGGAGAAGATATTTGCAAATGACCGATCAGATAAAGGGCTAGTATCCACAATCTATAAAAAATTTATTAAACTCAACAGCAAAGGAACAAACAATCCAATCATGAAATGGACAAAAGACATGAACAGAAATCTCACAGAGGAAGACACAGACATGGCCAACAAGCACATGAGAAAATGCTCTGCATCACCGGCCATCAGGGAAATACAAATCAAAACCACAATGAGATACCACCTCACACCAGTGAGAATGGTGAAAAATAACAAGGCAGGAAACAACAAATGTTGGAGAGGATGTGGAGAAAGGGGAACCCTGTTGCACTGTTGGTGGGAATGTGAACTGGTGCAGCCACTCTGGAAAACTGTGTGGAGGTTCCACAAAGAGTTAAAAATAGATCTGCCCTATGACCCAGCAATTGCACTGCTGGGTATTTACCCCAAAGATACAGGTGCAGTGAAACGGCAGGACATCTGCACCCCGATGTTTATAGCAGCAATGTCCACAATAGCCAAACTGTGGAAGAAGCCTCAGTGTCCACTGAAAGATGAATGGATAAAGAAGATGTGGTCTATGTATACAATGGAGTATTACTCAGCCATTAGAAAAGACAAATCCCCACCATTTGCTTCAACGTGGATGGAACTGGAGGGTATTATGCTGAATGAAATAAGTCAATCGGGGAAGGACAAACATTATATGGTCTCATTCATTTGGGGAATATAAAAATTATGAAAGGGAATAAAGGGAAAGGAGAGAAGATGAGTGAAAATATCAGTGAGGGTGACAAAACATGAGAGACACCTAACCATGGGAAATGAACAAGGGGTAGTGGAAAGGGAGGTGGGTGGGGGGTTGGGGTGACTGGGTGATGGGCACTAAGGGGAGCACTTGGCGGGATGAGCACTTGGTGTTATGCTAAATGTTGGCAAATTGAAGTCCAATAAAAAAAATTTTTAAAAGAGAGGTATTGGTATGAAGAGGGAATGATTCTTATCTAACTATGGCTTTTTTTTTTTACAGTTTTTACTTTCTAAATATTGTGTTAATGTTTTACATACTCAGAAATTTATATTATACAAACAATGGTGTTGGAATGAAAAATGGGATACAAACAGAAACAAATGCACCTACTTATATTTCAAATGAATAACTAAACTGAAAGTAAAAAAAAAAAGTACTAACCCAAATAATTTTTAACCTAGTACTTTGACTACACAGCCTCAGACTAAATGTAGAATTATAAATAATTACCATATTTAATATGTTTTTTGCTTACAGTGGTATGGCTGAACATTTCCCTACCTATTTTTGGAGTAGTGCAAAACTGAACAAATGCTTAATTATACTGATAATGGTGGGGGGCCACATTTCTCATGGTTGGACAGGGAGGTGGTATATATATGGATAGGGAAAAGGTAGAAGGAACTCTTGATATTAGATAGGAATTAGATGCAACAGTGTGACATCACAGATGTTAAAATATGGGTATTAGCTAGGTGTCTCAACCTTGACATTACCGACATTTGAACCTGGATACCTCTGTTTCAGGGAATGTTCTGTACTTTGTATGATATTCAGTAGCAGTCCTCCACCAGATACTATAATCAAAACCAAAAAAATCTCTAGGCATTGCCAATATCCCCTAGGTGGCAAAACTGTCTCCCAAAACAAGCCCACGGATATAAGAAAGACATGCAAACACATATATACATAAATAAATATCTGCATATATATTTTCATGTACATACAGGTATATATATAGTGTATAGACATATATACACAAACACATATATATAACAAAGATATAATTTTTATGATAAAGTACTATAATCCAGAAAAATATTTAAGAAACACTACAATCATCTTTCACTCACTGTCCCATCTACTCCTTTGGCAAACCCATATCGCATGCCTTTTCTTCCTGGGAATCTAATCATCAAAGTCAGTTTTACAAAGGAAAGACTCACGCTTCATTTCCATCTTGCATATAAAATCAACCCCCAACGCTACTGCAACATTTGAACAGAGACAGAAAGCCAGCTTCTCGGTGAGGGTCATACGTTCATATGCGGTGTTCACGAATACATATAGAAAAAAGGTGACAAAGTAGAGGAAACCTCCAACAGAAACAGCCAAAGTAGCTGAAAAGAAGGAAAATAGAGTCAGTTCACATAAACTACAAAAACTTGATGCAGAAATATCCTCATCTTATTACAAAAAAGCCCTAAAATTTAGGTCTAAATGTAGACCCTACAAAAGAAGAGAAAATGGCTTTGTTACCACCAACCACTGTATCACAAACATCTAGAACTGCTGAACACAGACAGGTTCTCAATAAATATTTTGCTTAAATGAATGAGTGAATTAATGAATGGCACAAGGAATAAACTTCTCTGGAATTTATCCTCCTTCTTACACTATGATTGTGGATATTTACTCATCTAAAAAAGGACTTATCTTTATGTTTATAAAAACTTCCTTTCATTTTTATTCATGACTACTCAGCCTAACAATCTCTAGATGTACAACACCACTAATTATGTCATACGAATACACCTACACTATTTCCATTTATTTTGGAATTTTGGAAGATGAAGACTGAAAAAGTTGACAGAGGTTATAGACATATTTCCAGTCTTATTTATGACACTTTGAATATTTAATTATAATACTTTATGAAACAGTACATTAAAAAGATGGAGAAAAAAGTCAGTGTAATAGAGAAGCATCTGGATTAGAATGCTATGTATCATGGGAATTGCATTATTTCAGATCAACTCTTTTAATGATGATGGAAAAATCTAGACAAATTATTTTTTTAAGTTTGTTTGCTTGTTTATTTATTTGTATATTAAAGTATTACTTTTTAAGTATGATAAGGACAGAGAGCTACCAGGCAAGGACAATTTGTAGGGCCAAAATCAAGGTAAGAAGAGAACTCAAGGGCATAAGAAATTAATACATGCTAGTAAAGAAAAGAAGCTCAAACTTTTACTTAGGGCCCTGAAAAGCTACATCTAAAGTACAAGTGTACCAGAAATAGAACATTTTCAATCACCTAAAATCCTTATTAGATTATTATCAAACCCCTAACCTAGGGGTGCTAGAGCCCCATACCTAAATGACTGATAGATTTAAAATTAAATCCTCTCTGTAGGAAAAAAAAAGTCATCCAAAAACTCATATTATTTCTAAAATTTTTATAAGCAATATTTTACATTAAGTAAAAAAAAATTTTTTAGGAATACCAGGTTGGATTGTGTCTACCATCTGAATATTCTTATGTTGAAGCCCTAACCTTCAGTACCTCAGAATGTGGCTACATTTAGAGAGAGGCCCTTTAAAAGGATGATTAAGTTAACATGTCAGTTCACCCTCTGGGACAGTGCTGTGTGTTAAAAACATTCCCCAAGATTTCATTCTTTTTTGTGGCTATTATTCCTGTGTGTGTGTGTGTGTGTGTGTGTGTGTGTGTGTGTGTGTGTACATCACACTTTCTTTACCCATTCATCAGTCGATGGACACTTGGGCTGTTACCATAATTTGGTTATTGTAGGATAATGTTGATATAAACATCAGGGTGCAAACATACTTTTGAATTAATATATATATATTTTTTTATGATAGTCACAGAGAGAGAGAGAGAGAGAGTGAGGCAGAGACACAGGCAGAGGGAGAAGCAGGCTCCATGCACCGGGAGCCTGACGTGGGATTCGATCCCGGGTCTCCAGGATCGCGCCCTGGGCCAAAGGCAGGCGCCAAACCGCTGCGCCACCCAGGGATCCCCTGAATTAATACTTTTGTATTCTTTGGGTAAATACTAGTAGTGCAATTACTGATTCATAGTTCTGTTTTTAACTTTGTGAGGAACTTCCAGGCTAGAGAGTATATGCTAAGCGAAATATGTCAGAGAAAGTCAAATACCATATGATTTCACTCATATGTGGACTTAAGAAACAAAACATATGAGGGCCACCTGGATGGTATAGTTGGTTGAACATCCAACTCTTGATCTTAGGATCCTGAGTTCAGGCCCCGCCCAGCATGGAGTCTACTTAACAAACAAATCAACAAGCAAAACAAATGAGATGAGGGGAAAAAAAGAGAGAGAGGCAAACCAAAAAACAGACTCTTAACTATACAGAACAAACTGATAACTACCACAGGGGAGGTTGGAGGGGAGTGGAGATGGGTGAAATAGGTAATGGGAATTAAGTAGTGCACTCACTGTGATGAGCACTGGGTGTTGTGTGGAAATGCTGAATCACCGTATCATACACCGGAAACTAACAGAGCACAGTATGTTAACTACTGGAATATTAAATTAAATTATATTAAATTAAAGGGGGGCAAAAGGACAGGATGTGGTGAAATAGGAACCCTTATTCATTGCTAGTGGGGATAAATATAAAGTTGTATAGTCACACTGGAAAAAATTTGGGAAAGTTCTTTAAAAGTTAAATATAAATTTATCTCACAATCCAACAATTCCATTTCCAGGAGAGCTAAAAACATATGTCCACACAAAGACTTGTATGTAAATAGTCATAACAGTGTTATTCATAATGGCCAAAAATACTGCAAACAATTTAAATGTCCTTCAACCCTTAGATGGATAAAAAAAAGTTGCATATCCATATAAGGAAATATTATTCAGCAATTAGCAGAAAGGAAAGACTGATACATGCTAGGCAAGTAAAAGGAACTAGACTAGATATTTTAGAAGACTCCATATTTTACCCATACATTCCAAATGTCTGGATAGGTCAAACTGATATATAGAGAAAGCAGGAGTTGTTGCCTTATACTACAGAGACAAGAATGAGAATTGACTGAAAATTAGCTCAAGGGAAATTTTGAGAGTGATAGAAAGTTTCTAAAATGAGATTTGGTAATGGTTGCATAACTTGAAAAATCTACTAGTGGGTGAATTTTATAGTATATATATTATACTTTTATAAAGCTGTAAAAATATGTAAAAAGATATAAACATTTTATAGAGAAAAACATACAGTTCTTATTAACCTAAAAATATGATCAGCATCAGGCAACACCCTTTTTGAACTTGGCCACAGTAACTTCTTACAAGATACATCCATGAAGGCAAAAGAAACAAAAGCAAAAATGAACTATTAGGACTTCATCAAGATAAGAAGCTTTTGCACAGCAAAAGATATGTCAACAAAACTAAAAGACAACCTACAGAATGGGAGAAGATATTTGCAAATGATGTATCAGATAAAGGGCTAGTATCCAAGATCTATAAAGAACTTATTAAACTCAACAGCAAAGCAACACACAATCCAATCATGAAATGAGCAAAAGACATGAACAGAAATCTCACAGGGAAGACAGACATGGCCAAGAAGCACATACAAAAATGCTCTGCATTACTGCCATCAGGGAAATACAAATCAAAACCACAATGAGATATCGCCTCACACCAGTGAGAATGGGGAAAATTAACAAGGCAGGAAACCACAAATGTTGGAGAGGATGTGGAGAAAGGGGAACCGTCCTGCACTGTTGGTGGGAATGTGAACTGGTACAGCCACTCTGGAAAACTGTGTGGAGGTTCCTCAAAGAGTTCAAAATAGACCTGCCCTATGGCCCAGCAATTGCACTGCTGGGGATTTACCCCAAAGATACAGATGCAGTGAAACGCCGGGACACCTGCACCTCAGTGTTTCTAGCAGCAATGTCCACAATAGCCAAACTGTGGAAGGAGCCTCGGTGTCCATCGAAAGATAATGGATAAAGAAGATGTGGTATATGTATACAATGGAATATTACTCAGCCATTAGAAATGACAAATACCCCCCATCTGCTTCAATGTGGATGGAACTGGAGGGTATTGTGCTGAGTGAAATTAGTCAATCGGGGAAGGACAAACGTTATATGGTCTCATTCATTTGGGGAATATAAAAAATAGTGAAAGGGAATAAAGGGGAAAGGAGAAAAAATGTTGGGAAATACCAGAAAGGGTGACAGAACATGAGACTCCTAACTCTGGGTGGTGGAAGGGGAGGTGGGCGGGGGGGGGGACTGGGTGATGGGCACTGAGGGGGGCACTTGATGGGATGAGCACTGAGTGTTATTCTATATGTTGGCAAATTGAACATCAATAAAAAAATAAATTTATTTAAAAATATGATCAGAATCAATAATTACCAGGAAATTACAAATTAAAAGTACTATGAGATGCCTTTCACACCTCAAATATGATACAAATTTTACAAGTCTGAAACAGTAGGGATACATACCTACTGCTAGGAGGGATTTGAAATTATACAACCACTTTGGAAACAGTTTGACATAACCTAGTTAAATAACATGCTCACATACCCTACCTGAGTAAGAAATTCCACTCCTAATTATACACCCCAGAAAAATCCTTGTATATCTCTACCAATTGACATATACAAGAATGTTCACATCAATACTATTCATAACAATAACTAACTAGAAACAACCCACATACCTATCAAACATAAAACTGATAACTGTACAAGAGAATACCATACAAAAAAAAGAGAATACCATACAACAGTAAAAATGAAATTACAACTATATAACGCCTAAATCATAACACCATGCTGTATCCAAATTATACAGTATAATTTCATTAATAAAACTAAGCAATACATTAGCTAATAATAGATATATATATAAGTGGCAAAAAAAAAAGCAAATCTGTAAAGAAAAGTCAATCAGAATAGTGGTTATAATCAGAAAGGAGCACTAAAGCATTCCTTAGATACTAGCAATTTCTGTTTTCCAATGTGGTATGTTGAGTACTTGGATGAGCACCTGGGTATTCATTTTATTATTATGAACACTGTAAAAACACTCTTGCATTTGTTATCTATTTCATACCATGAAAAAACTTAAAGGACTTATAATTTAAAAAACAGATATGGAAAAGCACCTGTAGAAAAAAAATAGAATGGTACCACTTCCATAACTTTCAAAATATAAAATTTTATATAACTCACCAATCTCCTATTAAAACCTGTAATTTATTCCTGCTGATTGCATTCACTGATGCCATTCTCACATAAACCACAATCTTAATACATTGGTGAATTTAAGCAAAATAAGAATTTACTGTTCCTTCTGTGTGGTACCTTTGTTTCTCATTCACTTACACAGCAAGAGGAGCTATTTAAGTTTTACCTTTATTCAAAGTGTCCTGCTAAATAATCTACCTTTGGCATGTTCTCCAGGCTTACCTGAGGTCTCTGAATTGCTATCAGAAGAAAATACCGAAATCTCTGGTGCTCAAAAGAAAATCCCAACAAAAAAGCTAGCTTTGGCTTTTAATCACCTCCCAACTAACTTTTGGACTTTGTGCCACCTCAGCAATGTTTATAAACAGAAATAATTTTTAAAAATATTTCATCAGCATCATAGTTGTTTTGGCCAAAGAGTCTCTCCTTGGCATTTGTATACTTTACCCCTCAGCATGGTACCTTCAGCTTGACTTTGACATAATGATTCTCCACTCATAGTTTTACTATACTTCATGATAGGTGGTGGGTATGACTCTACTTTGTAAGAACCAACCAACTGGTAGCAGTGTTATTGCTGAAAACAATAAAAATACCAACGGGAAAAAAAATACCAACGAAATGTAAAGTTTACCATAAAGCAAATTTTTTATAGTACCTGGTGTCTTAAATGACCAAGAGAAGGTAATACTCTAATTATGGAATTTCCATTATGAAAGATATAAACGTCAAAGTGATGAAAATTTGTTGTCTGAAAAAATATATATACTTATTTTTTAATAAATGGTAAGTAACAGAAAATGACCACTGGAGAAGTACAAATTCCCTTAGTTCAGTCTGAATTTATCCAGTCATACATCCCTCTCATATGTGAGAATGCAAAGGTTAGGAAGTTGATTTGCACATGCTTTTTGCATATTCAACATGGTCCCAGGCATGTGATGAGTGATCCAAACACTTTCAAGAGCAAGTGAGTGAATGAATATTTCCACATGACGCTACTTTAGTTGACACCTTCTTGTCACATGTGATCTTATGTAGGTTTTTATCCTCTTTTTACAGGCACCCTATGCTATACTGATTTTCCCTGATCTTCGCTCTTCCCCTCAAATCATTTTACATGCATATGATATCTGTCTTTTTTGTTAGAGTATAATAAGTAGAGGCTGAATATGAGGTGGTAGTTGAAGTTTAGAAAGAGCTCCTAAATGAAATCCTCTTTAAAGTCAACTGAAATGCTGAGAACCTGTCATGGGAGGAGTCTTAGACTCACCTGTATTGAATAATGTGGAAATCAGAAAGCCAAAGGATATAGAGGAAACGACAAAGCACAGGAAAAACACGAAGACGAGAGATGGGTCACTGTACTGGAAGACTACTTCAGGTACAATCTAACAAAACAACCAGGATGCCAGTTTAGTCATAATATAAGAGGTGTCACAGATAAACAAGGGAGGCAAAAGAAAATACCCTTAACACTTGAGTGGCCCTAGTGAAATGGGTCACTGTTCAGAGATATGCAAAGTTAAATAACCTTTTTCTCATGGAAGGGCTGCCCATCTAGATCTATGGTTTTATGTACTAATAAACTGAGCAGCTTCTGAATTTCAAGGGGATTGAATAAAATATATATATATTTCTTTGCAACCTAAAACCCACTCAGCCCACACCCACAGTTATCTTATTCCCCTTGAAGTTTACTTGCAGCATGCTGCATTCAAATACATACTTGCCTTGACAAATAAAATCATGCACAGTAAACAGGTGATAATTACAAACATCAAAAAGAATGAGACAAAATAGGAAGCCCAGAGCATAGCATTACTGAGTCCTATCATGAGCTGGTACTCCTGTAGGAAGTTAACACAAACCAAATGTCATGAAAAATAGTTCATAGTTTTCAAAATGCATCCATAAATATATTCTGACTTATTTCCCACAAAAACTTATATAGGTTAAATATTATCACCCTGATTTTACATAGAAATCAAGTCTCAGAGTAGTCAAGGAATCTAAAACCAACCACCTAATAAGTGGCAGTGCTATTGATTCCACTCAGAATTTTAAGTCCAGATCTTCTTCCTGATAACTTACCATTTGCAGTTCTAACACTAGAAATACTTAATTAAAAATTTAAAACACAAAAACAAGACCATCTTTCTTTTTATTATGTTATACCTCCAGGAAGTATTTAAGTAAATATGCTTTAATTCAATTATAGATTAAAGTAGGGACAGGCAAATTACAGCCAATGGGCTAAATCCAGGCTGCCTTATACTTTTATAAATAAGCTTTATTGGCATACACCCATGCTCATTTACTTCTGTACTGTCTATGGCTATGTTCATTCTCCAATAGAATTGATAGCTGTAATATAGCCTGCAAAACCTAAAAAAATATGTATTATCTAGTTTTGTTTACAGATAAAGTTTGCCAATCCCTAACCTACACAAACCCTTTTAATTTTACAGATCATAAAGCCAGACTCAAAGACAGTGAGTTGCTTCTCCAAAGCTGTACAGAAGGAGCTCCCTGTTCTGTGCTCTTCCCACTCCATCATGCTGCCTCTGCACATTTCTGAAGCTACTTTTCTCTGGTACAGTGAATGAGAAACAGATTCCCCAGGTTTGAATCCTCACTCTGCCACTTACCAGCAATATAACCTTGAGCAAACCCCTTGACCTCTCTGTGCCTCAATGTCCTCATCTATGAACACTAAAATCCAAACAACATAATGGGCAAGTTTGTAGAATTTCAGCAGTGAGCTTCATGAACTATAATTCAGCATAGTATCCAAAATATATAAAGAATTTATAAATTCAACACCCAAAAAACAAATAATCCAATCAAAAAATAGGCAGAAGACATGAAACCAGACATTTCTCCAAAGAAGACACACAAATGGCCAACAGACACATGAAAAGATACTCAACATCCCTCATCATCAGGGAAATTCAAATCAAAACTACAGTGAGATATCACCTCACACCTGTTAGATTGGCTAAAATAAAAAACACAAGAAACAACAGGTGTTGGTAAAGAAGTGGAGAAAAAAAACAAACCCTCATTCACTGTTTGTAGGAATGCAAACTGGTGCAGCCACTGTGGAAAATAGTATAGAGGTTCCACAAAAAAAGTTAAAAATAGAACTACCCTATGATCCAGCATTTACCCAAAGAATATAAAAACACTAATTCAAAGGAATACATGCACTTGATTTTTATAAACAGTATTCTACAATAGCCAAATTACGGAAACAGCCCAAATGTCCACTGACTGATGAATGGATAAAGAAAATGTGGTATGTGTGTATGTATATGTGTGTGTGTGTGTGTGTGTGTGTGTGTAGGAAAATTACTCAGTCATCAAAAAAAATGAAATCTTGCCATTTGCAATGACATAGATAGAGCTAGAGAGTAAAATGCTATGTGAACTTGATGGGATGAGCACTGGGTGTTATTCTGTACATTGGTAAATTGAACACCAATAAAAAATAAATTTATTAAAAAAAATAATAAAAAAATTAAAAATTAAAATCTTAATAATGTGGCCAAAAAAAATGCTAAGTGAAGTAAGTCGGTCAGAGAAAGACAAATACCACATGATTTCACTCACATGGAATTTAAGAAACAAAACAAAGAAGAAAAGGGGAAAAATAAGGAGGATAGAGAGAGAAATCAAGAAATAAACTCTTAGGGCAACCTGGGTGGCTCAGCAGTTTAGCGCTGCCTTCAGCCCAGGGTGTGATCCTGAAGACCAGGGATCGAGTCCCGCATCGGGCTCCCTGCATGGAGCCTGCTTCTCCCTCTGCCTGTGTCTCTGCCTCTCTCTCTACCTGTGTCTTTCATGAATAAATAAATAAAATATTTTTAAAAAGAAATAAACTCTTAATTGTAGAGAACAACCCTGATGGTTACTAGAGAAGAGGGAGGTGAAGGAATGGGTGAAACAGGTGGTGGTGAGGATTAAGGAGTGCACTTGTCGTGATGAGTACAGGGTGACATATGGAACTGTTGAATTATTATATTGTATACCTAATACAATATAGGCATAATATAATATAATATACATATAATATAATACTGTATGCTAACTGGAGTTTAAATGACAACTTTTAAAAAGTTACAAGACCGTTTTAATTTAAAAGGGTAATTTAAAAAAGGATTTAGTTTTAAAGGATCATTTTAATTTAAAAGGATAAAAAAAATGGTGTAGTCACTCTGGAAAACTGTGTGGAGGTTCCTCAAAGAGTTAAAAATAGATCTGCCCTACGACCCAGCAATTGCACTGTTGGGGATTTACCCCAAAGATACAGATGCAATGAAACGCCGGGACACCTGCACCCCGATGTTTCTAGCAGCAATGTCCACAATAGCCAAACTGTGGAAGGAACCTCGGTGTCCATCGAAAGATGAATGGATAAAAAAGATGTGGTTTATGTATACAATGGAATATTACTCAGCCATTAGAAACGACAAATCCCCACCATTTGCTTCGACATGGATGGACCTGGAGGGTATTATGCTGAGTGAAATAAGTCAATTGGAGAAGGACAAACATTATATGGTCTCATTCATTTGGGGAATATAAAAAATAGTGAAAGGGAATAAAGGGGAAAGGAGAAAAATGAGTAGGAAATAACAGAAAGGAAGACAGAACATGAAAGACTCCTAACTCTGGGAAACGAACTAGGGGTGGTGGAAGGGGAGGTGGGTGGGGGGTGGAAGTGACTGGGTGATGGGCACCGAGGGGGGCACTTGATGGGATGAGCACTGGGTGTTATTCTATATGTTGGCAAATTGAACACCAATAAAAAATAAATTTATAAAAAATAAAAAATAAAACTTTTACCGTGGGGGGGGGGGAGTAGTGGTGCTAGTTTCCAGAAACTATTCAAAACAGATGTTTTCTACTATATTATTAAAGTAATATATTTTAATTTTTTTATATCAATATTAAACTCTGTGACTTTAGTGTCCTCTGTCTACTACATAGGAAGTGCTTAAAATTGTGTCCTGAATAAACAAATAAATGTGAGGGTATCTGGTTGAGTCTTCCTAATACTCTTACAAATGGATTCAGGTATATTTTATCATGCAAAGGAACCAAATAAGGAAATAAAATGTTAATTAAAAGACTACAGAACCACGAAATAACAGATTTATTAAGGATCGCCGAAAAACTCAGTCTATTAAAGCAAATTTCAATGAAAAATCGAAAAGAGGGTTTACGTGACACCTGGGTAGCTCAGCGGTTGAGTGTCTGCCTTTGGCTCCGGTCGTAATCCCGAAGTCCCGGGATCAAGTCCCACATCAGGCTTCCTGCATAGAGCCTACTTCTCCCTCTGCCTATGTCTCTGCCTCTCTATGTCTCTCAAGAATAAATAAATTTTTTAAAAAAAGAGAAAGTTTACAAAAACCTAAGTAACCTATGACACCAAAACTTGTAAGTATAGATATGCAGTGTCCACATGCAAACACTCATACAGAGAAAGAAAAACATACATCAAATTGTTGAAATATCTCTGAGTAAGTGGCTCAGGCCTGTTTTCTTCGTCTGTTTCATTTTTTAACGTGCACTATTTATGTAACAGGCATTGGTATTTTAAAAGAAATCATTTGGAATTGTGTGCCTCTATCTTAAATGAGTGCTGAATGAAGCTAAGACAGCAACCCAGCCAAGATGCAAGGTAACTGTCTTAAATAAAAGGAAATAGTGTCTACAGTTCTTTCATACAAAATTTCTAATTTAAAACAAAATTTTAGAGAAATGGAAGGCTTTCCCATCTGGCCTAGATGGGGGAAAATAGGACCAGATTTACCCTCTAAGTAGAAACAACTTAAAAAAAAAGACATCTATACAATGAACATCACTCAGCCATAAAAAAGAAGGAATCCTACCATTTGCAACAACACAAATGGAGCTTCAAGGCATTATACTTAGTGAAAGAAGTCAGATATATGTGAAAAAAGATATATATATGGTGGAATATTATTCAGCCATAAAAAGGAAAAAATTTTGTGATTTGCACAACAAGAACAGACCTTGAGGATGCTATGCTTAGTGAAATAAGTCATACAAACACTTTATGATATTACTAAATGCAAAATCTAAAAACAGAAATAACAATAAAAACCCAAATCATAGATACACACAACCAATTGGCAGTTGCCAGAAGCAGGGGGTAGGGGAAGGTGCTTAAAAGGCACAAATTTCTAGTTATAAGAGAAGCAAATCCTGGGGATGTAATGTAAAGCATGATGGTGAGAGTTAACAACAGAGTATACGTATTTGAAAGTTGCAAAGAGAGTAGACCTTAAAAGTGCACATACACAAACAAATCCTAACTATGTATAGTTACAGATATTAACTAAACTCATTATAATCATTTTGCAATGTATACATATATCAAATCATTATATTGTACACCTAAAACTCGGACACTTTATATGTCATTTAGATGTTAACTAAAAAAATTAAAAATAATTTTTAAAGAAAAGAAACACAAGTAAAAAACCGATTCTCAAGACATAGAAGACCAGTCAATAAAGGCCAGTAATCACTTAGAGAAGAATGAAACAAATGAGATTAGCCCTGTGATCAATGAATCACTTAGCTGGTTGCTAACCAGCTGCCCAGCTAACTAGAGTGAGAGTCCAGCAATGTTCCTGAGAGCAGAAGCTTGGAATCCACAGAGGACAAGGTGGCTGGAGTTTGCAGGGTCAAATAACAACAGAGATAATTACAGAGGGAGAGTTTCAGGGATCTTTGAAAAGTACTCCTACTAGAGTCTTCATATTAGTATTCATCAGCATATATGCATAAAGAATGGGGTCGAGGCCATAAAAAAGAACCATTTTTAAGGATTAGAAGAACAAATACCTACAGATCACAAATGTCTAGAAATAGTTCCTGTTTCCATGAGCCAGAGTTTAAAACCACATAATTTAAAACCACATAATTATGGGTTATAGGTAGAATACTTTCAAGGATTTTGCATTAACAGTGGGCCAAATTTAGACCTAGACCTGAGTCTAGGTTGGATTTTCCAACCTCAGCACTACTGAGAACATACTCAGTGCAAAGCATTGTCCTAAGTGTGTTATATACATCAGGATTTCTCAGTATTATTTACATTTCAGACTAATTTTTAATTGTGGGGGGAAGCTATCTTATGCTTTACAGGATATTTAACAGCAACCCTAAATGACCTATGAGGTGCCAGTTGCAACTATCCTAGGTAAACAAATATCCCCAGACATTACCAAATGTCCTCTGGGAGGAAAACTGCTCCCTGTTGAGAAGTACTTAGAATAAATGCCACTCTAATCCACTTAACAAAAATTAAAAGCAAGACCCCAAAGGACAATACTGTTTCCAGATTATTTAACTCAGTTTCAAAATAAAACTGAAGAATATAGTAACACAGAAATACCCAATGCTGAACAAAGTCCACAATCCCTGATATTCAATAAAAACTTACTAGATGTAATGGACAATCTCTAAGTTGACCCCTAGCATCTCTGCCCTCTATTATTCACACTCCTGTGTGGTTCCCTCACATTGAGTGTGGGTGGGTCACCAAACTTGTTTTAATCAATAGAATATAGCAAAGGTGATTAAATGTCATTTCTATGATTATGTAACATAGGATTATGGCACTTTGCTCACTCTGAGACTCTTTCTCTTGCTCAATTTGATGATGCCCTAGGCCATTTAGAAGACCCATATGGCAAGTTGCTGAGCCTCCATCCAACAGTCAGAAAGAAACTAAAATACTCAGTCCCACAACTATAACAAACAATTCTACCAACAACTACATGAGCTTAGAAGAGATTATTCCCCTATATGAGACTGAGATGAGACCACTACTCTGGATGACATCTTGGATTGCAGCCTTGCAGAAAACATAGCAAAGCCATGCCTGAATCCAACACACAAAAAGTATGAACTAATAAATGTGCGTTATTGTAAGCTACCAAATTGTGGTAATATTGCTACATAGTAGTAAATAAATAATATATAAGGTATGCTAAGAAGGAGATATATGACCCATACTGAAAAGAAAATTCAATCATCAAAACTAACATACAAATGTGCAATTATAGAATTAGTGGACAAGGACATTAAAACTTACTACAATTGCATTCCATCTGCTTAGTAAGCTATAGGAAAATGTTACATGCTCAGTAGACATAAAGAAAATATTAAAGTATCTGAGACTAAAAATACACTAGATTGGATTAGCATCAGATTAGATATTGCAGGAAACACTAGTGAACTTGAAGATATGATAATATAAATATATAAATGAGCCCAAATTCAACACAAAAGGCCTGGGGGAAAAAAAACAGTAGAGCATCGATAAGCCATAAGACAAATTCAGATAGCTTCACATAGGTACCTCAAGGATCGGAGGGAGAGAGATGGCCTAAGAAATATGTAGAAATAGGGCAAAGTTTTTAAAATTATGGCCAAACCTAAAGATACAAGAAGCTCCATGAAATCCAAGCACAAGAAACATGAAGAAAACTACACTAAGGCATATCATAGTCAAATTGCTGAAAACTAGTAAAACAGGAAATCTATAAAGCAGCCTCTAAAAATGACACATTATGTGCAGCATGGGGGAAAGCCCCATCTTACTGGAAACATGCAAAGCAACATTACAGTGGATCAGATACTTAAATATTAAAAGAAAACGTCTTATTTAGAATTATTAACATAACATAAATATCTTTCAAAAATGAAAGCAAAATAAATACTTTGCCAGATATATAAAAGCTGAAAGAATAAAATCAACAGAACAGTACTACAAAAAAAATTTAAAGACATTTAGGGAGAAGGAAAATGGTATAAGATGAATCTGGATCTACACAAGGAATAAAGAGAACAGAAAGTGAGAAATACATTGGGAAAATATAAAACTTTTTTCTTATTGTTTCAATCTCTTTACAAATATAGTTTACTTTTAAAGCAAAAATAATACCAATATAGGATAAAGAAGTAAAATGTATGACAAAATGGCAAATATGTATACTATAACCCTAAAGCAACTAAGAGCTATAGCCAATAAGATAAGAAGTTCAACTAAATAAGAAGAGACTGAATAAAAAACAGCTATAATACAGTCACAGGATACAAAATTGATGTACAAAAATCTGTTGCATTTCTATACACTAATAATGAAGCACCAAAAAGAGTAATTAAGAAAATAGTCCCATTTGCAATTGCACCAAAAAGAAGAAAATACCTGGCATTAAACTTAACTGAAGAACTTACAGACCCATACTCTGAAAATTATAAAACATCAATGAGAGGAACTGAAGATGACCAAAATGGAAAGAAATTCGATGCTCAAACCACAAATGTTGGAGAGGATGTGGAGAAAGGGGAACCCTCCTGCACTGTTGGTGGGAATGTGAACTGGTGCAGCCACTCTGGAAAACTGTGTGGAGGTTCCTCAAAGAGTTAAAAATAGATCTGCCCTGCGACCCAGCAATTGCACTGCTGGGGATTTACCCCAAATACAGATGAAGTGAAACGCCAGGACACCTGCACCCTGATGTTTATGGCAGCAATGTCCACAATAGCCAAACTGTGGAAGGAGCCTCAGTGTCCATCGAAAGATGGATAAAGAAGATGTCGTCTATGTATACAATGGAGTATTACTCAGCCATTAGAAACAACAAATCCCCACCATTTGCTTTGACATGGATGGAACTTGAAGGTATGATGCTGAATGAAATAAGTCAATCGGGGAAGGACAAACATTAAATGGTCTCATTCATTTGTGGGAAATAAAAATTAGTGAAAGGGAATAAAGGGAAAGGAGTGAAAATATCAGTGAGGGTGACAAAACATGAGAGACTCCTAACTCTGGGAAATGAACAAGGGGTAGTGGAAGGGGAAGTGGGCGTGGGGTTGGGGTGACTGGGTGATGGGCAATGAGGGGGGCACTTGGCAGGATGAGCACTGGGTGTTATGCTATATGTTGGCAAATTGAACTCCAATTTAAAAAATTTTTTTAATTAAAAAATATGCAGGACACAACACTAAATTAGCAAACCAAGGTAAAGAAAATTTAAAACCTAGATAGAGGGGAGGGGCAAGATGGCAGAAGTGTAGGGTCCCCAAGTCACCTGTCCCCACCAAATTACCTAGATGACCTTCAAATCAACCTGAAAATCTACGAATTCGGCCTGAGATTTAAAGAGAGAACAGCTGGAATGCTACAGTGAGAAGAGTTCGCGCTTCTATCAAGGTAGGAAGAGGGAAAAAAGAAATAAACAAAAAACATCCAAGGGGGAGGGTCAGCCCGAGGAGCCGGGCTAAGGCTGGGGCGAGTGCCCCCAGGACAGGAAAGCACCATCCTGGAGAAGCAGGAGCTTCACCAATCTTCCCGGGCAGAAAGGGGCTCCCACGGAGTTAGAGCAAGACCCCAGGAGGGCGGGGATGCCCTCAGGCTCCCTGGGACACTAACACACCTGCGCGCCCAGGAGAGGGCGCCGAGCTCCCGAAAGGGCTGCAGCGCGCACGGCTGGACCTGGGAGAAGCTCGGAGTGGATCAGGCGGCGGCTCCGCGGAGAAGGGGCTGCCCCGGCCGGGAGCACGATTCCAACAGCGCAGGCCCGGGGGCACCGGCCCTGGGGACACCGGGCCCCGGGGACACAGCCCAGGATCCGATATCCCCCCGGACAGGCAGAGGCCAGGAGGGCCCAGGACAGCAAGGACGCTCCTGCCCCAAGCTGAGCAGATCAGCGGCCCGGCCACAGGAGCATACAGGCACCTACAGACTGAGAGCTCTGTAGTTACTGCAGGAGCTGAATCCAGGGCTCCAGAGCTGACCGCTGCCACTGTGGTTGTTCCTCCTGGGGCCTCACGGGGTAAACAACCCCCACTGAGCCCTGCACCAGGCAGCCCTACACCAGGCAGAGCAGCTCCCCCAAGTGCTAACACCTGAAAATCAGCACAACAGACCCGTTCCCCAGAAGACCAGCTAGACAGACAAGTTACGGGGGGGGGGGGGGGGGGGGTGTCAAGGGACTTAAAGTATACAGAATCAGAAGATACTCCACCATGTTTTTTGTTTGTTTGTTTGTTTGTTTTTGCTTTTTGATTTCTGTTTGCTTCCCCCACCCATTTTTACTTTCTCTTTTTCTTCTCTTTTTCTTCCTTTTTTCTTTATTCTTTTTCTCTTTTCTTTACTTCTTTCTCTCCTCTCTTTTTCTCCTTTCCCCAATACAACTTGTTTCTGGCCACTCTGCACTGAGCAAAATGACTAGAAGGAAAACCTCACCTCAAAAGAAAGAACCAGAAACAGCCCTCTCTCTCACACAGTTACAAAATCTGGATTACAAATCAATGTCAGAAAGCCAATTCAGAAGCACTATTATACAGCTACTGGTGGCTCTAGAAAAAAGCATAAAGGACTCAAGACACTTCATGACAGCAGAATTTAGATCCGATCAGGCAGAAATTAAAAATCAATTGAATGAGATGCAATCCAAACTAGAAGTCCTAGCGACGAAGGTTAATGAGGTGGAAGAACGAGTGAGTGACATAGAAGACAAGTTGATGGCAAAGAGGGAAATTGAGGAAAAAAGAGACAAACAATTAAAAGACCATGAGGATAGATTAAGGGAAATAAATGACAGCCTGAGGAAGAAAAACCTATGTTTAATTGGTGTTCCCGAGGGTGCCAAAAGGGACAGAGGGCCAGAATATGTATTTGAACAAATCCTAGCTGAAAACATTCCTAATCTGGGAAGGGAAACAGGCATTCAGATCCAGGAAATAGAGAGATCCCCCCCTAAAATCAATAAAAACCGTTCAACACCTCGACATTTAATAGTGAAGCTTGCAAATTCCAAAGATAAAGAGAAGATCCTTAAAGCAGCAAGAGACAAGAAATCCCTGACTTTTATGGGGAGGAATATTAGGGTAACAGCAGACCTCTCCACAGAGACCTACCTGGCAGGCCAGAAAGGGCTGGCAGGATATTCAGGGTCCTAAATGAGAAAAACATGCAACCAAGAATACTTTATCCAGAAAGGCTCTCTTCAGAATGGAAGAAGAGATAAAGAGCTTCCAAGACAGGCAGGAACTGAAAGAATTTGTGACCTCCAAACCAGCTCTGCAAGAAATTGTAAGGGGGACTCTTAAAATTCCCCTTTAAGAAGAAGTCCAGTGGAACAATCCACAAAAACAAGGACTTAATAGATATCATGATGACACTAAACTCATATCTGTCAATAGTAACTCTGAACGTGAACGGGCTTAATGACCCCATCAAAAGGCGCAGGGTTTCAGACTGGATACAAGAGCAGGACCCATCTATTTGTTGTCTACAAGAGACTCATTTTAGACAGAAGGACACCTACAGCCTGAAAATAAAAGGTTGGAGAACCATTTACCATTCAAATGGTCCTCAAAAGAAAGCAGGGGTAGCCATCCTTGTATCAGATAAACTAAAATTTACCCGAAGACTGTATTGAGAGATGAAGAGGGACACTATCTCATACTCAAAGGATCTATCCAACAAGAGGACTTAACAATCCTCAATATATATGCCCCAAATGTGGGAGCTGCCAAATATTTAAACCAATTAATAACCAAAGTGAAGAAATACTTAGATAATAATACACTTAACACTTGGTGACTTCAATCTAGCTCATTCTACCCTCGATAGGTCTTCTAAGCACAACATCTCCAAAGAAACGAGAGCTTTAAATGATACACTGGACCAGATGGATTTCACAGATATCTACAGAACTTTACATCCAAACTCAACTGAATACACATTCTTCTCAAGTGCACATGGAACTTTCTCCAGAATAGACCACATACTGGGTCACAAATTGGGTCTGAACCGATACCAAAAGATTGGGATAGTCCCCTGCATATTCTCAGACCATAATGCCTTGAAATTAGAACTAAATCACAACAAGAAGTTTGGAAGGACCACAAACATGTGGAGGTTAAGGACCATCCTGCTAAAAGATGAAAAGGGAAACCAGGAAATTAAGGAAGAATTAAAAAGATTCATGGAAACTAATGAGAATGAAGATACAACCATTCAAAATCTCTGGGATGCAGCAAAAGCAGTCCTGAGGGGGAAATACATCGCAATACAAGCATCCATTCAAAAACTGGAAAGAACTCAAATACAAAAGCTCACCTTACACATAAAGGAGCTAGAGAAAAAATAGCAAATGTACCCCACGCCCAGCAAAAGAAGAGAGTTAATTAAAATTCGAGCAGAAATAAATGAAATCGAGACCAAAAGAACTGTGGAACAGATCAACAGAACCAGGAGTTGGTTCTTTGAAAGAATTAAGAAGATAGATAAACCATTAGCCAACCTTATTAAAAAAAAGAGAGAGAAGACTCAAATTAATAAAATCATGAAGGAGAAAGGAGAGATCACTACCAACACCAAGGAAATACAAACGATTTTAAAAACATATTGTGAACAGCTATACGCCAATAAATTAGGCAATCTACAAGAAATGGACGCAGTCCTGGAAAGCCACAAACTACCAAAACTGGAGCAGGAAGAAATAGAAAACCTGAACAGGGCAATAACCAGGGAGGAAATTGAAGCAGTCATTAAAAACCTCCCAAGACACAAGAGTCCAGGGCCAGATGGCTTCCCAGGGGAATTCTATCAAACGTTTAAAGAAGAAACCATACCTATTCTACTAAAGCTGTTTGGAAAGATAGAAAGAGATGGAGTACTTCCAAATTCGTTCTATGAGGCCAGCATCACCTTAATTCCGAAACCAGACAAAGACCCCACCAAAAAGGAGAATTACAGACCAATATCCCTGATGAACATGGATGCAAAAATTCTCAACAAGATACTAGCCAATAGGATCCAACAACACATTAAGAAAATTATTCACCATGACCAAGTAGGATTTATCTCCGGGACACAAGGCTGGTTCAACACTCGTAAAACAATCAATGTGATTCATCATATCAGCAAGAGAAAAACCAAGAACCATATGATCCTCTCATTAGATGCAGAGAAAGCATTTGACAAAATACAGCATCCATTCCTGATCAAAACACTTCAGAGTGTTGGGATAGAGGGAACTTTCCTCGACATCTTAAAAGCCATCTACGAAAAGCCCACAGCAAATATCATTCTCAATGGGGAAGCACTGGGAGCCTTTCCCCTAAGATCAGGAACAAGACAGGGATGTCCACTCTCACCACTGCTATTCAACATAGTACTGGAAGTCCTTGCCTCAGCAATCAGACAACAAAAAGACATTGAGGCATTCAAATTGGCAAAGAAGAAGTCCAACTCTCCCTCTTCGCCGATGACATGATATTCTACATAGAAAACCCAAAAGCCTCCACCCCTAGATTGCTAGAACTCATACAGCAATTTGGTAGTGTGGCAGGATACGAAATCAATGCCCAGAAATCAATGGCATTTCTATACACTAACAATGAGACTGTAGAAAGAGAAATTAAGGAGTCAATCCCATTTACAATTGCACCCAAAAGCATAAGATACCTAGGAATAAACCTAACCAAAGAGGTAAAGGATCTATACCCTAAAAACTATAGAACACTTCTGAAAGAAATTGAGGAAGACACAAAGAGATGGAAAAATATTCCATGCTCATGGATTGGCAGAATTAATATTGTGAAAATGTCAATGTTACCCAGGACAATTTACACATTTAATGCAATCCCTATCAAAATACCATGGACTTTCTTCAGAGAGTTAGAACAAATTATTTTAAGATTTGTGTGGAATCAGAAAAGACCCCGAATAGCCAGGCGAATTTTAAAAAAGAAAACCATAGCTGGGGGCATCATAATGCCAGATTTCAGGTTCTACTACAAAGCTGTGGTCATCAAGACAGTGTGGTACTGGCACAAAAACAGACACATAGATCAATGGAACAGAATAGAGAATCCAGAAGTGGACCCTGAACTTTATGGTCAACTAATATTCGATAAAGGAGAAAAGACTATCCATTGGAAGAAAGACAGTCTCTTCAATAAATGGTGTTGGGAAAATTGGACATCCACATGCAGAGGAATGAAACCGGACCACTCTCTTTCACCATACACAAAGATAAACTCAAAATGATGAGAGATCTAAATGTGAGACCAGATTCCATCAAAATCCTAGAGACGACACAGGCAACACCCTTTTTGAACTTGGCCACAGTAACTTCTTGAAAGATACATCCACAAGGGCAAAAGAAACAAAAGCAAAAATGAACTATTGGGACTTCATCAAGATAAGAAGCTCTTGCACAGCAAAGGATACAGTCAACAAAACTAAAAGACAACCTACAGAATGGGAGAAGATATTTGCAAATGACATATCAGATAAAGGGCTAGTTTCCAAAATCTATAAGGAACTTATTAAACTCAACACCAAAGAAACAAACAATCCAATCATGAAATGGGCAAAAGACATGAACAGAAATCTCACAGAGGAAGACATGGACATGGCCAACATGCAGTTGAGAAAATGCTCTGCATCACTTGCCATCAGGGAAATACAAATCAAAACCACAATGAGATACCACCTCACACCAGTGAGAATGGGGAAAATTAACAAGGCAGGAAACAACAAATGTTGGAGAGGATGCGGAGAAAAGGGAACCCTCTTACACTGTTGGTGGGAATGTGAACTGGTTCAGCCACTCTGGAAAACTGTGTGGAGGTTCCTCAAAGAGTTAAAAATAGACCTTCCCTACGACCCAGCAATTGCACTGTTGGGGATTTACCCCAAAGATTCAGATGCAATGAAACGCCGGGACACCTGCACCCCGATGTTTCTAGCAGCAATGTCCACAATAGCCAAACTGTGGAAGGAGCCTTGGTGTCCATCGAAAGATGAGTGGATAAAGAAGATGTGGTTTATGTATACAATGGAATATTACTCAGACATTAGAAACAGCAAGTACCCACCATTTGCTTCAACGTGGATGGAACTGGAGGGTATTATGCTGAGTGCAGCAAGTCAATCAGAGAAGGACAAACAGTGTATGTCCTCATTCACTTGGGGAATATAAATAATAGTGAAAGGGAATATGAAGGAAGGGAGAAGAAATGTGTGGGAAATATCAGGAAGGGAGACAGAACATAAAGACTCCTAACTCTGGGAAACGAACTAGGGGTAGTGGAAGGGGAGGAGGGCGGGGGGTAGGGGGGAATGGGTGACGGGCACTGAGGGGGACACTTGACGGGATGAGCACTGGGTGTTATTCTGTATGTTCGTAAATTGAACACCAATAAAAATTAATTTATTAAAAAAATTTTTTTAAAAAGATTCGAGCAGAACTCAACGAAATCTAGACCAGAAGAACTGTGGAACAGATCAACAAAACCAGGAGTTGGTTCTTTGAAAGAACTAATAAGATAGATAAACCATTAGCCAGCCTTATTAAAAAGAAGAGAGAGAAGACTCAAATTAATAAAATCATGAAGGAGAAAGGAGAGATCACTACCAACACCAAGGAAATACAAACGATTCTAAAAACATATTATGAACAGCTATACGCCAATAAATTAGGCAATCTAGAAGAAATGGATGCATTCCTGGAAAGCCACAAACTACCAAAACGGGAACAGGAAGAAAGAGAAAACCTGAACAGGCCAATAACCAGGGAGGAAATTGAAGCAGTCATCAAAAACCTCCCAAGATACAAGAGTCCAGGGCCAGATGGCTTCCCAGGGGAATTCTATCAAACGTTTAAAGAAGAAACCATACCTATTCTACTAAAGCTGTTTGGAAAGATAGAAAGAGATGGAGTACTTCCAAATTCGTTCTATGAGGCCAGCATCACCTTAATTCCGAAACCAGACAAAGACCCCACCAAAAAGGAGAATTACAGGCCAATATCCCTGATGAACATGGATGCAAAAATGACAAATACCCACCACTTTATCAACGTGGATGGTACTGGAAGATATAATGCTGAGTGAAGTGAGTCAATCGGAGAAGGACAAACATTATATGTTCTCATTCATTTGGGGAATATAAATACTAGTGAAAGGGAATAGAAGGGAAGGGAGAAGAAATGGGTGTAAATATCAGAAAGGGAGACAGAACATAAAGACTCCTAACTCTGGGAAACGAACTAGGGGTGGTGGAAGGGGAGGAGGGCGGGGGGTGGGGATGAATGGGTGGTGGGCACTGAGGGGGGCACCTGACGGGATGAGCACTGGGTGTTATTCTGTATGTTGGCAAATTGAACACCAATAAAAAATAAATTTATTATTTAAAAAAAAGAAAATTTAAACTCTAAAAACAAAAAGAAATCCTCAGATGCCAAATCAAGATGGCATACATCTTAGAATTATCTAATATAAGGACTTTAAAGCAGCTATCATTTAAAAAGTGCTCTAGGGATCCCTGGGTGGTGCAGCGGTTTAGCGCCTGCCTTTGGCCCAGGGCGTGATCCTGGAGACCCGGAATCGAATCCCACATCGGGCTCCTGGTGCATGGAGCCTGCTTCTCCCTCTGCCTGTGTCTCTGCCTCTCTCTCTCTGTGACTATCATAAATAAATAAAAATTTAAAAAAAAGTGCTCTAATAACAATCACTCATGAACACTGACAATTCAATAATCAATTATAATAGAGGTGTTGGCAAATTGAACACCAATAAAAATAAATTTATATTTAAAAAATTATAATAGATGGAGATTTTAACATACTTCCCTCCATTACTGATATAACTGACATAAAAATACATGTTAAAGATATAAACAGGGGCACCTGTTTAACTGGGTGGCTCAGTTGTTTAGGCATCTGCATTCAGCTGAAGTCATGATCTCAGAGTCCTAGGATCAAGCCCTGCATCAGGCTTCCTGCTCAGCAAGGAATCTACTTGTTCCTCTCCCCCTCCCGCTCTCTCTACACATGCACACATGCACTCTTCCTCTCTCAAATAAATAAATAAAATCTTTTTTTAAAAAAGAGATATGAATGAGAGAGATGCCTGGTTGGCTCAGTCAGGGTAGCATGTAACTCTTGATCTCGGAATTGTGAATTTAACCCCCTCACTGGATATAAAAATTACTTAAAAAATAATAAGTTTTAAAAAGACATGAACAACAGAGTCACCTAGGTGGTGTAGTCAGTTGCATGTCAGCTCGGGTATGATCTCAGCGTCCTGGGATCGAGCTGGTGTCAGGTTCCTCACTCAGCCAGCAGTCTGCTTGGGATTCTCTCTCCCACTCCCTCTGTCCCTCCCACTCATGCTTGCATATCCCACTCATGCTCTCTCTCATTCTCAAAATAAATAAATAAAACTTTAAAAAAAAGATATGAACAACACAAGGGTGCCTGAGTGGTTCAGTCAGTTAATTGTGGGACTCTTGATTTGGGCTCAGATCATGATCTCGGGGTTGTAAGATGGTGCCCTGTGTCAGGCTCCACACTGGGCATGGAGCCTGCTTAAGAGCCTCTCACTCTTCCTCTGCCTCTCTCCACTTCTCCCTCTCCCCCTTTCTAAAAAAAAAAAGTTAGAATAACATTTGAAATTTTAAATTACTAACAGTTATTGTAACATGCATAGAAAACTGCACCCATTGAACAGTATGAACGGTTTTCAGTGCACACATGCATACAGAACATTTGCTAAAATTGACTCTGGTCCAGCCCACAAAGCCAGGATCATCAAAATTTCAAAATACTGAACTCAAATACTGGCTCTTAATGTGTTTGAAAAATTTTAAATGCTTTTCTAATAATCTTCTGGGTCAAAGAAAAAATCCACAATGAAAATTAGAAATTATTTAGAACTGTATGATGAAGAAAATACTATACTTCAGTTTGTAAGTTGCAACTAAAGTTATGACTAGATGTAAATTTAAAGGCTTAAAAGCAAGGATTAGAAAAGAAGAATGTCTAAAGACCTGGGGGGGGAACATAGCCTGCACAGGCTGGACACAAAAAGCACTAATCATAAGGGTAAAGACTTCATTACATTATATTTAATAACTTTTATAAATACAAAGACACTGTTAAACTACAGACCAGGAGTAAATATATTTACAATATATACATCACACAAAAAAACTAGTATTCAAAATAGGTAAAGAATGGTTGTAAGTCAAGGAAAAAAAAAACACATAACCCCACAGGAAAATGGGGAAAAGACTTTTGAACAGACGCTTCACAAAAGAGGATATCCATGTGGCCAATAACCATATGAAAAGGTGCTAAACAACATTAGTTAACAAGGAAAATAAAATTAAAACCACATGAGATACCACTATATGCCTTCCAGAATACTTAAAATTTAAAAAGACTAACATCACCAAGTGCTGGCATACTTATGGAGTAAGAGTTAACTCCCATACATTACTGACTAAGAGAACAAACTGGCACAAACATTTTGGAAAAACATTTGGCCTCATTTAACAGGGCTGAAAATATGTATACGGTATATTCCATCAATCTCAATCCTAGGTATATACCCAACAGAAAATGTGCACATGTGCACTAAAACATTCACAACAGCTTACTGTATTAGCCCAATGCTTGAACAACAAAGCATCTATCAAGAGAAGAGTGCTAAAATGTGATATATTCATTAAATCTAATAATAATAATCAATGAAAATGGCCAAACAGAAGAACACAAAAGGATAGCCACTGTATAATTCTATTTAAATAAAGTTTAAAACCGGGGTAACACTAACATAGGATTTTAGAAGTCAGTGATTATCTTTATGGAAGAGGGTAGGTGTAGTGATTTGGATGGAATGTGAGAAATTTCTGGATTGCTGGCATCGTTCTATTTCTTGACTAGAATAGTAGTTATTGAGGTTTGTGTAATATGATCTGGAGACACAAACAAAAGACTAGTAAATTGTAGTTGAAAATAGATTTCAAAGATATTACTCACCAGTTAGAAAAGACAGAAAAAAACACACTGGTCAGAGAAAACAAAATAAAGAATGGTACAAAATGCACCATTTGGGGTAGAGGGAAAAGGGTTTAATGTGAAGTAAGACTAAGGAGTAACACTGGTTAGGGAAACCCATGAGAAGGTTTCCCAAATAGCTGGATGGTGAAAAATCAGTAAGAGCTTGTACTAGAAAATACTTCTATACACAGAGGCAAAGAAATAGAATTTAGAAAACATAACTAATATATACAGCTACATAACATTTCCTATGCACTAGCAGCCAGTATGTCTTTAATCATTGCCACACCCTATGTGGGAGTAGTATTTTTACCTCTATTTTAAAGGCAAGGCAAAGAGAAGAAACTTACCTAAAAGTTATAAAGTCAGGAAATGGCAGCTTTCCAAATACTATATATACTATATTATACTGATAAGAAGGAGGTTTCAAGCCTGAGTGATCTGGGTGATGATTATTTCATTAGCATATCCAGGCAGCCTGGACGGAGGGATAATCTCTTGCCCCAGAAAAGAATGATTTTTCTCTCTATTGTTCTGTCTTCATTAAACCCAAGCATCACTATCTCTTCATGGAAACAGGATACTTCCTTACCTCAATATAATATTGGGAAGTAGCAAGGTCAAACTAGCTTCAGAACGACCTGATATGTGGGAAAAGAAGTTGCTGAAAGGAGTATTTACAAAATTTCAGAATATGAACTCCAGAATATGGAAATATCCACTTCCACTGATTTCTACGACCCAAATATTTCTTAAACTCTTCCCTCCTTTATACTAAACCACTTTGACTTAGGCTCTCCCTGCCTTTCTCCTGCTCTGGTTACAACTGCTTCACAATTGGTTCCACACCTTCAGTCTTGATCATTGTAGTCAAACTTTGTGTGAGCAAACTATGGGTCAAATCCAGCCCACAAACTACATTTGTATGTCCTATAAGCTAATAATGGTTTTTGCATTTCTAAATGACTTTAAAAAAGAAGAAAAAGATATGTGACAGAGATGCATGTGACCCACAAGCCTAAAAAAATTTACTATTGTGTGCTTTCCACAAAAAGCTTGCCAATCCTTAATCTAAGCCATGCTCCCTCCACATCCCTTTCCAGAGTCATTCTTCTGCCAGCAGCACTGACAGGAAAACTGATAGGATACTGGAGTCTCAAAGCCCATCTTCCTGGGCTGTATCCCCACTGCACAGACCAAGTATCACACCCTTAGTACTATAAGAGCAACTTTTCCCACACTTGTACGGTACTTAATATTATAAAAGTAACTCCGTTTACTACTATTTCCTCAACTAAACCTTTAACAAATTGTAGGTAGAAATTGTGTCCTCTCTTTTTAATTGCCTTTTGTTGAGTGCTTACTATAGGTGAGAGACTGACCCAGATACTTTTTTAAATAAAATGTCACTTAATTTCCCTGATAACCCTAGAAATTTGGTATTATCTTCAATTGACATCTGAAGAAACAGGCTATGATCACAGATTACTGGTGGATTAATTACTGGTGGAGCCAAGATTTAAAGCTAAGATCTATCAAATCCCTGATAAAAAGTAGGTAATTAATTAATAAATGAACAAATTAATGTATATATGGATGAATCAATGGTTTTCTCTGTGACCTTATAGCCAGTGTTTTTAACAATATGGTCTTCATCTGACTTAACATTGACAAGTATCTCAAATCTTGGAATTGAAGAGTATCTTAGTCTAATTTAAGAGCTCATATGATTATTTCTTTGTGCCCATTTTATTCCAGAGAAGATTCAGGACATTTAACATATGACCTCTCTCCATAATATTCATGTTAAATAGTCATTTAGTTGATAAAGCTACAGGCCAAATCAAGATTTTAGATAAAAGTACAACATCAGAAAATTGATAAATGATGTAGTGTACACTCTATCTAGTCTATATTTGTATATTGCTATTGCAATATACACTAATCACTAATCACTAATTAATATACACTAATCATTAATGGCATTAATCACTAATGCCAAATGTATAAAAGACAAATCTATTCCACAGGCCCAAAATGCTAAAAAGAAAATGAAGTTACCTTTAATCTCTTTTCCTTTTCTGAAACAATGGTCCTGATGAGGGTAAGTTCAGTTAGAGAAAATACAAGTATAACTACCAAAGGGAAGAGACTTAGAAAAAGCCACAAAAAATCATCCTTGTAATAAGCAGGGTATGTAAACCTCCTAATGTAAATGGAGAAATCACCAAATATAGTTTCTATACGTCTGCCGTTATGGTACATCATGATGGCCTGATCTACGACATGCTGCAAAATCAGGAACCCTTCTCTGAGGTACCCTAAATGAGAAAACAAATTGTCAAATTCAGTATACCAAGAAACAGCCAGGCAAACAAAGGCAGCAATTTGGGTAATTCAAAGCTTTTAACTCAAAGAACAAAACAATTTCCCCAAACCTATAGTGATTTGGGACACAGATAATAAATAACATGGAGTCATATTAACTTCCTTCCCAAAATTAAAATATTACTTGAAAATGGTATAGTTACTTTATGTAATTTTATAAGAAAAAATAAATGAGAATTCAATATTAGGCATACCAAACATAAATAGAAGTGATACTCAAAACAGAAAGTGATGCAATCCCATTTATATTAGCATCAAAAAGAATAAAATACATAGGAATGAACTTAACCAAGGAAGTGAAAGACTTATACTCTGAAAACTATAAAACACTGCTGAAAGAAATTAAAGATGGTACAAGTAAATGGAAAAACATTCCTTGTTCCTGGACTGGAAGGCTTACTGTTGTTAAAATATCCATACTATCCAGAATAATCTACAGATTCATTGCAACCTCTATCAAAATCCTTGTGATGACCACCAGGTGTATGTATGGAAGTGTTGAATCACTAAATTGTACACCCAAAACTAATATTACACTGCATGTTAACAAACTGAAATTTAAATTAAAACTTTTTAAAATTACAATCACATTTTTGCAGAAAGAGAAAAAAAACATCCTAAAATCCAATTGAAATTGAAAGAATCTCAAAGAGCCAAAACAATCTTGAGCAAAGAGAGCACCTGCTCTTGTGAGCTGGAGGCCTTACACTTCCTGATTTCAAATATAATGCAAAATTACAGTGATCAAAAGAGTATGGTACAGTAGCAGCATAAAGACAGACATAAAGACCAACAGAACAGAACAGATAGCCCAGAAATAAATTCTCACATATATGGTCAAATGACCTTTGACAAGGCCACCAGAAGAAAGGATACTCTCTTCAAAACAAATGGTGTTGGATAAACTGGATATCTACGCGCAAAAGAATGGAGTTGGATTCTTACCTTATACTGCATGCAAAAGTTAAATCAAAAGAGATTAAAGACCTAAATATAACACCTGAAACTACAAAACTCTAGAAGAAAACATATAAGGCAAAAGCTTCATGACAGAGATGGCCTGGGTGGCTCAGTGGTTGGGCATCTGCCTTTGGCCCAGGGTGTGATCCTGGGGTCTGAGATTGAGTCTCACACTGGGCTCCCTGCAAGGGGCCTGCTTCTCCCTCTGCCTGTATCTCTGTCTCTCATGAATAAATAAATAAAATCTAAAAAAAAACCAGCTTCATGACATTAAATTTGTCAATGATCTGGATATGACACCAAAAGCATATAGGTGACAAAAGCAGAAAATAGACAAATGAGATAACTTCAAACTTAAAAGCTTCTACACAGCAAAGGAAACAATAGAGTGAAAAGGCAACCTATGGAATGGGAGGAATTATTCACAAACCATATAACTGATATAAGGTTAATATCCAGAATTTATAAAGAGGGCACACTTGGGTGGCTCAGTTGGTTAGGCATCAGACTGTTGATTTTGGTTCAGGTCATGATCTTGGGGTCCTAGGATCCAGCTCCATGAGGGACTCTGCATAAAGTGGGGAATCTACTTGAGGGTTCTCTCTCTCTTTCTGCCCCTCCCCCCTCTCACACACACTCTTTCTCTCACTCTCAAATAAATAAATAAATCTTGGAGCACCTGGGTGGCTCAGTTAAGCATCTGCCTTCAGCTCAGGTCATGATCTTAGGGTCCTGGGACTGAAGCCCTTATTGGGCTCCTAGCTCAACAGGGAGTCTCTTTCTCCATCTCCTTCTGCCTCTCTCCCTGCTTGTATTCACTTGCATATTCACGCTTTCGCTCTCTCTCTCTCAAATAAAAAATCTTTTAAAAATTTAAAATTAAATAAATATATCTTTTTTAAAAAGAATATATAAAGAACTCCTCTAACTCAACAACAAAAATAAGCCTATTAAAAAATGGGCAAATTACTTGAATAGACATTTCTCCAAAGAAAACACCCAAATGGTCAAAAAACATATGAAAAAACATTCAGCTTCACTAATCATCAGGGAAATGCATATCCAAATCACAATGAGCTATCAGTGTGCAACTGTTGGGATAGCCTACCAAAACAAAAACAGAAAACAAGTGAGGATTTAAAGAAATTGGAACCTTGTACTCTGTTGGTAGGAATACAAAACGGTACACAGTATGAAGGATTCCTCAAAATACTAAAAATAACCACCATATGATCCAGCAATCCCACTTCTTGGCATATATCCAAAAGAACTGAAGAAAGAATCTCAGAGAGATAATTTGCACTCATGTTCACTGCAGCATTATTCACAATAGCCAAGAGGAGAAAGTAACTTATGTCCCTCCATAGATGAATGGATAAACAAAATGTGGTGTATACATACAGTGGAATATCATTCAACCTTTAAAAAGAGAGAAATTCTGTCATATGCTACAACATGGATGCATCCTGAGGACATTATGCACAATAAGACAAGTAATGTGTGATTACACTTATATTGGGCATTTGACAGAAACACCAAGAAGAATCTTGGTTTCCAGAGGCTGGAGGAAAGGAAAAATTAGGAATTGTTTATTGGGTAGCGTTTCAGATTTGCAACATTAAATGTTTGAGATCTGTTGCACAACAACATGGCTGTAATTAATAATGTATCGGGCACTTAAAAAGTTAAGAAGGTATATTTCATGTTGTGTTATTATTACAATAAAAAAGTCTGACTTTTAAATTTCACTGATCTAATTCTTATATTCTTTCCTACCACCTATCCTCAACTGATTAAATCAGCTAAAGTCCTAATAATTAACATAGAATCTTCATGTCGAAAGGGACCTAAAGGGTGACCTAGTCCAAACGTTCATTTCTCAGATGAATAAACTTAACCCAAAGTGTTTAGGATCATAAAGCTACTGATTAATAGCCAAAACAAAAAAACGTCAAGTCACCTAACTCCCAGTCACCATACTTTAATCAAAGAATGTTCCCTCATACCAATTTTTAAATATTAACTTGCTATGCAGTGTCACTCAATAGTTGGGGAGTTTTTTTATTTTTGTTTTTATACAACCAACTCTTCTGATTTTAAATTACTCTCTTTATACCAAGAAAAGATATTTTTATTGAACTTACTCTCACAAACTACATTTCGGTTGCTGTAGATTAATTGTAAGAGAGGCCAGACTCCTTTTTAACTTTTGCTTGGAAAAATATTCAAAACGTTTTTGATAAGATGACAAAACAACACACAACCAATCCCATCACTGTAACTTAGCTATTTTCATTTTTGAACAGCCATCCCAATATTTGTACAGATTCATACATACTTTTTTATTTTTAAAGATTTATTTATTTATTCATTCATTCATTCATTTATTCATTCATGAGAGACACAAAGAGAGAGGCAGAGACATAGGTAGAGAAACAGGCTCCCTGTGGGGTAGCCTGAAGCAGGACTCAATCCCAGGACCCAGAGCTCATGACCTGAGCCAAAGGCAGACAACCAATCATTAAGCCACTCAGGTCCCCCTTCATACATACTTCTCATAGCTATAATTCTATATATGTGATTCTCTATTTACTAGGCCTGGTAAGGATTATTTTTAATGACTACACAATAGTTGTCAAACCAATATATCCTCATATTCTTACCCGTTGCTTATTATACACTGTTTTGATTATTGCCCATTTTTGTTGCTAACAGTTAAATTGCACATAGTTCTTTTCTGCTGTTGAATGATTTCCTAAAGATAACTTCTCAAGATTGTTAGTTAGTTCAAAGCCCTTATCATTTATTTTTTCCTTCAAGGTATTTTATACAATTAAAAAGGAATTTTAAATTACCATTGCATAAGTAAAACTCATTCATCAACCAAAAAGAATAATTTAACCACAGTGCTATGAAACTTGAAGTCAACCATAAGAAAAAACTGGAAAGACCACAAATACATGGAGGTTAAAGAACATCCTACTACAGAATGAATGGGTTAGCCAGGAAATTAAGGAAGAAATTTTAAAAATACATGAAAGCAAATAAAATGAAAACACAACAGACCAAAACCTTTGTGGTGGAGCAAAGGTAGTCCTAAAGGGAAATATATTACAATAAACCTAACTCAAGAAGCAAGAAAAGTCTCAAATACACAACCTAATCTAACACCTAAAGGAGCTAGAAAAAGACAGCAAATAAAGTCTACAGCCAGCAAAAGAGGGAAATAATAAAGATTAGAGCAGAAATAAATGATATAGAAACAAAAAATTAATAAAATTAAGAGCCTTCAGGATAACGAAACTAAGAGCTCGTTCTTCAAAAAAATAATTCTTTTTTTAAGATCTTATTTATTTATTCATGGGAGACACACAGAGAGAGGCAGAGACATAGGCAGAGGGAGAAGCAGGCTCCCTTTGGGGAGTCTGATGCAGGACTTGATCCCAGCACCCTGGGATCATGACCTGAGCCAAAGGCAGATGCTAAATCACTGAGCCACCCAAGCATCCCAAGAAATAATTCTTCAAAAGAATTAATAAAATTTATGAACACATAGCCAGATTTATCAAAAAGATAAAAGAAAGGACCCAAAGAGATAAAATCATGAATAAATGAAAGAGGACAGATCACAACTAATACCACAGAAACACAAACAATTGTAACAGAATACTATGAAAAATTATATGCCAACAAACTCAGCAAGGAAGAAATGAACAAATTTCTTCAAATCTACAAATTACTAAAACTGAAATAGGAAGAAATAGAAAATTTGAATGGACCCATAACAAGCAAAGAAACTGAATCAATGAATCAAAAATCAAATAATCAAAAATCTGCCAACAAACAAAAAGTCTAGGGCCAGATGGCTTTCCTGGAGGAATTCTACGAAACATTTAAGAAGAGTTATAAATATTCTCCCCAAACTGTTCCAAAAAGTAGAAAGGGTAGGAAAATTTCCAAACTCAATCTATGAGGCCAGCATTATTCCAAAACCAGACAAAGATCCCACTAAAAAAGGAGAATTACAGGAAAATATCCCTGATGAATATGGATGCAAAATGTCTCAATAAAATACTAGGAAATCAAATTCAAAAGCACATTAAAAGAATTATTCACCATGATCAAGTGGGATTTATTCCTGGGCTGCAAGAGTGGTTCAACATTAACACACATGATACACCATATTAATAAAAGAAAGGATAAGAACCATATGATCCTCTTAATAGATGCAAAAAAAAAGGCATATTTTCTTGACAAAAACCCTCAACAAAGTAGGGATAAATGGAACATATCTTAACATCATAAAGGTCATATATGAAAGAGCCACAGCTAAGATCATTCTCAATGGGGAAACACTGAGAGCCTTTACTCTATGGTCAGGCACATGATAAGGATGTCTACTCTCACCATTACTATTTAACATAGTACCGGAAGTCTTAGCCTCAGCAATCAGACAACAAAAAGAAATAAAAGGCATCCAAACTGGCAAGGAAGAAGGCAAACTTTCACTATTTATAGACAACATGATACTCTATCTAGAAAACCCAAAAGACTCCACCAAAAAATTACTAGAATTCATACATTATGTCAGCGAAGTTGCAGGATACAAAATCAATGTGCAGAAGTCTGTTGCACTTCTATACAATAGCAAAGCAGCAGAAAAAGAAATCAAGGAATTAATCCCATTTGCAATTGTACCAAAAACAGTAAGATATCTAGGAATAAATCTAACTAAAAAAGTAAAAGATCTATACTCTGAAAACTATAGAACACTTATGAAAGAAATTGAAGAGAACACAAAGAAATGGAAAAGGATCCCACGCTCATGCACTGGAAGAACACATATTGTTAAAATGTCTACACTACCCAAAGCAATCTATACGTTTCATGCAATCCCTATCAAAACACTACCAGCATTTTTCACAGAGCTAAGACAAACAATCCTAAAATTTCTATGGAGCCACAAAAGATTCTGAATAATCAAAGCAATTATGAAAAAGAAAAAAACTGGTGGTATCACAATTCCAGATTTCAAGCAATATTACAAAGCTGTAGTCATCAAGACAGTATGATGCTGGCACAAAAACAGACACATAGATCAATGGAACAGAACAGAGAACCTCAAAACAGACCCAAAACTATATGGTCAAGTTCCTCCAACAAAGCAGAAAAAGAATATCCAATCGAAAAAATACAGTCTCTTCAATAAATGTAGTTGGGAAAACTGGACAGCCACATGCAGAAGAATAAAACTGGACCACTTTCTTATGCCATACACAAAAATAAATTCAAATGGATGAAAGACTTCAATGTGAAGCAGGAAATCATCAAAATCCTAGAGAACATGGGCAGAAACTTCTTTGACCTTAGCCATAGCAACTTTTTATTAGATATGTCTCTAGAGGAAAGGAAACAAAAGCAAAAATGAACTTCTAAGACTTCATCAAGATAAAAAGCTTGTGCACAGCAAAGGAAACAATCAACAAAACTAAAAGCCAGGCTATGGAATGGGAGAAGATATTTGCAAATGACATATCAATAAAGAGTTAGTATCCAAAATCTACTAAGAACTTACCAAACTTAACATCCAAAACACAAGTAATCCAGTCAAGAAATGGGCAGATATGAATGGACACTTTTCCAAAGGAAAAATCCAGATGGCTAACAGACACACGAAAAGATGCTCAATATCACTAGGCATCACAGAAATACACTTGAAAACCATAATGACATGCCACTTCATGCCTGTCAGGAGGGCTAAAATTAACAACCCAAGAAACAACAGGTGTTGGCAAGGATGTGGAGAAAAGGGAACCCTCTTGCACTGTGGTGGGAATGCAAACTGGAGCAGCCACTCTGGAGAACAATCTGGAGGTTCCTTAAAAAGTTAAAAATAGCACTACCTATGATCCAGCAATTGCACTACTAGGTATTTACCCAAAGGATCAAAAATACAGATTCAACAGGGTACATGCGGGCCAATGTTTATAGTAGCATTATCAACAATAGCCAAACTATGGAGAGAGCCCAAATGTCCACTGACTGATAAATAGATAAAGAAATATATGTATAGACACACACACACACACACACACACACACACACACACACACACAATGGATTACTCACAGTCATCAAAAAGAATAAAATCTTGACATTTGCAGTGACATGGATGAAGCTAGAGTATTATGCTAAATGAAATAAGTCTGTCAGAGAAAGATAAATACCACACACACACACAATGGATTACTCACAGTCATCAAAAAGAATAAAATCTTGACATTTGCAGTGACATGGATGAAGCTAGAGTATTATGCTAAATGAAATAAGTCTGTCAGAGAAAGATAAATACCATATGATCTCACTCATACGCGGAATATAAGAAAGAAAACAGATGAGCATATGGTAAGGGGGAAAAAAAGAAAGGGAAACAAGTCATATGAGACTCTTTAGGATAGAGAACAAACAGAGGGAAGGTGGGTGGGCGATGGGCTAGATGGGTTATGGTATTAAAGAAGGCACTTGATGTGAGGAGCATGGTGTGTTGTATGTAACTGATGAATTACTGAATTCTATTCCAGAAACCAATATTGCACTGTATGTTAACTAAACAAAATTTAAATTAAAAAATAATAATAATTTAGAACCATAAATACACAGGCAATGTTAGCATATGAAGATGTGTCAACAGAGCCAACATTTACAAACTACAACTATATAAATGCAAGAATACCCACTGATAAGGTTAAGGAAATGATCTACAGTAACAGAAAGATATTTTTCAAAGGTATGAGGCTTTCTATATTCCTGTTTTTACAATAAAAACTCAATTTTAGATATGTACTGCCACAATGAATAAACTTTCTCACTCATTGGAAAAAATAATTCACACATGTTGATATGATTTCTAGCTTGCAACCAAAATAATAATTTAAATATGCTGGAGGACTGTTCACCTGGACTTCCCCCATCATCCTCAAAAGGGTTCCTGGGTCCTAGAGTAGGTGTGTCGGGAAAGAGAAGATGTGTATTCCATCCATTATCTTTTACGAAGCTTTGCACAGATGAAGGTCTCTCAGTACCTGCACCAAGACGCAGATGATATTTTACCTAAGTAAAAAAAATAGAAAACAAACAACGTGTTTGACCAATGAGTACTGAAAAGCAAGTATGAGCAGTGAAAGGAAAAGAAAATGCAAAGTTAAAAATTGTGTTTTAAGGACGGAGTGAGCAATTCAGGATTCTAAATGATAAGAAATGACGGTATCACTAATATAAGGGACAAACAGCAAGCCTCACGTGCCATAATCAGAAAGTTTGAAATCAATTAAATTTATATCTCTACTTTATCATCTTCATGCATTTTGCCTCTGATTTACAAAGACACCAATATAGTGGTACCTTGTTTATTATGAATGTATTTTTCCACACCCACAACTGGCCTGCAAACTCAGTGAGATCTCAAACAGTTCTATTAATTTCCTTTCCTATTATGCTAGTCAATTATGGTAAAGATTATCTCTCTCTTCTAAAAGTGAGTAACAGAAAAGTGAAAAGCCCAGACATAGTAAAAGTAGGGATAATACAATTTAAGTGTAAAATGTTGCATATTTTAAGTATTACATGAAAAAATGATATATCTAGAGAGCTAAGCCAATTTCAGGGTAAGTTACAGTAGATCTGAGTAGCCTGACAAAGCAAGAGGTTACAGTTGCCAAAGGTCTGTAGAGGCAGAACAGAGAAGTCAGGAGGATGAGAAGGAACAGGCAAGTGCACTGAGTCTAGGCAAACATTCACATAACCCAGTTATTCAAAAACATTTTAAATAGCTACAGGATGCTTATTTACTATTAACACACAATTCTCTACCTCAAGGAACTGACCAGGTGTTCAGGGAGCAGAGAAGAGAGAAGGGGAGACTTTATATAGGTAGCTACAGCAAGAGTTTTATAGAAATTATTAATGAGTTACCCCCAAAAATGAGAGATAGGCAGAACCAAAAGGAAAGAGGATAACATGATCAAAAGCAGAGAAGCAGGAGATCACACAGTACAAACTACTACAGGTTCAATATTGCTAGCATGAAGTTCAAAGGGAGAAGAGGCAACATAAGGCTGAAGAGCTATTCAGTAAACAGGTCACTGATGACCATGTATTCCACACAAAGGACCTTCATGGAGAACTCCTGAAGCTTTTTTAATCAACCATAGTGACATGATCTTTTTTGTGTTCTTAATAGATCACTGTGGTATCTATGGTAGAGATATGCCTTGCTCAGGAAAATCAGCTAAGTTACCAAAGAGTTGGTTTTAGGGGTAGGATGGGCATGAGAGGTCATCAACTCAGAAAACATATAAGACCTTTTGTTTGATAAGTTGTGGAAAAAGAGGACTGGCATCTGGGGAAATAAGGTGGGGAATCTTGTCAGGTATCCATTCTAAATGCTAGACACAATGAGTCATCAACAAAAACAAAGCCTGTATTACACCAAAGTTATCTGAAATTTAAGCCAGAGGCTCTACATAGACCAATGAACCTGCATCATAATTAGCATATACTTTTGAGTCAGTAATTTAGTACAAGTAGGCACAGCTGGGAAAAGTGAGGAGAGGACAGATAGAAAGAAAGGCTACCTACTATCCGACCAATGATCTTCCTTTTTCTTTCTTCCTTCCATTAGCAAACACTTGTATCCTAAACGTAGGATTTGGCTCTGTGCATAGATACTATAGGTTCATCATTTCCTTCAACCCTGGGAAGCTCATTTCTAACATGTGATAAAGAGATACACCAAGTTACCAAGTTCACTGTCCATTTTCTCCCCTTAAGGGATGTTATCAGAGTCTTCCTCCATGTCTCTCTTAATTTGGACACAAGCTGGAAAACCCTAAAAGCTGATACTAGAGATTCAGAAGAGAAACTAGGTAATTCACTCAAAACAAAGAAGTCTTTCATATTGGAACCTCTACTCTACTTCTTAAAGGCCAAACTTTAATATTTGAAGGGCCTCCAAATGAGTTATTACTGGTGGGTTACAGAAGTTTCCATACATGCGACCAGTAATAATCAAGAATTCTGAAAGTTAAAGCAATTACCTCTTTGGAGACATAAAACAAATATATTAAAACATGACACAAAGTACAAAAAAAGTAGGAAGGAGGCATTCACCAGAACAAAAACAAGCAGCAGGTGGATTGTTCTAATACAAAGTCAGAAAAGCTCCTTCTAGAGTTCACAGTCCCAGGAAAGGGAGCTACTTCAACCTAAAATACATTCAGACATGGGTGAGTGAGCTGTTTTTGGTTTTGCCTTTAACTTTCATAAAATAATAGCTTTGTTAAAAACTTCACTTCAGGGATCCCTGAGTGGCGCAGCGGTTTGGCGCCTGCCTTTGGCCCAGGGCGTGATCCTGGAGACCCGGGATCGAATCCCACGTCGGGCTCCCGGTGCATGCAGCCTGCTTCTCCCTCTGCCTGTGTCTCTGCCTCTCTCTCTCTCTCTCTCATTCTGTGTGACTATCATAAATAAATAAAAAATTAAAAAAAAAAAAAACTTCACTTCAGATACCAAGTTAAAATGGCAATTACTTTAATGAACTAAAGTTAGCTCATTAAAAAGTTTAAATATCTAATTATAGATCTGCACTATCTGAAACTCCAGAAGGTATTTAAACAGATAACAGGCATTGCTACCCTTCTTTTTTACCTAGCTATATTCTTATTTTCTTCACCATTTGCATCTGCCTACCCAGGGAGAGTGTTAAGGGAACATCCTTACTAAAGCTCCTGTTACTCTATTTTCTGAATATAAGGCAATCAGGCAACAGATACAGTTTTCTCCTCATGCTATACATCAGTATAATGTAACAGTTAAAAGCACAGGTATTAAACCATGTATTAAAATAAGATAAAAATCCCTGTTCCGTTATATACTGGTTGTTAGGAACTTGGGCAAATTAGTTTTCCCCATTTATAAAATGAGGACATTACCTATATCTCATTAAATCTCTGAAACCTAACATATAATTATAAAGTCTTTAGATAAAACTTTCTTACCTTAAGTGGCAAACTGTCATGTCTATTTTTGAAGTCATGATCAAATACAATACCCGCCAGCATATGAACCTCAGGCTTCTTTTCAAACTCAACATACTTCTCAAACTCTGCTTCTGAAGAAAAGCCTCGAACTGTAGAGAGAAAATCTCAGTAAGTCATCACATAAACGCAGAATGTCTAATGATTATCCCTATCTGTACCATGAATACCATAACCCTATCATAACATTATACTTTTTAAAACATTATTACTCAAACATTGACATTACAAATCTTAATTTATATCTGGGGTACACAAGAATTCTTGCATTTTATAGAAGTTGGAACATATTAGAAACAATAATCATTACAATAACTATACATTAAGGTATATTAAAGTAAACTGGGACGAGGAAACTTTTCAATTGTGTTTTGAAATCTAGTGATTAAAAAATTTTGAGGAGGGCAGCCCTGGTGGCTCAGAGGTTTAGCGCCGCCTGCAGCCCAGGGCCTGATCCTGGAGACCCTGGATTGAGGCCCATGTCAGGCTCTCTGCATGGAGCCTGCTTCTCCCTCTGCCTGTGTCTCTGCCTCTCTCTCTCTCTCTGTGTGTCTCTATGAGTAAATAAATAAAAAATCTTTTAAAAAGTTAATTTTGAGGGGAAATAAGTGACAAAATTATTTCTGTAGAAAGTGTATTTCAAAAAATATTGTAGAATAAATTGTAGAAAACAATTGTCATAGAATAGAAGTAGTTACTTTTCTCATTCACAAATTAAACTACGAAATTTTAAAAACATACAAAATGACACACACACAACCACACACATACAGGTAAATTAAATAACTATAAAGTTTTTTCTTTTTTAAATTTTATTTATTTATTCATGAGAGACACAGAGAGAGAGAGAAAGGCAAAGACATAGGCAGAGGGAGAAGCAGGATCCATGCAGGGACCCAATGTGGGTGGGACTGGATCCCGGGACTCCAGGATCACACCCTGTACTGAAGGCAGACGCTTAACCATTGAGCCACCCAGGCATCCCAAGTTTTTTCTTAAGAATTACAATATTTCCAATGTAAACAGGGTAGGAAAGTCTTTGATAGTCTCTCCATAAGAAAACATAACTAGTTATGGAAATTTAGAAAATAAAGTTATATAGTATGTTCAAGGATCCATACTGTAAAGATGTCTTTTCTGTAAAAATTAACATATAGAGTCAATGTAAGTCTAGTAATTATCCAAACAATTTTTATAAAAAATTACAAGCCAATTCTAAAATTTATATGGAAACACAATGGGTGAATGGGTGAATAATAAGGTGTATTAAAAGATGTGCTTTTGGAGCATCTGGGTAACTCAGTTGTTTAAATGTCCAATTCTTGATTTCAACTCAGGTCTGGATCTCAGAATTGTGAGTTCCAGCCCTGTATGTGCTCCACACTGAGTGAGGAGACTACTTAAAAAAAAAGAGAGAGTTTCGTTCCACTATATTACTAGAAAGAAAAACCAAACTATAGAAGAGTACATATAGTACACTCTTATATAAGAAAATAAGGAATATATGAAAAATACAGAGACACACAGACTCACACACACACCCAGAAATACATGCATACGTGTAGAAACATTATTTTTGCCAAAAGAAACGCAAAAAGAATAAATCAGACACTAACAGTATTGGTTACCCAATAGACAGTGAATGAGAACAGGTTAGAAGGAATCATGGAAGTAATGTCAGCTCTCTAATTATACATTTTAATACAGGTTTGATTTTCATTTGTTGTTAATCTTTTACGTATTCAAAAATAAAATTAAATCAATACAGAGGGGTATAACAACTAAAACTTAATAAGTGAATCCTAAACAGATATTAATACCATAAAACACAGAAAGAAAGAAAAAGTATTAACCTAAGTAAATTTTAGGTACAGTATGTTGACATACACTCCTAGCTGAATATAGTCTAAGAAGAAAAAGAACTGCAAAGAAATCTTCTAAGTGTGCTGGGTAGTAAGGTGTAATGTAAGTAATTCTGAAACACCTTTGTAAGATTGGGCAAATGAGTGCATCAATGCTACTAGGATCTAGGGCTCTGTGAGAAAAAAGAGGTACAAATATGTAATGGGAGAAGGAAAACAAGAGGCCAATATTGTTGGACTGGCATTGACAGTATCAAAATAAACATGATTTCAAAAAAAAAAAATCCTACATCTGTCCACTAAAAGAGTCTAGAAGCAAAGACACTCCAGTAGTAATGAGTATACCCAGTACTTTCTTTCCCTATGTTTCATTGTGAGGAAGCAAACACACAGAACACATTTACAAATATGTATTAGAGCGTTGGTGGTATAGTGGTGAGCATAGCTGCCTTCCAAATATGTATTAGGCCCTGAGGGGACAAGTAAAAAGGAAGCCAATGCTGACCCAGTTGAAATGGGGGTTTAAGTGTAGACCTTCCTAGTGGTGCCCTCTAGAAGGGACTTTGATAGCAAAAGGAAGTGTGGGACCCAGGAAATTTAACAAAACTCCCCTACCCCTGGACAAGCAGAGCAGGACTAACTCTATTTTGTGCTACACCCGCCATCTCCTGTATGACCCTCACGTGACCTGCTTATTGCTTAAGGTGCTCCCCCACCCTAGTCAAGCTGCTGAGCACACCCTTACCGGATATCGGCTCATAACAATGTAACCCCACCTTGTGCCCATCAAAACTGTGTGCCAATTCTGACCAGAGTGATAGGCCAGTTCAAATGGTCACTATAGGGTAAACTGTGATTCAACTGGCCACCTGTGTGTGGACCAACATGACTGTGCAACTTTCTATGTGTGTTACAATCCCATTGGCCCCTATAAAGCTGCTGCCTCTTAGCCTCAGGGTCCAAGTCCCTGCTCCACTGTGTCGGGCATACTTGGACCCAAGCTCGAGCTTGTAAATAAACCCTCATGTGTTTGCATTGGTGTTGGCTCCTTGGTGGTTTCTCGGATTCACAATCTTGGGCACAACAGGAAGATTTTCTCTCTCTCTCTCTCTCTCTCTCTCTCTCTCTCTCTCTCTCTCTCTCATTTTGTCTTGTTTTTCCCATATCTCAGTTCCTTAACACCATCTCTAAAAAAAGGAATTAAGACTGCTTCATTGATTGAATCTAGTTCTGGGGCAGAGAAAATACAAGGTGTTCAGCCTGAACAGCTAGTTCTGTTAGAAAGTGAAAGCGCTCAAAAGCTGACAAACATGCATCCAAAGAACATTTCTTTAAAAAAAAATCTGCTGGCTAAATCTGGGACAATTTTATAATAAAAAATCATCATCACCAAAAAAAATCATAATCATCATCAAATGATTACATCATTCAGATATGTTCTCTACACATAATGCAATTAAGCCAAATCCAAACAAAAATACACTTTCAATAACTTATGGAATTCAGAATAGACTAATGTCTTAAACATGCATGTAAAATTTCTTAACAAAATATAAGCAAATTAAATTCATATAATAAACTCAATAGATTCAATAGTTGAATCATTGTATTAACAAAAATAAGAAAAACCACATGACCATCTCAACAGACACAGAAAAGGCATTTGACAAAATTTAACATTAATTCATGATTTAAAACAAAATTTTAGGAAACTAGGAATTGAAGGATATTAATCTCAATCTGATACAGAACATCTATAAACAACATATAACAAATACATTGCTCAACGGTGATATATTGAAAAATTTTCTCCAGAGACAGGGAACAAGAAAAGAAACCCTTTATTGGTCACTTCCTGTCAAAAGATAAAACATACCCAGTGTTGGTGATGATATGGAACTGAAACTCTTACGTTTCTATAAATCTAGTTACATCCCCGATGACTCAAAAATTTCACTATATACCAAACAGAAACGTGTATATATGTCCATCAAGGGGTGCTTATAGAGGTGGAGCAGGATGGTGGAGGAGTAGGGTCCTCACCTCACCTGGCCCCAACAACTTACCTAGATAACTTTCAAACTATCCTGAACACCTACGAATTCGACCTGAGATTTAAAGAGAGAACAGCCGGAAAGCTAGAGAGAAGGGTTTTCACTTTTAGCAAGGTAGGAAGATGGAAAAAAATAAAAGAGAATCAAGTGGGGCAGGGGCACCGCCAGGAGCCGGGCTAAAGCAGGCATCGAGAGCCTCTAGGAGAGGAAACCCCAGCCCCAGAGAAGCGGGAACGTTAAAAATCCACACCGGATTCTTCCCAGACAAAAAAGTGCCCAGCAGGGAAATCAGGCACAATTGCAGGAGGGACACTGAAGCCTCGCTTCGGAAGTCGCAAATAGAGGAAGTGCGCCCAAGGGAAAGCGCACCACAAAGCGTGGGCTCATCTCCGTAAAGGGCTGAAGCATGCGCTGGGCGGGGTATCTGGGAGAAGCCCGTTGGTCACACCCATGGCTCAGGATGGAGGGGTCTGCGCCCTGCTGCCCTCTGCAGCCGCAACCCCAGAAGCGTGATTCCAGCAGCGCAGGGCCCTAGATCCCAGGGCGCAGAGCCAGCGGACAGGATCCTGCACTCCCCCCAGGACAGGCGGAGATGGGGAGGGCACAGGATAATGAGGACTCTCCTGCTGCTGGGTGCCCCCAAGCTGTGCAGATCAGCGCCCCCCCCCCCCCACCAGCCCAGGAGCATCTAGGCCAGTGCGGACTGGGAGACTATGTTAGTTACTGCGGGGAGCTGACCCCAGAGCCAGAGTGTGGGCCGCTGCCATTGTGGTTGCTCCTCCTTGTTTCACCCTCTGCCTGGGAGAGGCGGGGCCGCCAGGGAGCTGGGGCCTCCCAGGATAAATCCCTCATGCTAGCCCCACACTCAGCGGGGGAGAGGAGGCGGAGGGCTGGGCATCTCCCCCAGGTACACACACCTGAGAATCAGCACAGCAGACCATCCCCCAGAAGAACTGCTGGAAGAACAGGGAAGAGCAAGATCTTGACAAAGCAGCGGGATTTATAGTATACAGAACTAGAGGGTACCCCTTCTTCCCCCCCTTTTTTCCAGTACAATTTGTTTTTATATCAGACTAAAAATTTCCAATATTTTTTTGCCCACCTTAACAATATTTTACCACCTCTTCATTTTTAAGTTTCTTCCTTTTTGACTTTCATATTTCTACAATTACAGGTCCTAGAAATACTTTCCACTTCTAGATTCCCTTCAACATACTGAATTCAATTTTGGGAGATATATGAGATATTTTTTTGTTTTGTGTTTTTGGTTTTCTCTGCCTCATTTTGTTCTACCATGGCAGAAGTTAATACCTTCTAAAACATGACTGGCATGCACCTAGCACCAAGTGGTGTACCATGCTGATTCATTCTGTGACTATATTCTCTCTTCATTCCCATTCTAACCCCCTCTTTTATCTCGATTGTGTTTTCGGGGTCAATGTAGGGGCTTTCTACACATATTGCTGGTCTATATAAATTTAGAACTCAGCCTCTTCTAACATACAGAACTTAATACATTCAGAACCAAGAGATAAGCTTCTAGAACCCCTCAGGTAGACTACATTCTCCCTCCACTACAACTTCTTCACAACCACCATCTCCCAGTCCTCCCTTTTTTTCTTTCTTCTCTTTTTTTCTTCTTTACTTTTGCTTTTTTGTCTTTTTTTCTTCTTCTTCTTTGGGATTCTTGGTCCTTTTATTTTGTTCTGATCTTTTTCATTTTCTGGTCTCTGACCATGCCAGAATCATCTGGGGTGCACATTACTTAGGTCATGGTTGATATTCTTGATTCAGCCTGCTCATACAGCCACACTACACTGAGCAAAATGACTAGAAGGAAAAACTCACCACAAAAGAGAGAATCAGAAACAGTACTCTCTTCCACAGAGTTACAGAATATGGATTACAATTCGATGTCAAAGCCAATTCAGAAGCACAATTGTAAAGCTACTGGTGGCTCTGGAAAAAGCATAAAAGATTCAAGAGACTTCATGACTACAAAATTTAGATCTAATCAGGCTCAAATTAAAAAAAAAATTAAATGAGATGCAATCCAAACTGGATGTCCTAATGACAAGTGTTAATGAGGTGGAAGAAAGAGTGAGCAACACAGAAGACAAGTTGATGGCAGGGAAGGAAGCTGAGGAAAAAAGAGAAAAACAATTAAGAGACCATGGGGAAAGGTTAAGGGAAATAAATGACACCTTCAGAAGGAAGAATCCCTGTAGACTTGGAGTTACAGAAAGCACCAAGAGGGACAGAGGGCCAGAATGCATATTTGAACAAATCTTTGCTGACAAATTCCCTAATATGGGGAGAGAAACAGGCATTCAGATCCAAGAGATAGAGAAGCCCCCCAAAAATCAATAAAAACCATTCAACACCTCGACATTTAATAGTGAAACTTGCAAATTACAAACATAAAAAACAAATCCTTAAAGTAGCAAGAGAGAGGAGATTCTTAAATTATATTGAGAGAAAGATTAACAGCAGACCTCTCCACAGAGATCGGGCAGGCCAGAAAAGGCTGGCAAGATATATTGAGGGTCCTAAATGAGAAAAACATGCAGCCAAGAATACTTTATCCAGCAAGGCTCTCATTCAGAATAGAACGCAGAATAGAGCTTCCAAGATAGGCAGAAACTGAAAGAATATGTCACCACCAAACCACCTCTGCAAGAAATATTAAGGGTGACCCTCTAAAAGAAAGAATGCCAAAAGAAATAATCCACAAAAACAGGGACTGAATAGGTATTATGATGACACTGAATTCATATCTTTCGATAGTAACTCTAAACATGAATACGCTAAATGATCCCACCAAAAGACGCAGGGTTTCAGACTGGATAAAAAAGCAAGATTCCACCCAAAAGCATAAGATACCCAGAAATAAACCTAACCAAAGAGGTAAAGGATCTATACCCTAAAAACTACAGAAAACTTCTGAAAGAAATTGAGGAAGACACAAAGAGATGGAAAAATATTCCATGCTCATGGACTGGAAGAATTAATATTGTGAAAATGTCAATGTTACCCAGGGAAATTTACACAGTTAATGCAATCCCTATCAAATTACCATGGACTTTCTTCAGTTGGAACAAATCATCTTAAGATTGTGTGGAATCAGAAAAGACCCCAAATAGCCAGGGAAATATTAAAAAAGAAAACCAGAGCTGGGGGCAGATTTCATGTTGTACTACAAAGCTGTGGTCATCAAGACAGTGTGGTACTGGCACAAAAACAGACACATAGATCAATGGAACAAAACAGAGAATCCAGAAGTGGACTCTCAATTTTATGATCAACTGATATTCGACAAAGCAGGAAAGACTATACACTGGAAAAAAGACAGTCTCTTCAATAAATGATACTGGAAAATGTGGAAATCCACATGCAGAAGAATGAAACTAGACCGCTCTCTTACACAAAGATAAACTCAAAATGGATGAAAGACCTAAATGTGAGACAAGATTCCATCAAAATCCTAGAGGAGAACACAGGCAACACACTTTTTTAACTTGGCCACAGCAACTTCTTGCAAGATACATCCATGAAGGCAAGAGACAAAAGCAAAAATGAATTATTGGGACTTCATCAGATAAAAAGCTTCTGTACAGCCAAAGAAACAGTCAACAAAACTAAGAGACAACCTACAGAATGGGAGAAGATATTTGCAAATGACATATCAGATAAAGGGCTAGTATTCAAGATCTATAAAGAACTTATTAAACTCAACATCAAAGGAACAAACAATCCAATCATGAAATGGGCAAAAGACATGAAGAGAAATCTCACAGAGGAGGACACAGACATGGCCAACAAGCACATGAGAAAATGCTCTGCATCACTTGCCATCAGGGAAATACAAATCAAAACTACAATGAGATACCACCTCACACCAGTGAGAATGGGGAAAATTAACAAGACAGGAAACAACAAATGCTGGAGAGGATGTGGAGAAAGGGGAACCCTGTTGCACTGTTGGTGGGAATGTGAACTGGTACAGCCACTCTGGAAAACTGTGTGGAGGTTCCTCAAAGAGTTAAAAATAGATCTGCCCCTCGACCCAGCAATTGCACTGCTGGGGATTTACCCCAAAGGTACAGATGCAGTGAAATGGCAGGACACCTGCACCCCAATGTTTATAGCAGCAATGTCCACAATGGCCAAACTGTGGAAGGAGCCTCAGTGTCCAACAAAAGATGAATGGATAAAGAAGATGTGGTATACGTATACAAAGGAATATTACTCAGCCATTAGAAACGACAAATACCCACCATTTGTTTTGATGTGGATGGAACTGGAGGGTATTATGCTGAGTGAAGTAAGTCAATCGGAGAAGGACAAAAATTATGTGGTCTCATTCATTTGGGGAATATAAAAATTAGTGAAAGGTAATTAAGGGAAAGGAGATAAAATGAGTGAAAATATCAGTGAGGGTGACAAAACATAAGAGACCCCTAACTCTGGGAAATTAACAATGAGTAGTAGAAGGGGAGGTGGGCAGGAGGTTGGGGTGACTGGGTGGGTACTGAGGGGGGGGCACTTGACAGGAGGAGCACTGGGTGTTATGCTATATGTTGGCAAATGAACTCCAATTAAAAAAAGAATAAATAAATAGAATCTTTAAAAATAAATAAGTAAAATTAAAAATAAAATTTAAAAAAAAGCAAGACCTGGGCAGCCCAGTGGCTCAGTGGTTTATCACCGCCTTCAGCCCAGGCTGTGATCCTGGAGACCTGGGATCGAGTCCCACGTCAGGCTCCCTGCATGGAGTCTGCTTCTCCCTCTGCCTTGTGTCTCTGCTTCTCTCTCTCTCTCTCTCTGTCTCTGTCTCTCATGAATAAATAAATGAAATCTTTAAAAAAAAAAAAAAGACCCATTGATTTGCTGCCTACAAAAGACTCATTTTAGACCTAAGGACATCTACAGCCTGAAAATAAAAGGTTGGAGAACCATTTATCATTCATATGGTCCTCAAAAGAAAGCAGGGGTAGCAATCCTCATATCAGATAAATTAAAGTTTACCCCAAAGACTGTAGTAAGAGATGAAGAGGGACACTATATCATACTTAAAGGATTTATCCATCAAGATGACCTAACCATCTTGAATATCTATGCCCCTAATATGGGAGCTGCCAAGTATATCAATCAATTAATAACCAAAGTTAAGACATACTTGGATAATAATACACTAAGACTTGGAGACTTGAATACAGGGCTTTCTGCAATTGATAGATCTTCTAAGCACACCATCTCCAAAGAAACGAGAGCTTTAAATGATACACTGGACCAGTTCTCACAGATATATACAGAACTTTGCATCCCAACACAACTGAATACCCATTCTTCTCAAGTGCACATGGAATTTTCTCCAGGATAAACCACATAGGTATATGTTTACAATGGAATATTACTCAGCCATTAGAAACGACAAATACCCACCATTTCCTTCGACATGGATGGAACTGGAGGGTACTGTGCTGAGTGAATAAGTCAATAGGAGAAGGACAAACATATGGTCTCATTCATTTGGGGAATATAAAAATTAGTGAAAGAGAATAAGGGGGAAAGGAGAAAAATGAGTGGGAAATATCAGAAAGGGAGACAGAACATGAGAGACACCTAACCTTGAGAAATGAACAAGGGGTGGTAGAAAGGGAGGTGGGAAGGGGTTGGGGGTGACTGGGTGACAGGCACTGAGGGGGGCACTTGATGGGATGAGCACTGGGTATTATGCTATATGTTGGCAAACTGAACTCCAATAAAAAATAAAAAATAAAAATAAAAAACAGAATAAACCACATACTGGGTCACAAATCAGGTCTCAACGGATACCAAAAGATTGGGATTGTCACCTCCATATTTTCAGTCCATAATGCTTTGAAACTTGAACTCAGTCACAAGAAGAAATTTGGAAGAAACTCAAACACATGGAGGTTAAAGAGCATCCTGCCAAAAGATGAATGGGTCAACTAGGAAATTAGAGAAGAATTAAAAAGATTCATGGAAACTAATGAAAATGAAGATACAAACATTCAAAATCTTTGGGATACAGCAAAAGCAGTCCTAAGAGGGAAATACATCACAATACAAGCATCCCTCAAAAAAAAAAAACTGGAAAAAGAGGATCCCTGAGTGGCTCAGCAGTTTAGCGCCTGCCTTTGGGCCAGGGTGTGGTCCTGGAGTCCCAGGATCAAGTCCCACATCAGGATCCCTGCATGGGGCCTGCTTCTCCCTCTGCCTGTCTCTGCCTCTCTCTGTGTGTCTCTCATGAATGAATAAATAAAATCTTTTTTAAAAAATTGGAAAAAAATACACAAGCTAACCTCTAACCTAAAGGAACAGGAGAAAGAACAGCAAATAAAACCTACACCAAGCAGAAGGAGAGAGTTAATAAAGATTCAAGCAGAACTCAATGAACTAGAGACCAGAAGAACTGTACAACAGATCAACAAAACCAGGAGTTGGTTCTTTGAAAGAATTAAGAAGATAGATAAACCATTAGCCAGCCTCCTTAATAACAAAAGAGAAAAGACTCTAATTAATAAAATCACAAATGTAAAAGGAGAGATCACCACCAATACCAAGGACATATAAACAATTTTAAAAAACATATTATGAGCAGCTATAAGCCAATAAATTAGGCAATCTACAAGAAATGGATGCATTTCTGGAAAACCACAAACTACAAAACTGGAACAGAAGAAATAGAAAACCTAAACAGGCCAATAACCAAGGAAGAAATTGAAGCAGTCATCAAAAACCTCCCAAGACACAAAAGTCCAGGGCCAGATCGCTTCCCAGGGGAATTCTATCAAACGTTTAAGGAAATAATACCTATTCTACTAAAGCTATTCCGAAAGATAGAAAGGGATGGAATACTTCCAAACTCATTTTATGAGGCCAGTGTCACCTTAATTCCAAAACCAAAGACCCCACCAAAAAGGAGAATTATAGACCAATATCCCTGATGAACACAGATACAAAAATTCTCAGCAAGATACTATCCAGTAGGATCCAACAGTACATTAAGAAATTATTCACCATGACCAAGTGGGATTTTTCCACAGGATGCAAGGTTGGCTCTACACTTGTAAAACAATCAACAAGATAGAGCACATCAACAAGAGAAAAAACAAGAACCATATGATCCTCTCAGTAGATGCAGAGAAAGCATTTGACAAAATACAGCACCCATTCCTGATCAAAACTCTTGGGAGCAATCAGGTAACAAAAAGAAATAAAAGGCATTCAAATTGGCAAAGAAGAAGTCAAACTCCCCCTCTTCACAGATTGCATGACACCGTACATAGAATACCCAAAAGACTCCACCCCAAGATTGCTAAAATTCATACAGCAATTCGGCAATGTGGCCGGATACAAAATCAATGCCTAGAAATCAGTGGCATTTCTATACACCAACAATGAGACTGAAGAAAGAGAAATTAAGGAGTCAATCCCATTTACAATTGCACCCAAAAGCATAAGATACCTAGGAATAAACCTATCCAAAGAGGTAAAGGATCTATACCCTAAAAACTACAGAATAGGGCAGCCCAGGTGGTTCAGCAGTTTAGCGTCGCCTTCAGCCCAGGGTGTGATCCTGGAGACCCAGGATCGAGTCCCATGTCAGGCTCCTTGCATGGAGCCTGTATCTCCCTCTGCCTGTGTCTGTGCCTCTCTCTCTCTCTCTCTATTTGTATCTCTCATGAATAAATAAATAAAATCTTTAAAAAAATAAAAACAAAAAAATAAAAACTACAGAATACTTCTGAAAGAAACTGAGGAAGACACAAAGAGATGGAAAAACATTCCATGCTCATGGATTGGAAGAATTAATATTGTGAAAATGTCTATGTTACCCTGGGCAATTTACACGGTCAATGTAATCCCTATAAAATACCATGGACTTTCTTCAGAGAGTTGGAACAAATCATCTTAAGATTTGTGTGGAATCAGAAAAGATCCCAAATAGCCAGGGGAATATTGAAAAAGAAAACCAGAGCGAGGGGCATCACAATGCCAGATTTTAGGTTGTAGTACAAAGCTATAGTCATCAACACAGTGTGGTACTGGCACAAAAGCAGATATAGATCAATCGAACTGAATAGACAACCCAGAAATGGGCCCTTAACTCTATGATCAACTAATATTCGACAAAGCAGGAAAGACACTGGAAAAAGGACAGTCTCTTCAATAAATGGTGCTGGGAAATTTGGACAGCCACATGCAGAAGAATGAAACTAGACTATTTTCTTACACTATATACAAAGATAAAATCAAAATGGATGAAAGATCTAAATGTGAGACAAGAATCCATCAAAATCCTAGAGGAGAACACAGGCAACACCCTTTTTGAACTTGGCCACAGCAACTTCTTGCAAGATACATCTATGAAGGCAAGGGAAACAAAAGCAAAAAAGAACTATTGGGACTTCATCAAGATAAGATGCTTCTGCACAGCAAAAGAAACAGTTAACAAAACTAGAAAACAACCTACAGAATCAGAGAAGATATTTACATATCAGATAATGGGCTAGTATCCAAGATCTATAAAGAACTTATTAAACTCAACACCAAAGAAACAAACAATCCAATCATGAAATGGGCAAAAGACATGAACAGAAATCTCACAGAGGAAGACATAGACATGGCCAACACGCACATGAGAAAATGCTCTGCATCACTTGCCATCAGGGAAATACAAATCAAAACCACAATGAGATACCACCTCACACCAGTGAGAATGGGGAAAATTAACAAAACAGGAACAACAAATGTTGGAGAGGATGTGGAGAAAGGGGAACCCTGTTGCACTGTTGGTGGGAATGTGAACTGGTACAGCCACTCTGGAAAACTGTGTGGAAGTTCCTCAAAGAGTTTAAAATAGTGCTACCCTATGACCCAGCAATTGCACTACGTGGTATTTACCCCAAAGATACAGATGCAGTCAAGACTGAGACATCTTCACCCCAATGTTTATAGCAGCGATGTCCACAATTGTCATACTGTGGAAGGAGCCTTGGTGTCCACAGAACGATGAATGGATAAAGAAGATGATATGTATATGTATATGTATATGTATATGTATATGTATATGTATATTTACAATGGAATATTACTCAGCCATTAGAAATGACAAATACCCACCATTTGCTTCAACATGGATGGAACTGGAGAGTATTATGCTGAGTGAAGTAAATCAATCAAAGAAGGACAATCATTATATGGTTTCACTCATACGGGGAATATATAAAAAGTAAAAGGGATTACAGGGGGAAGGAGAGAAAATAAGTGGAAAAAATCAGAGAAGGTGACAAAACATGAGAGACTCCTAACACTGGGAAATGAATGAGGGGTAGTGGAAGGGGAGGTGGGCGGGAGATTGGGGTGACCGGGTGATGGTCACTGAGGGGGGCACTTGACCGGATGAGCACTGGGTGTTATACTTTATGTTGACAAATCGAACTCCAATAAAAAAAATATACCAAAAAAAGGTGCCTATAAAAATGTACATAACAGCACTACTCATAATAGCTAAAATCTGGAATCTACACAAATGTTCAATAACAAATAGATTGTATCATATTAACATAATGGGATACTAGAAAGAAAATTAGTTATTTATGATCTCACACAATTTGGATTACTCTTACAAATATAATGCTAATGAAACATACACACAAACTATATAATATATCCATATATAATACAGAATGCTATAATGGGACATAGTGAATAGTTCCATTTACGTAAGGTGAAAAGTAGGCAAAACTAATCTATGGTCTTAAGATGTTAAAATAGTAGTTAAATTTGAGGGAGTCAAAATTGCAACCTGGTACATGGAAGCTTCTAGGGTGCTGAAAATGCTCTGGCTTAAAATTACAGATTCCTTGTTAACTACAAAGAGGATATCTGCCTTGACAATGGAAAGTCTGGTGGAAATCCATTTTACTAAAATGAGCAAATATAACCAACTGAGGAACAAACTGGTAAATACGCTTCCAAAAGATATTCACTAAGAAAATCCTATATAAAAGATGCAATATTTCCAACACAAATGATCAAATTGAAACTAAATGTAAAGAAACAATCAAATAGAAATTAAGAAGCCTTCTGCAAAATAATTGGCCTAGTCTTTTAAAAATATCAGTGTCATTAAAAACAAAACAACAAAATAGTCTAAGAAAGTATTCTAAGTCAGAGGTCAGCAAATTACGGGCTGGTGCAGGTCAAATCTATCCCACAGTCTGTTTTGGTATGGGCCTGTGAGCTATGGGATGGTTTTTACATCTATAAAGGGCTCCTTAAAAAGTATTTTATAGTTACCTATATAGCCAATAAAACCTAATATATTTATTAACTGGCCCTTTACATAAGTTTGCCAACCCCAATGAATATTTAAAAATCTGTAACTGGGGAACATCTGGATGGCTCAGACAGTTGAGCATCCAACTCTTGGTTTTAGCTCAATGATCTTGGGTCATGGGATCAGGCCCCAAGTCAGGCTCTGTGCTCAATGAGCAGAGTCTCCTCGAGATTCTCTTTCTCCAATAAATAAATAAATAAATAAATAAATAAATAAATAAATAAATAAAATCTTTTCAATAAAATCTCTAACTGGATCCTGGATTCCAAAAAAAGAGAGAAAAAAAGCTCTAAAGAACCTTATTAGGACAATACATCATGTATCAATTTTTAAATTCTTGGGTATAACTTTTGTAAAGGTTATGTTGGAGAATGTCCTTATTAAGAGATATAGCATTTGAAGGTGACATGTCATGATGAATGCAAGTTACTCTCAATGGTTCAAAAAAATCCAGTAATTTTATATATATTCTTATACGTTTTACACACTTATATACATATTATATATGTGCATACATATATATATGTACATAAGTGTGTGTATGGAGAGTGAATAAAAAAGCAAATGTGGCAAATGTTATTTTCTGAATCGCATCTTATTTGCATTTTCTCTATAGGTTTGAGATTTTTCAAAATCAAATGTGTGTATGTGGACAGGGGCCCAAATCATTATGCTAAAAGTAAAGCACTGTATAATCCTCAAGAATTCTTTACCAAAGATTTTAACAGACATTATTACGTGTATTGATTAAACCAAGTCAGTTATCAGCGCCATTATCAAAGTCTTACCCAATACCAGATTTCTAATCATAATTATGCTAATAGAAAATACACTGTACTATACTCTTCAGATATTATACTATCTGAACTTGAACTGATATATTAAAAGCTTCTAGGAGCGGCTAGGTGGCTCAGTCAGTTAAGTGTCAGGCTCAGATCAGGATCCCAGGGGTCATGGGAGTCTGCTTCTTCCTCTGCCCCTCCCCTCACTGATGCATGCACTTGTGCGCTCTCTCTCAAATAAACAAACAAAATCTTTTTTAAAATAAAAGCTTTTAGTTTGTTTTTAAAAGTTATAATTCTTCAGTGGAAGTAAAATCTGAATGTGGGAATTTTCCAAATGAAGACTTTTACACATACCCTTTCATATCCACTGAGCTATTTTGCTAAAGAGTTGGTTCAACAGAAACTAAAACAAGGTAATCAGGCTCAATCAAGAGTAAGAAAATTTCTCAGCTTCTTTTTCTTTAAATTAGCACTTCACTATATAAGACATTGATTAATAAATGCCACCATGGACTTTCAACCCATCAGATCTCTACTTCAGTCTTCAGACACACTTTCTCATGAAGACTTCAATATGACAGAATAACAATGTTTCTTAGATTTTCATAAAAGCAGAAGAAACAGCAGCCTGTCTTCTATCCCCCACCTCCATATAAAGGGATACTTAAAAGTAACTTTCAGCCCATCACAAGCACCAAAGTTCTTTGGAGATTCATGGTTTCTATCACTAAAAATCCATAGGAATTTTGCATTAAGTTACATAAGGAATGGGGATCCCTGGGTGGCTCAGCGGTTTAGTGCCTGCCTTCGGCCCAGGGTGTGATCCTGGGATCCCAGGATCGAGTCCCACATCAGGCTCCTGCATGGAGCTTGCTTCTACCTCTGCCTGTGTTTCTGCCCAACCCCCCTTTCTGTCTCTCATGAATAAATAAAAAAATAAAATCTTTTAAAAAAAAAGTTACATAAGGAACATTTTCCTTTTTAAAGATAGTTTTTTAAGATGGCAAAGTAAATATATGGCATATACTCTCCTCTTCCTATCTCAAAGCCCTGCCCTTAAAAGGAGAAAATTAAATACGTAATTGTTTAAGTATATAACAGAATAAACCCACACACATGTAAAAGCATGAGACAAGATGGGAGAGGTGCTTACAAAATTCTGACAGTATTTTTAACATTGGAGACAGAGAAGAGAAACTAGGTGCAGAGGAAGGTGAGTGTAAGGAGATAAGGATTATTTTGGCATAATTCTATGTGGTTTTACTCTTCAAATGCATTGATATACCATACCCAAGTAATATTTTCATTAAAATATTTAAAATTAATGATCTAAAGGTAGAGTTTATGCATGCATCTAAAAAGAAACTACCTTGGGATGACTGGGTGGCTCAGTGGTTGAGCATCCACCTTCAGCTCAGGTCATGATCCTGAGGTCCTGGGATGGAGTCCTACATTGAGCTCCCCACAGGGAGCAGGCTTCTCCCTCTGCCTATGTCTCTCCCTTTCTCTTTGTGTCTCTCATGAATGAATAAGTAAAATCTATTTTAAAAAATTAATTAAAAATAAATAAAAAGAAACTACCCCCAGTCATCCTGAGGCTGTGTCCCTTTGGCATGCTATCAGGTACTCATCCTAGTTTAAGAATGCAGTCAGAGACAAAGAAGATTTACAATTACATAATTCCATCATCTAATTTTAAATATTAATTTTGTTTATGATTATTCCAAGAATATGTTTGATATCATGTGACAGAGTTCATAATGTTATATTCAGGAGATTAACGTACAAGTTTAAGGTCACTGAAGCATGCCTCTTCAAAAACAAATTAGTAATTATGTTACAAAAACATTTTAGACACCACAGTTTCTAACCTGAAATATTGAGTCTTAACTTCTCTATCACAGTCTTAGTAATATTTTTTACCACATCACTGTGAGAAGGTACATATGCGACTTCATATACAACACTCCCGTTATAGAAGAAAGAAGGTGGGAGCAAGACATAAATAGGTCTGTAAATAGTAACATTATGCAACTCTTTTTTTACATCTCTGCGATGAAGCAAAATCAATCCAGAGAAGAAGAGTGTCATGAAGATTTCCACAATTAAAGAAATCACCTTCCTTTTCTGCAAAAGAAACCAAAGGATTATATTAATTAAGAGCCTATCTATGTATGTGTACATGTGCATGAATCTGTACTCTTGTGCATATACATGTATACAATTTAAACATATTACTCAGGTCCATTCTATAAAACAAATGGCTTTCTAGCCTGTCTTTTTCACCCTTTTTCAAATTTCATTATCTATTCTATTGGTTTATCCTATCAGTACTCTTGAGAGAGTTAGAACTGTGACATTAAGCCATGGAACAAAAGGAACCAAATAAAATCCATAAACTAAAACGAAGTGAAAAAGTTATTTAAAAATTTCCCCTTCAGGTTCGTTAGCCATTACAACCATTTCCCATGGACACTTCCACTTACCTTTAAAACAAAATTTTTCCAGAGGAGGACTGCAAATTGGTTGAGCCACAACAAATTCATTTTATCACAAAGAATGGAAGTTCAACTAAGAAGGAAGTAGAACATTTTAAAAACTTACATCGCCTGGAAAAAATGTTAAATTTAGTCAAGCAAAATGATTACTTCCTTGTTCTACTCTTTTTCCATCAATTCTGAAAGATAACTACTTTAAATAAGTACTTGTCTGTTCCTGTTCTTATATTAATTCATAATATTCACATTGAATGGTCTTCTAATATGTATGAAAATATCAGGTGACAGAGATGCAAAATGTAACAGGTTGCAGCCCCATGTTCACAATGAAAGATGTAAACTGTAAATTTGGGATGTCAATTATTATTTTAATAGGCTCTGAGATAAATTCCCATAGAATAATGCTGAAAATTTCCTATTTAATACCTACTCTGTGCCGTATTCTATCCTAGGCATTAGGTATATTTGAAATGATTGGGATCCTTTCCTCACAGTGTGAATAGTAGTGTATAGTAAACGAGAACCCAGGATCTAAAGTTGGGCTCTATGAGTTCAGATCTTAACTCTCTCACAAGCTATAAAATTTTGAGCAAAATAATTAACCTATAGCTGCCTACCATCTGTACAATCAGAAAAATCACAGTACTTACATTATAAGGTATTGACCTGGGGTGATTTGCCACTATGGAAAGGGTAGCTAAAAGGCTATGCCATTTTTTAAAAATTGCAATAAAATATACATAACATAAAATTTGCCACTTTAACAATTTTTAATTGTACAATTCAGTGGCACCAATTGTATTCATGTTGTTGCACAACCATCACCATTAACCATCTCCAAAAATTTTTTATCTTCCCAAACTGAAACTCCATAGCCATTAAACAACAATTCTGTATTCCTTCTTCCCCCTAGTCACTAGCAACCACCATTATACTTTCTGTATCTATGAATTTGACTCCTTTAGGTACCTAAAAGTGGAATCACTTCTTTGTGACAGTATTTGTCCTTTTGAGACTAGCTTATTTCACTTAGCATAAAAATGTCTTCAAAGTTTACCCATATTGCAGTATGTGCCAGAATTTCCTTCTTATGCACCACTTTTACAGTCTTATAGGGCTTTCAAAATCAGCATTGGGAGGGAGGGGCAAGATGGCGGAAGAGTAGGGTCCCCAAGTCACCTGTCCCCACCAAATTACCTTATCTAGGTACCTTCAAATCATTCTGAAAATCTACGAATTCGGCCTGAGATTTAAAGAGTTGAAACGCTGAAACGCTACAGTGAGAAGAGTTCGTGCTTCTATCAAGGTAGGAAGACAGGGAAAAAGAAATAAAGAAACAAAAGGCCTCCGAGGGGGAGGGGCCCCGGGAGGAGCCGGGCTGAGGCCGGGGCGAGTGTCCCCAGGACAGGAGAGCCCCGTCCCGGAGGAGCAGGAGCTGCACCAACCTTCCCGGGCGGAAAGGGGCCCGCAGGGAGTTAGAGCAGGACGCAGGAGGGCGGGGATGCCCTCGGGCTCCCTGGGACACTAACAGAGGAACTGCGCCCCGGGAGAGTGCGCCGAGCTCCCTAAGGGCTGCAGCGCACCGCGGGACCCGGAGCAGCTCGGAGGGGCTCGGGCGGCGGCTCCGCGGAGGGGGCTGCGGGGCTCCGGGAGCAGCTCGGAGGGGCTCGGGCAGCGGCTCCGCGGAGGGGGCTGCGCAGCCAGGACCACGAATCCAACAGCCCAGGCCCCGGAGCACAGGGCGGCGGGACACAGCTCAGGATCCGGCCTCCCCGCCGGGACAGGCAGAGACCGGGAGGGCCCAGGACAACAAGGACGCTCCTGCCGGGGGCTGAGCAGATCAGCGGCCCCGCACCGGAGCCTCCAGGCCCTGCAGACGGAGAGCCCCAGAGTTACTGCGGGGGCTGAATCCAGGTTTCCAGAGCTGCCTAGCCATTGTGGCTGTTCCTCCTGGGGCCTCACGGGGTAAACAACCCCCACTGAGCCCGGCACCAGGCAGAGGGCAGAGCAGCTCCCCCAAGTGCTAACACCTGAAAATCAGCACAACAGGCCCCTCCCCCCAGAAGACCAGCAAAACGGACAAGTTCCAGGGGAAGTCAAGGGACTTAAAGTATACAGAATCAGAAGATACTCCACCGTGGTTTTTGTTTTTTTGTTTTTGTTTCTTTCTTTTTGATTTCTGATTGCTTCCCCCACCACCTTTTTTTTTCACCTTTCTTTTTTTTCTCTTTTTCTTCTCTTTTTTCCTTTTTTTCCCTTCTTTTTCTTTTTTCTTTTCCTCTTTTCTTTCCTTCTCTCTCCCTCTTTTTCTCCTTTTCCCAATACAAATTGTTTTTGGCCACTCTGCACTGAGCAAAATGACTAGAATGAAAACCTCACCTCAAAAGAAAGAATCAGAAACAGTCCTCTCTCCCACAGAGTTACAAAATCTGGATTACAATTCAACGTCAGAAAGCCAATTCAGAAGCACTATTATACAGCTACTGGTGGCTCTAGAAAAAACCATAAAGGACTCAAGAGACTTCATGACAGCAGAATTTAGATCCAATCAGGCAGAAATTAAAAATCAATTAAATGAGATGCAATCCAAGCTAGAAGTCCTAACGACGAGGCTTAACGAGGTGGAAGAATGAGTGAGTGACATAGAAGACAAGTTGATTCCAAAGGGGGAAACTGAGGAAAAAAGAGACAAACAAAAGACCATGAAGACAGACTAAGGGAAATAAACGACAGCCTGAGGAAGAAAAACCTACGTTTAATTGGGGTTCCCAAGGGCGCCGAAAGGGACAGAGGGCCAGAATATGTATTTGAACAAATCCTAGCTGAAAACATTCCTAATCTGGGAAGGGAAACAGGCATTCAGATCCAGGAAATAAAGAGATCCCCCCTAAAATCAATAAAAACCGTTCAACACCTCGACATCTAATAGTGAAGCTTGCAAATTCCAAAGATAAAGAGAAGATCCTGAGCAGCAAGAGACAAAAATATCCCTGATTTTATGGGGAGGAGTATTAGGGCAACAGCAGACCTCTCCACAGAGACCTGGCAGGCCTGAAAGGGCTGGCAGGATATATTCAGGGTCCTAAATGAGAAGAACATGCAACCAAGAATACTTTATCCAGCAAGGCTCTCATTCAAAATGGAAGGAGAGATAAAGAGCTTCCAAGACAGGCAGGAACTGAAAGAATATGTGACCTCCAAACCAGCTCTGCAAGAAATTTTAAGGGGGACTCTTAAAATTCCCTTTAAGAAGAAGTCCAGTGGAACAATCCAGAAAAACAAGGACTTAATAGATATCATGATGACACTAAGCTCATATCTGTCAATAGTAACTCTGAACGTGAATGGGCTTAATGACCCCATCAAAAGGCGCACGGTTTCAGACTGGATAAAAAAGCAGGACCCATCTATTTGTTGTCTACAAGAGACTCATTTTAGACAGAAGGACACCTACAACCTGAAAATAAAAGGTTGGAGAACCATTTACCATTCAAATGGTCCTCAAAAGAAGGCAGGGGTAGCCATCCTTATATCAGATAAACTAAAATTTACCCCAAAGACTATAGTGAGAGATGAAGAGGGACACTATCTCATACTCAAAGGATCTATCCAACAAGAGGACTTAACAATCCTCAATATATATGCCCCGAATGGGGGAGATCTCAAATATTTAAACCAATTAATAACCAAACTGAAGAAATACTTTGATAATAATACACTTATACTTGGTGACTTCAATCTAGCTCTTTCTATACTAGATAGGTCTTCTAAGCACAACATCTCCAAAGAAACAAGAGCTTTAAATGATACAATGGACCAGATGGATTTCACAGATATCTACAGAACTTTACATCCAAACTCAACTGAATACACATTCTTCTCAAGTGCACATGGAACTTTCTCCAGAATAGACCACATACTGGGTCACAAATCGGGTCTGAACCGATACCAAAAGATCGGGATCGTCCCCTGCATATTCTCAGACCATAATGCCTTGAAATTAGAACTAAATCACAACAAGAAGTTTGGAAGGACCTCAAACACGTGGAGGTTAAGGACCATCCTGCTAAAAAATGAAAGGGTCAACCAGGAAATTAAGGAAGAATTAAAAAGATTCATGGAAACTAATGACAATGAAGATACAAATGTTCAAAATCTTTGGGATACGGCAAAAGCAGTCCTGAGGGGGAAATACATCACAATACAAGCATCCATTCAAAAACTGGAAAGAACTCAAATACAAAAGCTAAACTTACACATAAAGGAGCTAGAGAAAAAACAGTAAATGGACCCTACGCCCAGCAGAAGAAGAGAGTTAATTAAAATTCAAGCAGAACTCAACGAAATCGAGACCAGAAGAACTGTGGAACAGATCAACAGAACCAGGAGTTGGTTCTTTGAAAGAATGAAGAAGATAGATAAACCATTAGCCAACCTTAGTAAAAGGAGAGAGAGAAGACTCAAATTAATAAAATCATGAATGAGAAAGGAGAGACCACTACCAACACCAAGGAAATACAAACAATTTTAAAAACATATTATGAACAGCTATACGCCAATAAATTAGGCAATCTAGAAGAAATGGACGCATTCCTGGAAAGCCACAAACTACCAAAACTGGAACAGGAAGAAAAGAAAACCTGAACAGGCCAATAACCAGGGAGGAAATTGAAGCAGTCATCAAAAACCTCCCAAGACACAAGAGTCCAGGGCCAGATGGCTTCCCAGGGGAATTCTATCAAACGTTTAAAGAAGAAACCATACCTATTCTACTAAAGCTGTTTGGAAAGATAGAAAGAGATGGAGTACTTCCAAATTCGTTCTATGAGGCCAGCATCACCTTAATTCCGAAACCAGACAAAGACCCCACCAAAAAGGAGAATTACAGACCAATATCCCTGATGAACATGGATGCAAAAATTCTCAACAAGATACTAGTCAATAGGATCCAACAACACATTAAGAAAATTATTCACCATGACCAAGTAGGATTTATCCCTGGGACACAAGGCTGGTTCAACACTCATAAAACATTCAATGTGATTCATCATATCAGCAAGAGAAAAACCAAGAACCATATGATCCTCTCATTAGATGCATAGAAAGCATTTGACAAAATACAGCATCCATTCCTTATCAAAACTCTTCAGAGTATAGGGATAGAGGGAACTTTCCTCGACATCTTAAAAGCCATCTACGAAAAGCCCACAGCAAATATCATTCTCAATGGGGAAGCACTGGGAGCCTTTCCCCTAAGATCAGGAACAAAACAGGGATGTCCACTCTCACCACTGCTATTCAACATAGTATTGGAAGTCCTAGTCTCAGCAATCAGACAGCAAAAAGACATTAAAGGCATTCAAATTGGCAAAGAAGAAGTCCAACTCTCCCTCTTTGCCGATGACATGATACTCTACATAGAAATCCCAAAAGCCTCCACCCCAAGATTGCTAGAACTCATACAGCAATTTGGTAGCATGGCAGGATACAAAATCAATGCCCAGAAATCAATGGCATTTCTATACACTAACAATGAGACTGAAGAAGGAGAAATTAAGGAGTCAATCCCATTTACAATTGCACCCAAAAGCATAAGATACCTAGGAATAAACCTAACCAAAGAGGTAAAAGATCTATACCCTAAAAATTATAGAACACTTCTGAAAGAAATTGAGGAAGACACAAAGAGATGGAAAAATATTCCATGCTCATGGATTGGCAGAATTAATATTGTGAAAATGTCAATGTTACCCAGGACAATTTACACGTTTAATGCAATCCCTATCAAAATACCATGGACTTTCTTCAGAGAGTTAGAACAAATTATTTTAAGATTTGTGTGGAATCAGAAAAGACCCCGAATAGCCAGGGGAATTTTAAAAAAGAAAACCATAGCTGGGGGCATCACAATGTCAGATTTCAGGTTCTACTACAAAGCTGTGGTCATCAAGACAGTGTGGTACTGGCACAAAAACAGACACATAGATCAATGGAACAGAATAGAGAACCCAGAAGTGGACCCTGACCTTTATGGTCAACTAATATTCGATAAAGGAGGAAAGACTATCCATTGGAAGAAAGAGAGTCTCTTCAATAGATGGTGCTGTGAAAATTGGACATCCACATGCAGAAGAATGAAACTAGACCACTCTCTTTCACCATACACAAAGATAAACTCAAAATGGATGAGAGATCTAAATGTGAGACAAGATTCCATCAAAATCCTAGAGGAGAACACAGGCAACACCCTTTTTGAACTTGGCCACAGTAACTTCTTGCAAGATACATCCACAAAGGCAAAAGAAACAAAAGCAAAAATGAACTATTGGGACTTCATCAAGATAAGAAGCTTTTCCACAGCAAAGGATATAGTCAACAAAACTAAAAGACAACCTACAGAATGGGAGAAGATATTTTCAAATGACCTATCAGAAAAAGGGCTAGTTTCCAAAATCTATAAAGAACTTGTTAAACTCAACACCAAAGAAACAAACAATCCAATCATGTAATGGACGAAAGACATGAACAGAAATCTCACAGAGGAAGACATAGACATGGCCAACACGCACATGAGAAAATGCTCTGCATCACTTGCCATCAGGGAAATACAAATCAAAACCACAATGAGATACCACCTCACACCAGTGAGAATGGGGAAAATTAACAAGGCAGGAAACAACAAATGTTGGAGAGGATGCAGAGAAAAGGGAACCCTCTTACACTGTTGGTGGGAATGTGAACTGGTGCAGCCACTCTGGAAAACTGTGGAGGTTCCTCAAAGAGTTAAAAATAGACCTTCCCTACGACCCAGCAATTGCACTGTTGGGGATTTACCCCAAAGATCCAGATGCAATGAAACGCGGGGACACCTGCACCCCGATGTTTCTAGCAGCAATGTCCACAATAGCCAAACTGTGGAAGGAGCCTTGGTGTCCATCGAAAGATGAATGGATAAAGAAGATGTGGTTTATGTATACAATGGAATATTACTCAGCCTTTAGAAACAGCAAATACCCACCATTTGCTTCAACGTGGATGGAACTAGAAGGTATTATGCTGAGTGAAGTAAGTCAATCGGAGAAGGACAAACAGTGTATGTTCTCATTCATTTGAGGAATATAAATAATAGTGAAAAGCAATATAAGGGAAGGGAGAAGAAATGTGTGGGAAATATCAGAAAGGGAGACAGAACATAAGGACTCCTAACTCTGGGAAATGAACTAGGGGTGGTGGAGGGGGAGGATGGTGGGGGGTGGGGGTGAATGGGTGACGGGCACTGAGGGCGACACTTGACGGGATGAGCACTCAGTGTTATTCTGTATTTTGGTTAATTGAACACCAATAAAAAATTAATTTATTAAAAAAAAGCAAAAAAAAATCAGCATTGGACTTCAAGACATATTAAAGAGAGGGACGGATGTGGTGAGTATTGCCTTAGTACTAAAAGGTGTTGCATCCTTTCAGTGAGTGATCTAGCAAGAGTAACCAGGGAATGCAGCAAAGAAGAGCACCTCAAATGCTTCTGAATTTCCAGTGGCAAGCATTCATGGTAATGCGCACAGTTTCCAGCCAGAAGACCAAGATGAAGACTACCTAAGAGAACCTAAAGGCACAAGGGAGACAGAGGGATAGGAGGCGCTCACCCTTGGTCTAAGCATAAACTGATCTCATCCCAGTGTGTATGCTAATCACTTTGATCACTGAGATGAATGACTCAGATCCAGGAAGAGCCAGGGACAACAGCAAAGTTTTAAAAAAACAATTGATTGTGACAACATGGATGGACCTAGAGGACACTATGCTAAGTAAATGTGTCGGACAGAGAAAGACAAGTATCATGTGATTTCACTTGTATGTGGAAGTGAAAAAACAAAACAAACAAAGCAGAAACAGACCCATAAATATGGAAAACAAACTAGTGGTTGCCAGAGCAGAAGAGGAGAGAGAAATGAGCAAAAATGGGTGAAGGGGAGTGGGAGGTACAGGTTTCTAGTTATGGAATGAATAAGTCACAGGAATGAAAGGCACAACATAGAGAACACAATCAATAGTATCGTAACAGTGTTGGTATACTGACAGGTGGTAGCTATGCTTATGGTGACCACAGAATAATATTTAGAGTTGTTGAATCACTATGTTGTACTCTTGAAACTAATCTAATATTGTGTGTCAACTATACTTCATTAATAAATATTTAAGACTTGCAATATCCCAAAGTCTTACAGTACAGCTTAACATGTCCTAGAAAACAATATTTATGTTGTTCCTGTGCTTGAAACCACTGTCAATTTCTCAAATTAAAAAATTTTTTAAAAACTGTATTGACATTGCAACCACAGCCCAGAGAGGTGAGTTGGAACTTATAGCTTAAACTTAACCAAGTAAGGTTGCCAGATAAAATACAGGATGATCAGTTAAATTTGAATTTCAGATAAATGACAAATATATTGGGGGGACATACTTATACTAAAATATCCATACTTTATCTGAAATTCAAATTTAACTGGGTACTCTGTATTTCATTTGCTAAATCTGGCAATCCTAGACCCAGGCCAAGCCGGCAGAGATGTTAGAATTACCTGAAAAAAAAAAAACCTTTAAAACAACTACTATTACAATGCTTGAGAGACAATTACAGTCTTTTTTTGTGACAATTACACTCTTGGAACAAAATTTAAAGTAGAAAATATCAGCAAAGAAACAAGATAATAAGGAAAAAACAAAGAAGAATTTTAGAGTTGAAAATAACCAAAATAAAACACTCACTGACTAGACTCAATAGCAGAATGAAGGTGACAGAGGAAAGAGTGAGTGAACTTGAAGAAAGAGCAATAGAAATTATCCAATATGAACACAACAGGGGAGGAGGGGATTTAAAAAGATGAACACAGCCTCAGGATTATGTGGGGCAACAAAAATAGTCTACCATAGAATTTTCAGAGTCTCAGAAGACAGGAGAAAGAGTGTGACATTGATAAGATTTTTAAAGCAATAATGGTTGTAATCTCCCAAATGTGGTAAAAGACACTAACTTGTAGGTATAAGAAACTGAGCAAATCCCAAGCAGGATACGTCTAGACACATCATAATCAAACATGATAAAAACTTAAGACAAATGAAAAACTCTTTAAAAAATATCAGAAGAGGAGGAGCTGGGGCAAGATGTTGCAAGAGTAGGGTCCCAAGTCACCTGTCCCCACCAACTTCTGTAGTTAACTTTCAAATCATCCTGAAAACCTACGAATTCAGCCTGAGATTTAAAGAGAACAGCTGGAATGCTACAGTGAGAAGAGTTTGTGCTTCTATCAAGGTAGGAAGAGAGGAAAAAATAAATAAATAAAAATGCATTCAAGAGGGAGGGGCCCACAAGGAGCCGGGCTAAGGCCCGTGGCAAGAGCCTCCAGGACACAAAAGCCCAGTCCCAGAGAAGCAGGAGCTTCACCAATCTTCCCAGATGGAAAGGCACTTGCAGGGAACTTGGGCAGGATCCCAGGATGGGCAGTGATGCCCTCAGGCTCCCAGGGTCACTAACAGAGGACCTGCGCCCCAGAGAAGCATGCCACACACCGCAGCCGAGCTCCCTAAGGGGCTGGAGCTGGCGCCCAGTGGGGCCCTGGGAGCAGCTCAGGCGGCATCTCAGGTGGCAGCTCCACGAGGAGGGGGCTGTGCATCCCGGGACAGCAATTCCAGCAGTGCAGGCCCCGGAGCCAAGGGCGCCGGGGGACACAGCCCAGAATCCGGCGCACCTCCCGGACAGGCGGAGGCCAGGGGGACACAGGACTGTAAGGACGCTCCTGCCGCCTGACAGGCCTGAGCTGTGCAGATCAGCGCCACCCCCCCCACCTCCGCCTCGTGCATCCAGAGCATCCAGGCCCCTGCTGACAGGGAGCTGCAGTAGTTACTGCAAGAGCTGACTCCAAGGCTGGAGAGCTGGCCGCCGCCACTGTTGTTCCTCCTGGTGTCACCCTGTGCCTGGGACTGAGCAGGGCCACCAGCAAGCCGAGGCCTCACAGAATAAACAGCTCCCACTGAGCTGTGCACTTGGCAGGGGGGAGGGCAACTCCCCAAGGTGCACACCTGAGAATCAGCACAGCAGGCCCCTCCCCCAGAAGACCAGCTGTAAGGACAGGGGAAGAGCAAGTTATTGACCAAGCAGCACTGGAAAGTTCCATGGGAAGTTGAGGGATTTACAGTATATAGAATCAGAGGATACTCCACCTTGTTTTTTCTTTTGTTTGCTTCCCCCACGCCTTTTTTTTTTCCTTTCTCTTCTCTCTTTTTCTCCTTCTTCCAGTACAACTTGTTTTTAGCCACTCTGCACTGAGCAAAATGACCAGAAGGAAAAACACCACAAAAGAAAGAATCAGAAATAGTCCTCTCCCACAGAGTTACAAAATTTGGATTATAATTCAATGTCAGCCAATTCAGAAGCACATTATAAAGCTACTTGTGGCTCTAGAGAAAAGCATAAAGGATTCAAGAGACTTCATGACTATACACTTTAGATCTAATCAGGCCGAAATTAAAAATCAATTAAATAAGATGCCATCCAAACTGGAGGTCCTAACGAGAGGGTTAACAAGGTAGAAGAACAAGTGAGTGACACAGAAGACAAGTTAATGGCAAGTAAGGAAGCTGAGAAAAAAGAGAAAAACAATTAAAGATCATGAGGAAAGGTTAAGGGAAATAAATGACAGCCTCAGAAGGAAAAAATCTACGTTCAATTGGGGTTCCAGAGGACACTGAAAGGGACAGAGGACAAGAAAGTGTATTTGAACAAATCATAGCTGAGAACTTCTGTAACTTGGGAAGGGAAACAGGCATTCAGATCCAGGAGATAGAGAGACCTCCCCCTATAATCAATAAAAACAGATCAACACCCCAACATTTAATAGTGAAACTTGCAAATTCCAAAAATAAAGAGAAGATCCTTAAAGCATCAAGAGACAATGGATCCCTAACCTTTATAGGGAGAAGTATTAGGTTAACAGCAGACCTCTCCACTGAGACCTGGCAGCCCAGAAAGGGCTGCCAGGATATATTCAGGATCCTAAATGAAAAGAACATGCAGCCAAGAATACTTTATCCAGCAAGGCTCTCATTCAGAATAGAAGGAGAGATAAAGAGCTTCCAAGATAGGAAGAAACTGAAAGAATATGTGACCACCAAACCAGCTCTGCAAGAAATATTAAGGTGGACCCTGTAAAAGAAAGAGGAAGTCCAAGGAAACAATCCACAAAAACAGGGACTGAATAGGTATTATCATGACACTAAATTCATATCTTTCAACAGTAACTCTAAATGTGAATGGGCTTAACGATCTCATCAAAAGAACAGCGTTTCAGACTGTATAAAAAAGCAAAACTCATCTATTTGCTGTCTACAAGAGACTCATTTTAGACGTAAGGACACCGACAGACTGAAAATAAAGGGTTGGAGAACCATTTACCATTCAATTTTTTTTATTTATGATAGTCACACAGAGAGAAAGAGAGAGAGGCAGAGACACAGGCAGAGGGAGAAGCAGGCTCCATGCACCGGGAGCCCGACAAGGGACTCGATCCCGGGTCTCCAGGATCACGCCCTGGGCCAAAGGCAGGAGCTAAACCGCTGCGCCACCCAGGGATCCCCCCATTTACCATTCAAATGGTCTTCAAAAATCAGAAAGGGAGACAGAACATGAGAGACTCCTAACTCTGGGAAATGAACTAGGGGTGTTGGAAGGGGAGGTGGGAGGGGGATGGGGGTGACTGGGTGACGGGCACTGAGGTGGGTGCTTGACGGGATGAGCACTGGGTATTGTTCTATATGTTGGCAAATTGAACACCAATAAAAAATAAATTTATTTTAAAAATGGTCCTCAAAAGAAAGCAGGGGTAGCAATCCTCATATAGATAAAGTTTATCCCAAAGAATGTAGTAAGGGATGAAGAGGGACAGTATACCATACTTAAAGGATCTGTCCAACAAGAGGACCTAAATATCATGAATATTTATGCCCCGAATGCGGGAGCCGCCAAGTATATCAATCAATTAATAACCAAAGTTAAGACATACTTAGATAAGAATACAATAATACTTGGAGACTCAAATACAGCGCTTTCTGCAATCGATAGATATTCTAAGCACAACATCTCCAAAGAAAAAAGAGCTTTAAATGATACAATGGACCAAATGGATTTAACAGATATTTACAGAACTTTACATCCAAACGCAACTGAATACACATTCTTCTCAAGTGCACATGGAGAAAGGAAGCAGCTGGGGGAGGGGCAAGATGGCGGAAGAGTAGGGTCCCCAAATCACCTGTCCCCAACAAATTACCTAGAAAACCTTCCAATCATCCTGAAAATCTACGAATTCGGCCTGAGATTTAAAGAGAGACCAGCTGGAATGCTACAGTGAGAAGAGTTCGCGCTTCTATCAAGGTAGGAAGACGGGGAAAAAGAAATAAAGAAAATAAAGAAAAGAAATAAAGGAACAAAAGGCCTCCGAGGGGGAGGGGCCCGCGAGGAGCCGGGCTGAGGCCGGGGCGAGTGTCCCCAGGACAGGAGAGCCCCGTCCCGGAGGAGCAGGAGCTGCACCAACCTTCCCCGCGGAAAGGCCTCCCGGGGAATTGGAGCAGGATCCCCAGAAAGGCGGGGATGCCCTCGGGCTCCCGGGGACAGTAACAGGAACTGCGCCCCGGGAGAGTGCGCCGAGCTCCCTATGGGCTGCAGCGTGCGGCGGGACCCGGAGCAGCTCGGAGGGGCTCGGGCGGCGGCTCCGTGGAGGGGGCTGCGGGGCTCCAGGAGCAGCTCGGAAGGGGCTCGGGCGGAGGAAGAGGCTCCGCGGAGGGGGCTGCGGGGCTCCGAGAGCAACTCAGCGGCGACGGCTCGGGCGGAGGAAGAAGCTCCGCAGAGGGGGCGGCGCGGCTCCGGGAACACCTCGGAGGGGCTCGGGCGGCAGCTCCGCGGAGGGGGCTGCACCGCCGGGAGCGCGAATCCAACAGCGCAGGCTCCGGAGCACAGGGCGCCGGGACACAGCCAAGGATCCGGCCTACCCCGGGACAGGCAGAGGCCGGGAGGGCCCAGGACAGCAAGGACGCTCCTGCCCGGAGCTGAGCAGAGCAGCGGCCCCGCCCGGGAGCCCCCAGGCCCTGCAGACAGAGAGCCCGGGAGCTACTGCGGGAGCTGACTCCAGGGCTCCACAGCTGCCGCCCCGCCACTGTGGCTTCCTCCCGGGGCCTCACGGGGTAAACACCCCCCACTGAGCCCTGCACCAGGCAGGGGCTGAGCAGCTCCCCCAAGTGCTAACACCTGAAAATCAGCACAGCAGGCCCCTCCCCCAGAAGACCAGCGACACGGACCAGTTCCAGGCGAAGTCAAGGGACTTAAAGTATACAGAATCGGAAGATACTCCCCCGTGTTTTTTTGTTTTTGTTTTTTCTTTTTGTTTTTGTTTTGTCTTGTGCTTTTTTTTTTCTTTCTTCTTGATTTCTGATTGCTTCCCCCACCCCACCCCACCCTTTTTTTTCTCCTTTCTTTCTTTTTCTTTCTCTTTTTCCCCCTTTTTTTCTTCTTTCTCTTTTTTCTTTTTCTCTTGTCTTTCCTTCTCTCTCTTTTTCTCCTATTCCCAATACAACTTGTTTCTGGCCACTCTGCACTGAGCAAAATGACTAGAAGGAAAACCTCACCTCAAAAAAAAAAAGAATCAGAAACAGCCCTCTCTCCCACAGAGTTACAAAATATGGATTACAATTCAATGTCAGAAAGCCAATTCAGAAGCACTATTATACAGCTACTGGTGGCTCTAGAAAAAACCATAAAGGACTCAAGAGACTTCATGACTGCAGAATTTAGATCCAATCAGGGAGAAATTAAAAATCAATTAAATGAGATGCAATCCAAGCTAGAAGTCCTAACGACGAGGCTTAACGAGGTGGAAGAATGAGTGAGTGACATAGAAGACAAGTTGATGGCAAAGAGGGAAACTGAGGAAAAAAGAGACAGGCAATTAAAAGACCATGAGGATAGATTAAGGGAAATAAATGACAGCCTGAGGAAGAAAAACCTACGTTTAATTGGGGTTCCTGAGGGCGCCGAAAGGGCCAGAGGGCCAGAATATGTATTTGAACAAATCCTAGCTGAAAACTTTCCTAATCTGGGAAGGGAAACAGGCATTCAGATCCAGGAAATAGAGAGATCCCCCCGTAAAATCAACAAAAACCGTTCAACACCTCGACATTTAATAGTGAAGCTTGCAAATTCCAAAGATAAAGAGAAGATCCTTAAAGCAGCAAGAGAAAAAAAGTCCATGACTTTTATGGGGAGGAATATTAGGGTAACAGCTGACCTCTCCACAGAGACCTGGCAGGCCAGAAAGGGCTGGCAGGATATATTCAGGGTCCTAAATGAGAAGAACATGCAACCAAGAATACTTTATCCAGCAAGACTCTCATTCAAAATGGAAGGAGGGATAAAGAGCTTCCAAGACAGGCAGGAACTGAAAGAATATGTAACCTCCAAACCAGCTCTGCAAGAAATTTTAAGGGGAACTCTTAAAATTCCCTTATAAGAAGAAGTTCAGTGGAACAATCCAGAAAAACAAGGACTGAATAGATATGATGACACTAAACTCATATCTATCAATAGTAACTCTGAACGTGAATGGGCTTAATGACCCCATCAAAAGGCGCAGGGTTTCAGACTAGATAAAAAAGCAGGACGCATCTATTTGCTGTCTTCAAGAGACTCATTTTAGACAGAAGGACACCTACAACCTGAAAATAAAAGGTTGGAGAACCATTTACCATTCAAATGGTCCTCAAAAGAAAGCAGGGGTAGCCATCCTTATATCAGATAAATTAAAATTTACCCCGAAGACTATAGTGAGAGATGAAGAGGGACACTATATCATACTCAAAGGATCTATCCAACAAGAGGACTTAACAATCCTCAATATATATATGCCCCGAATGGGGGAGATCCCAAATATTTAAACCAATTAATAACCAAACTGAAGAAATACTTTGATAATAATACACCTATACTTGGTGACTTCAATCTAGCTCTTTCTATACTAGATAGGTCTTCTAAGCACAACATCTCCAAAGAAACGAGAGCTTTAAATGATACACTGGACCAGATGGATTTCACAGATATCTACAGAACTTTACATCCAAACTCAACTGAATACACATTCTTCTCAAGTGCACATGGAACTTTCTCCAGAATAGACCACATACTGGGTCACAAATCGGGTCTGAACGGATACCAAAAATTGGGATAGTCCCCTGCATATTCTCAGACCATAATGCCTTGAAATTAGAACTAAATCACAACAAGAAGTTTGGAAGGACCACAAACACGTGGAGGTTAAGGACCATCCTGCTAAAAGATGAAAAGGTCAACCAGGAAATTAAGGAAGAATTAAAACGATTCATGGAAACTAATGAGAATTAAGATACAACCGTTCAAAATCTTTGGAATGCAGCAAAAGCAGTCCTGAGGGTGAAATACATCGCAATACAAGCATCCATTCAAAAACTGGAAAGAACTCAAATTCAAAAGCTCAACTTACACATAAAGGAACTAGAGAAAAAGCAACAAACGGACCCCACCCACAGCAGAAGAAGACGGTTAATTAAACTTCGAGCAGAACTCAATGAAATCGAGACCAAAAGAACTGTGGAACAGATCAACAGAACCAGGAGTTGGTTCTTTGAAAGAATTAAGAAGATAGATAAACCATTAGCCAACCTTATTAAAAAGAAGAGAGAGAAGACTCAAATTAATAAAATCATGAATGAGAAAGGAGAGATCACTACCAACACCAAGGAAATACAAACGATTTTAAAAACATATTATGAACAGCTATACGCCAATAAATTAGGCAATCTACAAGAAATGGACGCAGTCCTGGAAAGCCACAAACTACCAAAACTGGAGCAGGAAGAAATAGAAAACCTGAACAGGCCAATAACCAGGGAGGAAATTGAAGCAGTTATCAAAAACCTCCCAAGATACAAGAGTCCAGGGCCAGATGGCTTCCCAGGAGAATTCTATCAAACGTTTAAAGAAGAAATCATACCTATTCTACTAAAGCTGTTTGGAAAGATAGAACGAGATGGAGTACTTCCAAATTCGTTCTATGAGGCCAGCATCACCTTAATTCCAAAACCAGACAAAGATCCCACCAAAAAGGAGAATTACAGACCAATATCCCTGATGAACATGGATGCAAAAATTCTCAACAAGATACTAGTCAATAGGATCCAACAACACATTAAGAAAATTATTCACCATGACCAAGTAGGATTTATCCCTGGGACACAAGGCTGGTTCAACACTCGTAAAACCATCAATGTGATTCATCATATCAGCAAGAGAAAAACCAAGAACCATATGATATTCTCATTAGATGCAGAGAAAGAAAGCATTTGACAAAATACAGCATCCATTCCTGATCAAGACACTTCAGAGTGTTGGGATAGAGGGAACTTTCCTTGACATCTTAAAAGCCATCTACGAAAAGCCCACAGCAAATATCATTCTCAATGGGGAAGCACTGGGAGCCTTTCCCCTAAGATCAAGACAGGGATGTCCACTCTCACCACTGCTGTTCAACATAGTTCTGGAAGTCCTCGCCTCAGCAATCAGACAACAAAAAGACATTAAAGGCATTCAAATTGGCAAAGAAGAAGTCCAACACTCCCTCTTCGCCGATGACATGATACTCCATATAGAAAACCCAAAAGCCTCCACCCCAAGATTGCTAGAACTCATACAGCAATTTGGTAGCGTGGCAGAATACAAAATCAATGCCCAGAAATCAATGGCATTTCTATACACTAACAATGAGACTGAAGAAAGAGAAATTAAGGAGTCAATCCCATTTACAATTGCACCCAAAAGCATAAGATACCTAGGAATAAACCCAACCAAAGAGGTAAAAGATCTATACCCTAAAAATTATAGAACACTTCTGAAAGAAATTGAGGAAGACACAAAGAGATGGAAAAATATTCCATGCTCATGGATTGGCAGAATTAATATTGTAAAAATGTCAATGTTACCCAGGGCAATTTACACGTTTAATGCAATCCCTATCAAAATACCATGGACTTTCTTCAGAGAGTTAGAACAAATTATTTTAAGATTTGTGTGGAATCAGAAAAGACCCCAAATAGCCAGGGGAATTTTAAAAAAGAAAACCATAGCTGGGGGCATCACAATGCCAGATTTCAGGTTGTACTACAAAGCTGTGGTCATCAAGACAGTGTGGTACTGGCACAAAAACAGACACATAGATCAATGGAACAGAATAGAGAACCCAGACGTGGACCCTGAAATGTATGGTCATCTAATATTCGATAAAGGAGAAAAGACTATCCATTGGAAGAAAGACAGTCTCTTCAATAAATGGTGCTGGGAAAATTGGACATCCACATGCAGAAGAATGAAACTGGACCACTCTCTTTCACCATACACAAAGATAAACTCAAAATGGATGAGAGATCTAAATGTGAGACAAGAGTCCATCAAAATCATAGAAGAGAACACAGGCAACACCCTTTTTGAACTCGGCCACAGTAACTTCTTGCAAGATACATCCACAAAGGCAAAAGAAACAAAAGCAAAAATGAACTATTGGGACTTCATCAAGATAAGAAGCTTTTGCACAGCAAAGGATACAGTCAACAAAACTAAAAGACAACCTACAGAATGGGAGAAGATATTTGCAAACGACATATCAGATAAAGGGCTAGTTTCCAAATCTATAAGGAACTTCTTAAACTCAACACTAAAGAAACAAACAATCCAATCATGCAATGGGCAAAAGTCATGAAGAGAAATCTCACAGAGGAAGACATGGACATGGCCAACACGCACATGAGAAAATGCTCTGCATCACTTGCCATCAGGGAAATACAAATCAAAACCACAATGAGATACCACCTCACACCAGTGAGAATGGGGAAAATTAACAAGGCAGGAAACAACAAATGTTGGAGAGGATGCAGAGAAAAGGGAACCCTCTTACACTGTTGGTGGGAATGTGAACTGGTGCAGCCACTCTGGAAAACTGTGTGGAGGTTCCTCAAAGAGTTAAAAATAGACCTGCCCTACGACCCAGCAATTGCACTGTTGGGGATTTACCCCAAAGATTCAGATGCAATGAAACGTCGGGACACCTGCACCCCGATGTTTCTATCAGCAATGGCCACAATAGCCAAACTGTGGAAGGAGCCTCGGTGTCCATCGAAAGATGAATGGATAAAGAAGATGTGGTTTATGTATACAATGGAATATTACTCAGCAATTAGAAACGACAAATACCCACCATTTGCTTCAATGTGGATGGAACTGGAGGGTATTATGCTGAGTGAAATAAGTCAATCGTAGAAGGACAAACAGTGTATGTTCTCATTCATTTGGGGAATATAAATAATAGTGAAAGGGAATATAAAGGAAGGGAAAAGAAATGTTGGGAAACATCAGGAAGGGAGACAGAACATAAAGACTCCTAACTCTGGGAAACGAACTAGGGGTGGTGGAAGGGGAGGAGGGCAGGTGTTGGAGGGGAATGGGTGACGGGCACTGAGGCGGACACTTGACGGGATGAGCACTGGATGTTTTTCTGTATGTTGGTAAATTGAACACCAATAAAAATTAATTTAAAAAAATCAAGTGCACATGGAACTTTCTCCAGAATAGACCACATACTGGGTCACAAATCAGGTCTGAACTGATAGCAAAAGATTGGGATCATCCCCTGCATATTTTCAGACCATAATACTTTGAAACTAGAAGTAAATCACAAGAAGAAGTTTGGAAGGTTTTCAAACACGTGGAGGTTAAGGACCATCCTGCTAAAAAATGAAAGGGTCAACCTGGAAATTAGGGAAGAATTAAAAAGATTCATGGAAACTAACGAGAATGAAGATACAACCATTCAAAATCTTTGGGATGCAGCAAAAGCAGTCCTGAGGGTGAAATACATCACAATACAAGCATCCATCCAAAAACTGGAAAGAACTCAAATACAAAAGCTAACCTTGCACCTAAAGGAGCTGGAGAAAAAACAGCAAATAGATCCTACACCCAGGAGAAGAAGAGAATTAAAGATTCAGGCAGAACTCAATGAAATAGAGACCAGAAGAACTGTGGAACAGATGAACAAAACCAGGGGTTGGTTCTTTGAAAGAATTAAGAATATAGATAAACCATTAGCCAGCTTTATTAAAAAGAAGAGAGAAAAGACTCAAATTAACAAAATCATGAATGAGAAAGGAGAGATCACTACCAACACCAAGGAAATACAAAGGATTTTAAAAACTTATTGTGAGCAGCTATACACCAAAAAAATTAGGCAATCTAGACAAAATGGACACATTTCTGTAAAACCACAAACTACCAAAACTGGAACAGGAAGAAACGAAAAACCTCAACAGGCTGATAACCAGGGAGGAAATTGAAGCAGTCATCAAAAACATCCCAAGACACAAAAGTCCAGGGCCGGATGGCTTCCCTGGGGAATTCTATCAAACATTTAAAGAAGAAACCATACCTATTCTACAAAGCTGTTCGGAAAGATAGAAAAAGACGGAGTACTTCCAAACTCGTTCTCTGAGGCCAGAATCACCTTAATTCTAAAACCAAAGATCCCACCAAAAAGGAGAATTATAGACCAATATCCCTGATGAACATGGATGCAAAAATTCTCAACAAGATACTAGCCAACAGGATCCAACAATACATTAGGAAGATTACTCACCATGACCAAGTGGGATTTATCCCCGGGATGCAAGGCTGGTTTCAACACTTGTAAAGCAATCAATGTGATTGATCATATCAGCAAAAGAAAAAACAAGAACTATATGATCCTCTCAATAGATGGAGAGAAAGCATTTGACAAAATACAGCATCCATTCCTAATCAAAACTCTTGGGAGTGTAGGGATAGAGGGAACATTCCTCAGCATCTTAAAAGCCATCTACAAAAAGCCCACAGCAAATATCATTCTCAATGGGGAAACACTGGGAGCCTTTCCCCTAAGATCAGGAACATGACAGGGATGTCCACTCTTACCACTGTTGTTCAACATAGTACTAGAAGTCCTAGCCTCAGCAATCAGGCAACCAAAAGAAATAAAAGGCATTCAAATTGGCAAAGAAGAAGTCAAACTCTCTTTGCAGAAGACATGGTACTGTACATAGAAAACCCAAAGGATTCCACCACCCCAATATTGCTAGAACTCATACAGCAATTCGGCAGTGTGGAAGGATACAAAATCAATGCCCAGAAATTAGTGGCATTTCTATACACTGCCAATGAGACTGAAGAAAAAGAAATTAACGATTCAATCCCATTTACAATTGCACCCAAAAGCATAAGATACCGTGGAATAAACCTAACCAAAGAGGTAAAGAATCTATACCCTGAAAACTACAGAACACTTCTGAAAGAAATTGAGGAAGACACAAAGAGATGGGAAAGTATTCCATACTCATGGATTGGAAGAATTAATATTGTGAAAATGTCAATGTTACTCAGGGCAATTTACACATTTAATGCAATCCCTATCAAAATACCATGGACTCTCTTCAGAGAGTTGGAAAAAATCATCTTAAAATTTGTGTGGAATCAGAAAAGATCCTGAATAGCCAGGGGCATTTTAAAAAAGAAAACCATAGCTGGTGGGGGGCATCATAATGCCAGATTTCAGGTTCTACTACAAAGCTGTGGTCATCAAGACAGTGTGGTACTGGCACGAAAACAGACATATAGATCAATGGAACAGTATAGAGAATCCAGAAGTGGACCCTCAACTCGATGGTCAACTAATATTCAAAAAAGCAGGAAAGCAGGAAAGACTATCCACTGGAAAAAAGACAGTCTATTCAATTAATGGTGCTGGGAAACTTGGACATCCACATACAGAAGAATGAAACTAGACCATTCTCTTACACCATACACAAGGATAAACTCAAAATGGATGAAAGATCTAAATGTGAGACAAGATTCCATCAAAATGCTGGAGGAGAACAACACAGGCAACACCCTTTTTGAACTTGGCCACAGCAACTTCTTGCAAGATACATCCACGAAGACAAGAGAAACAAAAGCAAAAATGAATTATTGGGACTTCATCAAGATAAAAAGCTTCTGCACAGCCAAAGAAACAGTCAACAAAACTAAGAGACAACCTACAGAATGGGAGAAGATATTTGCAAATGACCTATCAGATAAAGGGCTAGTATCTATACTATATAGATCTATAAGATCTATATAGAACTTATTAAACTCAACAGCAAAGGAACAAACAATCCAATCATGAAATGGACGAAAGACATGAACAGAAATCTCACAGAGGAGGACACAGACATGGCCAACAAGCACATGAGAAAATGCTCTGCATCACTTGCCATCAGGGAAATACAAATCAAAACCACAATGAGATACCACCTCACACCAGTGAGAATGGGGAAAATTAACAAGACAGGAAACAGCAAATGCTGGAGAGGATGTGGAGAAAGGGGAACCCTGTTGCACTGTTGGTGGGAATGTGAACTGGTGCAGCCACTCTGGAAAACTGTGTGGAGGTTCCTCAAAGAGTTAAAAATAGATCTGCCCCACAACCCAGCAATTGCACTGCTGGGGATTTACCCCAAAGATACAGATGCAGTGAAACGGCAGGACACCTGCACCCCAATGTTTATAGCAGCAATGTCCACAATAGCCGAACTGTGGAAGGAGCCTTGGTGTCCATCAAAAGATAATGGATAAAGAAGATGTGGTCTATGTATACAATGGAATATTACTCAGCCATTAGAAACGACAAATACCCACCATTTGCTTCGATGTGGATGGACCTGGAGGGTATCATGCTGAGTGAAATAAATCAATCGGAGAAGGACAAACATTATATGGTCTCATTCATTTGGGGAATATAAAAATTAGTGAAAGGAATAAAGGGAAAGGAGATAAAATGAGTGGGAAATATCAGAGAGAGAGGCAGAACATGAGACTCCTAACTCTGGGAAACCAACATGGGGGGTGGAAAGGGAGGTGGGCAGGGGTTGGGGTGACTGGGTGATGGGCACTGAGGGGGGCACTTGATGGGATGAGCACTGGGTGTTATGCTATATGTTGGCAAATTGAAGTCCAATAAAAAGAAATTTAAAAAAATAAAACCTAAGGATTCTAATAAAGGTTGTGTTTAGGGGGGAAAGGAGTGAAAATATCAGTGAGGGTAACAAAACATGAGAGACATCTAATTCTAGGAAATGAACAAGGGGCAGTGGAAGGGGAGGTGGGTGGGGCATTGGGGTGACTGGGTGATTGATGGGCACTGAGGGCGGCATTTGGTAGGATAATCACTGGGTGTTATATGTTGGCAAATTGAACTCCAATAAAATTAAAAAAAAAAAAGAAGATACACACTCAACAAAGGTATGTGAACAGCAACAACCAGATAAAGCATTTGTCTAGTAACCCTGAAGCCTTCCTCATGGACTATTCTTATTAATTAATTTTTCCCATGCATGGACCATCCTTTTTTATCTCTTTGTATGCCTTTTAATTTTTTGTTGAAAACTTAATATTTGGAATGTGTAGGAAATATCAGAAAGGGAGACAGAACATGAAAGACTCCTAAGTCTGGGAAACGAACTAGGGGTGGTGGAAGGGGAGGAGGGTGGGGGGTGGGGGTGAATGGGTGACGGGCACCGAGGGGGGCACTTGATGGGATGAGCACTGGGTATTATTCTATATGTTGGCATACTGAACACCAATAAAAAGTAAATTTATTTAAAAAAATTAAAAATAAATCATTTTAACTCTAACATAATGGTTAAAACACGAAGTATTAAAAATAATGGTTACAATAATTTCATTAATGGATACACAATATAAAAAATGTAAACTGTGACATCAAAACACATCAAAAACACAAAACGTGAAAGGTACAGCACAAAAATGTAGAGCTTCTGTATGCATTCAAAATTCAGTTGTTACCAGCTTATACTGTTGTTTTATGTAAGTTTCATGTTAATGACAAAAGACTAAAGCAGATACACAAGAGGTAAAAAGAAAGGAATCAAAGCACACCACTACAGAAAATTATCAAATCATAAAAGAAGGGAGCAAGCAAGGGAGAGAGAAAGGAATTACAACAGAGAAAAAAAATTAATCAGATGACAAAAGTAAATCTTTACTTATCAATAATTATTTTAAATGTAAATGTACTAAATTCTCCAATCAAAAGACACAGAGTAGCTGAATGGATTAAAAGACTCATTTCAGCTTTAATGACACATAGGCTCAAACCAAATGGATAGAAAAACACATTCCATGCAAATGGTGGCCACAAGAGGGCAGGGGTAGCTATACTCACAGCACACAAAGTGACTTTAAGCCCCAAGACTGTAACAAGAGACAAATAAGATCATTTTATAATGAAACAGGGATCAATTAAGAGGATATAACAATTGTAAATATTTATGCACCAAATATCAGAGCACCTAAATGTATAAAGCAAATATTAGAAGAACTGAAGGGAGAAATAGTCAGCAATACAATAACAACAGAAGGGACTTCAATACCCTGCCTCCAACAAGGGACAGATTATCCAGACAGAAAATTCATAAAGAAATATGGGACTTAAACTGGACATTAGACCAGATGGACCTCATGGACATATGCAAAATATTCCATCAAACAGCAGCAGAATATACATTCTTCTCAGGGGTGCCTGGGTAGCTACTCAGGTAACCATCCAACTCAGTCTCAGCTCAGGTCTTGATCTCAGAGTTGTGAGTTGAAGCCTCATGTTGGCCTACTTAAAAAAAATAAAATGAAAAGAATATACATTCTTTTCAAGCATACACAGAGCATTTTCAGGGATAGATAATATGTTAGGTCACACAACAAATTTTAACAAGTATAAGAACACTGAAATCACATCAAGTATCTTTTCCAGCCTTAATGGTATAAAACTAGAAACCCCGTAACAAGAGGAAAACTGGGAAATTCAGTGGAAATTTAAAAATATATAGAAATTAAACAACATGCACCTGAAACACCAATAGGTCAAAGAAGAAATCAAAAGGGAAATAAAAAAGTCTTGAGGGGGCATCTGGATGGCTCAGTCAGTTAAGCATCCAACTCTTGATTTCAGCTCAGGTCTTGATCTCAGGGTCATGAGTTTAGGCCCCATGTGAGGCCCCATGCTCCAAGATTAAAAAAAAAAATCTTGAAACAAATATAAATGGAAACACAACACACCAAAACTTATAGGACGCAACAAAAGTAGTTCTAAGAGGTAATTTTTAGTAATGAATGCCTACATTAAGAAAAAAAGGGGGAAAAAGAAGGGATGACATAACGGAGATGGCAAAGTAGGAAACCCTAGCCTCTCCATTCCCTCACAAACATCAACAATTAGCTATTCGTGAACAAAAATAGCTCTAGGAGAGCTCCAGAGTCCACTTAAGAAACTTCAAGAATATAATGGAACAAAAAACTGGAGAAAAAAAAAAACACAGAAAAGGGGAAGGAAGAACAAGATTCATATTCATTTTTGTCTGTATCATCCCAGTCCCTCAGGCTGGCACTGCTCAGTACCAAGAAGTATCCCATCTAGAAAGAGTTCCTCTCTCTTTCTAGATGAGATGAGGTGAGGTGAGGTGAGGTGAGGTGAGGTGAGGTGAGGTGAGGTGAGGTGAGGGAGATCAAGGTGAGCAACACGCTTCCCCCATCTTTTGGTGCACCACACAAAGGACCTGAATATGTTTCACCCCACCCAGAGACCATCAAAACTGATACATACAGAGATGGTTAGGGATAAAGAATAAAGGAGAGGCTACCAGTAATAGCCAAGCAGTAGGAGTGACCCTGGTTTTCAGTGACCTGTTCTGCAAACAACATGAGCATCTTTCACCACTGAAGAAAATATTAGCCAGCACAACCAACTGATCCCCTACAGAATTCACTAGTTTTTATTCCACAGATATTTGTATTTGTAAATACCAGATGCCTGAGTCCCTCCCCAGCTCCCTATTCCCACCAAATCCCAGGAACTGACCCCAGGCTTCTGTAGCTACACAAGTGCAAGATGCTAATCTGGCCCCCTGTGACTGACCCCTACCACCATGTGTACACTTGAGGCTAGCCCCTCCAGCTTTGCACCTGCCTGCCACCAGCTTGCCTTCCCATAACAAGCCTATACTGAAGTGTACATACCTGTAGCCAATAGTCTAAAGCCACAGAAGGATACATCAACCCTTACAGCTGCTTATGGGTCCAGATTTGGCCCTATCTCCAGGCACTCACCAGCACCACTGGGTTCACCTGCAGCTAGCCCCTCCAGCTGCACACCTGCACTCCCTAGCTTGATTCTTAACACTGGTCTCCACTGCTGTGGAGATACTGCAGCCACAATAGTGCACACTGACAGCCAGGCCCCCCCCAGCTTCAGCCTTGTCTCCTGGCACTGGCCTGCACCACAGGGCTTACCTGAAGCTAGCCCTACCAGCTGTACACCTGCACTCAAACAGCCAGACTCACGTCACCAGCCTCCACTGCAGTAAGTACTTGACATATGATCCTAGCCACAGAGGGCATGCCAACAATCAGCACATCAGGGCTGCCAGTGCATCCTTCGTTGGCTCTGATTCCCATCACTGTGTGTCTGCAACCATCCCCTGCTACTACCTGGGAACCAGCAGCTGGCCCCCAGCGCTAAGTGTGTACACACTATGGGCCTATCTTGAAGTAAAGGTGAACCCCCATGGTACTCACCAAAGGCCACATAGTTGTCAATGGTGCGGACTCCAGCAGTGGTGACCCCCAATGCTGTGGACCCCCCAAAAGACATCCTGATCCCTCAGACCCAGAGCAGTCATAAGCATCACACATCAAGACTCTGTCACAAAACACCCCAACATGCTCCCACCAAGTGAAGGTCTTTCGTTACCGAAGCTGGTCCATAAAGTCTGGAAAAGGTGACCGCCTCTTCCAATGTGCAGATGCATATGCAAGGCCACTAGAATCATAAAGTATAGAAGAAACATGATACCACCAAAAAGGAACATAGTAAACTTTCTGTAACTGACCCCAAAGAGATAAATTGCACAAGAAAGAATTCAAAAGAAATGTTCTAAAGATGCTCAAAGATCTCCAGAGAATACAGATAAATAATGAATTAGAAAAATATTATAAGAACAAAATGAGAAGTTCAAAAGAGACAGAAAACAACCCTAGCCACAATAACCTCAAAAACAATAAAATACTTAGGAATAACTTAAGGAAATGAAAGATACATTGACTGAAACATGTAAGACATTGATGAAAGAAACTGAATACACAAATAAATGGAAAAGCTATCCTAAGTTCATGGATTGAAAATGTTATTGTTAAAACGTCGAGACTGCCTAAAGCCATCTATCTACAGGTTCTGTGTAATCTCCAGATTGTCAAGGGCTGAGAGGTGGAGGGAAGTAGGGAGAGACTGGTGAAAGTGTATGAACTTTCAATTATAAGATGAGCAAATTCTGAGGATCTATGGTATGACTATAAGGGGGGCACTTGACGGGATGAGCACTGGGTGTTATTCTGTATGTTGGCAAATTGAACACCAATAAAAAATAAATTTATTATTTAAAAAAATACTGTATTGTACAATTGAAGCTTGCTATGACAATAGATCTTAAGTGTTCTCTCTCACACACACAAAAGGGCAACTATGTGAGGTGACTGATGTGTTAATCAACTTGAATGAGGGAATTCTTTCACAATGTATATGTATACCAAATCATCATTTCTACACTTTAAATATACAACAATTTTATTTATCAATTATACCTCAAAAAAAGCTGGGAAAATAAGAAATTAAAAACCATCTAGACTAATGAAAAGACATCCTATGTTCATAGACTAAATGATTTAATATTGTTGAGATGGCAGTACCCGCCCCCCTCCCAAATTGGTCTACAGAATCAATCAATCCCCAACTGCCTTTTTACAAAAATAAACACAATGATTCCAAAATTTATATGGAATGGCAAGGAACCCTGGAATAGCCAAAAGAATCTTGAAAGGGAAGAATGAAGTTTGAGGTCTCATACTTATTAATTTCAATAGTTTCTACAAAGTGACAATAATCAAAACAGTATGGTACTGACATTAGCACAGATATACAAATCAAGTGATTAGAATTGGGAGTCTAGAAATAAACCTATGTATCTATGGTCAACTGATATTCAATAAAGGTGCCAAGATCATTCAATTAGGAAATAACAGTCTTTTAAACAAACAGTATAAGCAACAGGCAAAATAATAAAGTTAAATTATTGCCTTGGCCCACATACAAACATCAATTCAACATGGATCAAATAGCTAAAACAATAAATTCTTAGAATATATTGGGAATAAATCTTCATAACTTGGATGCAGCAATACATTCTTAGAACATCAAATAAAAATATAAATTGGCTTCATCAATCATAAATCAAAACCTTTTGTGTATCGAAGGATATAAAAAACAACTCATGAATGGAATATTTTCAAATTACATACCTGATAAAGGTTTCATATACTGAATATATATAAAGCACTCTAAAAACTCAACAACAAAATGACAAACCAACTAAATAATGAGAAAAAAAGATATAAAAAGACATTTCTCCAAAGAAACTACACAAATGGCCAAGAAGGACACAAAATGATGCTCAACATCACTAGTCATTAGGGAAATGCAAATTGAAACCATAATGAGATACCACTTAAATAAATAACAATAACAACTTTTTTAACAGAAAAAAACAAGTTTTGGCAAGAACTTGGAAAACTGGACCCCTTACACACTGCTGGTAGGAATGTAAAATGGTAGAGCTGGGTGTGAAATTTCGGCAGTTCCTAAAACAGTTAAACATATAATTACCATATGACCCTGCAATTCCACTCCTACGTATACACTCAACAGAATAGAAGAACATGTCCATTCAAAATCATGTAATGTTCATAGTAGCATTATTGGTGATAGTAAAAAAGTAGAAACACAAAAGCTCATCAACTGATGAAAAGATAAACAAATGTGGTATATCCAAAGGTGGAATGAGGTACATAACAACACTCAAGAACCCTGAAAACATAACGTTAAGTAAAATAAGCCAAACACAAAAAGCCACATATGATTCTATTTATGTAAAATACCTAGAATTGGCAAATCCATAGAGATAGAAAGATTAGTGGTAGCCAGAGACTACAGATATGAAGCAATAGCACAAGTGACTGTTCAGTGAGCAAAGGATTTATTTTAAGGATAAAACATGTCCTAAACAAACAAAAACGTTCTGGAATTAGGTCCTGGTAATGGTGGCACAATACCGTGAATGTAACAAAAGCCACACAGTGCTAATACTTTAAATGGCACAAATGATAGATAAATGAATGAATGAATGGTAGGAATGGTTAATTTTTCCCCGTTGTAAAAAAAAGAAAAACCCCATGAAATGGGTAAGAGGATTCATAGCTGAGATTCACAAAGGTTAATTCACTTTACTAAATTCAAATAAAACCAAAGCTGAGGTACCTCCCCAAAACCTTTTTTTTAAGAAAAAAAAAAAAAGATTATTTATTTAGGGGGCACCCGAGTGGCTCACTCAGTCCACTGAGCTCTGGACTGCTGGTTTCCTCTCAGGTCATGATCTCAGGGTCGTGAGGTTGGAGGCCCGCTCTAGTGCTCGCACTCAGCAGGGAATCTGCTTGAGGGTCTCTCTCCCTCTCAAATAAATAAATAAATCTCAAAAAAAAAAAAAAAGATTGATTTCTTTCAGAGAGAGTGAGCATACGTGCGGGGGGAGGGGAACAGGGAGAGAGGGGAGAGACTCCCACGCACTGGGGTCCCCCGTGGGGCTCGACCTCACAACCCCCAGACCGCGACAGGAACAGAAACCAAAACGAGGCCACTCAACCCCCTGAGCCACCCAGTTGCTCCCCAAAACCTTCCTAACCAATAAGCTACCACCAACAAATGTAAAAACAAACAAACAAAAAGATTAACAGTTAAAATTCAAACCCTAAGTCTCCAGTGGGTTCTCCTGTTTGTTGGTTTTGGGGGCTGTGTGGCCATATGGGTTTGGGGGCTCAGTGCGCGCACAAGGAGGGGCTGGCCTGTGGGTGGAGCAGCCCCCGCCTCAGCCTGGGCACTTGGGGGAGGACTACCCGGGAGGACTACCCGGGCGGCTGGGTCCGGCCAGGACGAGCCCGCGGCAGACAGGTCCCACGCTCACCACTCAGGCCTCAAAACCGCCACACCTGCGCCTCCGCCTCCACCTCTCAGGTGCACGTGCGCGGTCCTCGCAAGACCAACGTCGCGTCCCAACGCCCCCCAACCGCCCACAACCGGTTGGCTGCCAGGGCATCCAGGAGCGCGGTACCTGACGGCGGGAGGACCCAGAGCGCACCGCCTCAGCGCGCTCCCCGCGCATGCGCCCACACTCCCTCGAGTCCCCAGCTCCCCAGCCAGTCCCTTCCTACCACCCAGGCAACGCCTGGAGGGCCAGCCCCACTTCCCCAGTTCCCGCCTGTTTCACTGCTTCCTCCTCCTGGCCCACCCTACAGTTCCACACCTCTCCAACTACAGAGACCAGGAGAGGGGTGAGATGCTCACCTTGCCGACACCATTTAAAAGAAAGCCAACTCAGTAATCGAGATTAAAAATTGTCATTAATTTTTAATTTTAAAAATACAGAAATTAAATATAAAATTGCCACGAGGTGCTCTATGGGAGGCTAATGCAAAAGGGAAAATCAGTCATCCTGACCCTGTTTTTATTTAAAATGTTGATATTTTTGTTCAATATGGATTTTTTGGTGTTTTCATTTTTTTCAATATTGCATCATTTAAAAATTTTTTTAAAAAAATCTTCAGTACTGTGTATTTTAAGTTCTGAATATGTCCCTTAAATTTGGCACTAAAAGTGAGGACCTTAGCCATTGTTTTCCTCATCCTCAGCCCTGCTGTCACCTTCAATATGGTAGTGGCAGAAAATCTAGAGAAGTACAAGTGGCCACCCCTGGGGTAGGTTTAGGGGGGCAGGCAGTTGGAGGAGAAGCAGGGAACTTCCAGAATTCCAGAAGCTGACTTGCTTTGTCCCAGGACAAAGCCTCAGGGGACAGGGAAAGAAGAGTTACACATGCGACCTGCTTACTGGCCCCCACATTCCTAATAAGTTTATTAATATTTTCTCTAATAAGTCATTATGACTAAGAGTACTTTCATTATTTTAAGAATAAAAAATCAATAACACCTAATAATATGAACATAATATTTGTTAATAATGCTAATTAAACACTAACCTGCTAAACAACAAAATGATTTCAATTATGCCTCATCACAATTCTGGAAGGTTGGCTCTAATATTACTAATATTATCTGATTTTGCAGGAGGGGAAACAGGGTCAAGGTGGTGAAGTCTCTTTTACATCCAGCATGTACAAGCTGTATATCCAGCATGTACATTTCATCAAAAAAGGCATTAGAATGCCAATAAAACCTTAGAAACAAATTGGGATATTAGGATATCTGTTACAATGCATCACATGAATGAGTTAAAGTAGGAAAATATTACATAGTTGGCCCTTGAGCAATACAGGTTTGAAGTACACAGGTCCACTCCAGAATTTAAAAAATATATATAGTACAGTACTACAAATGTATTTTCTCTTCCTTATAATTTACTTAACATTTTCTTTTCTCTAGCTTGCTTTATTATAAGAATGGAGTATATAAGACAAATTATGTGTTAATTGGTATGTTTATGTTATGCTTATGTTACCAGGAAGGCTTCTGGTCAACAGTAGTTAATTAAGTTTTTGGGAGTCCAAAGTTTTTGGGAGCGGATTTTTGAAGGGGTATTTTGGTTGCTCCTAACCCCTGTGTTGTTCAAGGATCAACTGTAATCACTTTCATAAACCTCTAAATGCATATAACACTCTTAACAACCATTCCAGATGAAAGTTCTTTCTAAACGAGGCATAACAGGGTATTTGTTTCTACGTGACCCAACAGCATGCTATATCCCCCAGAGCCTCAGCCAAGTGATAATGACATCACAACTTCAACGACGACTCCTACTTCTGGAATGTTTGGGGCAAGGAGGTGTTTGTTATACAACCCGATACCTGCTAAACCAGCTTCTAATCTAGATTCTAAATCATGTTCTACAGTTGGACATCAGACTTGTGCTAGTCACCTGGAACTCAGAACCAGTAAGCCCCCCTAAAACCATTGCTGCTACCACCAGTCTGTGAGGGAGGAAGAAGGCTGCCCTACCCTTTTATGAGGACTTCTTCCAAAGGTGGTTACAGGCTTCTGAGCTCAAACCAGATCTTCATGTTTGGCAGCTTAAATTTTACTAAGGACCTGGGTAACCTTACCCAAAGCTATATAAGGAAAATGATTGTAAGTAATTCACAGACTCTGTCTCTTAAATAGTTATGCATTTCTTTTTATGCAAATTAAAAATGATTAAAACAGCACATTAATCTCCAATCATATGCTAATTTTGCTTCTACTAAAACCAAAGAAGGTAATATAATTTTTAAGAAAATATATGAAGTAAATAATAAAAGAGACATCATGAGGTGTTAGAGCCTCCACATAACCAGGCAGTTGGGCTGCTGGTATATGTGGTCACCTAAAAATTCCCTTCAACCGCTAGGTCATATAACTCTTGACTCCAGCCAGAGATATCGCATAACTCTCATTTTGTAAAGATTCCAAAGCCTCACAATCAGTGACTACCCTGTGTCATTGGCTCCAACAGAATTAATTCAATCAAGACCAATTTTCCGGGTGATACTTTACTAAGGACCTGGGTGATGCCACTCAAAGCTTTGTAAGGAAAATGATTTGAGGTGATTTGCCGACTAGTCTTATTCCTACAGGATTTTCTAGAAACAAATACAGGAGTTTTCTACTTAACCAAAGCTCAGTAATTTAATTAACAATGGAAACAAATGAACAAATGGTTCTTCTATCTCTTTTACTTAATATTTGGTTTTGATTTTCCCCCTCAAGAATAACAGACCAAACCCCTTATTTTCTTTATACCTCTATATTTGTAAACCCAATAAATAAGACTTAATAGTAATAACATAAGTTATGGTCCATAAATGTTTCTGTAATCCCAAGACTTGTGCTAAGTATATGACATACAATATATTGTGCTAAGACCTGTATTAAGTATAAAACAATTTATTTCATCGGTGCCAAGACTTGTTCTAAGTACATGACATACAATTTATTTCATTGGTAAATATTTTGACACTTCCTCATATACTGTCTTTTATTACAATGTGACTATTTCCTAAAAAATAAAATTAATTAATTAATTTAAAAAGCCCTACTCAGCTCCCAACCCAGATATCAAGGGAGTGACAACACAAGCACTCCAGCTTCCTTATCTGTCTCCCAGACTATATTTTTGCTCTTTTGTTTCATCCTATACGTTGGTGCAAGAATCGTCGTTTTAAATAGTCAAAGTTTGGGGGCATATTACCTCTTCCCAAAGAATCACACTTCTTAGCCTCCTGATTCCAAGAAGCTTTCCCAGTTTTATCTTCTGGTGCTCCCAGACATCAGCCCCCTGTTCCAACTCAACCCTGTCTGGCAAGACACTGTTCCCAAGAACTAAACAACATTCCTCCATCCATAGGCTTCACCTGCATGGAAGTACCCTCTTCCTCTCTGCCAATGTATCTCTTAACCTTTAGGAGTAGAGTTCTGGAGACTGACGTCAAGAGCAGATCCCAACTCTTCTGCTGATATGTTGGGTGACCTAGGACAAAGCCCTTCACCTCTCAGAGCCTCAAATGGCAGCACAGCTAAAAACATCTACCTACCACAGATGTTGTTGTATCAGTCAGATGATGCACCTAAATACATGGTGTGGTATCTGGTTCATAATAAAGTTCAATAACCTGTCCCTGTTATCATTGTTGCTGTTACCATTAACTTTATGTTGGGGCTTGATTTTTCCCCCATCCTTCATAAAACCTTTTTATCTAAGTGATCAACGTCAAAATGATATCTTTTCTTTGAAGTATCAAATGCATTCATTTTTCCTATCTGATCTGACAGCTAGAATTTACTGCCCTGCACTGTTGGTTACCTTCCTGTGCACATACTGTCTTATTCCCTCCTCTCTAGAATAAACTCCTTGAAAAAAAAAAAAAAAAAAGACCTAAGTCACCTTACTGCATTCTTAGGCATTTTGGCTCTTTGTGTGACTGAGGCCTTTACATCTTGTCCTGGGAACTTCCCCCTTTTTAAAAGGTGTAGGTTAGTTGAGTTAGTCTAGAAGAACAGGGTGAGCTTAAAGCAAACAATAGTCTGGGATCTGGAGGTGGGAGTGGGAGTAGGAGGGAGGTTGAGATAAGAGAGACCAGACAGCGGCAGAATCGAAAAGAAGTGTATTTTGTTTTCTGTTGTTTTTAATAACTATCTTCTTTTGTCTAAGATCTCCTAGTAGCAGAAAAAAAATTAAGGAAAAAGGGAGCCCTGCCACCTTTTGCACCACCCTATCACCCCAGCCTCCTCTTTCCGGGTAAGGACGACTAGTTAGACGCCTAAGCGCTTTGCAAGGAACGTGACTCCAGCTAAGTATAGGAATTGTGAAAGTGGACCCAAGAATACTAACTCCACTGCAACCCTGGGGAAACCAAGCTGGAGGGGACCCAGCTCGGCCAACCGAGGCGGGGCGGGGGGAGCCGGGGCTGCGGACGGCGGAGACCCGCGTTGCTCCGCCCCCGCAGCTGGGCGGCGACCAGTAGGCGGCACCGCCGCGCAGCGCGCTCATATAGGGCGCAGCCCCGGGAGTACGGATCTCTGAGCCCTACCTGAAATTAGAAGGTCGGTGGCGAGATGAGCTGGGCGCCAGCGTTCCTGAGCGCTGCCGAGGTGCAGGAGCACCTTCGCAGCTCCAGCCTGCTCATCCCGCCTCTGGAGGCGGCTCTGGCCAACTTCTCCAGCGGCCCCGACGGAGGGGTCATGCAGCCGGTGCGCACCGTGGTGCCGGTGGCCAAGCACAGGGGGTGAGTGAGGAAGGCTGGGGCTAAGGGCTGGAGAAACTGGAAAGGTGGAAAGGGAGGCATGCATGCGAAGGGAAGCAGCGGGGGAAAGGAAGAGAGAGCTTGCCTAATCATTGCTAGTAACAGCTGCCAACCTAATATTTGCACTCTCGGCCGTGCCAAGTGGATGCTTTTCAAGGGTTATCTTGCTTAATTCAACACATGCTCATATGGGTAGGTGTTGATGGAATCATTTTACTGATGGGGAAAATGGAGACTCAGAGGTTAAGTGACTTACCTAAGGCTACATCGGTAGATAGTGGCAGAACTAGAATGGTTTTTCTCATCCAAAGCCAGACTGTCCAACATACTCTGCATACTGCCTAAAGGAAGGGCAGAGGAGGGGCAGGGGGACGGGAGGACACAGGAAAGAGAAAGGAAGGTCTATGGGGACTTGATCGCACACCCCAGTGTTGGTAGGAAGGGGTTGAAGCTACTCCCTCTCTCCTTGTAGTTTCCTGGGGGTCATGCCGGCCTACAGTGCTGCAGAGGACGCCCTGACCACCAAGTTGGTCACCTTCTACGAGGGCCACAGCACCACCTCCACGGTCCCCTCCCACCAGGCCACTGTGCTGCTCTTTGAGCCCAGCAATGGCTCCCTTCTGGCGGTGAGCAACTCCTTGCCCTGGGGTGAAGTGGGGCCCTGGGGCCTAGAGTTAGTGCCCAAAGTTAGCTCTCTGAGATAGCTGGGTGAAGTTTTAATTGTGACCACAGATGCCCCGTATGAGTGATGATGTCTCTGGATCCAGCAATGGTAGAGGTTATCTGTGACGTGTATCTGTTTCTAGGACTGCCTGAAGATGCATAATCCAGCACCAGAGCCCACTGCTACTTCAAGTGTGTGACAGACAGTGTGGAAGTAATAATCTCATCATTCATGTATATATGCTCTTGTCCTATACCAGTAGCTCCAATATACAGTTTGATCAAACCCAGTAGCCAAAGAAACATTTATTTAGTGAATCTCTATAATGTGGAAGATCTTTCTGTAGGAATGTCCTGTAATCCCTGGGAGTCTTTTCTGACAGATACACAGTAACCTGTTTTAACATTTAATGATAATATCAAAATACAGCAGTAGCTCACTTACTGAGCACTTTGTATGTGTCAGGCATGGTTCTGAACACTTTACATGTATTAATTTTCTTAATACTTAGAACCACTCTTTGAGGTAAGTAGTAGTATTATGCCCATTTTACAGATGAGGAGACTGAGTTGTAGAGCACCAATGCCCTATCTTATGCAGATTTACGTAACTAATAAGTGTATGGCTAGACTTCAGACCTACTGGGTGTAAGTCCACAGTCTTTGGTTTTTTGGAGACTATGTCTACTGCCTATCCAACTGCCACTTAGCATTTACCATGTGCCCAAAAAGAGAAATTGATCTCAATTATGACAACATTCCTCCATGGGAGTTTTTATTTTAGCACACACACCCTCCCTCCCAATTTCTGTTGGGGTCCCTGAGTCTCAGAGTAGTAGAGTCACTTTGCTTGAGGTCACACAGCTGGTTAGTGAGTGAAAGGCCCAGGGAATCATTGTGAGATCTTTCTGACTAGGGAACCAATATTCTTTACTTATGTGCTCTGTGCCCTGTACCCTGCAAGCTGGCTCTGAGACCATGCGGTTGAGTTGTTATCAGGGACAAATGCTTCATTCCTCCCAAACCTCCTCTGGATCTTTAAATCCTCTTCCCCTGATTTCAGGCTCCCCAAGGAACCTGACTGTAACATTACTCCTCTGAAAAGACTGTCTAGCTCTTCCCAACATACACTTATTCAAAGGAGATGACATTCGTGCTACCTACCAATGGTGGTTCCCCAGCAAAGTGGAACCAGCTCAGGCTTTTAAATGAAATGACAAGACCTTAGATCCTTTCTGAATCTGCTCAGTAAAAAGCAATTCACTTCCTTGTCTGTAAAATGAGAATACTCATGCTACCTGGTAAGGTCAACTAAGATGAATAACTTAAAAACAGGAGAATGGTCAAAGGATGGTGGTTATTTTTAGCTAGATGTAATTCAGAATCACCTGGGGAGCTTTTGAAAACAAGGATGTCTGGGTTCCTCCCTTAGGGGTGCAGATTAGTTAATGCATCTGGGCGTTGGTATCTTCAGAAAGCTCCCCACAGGTATGGCAGGAGTGGAGAGCCATTGAGATAGAATTTCATGGCCCTGGCACAGATATCAAATGACTTGCTCTAATTCTTCAAATTTATCTGTCATTTGGTATTTTGAGAGACCCAGGACAAGAAAAGAAAATGGGCAATCCATGAGGGCTCATTGGGCACAAGACTGTGTACGTTTACGTGAGTGCTTTTAACCCTTACAAAAACCCTCTGAATGGTTGGCATTATCTTTGTTTTTACAGGTGAGGAAAACGGTCCTTAGAGATTAAGATATTTCCTCAAAGTTGCATTTCTCATTAAGTGGAAGAATTAGATCCAGATTTGATAGCAAGCCTATGCTCTTTATAGGATACTATGATGCTCCCTAGGGCTGCCCTTTCTGAGCTACTTCTTTACTCTTAAAGAAGTGCCCCTGGCTCATTGTCTCTCCTTCCCTCCAAGGTCATGGATGGAAATGTCATAACTGCCAAGAGAACAGCTGCAGTTTCTGCCATCGCCACCAAGGTAAGACTAGTGCTAGGCTGTGCTGTTAAGGTTTGCTGGAGAGTGGGGTCAGGTGTCTCTAGCTTGAAAGCTTAAGGGAGAAGTGAGGAACTTATTTTGGTATTCCTTTGGACATAGCTAGAACCCCACATATCCCAAATGTGGGATGTCAGGTGAGCACAGTGATTCGCAAAATTATTAGCTACCATTTAATGAGGACTACCAGATTCTAGGTACCCTACATACATTATTCCTGATCTTCATATCAACCTTGCAAAGTAGATATGAATATTTCCATTTGCCAGGTTTAGGGAATGTGGCTCAGAGAGGTTATGTGAGTTGCCGAAGATTGCACAGTTACTAAGCAACAGAGCAAGAATTTAAAATTTGACTTCTATGACTCCTAGGACTGCTTTCTGGCCCCTGTACCACACTGCTCCTGGTAAATCAGTGTAATTGCTCCATAGGCCAAAGCCAAGAAAATGAGGAGATCTGAGCAGACTCATGTATTCATTCAGCTAGGCCCTACCTGAGGCCCTACCATGTGTCGAGTGCTGTTCTAAATGTCAGGGATATGGCAGTGAAAAAAACAGAGTGGCACACACATAGGAGGTTAGAGAATAAACAAGATGAAAGGTTTGATTTGCTCAGAAAATAATTAACCAAAAACAAATCCCTTTTGAGTTTAATAATATACTAGGATTTGCTTTTTTAAAAAAATCCTACTACCAGCAGAAAGCAGTGTGCTGGATGAAAATAAAGCAGAATCGAGAATATTAGGGAGGGGTAACCTTCCAAATTATCCAGGGAAAAATCTCACCTACCAAGAAGGTGACATTTGAATAAAGACTGAAGAAGTGAGTGAGAAGGGGGAAAGGGGGAACTCTCTAGAGGGAAGGGAAAGCACATGAAAGGGGTGATGATGTTCCCAAGCAGTGTCAGAGCATCCTACAAGAAAAACAGTATTTTTAGAGGTTAGGGTTAAGAGGAGGCTTGGAAAACTAGGTGTCTTCACATGAAATGGAGAAGTTCAAGGTCTGCTGACACTAGTTTATGACGCCTTGGCATCAAGGAAGTGTGGGATCTGGGGAGCAGCAGAGACCAGGTGTTCAGACTGCGAGAGTGTTAAGATATTCGAAACACAGGATAGGGAAGGAGGAATGTGAGGATGAATCTGGTAATCCGTGTGGGAAGGGGGCAGACTACAGCACACGAACTAGTTTTTTGAATTATGTCCAGACTCAACTCAGACTGAAATAATCAAGGGACTCCTTGAGATATATTTGTTCTCTGATACAGTACTGCCTTACATTCTTTTGTAAAGGTCTTTTCAACATAATTTCCCACCCGTTGTCTTGACACATCTTTGGGTTTCTGTGAGGAACGCAGAGAACGTACTATTGGCCTCCTTTCACATGGAAGGAGATGGAGACTAGGGCTTCCAGAAGTCGGGTAACCCATGTAGCTGGAGGTCTTCTGAGGCCACCTGGTCTCTTGGCCCAGGTCTGTGGTTTTTCATCCCTGCTATGCAGCAGCATCACCTGGGGAATATTTTTTAAAATTCAGACCCCCAAACCACTGATCTGAAATCACTGAGGGTAGAGCCGAAGAAACTAGTTATTTTTTTTCAATAGTCTCTGATTAAGTCTGATGATCAACCAGGTTTGGAAACCCAACTCTTATAGCATCCAATTACACTTTGCTTTTTTGTATTGATAAAAATCTGCACTCCCACAAGAGCTGAGCATCATTAAGAAGATGCTTCAGAGCTTAAGCTGAAATGTCACAGCTTTATGCTCAGGGGTGCAGATGGGTTATTTCAATAAGGAACAAAGGACCTATTATTCTTTTTGCCCTGGAATAGAGAATATTTTCTTTTCTACCACTTCTCGTCCATTTAGGGCTCCAGGGAGGAGAATGAGAAGTTTTCGGCTGACAGTCACTATAACTCCTCTGCATTTGGGTTGCACATAACCTGAGTTGAGGACGCTCACATGCCTTTGCAAAGTGATTGTATATATCAGGGTTTATCCCTGGCATGCATTTATTCAACAAATATTTAAGGGTCTACCAGGGGCCAGATCTAGTGCTTGGCCTGCAGCATAGAATGGTGAGCAAAACCAGATAACAGTACCTGCTATCATGGAACAGAGTGTCCATTTGGGAAAACAGATGTTAACCCAAAGATCATACCAATAAATGTGAAACTGCAACCCTGAAAAATACATTGAATGCAAGAGATGAAGTGCTGTGAGAGTGTATAACAGAGGGTCTGTGGGACTTGGGATGGCTTTTCCTGTATAAAGGATATCTGAGCAGAAATTTGTAGTGGGAATTACTTCTGAGGGACAGAAAGGAAAGTATTCCATGAAGAGGAAAGAACTTGTGCAAAGGCCCTGTGGTTGATGGAAGCACATGTGCTTGGGAACCCACAAAGAAGGTGGTATGGCTGAAGGACAAGAAGTGCAGGGGAGCATGGCCTGAGAGGGGGCTGGGTAAGATGGCAGGGGTAGACTACACAGTGCTGTTCATTAGCAAATGCAGATGAAACACACTTTCAAACTCTACCTAAGAAACCTAGCAGACTCGTATACCTGCTTTTAATTATCTGCATGCTTTGGAAAAAGAATGAAGTACCACTAGTCCTATTGTTTTTTAGTAAGTCTTATAAATGTTATACTATTTAGGGAGAGGGATGCCAATTGTAACATTACCAAGGCAACAAATTATCAAGATAACCAATCAGAATTAGAGATTTAGTTTCAGAAGTGGAAGGTTACTTTTAGAGGACACCACAAGAATTTCTGCAGCCCAGTACACTTCTAAGAATAGATTCATATTAACTGAGGACAGAAAAAAAAATTGATTTAGTTAAGGAAAAAATCACCTAATTCTCCTTGTTGGCTAAGAGCATAAGATTGCTTGTTTTGTGGATAAAACTTTTCAAGTCAGATACCTTGAACAATAGTTTATGGCACAAAATGGTATCTCTCCTTCTGTAGCTAAAGCAGAGATGAGCATTTGCTCATATTTCTAAGACTCCTTTTTTGCTACTAATTAATAATTCAAGAGACTGTCACTTTTAAGATTACATTTCAGAAATACAATAGTTAACATTGTAAGAAAGAGCAGGCCCAAGGGACTCAGATTTTACTAAATGAAATAGAGAAAGGGCAAAAGAAGGTCTTATTTAATATGAATGGCTTGAGGGGCAAGTGATGTCCTCTATACCAGTAGTTCCCAACCCAGAATGATTTTGCCTCCTACCCCCACCCCCAAGGACATTTAGCAATATCTGGAGACATTTTTGGTTGTCAAAATTAGGGGAGGTAGGTGATGCTTCATCTAATGGATAGAGGCAGGGCTGCTGCTAAACATCCTGTGCATTCACAGGACAGTCCACCCACCAACTCGGGCAATAAAGAATTATCCAGCCCAAATGTCAGTAGTGGGACATTAGAGGTTCCTAGTCAGTGGAACCAGTCAGGTTCTCAGACAGTGCTGAGGTTCAGGAACCCACTTTATATCTTATACAAAACAGTGGATAGGTGCCAAATCCGTGCAAATAAGACAGTCTCTGTCCTCATGGGCATACAGACCAGCACAAGAAAATAAATCCCAGGATCCCTGGGTGTCTCAGCGGTTTGGCACCTGCCTTTGGCTCAGGGCATGATCCTGGAGTCCTGGGATTGAGTCTTGCATCAAGCTCCCTGCATGGAGCCTGCTTCTCCCTCTGCCTGTGTCTCTGCCCCCCTCTCTCTGTGTCTCTCATGAATAAATAAACAAAATCTTTAAATCTTTAAAGAAAAGAGGGCAGCCCTGGTGGCTCAGCGGTTTAGCGCCACCTTCAGCCCAGGGCCTGATCCTGGAGATCCGGGATCCAGTCCCACGTCGGGCTCCCTGCATGGAGCCTGCTTCTCCCTCTGCCTGTGTCTCTGCCTCTCTCTCTCTCTCTCTCTCTCTCTCTCTCTCTCATGAATAAATAAATAAAATCTTTAAAAAATAAAGAAAAAGAAAAAAGAAATCTGTAAACAAATAAGTACTGTGAAGTGGTGATTTCTCGCTTGACCTCCTGGAGAGGTGACACTTGATATGAGTTGGTCTTAGAACCCCAGTCCCAAACAGACACACATACATCCCCAGCAGCTGCCACAATTGCTCTACATTACTCTCTAAAGGAAGATGGAGGCTGAGAAAGGATCAAAAGTGGGCTCAGAAAATATAGCTGAGAACCTTGAGTAACAAGGGCCCATGGATTCTAGGTAGCTCTTAGAAGTAACTCAGAGCTCTGAGAGGTGGATGTGGCTTCTCATGTCCCCAAGGTGGGTTTGGCTTCTCATGTCCCCAAGACAGAGTAGCACAGGAAAGAGAATGTGGGCTTTGGAGAGTGAAAGATGTGGTTTTGGAGCTCCATCGTGCCATTTCATAGTTGTAGGACTCTGAGCAAGTTACTTAACCTCTCTGGACCCCAATTTCTTCATCTGGAAGAAGAGGGTAAAAGTAGGAGGGCCTAGTTCACAGGGTCATTGGTTGGACTAAATGAGATCATGAGGCTATAAAGCATTGGCATATTTTAGTGCTCAGTGAAGGTTCCCTCCTCCTCTCTGCACTCTGTAGAGGGGAAACTGAAACACAAAATGACATCTCCTTCATTGCCTGAGAGATAGTGAGGAGCTGAAGATAGGGTGGAAGACACCTGATATTCAAACCATACCTGCTCTTCACCTGGCTGCTGTCTCTCCCTTGACCTTTGCCACCTTGTTTCTCTCAAATAGTTTTTGAAACCACCCAGCAGTGAAGTGCTGTGCATCCTGGGGGCTGGGGTCCAGGCCTACAGCCACTACGAGGTCTTCACAGAGCAGTTCTTCTTTAAGGAGGTAAGTCCAGGGAAGGTTGGGGGAGAAGACAGGAGGGAGCAGTCGGGGGCATTTATCTATACTCCTTCACTGCAACGATGTGGACTATTCTAAAATAGTTAGGTTGAGAGTCAGATTTAGACCATTCTTTTAATGACTTGCCCAGAAGTCCTGTTGGAGGCAAAGAGATGTGAATCACCTGTCTCTAGTTTCTTTATTCCTAGGGTATGCCAGAGGACATAGCAAGCCTATGCAGTTAAAGGATTATATTATATCCATTATATATACATTCAGTTTTCCTTTGGGTCCCTCTCCATGCTTCTCCTAGGAGAATCTGGGGGTCTTTCGGTATTCAGGGGTATGGACCCACAAAGTCAGAACCAGGCCCAGAAGGCAAGAGGCCCAGCACCCTGTTTCTACAGCCTGGGTGTTGGTCCACTGTTCCCCAGTCATGACTCCCACTTCTGACGGGACCATTTGATGCTACTTTTATTTTTTGTACGTGTGAGAGGGATAGGGAAGATTTTAAAATGACATTTTTTATTCTTACCTTTTAAAAGATTTTAAAAATTTATTTGAGAGAGAGAGCATGAGTTGTAGGAGGAGCAGAGGGAGAGGGAAAAGCAGGGAGCCAAACTCAGGGGCTCATTCCCAGGACCCTGAGATCATGACCTAGCCAAAGGAAGTCACTTAACAGACTGAGCCACTCAGCTGCCACAATATGACATTTAAAAAAAATATTTATTTACTTATTTGAGAGAGAGAGAATGTGGGCAGGGAAGGACAGAGGGAGAGAGGAGTCTTCAAACAGACTCCCCGCTGAGTGCAAGCCTGATGCAGGGCTCAGTCCCACAACCCTGAGATCGTGATCTAAGCCAAAATCAAGATTTGGCTGCTAAACCAACTGAGCCACCCAGATGCCCCTTAAAATATGACTTTTTAATGATAATAAATAATACCTCTGCTCTGGCAAATGTAGACTACAAGGAAGAACAAAAAAAAAAAGGTACCTTTTATCTGTTTTCAATAATAAGCAGTTCACACTTTCCAGTCCTCTCATTAGCTTTTCATAAAGTAATTTCTATCATGTTAGATATACCCAGTTGTATATCCTGTCTTTTCATGAAATGTTCTAACACCATCACTTTTCAGATTACCTATCTTTTGTATCCTATTTGCATAATTTTTTATCAAGGAAGGTGCAATGGGTAGCCATTCTCTTTTGACTGGGTATCCTATATTGTTTCTTACCTTGGTTGATGAACTTACTTAAACATAACATTTACTTCTGTATTTCTTATGTTTCCTTGTGAGAGATTCTTCAGGCCTTGTTTTCATTTGAAGGTCGACAACCTCCACTCCACACGTGGAAGTCTGCTAAGCAGGCTGGCGAGTCCCCACCTCGTGGTGGGGCTAATGACCCTACTCCCACCAGCATCTGCCAGAATTTTAACTGTAGCTACGACTCTTGACTTTTTCATCCCTTACACAGTTCACTTCTCCAACACTTCTCATTTTCAACCCCCTACATACCCTTCACAGATCAGGTTACTCTATCAGTTACTCTATGCATGGCACTGCCATAGAATCCCACATCTGCTATGAGTCCTTTACAGAGTCTCAAACACAAAGTGGGAGTATCATGTTCACTGTACCCACTTATCATGTGAATTTCATAGAGATGAAAACTTAGGCTGCATGAGGTTAAGTCATTTCAAGAGTGAGGAGAAAGTGACAGAGTGAGGATTGATTCCAAGCCTGCCTAGCTCCAGAGCTCGCTCTGCTATTAAGTTATATAGTAGTATCTATTAAGCTATAGAGGCTAGGTATCCCTGGCTAGAACTGGAAAACTGCCTCCACTTCTTGCAAGGAGAAAGGAGTAGAGGAAGGTCATTTTCAAATATTTGGTCAGGTGTCTTCCCTGATTAATGCTGTACCCTTGATCAAATGCTCTTTCTCCATAGGGGGTGATTTAAACAACCACAGCCCTTACCCCAGAGTGGTTCAGCTTTCCCCTGGTACCCCTGGGCTTGATGAAACATAAACAGTCAATCATGGCACCAATGTCCTTCTTGTTACCCTTCAATGAAGGTGAGGATATGGAACCGCACCAAAGAAAATGCAGAGAAGTTTGCAGACACAGTTCAAGGAGAGGTACAGGTCTGTTCATCAGTCCAGGAGGCTGTGACGGGTGCAGATGTGATCATCACAGTCACCATGGCAACAGAGCCCATTTTGTTTGGTGAATGGGTGAAGCCGGGGGCTCATATCAATGGTAAGCAGAGTAACTCCATAAACCACGGGTAGGCAGTGGCCAGAGTTGTCCCTAGGCTGGACCAAACAGCTGCATCTGCAGTGATGTTTTACTCATGCAAAATGAGCAGGCCTTTTAAGGTCCTCAGAAACATGTGAGCCCTAAAAAACAATATTCACTCAAAAATATGAAACAGAAGTCACAAACCTGAAACCTATAATAAATTTAATTAAAGTTCTATAAAATGTAACATTATGACACATGGTCAGTCACAGCTAAGTTCTTAAATGTAATGAAATTTAAATCACAAAAGCTAAATGATTCATTCTTTCTTAATGAGACTAACTCCCCCCCGATTTTTTTTTAATTGTAGCACAAGACATTCAATGTGCCATGTGGATGCTCTTTAATATGTGTGATCGGATATGTAGGACTCCAAACATAAGAGTTCCTGGGCTTCTGAAGATTCTCAAATGGCTCTGGAGGTTTTAGCAAGAGCTAGTCTATATTGAATACTTACTACTGCAGATGCTGTTCTAAATTCTTTATTTGTATTCAATCAGTCCTTACGACAACCTTATGAGGTAGGAGCTATTATTATCACAACCCTCATTTTATAGGTGGGTAAACCGAGGCATGGAGAAATCAAGTAACTTGCCCAAAGTTAGAAGTCTTTAGAGATAGAGCTGGGATTTGAACTGGGGTGATCTACCCTCAGATCCCAAGCTCTTAACTTATGTTCTATATTATCTTCCAATAAGAAGACTGGAATCTGGTGATCGAGCAGCCAAACACTAGGGATTTAAACATGTTCTCAGTGCCCTGTGTTTTAGTGACAAGCACATGGTGGGTGTGAACTCAAAAGCTAAGAATTCTGTACACATTGGCAGATGAACAGGCAGTAGCCAAGTGTCATGATTATGCATCCACTCACAAATGTGTATTGAATGCCTACCATGTGCCAGGCACTGTTCTAGATGCTGAGCAGGCCAAAATAAACCAGCACTCAAGGTCATTGCTTTCCTGGTGCTCATATTCTAGGGAGGGGAAATAGGTAACAAACAGGTAAATAAATAGATGAGCTGATGGATCCAGCTAAAGATTAAGTTCTGTGGAGGAGACAAAAGTGTGGCATATCTGAGGAATGGGCCAAAGCCAAGTGAAGCTCTCAGCCTGTGTGAGTGGTATTATGATATGGGTCCAGGGGGTAGATAGGCAAGAGATGGGTCAGTTCTGGCTTTATGGACAGTAACACCATTTCCGGAAGGACTTTGGAAATCAAGAGAAACTGGTTCTTGGTGAAATGGATATTGCTCAATCTTCAGCAAGACAAGCTTCATTTTTTTTTTTTAACCCTAAAGCAGCATGTATTTATTATCATGCAGTTTCTATGGTTTCAGGAGTCTGGACATGGGTCAGCTGGGTCCTCTGCTCACACAAGGAGGAAATCAAGGTGTTGTCCAAGCTGCTATCTCATCTAGAGCTCAAAGCCCTCTTCCAGGCTCAGGTGGTTGTGGCAGATTCTTTACGTTGTAGGACAGGAGTGCCTGTTTCCTTAGGGCACCTCTCAACTTCTAGAGGCAACCCACCTTCCTTGTAATGTGGATGCTCCATCTTCAAAGCCAACAATAGAGAATCTCTCTCACACTGTGAATCCCCAGGAAGGGCTGTCTTGATTTTGAGGCAAGATGTCTCTTCTATTTCCCTAGCCTAAAGGCAAAATTGGTTTGTATGTTTACAGAGGCATCAAATATACTTCAGAGAAGTATGTTACAAGTGCAGTTGACAGGGAAATACCAACAATAGATTTCCCTTACTTTGCAGCTTAGCTTAGAGATAGACCCAATTCCACCCTCCCCTGCACTTCCCCCATCCTGCCTGCGTACCCACCCCAGCTGGGGTCTGACCCTCACCCATTCTTGCTCCACTGAAGCAAGGCCAGCACCCATTCTGAGTCAGGCCCCCTCCCTTTGCTGCCTGGCCCACCTCCATCTCCCTAAATAGCCTCACACAACCCTTTGAGAACTCACCCTGCTCAGAAGAACTGGGGCAGGAGAGGGTGGGGGTTGTGGGGAGACACAAGGGCAATGAGAAGAGGTGGCTTGAGAAGCTAGGGTTTTTCCCACCAGCTTATGATTTATTTACAAGCTTCATTTAGTTTGTGCTTTTGTTCTATAGAACTCACCCACACAAATGACCTCCAAGAAGGACATTTTTCCACCACTCTCGTTGAAATTAGAGTGAGGGGGACAACAGCAGGAGAGGGGGCAAATAAAGAAAACTGGACACAGTGTGAGAAGGCATATAAATGCTGCCTTATGTTGGGCTAAGGCTTTATAATGGTTTCCAAAGACTAGCTGGCCATGGGCTGGATCCAGCCAGCAGATGTGTTTTGTTTGGACCATAGTATGCTCCAAAAATCAAGAAATAACACATGCAAATAGATTTCCTGCTTCTCTTTAAAAAGAAAAAAAAAATGAGGGGGAAGAGGAGAATATCTAACAGCAGCCCTGCATTCTCACATGGCCACAATTAGCTGGAGCTGAAGGATGATTGCTGTCTTTACAAGGGCCTGCTTTCTTCTGTGTACTTGGGCCTTTACCATGTCCAACCCAGTCCCTCTGACCAGCTTTGTTCCTGTTCATTACCTGCCTGGCCCTGCAGGCATTTGATGGCAGCTTCTGCATTATCTCACATGCCAGTGCCAGGAGGCATGATTCCTTGGATTCTTCATTATGCTCCTGGGCTCTGCAAAGGATGTGAAATCTTGGTGCCAGCATGGAGCCAGTTTCCTCTTTATTGGGGCTTCTCCATTTCCCTGGCCCTGAGCTCTTTTGTCATGAGTTAAGATAGAAATGATTGGGGGTGAGGAATGAGAATGATTCAAAAGCAAGCAGATTGACAGATGATGGAGGAGTGCAGAGTATGAATAAGCTGTTAAGTGATGTCTCTGTTCCAAGGCTCTTATGAAGAAGTTGCTGCCCCAGATAAATGGAAGAGGTATGAAAGGCATGGCTCGCTCAGAGCCAGGGGGCATAATTATTAGATACATAACCGTGGTGAGCACCTTCACTTCTTAGATCCTCTGTGCATATTTTAAGTGGGAATCAGACATGAAGTGTACTTGTGAGGACTATAAATAATACGTGTGAAACATCCCACAGCTAGTAGGCAACCAATAAATGCTGAGTTGCCTCAAAATCTTTTAGAAAGATCTTGATATGAAATGCAAAAAAAGAAAAAAAAACCGGCATTATTCTTATTGATGAGTGTTTATTCTTGCTGATTGGGAGGGGTTGGCACTGGGAAATAAGGAATCCCAAATCTGAATGTTCCTGTGTATCGTATGTCACTTCCTTTTCCCCTACCCCTCTTCTATTCTTTGACATAGTAGCGTCCCTTGCTGCTAATTCTGAGCTCAGGGTATGTTTTGCTATCTCTCAGCCATCGGAGCCAGCAGACCCGACTGGAGAGAGCTGGATGATGAGCTGATGAAACAGGCTGTGCTGTATGTGGACTCCCAGGAGGCTGCTCTGAAAGAGTCTGGAGATGTCCTATTGTCAGGGGTGAGCCTCTTTTCCCGGTGGGCTGCTGTCCAGCTGGTTTCATTGGGATCCCAATGTTTCATTAACCTCCATTTGGACAGCTCCAGACCTCAGTCACACCCCAGACCTCAGTCACCCCCACTTCTTTGAGGGGGAGGGGGGCTGTGTGACAGCTCCTAAACATCTCTCAACCCTATCTAATCCCCTCTGAAGTAATGTGGCCATTATGGTAGTGACATGTGTTTTCCTGTCCCCTTTGCCTGGAGAGAGCAGCCTGATGGATTTTTCCATCAGATCAAGCTGTCCTACAAGGCAGTAAGGTTGGGAGATAAGTGCCTGAAAACCTTCCCAATGTGGCCAACAAAATAGGACTGGAGTTGGTCACTTTCTGGCCGTATTCTTTTGTAATCAGAGCATAGGAAAAAAAGAGAGCTGCCAAAATGGGTATTCAGATAAGAACATGCTTATTTCCTCACTGACCTATTGTCTTGGCTGGACATTCCCCTGGTCACAAACTTATATCTCTGCATTCATGGTAACACAAAGGCAGATGCTATGCAAAAAAAAAAAAAAAAAAAAATTATTTTGTTTATTTATTTATTTAATGAGGGAAGCCATTTTATAAATGGCCTTTTGTCAGGTTTTTCCCTTACCTGGTTCTCGATGCCCTCCCTGCCCTGCCTCAGGAGCTGGCTGGAGTGGACATTGGCTCCATGGCCTGGGTCAGTGTATGTTCATTTCATAGGCCAAGATCTTCGCTGAGCTGGGAGAAGTAGTGAAGGGAGTGAAGCCAGCACACTGTGACAAGACAACGGTGTTCAAGTCTTTGGGTAAGGACTATAGCTCCCAGGGCACACATCCAACCAGAGCACAAGGCAAGTTAACCCATTGGTGGAAAGAGGAATGAGTCACTGGACTCCATAGCTGAGTCATGAAATCCATCACTTGGGTCAGTTATTCACACAATGATTCACTTATCATTCACACATGGCCAGGCTCATAGAATAGTGGGTAAGCCCATGAACTCTAGAACTGGGTGGTCCTGGGTTGGCTTCCCTTCTGTGCCAGTCCCTGGATATGTGTCCTAGGGAAGGGACCTCACCTGTCTGAGCCACAGTTTCTTCACCACCTGTTAACGCCAATGTTTTTGAGAATTCAGTGATGTGTGTGTGTGTGTGTATGTGTGTAAAACAATTTGCACATAGCAAGTATCAGCAATAAATCATTTACACTTCAAGCTAAATAAAAGTTGGAAGAATCAAATAAGATTAAAAACAGGGAGGAAGGCAAACCATAGGAGACTCTTAACTATAGGAAACAAACTGGAGTTTGCTGGAAGGGAGGTTGGTGGGGTGATAGGGTAACTGGGTGATGCGCATTAAAGAGGGCATGTGATGTAGTTAGCACTGGGGGTTATATGCAACTGATGAATCACTAAATTCTACCCTGAAGTTAATAATACACTGTATGTTAACTAACTTGAATTTAAATAAAACCAAAAAAGTAATAATAAGGTAAATGAAAGTCAGAAGAAGGTATCCTTCAGGGGATAAAGATGTTGTAAGACAGGGAGCTTAAGGGAAATGGCAAGGAGACCCACCAAAAGAGATCCATGCAGGAAATATAACTGGAGACCCCTTTTTTTCCTTCCTTCCCTACGCTTCTACTTGCTAATTTGAGAAGGGCTTCCATGGGGAGCCCCATTACCACCAGACTTGTGCAGGCAGAAGTACCACCAGGGACGGGCTCCCAGTAGCCAATCTGCTCCTCTTCCCAGCAACTACACCCTACCAAGTCTAAAGAAATGGACACACATGGTAACAGAACTGATAGTCAGCTAATACACCTAAAATACTGATACACTCCCAAACTGGTTGATAAATAGTTGCTGCCCTGAGCCCCTCACGATTGTCCTCTGCCCCTCTCTCAAGATCTTTTCTATTTCCTATGATCAAGCACACAAAGCTCTCATGCTTGGGAGAACATTATTAAGAGGGCTCTGACCACCTAGCATTCTTGCCAGTCAGTATCTGTGCCTTGGTGGCTTTTAAATATTTTAAAAGTCTCTCATGCACAGAGAGATAGGCAAAGGCAGTATAAACTTTACCCAATGCCTGGTTCAAAGACATTATACTGATCCAGTTGTGACAAAATTTCAAGTTCAGAGCAGATCAGAAGTTAGCAACCCCTTCAGAAGACGATACTACAGAAGTCTGTTCCACCGTCTTAAGCAATGTTTGTTTTCTTGCTTTGGGGTTTGGTTTATCGGCATATCTTTTCATCTAGCAGATGCATATTAAACATCTCCTATGTATCAGACTCTGTATTGGGTACAGTGGTGACTACAAGAATTAATAAATCAGCCCCTGTCCTTTGAGAACATACACCCAATGAGGTTGAGTTATGTATCCAAAACAACAAGATAAATGGAGTTGCTGAAGGAAGCAGGGTTTGGACTAGACCGAGGGTCAACAAATGATAGCCTGTGGGCCATACTAAGCCCACTACCTGTTTTTGTCCTGCCTCCAAACTAGGGATGGTTTCTAATTAAATGACTAGAGGGAAAAAAAGAATATTTTATGACAAATGAAAATGATATGAAATTCAAACTTCAGTGTCCATAAAGAAAGTTTTATTGGAACATGGCCAGGCTTATTTCTTTACCTATCCTATGACTGCTTTTGCACTACAAGGGCTGAGTTCATTGCAAGAGACCATAGGGCCTGCAAAGCCTAAATATTTTCCATCTGGCCCTTCACAGAAAGGTTTATGACCTGTGAACTAAACTTTGAAAGATACTCAAAATGTATTTGGTGGGCATTTCTCACTTAGTATCTTGTCCCTGCCCCACTCTGTCCTTCGCAGACCTTCCAAGCCTACACTCACCTCGGGTATCATTCTGTGTTACCCTGATGAGCATTAGCAGCACAGACAATGTTTTCAAAAACTGCCAGTCACAGGGTCTGGGCTGTTCCAGGAAAAGTTGTTCTGACAAAAACTGAACGACATTTCTGTCTGTTCCAGGAATGGCGGTGGAAGACATGGTTGCAGCCAAACTAGTGTACGATTCCTGGTCATCTGGTAAATAAAACAAAGGATCTTTGCATTGAAGTAGATGTTACAGATCAAGTGATGCTGTTACCAGCTGTCTCATGATTTCTAGATCAAATGAGGGAGTCCAGTGCCTAGTGAGCTATATAGTTTTGAGCTTATCATGTCTTACCTTAACTAATGAGATCCCCATTTGTGTGTGTAGTTGGAAAGCAAAACTAGGTGGCCATTTCTTCTGTTATACCAGATTATAGCAAACGTCCTTTCCCTATATTTCACTGCATTTTTGTAATTCCTTGAAATAAAGCATTTTCCAATTCTGCACTTCTTGCTTTGGTCATTTCTATGCTTCATGGCAAAGAAAGTGAGGGGATCATGTGTTTCCATCACTTCCTGGGGGAGTTCCAATGACTATCATTTATTTTTATTTTTTAAATTAGCATACAATTCATGTACCATAAAATTTACCAGTTTACACAATTCAGTGATTTTTAGCATGTTTACAGGGTGAAACCTGTAATCACTACTGTCTAATTCCAGAACATTTCATCACCCCCAAAAAAGAATCCTGGTACTCATTAGCAGTCATTCCCCTTTCTCCCTTCTTCCCAGCCCCTGCCAACCACTGATCTGCTTTTTATCTGTATGGACTTGCCTCTTCTGGACATTTCATATAAATGGAATCATATATTATGTAGACTTTTGTTTCTGGCTTCTTATAATTTAAATCTCAAGGAGCAGTGGAGCTTCTATATTAGTCAGGACTTTTTTGGTCACAGTGGCAGAAAACACAACTCAAACTACCTTAGGCAGAATGGACGAATGAGGAATGGAATGTACTGGTTCTTGTAATTAAGAATAACACAGGTAACTGGTCACAGCTACAGCTGTATCCAGGGCTCCAGGTGTCCACAGCACCTCATCTTGCTCTCTCCATCCCTTGACTCTGTTTTCTTCAATGTTGGGTCCTTTGCTAAGTAGGTTTTCCTCTGGCTGTCCTCTTTAGCAACCCTAGCAGAAATGGAGATTACCCCAGAACTGAGACTCATGGGACATTGTAGATCATGTGCCCATTTTTGTGCCTAACATTAGAGCTAACTTAGATGGAATACTCTGGCCCAGGCCAGTGCCGTGTACCTATCCCTGAAGAAACACCATCCAGGGGAATCTGATGCCCCTATTATCCAGGCCTGGGTCACATGACCCCCTGGAAGTCAAGAGTAGAATTAGCCCACCTGACCACATGACTTGACAGAAGGGAGAGGGTCTTAGCAAAAAAAAAGAGAGGAATGGGTATTGGATGTCCACTAAAGTATCAGTGTTGAGAGGGTCAGTAGGAATTATCTAGTCCAACCTCCTCAACTTACAGATGGGGAAACTGAGGTGTATTTTCCCTAGCTCCCCTGAATCATAAGCAGAGTTGTGTGGCCCTTGTCCTGCCAAAGACCCCATCCAAATCCACCCCCACTCCTAGGCTGGTTATCAAATAAGTCAGAAGCCAAAAAAAAAAAAAAAATCATTTTCTACTGCTTTGTTTTCCTACCCAAACTCCTCCTAACAGGTCCTTTCCATGTTCTATGTGACTTAGCCCCAAGTTTATCATGTTTACCAGGCTGTGTGATGGAGGCCTTTGGACTGGAATAAAATATTCATATGATCAGAGACGCCTGAGTGGCTCAGTGGTTGAGCATCTGCCTTTGGCTCAGGGCGTGACCCTGGGGTCTGGGGATCAAGTCCCACATCAGATTCTCTGCGAGGAGCCTGCTCTTCCCTCTGCCTATGTCTCTCCCTCTCTCTCTCTCTGTGTGTGTATCTCTCATGGATAGATAAAAAAATATATATATATATTCATATGACCTGCTTCTGCACATGGCAAATGACTGTGAAGTCTTTCTGGGGAACTCAATGGTCACAACCCTAAGGGATGGGTAGAGAAGGGTATGTGATAATGGAATCATTAAAAGTACCTTGATTAGGGATCCCTGGGTGGCGCAGCGGTTTAGCATCTGCCTTTGGCCCAGGGCGCGATCCTGGAGACCCGGGATCGAATCCCACATCGGGTTCCCGGTGCATGGAGCCTGCTTCTCCCTCTGCCTATGTCTCTGCCTCTCTCTCTCTCTCTCTCTCTCTCTCTCTCTGTGACTATCATAAATAAATAAAAATTGGAAAAAAAATTTTTAAAAAAGTACCTTGATTACAGTAATTTCTCTGACATTGGCCATAGCAACTTCTTTCTAGATACATCTCCTGAGGCAAGAGAAACAAAAGCAAGAATAAACTATTGAGACTACATAAAAATAAAAGTTTCTACACAGCAAAGGAAACCACCAACAAAACTAAAAGAACTAAACCCCTCTGCCCCAACACAATATAATAAAAAATGTCTCCTGACATTGCCAGATGTTCCCAGGGCAAAATTATCCCAGTTAAGGACTACTGACTTGGAAGAAGATGGGTTTACTTCTAAGCATATTGAGTTTGAGGTACCTGTGAGACATTCGAGGGGAGATGTCAGATAAGCACTCAGGCTTATGGATTTGAAGCCCAAAACAATGGTCTGAATTGATGACTCATTTAGGAATTGCAAGCATACAACTGAACTGTGTAACAGGATGGCCTGAGATATAAGCACGACATGCATTTGCACACCCTAACTTCTCAAACTCCTTCAGTGAAATGTTCTTTCTTTTCTTTCTCATTGACTTTCATGTTAGAATACAGAGAGAGGGAGAGTTTGACAGCACTGGACTGAGCTATTCTAAGCATCTAGTTTAAGGGATGGAGGTCTGAGTTCAGTGAATATTTAACCTCATCCTGGCTCATAGTCCTCTAATCTGTCTCTAGACAAGGTATTTATATTGCTCTAGCTTCTCTTAGGTCTCTTTTGTTTCATTTAGTTTGAAATGTCTAGAATTTTTAGAACATTAGTAACCTTTTATAATATAGTATAAGTCGTCTTTTTTTTTTTTTTTTTTTTTTAGTATAAGTCTTCTTTATAGCAATGCTGCATAATGGAGAGGCTATATCCTTGATGATGATAAGTCGGGAGAACCCTCACTTACTGATTCTGTAAATAAATCATAAGAGGCCAAGAGCCTACAAAAAAAAAAGCATAAATGTGCCTGGCAAGACCTCCAATGGCAAATGTCTCCCCAAAAGAGGTGGGAGTTTCATGTTTAGACTCATTTCTCCAACTTGGCCAATGACTGACTCCAACTATATTACAGTTGAGGCAGAAAATTGATTGAAAGTGGTTTGTGCAATGGGGCGAAGGTTTTACTTTTCCAAGTTACTCCTTTTTGATGTTACATAAACTACTCTTACCCTCAGATATCATGTGGAAAACTACAGTCAGTGAAACCCCCAGGAATCAAAAGACCAACATAATTGCATCTCGCCTCCAGTCTACTCATTACATCAGTTATGCAAAAATATTTATTGACCACCTTCTGTATGACAGACCAGCACTTGGGGCAAGGACTACATCAGTGAATATAGGACAGAAAATCTCTGTGTCCTCAAGGGGCTTATGTTGTATTAAGGCAGAACTTGGCTTCTCTGATAGGGAGGTGGGCATAAGAGAGTTCTCAGTAGGGGGAACTTTTTAATTCACCTTCTTTGCTCCCTGGTATATAGGACCCTTGGTAATTATATTTCATTCATATATTTTGAGCCAACTTTTGTGACAATTGCAGATATGGATATAAAGATACCCTTTAAATGGGGCAACAGGAGATGTTCAGGAATGGTAGGTGAGCCAATGGAATATACAAGCTGGGTTACCTTAATAAAAATAAAATTCAGCTGTTGAAAAAAAAAGTAAGTCTCACAACCCATTCTGGCCTCCAGACGTTTATGATTATTCATTGTGATAACATAAAGGGATTATGTTTGGTCCCTTCTTTTTAATCCAGCAATTCTTGATGGAATTTTCATGTGATGTTTTATAATCCACATGTCCTTCAAATTCATATCCTTTCTCTCATCACAAAATTGACATGAAGGCTGAAGGGATAGTCATGGCAAGAACTTCCAGTTCTACTGAACAAACAAATGTTCCCCTTCCTGTATTTTCTGAGCCAAGTGCTGCCCCTCCGGTAGGACAGCATGGAAGATTCCAACTAGAAATGAGGAACACCCACAAAATGCTTAGGGCTAAATTCTTTAAGGCTGAATTCCAGTAACATTTCCACTGGCCTGCCTTTTCTTATTCTCCCAGAGAGTTATCCTTTTATTTCCATAACATGATATTCTATCCTCCGCGTAGCAATGCTGGTTTCCAGCTCAAAATTCTTTGTACCACCTCATGCTGCCTCTCATTTGCTAGAATACATCACCAGGCTTTCTATATTACTTTTATCTCTGAAAATAATGTAGAAAGCACCACTAGAAAGCATCCTTTTTGTTAACAGTAGCACTACCCTGGTGGCTTCTGCTTCTCCTATATCCTAGGAACCAGTGTCTCACCAGGCAGATTCTGGGAAACATGTGGAGAGAGGCATCTAAAATAATGAAATATGATACAGAGGCATCTAAAATAATGAAATATGATACAAACTCAAGTCTCTACATACAAAGTCAAACACAACCAACTTTTCTGAGGGTCTTCTATGTGCCAACTGCTTTTGTGCACATTTTTTTAAAAGCAAGCACAACCTCCATTTACTCTAGACCAACAAAATGCAGTATTTGTAAACATAATCATCCCCCTAGTGCAACATATTTATTCCATGGCTGGCAATCTTTCTGAATCAATCCACTGAGGAAGAATGAGCTGATTGTTCATCAGATGTAAACATCTATATCTTCCTTAAGTGTATCCTCTCCATGGTGCCTCTTGAAGTAACCCAAACAGATGTGCACTAGGAACCATGCTGAAGATAAACAGCTATTTCTATATTATACACACAAGCAATGGTAAATTCACTTGATGTAAGTCCTGGCTATAAAAATCCAATGAAGCTTAGTTATTCAGTAGGGCTTCAATTTGAATTTGAGACTGCCATTCAAAAATGTCAGCAGCAATGCTGCCAATTTATATTGTAGAACTTACATGTATTCAGACATGTGGTGATGGTGACAGACAACAGTAAATAAAAGATATGTACATAACAAATGTGAAAATGTAGAATTTCCTTTTGCCATCAGCTTTCTCCTACAAATGACCTAGATTTTTCCTCCTCTTTTGAAATTTCAGAAGGCACTTACCTTTAGAAAAATCATCAAATAGGCCAGACTTTTTTCAGTGTCCTTCTTTTCTCTCCACTCCTATCCTCTTGCTTAAACACTGGACTTGGACTGCTAAGACTGCCATAACAAAGTACCATAGACTGGTTGGCTTAAACAACAGAAATTTATTTTCTTACAGCTCTGAAGACTAGAAGTGCAAGTTCAAGGTGTTGGAAGGTTTGGTTTCTCCTCTCTCTTTGGCTTGAAGGTGGCTGCCTTCTTGTTGTGTCCTCACATGATCTTTTCTCTGTGTGTGTGCGCAAACCCGGTAACTCTTCCTCTTACAAGGACACCATCTGTGTGTGTCCCTTGTAACCCTGATGACATCATTTAATCTTAATCACCTCTTTAAAGATCCTACCTCCAAATATAGCTGTGTTGGGGCTTAAGGCTTCAGCATATGAATTTTGGGGAGATACAATTAATATTACATAAAAGGTATATTCCATATTCTATTTCTTTCTTCACTCTCCCTGTCTGCCACTCTGTCTCTGTCACCAGGAAGGAGTATTATAGACCCATGTCTCTTACTTCTAAACATGTAAACATCTGTTGAGGGTTTAGACACATTTAAGTTGGCCGTGAAGCCTCAGGTCAATGAAGAAACTCAAGTCTCTACCTACAAAGTCACAGAGCTAAGGAGATGACTGGAGTTGGGAGTCCCCCAGGCTATGAAGCTCAGAAAGTAAGCAGCACACTTGTGTGACAAGAGATTATAGTTCAGAGTTGGAAAAGTAAAGTTTCCGCTTCTCTGTCATCCATTTTATGCTTTCTATAGCCAAGAATATCAAAAGGATAATTGAAGAGAAACACCATTTTCTTATTCCTGATTCTCCTTGAGTTGCTCACTCATGGTTTAGAGTATTTCTGAGTACATTTGGGCGTCTTTGCTAGGAGGATATTTCTGAAACCCTAGAAACCATTCTCAGCAGTCTGGCATTGGGCAGAGGGGGTGTTGCCTGAGTGTTTCCAGTGAGCCACAGCATCACCGCATTGCTGCAGGCTCACCCTGTGGACCCAACATTCAATCAGAGGCTGGTGTCAACCAGTTGCCCAGGCTCTCGTAGCACCTGCTTCCTTCTGTTTATAACATTAAGAACTTTCTTCCTGGGACCAAGATGCATGTGTATACTCTGAAGGTCCTCATCAGAACAAAGCAGCAAAGCTTCTAGATCAATCTGCTCTCTCATGAAAATGGGAAGGAATTCTTCCAGATGATGAGACTGCAGAAATACTTCCAGAGGAGTAGCATCAACCACATCTTCCTCCCACCCCACTTCATCCTCATCCCAAGGCAGATCATCTTCATGACTGTTTTCCTCTCCCTCTTTATCTGCCTCAGCTTCATCAACCTCAGCTGCTCCTTGTCTCTGAAGCAATTCACTGCACATTTTAAACTCCAACCCCCTTTTTATGTCTGACATGTCTTCGGGACTTGATATTTTGTTCTTTCTAAAAACAATATTTCCTAGACCTGGACGGTTGAGAATGGATTCATGTTGCACACATCCATCATCCTCTGCTGAGAACTGGGGCTTCTCTTGGAAGTCCCCTGAGAATGCATCTTCTTCCTCTTCTCTGAACACTTCCATCACATTCCTCTGCTCACTTCTGCTCTCTTTCCCTACCTGCTCTGCTGTATCTTTGTTCTTCTTGAGCTTTAACTTGAAAGTATCTTTAATCCCCTTAGACAGTGACCCAAATGTACCAGAAGCAGAAGCATTTGCAAGGGATGACCTGGAGAATGTGCCATTGGAAGAAGAAAGAGTCCCAGATTCTTCCTTGCTATAGTTGCGAGCCATTTTATTTTGGTGCTTCTCCTGGAGCCTCTCACATTCTTTGATCTGCCTCCTAGCATTTTTCTGAGCCTGCTCCTTCAGCCTGGTAACTTTCTTGGGGTTCATGATATTCTGGGTAGTGGCAGCCTTATCCAGGAGAGCAACACATTCATTTTGTTCTCTGCTGGCAGCAGCATCCAGCGGAGACTGTAAGCTGTTGTCCAGGGCAAAAATGTTGGCACCAAAGTTAACCAGGAATGAAACACAGTGGGTATGACCATTGGAAGCTGCATAATGTAGAGGAGTATTTCCCCAGATGTCACATCTATTGGGATCCCCTCTAGAAGAGAAAATACCAAAAATATATATAAAAACATTTTTTTCTTAGAACATGGGGTCCAAAACAAAACAAAAATGAACAAAATACATTTTAATTAATCCTGCCTTAGCATTCTAAAACTTCTGAAAGTCCAGATATGTCACATCTATCTAGACATCACATGATCAGAAACAAAAGCTCATCCCCTTTTGTCTCCTTTTTAGAAGAAAAGCTTTCCAAGAACACCCTCAAAAAGCAACTTTCATGTCTCATTGTCCGCAGTCGATCATGCCTATAAGAGAAATAGAGCTATCATTTTAAATTTAAGTTGATTACCCTGCAGCTAGGAATAAGATTACCTAGTGGTGTGCTGGTAAATGCTTAACAACTGGAGAAAAGATCGAAGTTCTGATTTATAGCATGTGCCAATATTTGTGTTGTAAATACACCCACCATGACAAAATTCAAGCTACTAATGTGATAAGACAGGACATGGAATTTGGAAGAGATGTCCAAAAGCATACCTTTATAAATTATTTCCACCATATATGTAGATATAATAGATATGCAAAACTTGAAGAGTATAGATAACAGTAAAATGTACTCAAATAATTAGGAAGTGATAATTTTTGAGTATTTAAAAATATAATTTGTTAAGTCATAAGTTTAAATACCTTTATTTTTAATCATGACTGTTTAATGGACTCTCAGACTTCCTGAAAATTTAGCAATCACATCTCATAAACTGGTAAGAGCTGTTTCCTACTCTAACACTGGAGTCACATGTAGGAAAATAAATAATAATAAACAAAACTAGGTTCCCACCAGCAAAAAAAAAAAAAAAGAGGGGAATGGATGTTAGTTAGGTAGCAAACTGTGTCTAATATAACCATTATTCATATAAAGTGTAGAACATCTCCATTGGTTCTCCAACTCACTTCCATGCAATTACAATGTCATATATGTGAATAGTTCTGCAATAGTTTATGGTGGAATTGAGGGCACTGTTAGATGGTTTTAAGGCTGGAGACCTCATGGCAGCATAGAAACTGGCTCATGGTTGATGCTTAGTAAGCATTCCTGAGATGAATGAATGCCTAATGGAGTCTTGCCCCAGACTACAACCCCAGCCCTCCTGTAAGATGTTGAGTTACAAATAGGCACAAACAGAAAGTAAAGAAGTAACTTGTTGTTAATATGACTCTGGCCCCAAGCCCAAACCACTGCTGAGAACTCTGCTAATACAGGTGCTAAAGGGCATCTTCCCTCACCCTAGACTAGACTCCCAAATCAGGATCTCACTAAACTTCCCCCAGGCTGGCCCCATGGAAGGACAGGAGAGAGGGTCTGAGAAAGCCTCTTGACATTCTTGGGGAGTAGAATGTAGAAACAGACAAGATGATCCGTGCCCTTGCAACTACTACATCAAGGCTCTGTGACCCTTCCACTATTCTGTGCTACTCAAAGTTTGGTCTCTGGATTAGTAGTATCAGTGGCAGCTGCTAGTTTGCTAGAAATGTGAAGTCTTGGACTCCAGCCCAGATGTCCTGAATCAGAATCTGAAGTTTAACAAGATCCCAAGGTGGTATATAGGCTCATTGCAGATTGAGAAGAGCTGCACTGGTTAATGTGGCCCAACCAGTGTCCAATAATTTGATGAGTCAGATTTGTCATTTCTCTGTAGGAACCCCTAATCTCCTCCCATTTTTTCAATTGTGAAGTATCTATACATTCAGTACCATCACCACCAACAACCATCATCATCTCCTTCTTAGAGAAAGACCAGGATAATTATCAGAGGGGTAAAATAAGGCTCCAAGTACTTAACTGATTTGTCCACTGTTGCACAGGGAGCACACTTTGGATCAGGCCTGCCTCCAAGTCTAATAGTCTCCAATACAATACAGCCTTACATTAACACACCTCAGTTTTCCTACTTCACCAGCTATGAGGCCTCAAGTTTAACTTTCATAGGACTCCGCATCCTCATCTGTATGAGTATGAGAATAGTTTTTATGGAATTTTTATGTGAATAAGTTGACATAAAGCACTAGAAAAGTGCTTGATACATAGTAAATCTTCCATAAACATTGTTATCATTTCCCTTGTCTCTAAACTCATAATCCCTAATTTCATATCTTTTTTCTCACACCCATCTAATAAATTCTCATAGTGCTATAATAGCTCCTGCAACTTTTTAACACTTAAAATCTTACTTAATCTGTTCAACCTTTATGCACCAACCTCCCTGATTAGATAACATGACTCAAAGGGCCAAGCCTATGTCTTTTTGTCCTTTGTATCATATCTCCTAGCAGAAGTCTCAGTCTTAACCTAAAGAAACCAAGCAGGTAAGTAAGCAACTAAATGGAGCCAAAGTCATAGTCGAGTGCAAGTTCCAACAGGAAAGAAGAGCTGTCACTCTGTAGCAACTGACTGCCACCTCAAATAAAAGCAGACACAATATAGTGAGAGCTTCCATTTTCCAAACAGAGCCAGAAATCCACAGTCTCATGTGGGATTTTTTGATTTTTAGATGTTGGCTTGAATTTAAAAGAAAAATACAGTGAAGTCCAAATAAAACATATTTGTGGACTAGATCCAGCCCATAAGCTGGTAGTTGGCAACTTCATTCTGAGCAGAGAACAGCATGAACAGATGCACATATGGGTGATGTTAAACATGGCATATCTGGGGAATCAGGGGTACATTTCAGCGTGACAGGAGTGCATGGAGATGGGGCAAGAGAAATCAGTGCAAAGAGGAAGGTAAGAAAATGAAATTCAATCTAAAGCAAATATTAAATAAGACAGTTCTGTTGGGCAGCCAGTTCCAAGAGGTCTGGTCAGTACTCCTGATTTAATTGCTTTAGATCAAAGGAAACCTTTTTCAGCCTTAGCACAGTTGTATATCTTAGGAGGGCATAGTGTCTCACCCCCCAAAGATGTAGTTTTGCTTTTTATTTATCTTAGCCAAGCACCATATTCAAAAGACTCCTTAAGTACTCTAGACATCAAAGAGGGATTGTAAAAACATCCAAGATGGTACTATAAAGCTAAACAAAAACATACTGGTTAAATTTTCCTGAAATTATTGTTGGATTGCATAACTTAAAAAGGAAATTATTGAGAGAAGTGAGCTATGGTGGGGATATTAAGGGTATTAAAAAGTTTAGGTTAAATTTACATGCTTTGGGACATATGAAGTAGAATTTTCCTGTCTCAAGGGAACTTAAATGACCCCTCCAAAATGGGAGGAAGAACATGAAGAAAACCTTGAGATGACCCCAAAGATGGGTCTCATTTTAAGAACATTTAAAATGCAAAATTCCAAAATTTATAAATGAAACTGTTGGTAAGATGATTTAAGTGTTTCTCTCATGCTTTTAAGCTATTTTTCACTTGCAAAAATTCTATTTAAAGGCAACGTTCCAAGCTTGTGTATAACTTAAGTCAAAATATTTTCTAATGACAAATTTCATGAGGTCCTTCTGAATTCAATCTTTGTCTTTCAATCCTTGGTGTCTTTTGTACTTCTTGATAGAACCATTACACATACCTGCCAGATATTCATTAACTAATCCCCCTCATTCAATGATCTGCATCCTATATTGATGCTATACGGCTTGCCTGGGCTAAATTCAGTCTAGCATGGATTTCTTTTCCAATTTTTTTCCAAAGGAGAAACTCACTGAAGAGATTTTAAAATAATCCATATTTTGCCCTTGCTTTTTGGTAGGTCAGCACATTTGGGCAATAATTTTTAAAGCTGGATTGGTATTGTCACTAAATAGGCAAATTGCTTAACTTACTCTGAGCATCTGGTCCATTTCAATTTTTTGTTTTGGAGTTAATTTGATGTTTTGTGTGTGAAGCTGTTCTCAGGAAAAAAAATAGCCTTTCAAAAATGTTTTTCTACATAAGGAATATTTGGATTTACTAATAATCAAAGAAATGTAAATGAAAACAATGTACCACCATTTTCTTGCCCATCAGATAGACAAGGATTAAAAAGAATAGTAATACTCAGTTTTGACAAGAGTATGGGAAAATGAACAATGTTGAGGGATCATAAAGTGGCTCAAATTTCCTGGCATGGTATGTGCCAAAAGCTTTTAAAACATAGCAATCTCTTGAACCAAGAGGTCTGCCTATCCTAAGAATATATCCTAAGGAAGTATTAGGCCCTTGTATGAAGATGAATAAGCAAGGATGTTCATCTCTACTTATTTATGAGTTAAAAGACTGGATTCAAATTTAAGTGTCATGAACAAGCAACTGATTAAATAAATTATGATAAGACCATAAAACAGAATAGCATGTAGTCATTAAAAAACAGCGGCATAGATTTCTACTTTTAAAGTTGCAAATGAAAAAAAAGTACAGTCTATAATCTATTGTTAAATAATTAGAAGCAGATTTCAGAATCGTTTGTAGAATATGACTGTCTTTTGTAAGGGGGAAAAATATACATGTATGCACATGTTCTTAAAGGAAAAAGCCTGGAAGGATATATGCCCAAATGTTAATGACTGTGAAAACTGGTTTGATTTTTACTTTATTAACTATATCTTTCTAAAACAATGTAAAATTTTGCAATAAGTGTGTGTCCCTTTAAGAATCAGGGAGGAAGATAACTTGCTTCCATTAGAAAATGAAACAAAACTGAAAAAAATCTATGTACACTTAATAGGCAAAATGAAATTTTGTTAATTGGGGCCATTTTCCAAATGTAAGATAACATATGTAATTATTGCTTTTCATCTTTAAATCTTGAAAAGAAAGAATACACAATTTTTAACAAAGCCAGATATTGGACATTAATGATTACCATGTGATCCACTGTCAATGATCAATGATGGATTAATTTCTAAATTCAAATTTTAAAGTTTCCCTTTTAACTCCCTTAAATTTAATTGGCAAATTGATCTCACACAATTCCTAAGCTATGGTCAATATGGGAACCTAAAAAACTTGTACAAGATTTTTTTTTTCAGCTTGTGTACTCCAGGGCATCTTAACAGAATGTGGGGCCTTACCTTCCTCTTCCTCCACCCACCACAATGTCCAGTCAACTATAATTGATTCTGCATCCGAACTACCAATTAAATCCATCCCTGTCTTCCCATTCCCACTGCCACTGCCATAGTCCAATTTGTCTTTCATCTCAACCATTAAAACAGCCCCTAAACATTTTCTGTGACTGCTATACAGCTACCTGAGCAAGTTTTGTAAACACAAATCTACCAGGTGGCTATCCTATATAAACCTGATAAACCTGACAATAGCTCCTATGCCTTTAGAACAAAGTTCAACTCTCCAACAGAGCTTACAAAGCTCTTGTGATCCGGCCTTGTCTCTTATAACTTAGCCTCTCCCCTTACAGCCACATCCAGCTATGCTCAACTTCAATGCCTAGACTGCACAGTGCTCTCACTGGGGGGAAACATTCTGTCTTCCGTCTTCTGGCCAGCTGCTTCTCACCTTTCAGGTCCCAACTTCAAAGTTCTAAAAAGCCTATTATCAGTCTCTGGATTGGGATAGATTCCTGTGTTATTTATTTAGTGCTCTCTCTTTCCCCCTTTGTAACATATATTATACATGACTTACTTAATTTCTGTCTTCATCTCTTAAATCTGATCGCTATGAGGAGAGGAATGGTGTCTCTCTTGTTGATCACAGCATCCCCAGTGGCCAGTAAAATGGCTGGCACATTGCAGATATATACATAAATAAATATGTATTAAATGGAAATTAATTCACTTAGTTCTTTTATTAGCATTTTCTTTTTTCCATTCTTTACTCCTGTTGGATTTTGGTTGCCAACACTGCCTAGCCACTCTGGTAACAAGCAAAAGAAAAGAGCTAGCTAATTCCTGCATTAGAATTTGGGGGGAGTACAGGGGCATTTGTATGTATCTAATAGCTAAAGAGATAATAAAGTTCAGACAGGCCGAGATTCCCTTTTATAGCTTGAAGCCAACTACTTCATCTAAGAATCATGGGCTTGCATTAGGACTGAATATTAATAAAAGGCTGTGGGATTATAATGGCATAAATTTAAAAAAATAAAATAAAAACACATCATTTGTTCCAATCAAGGTTGACATCTTAAAGTCAAGTAGAACAGTGATTCCTTTTTAAACAGCCAACCATTTACATTTCATGGAAAAGATTTTTTAAAAGTGCAGAATTAAAATAGTCCCCCCACCCACCCAAAGCAGATAACAAAGACTTAGAGTTCAGGATCTTTCTATGTGTGGTTCATAAGGGATGAGCCATCCTCAGGTTGGCAGTTTAGTGTGAAAAGAAAATCTCTAGGTAGTTTTCTCCCTTTCTCTAAAAAGACAATTATTTAGACAGTCTATAAAGAACCAAATATTTTCACTGGCTTCCCTCTCTCTGTTGTCTGAAAAAGCCTACCGGAAACATGGTCTCCAATCAAAAGTATCAGATTGAACTTACCCTCGGCTGCAGATTATTTCTAGGGCTTCCAGATTCCCATGGTAGGCTGCCAGGAGTGTGGGAGTCATACCATCCTCATCAGAAAGATTCAGATCTCTCTTGGTAGCTTCTTTCAAGAGTTCCAGGTAGCTATCACTAGCAGCTTGGTGGTAGCGAGTGGACATTTTTTCTGCTCACCAGAGCCTGGCCAGATATCACTCTCCAGGCAAAGCAGGTTGTCAGTGGAGCAGCCTTCCTATAAAGCTGGTTAATCAGTGACAAGGAAGAGTGTCACCCCAGGACAAAGCTCATTCTAACCTCCTCTATGGAAGGCAGCCAGAAAGATTCACAGCACTGAACTTGGACCTTTCCTTTCTGGCATGGCCATGACATCGAATATTAAGGACCTCTGTGTTCATCTTGAATGTTGTGAGGCACATTTAATCTTTTTATGTCCATTAGCAAGTCTTGAATGCAATATTGGTCATCTAGGCACAGAGTGTACAAAATAATTTCCAAACAATTCAGAACTAGTCTAGTTCACTGAGGAGGTCTATTTTTAAAAAATATTTTATTGAAGTATAATTTATATACTATGAAATTCATCCATTTTAAGTGTATAATTTGATGATTGTTGGTAAATTTACAGAGCGGTGCAAGTATCACCATAATCCAATTTTAGAACATATCTACCACTCTCAAAATATCCCTCATGCTCATATGTAGTCAATCCCTATTCCCATTCCCATTCCCAACCCTAGGAAACTACTAATCTGGTTTCTGTCTCTATAGATTTGCCTTATATGGACATTTCATATAAATGGAATCACAAAATATATATTCTTTGTGTCTAGGGGTTTTTTTTAGCTTCACATAAGTTTTGAAGTTCAATTCCTTTTTTAGTAACAGTACTTCCTTTTTATTGCTGAATAATATTTATTATACCAATACATCAAATTTTCATTATTCATCCAGTAGCTGATGGACTTTTAGATTGTTTCTCCATTTAGATGGTTTTATGAATAATGCTGCTATGAACATTTACACACAAGTCTATAGATATATATTTTTATGTCTCATGGGTTTATATCACAGAGTGAAATGGCATAAATATATATGGCAATTTATATTTAACTTTTTCAGAAATTGCTAAACTGTTTTCCAAAGTGACCATACTCTTTTACATTCCCACAGCAGTGGATGGTGAGAATTTCTCCATATCCTTGCAGCCTCTGTTGTCTTTTTGTTCATTGCTATCCTTAGTGGATGTGAAGTGGTATCATTATGGTTTTAATTTGTATTTACTAATGATTAATGATGTTGAACACATTTTCATATGCTTATTAGCCATTCTTACATTTATATGTAAATTCTCTGCCCATTTTTCTCATTGGGATATTGTCTTATTGAGTTATGAGGGTTCTTTATATATTTTGAACAAAAATAATTTATCTGATATATTTTGAACTGAATGAAAATGAAAATGCAACATCTCAAAATTTGTAGGATGCAATTAAAATAGAGCTTGGGGAAGAAATTTGCAGTTTTTATGCCTGTATTAGAGAAGGAAAAATTTCTCAAATCAATAACTGCAAGTTCTACCTTAAAGAAAGAAGGAAACAATGGAAAAATTAGTGTAAATAAAGAGCACAATATAAGACCAAAAACATGGTCCAAATCTATCTATAATAAAAATAAATGTAAATGGACCAAATTCATCACTTAGAAGATTCAGCCATATCTTATTTACCATAGTCACAGCTAAAATATAAAATTACAGAATGATTGAAAGCAAAAAATGGAAGTTTTATCAAGAAAATACTGAGCCTGGATGGCTCAGTCGGTTAAGTATCCGACTCTTGATTTCCACCAGGGTCATGATTTCAGGATGGTGAGATTGAGCCCCACATAGGGCTCTGCCCCTGATGTTGAGTCTGCTTGAAATTCTCTCTCTCCTTCTTTCTCTTCTGTCTCCCCACATGCGCATGCATGTGTTTACTCTCTTTCTCTGTTCCTTTTTAAAATATTTTATTTAAATTCAATTTGCCATCATATAGTATAACACCCAGTGCTCATCCCATCAAGTGCCTTCCTTAGTGCCCATCACCTAGTTACTCCATCCCCCAAAATCTTTTTTTTTTTTTAAAGAAAATACTGACAGAAATAGTATAGCTATATTTACATCAGACAAAATATAGTTTAAGACAAAAATTGCTAGGGATAAAGACAGATAATACATAATGATGAAAGGAACAAGTCATCAATAAAATATGATATTCCTAAACTTGTGTGTATGTAATAACATAGCCCCCAAATAGAAAAAAACAAAAATTCATAGAAATGGAAGAGAAAGAACAAATCCACAATCATAGATTTTAATATACTTTCTTAATGTTACATATCAATTAAACTAAAGATTAGAAAAAATATAAAAGATCTGAACACAATTAAAAAGCTTGATTTAAGAATCCTATGTAGAACTCTTACTGGATAGAAAATACATGTTCTTTTCAAGCACACAGAAAATATTTATAAAAATTTCCCATCTAATAGAACCAGTGCAGGCCTCAATAAATATAAGATGACAGGTTTCATGGAGACCATGTCCTCTGAAGATACAACAATAAAATTAGAATCTATCACCCTATATAACTGATGAACTATTTATATATTCTCCTGTGGTATTTTTTACATAGTTTTTACCATCAAATACATACCATTTTGCATTATCTTTTCTTCTCCTTAAACCACCATAAATATTTCCCATATTGTTACAAAAGGTTTAATATGTTTGGACAATAGTCCATGGAACTGGGATGCCCGAGTAGCTCAGCAGTTGAGTGTCTGCCTTTGGCTCGGGGTGTGATCTGGATCCAGAAATCAAGTCCCACATCAGGCTCAGTCCAGGGAACCTGCTTCTGCTTCTGCCTATGTCTCTGCCTCTCTCTCTGTGTCTCCAATGAATAAATAAATAAAATTTTTTAAAAAACAGTCCATGTAACTGAAGTGAGGAAGACCTATTTTCAAAGTCTGTGTCTATTTATTCTTCTTATCTCTTTTTGTCCAAACCTTTATTCCAAGATAAATTATCTGTCCACTCTGAGAAAATACAAGGCTTTCATCAGCAAGTTTTTCACAATAATTAGCTCCAGGGTCAATGTTTGTTCCTTTTTCTGGTTTCTATGAGAACACCAGTAGACACTGTAGAAGCAACCTGGAGGGCAACATTTTTTATTTGTAAAGGGGGAAAAATAATTTTTTTAGCCCAGCGTGTGAAATATTCAAACATGACTATGGATACTTTGAGAACAAGGTTATGTTCCTTAGCTATTTTTTGCATGAGCCACTTAAATTTAAACATAATTGAATTCATTAATGGACTCTAAAGTAGAAAATTATATGTAACTTGAGAGAGGGCTTCTCAAAGATGAATTATTTGAAGTAGAATGCTAAGTGCCAATCAGACAAGGAGTCTGTTATGAGATGAAGATGAGGATAATGATATTGTGATAATGATGGGGAGAAGGAGAATGATAAAGGGAAGATGGAGGCAAAGAATAAGGAGAACAGAGCAACCATGGATGAGAAGAAGGCTTGAAAATGGAGATCTCAACTCCAGGAGTACTTATGACTTGGACTTAAACTCTCCTGTGAAATGGAGCTTTTATTTTTTTATTATTTTTTAATGGTAAAAATCCTGGCACTCTTTGGCATTTCCTTGGAAAAACTTTGAAAGAATGGATTATGAAGGGGAAGTAAAACAGAAACAAATGCCGAACTTGAAGATCCTCCTTAACCCATTCCCTCAAAATGAGGTTGACAAAGAGGATTGAACTTGGACCTAGAAGACCTGAAGTCCATATGATCTACAATTTACTGCATCTATTTGAGTCTCCATTTCTTTGTGGATAAAATTGGAGGATATTGCTCATGATCATATCATCCTCTAAGCCTATAGTAGTAAAGGTGAAAGGAGATAAAATTACGAAGTGTAAAATATGGTTTTAAAAATGGGAAGAAGCCATGTGACTGTGGCTTCCCATGTGAAGGGAGCAGAGAGAGAGAGAACTAAAACTTAGTAATTGGTCTTTTTTATTTGCTACTGTACTTATCAGAGTAAAAAGGAAACAAAATTGGTAGGAGATGGTGAAGGCAGAGATTAATGAAAATAACTAAGACAGATTTGCATATAATTTAGACAATAACTGCTCATGAGAGATCTGGATAATTGTGGGGCAATTGTGGCTTGTGACTATGTTTTGACAGTAACTGGCCTTGTGTTTCCACACAATACTTATTTCTAGTATTTGAGAAATACTACTTTCTCATAAGAAATAAGAAATACTTATTTCTAAGTATTTGAGTCTGTTGCTAGAGTATGTTGCTGGATTCTCTGAAGGTCAAAGAAGAATATCTGCCTTACACACTGGTAGAGAGACTTTAAGGATCAGACTTAAATGTCCATGACACACTCCTGAATATTTCTGAGCAAATCAAAGCCTTATCAACTTCCTGTTGTAACCAAACCTGCCCTGCCCTGCCTCCTTATATTCCTGCTTTATTAGTATGACTTTATAGAGAAATATCCAACTAGTGACATATGTCCCTCTTGGGGACATGGCTAAGTGGCATGGCTGCCACTTAGTTTCAAAGGGAGTAGGCTTTCTTTCCTCTTTTTTTTTTTTTTTTGTTAAACTCACTTATTACCTGGCACTTCAAGCATTTAACTATTTCAATTTTAAGATGCCCTGTAGATTCATAAACAGTTCTTTTTGCCGATGACCCAGAGAACACAGGGTTAATTGGCCCCCCAGGGACAGCACTTGGAGTCTCTTACTAATGGGTCTGCTCCTCCCCACAAAGCAAAGGCATTGTCCACTCTTCATTGCTGTGTTATAATTTTGCAGTCTCTCCAGCCAGAGTACAGCTACCTGACAGCTGAGTGTTGTAAACAGTTTTCCCACATGCCCTGGAGTCCAATCCTGGCTAAGAGGAAGTAGCCCTTGGATGGAGAATTTACCTAGGATTCTGACTTATCTATAAAAGAGTTCTGTGTGTTCCTTTGCCCAGGGAGAGAGATGGAAGGAACAAAGATTAGTGGTAGTTGGTCTCTCTAGTCTACCCCAAGAAAAACCAATGCCAGCAAAATGGAAACCAAACTTCTCCCTTGTTCTGAAAAACCATTCACTGCTAATTGGGAAAGAAATTCAATGGCTTGTGCAATCCAGAAACACATATTTTTATTAATGAGATTGCCCCCTAAACCCCAAGAGATCTGGTTTTCAAAAGCAGCCTGTATTTGTTCTACAAAGCTATTCACTACTAATTACAGAGGAAATTCACTTGTATGGTAGGGAAACACATTTTTACTAAATAAGGATAAAGAAAAGATCCAAGCAAAATGTTTGCTTTTAACAAGATTACTTCATCTAATGAGCATCTTATTATGAATTTTAATGAAAATAAAAGGAACAACAGAAAGTGAAAAAAAATAAAAAGGATTACAAAAGTCCTGTTGTTACACAGAAAATTTACAGGAATTAAGCAAGATCATAACAGGCATCGTTTATACATGATTGTATGTGCTGAACTTGGGTTTGTGAGAAATCTACCTATTGAGGTAAAGACATTTTCAAGTCCATTATCCAGAAAATGTAACTTACACATGTATTTTTTCATCTTTAGCACAGCAATAAAACTCCTCAACCTATTTGATGTGGATTTTTCCTATTCAAAAGAGATTGAACAACTCTGCTTCTCATTTAAACACATATATTACCCCTAAAATACTGAGAAACTTTCCTGTGTTGAAGGTCATTGGTGTTGTTTTTCTTAGAAACATTGTTAAATACAAACATGAGGCAATCAAAGGAACCATTGTCTGCCTTTTTGTTTTTTTCTTTTCCAAATGAAAATATTTATGAAAATATTTAGTTGGGTAAGTCGACTATTGAGATTGTAATGTCCCTGAAGTATTGATTGGCCTTAATGTATTCACATAAGTTTCAAGCCATTCAAAGCCCTGTTTTTATGCCAGAAAAACACACAGAGCTGTTATTGTACCATCTGGTTTGCATGAGGAATCTCTTGGCATCTCTTAACTGCACATTTTATAAATGCTAAATCCCAGATGGCATTACATTGTAACAGTGGAGAGTTTTATAAAGGTTTCCAAAAACAAATTCTTTAAAATGTGAATGCTGGATAGTCTAAGCAGGGACTATTAATTTAAATTCTACACTTCAATCAACTGACTGTTAACTAGACAGATTTCCTTTTCCTTTTGCCTTTTCCCCCTTTCTACTTAATTATTGGCTCTGTGACTTGAAGGCTTCAATCAAATACAATCATATGACCTGAAACTTTACCCAAAGCTTAAGTTCTTATAAAAGTTGCAAGAACGATGATCACTGGAAAACCTGTATTAGCTGCCATTTTGTTTCAAGATGGCAGAATTTACCACAAGGGAAGTATGTTATAACACCTGTTAGCAAATCATCAAATACTATCAAAACCATTCAACTCTCTCAAAGCTGATAGTTGGACTGGAAACTAGGCAACTGTGAACACCACGCTTTGTGTTAAAACAAAGCTCTAATACAGTAATGGTTAAGAACACAGATTCTTAAGTCAGGGATTGACGGACACTAAACCAGAAATTAGGGCAGCTGGGGTGGCTTAGCGGTTTAGCGCCACCTTCAGCCCAGGGCGTGATCCTGGAGACCCGGGATTGAGTCCCATGTCAGGCTCCTGCATGGAGCCTGCTTCTCCCTCTGCCTGTCTCTCTGCCTCTGTCTCCTTTCTGTGTATTCTCATGAATAAATAAATAAAATCTTTAAACCAGAAACTAGATTCTGCCATTAATTTGGGTAGATGACCTCTGGGCTTCAATTTTCTCACCAGTAAATGAAAAGAAAACTCCACAGAGTTATTACAAGTAATATTATTTACAGGGTTGTTGCAAGTAAGTAGAGGTGGTATTTGGAAAATGCTTTATACAATGTGTGGTGTGTAGTCATTACGCAGTGGATGTAAATTAGTAGTCATCCTACTGGAAATAGAAGCAGAAGTAGAGGGATCCCTGGGTGGCGCAGCGGTTTAGCGCCTGCCTTTGGCCCAGGGCGCGATCCTGGAGACCCGGGATCGAGTCCCACGTCGGGCTCCCGGTGCATGGAGCCTGCTTCTCCCTCTGCCTGTGTCTCTGCCTCTCTGTCTCTCTGTGTGACTATCATAAATAAATAAATAAAAAATTAAAAAAAAAAAAAAGCAGAAGTAGAGCAGAAGTAGTAGTAGTACTAATAGAAAGGTAGGTACTCTCTTTCCCTTCTTTAGGTCAATCATAAATGGATAATTACTGCCTTTTCTTCAAATTTCTCTTTCCTCTGCATTTTTCTTCTTCTTTTTTGATCCTATCTTTTACCATGGTACAATAAAAAGAGTACATATTTTATAGTCACAGAGTTGTATTTCTTTTTTTTTTTAATTTTTTTTTTTATTTAATTATGATAGTCACAGAGAGAGAGAGAGAGAGAGAGAGAGAGGCAGAGACATAGGCAGAGGGAGAAGCAGGCTCCATGCACCGGGAGCCTGATGTGGGATTCGATCCAGGGTCTCCAGGATCGCGCCCTGGGCCAAAGGCAGGCGCCAAACCGCTGCGCCACCCAGGGATCCCTACAGAGTTGTATTTCAATCTGAGAATATGCATTTGTCTTCTAGGGCTGCCACAACAAAGTGCCTCAAACTGGGTGACTTAACCAATAGCATTTTTTTCCTACAGTTCTGGAAGTTCGAAATCCAAAATCAAAGTGTCAGTAGTATTGGCTCCTTCTGAGGGCTGTGAGGGATGGATCTGTTCTAGGCCTCTCCCTTTGGCTTGTAGATGGCCATCTTCTCCCTGTGTCCTCACATTGTCTTCCCTCTGTTTATGTCTCTGTCCAAATTTTCTTTTTTTAAGTACACCAGTCATACTGCATTAGGGCCCATCCTAATGATCTCATTTTAAGTTAAATTAGAGGCTCTACCTCTAAATACAAAGGCCTTCCAAGAACAAGGCTCAGAATTGGCATATTGCCATTTCTACCACATTCTGTTGGCCAAACCAGCCAGATTTAAGGAGAAGGGAGGGCACAGGGAACAAGCTGACCTCAAAGCATGTTGTAAGGGATGGGAGTATAGGAAGGAGCGGAAGATGGTGACTTTTACAACAGATCTCCACATCAGCTGCAGAACTTTAATATTCAACATATTCTATCAACTAAAAGGAATACGCTACATTGCCAAGGAAACCTGTGGTAACCACTGCCCTAGCTACTACCTATGCAGTAATCTGTATTGACACTCATATGTATGGGTTTTTATTTAGAACTTCTGAGTCATCCATTTTCCTCAGCTTCCCTATCTCTATATTTATAGGTTGATGAAGCTTCATATGCCTTTGTCCTAGTTCTTTCTGAGCCCATGACTATTAGGAGGGTTGTGCAACTTGGATCTGTCTAAAGAACCATGGGGGAAAATGACAACATTGTATAGTTACACTGTTCAAGGAACTACCTTATTATGTTTAAGAACATTCTCACTGACATAGTCTAACTAACTTATTTTCCTAAGTAAAATTCATATTTGACATTTGAAAGCTATTTTAAGCTGTATTAGCATAGCTGGTAGAAGTTTCTAGACTTCTTATTTATCTTATACTGCTAAATTCTAATTAATGCCATATTGTACTTCTAAAAGCTAACTTAAACTGCAGGAGAAGCACTGAGCTTTACAACACCCCCTCACACACACACACACACACACACACACACACACAGAGAGAGAGAGAGAGAGAGAGAGAGAGAAAGAGAAAGAGAGAAAATCATAACAAATTAGAAAGAGTTTGGGAATGGACCTTGGAGACTTAGTTTATCACTAGAGCTCTGTTGCTAATTTCTATATAATCTTGAGCAAGTTACCAAACCTCTTAGGTGTCATTTCTTCATTTTACAATAGGGATATGGACTTTGGAAGCCTCATGAACCAAATCTACTCACTTGGGTGTTATACCTTTATACCATGAAGTTTGAACTCATGAGCCTTTGATTCTACAGCTTACACTGATCACTTAAAAACAACTCAGATTTACTGTTACTGCTGTTATCACTTTAAAGTTATTTTAATTGTTATTTTATCACCAAGACAATTCAATCAATATAGAAAAAAATAAAGTCAGAAAAACAGCAGTTTCCCATCTCCTCATTCCCATGGATGATTTAGTACATATATTTATAACCAGTAGAAGAATGAGAACACAAATCAGAACCAACAACAGTTGTACTGCAACATGAGGACAATTGCCAATTTGAACAAAGGCTGAGAACCAGCCACACTGTTGTTTAGGGTAGAATAGGCTGTGTATTTACATGAATGTATAATATCTATGTCAGCAGTATTGGCTGAGCCCATTAGCTCTCCAGTTGGTTTATTGATTGGGTCTGTTTGTTTGTTTATTAAAAAATGGAACTGTACTCTTGTTTGGTGCTAATTAATAAAATATGTTGGTGCTTCCTTTTTCAAATTAAGTGTGCATGATTGTATATGGAACAAATACTAAGATCCCAGAGCGGGAGGGCTAGGGAAAGGGATATGGAGTTCTTACTTGACTTGAATGTGCACCTGAGGGTGCTTTGTGTAATACATTGTACACTACAGCATCTTATATTTTTTTGAATTGAGTTTCAATAAATTACAATTTTTAACCCATTAAAAAAAATTGTAAATAGCCAGCATAACCAGACTGGGCTGGACTGCCTGATTACTTGCAGGGTCGCCTCCCCTGGGTAACATGGTTAGCTCTCTGGAAATGCCTTCCTGGATTTTCTTTTTAAAAATATTTTTTAAAACACTTAAAATAAATGTTTTTTAAAATATTTTTTAAAACATTTTATTTATTTATTCATGAGAGACACAGAGAAAGGTGGAGACATAGGCAGAGGGAGAAGCACGCTCCCTGGAGGGAGCCTGATGTGGGACTCAATTCCAGGATCATGATCTGAGCCAAAGGCAGACACTCAACCAATGAGCCACCCAGGTGCCTTACCTTCCTGGATTTTCAATGCAGATACACATCTATATACCCATGCACAGGCACATAAATCTATAGACATACACATAGTGGGGTTTTAAAAGTAAAATATGAAAACATATTAATTATACAACTCAAAGACTCCAATTTCATTGTGGACATCTTTAATATCAGCATCCACAGATCCACCTGAATCCACAGATTCATTTCAGTATCTGAAGATATTCATAGTTTATCTAGCCATCTCCTGATGACAACATTTAGGTTGTCTTCAATTAATATGTTAAATTGTAAAAAGACAACAAGCTTGGAATTTAAGAATTGTAAACTATTGTTTATAAGAACTGGTTTTCAGAAGTAAGAAGGGTACTTACCTAAATGAGGCAAAAACACTGCCTTGTTCTTAGGCATAACAACCTAAAATTCCCTTCAAGAAATGTCTGGTGATTAGCAAGTGAGAAGTGACCTCGGGACCCTCAGGGAGAGACCCACTCAGAAAGGAGAGGTCTTGTAGTAATTAGCAAAGTGTACTAATGAATTAGTCTCCGATGTCCTTATCACCATCCCTCTTGCTTAGGGCTTTTGTGCTGCCCCTTAGTCTCCCAGAATGCCCAGTTGGGGCTGAGACCAGAGCTGCCCTTTCCAAGGTAAGACCTCACACATTGGAGAAAAAGCATAGAATGGGGAAACAGAGCCTGGGTGTGGGGCCTGGGAAGGTGGAGCAACACATTAGCCTATTGCCACTTTTTACCAAGTCTCTCTGAATCTTCCTTCCATTCTCCATCCTCTATTGTCTTCCCATCATAGTCTTAACTATCATGGTAGAAGACCTTCACATTTGCAAAAAGATGTCAGTTTTTGGAAAATATGCTTCAGAGGAAAGGAGTAACTATTGCTATCATGCCTTTGGTCAGAATCTAAATCCTTTCACCATCTCTACTCCCAGAAACCTGTTTTTCGTGGCTTTTGCTCCTGCTCCCCCATTCCATATAACACAATGGGTTAATTCCCACAAAGATGTTAATTGCTAGTGACCACTCATTTTCTTGCCTCCCTCCGCCAGGTTCTTGATCTTAAGACTCACCTGTGGTGCTTGTTAAACAATACATCCACTTGAGACCCTCCTGTGGAGAGCCTGATTCCACAACTTTTTTCCTGGGTAAGACCCAGGAATTTGTGCTGTTAATGAGAGCCCCATGTAAACTTCTAATCAAGGAAGTTGAGGAAGTACTACTCTATAACCTACAATTGTATTTCAGACACCTGTAACAGGGACTGGAGGTTACTCCTAAAGTTACACCAAAAAGAACACATAAATCAATAATTGCAAATGCGACCTCACAACTTTACACAGAATTTGAACACTAATCACCTATTATAGAACACAGGCTGCAGTCATCTAGGTGTCTCAAATTGCAATGAGAAAACATATGTTAATTGGGTCTTAGAAAATCTGAGTTCTCAGAGCACCTGAGCAGGCTCAGGTCATGATCCTGGGATCTGGAATCAAGTGCTGCATCAGGCTGTCTGCACAGAGTCTGCTTCTCCCTCTGACTATGTCCCTCCCTGTCTTTCATGAATAAATAAAATCTTTCAAAGAAAAGAAAAGAAAATCTAAATGCTCAACATGGCTCTGACATTCAGTTGTCAACAGGTTGGGCTAATTGTTTTGCCTTAGTTTCCCCATGTGTAAATTCCCAACTGGTACACAATATGACATTCTTATATAGATCACTACTTTTTTGACCCAGAATTTCTACCTCCAGGAATTCATCCCAAGGGTTAACCAGGGAAATATACAAGAATGTCCATCATATCATGGTTTATGATTATGAAAAATAGGAAGCTGTTGTAATGTCCATCATTAGGAACAGTTAAACTCTGATTTATCTAGACATTGAATACTATGCAACCTTAAAAATGGTAATGGAGATCTTTATGTTTGATACAGAAAATGTCCGTAACATGTAAAATAGTAAAAGCGGGTCAGGAAACATAACTTAAACTTTAGTCCCAGGTTGTTGGTTTTAAGTGTGTGTAGTATTTGTATAAAAAGTTCATAATGTGGGACACCTGGGTGGCTCAGCAGTTGAGCATCTGCCTTTGGCTCAGGGCATGATCCCAGAATCCAGGATTGAGCCCCCACCAGGCTCCCTGTGAGGAGCCTGCTTCTCCCTCTGCCTATGTCTCTGCCTCTCTCTGTGTCTCTCATGAATCAATAAATAAAATCTCTTTTCAAAAAGTTCATAAAGTTACATATCTAAATATTAGCAGTGGCAAACAACATTGCAGGTGACTTTTTCCTTTTCTTTATATCTTTCTATAAGTGTCTGCAGTAAGCTTAAACTTTTATACTTGGGGGAAATAATATAGCATCCATTTTTTGTAACAGTACTTCATGCACATTGCCAGAGTAATGCCCGCAATAGCCAGGAGGCTAGGGGCTATTTAAAGGAAAGGTCTGTTACTTTAATATGGTGTGAACAAGAGATGTTCTTTTCTCAAACTCTACCACTTTCTTTCACTCTATGTTGGAGTTGTAATATTTTGCCCAAAGTAACTAATTTTGCCTAGAGTTATGAAGAAAACATTAATTCATTCACCTGGAGCCAATTTCAGGGAACTTTAGTTTCATGGCAGGCCTGCAGAGCACCCAGTAGAATAACCGAAATGCAAGTGTCAGAAAAGGCAGAACTATGCTTCCTTCAGGCCTTCCTGTCCCAAATCCCTCCCTCTCAGCTGGGAGGGCTGAAGAAGGCTCAGGTGTCTCCAATGGGAAGAGGGTGGGGCCACACCCTGTTTTCTGCTATAAAAAAAAAAGAAAGAAAGCATAGAGGTGTCTACCCACCTACCTGGCTGATTTGGTGGTACGTTTGGCCATGGCATACAAACAGAAAGGAGATGGTGGGAGTCCCTCAAACTGGTTTAGTGCAGATTGGAGGTGAGTAATCTTGGCAGCAGAGGGAGGGGACACAATGGCCTTATCTGCTGAAATTCATTCCTTCTTAACTCTCCCCAATCCCTTTTCAGCACCTACAGGTCACTTTCTTTATTCTTCATCCTTGTGACTTCAGTGAACTCAGTAGGTGTTATGCAGTTGGTGAATCCCATCTTCCCAGGTATGCCTGTTGGGTGAGGGGAAATGCCCTTAGCCTCTCTTAAACAGGTTGCAACTACAGAGCCAGAAAACCTAATCATGGCTTAGACAATATCCACTCACCCTTTCTTAACTTGATCAAGTCACTAGATTTTTCCATTGCTTACCTATGGCTTGCTATGCTGGCTAAACAGAAGATCTTGTGAAACACCTGTACTACTTTCTACTCCCTCATTGCCTCAAGCTCTGTGGTATCCAAAGACCAGCAAAACACAATGCTAAGTGCCCATCTTCAGGAACAGATATTTTCAAACACAAACTCATGCTTAAGGAAAGCATCAACATGATAGACAAAAATTGGAGCTGTTCCTCTTAGAATTTTTCAAACTTTCACCTGAGCAAGAGGATGTAGAGTAGCAGATGATAGGCAGAATTTAGCCTTTAAAAAGCATCATTGAGCTTATGTAGGGCACTTTTTTGAAGTTTATTTAAGTAATCTCTACATTCAACGTGGAGTTTGAACTCCTAGCCCTAAAATCAAGAGTCTCGCAGGCTCTTCTGATTGAGCCAGCCAGGTGACCCATGTAGGACGTTTTTTAAACTTCAAGTTGGAAAGTCTTTAGACACAACATTTGTTCTCCACTTCTTTACAGACCTATCATCTCCACCTCCATTAGCCTCACCATCAAGATTCTAGTCATAGAAGTATGCATGGTTAACCCTATTTTAGGCTTAACTCTGGAAAACTTCAGAAAGCCCCAGGCATTTAATTAATACCTTCCTTATAGTATTTTGCATTGTAGTGATCTTTCTCACAAACCTGTGAGCTACTTGAGAATAGGGGTCAAGCTTTGCCTCTCTCAACTGGTATCCTTCCTTGATGCCTGTTGGAGAGGAGATGCGCCCATACACTTTTTTTAGGAATCCTGCCTCCTGTGGTTTAAAGATACTCCCAAATGCTTTCTTTGCTCTCCAGGTACTGTCATTTGCCATGAAAATAGAATGACAGTGGAATTTCCAAGTGATCTTGGCACCAAAAAATGGCATGCATCTGTGGTGGGTAAGTAATGTGTATATTCTTAATCTTGCCTCAAAGCTAGCCCCATTTTTCAGGTGCCACATGCTCTGGAACAACTGGCATCCAATTTCCATGATACCACAGGGGTCCCTGATTTGCATGATGTCACCAGGAGTGGGAGACCTTGTTTCCTTAAAAACTCGTCTTCTCGCAGAATCCAATGGGAAATTTTTATTTATTTATTTTTTTAATAATAAACTTATCTTTTATTGGTGTTCAATTTGCCAACATACAGAATAACACCCAGTGCTCATCCTATAAAGTGCCCCGCTCAGTGCCCGCCACCCATTCACCCCCACCCCCCTCCCTCCTCCCCTTCCATCACCCCTAGTTCATTTCCCAGAGTTAGGAGTCTTCATGTCTGTCTCCAATATTTCCTACCCATTTCTTCTCCAATGGGAAATTTTTAGCTGCAAACTACAGCATCTCTCAAAACTTCGGTCATAACATCCAGATGGGACAATAAAAAACAAAGTGATTTGAAGTAGCTTAGAAATGGATTGGCAGTCTTGACTATGTTGCTTTGGTTTACTTTGTCACTGAAATGTACTTTTTGGCCATTTTCTCTGGCTTCTGTAGATCCATTTAGTTTTGAATTGTTGAACTGTACTTCTATCCTGGACCCAGAAAAGCTCACCCTGAAGGCCCCATATGAGACCTGTAGCAGGAGAGTAGTAAGTATTTGCTCTGAGGAGTGATTTGGGAAGTAATAACCTAGTAGTTACTACTAGTAACCCTACTACTTAAGGATACAGACCTGAGAGGAGAGCATTTATTCTCAACCAGGGGTGGTGAGTGTTCATGGTGGTGATGGTTGGTTGGTTTTTATCTTTTGTTTTTGTTTTGTCTGCCCAGACGATATTTGGTACTGTTTGGAAACCCTTTGAAGACCTTATTGGCTGTCACAATTGGAGTGGGGGGTTGTCTGTACAAGCTGAGGTTGCTGATAAACAGCCTACATTGCACAGGGTGGTCTCCTTTAACAGGAATTTCAGGCCTGAAAGGCCAGTAATACTGAGGTTGAGAAACCCGAACTTGGGGCCTTGCTGTGAGTCCCAGCTTTGCCACTATCTAGTTGTGATCTCTAGCAAGTGAGCTAACCTTTCTAAGCTTTTGCTTGTTCATTGGAATAGGGAAATCATGGTACTCTCTCCACAAGGTATCTAAAGATGAATGATATGATGCAGATGAACTTGGCATTGCACCAAGATACAACAAATGCTCAAAACAAGCTATTTTGATCTGTAACCTCCATGGAAAATGGAAGGCTATTTTGGTGCTGGCAAACAGAACTGCTAGGCTATAAAAACAGGTGTGGGAAAGCAAGCAGCAGCTGAGCAATAGGGTTTTCTCTATTGCCAAGCAACAGTACTGCCTAATCAGAGTTATTGGGACCAGTAAAAGAAACCTCTCAAACGGTTCTCGAGCTTGTAGTAGGCAAAGAACCACTTGGGGAATTGAGAAAGTATAGATGTGGTTCATTTAATTGATGACTTAAGTCTGGGGTATATCTTAGAAATCTGCATATGTAACTGGCCACTTGATCGAATTCCACAGTGAAGATCTTCAGTAATTTTTCCTTTCTGAAATAACCCTTCCAACTTGTAGAGAGCTTAGAGTTGCTTTCCTTTAAACCAAAGGCCTACAAGCTATAACTTATGGATGGCCACATTTAGTCCATAGTGTGCACAAGCATAATGGTCCTTGAGCTAAGAATGGCTAAAGTTTTTTGTTGTTGTTGTTTTGTTTTGTTTTAGGACTTAAAAAGAAAACAACATGTGCTAGAAATCATAAATGGCCTAAAGCCTAAAATACTTACTAATACTTTATAGAAAAAGGGTGACTGTTCCTTACAAGAAACAGTTCTCTAAACCGGGGTAAATACTGGCTTTGCCAAAAACCTGGCTCTGTCCAGCCCCCAGAATAATGGCTGCTACATAAGTTACATAAGTGCTCAGTGCATGTTTGAATGACTTGGGCAGAGGCCCCAGATTAGCCAGAACCATGATATTCAGACAAAGGTAAGTGTCAAGAAGAACTCAAAAATAAAACCCTAATTCCTGAAGCTCAAGCAACTATTTGCTGCGAAGACAGGAGTCTTTACTGGGATATCTAAAAGGGCTAGCTATAGAATCTCTTGGTATAAGAATCAGGTACCTTTCAGAAACTGTGGTACTGGTAACCTCAAGAGGTTTGCCCCTCATTTAGGTTCAATGGTATTCTGGGATCACCTTTCCCATGGAGGTCCCCGTACTTACTGTTCTTACTATGCCATTTGCACACAGCTTGGCCAGCATCAGATGGCCATCAGACTCACGGACAACAATGCTGCTTCAAGACATAAGGCTTTCATGTATCAGATCAGCTGTCCAGTTATGCAAACAGAAGAAACCCATGAGCATGCAGGATCCACAATCTGCACAAAAGATTCCATGTCTGTGAGTGAAGCAGGCTAACTGCTTCTCATGGTGACTACAGGGGAAATGAGGTGGTTTACACAGCTGGGGTTAGGAACAGGATCAGGATTGCAATCCTAACTTCACTAGCAATTTGTTTTTTTTTTGGGGGGGGGGGTTTCTTAACCACACTGAGCCTTATTTCCAAGCCCAAAGTAGGGGACAATGATACCACATTAGGGTGGTGCTGAGAATTAACTGAGAGGGTATATATAGTGCTCAACACATCATACCTGGCAGTAGAAAGGATTCCGTTGGTAACTGCAATCACATTAATAATCATTTGAACAAACTGAGTATTTATCATGTCCCAGGCTCTATGCCAGATAGGATATAGTACAAAAGCAAAACAGCCCAATCACATACTCATGGATATTTATACTCTAACATAACTAAAATTGACAATGGACAAACAAAATACCTTCATACTTTTTTCTAATAATGATAAAACTGCATGGTTTGACCTAATTCTGGACTTCTATGGACAAAGCTTAAAATGTACACCTAAGAATCCAATGTCTCAAAATTGGAAGGAAGCTTAGATCTTCCAGTTGCCTTTTGGCATCAGAAGTTCAGAGATGAAATGGTCTAAGGGCACAGCTAGTTTTTATGACTGGGCCTGTGCCTCTTCTTATTCCCCACAATCAGACCTCTTGGCATATGAAATACACAGTAGTTGCTCTGGATGTTTTGCACATACTGTCAGGTAGCATGATCTCAGAAACTTTCTTTTCCAAATCAAAGCCTCACATCATGGTTTCGTTTCTTCCAGTTTACCTTTAACATTATTCCTGGCATGGCTGATGAAAATACGGTATGGAAATAACTTTTTCAATTACAGAGCTAAGTAACCTCTTGTTCTATAGTAAAGGTGACTTAACTTCAACCCTGATTAAAATAGACAAATAGTCTTGAGGTTAAGGTGAGCACTAGCCCTCTAAATGAAACTTCTGTCTTCAGAATCCCAGTGGTGGGAAATGGATGATGGAGGTTGATGATGCAATAGCTCAAAACCTGACTCTTCGGGAGGCCTTGATTCAAGGATATAATTTCCTGTTTGATAGCCACAGGCTCAGTGTCCAAGTGTCATTCAATGCCACTGGAGTCACTCACTACATGGTAGGTGTGAATCTTCTTTTACCACCACCCAAGCACAGACCAATATTTCTAAGTCCGAGTGTGATCTCAACCATGTCCTCAAAATTGAGAATAAAATGGATTTAAGAGTATCTTAATGCCTTCCATGTGCTAAGCACTGCACTGAGGACTAAAGATATAAGGGTGAACAAAACAGATCTGTTCTTCCCATAGATGTAGACTGACTCTATAATGTGATAGAGGGTAGTACTAAAATCTTCCAGGAGTCAAGATGCTCTGGCTTATTTTCCTGTAATACGGTTCTACTGTAGGATTTGGCACTTTTGGAGTCAACAATCAAGACACTAAGTTAAAGGAGTTACTGTGCCAAAGTGCTTTGAACAGGTCCTGGCACCTAGGCAAGCACTTAAATGCCAACCATTTTAACAAAAACAGCCCTGTTACACATGGAATATAAATGGAGTGCAGAGTCCTATAAGCATTTTCTCTGAATACTATTACCGTAAAAATCAGCTTTTGCTCACCTATGCCCAGAAATCGCCTATAGGTTCTAACAGTAGACCATACTAAATTGCCAGATGTTATGAAATACAACATTCTAAAACTAGAACACCTGATGAGCATTCACTGGACAAAATGCTTAAATTCTACTCTAGCCAAAATAGTGCCCAATACTTGAGTGTTTGCCCTGACGATTCTTTTAGCATTGGTTAGAGATTCAAGTAAACCGATGTCTTTCAAAAAATGTTTCTCTCCCTACCCCAACCCTCAGCAAGGTAACAGTCACCTCTACACAGTGCCTCTGAAGCTTATACACACATCTCCTGGGCAGAAGATCATCTTAACAACACGAGTACTTTGTATGTCAGGTAAGGTCCTAGGAAAGGGCAACTGCTGTTGTGGAAGACACTATTATGGAAGCTTAAAGCTGATCTCGGGCATTGTGTTGGCCACTCCCTCTAGATCCCCTGACCTGTAATGCCACACACATGACCCTCACCATACCAGAGTTTCCTGGGAAGCTACAGTCTGTGAGATTTGAAAACAGGAACTTTGCTGTAAGCCAGCTGCACAACCATGGGATTGATAAAGAAGAATTAAACGGCTTGAGATTACACTTCAGCAAATCTCTTCTCAAAATGAACGTACGTTCCTATCATGAACCACTGAGATTTATGGAAGCAGGACTTGAAGCCCAGTCTCTTGGTAACCCTGATATAGCTGATGACTTGTCCATAAATTCTAACTGTCCATATAATGGATTCAAACTCTGGAAGGAAGGCCTCATTTGATCACTTTGCCTAAGTGAATTCTCAAGTAACTGAAATTTACCCTCAAACACCAAGCCTCTTTAAACCACTGCAAGAGGTTTTTGTGTGTGTGTGTTTTGGTTTTGGTTTTCCCTCAGCTCATTGAACTGCTTTTAAGTTGCTAATGATGACCCTCTGACACCCTTTTAAAAACAGGACAGTTTGATCCAAACAAGTGTCCTCAACTGTTCTCACTGAGGCCAGTCTTGGCTGAAGCAATTGCCAGGGACACCAGAGAGTAATCTTATGTCAGAGTATGTGTGTTTTGCAATAACATCTGACAACATTTGTAGAGTCCTTTTTACTCAGACCTGGCTTGGCAGAGCACTCAGCTCTTTGGAATTTGATCTGTTAATTCAGGCTTTAGTGTCTAGTACAAAGAGCATGCAGAGCTGGGTATTTCAGGGCATGAGTTTAAAGCAATAAATTTCCTGCCTAGGAAAGCATCCTGATCTGGAGCAAGTGATAGGCTCTCTCTTGTTCTGGTTTAAAGGGAAACCAGATTAATTCTGGAGTGTGCCCTACAGGTATTCAGTGTACTTCCTGCCTGCCTCACTGTGGACTGTTCTGGGCCCCCATGGCTGTGGCTGCTAATTGACATTCTTGTCTCCTTTCAGTCCTCTGAAAAATGCCTACCCTATCAGTTCTACTTAGCATCACTCAAGCTGACCTTTGCCTTTGAACGGGACACGGTTTCCACAGTGGTTTATCCTGAGTGTGTTTGTGAGCCACCAGTTACTATAGGTAAGAAACCTTTTCTCCTTTATCTCTTGTATATGTGGGAAAATATATAGAAGTTCAGACTCTGTATTGTTTACTTTGAGGAAACTGATCAGAGCAGAAATCTCGGTGTAGCTGCTACAACAGGGCCACAAGAAGATAATATTTCCAAAATACACATGTGGAGAGATATTACTATACTGAATACATGTTTAAGTAGTCTGGATATATTCTGCATTATGAGCCTAAGCTCCCCATCTAAATAAGATTGGTTCAAATCTGTAACTAGGACTACAAAATTTTAAGACTTCCCCCAAATGCCTACAGATTTTTTCAAGGATGTGGAGTTAGGTATTTCTTGTTCGGTATTGGCTCTGCCCCTATGCTTCTTATTTTCTGACCCATATCCGGTCAAGCTAATGCGAAAAACTAGTTCCTGCATTATTAACCCCACCTCCACCCCTCATTCCCTTCTCCAAACCACTCAGGATTTGAGCCTTGAAACAAGGGATATATTGACACAAGGCATTACACCTGAACCCATAATCTGACCCTCAACTCACTTGAGCCCCTCAGGGTTTTCTCACAGGTCTCCTCATCAACACATGAAGGTTGGTAGATGACCACTAATATGGCAGACCTATTTCTTTTTTTTTTTTTTTAATTTTTATTTATTTATGATAGTCAGAGAGAGAGAGAGAGAGAGAGAGAGAGAAAGGCAGAGACATAGGCAGAGGGAGAAGCAGGCTCCATGCCCCAGGAGCCCGACGTGGGATTCGATCCCGGGTCTCCAGGATCGTGCCCTGGGCCAAAGGCAGGTGCTAAACCGCTGCGCCACCCAGGGATCCCCAGACCTATTTCTTTAAACTCTTACCACAATCTAGTTACAGGTGACCTGTGTACCCAGGATGGGTTTATGGATGTCAAGGTCTACAGCCACCAAACAAAACCAGCTCTAAACTTGGATACCCTCAGAGTGGGAGACTCCTCCTGCCAACCTACTTTCAAGGCTCCATCACAAGGGTTGACACTGTTTCACATCCCCCTAAATGGATGTGGAACAAGACTTAAGGTAAGTGCTGGCAGAATGAGAAGAGTTCAGACTAGATTGTAAAACCACTGGTCACCCACTTCTAACCTTTCTCTAATCTTAAGTTCAAAGGTGACACAGTCATCTATGAAAATGAAATACATGCTCTCTGGACAGATCTCCCTCCAAGCACAATTTCCAGAGATAGTGAATTCAGGTGTGATACAACTGCTACTTCGTAAGCTCCACATTAAATGAAAGCAGTCTTCTAAACTAAAATTCTTCATACTACTTTGCCCCTCTCCTCGTTACAGAATGACTGTGAAGTGCCATTACAGCAGAGATGACCTGCTGATAAATACCAATGTCCAAAGTCTTCCTCCTCCCGTGGCCTCAGTGAGGCCTGGTCCACTTGCCTTAATCCTGCAAACCTACCCAGGTGAGACATCACAACTTAAGAAATCCTACTTAAATACTTTTAGAGAAATCTTTCCTAACTTGAATTTTCTAATGCTGCCACACTAATGGAACAGTAGTGATGCCTTAGCTCCCACCACAACCTTCAACCACTTGAGTACTGAGGAGGTTTCCATTCCATTTCAGATAAATCCTATTTGCGACCCTATGGGGATAAGGAATATCCTGTGGTGAGATACCTCCGCCAACCAATTTACCTGGAAGTGAAAGTCCTAAATAGGGCTGACCCCAACATCAAGCTGGTCTTAGATGATTGCTGGGCAACACCCACCATGGACCCAGCCTCACTCCCCCAGTGGAATATTGTCATGGATGGGTAGGTATTCTCTATCCATAAGGTAACTCTCAGTTAATAAAAAAAAGTGAAGGGACACCTGGCTGGCTCAGTTGGTAGAATATGCAACTCTTAATCTCTGGGTTCTGAGTTTGAGCCCCATGTTGGATGTAGAGATCACTTAAAATCTTTTAAAGATTTATTTATTCATGAGAGACACACAGAGGCAGAGACATGGGCAGAGGGAGAAGCAGGCTCCCCACAGGGAGCCCGATGCAGGACTCGATTCTGGGATCCCAGGATCATGCCCTGAGCCAAAGGCAGACGCTCAACCCCTGAAGTGTCCCCACGTAAAAAGTCTTTAAAAAGTATTGCCAGTGAAGAGAATATAAAACCCTCTTGGGTTTCAGAAGAGCACTAGTCACAAAGGCCCTGATCTTTGTCTGTGTTCATTAGTAACCAATCCTTGGTCCAATAGCAGGACTCATGCTTTCCTCTTACCCTTGAATCTAAAAGAATCAGATCCTCCCCAAGGATGTCTGGCCCTAAGACTCTTTATGTGGAGAGAAAAGATGTCCAGTTCATATTCTACAATGTTCCAGGCACGGTGCTATATATGCCACATGCATTATTTGAACCTCATCACTCTGTACAGGACAATAGGCACCTGACTTCATGAAGAAACCCAAGTTTGCTGCTTAATAAATTGCCCAAAGTAATTGGTAAATGGTGGCATTTGAATGCCTATCTAACTATGGCCTGCATAACATAATGCTCTGAAGTTGTGACTATATACACTCACAAATTGGTGTTTGTCCTCTGAGCTCTGCCTTCAGGGGCCTGCACCTGGAAAACCCTATACTATCATCTCCCTTGCTAAGCTCTTAAACTCCAGGTACATTCCTGTCCCAGGACTACACGTAGTCCCTCCTAACACACAATTTTCTGTATATGTATAGCTACCATCATAGAGATAAAATAGCAGGAGTTATCTACCTTTGTCACTGACCTTTACTAACTGCCTAGACATAACTGGTACTCACATTAGTAGGAAGAATTAAGCCAGTGTCATCCAGAACTCATATAAAACTTTATAAAACTCTTTATAGGTGTAGCTGGCAAACAAATAGGAACTTAAATTCTATAGGTTAGAAAAACAACTAGCATGTACAACTGACGACTTTTTTTGATAGACCACATCAGAAAGCATACTAATTAAAAGATAAAGGTAGAAGGTAGAACAATTCTGAAGGTGTCTGAATACGTGGCTGCATCTGGGCAAATATGGAGTTAAACTTTGGGGGAAATGTGGCTGATGTTCTTCCCTGGTATATGCCTCCTAGCTGTGAATACAATCTGGACAACTACAGAACCACCTTCCATCCAGTTGGCTCCTCTGTGACCTACCCTACTCACTATCAGAGGTTTGATGTGAAGACCTTTGCCTTTATATCAGAGGCCCAAGTGCTTTCTAGCCTGGTAAGCGATTAAGTCACCTGGGACTGTTTGAATTTGAGTGCATCGGTTCCACTTAACTCTTCTTCTATCTCCAGGTCTACTTCCACTGCACCGCATTAATCTGCAATCGACTGTCTCCTGACTCCCCTCTGTGTTCTGTGACTTGCCCTATATCATCCAGGCACAGGCGAGGTAAAAATTTCAAGTTCTCCTTACCATGAGTCCTCAACGCAAGCATTGTCCTTTCACAATTGGAAACCTCAAGAATAAGGGCTCTGGGGTGCCTGGCTGACTCAGTCAAGATATGATTCTTGATCTCAGGGTTATGGGTTTGAACCCCATGTGTGGTACAGAGTTCACATAAGTTTGTTTTTTTCTAAGTAAAGTCTTCACTGGGACTCTTAACTCAATTCCAAGAAACCTTCTCATCCCAGTCTACCCTAGTCCTATAAGGCTGAAATGGCAAGTTCTTGATCAGATGATGGGCAAGTTTGGTTTTGCACATGGACTGGAGCCTGATCTTTCACAGACGTGACTTTCCAAAGTTACTATTCTAGATTCTAGGTGGACTGAGAAATTAATCTTCAGATATTGTTTCTCCTGCAAAGGTTGGGAAAACCCATATAGAGCAGGGGACTCCATGCCAATGTGCTCTAAGAAGTCCATTGACATACCTTTACTAGTCACTATTCCAGAGGGTCAGACACAAACGGTTTTCTATCTCCAGCCACAGACAGTACTGAAGAAGAGAAGATGAGAGTAAGTCTCCCGGGACCCATCCTCCTGTTGGCAGACAGCTCTTCACTCAGAGGTATGGTTTTAAAGCCTAGGGCACTTCCTGGACTCAAGTTCTTAGTTTTATGTTAAACTTAACTATGCATAAATACATGCTTATGGTAATCCAAAGCAATAAAGACTAAGTCTCTTCCTAGCCATACCTTTGTTAACTCTCCTATGTACTTTTCCAAAAATCACCCTTAATTCTACTTGCATTAAGAGATTTTTTTTTATCATATATCCTACCTTCTTATAATTTTTTTTAACTTGTTTTAACCACTTTATCTGTTTGGAGAGCTACCTCCCTGATAACAGCTATATAGAATCCCATCCATGTGGCTCTGTCTCAGCCATGGTCCTCATTCGTGGATATCTAGATTACTTCCAGTCTTGTCACTAATGCTGCGATAAAATCCTTTTAAATCTTTGCCTACTACACCAATTCAGGATTCCCATTTGTTTGGGTTTTTTGTTTGTTTTGGTCTTAGCCCAAATTGGAGGGGGCAAGGAGAAAGAATCACAAGTAGACTTCAGCTGAGCATGGAGCCTAACTGGGGACTCAAAATAGAAGACCCTGAGATTACAGCCTGAGCCAAAATCAAGAGTCGGATGCTTAACTGACTGTACCACCCAGGCATCCTCAGGATATCTTTCTAGAAGTGAAACTATTAGGTCAGAAGTCATGTGACTTAACATTGCCAAACTTTAGTCTGTACTAGATTCTGTTTCTGTTAATATCCCATATTTTCATCCCAGAACATCTTAATTTGAGGCCTACAATTTTAAAGTAAGCTGTATTAAATCCCTAACAACCTGCAAGAAATCATGCCCTTAGAACCATCTCTACTAGTGCCGTAACGTTAGTTAAGTAGGCTGGAACAGTAAGGTTCTTTCCAGGTGTCAGCTCATCTGATTTTAGATTAATAAAAGTGAGTAGGAAGTGGGAACAGCCACGGGAGCAGAGAGCAGGATGTTGGCTCAAAGAGTAAGCCTATATATACCCCGTTATAAGTTACCCAAATGAGTCCTTTGAACCTTAATCTTCTCTGGGGAGCCTCAGGCTTCAACTTAGGCCTTTTGATTTAAATGATCTTAAGACTTTAATGTCTGCTTCCTTCCTAGATGGTGTGGACTCAAAAGGGCACAGGGCTGCTGGATATGTTGCTTTTAAAACTGTAGTGGCTGTGGCTGCCTTAGCAGGCCTTGTGGCTGCTCTAGGTCTCATCATCTACCTGCGTAAGAAAAGAACCATGGTATTAAATCACTAAGGATTTTCAAATAAAGTGTTTGTTAAAGTAAGCTGCTTGCTTGTACCTCATTAAACTTCGATGGAGTTCAAGGATTGTTTCTTGCTGTCACACTTGAAGAGGGAATATAGAACCTTTCCACAATCCTGATGGGCTTTGGCTGTGTAACGTGAATAAGGAAATTGAGGACTTAATTACTTCCTGTTAGTTAAGCTTTTTCTGACCCCACTGCCAAAACTGGCAGTGCCAGAAAATTCAACCAGCAGTGGGTCTTAGCTACAGCCCAGCTCTGGGGATGCCTTTAGGTAACTTTAGTCTTCTACCCTCCATTCATATATGCAAGGTGCAGAGACAAGAAGTCACCCTTAGTCATTGGCAGGATTTTCTTTCCCTAGAAGGGCAGGGTAACCAGGTGTTCCCAAGGAATTAATCTAGTGTTCTGCTTCAATTTTCCCTAACTCAAATTACTCTTTGAAAGAAACTTCCCCTGAGAACTTGAGGTATTCACTTACATTCTTCCTTGTACTCCTCATGCAATCTGAGACCAGTTATCTCCCTTAGGGCATGGAAAACAATATAAGGTTCTAGTTTTCTTAGGGACAGTTAAAACATTCCCAGTCTCATTATGACTCCACAGCTGTACACCAGCCATTTAGCTGAGCTTGGAGAGCTGCTTTCCCACTACCTACACTTGATTATTCCCTCCACTTGAGCCTTTTCCCTGAGGGTCCCCCATCTTCTATGCTGTAATTGTATTGAAAGAACCAGTGTTTGCTTCACACTGTAACTCTAACAGACTATCTTCAAGATAACTAATACAGAAAATAACTTGCTTGTATCCTTCAAATAGAAAACGGCTGGCTCTAAACCAGAAACTTTCCTAGGAAAAGTCTTAAAGCTTTCAAATACCTATACATGGCTGGGAGGTTAAAACAGTCTTCAGTGTTCTTCAGTCTTCAACCCTCAACTGGTCGTAGTCTATATTCTGGCTTTTTAAAAACCTTCTTGAGGAAAGAATATTATATATGAATAGTGGATTCTTTTTCTTCCAATACACCTTTTTCATTCTACATCCTTTCATTAGATTTACGTGGTAGAACTTAGCGGCAATGAGGGGAAGGAAACCACTCACATTGTGTGAAAGATCTGGTCTTTCTAGAATGATAAAAGTCAAAGCTTCTAGACTGTAATAGTAGTCAAAAGTTCAAGTTATCTCATCAAAGCCATTATTTGGCTATTGCTTTACAAGGGAATATCATTTGCTAATGATAAAAAGTCTTGGAGTCAAGCTCTTCTGTGGTGGTCAAGTTAGTGTTACACGTTACAACTAGAAACCTGGTATGTGCTGGACTTGTTAAAATGGCATTTAAAAGTTAGCCATTTGGGATGCCTGGATGGCTCAGCGGTTTAGCATCTGCCTTCGGCTCAGGGCATGATCCTCGGGTCCTCTCTCTCTCTCCCTTTCTGTGCCTCTCATGAATAAATAAAATATTTTTTAAAAAGTTGGCCACTTAAGAAGCTTCCTGATCCACTGTGGTAGGCCGAATAATGGCAACCCCAACAGATCCATATCCTATCCCCCAGAATCTGAATATTATCTCTACATAGTCCCAAATGGACTTTGCAGATGCGGCTAAGGACCTTGACATGGGGATATTATCCACTAAGGCCCGATCACGTGGGTCCTTATAAAAAGGACAGAAGGATCAGAGTCAGAAGTCCCAATGGAAGCAGAAATCAGAGTGCTATGGGCCACAAGCCACAGAATATGGTCAGCCTCTATTAGCTCAGGGATGGCAAGGAAATGGATCTCCCCTAAAGCCCCAAGGAACACAGCCCTGCTGCCCCATTTGGGACTTCTGAATTCCAGAGTTATAAAATAACCTGTGTTTTAAGCCACTAAATTTGTATTAATTTGTTCCAACAACAATAGGAAATAATCTCTAATCAGTCCCTACTGACAACACTTTGATAGAGACGCACACATTTTACACAGAAGAGCAACTTAAGCCCTAGGGTAGCTTGTCCAAGATCGATCTTGAGGATGGAGCTGGAGCTTCTCATCTCTAAGTTGTTCTGTTTGTGTAGTGTCATAGGTCAGGATCAAAGTGACCTGGCCTCCAGGCTGCCCCCACAGCAGGCATGGTTCTGATGTTTGCCACAAATACTAGGGCAGAACTGAGAGAAAAGCTAAGCTAGCTGTGGAGCAGCTGCTGGGATGAACACTTGTTGCCATGGTAGCCTGGCACAGGTACAAGGAGTGATTGACTAAAGTCATGTTCTTAACTGCTGAAGGTACACATCCTACTGTACATGGGGGAGGCAGCCTCACTGTGTGTGGAAAGAGTGAGTGTTGGATAAAGCTATGTGCTAGAAGAGAGATTCTTAATCAGGCATACATATTTTGAAAAATATGTCATGTCCTGACCCCACCTACTAAACTAGAATCTTTGGAGGGGGATTTAACATGTTTAGGCTCTGTGGGAGGCCAAAGAATGGCCCCAAAATATCTATGTCCTAATCTCAGAAACCTGTGAAGATTACCTTCCATGGGAAGAGGGACTTTGCATACATGATTAATTTAAAAGTCCTGAATGGGGAGATTATCTGGATTATCCAGGTAGGCCCTAACTGCAATCACAGGGGCCCCTATAAGAGAAAGGGTGAGATCTGACCACAGAAACAATAAGGCAATGTGACAATGGCAGCAGGAACTGGAGTGATGCAGTGTGAGGCCAAAGGAGGGGCTACCAGCTAAGGAAAACATAGACACCAGAACCTAAAGGAGTCCAGAAAAAGGACTCTCCCCTAGAGCCTCCAGAAGGAACCAGCCTCACTGGCACCTTGACTTTAGCCCAGTGAAACTGATTGCAAACTTTTGACCCCCAGAATAAATCAGTCATTTTTAAGCCACTGAGCTTGTGGTAGTTTGTTATAGCAGCAAGAGGAAACTGATACAACCTCCTCCAGTGATTCAGACATACACCCCTGGGTAAGAATCACTGTATTAGACAAAGGCAGATGCCGGCAAACTTTGTCACAGACAATGTGTTACAAACAGACATTGTTGCTTATACACAGGAACTAAGAACAAGGGAGCAGTTTATTGTTTCAAGGACTTGGCGGATTCAAGTTGCAACCAGCTTCATTTCTAACCCATAGAATATTCTGGTGGAATTGAGGAATTACTGAGAACACAAGTCCATCCTGAGATGGGAATTGAAGTTGGAAGCCACTGAAGTACCAGAATGTGGATTACCTTTGATGGCGGTCACTACTGTGCCTATAAGCAGAGAATCCATGGAGTTAGCATTGCTTCTTGCTTGAAGGAGGTGGTGCATGAAGTGGGAAGCTACCTCATTGTGGACAGGACAGGGGGGCAGCAGAAAGTAGAACATGCAGTGCCTGGCATATCCACACTCTTGATCAGAGCAGCTTCCACCTGCTGAGTCAATGGACTCCAGTGGACTCCAGTGTGTGGGTTGGATTATTAGGTAGTTTAAGTACTGCTTCTCTTGAGAGTAGATGTCCTGCCAGAGGTTAGAGTTCCAGCTAACTTCTCCATGGCCCTGACCTTGGATCACACAAATTCAACGAACCTTGCTTTGTGAGTACACAACTAAAACACTCAGTGCACCAGGACTGATGGTGTAGAGTAGGCTGCTGAATCAAAAAGACTTTTCTCCCCCCTTTCTTCTCCTGTGATATTGTGATTTACAGTAAAAAACAGATATTTGGTCTTTGAGCCATCTAGCACACAGCTCCTAAAACCCTGGGAATTTCTGAAGTGTTGGAGCAATTAAGGAGCCTTTTGTTACATTATTAAAGAACTTTGGGAAACCACCAGATAACCTAGGGGAGGGGGCTGGTTGCCAGGGAAACCAATCTTGAATAGAGGGTAGGAACTTTCAGTCTCACTCCCTTGACTTCTAGGACTTGGCCAGTGACTTAACCAATCACGCCTACATAATGAAGCTTCCATTAAACCCCAAAAGCAGAGGGTTCAGAGACCTTCCAGGTTGGAAGACACAGGGAGATTTGGGGAGAGTGGTGCTTTCAGAAAGGATGTGGAAGTTCCTTGTCCTTTCACCATCCCTATCCATTTCTTCCATCGGGCAGTTCCCGAGTTACATCCTTTAATAATAAACCAGTGATCTAGTAAGCACACTGTTTCTCTGAGTTCTGTGAGACACTCTAGTAACTCTAGCAAATCAATCAAACCCAAGGAGGGTGTCATCAGAACCTCCCATCTGTAGCCAGACCATCAGAAGTACAGGTAACCACCTGGACTTGTGACTGGCAACCGAAGCTGGGTGGGTTGGGGTGAGGACAGTTTTATAGGACTGAAATTTTAACCTGTGGAATCTGATGCTATCTCCAGGTAGATAGTGACAGAATTGAGTTGAATTGTTGGACACCGAGATGGTGCCAGAGAATTTCTTGGTGTGGGGAAATCCCCATACACATTGGAATTGGATCCCAGAATCCTCATTCTCTCCCATCCCCATCTTCCCTAATAAAAGAACTTGGACTCTGTTCTGGAATGGCACAGTATATCCCTAGGGATATACCCTGATTGGGCTAAATAATCCAGATTAAAGCTCAATCCCCTTGCAGACCAGCTACCAGCAGGCATATGGTTCTGTTCAATGAAATTAAAAGGGGTATTAAAAGGGAGTATCTATCTTTTTCTTCTTTGTTTTTTTTAAAAAAAGAAAAAAAGCATGTAAGTCTAGCTCCTTTTCTTTCTGCTTGTGGATGTGGTTGTGTGACATTGTGATTCTTTGAGCTGTGGCAGCCATTTTGTGGCCATGTGGAAATAAGCCTAATGATGCTATTTGAGAATGGTAGAGTAAAACATGGAAAACCTAGATTCCTAATTACTTTATTGTGCTTCCTGAATCAACCCTGAAATCACTTGCATCTTGCTAAAAAGAAAACCACCGGCCCCCAAAGGGAGTAACTCATACAAGGCCAATTCATCAAACCAGAGCTTAATACTTAATCTAACTGCAATTAGATTAAGTATTTCCCCCAGAAATGAAGTCTTACCTGATCAGTCAGGACTTTTCTAGTCAGCATCAATGAGGTAATCTGTCACATGGGCCCTCTCCCTTCCCCAAAGAAAGATGAGGTCATCTGTGTAATACTTCCAGCGCTTCCCACTAAGGGAAAGTGACTTTGCCTAAAACAATATTTTCTTTTGCTAATAACTTCTTTGCCCCACCCTCCTTCCTATAAAAACCTTCAATTTTGTACAACTCCTCAGAGCTCCCCTCTACTTGCTAGATGGAATTCATGACTCACTTCATAAAACCAATTAGATCCTCAAGTTTACTCAGTTGTAATTTTGTACTTTAACAATCCTTCATGTTTAGTGAGATGCTAAAGATTCCTATTTTTAAGGGCGGCAGTTTGTTTCTTGTAGGTAAAAACATTCAAAATGATTCAGGATTAAAGAAGTTTTATTTTTTGGAGAACGATTATGGCTATAATCTGCATCTATAAGAACATACCAAATTATTTGTAAGATTTCTTTTAGATTAATAGCCAAATTTGTATAAACCACAAATAAGATCACCTTCTGTTAACAAATTTATTTTGCTTTGGCTCCCTCAAGGCACAAAAGGGCCAGAATCTTGTGCTGTTCATCTCTGAATTCCCACTGGTCCTGACGGGAGGGAAGATGATTTGACCAAAAATATAGTACAAAGAAGCTTGATTATGTGAAAATTAGTAATGGGAAACCTGGCTAAAATGGAGTCAGGAGGTTTTGGCAGGGGGAGCATCTGTGCCCTACCACTCCAAATCAATTGCAGACCCAAGGGGAAGAGACTGACTTAACTGTGAACATAGATACCACTCTACTCCTCCAGCCCAAGGAAGAGCTGCTTTCCTCATTCCCTACCCTCCACCCGGCCACAGCTCAGCCAATGAGAAGCTACTAACTACACTTTCAACTCCCACTTTCCTCTAATGGACTTTCAGTTCATAACAGCCTTCTTAACTTACCCTTTCTTTTCTCAAAAAAGCAAGCCTTGGGGTGCCTGGGTGGCAGCAGTCAGTTCAACGAGGGACTCTTGGTTTCAGTTCACGCCATGATCTTAGGGTCCTGAGATGGAGCCTCTTGTGAGGCTCCACTCTCAACACGAAGAGTGCTTGAGATTCTCTCTCCCTCTGCCCCTCCTGTGAGTGTGCACTCTCTATATATAAAATAAATCTTTAAAAAAATAAGTAAATAGGGGTGCTGGGGTGGCTCAGTTAAGCATCTGCCTTTGGCTTGGGTCATGATCCTAGGGTCCTGGGATCCAGCCCCTCATTAGGGTCCTTGCTCGGGGAGGAGTCTGCTTCTTTTTCTCCCTCTGCCCCATCCCACCTGCTCCTTGCTATCTCTCTAAAATAATTTTTTAAAATGAAATATAAATATAAATAAATATAAATATTTATATAAATATAAATATGTAATATAAATATAAATAAATAAATAAATAAATAAGCATGCCTCTCCTTTGTTCCCTGGATTTACCTACACTTCTGCCACAGCTTAGTCATCCCAGATTGCAATTCTCTTTTATTCTCAAACACACACATCTTTTGCTGGTAAAATAACTGGCAGCATCCATTTTTAGCATTTCAGAGCAGACCATGTAGTTTCTTTCCTTCCATACCTAGGGATGGATGCTCCCTCCCCTCCCCCCCTTAGTTCCTTTAGGGCCAGAGGAGCAAGGAAGATGCTGTGAAGCAAGCACTGGCTGCAGGAAACATGGCTTCGAGCCCTGGCACTGTGGGTTTACAGTGTCTGTGGGTAAAGCACTTGCCTCTCTCTGGCCTCAGGTGTGGCATCTTTAGAAGCAGAGGATTGTGTGATCTGTGGAAGGCTTCACCTGGGAGCTTCTAAGCCATGCAGAAGCTTTGGTCCTGCTCCAGATCTAAGGACTCAGAATCTGCCTTTTAGCAGGACCCCTGTACAGATGCATTTAAGTTTAAGAATCTAAACTTTAAGGGAAGGGAGAAGAAATGTGTGGGAAATATCAGGAAGGGAGACAGAACATAAAGACTCCTAACTCTGGGAAAGGAACTAGGGGTGGTGGAAGGGGAGGAGGGCGGGGGGTGGGGGGGAATGGGTGACGGGCACTGAGGGGGACACTTGATGGGATGAGCACTGGGTGTTTTTCTGTATGTTGGTAAATTGAACACCAATAAAAATTAATTTATTAAAAAAAAAAAAGAATCTAAACTTTAAAAAAAAAAAAAAAGAATCTAAAGTTTCTTCCGTCCTCAGTGCCAGTCCTTGCTGAGCCTGCTTCAGATTGCTGGACATGAGCTCCCTCTTCTGGCTCAAAAGTTAAACACTTTCTTTAGGAAACATTTCTGTTCCATTTCCACCTGCTGGGTTTTTGTTTTGGTTTTTGCTTTTTGGTTTTGGTTTTGGTTTTGTTGTTTGTTTTTTTTAGGATTTCAAATGCAGCTTGAAGCTCCAGCACCTATATAGGGGCATAAGGTCTCTGAGAGCATGTGTATGGAGCCTTGAATCTCCTCCCAAGTATTGGAAAATCAAAAGACACCCACTGCCAGGAGCGAGGGGTGCCCTTTCTAACCTAAATGGCTCTCAATTCCCGACTGCCAAGTGGTCCACCTTCCCCATGTCTCATCCTTGTCACTTCTGCTTTAACAAAAAAGTAGTGAGAGAGGAACAAACAGAGCCCAAGCTGGCAGCCAATGATGGCGTGCCCACAGCGTAGTCACTAGCCAGTTCTGAGACCTTTGGCAAATGATTTACCCATTGACCCAGTTTCCTCCTCTGCTAGTAGAGGAGTCTGGTAGGAAGATGGAACACAGCAAAACTGCTGTGAAAGGTCAAAAATGGTAATGAGAATGAAAGATGTGAAAACCTGACATATTTCACAAATGTGAAGGTGTTTCCCTGATGCCCTTAGTACAACTGGCTGACCTGGCAGATTCCAGCCTCATCCCAGACCAATAGCTCTGCTATTGCTTGGCCTAATGCTCTTCATTATCGTTTGTCTACATCAAGATTTCTCAACCTTGGCACTGACATTTGGTCCCAGATGTTTCTTTTTGTAAGGGGCTGTCCTGTGCATTGTAGGATGGTTAGCAGCATCCCTGGCCTCAGCCCACCATATGCCAGCAGCACCCCTTCTCCCAAACACACATACAGTCATGACAATCAAATAATGCCTCTACATGCTGCCAAATGTCCCGAGATATATGTTCTAGATCCAGGACTTCATGTTTTTTTCTAGTCAATGGAAAATGTTCAGGGGTTTCTATATATCAGGTTCTAGGCTAGCCAAAGTGAATCTGCAGACATTGTTTTCATCCCCAGAGCACTGGTGGAGAAGGGGGCAGGTAGGGAGGGTAGGAGGAAGGATAACTAAACATAAGAGAATAGCAGCAAAACAAGAGACGATTCAGTTGAGCAAGGGTATAATTGTTCCACTGTTTTGTAGCACTTTTAATCTAGAGATCACTTGCCTCAGTCTCCCAAAGACTCCGAATGACGAGGAAGTCAATGCACAGAGAGGTTGTCACTTGCCACCATGACTTTTCCACAAGGGCTGTAAGTATAAAGAGAGTACACATAGCAAGACATGACTTCATGGCCCATATGAACCTTGAGCTGGGTTGTAGAAGGTACAAATGTTTTGAAATGGGAGGTTTGGAAGGGAGATGCTCCAATATCACTGATTTTCAACTTTTCTGCCACACCTGATGGATAACATCCACCTTAACAACATACCCAAGAAGCATACCCAGTTTATATGTAATCCTCATACCCTCTCCCCAGGAAGGCAAAAAAATAACTTCAGTAGGGGATCCCTGGGTGGCTCAGTGGTTTAGCGCCTGCCTTCGGCCCAGGGCGTGATCCTGGAGACCCGGGATCGAGTCCCTCATTGGGCTCCCTGCGTGGAGCCTGCTTCCCCCTCTGCCTGTGTCTCTGCCTCTCTCTCTCTCTCTCAATCTCTCTCTCTCTCTCTCTCTCATGAATAAATTTTAAAATCTTAAAAAAAATAACTTCAATTCATTGTCACAACTCTTACTAATCACTTGGGATATGTGTGCACGTGTGTGTGTGCATGCACGCACACGCATACCTATATAAATCACTCCAACATGTATATTCACACAGGCACATGGTGTTTTGGGGGTTGCCATGGCATAGGTAAGAGAATTCTACATCCTCTCTTTACCCCCTCTCTCTAGCTCCACCTTTTCTCTCCTGCGCAAGGAAACACAGCAAAACCTACATGAAAGTACTCTAATTTATCCTCAACCCTCTTGTGACAACTCACACCTAATCATGCCTTTGCCAGAATGTTGCAACTTCTGGGCTAAATCTCCTGTTCTTTTGTTTTTTAAAGACTTCATTATTTTTTAAGTAGTCCCTACATCCAATGTGGGACTCAAACTCACAACCCCGAGATCCACAGTGGCATGCTCTCCTGAGTTAGCCAGAAACCCCTGAATCTCCTGTTCTATGCAGAGCAGACAACAGAAGCCACACATAGGTAGTAGTTGAAATGGTACTTCTCCTTTAAAGCTATCTATCTATCTATCTATCTATCATCTATCTATCTATCTATCTATCTATCTATCTATCTATCTATCTGACAAAAAGAGTACAAGCTGGGGGAGCCGCAGGCAGAGGCAAAGGGAGAAGCAGGCTCCCACCCTGAGCAAGGAGCCCAACGTGGGGCTTAATCCCAGGACCCCGGGATCATGACCTGAGCTGAAGGCAGATGCCCAACTGACTGAGCCACGCAGGAACTCTGAAATGGTACTTCTGTGGGGACGACTCTTGGGGCAGCCAACCATTCACATTCCATTTTATGAAACTGGCCATCCCTGGAGTTATTTGACACAGCAGCAAAGGTTGTGGGTACTGCTACAGACAGTATATACTAGGGCATATATAGGGCATTATATATTAGGGCCAAATTTCAGAAGGCCTCAAAGGCAGGTGGAGGAGTTGACATTGAACCGCATGCTGGGTACAAGGGTGGATTTGGCAGTCAGGCAAACTAGGCTTGAATCTCTCTTGTTTCTGTGTGCACTTGACAACTTAGCCTCTCAATCTTCCAGCTTCTTCATCTCTAAAATGGGTGGGAGTGAGGACTGGTTAAAAATGTGTATTGGTTTGTAGAGGGTTTAAGATAGCGCCCAACACATGGCAAAAGCAGACACCTAGGCAGATAAATTAACGTTCCAGCTGTGTGAAGTCACAGCTTCCATGCTCTAAGGATAAATTACCTTTCCAAATGAGTCACACATTGAACTATGCCTAAAAGGCATGCCACCTTTTGAATAATCAGTGAGTTCTAACATTCCACCAGGCGTGGCTAACAAGAGGCCTTTTACTCATTCCATTCCACTGTTTTAAAGGACGGTGTGTGGTGCATTTTGACAACTATGCTTTATTTTATTTTATTTTATTTTATTTTTTGACAACTATGCTTTATAGGCTTATTCTGCGGCAAGCGCTCTCCTGGGTTCTGTACCGTTATTTTACTTTGTTTGATCAGCAAAGGCCTTGGGCTCCAGGCAACGTGATAATTTGAATTGCAAAGCCATGATTTAAGTGCCATGTTTCTTGGCAGAATTCGTGAGTCAGTTCTGCTTCTAAACCTTAGTTTCACTTCTAAAATCCCGAGGCTAATGGATATTAAAAAAATGAGAAGCCAGCAGGGGCAGCTTGTGATGGGTCTTACCCAAGTATAGTGGGAAAGCACCTTGCATGTTGCAGGGTTTGAAGCAAGGATGTTTATGAAATCCAAAATATGTTTTAAAACCATCTCTTGGCTACTTCTAGGAATGCATTCCACAAAATGGCTATGTAAAGCTCTCAGCATGGAAAATACTTCCAAATCTTGTATCCCCAGCCCAGGCTTACACTCTATGCCAACTGTCTACTTCACACATCCTATTGGTGTTAAAAAGGCATATCTGACTTAACACAGGCAAAGACTTTTGAATATTCATCCATCCCCCATTTCAGAAAATAGTGTATCTACCCATTGGCTCAAGTTAAAAAAATTTAGGTGCCATCCTATGTTACCCTTTCCTTCATCACCCACATGCCATCCATCACCAAATGCTGCTAGCTCTCCAAATGAGGAACATCTCTATCACCCCCATCCCGGTGTGGTGCCACAACCATCCTCTGCAAACCTAACTTGCCTTCATCTCCTGATTCATTGGTCACGGTGTTATCTTTAAAAACCATGTCTGATTATGTCCCTCTAAAATGCATTGTCTTCCCTTTGCTCTTTGGTGTAAATTTCTTACTCTGTGGGGTCCTGCATGATGGGCTCCCGTCTCTTTTTCATCTACTCATTGCTTACCAGGCCCAGCCACACTGACATCATTTCTTTTCCAATCTTTGGGTCTCTGTGTCCCTGTGCTCCCTGCTTGGAATACCCACCCCCAGCTCTTGGCATGGCAGTAACTTCTCAATCTTTGGTTCAGAGAAGAGATCCTTGTTTGCTGTGACAAAAGTGGCCTCCCCTGGTTATTTATCACCCTTTTACTTTCTTTGATATGCTTATCACAATCCAATATTTTGTTTACTTGTTGTAGCAGGTAGACCGTGGTAGGGGAAGCCCATGATTCTGACCTCTAGTATACATGCCTTTGTGTGATCCCTCCTCTCAAGTGTGGCTAAGACCTGTAATTGCTTCTAACCCACAGAATATGGTGGAAGTGACAAGATATATGGGATTACATATACATGATTATACTACATAAGAAAGTAATGTCTGCCTTGTTAAGAGAATTTCTCTCTCGGTGGCTTTAAAGATGCAAGCTGCAAAATGTGGGGTGCCACAAAGCCTACAAGGAACTGGATGCTGCCAATGACCATGTGGGCTTGGATGTGGATCCCTCCCCAGTTGAGCCTCAAAAGAAAACCCAGCCCCAGCAAAACGGCACTTGTAGTCTTGAAAGGACCCAACTAAGCCAGGACTCCTCACACACTGAAAATGTGACATAACATATGTTAAGTCTATAGTTTGTGGTAAACTGTTATACAGCAACAGTTAATAGACTTCTTAAGTGATTCTTGTGTTAGAAAATAAACTTCAAGAGAGGCCAGGGACCTTTTCATTTTTTCATTACTACCCAGCTGGGAGGTAGCATAGACAGATGAGAGCAAACATTTACATGAAGAAAAGAAATATTTAATAAATACCAAGTATTAATACTCCATATACTGGCAGGAACAGGCAGTTCTTGTTCTTTAAGAGGTAAAGCCACCTTTAGAGACAGGCATGGCCTTCATGGGACTCAGAAGTTTCCAGATTAAAGCCTTTATGTCCTACTGATTCAAGTAGCAGGTTTTTATTTTGTCTGCTCAGCAAAAATTTCCTCTCCTTCTCATATTCCTTTGGGAGTATGCACCCCACCCCATGTGAAACCAATGGGGTTGACCTAAAACATCCCCTGGTTACTAAAGCATTTACTTATGGCCCATCCCTGCTCCATCAGCATAGTCTACCCTCCTGGTCACTGATTGGGTCAGGGTTGTTCACATGACCCAAGTCTGTGCAATCAGCACCAAAGTCAGAACATCTGCAGGTGCTGGTGGGTGAGGCAGCTTCCTCATCATTGCAGATGCAGAGTACTAACCATGGGGCTGACATAAAGCCAGAGCTGCTGGGGCCTCCACATATGCAGGACCTGCCTGGAAAAACAGCTCACACGAAGAAAGCAATGCTGAGGGATGAAGGGAGAGAGATGCCTCAAGATGCCACTTGAGTCTCTGGATCCAGCAGTGCCTGAAAATCTACACCCTGGCTTTTTAGTTGAGTGAAATGAACTCCCCTCTTCTGCTCCCTTCCCCCCTTTTTAAAGCCACTTTATGTGGAGTGTCTTATCATCAGCCCTATTACCTGGGATCTGTCATGAAATCAACAGAGAAGGAAAAAATGGGTCTGATGTCTCGGGGGTGAAGAAAAAAAAGCTCATCTAATAAATATTTAATAACATGCCACAGACCACTGAAGTAGAAATCCCACTGGATTTTAAAAGCTTGTGTAGTCCTTTAGCATTTTCATTGGACTTTTTATAGAAATGGCTTAAGCTAAGTTCTCTAAACAATACAAAAACTATCAAGTGCAAATATTTTAAAGAGTAACAGCACTTAACTGTACTCAACATAGATACTGTATCTTTAGACATTTTCAAAAGTGCCCTTGGCTAAAGTTAACTTTGGACTCTGTTTTTTTAACTTTGTCTGAGAGGGCATTATTGCCAAATATTGCTGGTTTTTCTGATAAAAAGCTAATAAGGCAGAAGAGATTGCTCTGTTTTGGATTACTTTTCCCCACTTTGCTTCAAATAAGTGAAAAATAAACAGCCCCTCTCCTTTCTGAAGGAAAGAAAAAAAAGAAAAGAAATCCACAGTTGCCCCCAAAGTGGGTGCTTGGACACAAGATCTGAGCCTCCAGGGTCAAGCAGCCAGGCTGCAGGGGCTCACAACTGGGCCAAGGTCAAGTCGGCACATGGAGGAGGAGTAAAAGGCAGTAGGAACTGCTGAGCCACTGCAGTTCTCAATTAATTCTCATGTGAGGGAAGGCCAGCCAACAGAACCCCAGGGCTCATGCAAGTGCAATGAGCTCCCCAAATTGCCCCCCCCCCCAGGATCCTATGCATAAATGAAGAAGCTAGAGGATGCTTCCGAGGAGTGCTTAACCACCTCCCGCCCCCTTCTGAGTCATAATCCCAAGGGCTGAGTATGATCCACAGCCTTCGAGAGGTGCTTGGAAAATGCTCTGGCTCCGCTGGGCTGGTCATTCCTGGTAGAGCCCCTCTAAGTCTGCAGACTTCATAGCCAGCTGACAGTTGCCACTGGAGTTTTGTTGTGTCAAAAGTCTGTTTGGTAACAAGAAGAAATGGTTAGCTCTAGGGCCTCTTTAAAGAGCTTTAATGTTGAGAGTGCACAAAGCTGAATATATGACATTCTTTGTTGGTTTATTTTTAGCTTAGCTGCTTCTTGCAACCACATCAGATTTAAGGCCACACCTATTTTACAGATGAGGAAACTGAGGGCACAAGAGGCTAAAATGACTGAGTTAGGAATAGGGATTATGGCCCCTTTCCCCATTCTAATTTTGATAATGTATTTTCTCTGTCTGCTATGTCTTCACCACAATCCAGTGATTGTTGGGGAGTGACCCTATTTTACCACTGAAAGAAAACTGAGAGCTGAGAAGTTAAGCAACTTTTTCAAGATCACACAGCTAAAAAATGGTAGAGCTGGGATTCAGACCCTTATCTTCTGATTCCAATTAACCATTTCATGATATCTTCAAAAAAAGGGAGGTGGGGGAAAAAGGAAGAAACATTGGTCTTTTTTAGTGTCTGTGATGGTGCGTTTCTGAAGATGTAAGAAGGCACATAGCATTATTGATATTAACTGGATCTGTGGGTTATCTTTTAATTTCAATTATCTTTGCCAACAATGACACCTCACTGTGTAAAACTATGGCATACACCAGAGTTAGGCTGACCAATGAACATTCCCAAGGTCCTTCTTGCAGGCTTATATGGGAGCTGAGAAAACAGGGCACTGCACCTTCCAGCCTCCCTGCCACGTTAGAGTGGCCAAGTGACACAATTCTAGCCAAGGAAGTCAGCCAGTGGAGGGTGGAGAGAGGTCCTAGAAAAAATTTCACTTACTTGATAAAAAGGGTCAGATTCAAGTGGTAAGGGAGAACTCATTTTTTTCTCCCTTCATCTGCCTTGAATGTAGCTGAGTGTAGCCTGAGCCACAGCAGCTTTCTTGTGGCCATGAGGCCACAGGGCTCACCAAAAGACACATGGTGCCTGGTATATAGACGACACCATGCAATTAGTCAATTTTCATAAGTCAGAATATCTTACAGTTTTATTTACTTTTCTCTTTTTCATTTTAGTTGCATTATCTTTTAAGGACAAAACCCCATTTGCATCATGGAATAAAGTGTTTAGTTCCTCTTTTCTCTCCCCTATGCTTTGGATTGCTCAACAAGGTTTCTGGAGTTTAAGAATTCACGAGTGCAAGGGTTTTCAGGTGACAACTATTTTCATAATAATATAACATACTTTGCCATCCACACATTTGTGACCTGGGTCTTCAAAACCCAGCTGACGTCTATTGAGGCAGACATTAAAGATATCTGTAAAATGTAAAGCAATGCCACTCACTCATTTTATTTTGTATTGGATTTTATAGTTACATTTCATAAAGATGTTATTTCTATCAACAGGGAATACTGTCCCTTTTAAATATTTTTCAAAGTTGTTAATTTTTACTACAGTAATTATTGATACATTTAAACCACATGAACAAAAACTTGGGAAGACTCAGTAATTTTAAGAAGATAAAATGGGGGGGAAAGAAGGAAAAAAAGAAGATAAAATGGGTCCAGAGAACAAAAAGTTTCAAAACCACAGCCTTAGTGAAAACAATGGGTCCAGCTGCTTTGGTTGGGAGGAGGAGAGGAGTATAAGGAGATCGAGGACAAATCTTAGACATCTTTTTAATATCTTCATTGACAAATAGGTGGTATTAAGATTTTGTTAGTCTCTGTGGGATAGCAGAGCAGGATTCAGAGGCAGGGAGAGATTTTGGCTTAGGAGCATCAGTTTTAATAAGCAAAATTAATAAGCAAAATTTAGGCCAATATTTCTCTTTTTAGCTCCTTTAAGACATATTGTTCAAAACAATTTATAAGAAGCTGAATGTAACTCCACATATATCAACTAGGCAATCCTATGACAACTAGCCCTGACCTATTTTAAATTATAAGCACTTCACATTTTACTTTCTAACACGAGTAACAGGATAACATTTTGGTAAGAAGTTCAAGGGCTACTCTCTAGAAAAACAAAATTCAGGATATTGATTCATTTAGAGCAAGGATTGGCAAATTCCTTGGGCCAAATCCAGCCTGCTGTCTGTTGTTGTAAATAATTGGAACACATCCATGCTCACTTGTTTTCTTATTATCTATGTTGCTTTTTGGCTACAGCAGCAGGGTTGAGGATTTGCAATATAGATCACATGGCCCACGAAGTCTAAAATATTTATCATCTGGCCCCTTACAGAAATTATCTGCTGACTCCTATTTTGGAGTCATTTGGTACCTTGGTTAAGACGCTTTGGAGTTCACTGACCTCCGTGTACGTCCTTTCTTTGCCACATTTTGCTTTGGGACTTGGTTTCATTTCCCTTGTCACAGAATGGAGCTAGGACCTGCCTCATAGGGTGGTTGTGAGGATTACATGAGCTAAAGGCCTGGAAAATGCATTAACAGAGTGCCTGGCACAGAACAAGTACTTGATCGGTTTTAGCCACTATCATCAATTAAGCAAGAGCCTAAAGGAAGCATAATGGAGTCACATTCCACTTGAGACTTAGATTCTAAATTCGACAAAGAGAAAAAGATAAAAATCAAGCATTTAAAAAAAATCATCTCTAAAAATCCCTTAGGAGGGCGGCTCATTATAGACAAACACATGGTCTTAAAGTAATTCTGACACAGCTGGTTTTCTCTCCAGCATTTAAACAGATCACTGTTCCTTCAGCTGAGGCTCCAGCCAAAGTGTAGCTGGCATTTAGGAACCATATTGTAGAACAAAATGCATACCGTCAGACGGTATGAATTCACACTCAGTATGGTGAGACACCCTGAAGAGCAAAGACGATGGAAACAGACCTTGGTAAATAGCAGGTTCATGGGCCCCTGTATCATCTGGAGATGCGTGCATGTGGAGTAAAATGGTAGCTCATTATTCTTGTTGCCTCCCCACAAAAAACATTGTATTTTGAATCTGTGTAAATGTAACATCATTGCCATGACAACAAAATGAGTAATTGGGTGTGGTGGATGATGACAGCAATTTTGTTTGAAACTCCATTGTAAATTCTCATTTGATACCTGATGTGTGTGGGAAACGATAAGGAACACCTGCCTCTCACAATTTTACTTCTAGACATCCAACTAGAATTAGGGTAATATTTGTGAAAATCCTCCAAATGGTAAAAATTAAATTACTGAATTAACATGTATTTACCTGGGAGGAAACCAGTAGTTGACAAGGCTGGAGACCACAATGTAGGACACTATGATTGTCCCTGACATGACGAGTGATACAAAGCTCAAACCACAGAGGACACACAGCAGTGAGAGGCCGCCCACAGAGATGACCAGTCCTAGAGG